>NC_137902.1:47105482-48305482 GCF_963455335.1 Martes martes
TAACTACACTGTAGTTCCCTTGGTATGACAGTGGAAAGCTCACAAAGCTAAAGGTAACAGTGTTTGGAGATTTATATATAAACAATAATGAAGCAAAGATCTGATGGAGCATTATGGTCGGAAGGGGATCGCGTCTGGTGGAAGGACCAGAGCGACCAAGGTCAGGAGCACATGGGTGCTTCCAGGACGGGTCACGTCTCCACTTCTGAAGCTCCTTTGCATCTGTATGTGCACACATTGTATATATTCAATGTTTAATATTTCAAGGATTTAAATATCATGGCTCTTCACCTCCCCACACATCATGCTATGACATTTATTCCAAGTCAGTCAATGTCCTTTGAGGGTTGGGGAGGTTATCAACCAGGGGAAAAAAAAAAAAAAGGATCATTAATGAGCTTTAAATGTCAGTGTTGGCTGTTTGGAGTCCCTAGAGCATGGTTCTCAGGCCTGGCCCACTCTGACAGAGTCTTCTTTAATTCATTTTGGGCACAACAAGCATCAGTAATGTTTACAATCTTCTCAGGTAATTCCAATATGCAGCCAGGTTTGAGACTGACTGAGCTAGAATGTGATCACTCTTGCAAGCCAGGGCTGGCAAAGATGTAAAATGTGGATTTTTACATTCTACAAACTCCCTCTATATTTCGAAGAGTACTTGGAGGTCTGAACAGTTTTATAGACCTACTCTAGAAGGGACATAGGTAGGTCCTGTGAGAAATCCCTGCCCAATGGGAAAGAGTTTTCCTGCACCCCACAGAGGAACTAGAAGTGTCCTATGTCCTAATTTTGTGGAGAATCTAACAAGTGCCATGTGCCCGCATAAGGCAGCCACAATTAGGCAGAATGATGTATTTGGAGACAGAACAACCTGAAGATGATGGCTGCCCGCCTCCCCGAGCTCCTGTGAGTCCTGGAAGGGAGCTGGGACTTCCACCACGTTCTGGTGTGGGATTGGAACACGGAGGGAGCGCGACCGTCATGGATGGCTGCTGGGAATCAGGACTGGATCAGCCTTCCAGAGAGCCACAGGCACCCCTAATCAGATTAACTGCACATTTACCCTCTAGTCCAACAATTCCATTCCTGAGATATATTATAAAGAAATCCTCACACAGGTCCGTAAGCGTCCACGGCAAGAAATGTATATGACCCTTAGGTTAATTGTGGCGCTGATCAGTTGAGGGCAAGGTGGGTGTCCAGGACTCAAGGAGAGGATGAGCCAAATTCGGTAGATGCCCCTGGTGGAACACTGTGCACCAATTAGAAATAACAGGCCGGAAGTAGAAACAACACGGCTCTAGTAACCTAGGCTCCATGAGATAAAGTGAGAAATACAAATGATATTCAAAGCACCTCACCTTTCATGTCAATATACCTAAGTGCAGAGTAGGAGAAGAAGTGGCAGGAGCAGCATTTTCCAATCTCTCCAAATCCCCAAAGAGAAACAAGCAGAACAAGTCAAGAACAAAACCCAAAGTCCGTGGACTACATTTCCCACAAAACTAGGGGGCAAGGGAGTCCCATGAACCCCAGATACAAATGGAGTGGGAACAATCAACCCAAGACCTTCATGATACAGTGTTTCCACAGGAAGAAGAGGAAAGAAACCAGGGTGACTGATGGACCTGAGAGCAGTCAACAGGAATTCACTGGAAAGCAGGAGGCCAACTTAAGAACAGCAGCTGAAACTTGGGGGAGGATGTGCCTTCCCCAATCCTGGGGAAGGGCAAAAGGCCCTTGGTGACACCTCGGGGACCACCTTTGATCACTGGGAGTGGAATCAAAATGGAGCAAGTTAAGAGAAAAGAAAGGGAAGAAGGAGAGTGTCCAGACCCACGTGGGAGAGGGGAACAGAGCCTGGTTACCCCAGGAAGCAAGCTGCCCTCTTTGTGGACACATCACAAAAACAGCAGAAGCGGGGCACCTGGGTGGCTCAGTGGGTTAAGCATCTGCCTTCGGCTCAGGTCATGATCTCACGGTCCTGGGATGAAGCCCCACAATGGGCTCCCTGCTCAGTGGGGAGCCTACTTCTCCCTCTCCCTTTGCCCCTCCCCACTCATTCTCTCTCTCTCAAATAAATAATTTTTTTTTTAAAAATTAGCCATAAGGGACACCCGGGTGGCTCAGTCAGTTAAGCATCTGTCTTTGGCTCAGGTCATGATTTCAGGGTCCTGGGATCGAGTTCCACATCAGGCTCCCTGCTAAACAGGGAGTCTGCTTCTTCCTCTGTTTCTGCCCCTAGCTTTTGCTCTCTTGTGCATGCACTCTCTCTCTCTCTCTAAATAAATAAAATCATTAAAAAAAAAATAGCCACAGAAAAGCATTAAGGTCAAATCACATGTAATGTTACCATGAGGAAAAAAAGTGAATAAGGAGCAGAATAACTTCCCTTGGGTTATACATACATTATATATATACAAGAAGCCTTTGAACAGACACTCATTATTATCAGGATGGCTCCTTATTGAGGAGGGAGGGGATGTCAGTGGAGCATAAAGGAGAGTAAGAAAATAAACAAATTAGGAACAAGCCTGGCTTCCTTCCATTATGATAATAAAATAGGAGGACAAGGGAGGGAAGAGATGGCCATTGAACTGAACCTTTAGGACTTGGGGTTTATTTAGAAAATAAACATCATTAAAAGCATAGCCCAGAAAAGAGGTAAGGTGACCCCAGAACCTAGGCCTTGGGGTGGATGGTCTTCTCTAACAGTTAATTGATGGCAGTTGTTGAAACTCAGGAGACCCAGCAAGAGCCAGGGTAGAGCCTAGTCAAGTCTGAGGGATAATCAGTGTGGAGAAGGGGACCCCCACACCCCAGCTATATTCAGTGTCCAACACTTACAAATGGTTCCAGAAGCGATGGACCATAGGACTCATAAAAACAGAGAAAAAGGCCTAGAGATGAGGGACCAACAGGACCTTTCTTTGGCTCCTTCCCAAGCCATGAGCTCCCCCTACACTCAGATGCCATTGGGGAAGGGGAAAGATGTTGGAAAAATTGAATGTTTGCTAGAATGTAACTGAGTTAAACTGAAAGAGACTCTTAAAACCAAAGGAATTGAAAACGTTGAGGGGTTTTTTTAGGCATAAGCAGGACACAAAGGTCCATACAAGGTAAGATCACTTATAAAAACAGGTAAAGCAAGAAAATACATTTGTATAACTATCTTTCTAGCAACAATTCAAAAGTTTGATGGAGATGTAAAGACAACCAAATATGTCTCCAGACACTGTCAACTGCCCCACGGAGCACAATCATCCCTGGCGTTTGAGAACCACTGACATGCAGATAGACCCGAAAAATCTCTGACTCATAACAACAACAAAAGTTGTAATAAAATAGTCCAAGGTTCCTCTGGGTGCTGAAACGCAGAGGCAAGCCAACCTATTACAGCGCCCTCTGCATAAAAAGCTATGGCCAAGGTAAGGGGGCAGAAGCCTTCCTGGGCATCTGCCCCCCTTCCCCCCACCCCATCCCCGATTGCACAGTGGGAGGGTAAGAAGCAGGGAGTGCAGAAGCGGAGATGACCAGCATAGCCAAGAAGTCCAGGCTTGCTCTCCCTGGTCCAATACCCACACATTAATATCACAGGCAACCAGCACCCTCTCGAGGTGCGGCTGGCAGCTCCTGACTCCCTTCTTCTCGTGCCACCTTCACTAAGCCTCACCTAATCATCTCCCTGCATCCCATGTAGATGCTCTCAAACACCAACAATTTCAAGTTGCTGTCAAAATATTGATTCCATCGGTGCTAACTGGTGGCAGCCACAGGACAGGAAAGGCACTTCAAGCACATCTCCAAAAGATGCTCGGCTATAAGGGACCAATAAATCCCTATGTTAACAAATACTGGATTCGGTTCCCAGCCTCTTTTCCACCACCAGACCAATCCCTGAAATCACTGGCTCGGAAATTAACCTGAGTTTCCAAACGAGCTCCTTTTATTTCTCTGTTAGGGTTTCTCTCTGAAAAGAACAAAATGCAGGCAGGCCAGACACGACATTTTACTTTTTATGAGTCTCAATTCATCTGATGGGCATATTTCTTGCAGCTCTCACGGTAGCTACGCCTCACCGGCCAACAACTCCCCCATCAACCGGTTAGCTATTTCTCACTCATTTTTGTGACTTTCCTTTCTTATTGCCATACTTTCCAGACGATATCATTAAAGAGGCTGGAATTATTAAGCTCTTCATTCTCAACGGTTTCTTAAAGCATCCTAAAGCCACAGAGATTGTGATTAATAAGTCCACATGCCTTCATTTTTTATAACTCCGAATGAAATTTAACGATGGCTAACTGCTGAGACAAGGGCTTCACTGGACAAGATTCTAGATTCCAGATCTAGCCATGCACCAGGGGCAATATCCCATGCCCACAACTGCCTGCTCCAAGCTGACATGCCAGGTTCAAATCACTAGCGCCACGGTTGGGACGGAGGATTGCAACCATGCAGCAGAATGACTTCTGAAACTGGCTACCCAAGGATCCTGCGTAGCCCTAGATTCGACTTAAAGTATAAGTTGATTGTTCGTTTCAGCCCCGTCTTGCTGACTGGACTGACAGTTTCACTAGGACAAAGGACGGGTGTTGTCCTCTCTGTGGTAGACATTGTTTGGTCTTGCCCTCTCCGGACCAGTTGCCCTCCTCCTGCCAAGGGAAAGCCGACCTTCTTTTGGAAAGCCACGCCTTTCACGTCTATGCGGATACAATGGGACGGATTCTATTCTGCCCCATGGATGGTCATGTGACTCACGCCTGGCCAATCAGAGAGGTCTTGTGCTTCTGGCCATAGTGACTGGTTCAGAAGTGAGCACATGACCCAACCAGACCCCGCAAACAACTAGTCGAGACTAGTAGGATTGGGAGTGTTGAAAAAAAAGCATGTCCTCTGTCTGCTGGACTTCAACCTAAGGAAAAGGGGACATGGCAACCACAAGCTGATACTTTGCTTAGGCATGAAATCAACACGTAGAGCAACAGAGCGGAGAGATGGAGAAAACCCAGATGCTGAAACCTTAAGTTCCCTGGATCAAGCAAAGCCTGAAGGCAGCCCTACCTTTGGATTTTTCAGTCATATGAAAAAATAAATTCTCTTCTTGATTATAGCAGGGGTTTTTTTTTTTTTCTGTTATTTGCAAATGAATATAAGTTCCATGAGGGCAGGGAAGCTGTCAGTTGAACTCACCACCAAATGTCCTGTACTTAGCCCAGTGTCTAATACAACAGAAGTTTAATATTAATCATCAATAATTACAGAAGTGCTTTACACGAGGAGTCTGCCTCCTCATGCCCCTGCCCAAGTAATTTGACAATTCCCAACACTGACAATTCCCTGTTTTACACCCAAGTCCCAGGTGCCCCCAAGAGCAGTTACATAACATAGTCCCTCACCTGTGAGATGGTGACAAAGCTGTTCTACGTTACAGATAGGACTGTGGACTCTAGAGTCCACCGGATTGCCAGGGTTTGAGCCCCACAGCCCCCACTTACTAACAGTGAGCCTCAGGAAAGTGGCCTCAATTCTCTGTACCTCAGCTTACTTGTCTGTGAAGTGGGGCTAATGGTAACAGGAAGCACACAGCAATGATGTAAGGATTAAATAAGTCACTGAATGTGAGCAAGTGTCTGGCCTACTATAAACAGTGTCCCTCCCTAACTGCCCGTATTTCTACCTCTTCCAGTGAGTAGGGGGAGGAGTCAAGGAAATGTTTCCTTGGCATAGCCAGCACCAAGTAAAAATTTCATAAATTATCTGTTAAAACAAAAGCCAGCATGACCCCACAGGGGAGGTCGACTAGCCACATCCCATGGAGAGCAAACACTGTACCCCTGAGGGCCAGTACAAGGTTAAGTGCCCCCCTTTCCAGGGATGTCAGCGATCCAGGCAGTGCTTCTGTGATCCTCCAGATGGACGCAGCCCCATACACGGTACAGGGCTTGGCAGGAGAGACCCAGGGATAGCCTCTCTTCCCTCAGCCACCTAAACTCATGCGAGACAAAGGCCGAACATCTGTACGGCATCCCTGTCCCCAAAAGCCTCCTCACCCTGGAGAGAAGCCCCAAATTCTCCAATGCCCTCTTGGAGAACAGCAGAAAGGGGAGAAAATCCTAAAGACCCAGTTTCCCGAAAAAGACGACTCCACTGAATAGGACGAAGTTAAACACAATGGTCTAGAGTTTTTCTTTTTTTTTTCCCTACTACCAGAAAGGAAGAAGGGGAGTGGAGGTGGTAACTGCGTGACAGGGAGAAATATAGAAAAGTAAAGGAATTCCACTTTCTTTGTAGGCAGAAGCTTGCAACTTGACGGCACCAGTGTTGGTAACGCCCCACTGCCTGCAGAGGGCGGTGTATTGGGGCCAATTACAGAAGGACCCTACATTAATTGCATATGCAAGCCATGTTGTTCCCCTCCGGGAAGCATTTCTAGACTGTCCCATGGAGAGCCAACACCCTCCTGCCCTGTGCACCTCTGAGGGCTGGTGAGACGCAGCGTGAATCACAACACCCAACAGCGGCATCATTGTTTGAAATGAAACCTGTAAGCAAATGCTCTGGCACGTAAATCTACAAAGAACTTAATTACGGAGCAGAAGGTAATTTGAGTCTGATAAACTGTTAATAATTATGCATAAATATTAATGAGTCTTCATTTCCAGAAAGGCTTCTCAACTACTATAGTGACTAGACTTCATTCTCTAGCAAATGTCAAAGCCACCATATTGGTTTCTCAGATAAGCAGAGAGAGAACAGCCCACCGTGGGAAGGTGAGGGGAGAAGAGTCACATGGTCTGACCTAATCGCCATCAGATGGGACCATGCATGCTCTCACTGTTTTGACTGAAGGGCTGTATGGCTTCTGTTTACACACCCCAGCAGTAGTTCAGGACTCCTGGAGGTAACTTATTCCATCTCAGGACAAATGACCGCTGAAAAGTTCATGAGACTGTGCCAAAGTGTGATTTTTACCTTGTGCTCCATGTCCTGACCTTGAGGCCTCTCACAGGTTGGGGGATGTTAGTAGTCTGAAGACAGCAGCTGTGCCCCGCCCCACCCCCCACCATATGTTCCTGCTCAGCCCTGTGCCTGCCCTCAGGAACATCGGAGGCCAATGGCTCTGGCATGACCTGGGGCACTTGGGTACCAGGGCTGGGATGGGCTTGGGGCTGGGAACAGGTAGGAAACGAGACTACAGGGCCTGGAGCAAAGAAAACCCCAAAACAGCTTGCAGGATTTGAAGAAGGCTCTAACCTATAATAGAAACCTCCCAGAGTTAGGAAGATAGGAGGGATCTTTTGTCACCACCAGAAATACGATGGGGATGTCAGAAGAATATTAAATTAATTACAGCAACAGACATCACGGTTTGAGGTTACTCTGTTTTTCTTTTTAATCCAACAGGAAAGGAAATTTCACTTCTATTTCCAGCTAGAAGACCCAAGCCCTTCTCATACATTTCAGTTGCCCCCACCTGTGGATCAGAAGACAAAGATCTCAGCAAACAACCAAAACAGAAGTGCTAGGTGGATAAGACACAACAGACTGAAATCAGAAGCACAGAGCTACAGACAGCCGAAAGGAAAGAGTTAAGATCTTGAAAACACCATTACGATCTATGCTTTCCTGAAGCAAAAAATAATGTTGCTGTTCTTTTGTAATCCTTTTTTGAGACTTTACAGCCAGTGCACAATTTTTTTTTTTAAAGGAGAAAAAAGATTCCTTTATTTCTTAGCTGGAACAGCTTAAGCAAGAACTTAAGAGGAAAGTAGGTCAACTGACCTACTTTTTCTTCCCTTTAGAAATTTTTGCATTTGGGATCCGAGTTGGTGGAAAATTTCCACTCCACACTGTGCTCGGGAGAGGAAGCTCGGCAATCTGACTTGTCATGATGGGTCTGAAACATGCCAGTCATCCTTCCCAATGACCCTGTATCACCCTCAAAGCTTTCAAAACACATTTCAAGATGGGAATCGTAGGCATGATGTAAGAAAATTCAGACTTGTGCTTTCTAAATAAGGTTAAATAGGTATCATCTTTCTTTTATGCAATCATTTGATGTCACCTTTTCCTTTACTTCCAAGTGACAGCAGTGGCCTAGCCTCCGGGTGGGAGGCCACCATTTACATATTCAAATCCTGATGTGCATCTCCAAAGGCTACCATATTTATTTATTCCATATAATAAATGGAAGCATTTATTGTACGTCAGGAATGTTCTGACCAATTTATAAATATTATGCACCTAATCCTCACAACACAACCGCAAAGTGGGTATGACTACTTTCTCCGCAGCTCTTCCTTGCTTAGCATGGATTTAGTGCCTGGGTCCTTGTTGCCCGGGTCCTCCATGCTGTTTGCCATCTTGCAACAGTTTCCAAAGCCTCACCATGGTTCCCTATCCTCCCGCTGATCTTGAACACCAAGGACGGGGCCCAAGCTGGCTCACTCTCTCCATCTCGGTCCCAGAAATGCTAGCTTCTGAGAGTAATCCCGAAGGCCAAACAGGGTATTCCCGATTTCCCCTCTAGCTGGGCCATGAGACCAGTGGCAGCTCCACTCCACAAGGTCACAGAATGAGCAGGGGTGAGATTTAAAATGAAGAATTCAGACTCCATCTAAAAGAGGTTCAAATGAGGGGCGCCTGGGTGGCTCAGCCAGTTAAGCATCCGACTCCTGGTTTGATCTCACGGTTGTGGGGATCGAGCCCTGCTTCAGGCTGTGCTCAGTGCGGAGTCTGCTTCAGATTCTCTCTCTCCCTCTCCCTCTCATTCACTCTGTCTCTCAAATATATAATATCTTTTTTTAAAGATTTTATTTATTTATTTGACAGAGAGAGAGGTCACAAGTAGGCAGAGAGGCAGGCAGAGAGAGAGGGGGAAGCAGGTTCCCTGCTGAGCAGAAAGCCCGATGCGGGGCTCGATCCCAGGACCCTGAGACCATGACCTGAGCCGAAGGCAGAGGCTTAACCCACTGAGCCACCCAGGCACCCCTCAAATAAATAATATCTTAAAAAAAAAAAAACAAAAAAAGAACAAGTTCAAATGAATATACAGTAAGGGACAGTGAATCCAGAGGGAAGACTTCTGTGCCCCAATCTCCCTCCCTGGATAGGAGTATATTCAAGGAACCACCAAAATGAAGTAGGAAAGGCCAGGATCCGGAAGCCCTACATCTCATTCCTACTGCTGTGCTTATGGCTGGGCGACAGGGGTTGGTTTCTCAAGCTCTCTGGGCCTCAGGATGGTCACCTGTAAAAAGCGAACCATGACTGGGTCAGGAGCAGTTGAGACTTCCCGTGAGCAGATGCCCATCAAGCCAGCCTGTACGTCTACACCGCCATGCAAACACACAAGACTATACAGCAACGTCATGCCAGGACGACTGCCTACGGTCAGCACCAGTCAGCCAATCCAAGCCCCTTGCTCTGTGTAGCTCAGAGAAGAGGGGGGCCTCCCAGAGCACACAGCTGGAGGAGCTGAGTTTAGACTCCAGTCCCACCCAGCCTCTACCTTCTGGACACCATCCTTCCCACTCCACAAGGAACTGCCTCCCTGCAGGACAGCCCGGTGAGTCTGCCTTTCACCTGCAGGACGACCAGAAGAGCCATCCACAGGGGTTCCCCACTGCCGGTTCCTCAGCTCCTACACCAGAAACACCACCAACAATAGAGAAATGAGCAAGGTGAAGAAGCCGACACTCATCAGGAAAGAACACCTTTCCTTCTCAGCCAGCAGACTCCCAGGCGACCCCTCGTGGCCAGCCCCATGCCCTGGACATAGTTTTCAATGCGCTAGAGCACCAGAGAAGACTTTAGAGGGTCTGCAGGAGCACGGCCTGTGGTCCTGGAGTGATCTCAGCAGAACATACGCTCAGAATCACACTGTATCCTGGGCGCCAAGAAAAGAAAGCTTAAAGGTCCCCATTGCCCCCATGCAGTGAGCCCTCTAGCCATCCACACTGCCCAATAATAAGCTGTAGCCACCAAAAAGCTTTCTTCTCTTGAAGTGAAATGTCTCTCTTTGTAAGTCCTAGTCCCCAGCTCTGGTTATGTCCTCTCCAGTAATCTCCTCTTCTCAAGACAGAACTTCAGAGATGGAGAAGGGGTGGCTCTGCTCTCCCATCCATCCCACACCAAGACTTTTCCAAGACAAACATTCCCCCAGGTAGTCACTAAAAATGACCACGATGACCCGTTTCCCTCCCTTCCCTCAAACACGTTGAGATGCGTTGTGATCAAGAGCAAGATGAACAAGAAAGTTGAAGGTTGGGGCCCATTCTTGAACCTTGCAGCACTAGGACCTTCAACATTCCTGTCTTCTAACTATGCTCTGAAGTCACAGTGTGGAAAGATAAAAAGCAGTGCCCATTCCAACTGGGAGCTCAAGCTTTGCATGGAAAGCTTTGCATGCGCCCCCTACTGTTGAACTCCCTGTAGATTACACTGTCTAGATTGGGGGGGAGTACCTCCTCCCTGGGGATGCCCCCACTTTATCCTTACACGATAAAACCCCACCTGAATGCAGGTGAGGCCGTGCTCAAAATCCACTCCCAGGACCCAAACAGGGTCCTGTGGGAATAGCTTATCAACACCAGCTACATCAGCCACTGCCTAGCACCATTCCCCACCAAGCCCCAAGGGCAAGCTATGAGTCAGCCAGTGGGTCGTTGCCAAAACAATAAACCATGGATCACATTGTGACTATTTTTCTACAAGCAAAGCACAGGCAGAGAAATGGGGTCCAACTGAGCCAATGTTCAGACAGAGGATGCTCTTAATAATTTTAGATACGTTGAAGTCCAAAAATAGATTTTCCCCCCAAAGCCAAGCTCCTATGTACTAGCTTTTCTCAGGAGTATTTTTGCAGCACAAGAAGGCTCTCTTATAACCCCTAGAACATGACAATGGACAAAGACGAAAGGAGGAATAACTTTACCACTTTCTCTTTTTAACAGAGGAGACTAGAGAACTCCTTGGTCCCAGCAGAAAACCAGTTCTCCTTCCCCTCCTCTCCACCCTTGCACTCTGCTTCCCAGAGTGGGTAGGGTCTCTGATGGCCCACCTCAGACTCCGAGAGACATCAGCCCTCACACCAACATGGCTCATTAGGGTGGACAAAGCACACTTGTTGGCTTGATCTTCATAAGTCCTGTGAAATTGATGTTAAAATCCCAATTTCATAGATGTGGATTTAAAGGACACACCAAGGTCACAGAGCTGCTAGGTTCTGGAGTGGGCCTCATGTCTTCAGACTCCTCATCCACATTACCCTGTGGAGCATACAAAGCATCCAAATGTGTTTGAGGGAAGGGAAGGAACTAGGTAGGAGTCACAGTGGTCTTTTTTTTTTTTTTAAGATGTATTTATTTATTTATTTGGCAGAGAGAGGGAGAGAGAGCAAGAAAGAGAGAGAGAGAGAGAGAGAGAGCTAACAAGCAGGCAGAATAGCCAGTAGAGGGAGAGGGAGAAGCAGTCTCCCCACTGAGTAGGGAACCCCATGATGGTATCGATCTCAGGACCCTCAGGACCTGACGAAGGCAGATGCTTAATGACTGAGCCACCCAGGCGCCCCCACAGTGGTCACTTTTAACCTCCACCTAAAACCCAGCTAAACTGGGGTGCCTGGGTGGCTCAGTTGGTTAAGCACCCAACTCTTCACGTCGGCTCAGGTCATGATCTCAGCTTCATGAGATCGAGCCCCACATCAGGCTCCATTCTCTGTGTGGGGTCTGCTTGAGATTCTCTCCCTCTCCCCTTGCCCCTCCCCTCCCCTCCCCTCTCTCGTGTGTGCTGTCTCTGTCTCTGTCTCTCTTCCTCTCTCAAATAAATAAAATAAAATATATATTTTTAAATGTTTAAAATCCAGCCAAAATAACAAGGAATGTTTTACCCAGGAAAGAAAAGATGTATATTGGGGTTGTAATCAATTACATTATCAGCTCAAATTCTCCTTCCCTCCTTGTCTTCACACCCTTCGACACACCGCTTCGCAGTTCCTCACAGAAAAGGAGCAGAATATACTTTCCCACCCCTGAACTCTGTGACATATTGTGGCCAATGTCGTGAGGTGAAAGTTGACAGTGTCCTGCTTCAAAGACTAGATTCACAAGCCTAGGATGCCACTGGCTCTCTGATCCCTGGGAAGAGCATACCTGGGGTAGCCTGCTAGTCCTGGGGGTTGGGGCAGGGGCGGGAGGCGTGGGAGATTTGGGGAACACAGCCGCCCCTGCTGACAGATCCAAGCAAGAGCTGTTGAGAACAGAGCCCCCAACCAACCTTGGCAAAGACACCCTCACAGTTAAAAGGGTGCAGGCTGCCTGTGGGCAGTATGGGCAGTAGCTCTGTCTCTGGAAGGACTTGGTGGCGTGGGGGAGGAGGCATTCAAGGATGCCATCAGGGAACGCCTCCACAGGGGGAGAGGCTGCACTGTACCAGTACTTCTAGAATTTGGGGTTTTCCATATGAAGCAAAGTTACTCTCAAGAGTTTAGAAACCAACACGGGGCTGCTAGCTTTTTGCTTTTCCGAGCCAAGGCAATACATAAAAATAAATACCGCTTACTATCACCACCAATTCGTAAAAGAAAGAACATTTTCACACTACAGTTGAGGAAAGGATATCATCTTAGAATACAACAGTCCTTTCCAAGCAAAGAAGGTTGTCCACCCGCCGTCCATGAGCCTTTTTTCTTTCATTCTGTCACAGATCAATAAAAACTTTGTCACTAAATAGCTCCAGTCTGTGTATTAGCAGCTTTTCCGCATGCTTTATGATAGAACTGTCAAGAGAACATGAAATCAGTTAGATAAATTATGAGACTTAAATCATGGTTTTGTTTGTTCTGTGACAATATAAAAATTACAATTTTTTTTTTCATCAGGACAGAAAAGAAAGCTAGAGATGGAATTTGAGCACCTCTGTCGTGCCTTCGCCGCTGGTGCTGCGAGCGCCCCGGAGCCCCCGGGGCCCTGCCCCACAGAGCTTCGGAGCCGCACTGCGCAGGCGCCTGAGATGCCGCCCATGTCCTTCCCTGCTTCTAATGCATGAACGCAAAGGAAAGCAGCAATTCAAAGGAAGCTACGTAACTGGGGCAGAAATGAGAAGCAGGGAATCCCCCAGGGTCAGTTTCAGGGATGTGTGGCTCAGTAACCCATGAATGCTGACTCTCTTCTTTCTGGGCCGTAAGGAACCTCTTCATCCTTCTGTAGGGTAAGTGGAGGCCTGGAGAAGGTGGGGGGAGGGGGGAGGAAGGTAACAAGTGGACAGCTTCCCCTTAACCTCACTCATCAGACCCTTAGGAGACCCACACACCTACCAGACCTACCAGGGTCCAGTGTGGAGAAGCGATGGCTATTCTTTGGGACTGGGAAGACTGGATCTAACCCAGTACTTCATTCCCACCGCCATCCATTCCTTAGGCATTCAGAGAAGATGAACAAGGTCCTTAGTTTCACAGGCTTACGTTCAGGTAGGAGAACAAACAAAAGCAAATAACAAGATAAGTATCAACAGGGTGAGCACTCTTACAGAGATGAGCATAGTGAGTTGAGAGAAATTGGCAAAGGCTGCTTTAGGTAAGGATTCCGGAAAGGCCTCTCTGGAAGGGGCATTTGAGGAGAAATAAGAATGCATCGTCCATGCAAAAAACTAGGAAAAGAATAATACCAAGCAGATCAAAAGCAAGTGCAAAGGGCCTGGGGTAGAAAAGAAAATGGCTTGTTTGAGGCAGAGGAAAAAAGCCAGAGCTGTGGAACCAAGATGAACAAGAGGAGAATTGTGGTATGAGGCTGGAACAGGAAGCAGGACCCATCATCTAGGGCCTTACAGGCCCCAGCATAGAGTTTGAAATTCATTGTAAATATAAAGGTATTAAGCAAGGAACTGGCAGGATCTGATTTATATTTAAAACAGACTCAGGATGCTGTGTGAAGGATATACTGTAGAGAAGCCAGAGTGAAACAGGCAGACCAGTGAAGACATTCCTGCATGAGCTGGGTAGTGTCTCTGTGACCTTTATGACCTTGGACAGTCCCTGAACAATGCTACATTTCAGTCTTCCCGCCTATAGTACAGCTACCACCTACACTCAATAGCTCACAAACTCTTCGGGCTCCTGCAGATGGGGATGAAGGGGCATGTGGCCTTGCTCACCCCTGTATGATTTCTGCATGCCTTTTCTGGAGCTGGAACCATGCCCACAACTTGCCTGTGAGGGCCTCCCCATTAGCCCATAAGAAAGGCACAGTCTAGAGGGCCCGTCATGACACCAAGGGCAGCTCTCCATCCGGATGGAATTGAGAGCACGTGGAGGCTGGTCAAGAAGCAGGGAGCTAGTTCACATTGCAAAGGGAGACACAGGCCAAGGTGGAGGCTGGCCGAGCTCCCAGGAGGCAGGCAGAAGAGAAGCAAAGGCATGTCAGGGTCTGATGACGTCAATTACAACAGAAAAGATCCATTCTGACCAGGGGAGTCCTCAGACAAACCTGGGCTCAGCTCAGATAAGGGAGGGAAGACTCCAGGAGCAAGGCCAGCATGCAGCTCATCCAGAGAAACCTGGCAGTCTGGCCAGGCTGCTGGAGAACAAGAGATCTTCTGGGCAGAGAGGAAATGTCTCAGGCAAGTCTATCGTGGATAAGCCAGCACCCAGGAGACCAGCCCACCATCTGGGGACACATGAGTAAGCTCAGCTCAGATCATCTGAGCCTGGTTCATACCAGAACAACTACCTAGTTGACTCAAAAAATTATGAATAAACAATAAATGTTTATTTGTTTTCAGCTCTTGTGTTTTGGGGTAACTTGTTATGTCTCAACAGCTAACTGGTACAGAAGAGGCTGACGGCCAATAACGACTCCTGTCTCACTGTTGCAAGTCTCTGCTGAAATCACAATCCTGTTGCCCGGTTCGAGGCCTCTCTATGTTCAGATCACTGGACTGGGATCATAAGCTTGAGATACATTCTTGAACTTGACTTTATAAGGCTATTGGTGATATGATGAAAACTTTCTCCCAATCTGGACCTGCTTCCTTATCTGGAAAATGAGGAGTTAGACATTTCCAGGGAGCCTCCCAACTCCCTGTTCTATGCTTGGGTGACTCCGATCGCTTCATTCAGCTCTTCTGTCATCGAATCAACAAGTGTTTGTGCCGAACCTGCTGTGTGCCCGCCTACGGTCAGGATCTGGGATGCAGGCTCAGACCACAGGATGTGGGCCCTGCCCACCAGGAGCTCCCGGTGCAGGGAAAGTTCCCCATCTTGTGAGTATAGAGAAGACGCCTCCGAGGAGCCCCTGATGGCCAAGGAGGCTGTGAGAGGGAGCAGTGGGCGTCCTTCCCCAGCACAGAGAGGGGAATGAAGGCACATTCAGAGTCCCCAGCGATATCCAGTCTCCCCTGGGCTCCTGCTCTGAGATGTCTGCCTTGGTCCCTAAGGCCTTGATGGATGCCACTCAGCATTTTGGCTCATGCCCTGCGGAAATCAAAATCTGTGCCTTGAACTCAGTACATTCAACAAGCAAACAGAGGACAGCCATAGGACCCACCTCCACGCCACTCTCCCCCAGGTGACCCAGGAGAGCCGATCCTTAACTCTGGGAGACTGGCCAGTCTTTGTGGAGGCGGCATGAAAGTGGCAAAGTTCTAAGTCCTCCACTCGCCCTGATGACAGCGGTCCCTCAGGACCTCCTCCCAACCCCAGAAGGAGGCAGACAGGTGGTGTCTGCCCTAGGGACCCGAAAAGCCATCCTACCGTGGAACCAGGGGGCGATGGATTTGGTGTTCCTCTCAAAACCGGCTCGGCGAGGCAGCTGCTCCTCCTTAAACCAGCGGACTATGACTTCTCTGGAGACAGGTCTCAGTGGGCGCTCCCAGGTCCTGCTGAGAAGCGAGATGAAGTGTGGAGAGTTAAGGAGGGAGTTGGGGAGGGAAGAGGAGAAAGGGGGAGGGGAGAGGAGGGGAGGAGAGGGGAGGGAGGGCCACTATGAGAACGAATCAGCACGATAACCACACTCATGCCTGTGGAGAGAATTCAATGAGTCGAGGTGCATAAAGGCACTTTGCCGGTACTAATGCACCAACTATTATTATTTTCCCCAAAAGAGCATTGTTATTGCTTGCTTCCAAAAAAGCCACACAGGTTGGGAATAGAAAAGAGGATAGGAGGAGGTGTTTGAGGGAGAGAAAAGGCATTTTTTCCCTCTAGAATTTGCAGGGCACGAACACCAGCATCCATGAATTACTTCATGCCTTGCTGACCCTCGTATACCAGGAGCAGCAGACCCAGACAGAGAGAGGCTGGCCCGTCAGCCTCCCTCCCGGGGCAGCCCATTTGTAAAATGAACATCTACAACCTTTTTCATTAAGGGCACTGTGGTCATAACCAAAGATTTCAGACAACACCAATGTCTGTTAACAGAGTTGTTAATAAATGACTTCTAGCACATCTGTGGATTGGAATACAATGCAGCTGTAAAAAAAAAAAAAAAAAAAAAAAAAAAAGAAAGAAAGAAAGAAAATAACCGGGGTGACGGGCTGGCTCAGTCAGTGGAGCATGGGACGCCTGATCTCTGGATTGTGAGTTCGAGCCCCACATTGGGTGTAGACATTACTTAAAAAGAAAATCTTAAAAAAAAATGAAAAATAACAATAAATGAATTGATATGAAGAACTGATAAGAAAAGACTAAGAACTGATATGAAAAGACCGCCAAAATACAGTTAAATGGAAATAAAAGTCAAGACGCAGAGCCATGTGTATAACATGCAAACTTTTCTGGGAAAAACAGAGAGAGCTATGACTTTTCATGTCACCAACTACACAAAGGAACTGGGGTTGGGGGGCACACATACACCGAGGACAGGGCTCCCCTACGGGGCCAGGGAGATCCAAGAAGGTGGAGGCAGGAATGGGAGGCAGCTATTTTCCATATTTCTTTTTAAAGTTCCTGGTTTGTGAATCGAATAAATGATAAGGAAGGAAGGACTAGAGGGAGGGAGGGAGGGGACGGGAGAAGAAAGGAAGGAAGAAATACAGGCATGGTCAGCCCTCCCTAGCCCTCAGGGAGAGGGCGAAGGGGGGTTATGCATAATCCTAAAACCCAATTAAAGCAGGACTCAGAACAGACCCTCATGCAGATTAACCGAGGTTTGGGACCCAGCAGGCACTACCACACACCCTCATGGGGCAGTAGTTGCTCAGCAAGGATGGAGGTGTGGGGGACCAACCTCGGGGCTGGCCTAAGGTGGGCACAAGTGGAAACTGGAGAGGCCGCAGGCAACCTCTTGACCCTGGGTTCTGGAATGATGGGCAGTCACCTAAGTGTCCTTGCCAAACCATTCTGGAGACCCCAGTGTGTGTGAGTGAGGACCCTCAGGACTCAGCCACGCTCATCTACAAGCCTGTTACCAGAAACAGGCATGCACCAGTATTATCTGTGGTTAGAAAGAGCAGCCAGCCCTGGTTTCCAAGCAGCTGGGCCATATTTAACCCATCTGAGGTCTTATGTTACAAGTTCTTGGGGTTTATGGACCTTTAAGAGCTTGAAATGATGTACAAACATTTCTGGGTATTTTCATATGCACATCTTGGAGGGAAGAGTACACAGCTTTCTTTAGGTTCTCAAAGGAATCCTAGGCCCCAAAATGTTAAGACTCCCAGAACTCTGGGGCTATTAGAAATCTCAAGCCAGACTCCTTACTGCCTCCCTCTGGCCCCATTACACAGATTTGAACACTGAGGCCCACAGTGGGGAAATGACTAGCTCCAAAGTTCACAGCTATTGGAGCAGAACATGGACTGGAGCCCCCAGTCACACTGTATTTGTCAAGACCCACCTGACAGGTATGACAAGAGGAGGCGGAGGCCCAGGGCCTGGCAGGTGGTGGTAGAGTCTGGCCTCCTGCTCCTGGCTCTGGCCGAGCTCTCGGAACATGGAGCTGAGGCCGGCAACCATGCCTTTCTGGATGGCACGGAGTGAGTGGCGCCGGTACTCATCCCTGGCGCGCTGAGCTCGGCGGCTCCTCTCCTCGTCCTCGGCCTTGGACCTGCGCACTGGAAAGGGATGGAGATCGTGTTCACCCGGAACCACAGCCTAGGCCATACACCCAGCAAGCCAGGACTGGGCCCAGAGCCCCAGGACTCACCCAGAGTCCCACAATTCACCTGGATTCACCCCCAAGGGACTACATGGAGGCTCAGAGCCCAGGAACGGCTGGGTAGACCCAGCTCTGGCCAACAGCCCTGGGCTTGTCCGTTGCCATGGAGGGAGGACACTCATGACAGGTTAGGTTCATCGGCCTGTTCCTGCAGCCCCAGTCCAGAATGAGCAAGAAACCTTTGGATGGAAATAAACAGCTCTATATGGGTTTCTTTCTGGAGGCGCCCTGCTTAGAGCAGCTGCTCAAACCATGTGGCCACCGGCCGGCCTCAAGGACACCTGTCAAGGTAATCAGCATCTCCAAATACTACTGCCATCCCCCACATTGACTGTAGGCTTTCTCTGCACTGAGCCCTTATTCCATGCTTTCCCTGCAATATCTCATTACAGGTGATTCCCCCCACCACCCAGGGTGGAGGGCCCATCACTATTTCTACACCAGAAACCCAGCATCCAGAAGGTGACATAACTTGCCCCCAAATAAACAGCTAACAAGGGGCAGGGCCAGGGTTGGAACCCAAGCTCGGCTGGTTCTAAAACCCAGGCAGCCCCTCCCCCCACCCACCTGCACCCTACCTCTCATGCTCCCTCCCTTTGAAAACCCGGTGCGCCTGACACCAGAGCCCCTTCTCCTTCCTACAAAAAGCCAAAAGAGCATTAAGACCCTCCAGTCCCACCTCCTCATGTTGCTTACATTGAATCTGAGGCCCGAGGAAGGAGAGTAACCTGCCCACCTGGGTCAGTGGCCAAGCCAAGCCAGGAGCCCTCCTTCCTGCTCCCACGGGCTGAGGTGCTGGAAACCCTGGTGCCCTGGTTCTGGTGCCCTTTCTCGGGTTTGCGGTGGCCTTGACCGCTGCTGGGTGAGCGTGCTGGAGAGAGAGGCTCCTCTGGTAGCTTGGTCACTCGCAGACCACGAACTCCAGATGCCCCTCTCTCCAACCTTGCAGTGTTCTGTGTTTCCCAAGGCAGGGCCTGGTCTCAGCCAAGTGGCCTCGGAAAGACATCTGTGTGCTGCTGCTTCTGAAACTCAAACAGGAGTCCTGGAACTGGGGAAATGCCAAGAGAGGGAACACAACCTGTTGGAGGTGAGGGCTAGCATTAAAACTGATTCTTTTGTAGTCTGATTGCATCTTGTCAGGCTCCTATCTGCCTCTCATATCTAATTCTTTTCTTAGAGAACTCTGGGAGCTGGACATGTGCTAACTGTGCATGACTGGTGACCGTGTGGGCCGGGCAGGTTCCCCTTCCTCCTGGAGTCAGCTCTTAGCCAGAGTCCATTCATGTTCCAACTCCATTCCACACGTGTAGCAAACACCTACAACCAAACAACACCAGAGAACTGTGTTTGGAGGATACAAGGCAAACAGCCCTTGTTCTGAAAGAGAGCACTTCTGCCTCTCAAGCTGTCAAAGGCCTTTTCTTGAAACATAATAGAACATTTCCCCAGCTCTGAGGAAGGCAGCTTGAAGTCTGTCCCTCGGAAGGATTCATGGAAGTGGAGGTCACATGCAAGGGGTCCAGTAGGGTGAGCCCCCCAAGGGCAGGTTCGTTGCTATATCCCAGTGCCGACATACACAGGAGTCAGTCAACAGGCAATCCCTAGTCTTGGATGGCTGTGCCCCATGAAGTACTGAACTCTGAGCTGGGTGCAGACGTAACAAAGACCAGACCCTTTCCTCGAGGTGCTCAGAGCCTGCCTGGGAAAATAAGACAAATATCTCTTAACACAATGAAATCTGGGACAGATAACGTATTGTCAGGGTTTAGGGGCAGCGGCTCTCATATTCTGTGAGGGAGCCAACAGCCACCCAAAGAAAGGAAGCATCTGGAAAGGTCAGTAGGAGTTTTCCAGAGAAAAGAAGCCAGCCCAGGGAGAAATCTGTTTGGTGCCCAGCTGGTTCATCTGTACATTCCAGACACTACGAACACCATGATGCCTGCCTCGCATTGCCAGGGGAGGGTCAAAGAAGGCCAGGATGCCTGGGCCTGGGCTTTGCAGCCACAAGCCAGCAAATTAAACACAGGAGCCCGTGCCCTACAAAAGCCAGTGACCTTTGAGAGCTTATAGCCCCTGAGAGACAGTGACACTCAGTGACAGGCTGCAGAAGGAAGCCACAGGCCAACTAGGAAGACAAGCTGTTGGAACTCAGCCAGGTGGGGCCCTGAGCCATCAGACACACGGAGACGAAACCCAGCTCCTGAAGGCCAGCTCTAATCTAGCCATTCTCTTCCTCAAAGGCCTTTCGGGGGCCCCAGTGCACACAGGATAAAGGACAACGCCCTCCCCTCCAGTCCTTAAGAGGTGTCCGGCCTGCCCCTTTCCTCCCCAACCCAATGGCTTCTGATCTCCTCTCCACTCTGCGCTCTGGCTCTACCACGCTCCCCAAGCGCTACAGACCCTTGCTGTGCAGCTGTGCTCAGCCACTCAGAGCAGCTGTGAGGAACGGGCAGGCAGGGCAGCCAGAAGGGCCTGGCGCTGACGGCTCTCAGGGCTGAGAGAGCAGCCGAGGCTGAGAGCAGGAAGCAAGCCTTGGCCTTGGTGAAACCAAGCTGCTGACCAGCCCTGATTATAGAAAAGGGACCCACACAGAGGCACACAAAGTCAAGGGCGGCTCCAAGACAGCTTTCCTGGATTGTCTCCTCCCCTGCCATTTTTTTTTTTATGTTTCTGAGATTGAGTTGACATCTAACATTCTGTAAGTTCAAGGTATACAGCGTGCTGACTTGGCAAATTCATATATTGTGAGGACTGCCCCCACAGCCTTAGCTAACACCTCCGTCACCCCCCCCCATAATTCTTTCTCGTGGTAAGAACATTTAAGATCTAGCTTCTTAGCAATTTTGAAGTATATAATACAGCATTCTTGACTATTGTTGACCATAATTGCAACGGGCTTTCTCTCTCCAGAACCTACTCATCTTCCAGCTGCAAGTTTGTGCCCTTGGACCAACACCTCCCCCGTTCCACGCCAACCTCCCAACCAGCCTCTGGTAACCACCATTCTAGTCAGCTTCCCTGAGTCTGGCTTTTTTAGGTTCAACATACAAGTGCTGTCAAGTAGTATTTGTCCTTCCCTGTCTGACTAATCTCACTTAGCCTAATGCCCTCAAGGTCCATCCACGTTGTTGCAGATGGCAAGATTTCTTCCTTTCCCATGGTTTAATAATATTTCCTTGTGTGCCTGTGTGTGTACACACACACACACACACACACACACACACACACACACACACACGTTCTTTATCCACTTATCCAACGACAGACCCTGAGGTTGTTTCCAAATCTTGGTTGCTGTGAATGAAGCTGCCTTGCCCACAGGAGGGCGGGTATCTCTCCAATGGCTTGCTTTCACTTCCTTCCACTAGATACTCAGAAGTGGGGTTGCTGGATCATAGGGGAGTTCTATTTTTAATTTTCTGAGGAAGCTCATACTGTTTTCCACAGTGGCTGCACCGACTTATTCCCACCAACGGAGCAGGCCAGGTCCCTTTTTGGCATGTGCCTGCCACACGCCATCCGGCTTCCCAAGGAAAGTGCCCGAACGCCTCTAGGCCTCAGTTTCCCTCTCTGGCAAAATGAGAATGACACGAATGTCTGCCTCACAGAGTTGTCATGGAGAGTAAATGAAGCAGAAAAACACTATAAACCGTGAAGTGTTCTGGAAAGGCACTGTCTTATTAGATTGGGCCCTTGACGTTGATCCTTTCTTCAGATGTCCCAAAGCCTGAGTCTGGAGCCGGGGTGCCTCGGTTCACATCCCAGCTCCACATTCCCGCTGTGGACAAGTTACTTCATCAGGCTGGCCTTTGTTCCTCCTAAGTAAAACTGCGCTAACCGCAGTCCCTACCTCATAAAGCTGTCATGACGATGGAGGGAGCTAATAAGGTAAGCCACTTAAAACCATGTCAGGGACATATTAAGCACCATGGTTAAGGGTTAGTTAAAATGTTTCTTTTCATTAGCCCTGGTATTACTAGGTCCAAACCAGAGTTCATGGCCAGTCCAGGAAGAGACACCCTTGTGGATCGATCACAGGGAACCTGCTCGGTGTCAAGCAGCTTACCCTAAATTGCACTTTAAAATCTTCAAATGTTGCTTTAGTTCCTACTCGGAATCAGGAACGGATTCAGACCTTATCCCATGAATCTGCCATGAAAACCCTCAGCCAAAACTCATGGGGTTTCTTCCTGCTAACGCAGTGAAAATAACCCATACTCATAGGAGGAGCCACGAATATATTTTTGCCCGGAGCCAGCAAGTGTGAGACTCTCCGCGTGGCCCAGTGGACCTGCTGTGGAGGTGAGGACCCACCCCGGGTCACCTGCTTCCTCCCTCAACCGCAACTCTGGCCCGAGATGATGCCCCGTGGGCCTGTCCAGCAGGCACCGGGAGGGCCCACACGGTGCACAGGACAAAGGGGGAGCACAGCCACCCCCACTCCTCAGGTAGGATCCAGAGCCGCCTCTCTCCTTCCTGTGGGAGACTGAGGCTCATCTCCCAGTAACACCATAAAGACAACTGGCACCGTGGGAAAACCCTGAAGACTTCAGAAGCAAGGCTGACTTGAGAGATCCAACAGTGGACCAAGCACAGTAAGACACTACCATGAGGGTAGCTATTTTTTTAAACTTGTTTAATTAGGAAAAACAGAAAACAAGTGTCGGCAAGGGTACAGAGAAAGCGGAATCCTGGTGCATTATTGGTGGGCATGGAGCGTGGGGCAGCTGCTGTGGCAAACGGGATAGCATTTGATCACCATGTGAGCCAGGAACTCCTCTTTTGGAGATATACCCAGAAGAATTGAAAGTAGAGCTTCGGACACATTTTTGTACAGTGATATTCACAGAAGCATGATTCACAATAACCAAAAGGTGGAAACAACCCAAATATTCATCAAAGGACAAATGGGTAAACAAAGTATGATATACACATACAGTGGAAAATTACCCAGCCCTAAAAAGGAAAGAGAGTCTGGGGCACCTGGGTGTCTGGGTGTCACTTGAGCATCTGCCTTCAGTTCAAGTCATGATCTCTGGGTCTTGGGATGGAATCCCTCCTCCAGCTCCCTGCTCAGTGGGGAGTCTGCTTCTCCCTCTCCCTCCGCTGCTCCCCCTGCTTGTGCTCTTGCTCATGCTCTCTCTTTCTCAATTAAATAAATAAATTCTTTTTTAAAAAAAATAACAAGAAGAAGGGGATTCTGATCCCTGCTCCAATGCAGACAGATCTTTAAGACAGCCTGCGAAGTGAATAAGCCAGACACAAAAGGACCCCCTAGGAGTTCACTGCTACCCCACGTACTGTACTTAATGATAGTTAAATACACAGCGAAAAGCAGAATGGTGGTTCCAAGTAGCTGGGGGCAGGGTGGATCGGGGATTTACTGTTCAATGGAGGCAGTTTGGAAAGATGAAAAAGTTCTGGAAACGGGGAGGGGGAGGGGAAGGGAACGCTGGGGGTTGATGGTATTCCAACAATATGAAAGTACTCAATCCACTGAACTGTACACTTAAAAATGGGTAAGGTGGTAAATTTTAAGTTATATATCTTACCACAGTTTTTTTTTTTTTTTAAATGGACATTCTGTAACATTCTGGTTGGTGAGCACTGGGCTAAGAATTAAGAAGCCAGAGCAGAGGGACACCTGGGTGACCCAGTCACTTGGGTGTCCAACTCTTGATTTCAGCTCAGGTCATGATCTCAGGGTCGTGGCATCGAGTCCCAGGTCAAGCCCCATGTTAAGCCCCAAGTGAAGCTCTGCACTCAGCAGGGAGCCTGCTGGATATTCTCTCCCTCCGTCCCTTTCCTTGTTCATGCTCACTCTCACTCTCTCAAATAAATAAAGAAGAAGAAGAAGAAGAAGAAGAAGCCAGAGCATAGCTAAGTGTCTCCATCAGCAAGATGTGTACCCAGCTGTGTCCCTGCTTCAGCCCTCAGTTCTCTCCCATGCAGATAAGGGGAAGGTCCCTTCCAGCTCCGACCCCCTATCTCAAGGAGGCACCCACACCTGCCTGGCCTGGGACCACCTCCCCAGAACTGAGACACCACCCTCCAGGATGGCCCAGCCTGGAACCCTCCTGCTCAGAAAGAAACCAGGAGTCCCACAGGCTTTGGAATCCAAACTCTCCCATATCAGACCTGAAAACTTCAGCTGCCATAGGCTCAGGGGAGTAGAGAGAGCTGGCATTTGCTTGGCTTTACTCCTAACTGTCTAGACTGGGACAACTTTTCATCTCTCTGGGTCTTAGTTTTCCCTCCATGGAGACAGTACCATCCCTTATCCAATGGCTGCCAAAACTGCCAGACTGGTCTGAAATCATGTCCTTATCTGTGTTCAAGATAACACTGCTCAGTTCTCTAACACCGAAGAGCAAAAACAGAAGTTGGTTTTCCTCCTGGCAGAGTCTGCAAGCAGTTACAGAGCTGCAGACATCGAGCCAGGCCAGTCACTGCAAGAGGCAGAGTTCTTAACACTCTAACACGGTCAGGGCAGGGCGTGCACATCTATTCAGCACCTGCGTCCTTAGGACCCACTCTATGCCCACTCTGTGCTGCACAGGACCAAAGCTGCTCATTGCACACCTCCAGGGGGCGCAGTCTCTGCGTGGTCATCATAGATTTGGACACATGTAACAATTTCTGGCAGATCATATAGCGCAGCATCTTCTTCTAATTTTCACAAGGTCAGCATAACAGCTGGCTGCCAAGCTGATACTAGGAGATAGGGGTACAGCAATGAACAAGACACAGTCCGTGCTCTCAGAGAGCTTACCTTCTAGCAAGGGAACCACGCCAGCAAACCGCGGAGCTGTGTTGGAGAACTGATGCCTGGTGGACACGTGAGATTCCACCAATAGAGGCCAAGGAAAGGGTCTTCTGGGCAGAGCAGGCTCAGGGGCAGAGGCCCAGGGGCGAGAGGGAGCTCAGGCATCCCTCCTGGGGTGAGAGGGCACGGCTGCAGGGCAGCTCCCTTACGGACCCCGCAAGAGTGAGGATGCAGAAGCAGGGAAGCCCATTTAGGAAACCAGCAAATACCGGCTGATTAATTCTGACGCTTTACCAAAGGGTGATTGGAAGCCCCTGACATGTATTCAGCAGGAGAGCAGGAGGCTCTTTCCACTTCTCGAAGATCAGTTTGGCTGCAGTGCTGGGAAAGAATCCCGACAGCAACAAGAACGAAGGCTTGGAAAACAGAGATGGAGGTGAAGAGCCACGGGGTCAACGTTCAGATGGTACCAGGGCAATGGGGTGGAAGGGGGTAAATTCAAAGAACGGGAAAGAAGTAGAATTCTTACCTCTTGATAAGTTTGGGATTGATCGTGAGCAAAAAGGAGAGACCAGAATGACAGCCAAGTTTCTGCCCTTGGCAGCCAGGTGATAAAGCCCGTTGGGGGAAGGGGGGGTTGAGGGTCGGATGTGTTGTGGTGGAGGTGACTGTGGGATTCCAGGAGGACATGGGGTTCTAGAAGATTGTTAGCTGCCGCTCGTCATGAGACCCCTGTCTAGAGAACTTGCCTATGGTTCCTTGGGCCCTTTCTCCCTCCACCCGGATAGAAAAGACTCATTGCTTTATAGAATTCTGATGATCCAGTTACGTCCACAGAGAAACCCAGTGCTTCAAAGCAGTGTCAGTGTGGAGTCCTGCCTTGGATGAATAATATAATGTTTCTAAAAATTAGTGAATCATATATATCATACAAATATATATTTATTTCTATATGTTATATGTATTATTTATATATATTAATATATAAACATTTATTTATAACATACATTATTATGTATTACATGTCTTTATATAATATACAATATGTATTTATATATATATTTATATACATATATATACACACAAATATATATGTGCATATATAAAATGAAAAGGTACCCATAAAGATTTAAATTGTTTATGTGGGCAGTTGTGTTTAAGTTCTCCATTTTCCACTCCATGTGACACTGGACAACTCCAATCACCGTATCTATATTTTATCTCCCCATCTGTAAAATGGGGACTTCATAGGGTTGCTCTGTAAATGAGGTAAATGAAATATTACATGGAAGGATCCTGGACAACTCTGGCACAGAGTACAAGTTCATTAAATATCATGTATTTAGAAAGGGTCCGTCCCCCTTAAGACAGAAAGGAGTGGAGGTGAGGAATTGGTATAGGGGGAGGGGCTGGGTAGTGTCAGGAGCTCTAGTCAGGCAAATGGGGAAAATATAAATTTTGTGAAACGGAGACGCTTCCTGACCCCGGGGGGAGGACAAAAGGCCATCCAGATACTGAAGGCTATGCACACAGACCGCTGGGGACCCAACCCACGGGTGGGTTTGGCACCAAGACGACGGACCCTGAGAGATGAGCCTCAGGGAAAGAAAGTGAGGCTCACCCACAGCTAAATGTAGGCCAGGGGAAGGAATGTTCTCTGCTCCCTGACTCCAAGGCCTCTGAGATCACCGTCAACCAAGTCCCTCTAGCGATTCCTGATGGCTGCCAACAGTGACCCCCTGTGGCCACGAGGTGCAACATCAGAGGTTCCTTAAGACCAGAGTGCTCCCTGGACTCTGCTTTGGGACAACAGAAAACCCCCAGAGATTCTTGAGCAACTCAAGAGGAGAGAGAAGCCCAAGCAGGATACAAATCAAGCACGTGGGGACTCCAGCTGGCATTATATTCAGTTGTAAAACCAACCCTACGTGACACTCGGAGCTGGAGGAACGGCCAGTACTGGTTCTGTCCAAAGAGACGCTGCTCCATTTCCCAGGCCATCCGTGCACAGAACAGACCCTGGCTGGTGTTATCTTTCCCTCCAGCCCCACCCCATCTCCCCACCACACAGCATCCCCCTTTCCGCGTCTGCCTGTCTCCGGCGCACAGCATTGTAGAATCACCCAGGTTAAACCCAGACTCCAGAGCACTCTCTTTTCTATGAACAAAGAGAACAGAACCAACACAGCTGGACTCCATCCTGGGCCCAAGCACACATTCTTCTCCCCTGGGCTCTGAGCACACAGCAAAGGGTGAGACAAGCAGAGTATGCATGGTGGGGTGGGAGCACACCAGACCGACACAGTCCAGGAGGGAGGGGAAGGGTTCACGAGAACAAGTTCCAATATCTGGAAATAGAATCATTTACCAAGTCATGCTGGCTCGTCTCCAAATCTCTGGGCAACTAGACAGCACCTAACTCCACACTCCTACAATGAATTTTTGCCCGAGATTTTCAGAGCTTCTCAGAGGCCAGAGCCTGCTCTGCTATTTGAACAGAATAATGAACCCTGAATTCAAGTGATACTAAAGGAAACAATGCCCTTTTTTTTTTCCCTAACTCGTAGAATTTAATTTAGGTGTTTTATCAAAAACTGCTGCTCCCAGTAGATTAATGGCCCACTATAATCTTTCATATTAAATTAATTGAGTGCAGAATGGCTTTGCTGGTTTTGAATGACAGCCTCCAGAGTTTAGCTCATCATGCTTTAAGGAAGCATAAAATAAGGAACCAGCATCATAGGGCCCGCATTATCACCTTTTCTCTGTCTTTTGGAAGTTTTTCCACTTTCCATTGCCACACGGTGCATTAATTAGCAGTTAGGCAGCTCCAGGGCCCGATGATCTCCGGTCTGCATCCTTAATGAAACACCCGCCCTGCCCCTAACGGTCCACCTCATCATGTCGCTATAAAAAGACTCTTACTATACCCTTACTCCACCCTCCCAACGAGCCTCAACCCAACATGACTACCTCCACTTGCCAAATGAAGAAACCGTGCAGCTGGGCACGAACTTGCTCACAGTCACACAAGTCAGTGACAGAGCAAGGGCAGGACTCCCAGTCCAGTGCTCCTTCTCCCACACGAGAGCAGCCTCATGTGACTTCACTTTGTAACTGCTCACTATTTTTGCAGTATAAAGCTTTGTCCTGCCTTTTTTTTCTCCCATGTCTTCTCTCATCCTGAATTTAAACGAATGAATTCTTCTTTAGCTCTTTCCCATCTTACCTTTGTCACTTTCACCGTTGTGCACCGTGAACCTCAGGCTGCAGCCACGTGGGGACACGTACCGCGTCCTACACACATGATGACCTTGCTTTCGCTCAGTGCTGCTCCCTCTGCTGGAGGCCCTGCCCTGCTTCTGGGCTTCCCCACTTTTCCCAAACCAAACGCCATTTCCTCCACGGGGCCTTTGCAAAGGCTCTGTACACCATGATCACGTGCGATTAATCCCTGGATTGCCAGGCTGGCTCAGCGCCCGCAAATCTGTAACTATGATACGCCACATTAACAAAAAGCATAAAAATCATCTGATTATCTCAAGAGATGCAGAAAAAGCATTTGACAAAATTCAGCATCTTTTCATGATAAACACTCTCAACAAATCGGGTATAAAAAGAATGAACCTCATTATAAAACCCATACATGACAAGCCCACAGCTAACGTCATACAAGACAGAGTAAGGTTGAAAGCTTTTGCTCTAAGATCAGGAACGAGACAAGAATGCCCACTGTCACCACTTCTCTCACCATGATACTGGAAGTCTTAGCCAGAATACTTAGGCAAGCAAAAAATAGTAAAAGGCATCCAAATCAGAAAGGAAGAAGTAAAAATTGTCCCTGTTTGCAGGTGGCATGACCTTACACAGAGAAAACCCTAGATATTTCACCCAAAAATTGTTAGAACTAATAAACAAATTTGGTAACGTTGCAGGATACAAAATCAACATACAAACCTCAGTTGTGTTTCTATCCAGTAACAATGACTATCCAAAAAAGAAATTAGTAAAACAACCTCACTCATAACAGCATCAGGATGGGTAAAATAGATGATGGCTATTGAGGAGGGCACTTGTGATGAGCATTGGGTGTTATATGTAAATGATGAATCACTAAATTCCACAAGTGAAACTAGTATTACATTGTATGTTAACTAATGGGAATTCATTTTTCAAGATTTTATTTATTTATTTGAGAAAGAGAAAGAGAGAAACAGTATGAAGGGGAGGGGCAGAGGGAGGAGAGAGAAAATCTCAAGAGAGTGTACACTGAGCGTGAAGACCAATGCAGGGCTCAAGCCCAGGACCCTAAAATCATGACCTGAGCAAAAAACAAGAGCTAGACGCTTAACCAGCTGTGCCGCCCAGGCACCCCCCTAACTGGAGTTTAAATAAAAACTTGGAAAGGGAAAAAAGAAAAAAGAATAAAATACTTAGCAATAAATTTAACCAAGGAGACAAAAGACCAGGACACTAAAAACTATAAGACATTGATGAAAGAAGTTAAAGAAGTCACAAATAAATGGAAAGATATCCTGTGTTCATAGACTGGAAGAATTGATATTGTTGAAATATACATACTACTCAAAGCAATGTACAGATTCAATGTAATCCCTATTAAATTTCCAATGGCATTTTTCAGAGATAATAGAAAAAATAATAATCCTAAAATCTGTTGGGAATCACAAAAGATTCTGAACAGCTAAAGCAATCTTGAACAAGAAGAACAAAGCTAGTAGCATCTCACCTCCTAATTTCAAATTATATTACAAAGCTATAGTAACCAAAACAGTATGGTGCTCACATAGAAACAGAAACATAGACCTATGGAAAAAAATATAGGGCTCAGAAATAAACTTACGCATACATAGTCAAATAATTTTCAACGAAGGCACCAAGAATACACAATGGGGAAAGACAGTCTCATCAAAAAAATGGTGGCACTGGGAAAACTGGATATCCACATGCAAAAGAATGAAATTGGACACTTACCTCCTAGCAAACACAAAAATCAACTCAAAATGGATTAAAGACTTAAATATAAGACCTGAAACTGTAAAACACCTGGAAGAAAACATAGGAAAAAAGCTCCTTGACATTGGTCTTGGCGATGTTTTTTTGGATATGACAGCAAAAGCAAAAATACCAACAGGTGAGATTATGTCAAATTAAAAACCTTCTGCACAGTAAAGGAAATCATCAACAAAACAAAAGGGCAACTTGCGGACTAGGAGAAAATATTTGTGAACCACATATCCGATAAGTGGTTAATATCCAAAATATATAGGAGTCCATACAACTCAATAGCCAAAAACAAATAACCCATTTTAAAAAATGGGCAAAGGACCTGAATAGACATTTTTTTCAAAAGGACCTACAGATGACCAGCAGGTACATGAAAAAGTGCTCAACATTATTAATCACCAGGGAAATGCAAATCAAAGCCACAAGGAGACATCACCTCACAACTGTTAGGACATCTATTATCAAAAAGACAAAAGATACCAAGCATTGGCAAGGATGGGAAGAACTTGGAACCCTCATACATTGCTTGTGGAGATGTAACCATTGACAATGGCACGGAACGTAGCTAACTTCCTTCCACCGCTGTTTTTTTGAGCTTGCACTTATGTTCTAAAAGGGTGCTAGGGGGTACATTTTTGCACTGAAATCTAATGATGTTTTAAAAACACTTAAAAGAAAACATTTTTCACAAAAATAGTCCTTTGAAAAAAAGAAAAAAAAATAGTCCTTTGTCATTACATTATTTACCCATGTATTTGTACATTTCTGTCTGCTAATTTAGGAATGATTTTTTTCAGTAAAAAAACACATATTCAAGAACCACCAAAAAAAAAAGAAAACAATGTTCAGATCAACATTATTCATTATTCATAATAGCCCCAAAGTGGAAACAACTCAAAGGTCCATCAACTAATGAACGGATAAACAAAATGGTGGTCCATGCCTACACAAGAGCCTTACTCAGCCCTAAAAGGGAAACTGTACACTTTAAAAGGATGAATTTTATGTTATGTGAATTGTATTAAAATTTTTTTTTCAAGTCTGTTGAGAGAATCTGGCCTGTGGTTGAGAAAGGCTGAGGACCAGAGGGCTGGTGAGTGGAAGTCATGCAGCCTCTGCGCTCCCCTGGCCCTGGCCCTGGTTCCAGTCGTCTCTCAGGGACACCGCTGCCACAGTCTCATCCTCTCTGTCTCACCCCCAAACCCACTTTTACAAGTGTCCCACTGTCACCTGCATGAACCATGCCTTTTTATTTTCTCCATGTTTTGACCTCCAGCACCTTGCTCAGCCAAGAGAGACTCTCCCCCTCCCAGGATTGGCCAATTCCTAAAGATGCTAAAGGACTCACCCGCAGGTGTGCCTTTCACTTGCGAACCAGCCAATCCAAAAATCTTCAGATCACTTCCTCTATCTAGTTCTCACTGTCTGGGGCACTGCCCACCTGCCCCCAGGGCCAGGCGTCAGACAACTCAAGAGCCCCTGTGCCCCGGAGCCTACAGACATTATTTAAACCAGCCAATCCTACACCTGCTGACCCTGCCTGGCCTCACCTGCCCCAAGCAAACCACAAGAAAGACTCCTGCCTGCATTGTCCCCCGGCTCCCTCCTCCTGGTGATTCCCAGTGTAGCCCTGCTGGGTGTGCCCTGCCCCCAGGAGTAAAAACTTCTTAGGGCAAGGTCATTTCCACACTATCCCTATGATCCAGGTGTCACCAGACCTGATTCAAACGAAGCCCAGCACATCCTGAAACACATCCTTCCAATCTGCTTCTGCCCTCCCTCTTTCCCTGCCCCTAACTTTTCTCCACCCGACACCCTCCAAGCTTTGTAGCCTTTGTAGCCCACCCCATACATCTCTGCCTTCCTAAGCACATCCCATTCCCATCACCATGCCCTTACCTAGGGTGTGCTGAGGCCTCTGTCTTGAGCTCCCTCTCCCTCTCCCACCTCCTCGCCTGTTTTTTCTGTGCCCCCCATGAAGCTTCGCTTCCTCTCACACTGCCTCCGGAAGCCCACCAGGATAACCACTCTGTACTCCAACGGTACTGATACTTTCTCCCTCAAAGCCTGGAGGCTGCGTGTCTGTCTCCTCCAAGATAAGCACTGTGATCCCTCATATCTGGGAGCCCAGCGCTTAGCACAGAACCAGTGAAGGACTGGTAACGCAGTCAGTGCAGGGTTTTCTTTTTTAGTGTAAGAAATCTCCTCTACAGGCACATAAGTAAGCTCCTGGCGGGTGGCGCCCTTACCCTCTGGGTCCTTGGCAGGGCCCCGAGCACGGCTGGTGCTGGGTGAAGGCCTCGGGCCAGAACGCGTGAACCGGAAGGATGCCGGAGCACACACCCGTGGGAGGAGGGTGGGCGGGGAGGCCGACTGCGCTACTCACGCTGTTCCTCCCACTCGCGCTCCTCGTTCTCGCTGGCGTGGCTCTGCAGCTGGGCCTGCTTCAGGGTCCAGTAGAGCTCCTTCGCCCTCTGCTCTTCCTGGAGGCGAATCTGCTCCTCTCCTCGCTTCCTCTCCTCTTCCTCTTTCCTCTAAGATATCATGGGGACAGAACGACGTTAGGTCACGAGAGAGAAGTGCCGCTGTGGCCCTGGGGCGGGGCTGTGCTGTCGCGGGGTGCGGTGGGCCGGTGCTGGCTCAGGTGTGGTCTCTGACGCAGGAGATGGCCGTGGGCAGGCCTGATAGGGGCTGCGGTGAGGATCAGACAGGTTAAAATGGGAGGACAGGGGTGCCTGGGTGGCTCAGCTGGTTAAACTACCGGCTTTTGGTTTCAGCTCAGGTCCTGATCTCAGGGTCATGCCATCAGCCCTGTGTTGGGTTCCACACTCAGTGGGGAGTCAGCTTGAGCTTCTCTCCCTCTCCGCCCCTCCCCCCTCAACTAAATAAATGAATCTTTAAAAAAAATAAACGAGGAATAACGTAGACTCCAAAGCTTTCTGAAAAGATAAGAGGACACTGGGCCATCCTTGGCCACACTTTCCTTCCAGGGGAGAGGGAGGGCAAGTACCATTCCTTCTGGAGGCTGGTTAAGCAGGCTATGACCATATCTTAACCTTCTGTCTGGATAAGGTATTTCCAAGACAAATAAATAAAATCTCATTAAAAAGGGGGGGGGGGTTGGCGCCTGGGTGGCTCAGGGGGTTAAACCTCTGCCTTCAGCTCAGGTCATGATCTCAGGGTCCTGGGATCCAGCCCCACATTGGGCTCTCTGCCCAGCAGGGAGCCTGCTTCCCCCCCCCCCACCCTGCCTGCCTCTCTGCCTACTTGTGATCTCTATCAAATAAATAAATAAAATCTTTTTAAAAAAATATTTCCTAGACAAGCAGGTTTGGGGGCCGGACCCACATCTCCAATTGTCCCACTTTGAAGTTCCAAAAAGGCTATGTGTGTGTGTGTGTGTGCGCGCGCACGCGCGCATGTGTATTTCCCTCTACTTTTGTTCACATCAAAGTAATATCGCAGGTGTCAGATGTGCATGATATGCCAAAGGCTCGTTTTCAACACCAACAACTCTCCAGACCACTTCACTCCAAACCACTCCAACCTCACCCATGCCCAGAGGCCATCACTCTCAATTATTTTAGCTGTCCCTCATGTGGTGACATCTCTGAATCACGCACGAAATGTTTTACCCATTCTAAACATTACTGCCTTTCTTTTTTGGTACATGAGTATGTGGCAATTATGTTTGGCTCATGGGTACATGCCCAGACTTTTCCTCTCTTCACCCTTACCCCGTCAACATCACAATTTGTGGTGAAATCAGTAATTGGTGTAAATATGGTTCACTGCACCAATTATAAGAAGTACATTTTGTAACTTCCTAACATATCTCTGAAACATGGGTATGTCTCATGACTTGCAAGTTGCCTTTTTAATAGGCAATGGTTTCTTCCTTCTTCTTAAAATAATGATTAATAAATCAATACTTAATAAGGCATCTTATATTCAGTAAAATGTGGTAGTATGATGGCTTTTTCTTTCTTGACTTTATAATTGTTTTATCCTGAAGCTGCATATTGAATTCTCCCAACTTCTCTAAGATCTACTGTAAATCTTTCCTTGTGTTTAGTATTATAACAGGTAAGCAACAGTTAGCTTTTTTCAAGGGTCCCCACTGTTCCCAGATGCCAACCTTCTTTCTTCTCCCATCTCGGTTGTTACCTGGGCCTCCTGCCCATCCATCCACCAGGGACTCATTTCTCAGCCCTCCCCGAGTTGAAGCTCTTGTTTCTTTGTTCCAGGGAGGGTTTTTTTGGGTGGTTTTTTTGTTTTTGTTTTTGTGGGGGTTTTTTGGCCATTTCATCATTTTGCAAAAGCATGGCTAGCAGGACTTCTCAGGTAGGGACGCACAGAGAGACACTCTCTGAGTCTTATCTAAAAACATCTATATGATTCCTTCAGATAGAACCACTAATTTGGGGTCACCTCGGTGGCTCAGTGGGTTAAGCTTCTGCCTTCAGCTCAGGTCATGATCTCAGGGTCCTGGGGTCGAGCCCCGCATTGAGCTCTCTGCTCAGCGGGGAGCCTGCTTCCCCCCCGCACCCCCACCCCCAGTCTCTGCCTGCCTCTCTGCCTACTTGTGATCTCTATGTCAAATAAATAAATAAAATCTTTTAAAAAAACAAACAAACACTAATTTGGCTGAGCATAGAATTTAATTAAAAATCACTTTCCTAAAACAGAATTTGGAAGACTTTGCTTCCTAGCATCCAATACTACCACTCGGATTTTCAATCTTCTGCATGAGCTATTAAGTTTTCTCTTTATCGCTGATATTCTGAACATTGCGAAATGATGTGCCTCGGCGGGGGTTTTCCTTCACCGAGTGTGCTACGCGCTCAAGGAGCTTTCTGCCTGAAGTCTTGGATCTTTCCAGTCTAATACACCTTGGCTTAGAATTTCTTAGGTAAATTCTTCTCTTCTCATTGTTTTTCTTTCTAGAACTCCTGTTTGTCAAATGCTGGACTCCTTGACTTGATCCTCTAGGGGGCTTAGCACTTCTCTCTTACCTTCTCTCTCCTGCCTTTGCTCTTCTACTTCCTGGCTGACTCACTGATTTTATTGTCTAAACCTACCATTACATTTTTCATTGCAGCATCGCATTTATAATTCCCAAGCCCTCCTCCTCCTTCTTCTTCTTTGCTTGCTCCTTTTTGCTTCATTGCCCCCTGTCCTGGTTTCAAGAGTGTAATGTTCCATCTCTGAGCATTTTAGAGCTTTCTCCCCCCACCCCTTATTCTGATTTACATCTACTTCTTCTGTTTTGGGCTTTTCTCTTCCCTTTAAAGTATGTTATATGTGTTGCCCGTCATTGGCGTTGGAGGCTTTCTTCCAATGTCTGATGTTTCCTGGAGGTCCATATTCAAGCAGAAAATAACTATCCGAATGAGAGACTCAGAGTGTGTAGACAGGACTTCCCTGGGAGGTGGGCTTCACTCCAGGATGACTGGATGAGGAATCAGCCACTTCACTGAGGCAAATATGCAGTACTCCGGTCCTTTGTCTGAGATAATCCTATCTCTCCTCCTCTGTCCTCCTTCGGCGGAGTCTGAGCACCAGCCTACCGAAGTCTGTGAGGAAAGCAGGCAGCAGGCAGGAACCCCTAGCTTGTGCCCCATATTACATAGGAACACCATGCTTTGAAATGCTTTCTTTGTAAGCATCCCCCACAGGTGTCTCCCAGGATGGGGCCCCAGAAAGTCCCCCTGGGATTGTCAGGGACGGCAGTGGTCACCAGGTAAGCTCGCCGAAGGCCAGACCACTTCCCGCATGAGCCCTAGTCTCTTGTTTCTCCTTCTTGGGTGCTCTCTGACTCTCTCCTTCATGAAAGGGGTTAACCACATGCCCCCGGGAGCTCCAGGACTCCTATTTAAGGACTCATCCTGGAGTCCAGTGGCCAGTCCACAGTTCCAGGGGCGTGGCTTAGCAAGCCAATGAACCCCGCCAGCCGGACCATATTTTTATCTCAGCATTGCATGAGATTGGGTGACCAGAAAAGACCTAACAGCCTGATTTCATGTGGCTCAAATTGCTAATTCGTGCTAAACAAGGACACTCTGCAAAAATACGTGCTGGCCCTGAGCACCCCAGAGACACCCCAGGCTGCAGATCCCACAGCTCTGGCTACTCACTGCTAAAACGAAGATCTTTCCTTAATCCTCCTGTTTCCCATCTGCCCCTTGACTGCTCTCTCCACTCGGCCTGACACACTGAGCTCTGAGCCTCTGCCCACTCCCCATCTCCTTCTGTTCAGAGAGAAGGCTCCAGTAGCCTGGGAGAAATGGGTACAAGTGGCGACATGAAGGTCCAGCCATTTCACGGAGAAACTGGTCGTCAACCTGAGCTCTCTGCTTCACAGTCCCTAGTGCCCCCAGGTCCCAAGCCCATGGGGACCCAGACTAAGCCAGCTCCCCCCCCCCCATCGTGCAGGCACCGCACTTGAACCCCTCACCATTCTGTCTTCCAGCCTCCAAACCTCGGCAAACATTTTCTTATCTGTTCCTGCTTCTCGTTTTCTCTCTCCTGGTGCTTGGAACTTTTTCAGTCCTTTGCTACTATTTAAATGGATCAACAAGAATCCGGTGGGGAGGAGGTAACTGAGTTTTTAATCCTTCATTTAGTAAAAAAGACAACTTTTTGTTGTTGTTGTTTCTTCCAAAACAGTATAGATTAAGGATTTTCTTCTAATTCAACAATCAATTTTTTAGTCCAAAAGAACAGGCAAAATTCCCACTTCCTAATAAGTCGCTCTCAAGAGTTGGGCATGAGGACAAGAGAAGGTGAATGGCTTCACGTGGTCAGTCACCAAATACTTCCTGGGCACACAGAGGCTCAGGCCTGTGTTGGGCTCTGAGGACACAGCAATGGCCAAGACACACACAGGCCCCACCTGGTGCTTGCCTTTCCAGGGGTGAAACACACCAGACAAATAATCATCAGGAAATACCAGAAAATAATAACCAGTGTGCACAGAATTAAAACAGGGGAAAGGACAGAGAGAATTTGGAAGGCCACTTTAGGCTGGGCGACCAGAAGTCCTCTCAGAAGGGTCGACGTGATCTGACACCTGACCAGTAAGGAAGAACACTAATAAGTGAGTATCGGGGAGAAGAAATTTCCACACAGAGAAAACCACAAGCACGATGGACCCGGCGTTGTCCATGGGCTTGGGATGTTTGAGTACAGAATCACCCACTGTGGTTGGAAGAAGAAAAGTCAAAGCTCTCTATTGGATGAGTTTGAGATGCCGTCTGACATCCCCGAGGCCTGCCATTAGCACTGGGATGCATGAGCCTGGGGCTGAAGGGCAAGTTCAGCTGAAGATACGGCTCGGAAGTCATCTGTGTGGGGATGACGTTTCTCAGCCACGGGACCTAATGCTATCGCTGCGAGAAAGAATGCAGAGCCAGAGAAAACCACCAGAAATAAGGTACGGTAAATAAAGTGGAGCGGAGGGAACATAGTCAATAAAACCATAATAATGTCGTAGGGGGACAGATGGTGGGTGACTGCACTCACCGTGGTGAGCATGGCGTAATACAGAGAATTGTCGAGCCACTATGTTGCACACCTGAAACACATATCAGGCTGTATGTCAGTTACACTTCAACAATAACAACAAAGAAAGCGAGAGAAAAACCAGAGGGTCTTGGGCCACTCCATCATTTAACAGTTGAGAGAAAGAGCCGGAGGCAGGAAAGGAGGCTGAGAAGGAAAGCCAACAGATAAGCTAAAAACCCAGCAGGGGTGGTGTCTGTTGGGGAAGCCAAGAAAGAGACCGTTTCAAGTAAATTTAAGCTAAAAACCCAGCAGGGGTGGTGTCTGTTGGGGAAGCCAAGAAAGAGACCGTTTCAAGTAAATTTAAGCTAAAAACCCAGCAGGGGTGGTGTCTGTTGGGGAAGCCAAGAAAGAGACCGTTTCAAGTAAAAGGGAGTGGTAAACTGAGCTGCGGGCCCCAAGACATCGCAGAAGATAAGGACAGAGAAGCGACAAGGGACAAGGTCGTGGCCTTAGGACGTGCAGGGAGACTACCCAGAGGAGTGGAGGGGCAGCCAACCAGGAGGCATGTGGGAGGGAGTGGAAATGACCGCAGACGGGCCTCTGGGGACATCTTCTGAAGACAGGAGCAGAGATAGGGAGCAGCACGTGGAGGGGAACGTGGGGTCAGGAAGGACATGGGCTCAGATGGAAAATGCTACAGCTGAGAGTTGGTGACAGATGCAAAATTGGAACCAAAGTCCGTGTGACTCCAAAGTAGAAGTTTTAGCTTGAAGCCAGGAAAAAAAGCTCACCTTCAGCCATCACCAGCATCTCAGAGCAAAAAACTCGCTCCACCCTGGCACAGCACCGCAGTGTATGCAGCAGGTTTCCCATGCCCGCTGCCTCCCCCTCAGCTCCCTCATCTCCAACCCAGGTTGTCACATCACCCAATACATGGGGCACCAACCAAGACAGCGTCTACCCTGACTCTTCAGATCTGGCACCTGCCCAGGGTGGGTCTTCCAGGAAGGAGCAGGTCTCAGGGAAAATACCATCAGCCAAGGCCTGTCAGAGCCAGAGGGACTTCAACCCCCCGTCCTACTTTCTGGTACAGAGGAGGAGTATACTGGCTTGGTCAGGCTGCCACAGACCAGGAGGCTGAAACCACACACATGTATGAGCTACGGAGGCCCTAACTATAGAGGCAGGGTGGGTTTCTTCTGAGGCTTCTCTCTTTGCTTTGAAGATGAACCTTCCTCTCCCCGTGTCTCACATATTCTGTCCTCTGTGTATATATACATCTGTGTCCAAATTTCCTCTTCTTCTAAGGACACCAGTCATGCTGAATCAGGGCCCACCCTGAAGACCTCTTCTTAACTTATGACATTTCTAAAGATCTTACTTCCACATACACTTAGATTCTGAGGTGGTGGAGGTTAGGTCTTTAACATAGAAATTTGTGGGTAACACGGTTCAGCCCATCACAAGGAGACACCGCCCCAGAGAAGGGTCATGACTAACACTTGGCATAATGCTCTCCAAGTTCATCCGTGTTGTCAAACATGGCATGGTGTCCTTCTTAAGACTGAATAACATTCATTTTATATATATATATATGTGTGTGTGTGTGTGTGTGTGTGTATATGTATGCACACACACACATATATATGTATACATATATGTATATATATTATGCATTTTATATATATACATACATCATCATATATACATTACATTATGTGTGTGTATACACACACACATATAATGTACACATACCACAGTTTATTTATCCATTCACTGGCCAGCAGACACTTGGGTTGTGTTTGGCAAACAGATACAAAGTTACAGTTATGCAGGACAAATACATTCCGGATTTTCTTTTTTTTTTTAAGATTTTATTTATTTATTTGACAGAGAGAGATCACAAGTAGGCAGAGAAGGAGGCAGAGAGAGAGGAGGAAGCAGGCTACCCACGGACCAGAGAGCCCGATGCGGGGCTCGATCCCAGGAGCTGGGATCATGACCTGAGCCGAAGGCAGACACTTTAACCCACTGAGCCACCCAGGCGCCCCCATTCTGGATTTTCCGCATGGTGCCTGTAGTTAATACTATACTGTGTACTCGAAATTTGCTAAAGGAATGGATCTTAAGTGTTCCTGCCACACACAGATAAGGTCACTAGGTAAGGTGAGAGATGTGTTCATTATCTTGATTATGGTCAACATTTCGCCATGTCTACATATATTAAAACATTGTACATCTTCAATATTTACAATTTTTATTTGGAAATTGTAGGTCAGTAAAGTTGGGTGGGGGGGGGGACTACCTACAAATAAATAAATCAATAAACGGCAGAATCACACTGTTCATTCAATCCTCTTTGCCCGAGAGTGAACAGCACGCTGGGAGCCAGGAGCCTGCCGCCTCCTCCATCTCCGAGGAAAATAACCAGCCACTTACTGTGACAAAGACAAGCTGCTCACAGGGCTGGGGACAACAAAAGAAAACATTTTGCAGCTGCAGATAAAGAGCATTGCATCTTTCCCTCCAGGGCTTGCTGAAATGCCTCACCCCTCACAGCTGAAATTGCCTGGAAAAACTTGTGCTGTGGTCCTCTCAGAAACTTCTGGCTCCTCTGCGAGCCCTGACGAAAAGTCCATCTTTAAGTGTGGTCGCCACAGGCCAACGCAGCCAAGCGGCAGATCGGCAAACACTCCCTTCTCCTACCTCAGGAATCGCAACACCGAGGGAGCCCATGCCTCACCCCTGCGGAAACTGTCAGGGAGACAGATGCTTTTCTGGAAGGCACAGTCGTTTGTGTTGTGCTAGGAAACAAGACTTCCTGTCCCCTTCAAGGGTCCTTCTAGCTGGACCAAGAATCAGATGGACGGGAGTCAGATTCAAGGAGAAAATCAGAGGTCATAGCATACATACAAGGAGAGCATGCAGGTATGGAAGACCGTCGGGCAAAAGGAGGGCTATGTGTCATCCTGAGCATCGGAGACGGGGAGTAGGGGTCTGGGATTTCAAAAGAAAGGAACGCAATGCACAGGGCACTAAAGAGAAGAGCAGGTGTTTGGGAATTAGATGTTTGCCGGGCCGTACAGCTGGGTCACTCGGATCGAATGTATCTCTGTTAATAACCCCCTTTCTGGAAAAGATCCCCCATTTAGATTCTTCTATATAGTTAGAGGGTGGGGCAATAGTGTCCTTGATCTCTCAGGGTCTCAACTGCCTTCAGCTCGAAATAGCCCGCGGGGCTAAGTGGCACATTCTGGAGGCAGAAGGGCTGTCCCGAGCCCCTTCACTTGCTCCTCTGGCCCGAATAATACCATCTCGCTTTTCGAGATGATGTACCCAAGAAGGCAGGGCCATGCCTGTGTCTGTCATTCTCCCACCGACAGCCCCCCGCATGGGGGCCAGCAGAGAGGAGGAACTCCATAACACTAACCGGAGGAGTGAACGAACTAATGAACGAAAAGAGGGTAACAGGGTTTGTGATGACCGTGGAGAGCGGAAGGATAAACGGCATCTTGTTGTCTTGCTGATGCCGGCCTCATCCAAGAGAAGCCGAGATCGAGCCTCCCATTCTCAAGAGAAAACTGAAAAGTGCAACGCGTCCCCGTCACTGATAATCCTATTGCAAATAAGGTGGGGATTGCTTCTATTGTCGTACAAAATGTCATGAAGGACCAAGATGAACTCCAGCCTTAACAGAGGAAAAAACAAAAAGAGAACGAGTGGCCTTGAATAGGAAATGGTGCAAAATCAGAGGACATCGTAATTGCATCAACCGTGTATGTTCTTTATCAGCTGCCCGGGGAAGGGCGGGAGACTAAGGCAGAGGGAGAGAGCTGGAGCCTTACCATCAGTGTTCTGTGGTCTTAAGTGAAGGCAGAAGCAGCCAAAAGCAGTTAAGAAAGCAGAGAAAATATGCAAATTCTATCTGGCCTCAGGATCCCCTTTCTTTCTACAGGAACACTTTCATACGCATGTAAATTGCATTCAAAAGGCACCAAACACAACAGAATGGTTTTTAAAAACAGGTTTTCAACTGTCTGTATCTTCTATTTTGAAGTTTCCTCTTTAACCTTACACAAGATTCTGGAATTCTCCCCCCCTCCCCGTTTCCTCAAAGGAATTCTCATTCTTATCTTTCCTATGACGAGAATTCACAGAACCTGCCTGCATCCTGGACATAGGCAGCCCATGCCCCCTCCACCAGCTGCCCTCCCGTCCAGCTTCCCCCCCTTCCTCCAGCCTCCACCCCAATATCTGCTTCTGGTGGCACAAAACACAAACCCCCTGGGCCCAGCTAGCACATTCTCTGCCCCCCAAGCCTACCCCCTCTTCCCAGCTCACCTCTGCACCGGGTAGCCCCCTCTCCTTACTCCTCAGCCTGAGTTCAGGAGCCTTTGCTCCTTGGACCCCTCATCCCTGCATCTAATTGGTGCCAAGCCCTGCTGATTTCACTTCCCCTGTTTCTCTGTGTCCATCCCCCTGAATCTCGCCATCGTCAGACTCCTCGGTGACCACTGTGATGACTGCAACAATCCCCTCACTGGCCCCTGCCTCCCCCCACACCTTCCTCACCGGCATCACACTGGGGCCACCAGACAGTCACTCCCATAGAGGTGGCTCGACCCATGTCCCTCTGTACCGAGATCCTCACAGCGCTGCTCTGCCCACAGACAACCATCTGCCCCTTGATCGTAGCATCCAAGGGCCCCACAGCCTACCTTACCAGGTTCCTGTCTGGCTTCCCCCATCACATGCTCTTTTCCCTCGCCCCACCAGACCAGTCACCATTCCACGGATCTCCTCTCTATTTCCAGCTTTGCTCACACCCAGCCTCCTTCAGGGGGACCCTGCTGTAGTCCCCCAGATGTGCTAGGGGCTCAGGGGTGCCCACAGAGTTCTCTCTCTCTCTCTCCCCCCAGCACCCTGTAAGCTTGTAGAGAGTAAGGAGTTTATGACTATTACACCACCACCCCCCCCACAAACAACCTGCGCTTAGGTTTTCAGGGAAAGGGGAAAAAAATGTATGAAATTAAATGACCTTTGTTCGTGCGTGCCCGCATGCAAGACTCACATCTGGCTAGAATCTTGATGTTGAAAGACACAATGAAAATTATCTGAGCCAGTCTCTAATTCAGTGCATAAATCCCTTTGACAGAGATGTTCCCATTATCTATTACCAGGCAACAAACTCCCGGAAAGTATAATGCCTTAAAACAACAACCATTATATTTGCTTGTGGTTCTGTAGGTTAATAATTCGGCCAGAGCTTGGTGGGTGGCCCTTCTGCTCCACATGGTTACATCTGAGGTCAATCACTTAATTAGGGTCATTCACCAGAAGAACCAAGATTTCACTCCTGTGTCTGGTGCCTCGGTGTCCTCCACACAGCCCCCTTCTCTCTGCCTGGCTTGCCTGGGTTTCCTTACAGAGCAGTAGTCGAAGGCTGTAGGGTTTCTCAGGGGGCAGCTTCCAAAAGGGAGCATTGCAAGAGGGCCAGAAGCTGCCAATCTCCTTTAGCCTGTCCTCAAAAGTTACACTGAGTCGTTCCGGTTGCAACCGACAGATCAAAGCTAGTCACAAGGCCAGAGCAGACTCAAGGGAAGGGAAATAAACAACGTCTCAACGAGAGAAGTGACAAAGAATTTGCCACCAGCCGTATTTAGTCCACCACAGAAACTTCTCAGGTCTTGTGTCAGCCCATGCTAAGACAGCTCCTGGGATGAAGAGTTCATGACACTACAAGGGCAGCCCATTTACGGAGAATATCCCAGCCCGTAAACCTGGACCCGCCCACCCCCAAGTCCTCGAGCTGACGTTCCTAGCAGACACTGCCCTGAGGAGCCTCACCCGGGCCTCAGAGATGCTACTCACATGTCTGAGGCTCCTCAAAATACAGGCACACCAAATCAGGATCACTATGAGTACTCAAGTTTGAATGTTCACAGGTAGCAAATTCATTTTTAAAGCAAAAGAAACGTATCATTACCATAGCCCTCCTTATAAATAACACCCAAAGCCTGCATTTGGGTCCCTTGGTAAACCTCATAGCTTTTCTGAGCTCTCCATGAACCCTGACATGGAGTACCCCACAATTTATCATTTCTCTCACTGAGGTTCTCAAGGAGATCATCAATCAGGAAAGCTCTGGGAATTCAACCCCTCTGTAATCTCCTTGTGGACTGAGCCCCAGAACACCACCTCCACGAAGCCACCTTCCCAGCTTCTGGGACTCCGCTCACCTCTGGGGCGGAGGGAGGCCAGAGATTAGGAGAGGGGATGCTTGCTCTTAGAGATACAAAGAAAGTATTGCTTGCCATCTCCAGCCGGCTTAAATAATCAGACGCAAAATCCAACCGTATAAACTAAACATCTCTCCACTATGGATTGAGTGGATTTTTATATTATGGAATTACCGTTCATTTAAGCAGGTATGACAATGATTGTTGTGGCTCCACACGGAAACATCCTCAGTCATGGGAGATGCACAGTGAAGTACATACGGTTTGATCAGGAGTCAGCAAACTTAGGCTCCCAGGCCAGATCTACCCTCCGCCTATTGTTTACAATAAAATCTTATTCGGGCCTCTGGGTGACTCAGTAAAGCATCTGCCTTTGGCTCAGCTCATGATCCCGGGCTCCTGGGCTCCAGCCTCTCCTCTCCTTCTCCCCCTGCCCTTCTCCACCCCGCTTGTGTGCATTCTCACTCTCTCCCATTCTCTGTGTCAAATAAATTTTAAAAATCTTTAAAAAATAAAATAAAGTCTTAGTAAAAGACGGCCACACCCATTTGCTCACATATTATCTGCAGCTGCTTTTTGTGCTACGATGGCCTGATTGAGTAGTTGTGCCAGAGAAAGTGTGGCTGACAAAACTTAGAATATTAACTATCTGGACCTTTACAGAAAAGAGTTTGGTAAGCCCTGGGCCAGAGTCTACGATATCTACAGCTTCCTTTCAAATTGCTTAGCAAAACAATGTAGCAGTCACCACAGAAATATATATGTGTATGTGTGTGTGTGTGTGTGTGTGTGTGTATATCCATGTGTGTACAGATAGATGCAGATTTACAAGAGGGGAGAAAAAAGAGACAACCCAAATGTGACAAGACATTAATAATTGGTGAATTTCAGTGGAAACACTACAAATACTTTTTTCTTTCAATTTTGCAGCAAGTTTGAAGTTACTGTAAAAAAAATGTTTGGAGAGTAAATATTGCTTCCCTTAAAAGCTCAAGAGAATTATATATATATATATATCTCAAGAGAAAATTAAATAAGATCAATAACAATATAAATATGTAACCAGCAATTACACTAGGTTTTAAGAACAATTTTATTCATAATCACAGCAAAAAATATTAAACCTACAGTTTAACAAGAAAAGAGATGTGGAACACTTAAGTAAAACAATAAATTTTAAAAGTAAAACAATAAATTTTAAAGTAAAACAATAAATTTTACCAAAGTCCAAAAGATGAAAGCACAACATTACCTATAAGTTATTGTGAATGTTTGGGATTGTTTTTAAACAGATGTTTAAAAACAAAAACAAAAACAAAAAAACAAACAACAACAAAATCACTTTACCAAAGACAAAAAGAGGTTTTGAGTAACTGGGAGACCATACCATATCCTGAACAAGACTGAATGATTTAGTATTGGAAAAAATGTCCGTCCTCCACAAATACATCTGTAAGGCTGATGTAATTCCAATTAAAATCACTGTGTGGGGTGTATGTGTGTGTGTGTGTGTGTGTGTGTGTGTGTGTTTGTGGGAGGAAGATAGTGATGTAAGGATTCAAATGTATCTCGAGTAGAAAAAAAAAAGTGGGTAGAATCAGCCAAGGACACCTTGAAAATGAACAGCAATGATAGGTTCTTACCTTAGCAGTTGTTAAAACTCATTTTATTTATTTTTTTGAAGATTTTATTTATTTACTTGACAGAGACACAGCAAGAGAGGGAACACAAGCGGGGGCGGGGTGGAGAGGGAGTAGCAGGCTTCCCACAGAGCAGGGAGCCCGATGCAGGGCTCAGTCCCAGGACCCTGGGATCATGACCTGAGCGGAAGGCAGACCCTTAACAACTGAGCCACCCAGGCGCCCCAAAACTCATTTTAAACGCTATGGTCATTAAATAAGCAAATCTGGCTCATTTAAAATCAAAGAAGAAAAATCCATGAAGAGATCCAAAGGTCTGTAAGAAGAATCGAGGCAGCACGTGCAATGAGAGGGGAGAGGAAAGATTACATAGTAAACGACGATGGCACAATATGCTGACCATGCAGAAGGGAAAGAAGTGAGAAATAAAATCACGAATGATAAATAGAACAGTGTAGATTAATAGGAGTACAAGCTTGTAGTGGCACAGATCTTTCTTAGCATGAAACAAATCTTTTTTTTAAACCTTGATGTAGTTGGCTAATAAAAATTTTAATCTTCTGTACACCCGAAAGCACTACAACCAAAATTAAGAAAAAAACAATCCTGAGAGGCCCCTGGGTGGCTCAGTCTGTTGAGCATCTAACTCGTGATTTCAGTTCAGGTCATGATCGCAGGGTTGTGAGATCGAGCCCTGCCTGAGGCTCTGCCCTGGGTGTGGAGTCTGCTTAAGATTCTCTCTCTCTCTCTCTCTCTGCCCTTCCCCCTGCTTTCTCTCTCTCTTTCAGAAAAAAAAAAAAAATCCTCTGAGAAAAATAACTTGCAACATAAATGGTCTTAAGGGGCCACTGTCCTCATTGTCTAATCATTATAGGAAAAAGTGTTATTAAAGCATGTTTGGGGCACCTGGGTGGCTCAGTGGGTTAAGCCTCTGCCTTCGGCTCAGGTCATGGTCTCGGGGTCCTGGGATTGAGCCTCATATCGGGCTCTCTGCTCAGTGGGGAGCCTGCTTCCCCCCTCTCTCCGCCTGCCTGCCATGAATATACATTTCATAAAATAATATGACTGTTGGGATTCAATATGATTCTTATTTTCTTCTTTTCACTTATATGTATTTTCTGAGTTTTCTCCCCCTCCCAATTTATTATTCCTATAGAAAAAAATAAATTGTAAAATAGGAACCAGAAAAATAATTTTTTCTTCAGTCAACCTAAGTTTCTTACCAGAGAACAGTGTAAATAAAGCTCTTTTGCTAGGTCCTAACATTCCCAGAATGAGTACAAATGCAAGGTTCCCAACAACTCCCTATCCAAGGCCAGAAAATGTCCATTTTTCATCTCCTTGAATCCTCCAAAAATCTTAAGATGGGGCTGTTGTTACCCTAATATTATAAACAAGAAAGTGAAGGCTAAGAGAAGTTCAGCAAGCTTTCCAAGGTCACACAGGACTAACCAGGAGAATTAGAACTGGATCCCAGTGTGGTCTGACCACAAACTTAGCACTTTCTGGGTCCCTTTCCAAGCCCCTTGGGTTATGAGACAGAAGGTCTGAGTTCTGATCCTGCTTCCACCCCTTCCTACACGATGTCCTTGGCAAGACTCTTCCTCTGTCTAATGCTTAGTTTCCTCATCCATCCAATGAGAAGTGGATTGACTCAAATGGGGGGTTACATTCCTCCCTGCTCAGACATGCAAGATTGCTATTCTCATAAAGCACTCAGTACCAACCAAGAGATGGGCACCAGTAGCCTGGGAGCTGGCGTTGGTGACTGCACGCAGATGCCCCACATGCTGACTCACCTTGAACTCCTCACGGATGCGTTCCTCCAGGACTTTGGCAGCCTTCCGGTCCTCCATCTCCACTTTCCACTTCTCTGCCAGGATCCGGGCTTTCTCATTGGCCAGAGCATCCCGAAACTTCTTGGTGATTTCTGCCTCTTTCTGCCTCCTTGCAAGAGAATACCAGCAGGTATGAGCTCAGGTAGGAAACTGAAGGACCACATAACTACAGGACTTCAAATAAAAACCAGGAGCAATATGTCTTGGTCTATCAGAATGCCAAAACTCAATGCTGGCAAAGTTGTGGCAAAATAGTCACTGTCCTGTAGGGTACTGTAAATCAACCAAATTGTTCTGGAAGCCGGGGTGGGGGTGGGGGGGATGACTCAGAAATCCTTTTTCTCACTCAAGATCACAAAGGTGTAGATAGAAGAGGTTCATCAGAGGATTTCTATAACATAAGAATTGGAGGACAACCTAAATGTCCATCCACAAGATCATCAAGTTGAGTTTCTCATGTAATAGGATACCACATAGTAATCTTAAATAACATTGTGAATCTATATTAATCAATTTATCAAGGTGTTGCCTAAATGCTCACCATAGTTATCTTAGGTGGTGGGTGTTGAGTTGTTGTTACAATTTTACAATTAAAATACTGTCATTAAAAGCTGTGGGGTAGAAATGTTGGAGTCAACTTCATATGGCTCTCCAAGTTGGGGGGAAAAAAAAGTTAGAAGTTGTTTATGAAAGAAGTCTGACTCCAAAACTCACCGCGGACTCAACTATCCACATTGGGTGCAAAATGCAGCTAAAAGGAAGAGGAACAAGCAGACGACAACGGTGAATCCAAATTCTTCTACTGTCCCATCTGTATTATCTCAGTGAACCCAAACTACGTCCAGATGGAAAGGGTGTTATGCCCACACCACAGATGTGAAAACCGAGACCCCAGATTGGCTCACTATTCCCTGGGGGAGCCAGGAACTGAGCCTACAAGATCTACCTGATGAAGACTCTGATCTTTGGTCCCCTAATCTTAGCTGAGCTCAACAGGGTCAGCCTGCTGCCTGGGACCTGCTCCCTTCCACCCACAGCCTATGGTCCTTCAGCTTGGACCCAGCCTGGGCTCCGTGTTCAGACCCCACCCAACACCCATCTGCACCTCTCACCAGAGCTCCTCGGCCTCCCTCTGGGCCTGCAGCCGCGCCCTCTCTGCAATCAGCTCCTCGGAGATCTCTTCGTAGGGCTTGTCCCCGGGACCTTCTCCCATGACCCAGACCCAGACGTCACCATCCGCCCCCAGGAGCCACTGGATGTGCTTGTCGCTCACTGCCTCACAGCGGAAGGAGGAACGAGGAAGGAAGAAGAAACAGGTCTGAGTTATAATGAGTCCAGGAGGAGCTAGGTTGGCCAATGGTGCACAACGTTGTCTCTATACAATGTTGTCTCTACACAATGTTGTTCCTACACAACGTTGTCATCTACAAAAAGCCTCCCAGAGAGATATCAGCCTGAGTGCAGGTCCACTTCCACCTTTCCTTCCCACTCTCTCCAGGGAGCAACAGAGCTGCCAAGACAGCCCGCTGAAGCAGGTGCCCAAAGCTGGAACTGGGGTCGGCAGCTGAGCACCTCGGAGATCTTCAGCTCCCAGAACAGCAGGAGAGAGTGCGTCCGTCCGTCTGTCCGTGCATTCTCTCCCTCCCTTCCTCCTGTCCACTGGCTGGAAACAAGGAATTGGAGACAGTGTTGCAAGATACAGAGCCTAGGCCCCTGACCCACAACAACCTGTAACATGAGCAAGAAATAAACTGGTGCCCTGTTAAGCCACTGAGATTGCTCGGTTCACCTGCTGCAACAGATTCCGTTGATCACCATGACTAAAATGGAAATTGATCCCCGAAGCCGTGCAGGAGGTGGCGCAGGTGCAGAAATATCAACTATGTGTCCCTGCCTTAGCAGGGAGGTGAAATTCCGCAGCAGACAGGAGGAATGCTAGGGGTCCATGTTAACACAAGAGCAAAACATCTGATAAAATCGGCAGTCGCTGTAACTGGAAAGGCAGACCCTCACGCCTTCCAAACCTGCCACTCTAAGGCAAGAGGTGGGCGAACAGGACGTTGGTGGTGCGTGTTGCTGGCCAGCAGCTGTGTTCAGCAAGGTGTTAAGAGAAAGAAATGAGTTCCAGAAAGAATTGAGTGCTTTGCAAGCAAAAATGAAAGGGAATAGAGGAACACAGCAATCTGGGACTTTGTAGGATAGGAAAAAACCACCTCCTTCTAGGGCCCAAAGTACAAGAGAGGGGATTTTTTTAAAGTTTGCATGACAGAGCCCAGTAGAACTTCTAAGGTAAAGAAAGTGGCCAAGGGCACAGAACACTGTGGCTGCCGTGAGAATGTGCTCCACGGTCATCCAACTGCAGGGGAGCTGAAGCGAGCAAGCACTTCGGTTCCTGCGTGCCTGTGTTTGCTGGCCGCCATGCTTCCCAGAGGTGGCTCCCAGCCTTTGACTGACCATGGTGGGCCCATTCCTGGAGGACAGCAGACTTCGGATGGGCAATGTCAATGACGCCTTGACAAACCTCCCTCGGGCTGCACGGCTGTCCAGAACCCTCCCCCTCCTATCCCCCTCCCCCCTGCCTAGAACACCTCCACCTTCCACCCCTCCTTTGCTTAATGTCAGGCTTGTGTTGCTATACAATGGCTCTCCCACACTCCTCCAGGGCTCTGTCACTTTTCTCCCAAGAGGACAATTTTATTTCCTGAATAAAGTTCTTGTGTGTGTAACCCCATCCCTGTCTCTGCTTGTCAGAGGAGTCAGGCTAACACAAGTGCCTTGAGAGTGCAATCTCTTGTGTTATTTTTCAAAGAGCCTGGGATAGATAGATGCCCTTTGGTTCAAAGGAGAGGTATAGGGAATTAGAGGCAGAGAATGGCAGTCAACTTGCAAAACATGTCTAGAAAAGATGTGGTTACAGGAACACGGAACTGAACAGATCAGAAGCCTCCTAAGTTTTTGAGTCTGGACTGAAAAAAGCCTTTGATTGTTCAAGACGTCAACCACTCTTAGGTACCCAACCTCAATGAATGGACAGGAAGAATGTTTCAAAGGCGGTAGTAGGCCAAGGAGGGCGTGGTCCTCAACACTCACTTCAGATGAGGCCACGGGGAGCAATGAACAGGGAGGCGGCTCCTCGAGGGCACAGTCCTACCCTTATTGAAGTCTGCCCCTTCACTGCTGAGGCAGGAAAACGGACAGCCTGACCTGTGGGGACTGCAAGAATGCTATCAGCTAGTGACCGAGTAGGGCTCACATTCTCCCCTTTTCCATAGTGGACATTCTCACCCCACTCTACCGCTGCGCACTGTGTCGTAAAGGAGGAGGGTGTTTAGATGACATGACTTTTCAGCCACACCCAGACATTAGAGAGATTAATGCAGAACCCATGCAGACTGTGGACTTCGGGCTGATCGCTGTCACTGCCTGGGACTTGAGAGTATCCCCTTCAGGTGGTGGTGAGTGTATGGAAGAGGAGAACGCAATGTGGGCGGGACCAGAATGACAATCTGTGACCACCGCCATACTGTCTGGCACCCCGTTTCTCCTCCCTGAGCCCACCACATGACTACTTTCCTCAGCTCCCCTTCAATTCCATGTGGCCCTGTGAATGAATTTTAGGCTGTGGATGTCAGAGGAAGTGATCGGTACCCTTTCGGGCCGCGACTGTTGCCGTTGCTGTGACTTTTCCATATACTGTCTCTCATGCACCCATCTCACCCAAGATGGCACTACTGCGAGGAAAAAGGCGGCCTGATCCATGAGTGTTTGAAAGCCAGTGACACAGAAGAGCTACCCAATCCACATCAAGAAATAAACCTTCTTTATGTTAATCCACTGAAATTTCCGGGATTATCCATTGCCTAAGGCAGCATTAATTCCCTGACTAATATAGGAGGCTACTGTTACTTTTTTGCATGGTAAAAGCAACACTGTCATAGAGAAACACAGGCTTAGTTATGACTGATAAAACACTATTAAAATTCTAAAACTTCCAGATTAATAGTGGGGGGAAATAAAAGATAAGAGGCTTATCAATCTTGCAAAGATCTGTGAAGGGCAAGAGAAAACAAACACTATGTAGCTATTAGAGAAGACGGTGTCACCGCCCCTGCACCCCACCTTCCTCCCTTATCAGAAAATCCACATCTGCTCAGGGTGTGTAGGAATATTGCAGATTGAAGAGAGGCAAGTTTCTATGCCAGCCTCAAAGGGCAAGTAGAATTAGCAAGGGATCAATCTAGGAGAAACCAAATGTCCCTGGTTTCTGACAAAGCAGATGTAAGCAGAAGTCCCAGTAAAGGGCTTTCCCCCTCTGAACCGAAAGGGAAGCCTCCTTAGGAAAAATTCCTTCACCCCTCTTCTTTTTTTTCCTCCTTCCTCCTCCCTGGAATGAAGACATGAAGCCAGTAATTGCCCGAAGACTTTTGCCACCATGAGGAAGAAAGCCGCAGCTAAGGGCCAGGAAGCGCAAAGAGAGAAGGAGGCGGGGCCTTGATGATTTTCCCTAGCAGCTACGCTCCTACTGGCCATGCAGGGACCTCCAGAGGCCTCACCATCTGAGACAAATAACGAACTTTGAAGAATACAGTTGTACCATTATCAAATGAAATGTGATAATATAAACATGAAATGTTGATTTAATTAAGCAACTATTTGCCAGATATTCCATTATGTCAGGTCAAGCACATCCCAAATGGATTCTGATAACACAAAATAACACCAAAGCCCTAAACCCTAAGTACATTCTCTAACACAAAAACATGAACAGAATTAATTCTTCCGTTAAAATTCTGAGGCTGTCAGATGGGATTAAAAAATAAAATCTAGGGGCACCTGGATGACATAGTTGGTTAAGCATCCGACCCTTGGTTGTAATCTCAGGCTCATGAGATTGAGCCCTGCATTGGGCTCTATGCTCAGCATGGAGTCTGCTTAGGATCCTCTCTCCCTCTCCCTCTACTCCCCTTCTCAAATGAATAAATAGATCTTTAAAATAAATAAATAAAATAAAATCTAACGGTGCATTATTTAAATAAAACATACACTTTTGGGGGCGTCTGGGTGGTTCAGTGGTTGAGCATCTGACTCTTGACTTTGGTTCCGATCATGATCTCAGGATCCTAGGATCGAGCCCCACATCAGACTCCATGCTCAGCAGGCAGTCTGCTTCTCTCTCTGCCTCTCCGCCTCCCCCCTTCATGCTCTCAAACGTGCCTTTTCTCTCTCTCTTTAAAATAAATGAGTAAATATTTTTTAAAACACTCTTTTTTTTACAAGAAAAACATTAAAAGTAAAGAGCTAGGCAACAGTAGACCATGCAAAGGTGAGCAAAAAGAAAGCAGGAGTGGCAATATTGGGCAAAGCAAATGCAAGGACAAATGTGTTTAAAAAAAAAAAAAAGACAAAAAAGAATATTGTGTGACAACAAAAATACACCCCACAAAGAAAATATAAGTCATAAAACTTGATACAACATAGCAGAAAATTGCATCAAACAGAAACTCCTAGCAATTCAAGGAGAATTTGAAAGTGTATATATGGTGGGGAATTTTACTGTGTTTATTCAGAGGTTGGTGGATCACACAGATTTTAAAAATTAATAATATTGAAGATTTGAATAATATTGTGAAAAAATGTATTTAACAATTACAGAACCTTATTCCTTAAGCTTTGAGACTACACTTTTTTTTTCCTTTTGAGCCCACAATTATGACAAAAAATTTATAGGCCATAATCTCTAATAATAATTAGAAAATAAGAAATTTATAGGAAAATAACCATTTTTAAAAGCCATTAATAAATTAGTACTTAAGAAAATATCTCCTAGTGAGCTCCTGGGTGGCTCAGTCGGTTAAGCATCTGCCTTTAGCTCAGGTCATGATCCCAGGGTTCTGGGATGGAGCCCCCCATGGGGCTCCCTTCTCAGTGAAGAGCCTGCTTCCCCCCTCTTCCCAGTCCGTGCTTTCTCTCACTATCTCTTCTTACTCTCTCAAATAAATAAATAAAATCTTAAAATTTAAAAAAAAAAAAGGACCGACTCTTGGTTTCAGCTCAGGTCAGGATCTCAGGGTAGTGGGACCAGGCCCGCATCAGGCTCTGTGCTGAGCCTAGAGCCTGCTAAAGATTCTCTTAAGAGTGTCTCTTCCCTCCCTCTCCCCCAGCACCTCCCTCACCCTGCTCATGCTTTCTCACTCTCTCTCTCTTAAACATAAAAAAGAAAAGAAAGTATCTCCTAGATAACCTATGAATCACAGAAAAAATCAAAATTGCAATTACATATTACATAAAGGGGAAATGTAGCCAAAAAATATAAGCACACATAACAGTGAGCTCACAAGAAAAATTACTGGCATAAAGGCTTTTCTTTCGGATGTCCCAGTAAAGATGCACATCTCTTCTCCGAACACGTAACAATAATAGATACAAAATGGCAAGACAAAATGCATAGGAATACAAGAAATTGTATTGGGAATCTATACGAAACAGGAACATGAAGAAGAGAGCAGTGCTGAAGCCTTAGACGCCACCTGGTCCTGAAGCAAACAGGGGTCACTAGGAATGTGACTCCTAGAGGGTGAGGAGGAACAAAGGCTCTCCGGGCAAGGCAGGAGCCTGACCGGGATCGTGACTGAGGCAGGGGCTGGTGATGTGCTTGGTGAGCTCAAAGGACAGCAGAGGCCACTGTGGCTACAAAGGGGGCAGGAAGGAGAGTGGGAAGGAAGGTGGAGAAGCCGCAGCCCCAACCATAGTGGGAGGAGGTGCCAAATGGTTAAGGTTTAGGACATATTCTGAAGGAAAAAGCAAAATTTGCTTAAAATCTGGATGCGAACTGTGAAAGAAAGAGAATGAGAAAAGTCCAACATTCCAAGCTGAAACAACAGAATGAATGGGTTTGGCACCATGGAAGAAACAACTTGGAGAAATCAGTGATTCTGTTTGGGCCAAATTAAGTTTGAGATGCTTATTAGACATCCAAGAGGGAGTTGAATAAAACAGAGTTGAGAGGAGAGGCTAGAATTAAGATATACATTTTTGGAAATGTATACCATCAGTGTTTAAATATTTAAAGCCACAAAACAAGATGAGAACAAAGAGAACGTGAGGATAGTTAGAAGAGAGAAGAGGTGCAAAGTTGGAGGTCCAGGTCACTTCAACACTTAGGAGGAAGACCCCCAAAGAAGATTATGAGCAGGAGAATAACCCCAAAAGAGCTCTATCCCAGAAGCCAAAGGGAGAAAGAATTTCAGGAATTAAGGAAACATCGACTGAGTCAAAGGCTGCTCATGGGTCAACAGATTGAAGACAGAGGACCAGCCACTGAATCTGGCACCATGGAGGTCATGGTTATCTTAACAAGAGTGGTTTCATGAGTTGGTGAAAAGGAATACTTGGAAACTTGGAAATTTTTAGAGGGAAATATAAACGCACATCATTATAACTTTGAGGAAGGGAAGAATTTCTTCTATGAGACTTAAAAAGAATGAACTATGAGAATCAGTGTTGATAAATTTGAACACAGATTAAAGCTTAAAATTTCTACACAAAAAGGCACACCATAAAGACAATTAAAAATCAGGCCACCAGCAGAGAGAAGATATTTGAGTACACATAACTGTCAAATGATTGCAGGAATTAATTAAAGCAATAATAACAGCTCACATCTACAGAGGGCTTATCTGCTAATCACGGTTCAACATATTTTACATCTATTAACTTATTAATGTCTACAACAAGCTTTCCCTACTGGGCTCCTGTGAGACCCTATAAGCTCTATAAAACGTAATTTGAATGACGATTTTTCTCAGTTCTCCCAAAGATGGTACATAGATAGTACTGGCCTCAATGCATTGTAGAAAAGTTAACCCATTACATACAACGGATCCTTTAGGGAAGCTATTCTCGGGTAATTTGCTCTCAGGACCCCTTTACATTCTTTAAAAATATTAAGTAACTCAAATCATTTTATTTATTTGAGTCATGTCTACTAATATCTACCATATTCAAAACTAAAACCAGAAAAAAATTAATGCTTATTTAAAATAACGGCAAATCCATTACTTACTACCATATATGACATTTTTATGAAAAATGGCTATATATTCTAGAACAAAAATATTTAATCAGAAGAGTGGCCTTGTTCCATATTTTTGCAAATCTATTTGATGTTCAGCTTAATAGAAAGTAGCTGGATTCTCATGTCACTTCTACATTCACTCTGTTGCAATACATAATTTTAGTTGAAGTATATAAAATTTTTTTACTTCACACAGATATATAGTTAGAAAAGAGAAGAAAAGAAAAAAATTGATAATTTTTCAGATATTTATTAATAATCTTCTTTGATACTACAGTGAAACTCAAACAAATGGTAGTTCTTTTTTTTTTTTTTAGGTTTTTTTTTATTTTATTTTTATTTATTTATTTGTCAGAGAGAGAGAGGAGCGAGAGTGAGCACAAGTAGACAGAGTGGCAGGCAGAGGCAGAGGGAGAAGCAGGCTCCCTGCCGAGCAAGGAGCCCGATGTGGGACTCGATCCCAGGAGGCTGGGATCATGACCTGAGCCGAAGGCAGCTGCTTAACCAACTGAGCCACGCAGGCGTCCCCAAATGGTAGTTCTTAAAAGCCAGTTGTGATATACCCTGAAAAAATGTCGCTGAATTTATTATAGTTTGTTATATTAGAACTCATCGATCATGTTAATTTCTTAGGTTTGATCAATAGACCAAGGTAACACAAGATGTTACCATTCAGGGAAGCTGGGTGAAGGCTATGTGGAATTCTCTGAACCACTTTGCAACTCTTCCCTAAGTCTAAAGTTGTTTCAAAATAAAAAATTTAAAATTTTAAAACGCAAAATAAAATAAAAATTCATTGGTTTATTCTGTGCTTCAAATGAATTATGCACTAACGCCTGATCTTCCAACGTTATCCATTGGTCCTTTGGAAAATGTTAGTTCACGGAGTCAAGCAAATATTCCAAATGTGCACACATTTTATTTTATAATATCAGAAAATCGTGTTTGTTAATATCACTATGAATCTCATAAGAAAAGCCTTTATGTGTTAGGAATTTAATAAGCTGTTAGTGACAGAAGTCTTCCCAAAATTCTAATTTTTTCTTAAAAGCTGGGATTTTATCATCGGCATAAATTCCATCGGTTGTTTTTCTTGAAGTGACAGATTCACTTTATTCATTTCCAAATACCCAAGTCTTACAAAAGACGTAGCTTGTCTGTCAGTCTTCCTTCAAGTAAAAATGGGATTCTAGGAATAAAGAGGCTAGCGCAGCACGTGACTTTAGAAATCCCACAGCGCTTTTCCTGCAGATGCTCATCCTCCTCGAATATGCAGCAGAAATGCTCTATGCATAGTTCCCATTTTGTCATACAATAAAATGAACGAGGCTTACTGTTTCATTGAGGAGTGATATGTGACTGAAAAAATACGACGACTACTGCTCCTAAGGTACCAGCAGATTCACCCGCTCTTGGTTTCGCATCATTAGTACGAGTGTAAACATGGTGAGTAGGTCAGAGAACACGTCAGTATTATTGTGAGAACAGTTTTAACCTTGTTGATGTGGAGAGTCTCACGCCTCCAGGAATCCAGGGACCACACTTCAAGAATCACTGTTCAAATATCGGGGCTTAATTTTTTTACAGAATCTTGACTGGAAAAAAAAAAAAAAACTATTTATCTGGAATGGGGGCACCTGGGTGGCTCAGTCAGTTGGGTGTCTGACTTGGTTTCCGCTCTGGGCTCAGCAGGGAGTCTGCTTGAGATTCTTTCTCACCCTCTGCTCCCTCACACTCTCATTCTCTCAAATATATAAATAAAATATTTAAAAATAATGATATTTATCTAGAATATACAAGGAATTCTTATAAAATAATAAGAAAATAATAACCCCACAGAAGAAAAGGCGACAGACGGTGTCCCAAATGCCATCCATTACCTACCAATTAGCCCTCTACCCTCCTTCCATTGCTTCCTTGTTTTAGTATACAGAGTTTAATCAAAACTCTTTGGTTGAAGTTCTCATCTTCTGTCTCCCTTCCAGGGGAAGGTGGCCATGTGACCAAGTTCTGGCCAATTATTATAGGTAGGAGGTAGTGAGAGGGCTGTGAGAAAGGTTTGCTGTCCTGATACAGATAACACCTAGTCTTTCCTCCCCCTGTTCTTCACATGATGCTAAAAAAAACCACAAGAACTACCTGAAGACCCAATATACTAAGCTACCATCTAAGATCATAAAAGAAGAACCAGCAATATTAATGACATCACAGAGCCAATAACCCAGTTCTGGTCTGCCTATATCTAGATTTTTTTTTTTTTTTTTTTTTGCTTAGGTGGAAAACAAACCCTACCTAGGAAAATCCCTGGAGATTGGATTTTCTGTTCTTCGAGCTTAACACATTGCTGTTGGGTTATTGATATGAACAGACATTTCACGGGAGAGGAAACATAAACAGTAAACTAACATATTAAAGAGACTTAACTTCATCACTAATTAGACAGAAGCATATAAAAACAAGAATGAACAATCATTTCACTCCTACAAGATTGGAAAGAATCTTGTAAAAAGTCTGATGAGGCAAGTGTTGGAAAAGATATGGAGCAACAATAATTGTTATAAATTGCTGATGATACAAGGTACTGATACAACCACTTGGAAGATCTTTGGTAACATTCAGTTAAGCAGAAAATGCTATACATCATTACTAAGGAATAGTACTTCAGGTACATAACTTACAGAATCTCCTTCAAATGTGCCCCGAGAAAACCGAATGAGAAAATATTATTCAAATTTAACACTGTTCAAAATATGAAAAATTGGAAACAACATAAATACCCAATAAAGAAAAATGGACAAATAAATCATGATATGTTTTTTATCATGTAATACCCTATAGCAAGAAAAATAAATACATTTGAACAACATAAATATATGCCTTTTAAAAATGCAGAACCACAAAATTAAATTCAGGTTGCATATAGCATAATGTCATTCATATAATGATTAAGCAACATAGTGAATACGAAATATATATCACAGAATGGCAAGGATATAAGCATGATGTGCATTGAATTTAATAAGGGTTGTATATTGGGAGAGAGATGGGGGAATAAAATTTTAGGAAGGCATTAATGTAGGTCTCCACTGGGTATGTAGTGTTTAAATAAAAACAAAGGGGGCACTAATGTCAACATTTAATCAAGATATTATGGGTCCAAACGCAAGAAACAACAAGTGTTGGAGAGACTGGGGAGAAAGAGGAGCCCTCGTGCCTCGTTAGTGGGAACACAAGCTGGTGCACCACTGTGGAAAACAGTATGGAGGTTCCTCAAGAAGTTGAAAAGAAGGGCCATCTGTACCCCCATTGTGTATAGAAGCAATGGCCACAATCGCCCAACGGTGGAAAGAACCAAGATACCCTTCAACGGACGAATGGATAAAGAAGATATGGTCCATACATACAATGGAATATTATGCTTCCATCAGAAAGGATGAATACCCAACTTTTGCATCAACATGGACGGGACTGGAAGAAATTATGATAGTGAAATAACTCAAGCAGAAAGAGTCAATTATCATATGGTTTCACTTACTTGTGGAGCATAAGGAATAACACGGAGTACATTAGGACAAGGAAAGGAGAAGTGAACTGGGGGAAATCAGAGGGGGAGACAAACCATGAGACACTGTGGACTCTGAGAAATAAACTGAGGGTTTGGGAGGGGAGAGGGATGAGGGGTTGGGTGAGCCTGGTGGTGGGTACTAAGGAGGGTACGTATTGCATGGAGCACTGGGTTTGATGCATAAACAATGAATCTCGGAACACTGAAAAAATAAAATTTTTAAAAAGAAAAAAGAAAAAGAAATTGTAAAAAAAAAAAAAAGAAGAAGAAGAAGAAGAAGAAGTTAAAAATAAAACTACTCTTGTGAATGTAAAATGACTTTTCCCCGACTCCCCAAGCTCCATGCCACATCCTCTTAGAAGGCTTGCCTCTCCTGGGAGAATAAGAAACAAATCCAAGATCTTCCACCAAGACCACAATGCCCCGTGTATGTTGGGACTTGGTGTCCTTATTCTTGGGAAATCTTCAACACCCCACAATCAACCCCACCTCCCCTCAGTTCAGACACAGCCCAGTCAATGTGCCAGTGAGATCTCTGGGCCCCAGTCTCACTGGTGTTCGTTATCAGCCCAGTATATTTATCTGGAACAACACGTAAGGCACAAAATAACTTAATCTGTAAAATGAAGGGGTACACGTGTACCAGGGGCACAGACCAACTTCCTAAATCCTTAGCATCTCACAGAGTCTGGCTGCTAGAACCCAACTGTGGTGGCCAGAAAATGAACATATGAGTGAAATGATAAGACAAAAGTAAATAACCCCAGGGGCACCTGGGTGGCTCAGTCGGTTAAGCATCCAGCACTTGATTTCGGCTCAGGTTGCGATCTCATGCTCAGTGGGGAGTCTGCTTGAGATTCTCTTTCCCTCTCCCTCTGCCCCGCTCCCCAAAATAAATAAATATTTAAAAATAAATTAATTAAATTAAATAAATGTTCCTGAAGCCTAAAGTCATGTAATTTTGCAAGATCCTCAGAAAAATCAGTGTGAAAATGCCCCCCCAAAGAATTTAGACCCCAAAGTCGAATGCAAAATCTGGTTCCGAATTGGAAAACCCTAAGAAGCTATGCTAATTTTCATGTGAGAAAACCCTGGAAAGCAGTAATACCAGTTGCTCGGAGAGATGCGCTGAGGGACAGGCCACCGTCTGCAACCTGTTCCTTGTACGCAGCTACCCTAAGCCAGCTGAGACCGGGGGTCGGGTTACAGGGAGCCACGAGATACCAGCTGCTGGCCTTTCTCAGAAACTACCTCCCACCTGGAACAGGAAGTAGGGAGGTGGAGAGGGAGGGAAGCAGGGGGGTGGCAGGCATGGTTACCCCGTGGCAAGGGGAGAGGAATTAAACCTGAGCACAGCTCCCCAGGCGTCCCCTTTGCAGCATGGATGAGCAGGGCTGCCGTCCGTCCAGAGCTGACCAAGACTCATCCGCTCAAAGTCCTTGAGCTTCGGCAGCCGCCAGGAGAGGACAAGGAACTACTCAGAAAGCCAAGTTCTCTGCTGGGCCACTGACCCCTGGCCCGCCTCTTACCTGCCCAATCCCAGAGGGCCCTGGCTCTTTGGGAACCTGCAGACTTCTTTGATATTTGCCTATCTTCCTGTTCTAATGCGCACTGGTGTGGATTACCAGTGACATTGGACTTTCCACTTTCTAAAAGTGGTGATACAGGACATGGAGAGCCATGGACCCCGGTGTCCTTGGCCAGGCGGTGCTGCCTCAGTCAGCACCATACCGCTGGGCTTAGGAGAGGCGGGAAGGAAAAGGGGCCAAGGTGGTGGGCTGTAAAGGAACCAGAGGCCCCCGCAGCCAGCACTGTGCATGCAATGCTGGCTCAGAACGTGGCACAGTGGCTCCTACCTTCTCACAGCCACTTGGAAACCCCTCCCCCACTGCAGATGACATTACCCCCAGGAGCTCACTCACCAGTGCAGCCATCCCACCCTGCTGTCTGCCATGCAGAGGCAGAACACGGAGGCTAGCAAACCAGAAAGTAGGGCCCCATTAGACAAGTCCTCAAAGCTGGTGGAAGGCTCACGGTGCGTCTCTCAGTCCAGGCAGGTAGAACGGAAGCGTCTGGCCCCAGCCCCCATCTCCATGCCCCAAAGTACCAGCAAAACGCATACCATTCACACACACACACATGCATGCACACATGGTTCTCAGAGCACCCTAGCCTTTGTTCCACTACCTTGCCCTGGACAAGGCCCCACGCCCAGCCACACAGTCACAAACAGGGTGGTCCCAGGCTACACATGCCATGCCTCCCACTATCCGCAGATCACAGCAATTCCCCACAAACCAGTCCTGCATCCCCCATATCACATCTTGGCCCGATCCATTGGAAAGGTGCTTATCAGCATCCCAAGAACCAAAAGTAGCTTCTAGTGAAACAACTGAATTTCCTCCAATTTATCCTAAAAAACAAACCACACAAGAAGGGTTGATTTGACAGACACAGGCAAGGCTCCACGGCCCCAAGATGGAGACTCTGGAAAAGCCGAGGTTGGCCAGGCCATGAGGCAGCTGGTCCCGCAGCCACCACAGGTCTAGTGGCGGAGCTCTCAGGAAGAGGCTGAGCCCATCCCTAGAGGATCTGCCACCAGCGTTGGGAGGGAAGAGGGAGGAAAGGAAGGAGAGAAATAGGACGGGGCTCTTAAGCGCCCCACGTGTGGCAGGAGCTCTTCCCACTTGCTGAAAAAGCTTTATGAATCCTCCCAGTGGAGAAAGGGTGGTTATTCCCACCGCACAGGTGACTTTCAAAGGTCAAAATGGAGCCAAGAAGAAAATCCAGGTGACCCGGTTCCATTCCAGCATGCTAGAGGCATTTTGAAAATAACATCGACCCAACCCAAGGGTGAAGAATTGATCGGCGACTGTTATTTCCCACCCCTGAGCACCTCAGAAAATGAGTTCATAGAGCATCCCTTTGGGTGTGAGAATCCGGAAGAGCGAGCACGGTCTGTCTGCCCCCAAATACAGCCCGTGAGCGGCGGGGGCCGATCTGCGAGTCACGGGAGCTAGGACAGCTCTCTGTGCTCAGGTGGACAGCCCTGCCACCACACACACACTTCTCATGACGTTCTTCTTGCCTGACTTCTGGGTGCCCAGAAGCTGGTTCCACCCGCGCTGCGCATCCGCCACCCTGACTGACCCCTCAGACCCACGCTCAGCCCCCGTTCACCAGTTACCGTGCCACGAGGGACTTTTTGCCTCCTGTTTACCCGGAGGTAAACTAATTAAACTAGTCGGTGTCCTGAGTAAACTAATCAAACTAATTAGAGTCCCCCACAAGAGTCTGGACACCCAGCCTCAACCCCAGACTCCTTTCCTCTCTTCATCACATATATTCTCTGAAACAAAACTAAACATTCCCCTCCCCAGAATTGTTCCTTGAGTATTTGCATATTGACAGGAAACATTTTCTTTTCTTTTTTTTTTTTTAAGATTTTATTTATTTATTTGACAGAGGTCACAGGTAGGCAGAGAAGCAGGCAGAGAGAAGGTGGGAGAAGCAGGCCCCCCGCTGAGCAGAGAGCCTGATGCGGGGCTCGATCCCAGGACCCCAGGATCATGACCTGAGCCGAAGGCAGAGGCTTTAACCCACTGAGCCACCCAGGTGCCCCGGAAATATTTTCTTAACAAAAGGAATGGGGCACTAATGGCAGGCACTGTGAGAAACCAAGGGGGAGATTCCAGCAATAGTCTCTCCAGCCCCTCCCCCACTGCACTGTCCTAGACCCTCTGTCCCTGGTAACCAGGAGAGGGGATGTGAACAACAGCTCCAACTCTCGTCCAGAAATCCGGGGCATCCTCTCCTCTTACCAGCCATGATCCTATGAAGTCATGGCCTCCAACGTCACCCCAGAGTATCAACTGAAAAACTGTTGGAATTCAAGAAGGAGGTTGAAGAAGTCAACATGGCAAGGTCAACCATGTCCCACCACGTTATGTCAGCAAGAACACGGATGCAGCAGAAGACAGTGTCAAGTACAGGTTTCCCTTGACATTTAAGTGCGACATGCTGAGGCCCACAGTGACGGGTATGCAGCTGGGCTGGCCAAATCATTTGTGCAAAGGGACAAAGGGGGAATAAAACATTGATCACTTTCCCCTCAGAGGAAAAAGAAAATGTAGGGAGTAATGACACTGGTACAATGTGGAGTTAATGTCCAAGTAATTATTGTAATTATGATTTACTAAGAAACCCCTACTATAAGCAGAAGATGTAAATCTTGAAAGGTCAAATAAGGTAAATAAAATCAATCTAAAATTTCTTGATTATACCAAGAAAATCATGAAGAAAAATATTTTCAAATCCTTATATTTCTCATCCTCAGCATATAATGTTTTACTCCTGATAAAGATAGATAAAAAGGGTTCCAGTACATTTTTAAAACTAAATTTTAAAAATATTTATGTATTTAAATAATCTCTGCACCCAAAGTGGGGCTCGAACTCACAGCCTTGCGATAAGGAGTCACAAGTTCTTCTGACTGAGCCAGCCAGGCACCCCCTAAAATAAATTTTAAAACAGCATATGCTCTTTAATATGGTACCAAGAAGCTAGGGGAAAAAAAAAAAAAAGGTAGAGGCAAATATACACTAAGAATTGGTGCCTGGGTGGCTCAGTCAGTTAAGCATCTGCCTTTGGCTCAGGTCATGATCCCAGAGCCCTGGGATTGAGCCCCACACCGGGCTCCCTGCTCAGAAGGAAGTCTGCTTCTCCCTATTCCTTTTCCCCTCTCCCCGCTCATGCGTTCTCTCTCCTTCTTTCAAATAAATAAATAAAATATTTTTTTTAAAAAGATGCATGGGGGGTGCGCCTGGTTGGCTCAGTGGGTTAAAGCCTCTGCCTTCAGCTCAGGTCATCCAGCTCTCTGCTCAGCAGGGAGCCTGCTTCCTCCTCTCTCTCTGCTTGCCTCTCTGCCTACTTGTGATCTCTCTCTGTCAAATAAATAAATAAAATCTTAAAAAAAAAAAAAAGATGCATGGGGAAAAAAGTCTTATTGGTCAAGCTCACATCCAAGTCAAAATCCTAAAATAAGGAAGGAAACTGAAATGAGGTATAAGTCTGAGTGAAAAGGTGACAGAATCACCAGGACTTACATGTTGTTAGACGTCGTAGTTCAGCTTCTATAACCCATCCCCCAACACAAGTGTACTGTGACTTTGATACTTTCAATGCAGATTTTCAAGGTCTAGAGGAGGGGTCACGCTGCACAGCACACAGCCATTCACTCAACCCTTTACTACTCGTCCCTTCGGTCCAGCTCCTGTGACACAGCAGGTGTGTGCAAGTTGCACATCCACGCCCACACCCCTACACTCCCCCACCCCCGCATCCAGATATCCAGATCCTGGCACAGAAGCCAGCAATGCTCTCAGCCTCATGGCACCTTCAGGCTAATGGAAGAGACAGACCACAAACAAGCAAATAGATACATTAAAAAAAAAAAAAAAAAGGGCAGCAAATCCTTGGAGAGAGAAAGCAGACCAGCCCTGTTGTCAAGGGCCAAGGGAAGGGGGTGGGGGAGGGAGGATGGGGAGTGAGTGTTTAATGGGTAAAGGGTTTCTTTTCCAGGCTGAAAATGTTCTGGAACTAGATGGTGGTGGTGGTTGCACAACATTTTTTTTTAGTCCTTATTTATTTATTTGAGAGAAAGAGAGAGAGCACACAGGAGCCAGGGGAGGGGCAGAGGGAGAACAGAATCTCAGGCAAATTCCAGCTGGGTGCAAGCTGGAGGCGTGGCTGGGTCTCAGGACCCAGAGATCCTGACCCGATCGGACATCAAGAGTCAGACACTTTGGGGCACCTGGGTGGCTCAGTCGTTAAGTGTCTCTGCCTTCGGCTCAGGTCATGATCTCAGGGACCTGGGATCAAGCCACACATCTGGCTCCCTGCTGGTGTTCCCTCTCTTGCTGTGTCTCTTTCTGTCAAATAAATAAAATCTTACAAAAAAAAAAAAAATCAGACACTTTACGGACTGAGCCACCCAGGTGCCCCCTACACGACACTTTGAACGTACTGTCATTGAAATGAACACTTTAATGTACCTAAAATGGTAAATTTCATGTTGTGTGTATCTCACCACAATTTTGTTAAAAAGATACTTGTTGTTCCGGAAGGTTTAAAAGAAAGTCCTCTAGGGTGAGGTTAGAGAGAGATAGAGATGGGACCCATGGAGGGTGGGTGGTCAGGGAAGGACTCTGTCCCGTGAGGATTTGGGGAGAGCGCATTCCCCGCAGAGGGACACAAACCGGTGGAGTGTAGGCTGGAGAGGGGACACGGCCAGCTGGCCAACCGGAAGGGTCCTGTTTCCTCTGAATACAATGGAAGCCACTGAGGCAGCGAGATGAATGAGCTGATCAGTGTGTTACAAAGTTTCTTGGGCTGCTGTGTGAAGAGAGGGTTGCAGTGAGCGAGCGAGCCATCATGAAGCAAGGGGACGTGGCCGCACGAGGAACATGTGCCGGCAAGTACAGGGTTCTAGGCATGGAGGGAGGGAGGAGGACACGGAGCCTAGGAGGGCCCCTGGCCCAGTAGGCAAGGTTGCTATGGTTACTGACTGGCTCCCAGGAAACAGAGAGAAGGCAGATGTAGGGGATGGACGTGGAGGGGGCTGGAGCCTACGGGACTTAGAACTTAGAACACTCCCCAGGCTGGAGTAAGGGGCAGGCCAGCGAGCCAACACAGGAAGACGCAGGCCCAGAACTGGCCGTGCGGTTGAGAGGAGGCACCCTGTGAGTGTGCAGGTTTGGTTCACTGGCGTCAGCCACAAAGGAGGGTGGGGAAAGATGTCTGTTTCCCAGAGAAAGTACCTGCAGATGGGTACAGAGGTGGTCATGGAGGAATCACTTTAACACTGACAGAAACTGTGGGTCATGGCAGAACAGATGGGTCCGGGTGGGGAAGCTCCCTGGGTCTGGCGGCCATGGGAACATGTCTCCTGAGTCCTAGGTCCACACTCAAGAAACAGGGATGACTGAGCAAGCACAGAAGGGCCGAAGGTTGTGAGGTTCCAGAACTCCTGACGTGAGGCACGGGTTTTTGTGGAGAAAGGGCTCTTAACAGGGGAAGAGAGTGTGAAGGTCATGGTCATGTTGGAGGAGCTTGGCTTCGACCTAACAGGAACACAGTGTTAGAGCATGCCTTCCCAGAGCCTCAGCATAACAGCACTAATTCCTGTCAGACATCGAATCTTGTCAGACATGTGACAACACAGCAAGCATGATGGTAGATGGGAAATCAAAGCTGAGGGTCTGTGTGTTCCACGGCAGGGTAGAACATCAGAAGATTCTCACCAAAGTATAAGGTGCAAACAAGAAAAGACATGCCCGCATGATCAGGGGAGTGATGTGTGCCCAGCCATGACTGTCATCTTTACCCCAGCCCATTTCTGCGTGGACCCCAAGGGTGTGTTCAAGGATCCACAAAGCCCCTGAGTTGCTGTAAACCAGAATGATCTGTATCACCAGTGTTTACTACTATCCTCTCCAGGAACGACTGGATAGCAGGAAAGTTCTCAAAGACAGGGCACACCTTGCCCTGCCCTGCCCTCTGGGGCCCCTGGGGCAGCAAGGTCAGGTCTGCTAGGAGCTGGGAAATGTCCTTAGAAAAGAGACAGTGGGAAGGAGGGTTTAGGGGACAAGAAAGGACTGGGGCAATGGGCAGGAGGAGGGAAAGTATCATTCCAGACTCACCAGGACTGAATAAGGTGTGCTCGGGGATCCCAAGGGGCAGGCACACACCTCGGCAAAGCACAGCAGATGCTTCCTCCCAGACATCCCGGGAGTGGGATGCGGGCGGCAAGGGCAAGGAAGAGGGAGGATCCAGCCAGTAGAGCATGTCCCCACTTACTCCTGCCCTGAGCCACCATGCAGCTGCTGTGTGCCAAGCCCCGCTCCCAACATTCCTGTCGGCTGTGTCCCACTGTCTCAACGGTCACAGCTCCGTCCAGTTCACCGAAGTCAGCACTTAGCAATGTTGCACAAGGGAAGGAATAAATGAAGGAATGAACAAGTGAATGCATGCACAGATCATTTGTGGAATCAAAGCCTGAGTTCAGAAGCAAATGCATGGAAAACCGTCAGTCACCAGACCCAAGGTCAAAGCCACGGGATGTGCTTCCCTTCTCCACTTCTTAGCATTCAGGTGACTTTAGGTGGATTGAGTCACTTTGTGGGCAACGGCTTCCCCATCGGGAACAGGGGCACAACACACGGTGCATTCGGACCCTGCAGCAAGAGCTCCGCCAAGCAAAAGCCCCCCAGGCTTCCCCACGGTCCACCCAGTTACTTTCATGGGCAGGACTGAAGCCAAGAGCCGAGATCTGGACAAAATCTTGACCTGGAATACACACATTTCTCAATGTGTTTCCTCCTCTTTTCCATTCTTTATAAATCAGAAAATTAATTACCCGGAAAAGAGTCTTCTGCACCAGAAACCCAAATGAGTTTAATGTATAATTTACACATGAAAATGTAGACGTCAGTGTGTGACAAATTGCCATAAAAATGTTTTTGCAGTTAAATTTTTGGGCATCTGTCTTCCTCCCAGAAGAGCTGCCATACGGACGGCGTGAGGCCCCAGGGCCGAGGCCAGGAGGGGCTGGAGAGGCAGCTGGTCATTTCCACCAGCTAGGGAAGCAGCCGCCAGCACGGCCCAGCCGGGAAGGCCCCAGCCTGGGAACTGGCGATGGACAGCCAAGTTGGAGCCCTCCCGCTTGGGGTCCTATTGTAGGTCTCATTCAAAACAGAGATTTAAATGTCTGCCAGCTCTGTGCTAGACCAAAGGATGGAAGACAGGAAGACAGGATGGTCTCAGGCTCCAGTGGCTTTGAGACTGCTGGGAAAGCCAGGCAAACAGATGATAAATGATAGTGGAGGGGGAGGCCGGGGGGGGGCTGCCTGCCAAGCACCTGCAGAGAAGCAAGTTCTTCCCTGCACCAGGGGCATCCCCCCAGAGACTCCAGGGGCCAGGGACTAGTCCTGGGGAATTTGTCAGGAGGAGGAGGCAGGGGGATATTCCCAATAGGAAGAACCATTCGTGCTAAGGGAGAGGCTAGGTCCAGCCAGCATGTCCCGATGGGTGTGAGTGTGGTCTGTGGCACATGGCCAAGATGGTCCAGTGGGGAGCCTGGAGTGGAGAAAGGAGCTAGGTCACCAAGGAGACTGCATGCCCAGGCCAGATCTAGGACTTTGTCCTGGATTGAAAACTAAACAGATCAAGTCTACACTTCACTCTGTTCAATCATATGGAGGCCAAGAGGAGGGTCATTGCGGGGACTGAATGAGAGAGAAGACGAGTAGGCCATACATACTGTCAAGTGCAACAGCCACAAGAAGTACCATCCCTCGCAGGACCCGGACTCCTCCACCAGGTCCTGACTACGTCATCTTTATCCCAAGTGCACCAGCCCTCGGGCAGAGGACCGCATAAAAACCATCCGAAATGCAGGTCAGGCCTCCGCTTCTTCCCTGCACCTGCTACTGCCATTCGGGCCTGGTCATTCTCGGTGCAGGACATTCCCTGACACCCTCTCTCCAGATGCCCCGGGAGGCTCCAGGCACAGCCCCAAGCTTCCTCTCACCTGCAAATAGTGAAGAGAGGCCGGGTGCTTTGCACAGGCCCTAGCTGAGAACCACTGTGCTGGCATGCACAAGGGAAGGACAAGCATGCATGTCCTCATTGCACGCTGGTCCTCCATCCTAGAACCACTGGCGAAGGTCAAGAGTATGCCCTCTCCCTCACCAAGCGATCATCACTGGTGTCTGAGCCCGGTCGGAGATCTCAAGAGTGTCTTCCCAGAATTTGGGCCTCCCACAACAAGACCAAGCAAGTCCCCATTCCCCCATCCCATCAGGACTCCCCCTCTGCAGTCTTGGAGCCTCACAGACCTGGTTGAAACCTAGAGGCTGGCTAGTGGGGACAGAACCTCACGGAATAAGAATTTCGAGTCCCAAGCTCACATCACACTCATGCTTGGTGGCTCAGTCATTAAGTGTCTGCCTTCGGCTCAGGTCATGTCCCGGGGCCCTGGGATTGAGCCCTGAAAGCCCTGCATTGGGGTCCCTGCTTGGTGGGAAGCCTGCTTCTCCCTCTCCCACTCCCCCTGCTTGTGTTCCCTCTCTCACTGTGTCTCTGTCACATAAATAAATAAAATCTTTTAAAAAGAAGAAGAAGAAGAAAGCTTGGCAGAAATCAATTTTCCACCTCCTGGGAGGCCAGAGGTTGACCTCTTGGTGACTCCCAGCCACATACCTCGCTTGACTTTCGGGGGCCTGAGGCCCTCTGCCTGGGCCAGGGCCTCCCAAGCCTCACGCTCCCTCCAGCGCCTCAGTTGCTCCTCCCGCATTTTGTAGAAGAGAATGTGCTTCTGCACGTCACTGAGCTCGGCAAGGAGTTCGGGGTCGATGTACATGTCATGCAGGATCTGCTGCAGCATGATGTCTGGGGGGCGCGCCCACCAGAAGGGCAGCCAGCCAGGGAAGCCCTACCGGAGGGACACCCCGGGCTCCTCCTCACCCCCGGCTCCTCACTGCAGGGTCACTCGCGGTGTCTCTTGTCTGTGTAGCATCGTCACGCTGCCTCCGCTCCCAGCCAGGGACAGACGCATCTCCTCTGCCCGGGACAGCAACAGGGGCCAGGCAGCAGGAAGCAAAGAGGCAGCCAGGCCCCGGCGAGGGGTGGGGGGCAGGCATCAGGAGCAATCTAGTCCTTCTGTCGGGCCACCAGTTGCCACATCCTAGCAGCGCCTGTGTCTGGGCCTCCCCTGGGATTCAGGGACAATGGGGAGGGTCAAAGCTTCCAGCTCTGCAGGGCAGTGTGCAGACCCGGCCCTGCTTAGGCCGACAGGTGTCGAGTGATCTGTTAATGGAAGGTAACGACGACACCAGTCGTATCGATGACACTGGCCGGGCCAGCCAGGAACCGATCTCTCCTCCGCGGGTAAGAGGAGGAGGAGGCAGTTCTGCCCACACATTCCATGACTTCTGAGCCAACTTCAAACAGGCCAGAGGAGCCAGCCAGGAATCTCTAGGCTCCTCTCCCTCTACCTGCTGCCACCTTGCCAACATTCTTCTTTTCCAGGACATTTGGCATCCTGAGGTAATGCTTTTAAAACTCTGCCCTCTCCCTGTTAACGCCCAGAAAGGAAACAAAATAGAATCAGTAGAGACCAGGAAGGGGCTTTACCATGGATAGAGTTCAAGGACAGAAAGGCGATCGACTTCCTCTCTCCTTTCCTTATCCGGAGCTCCTAAAGCCAAGCATGTCCCAACACATTAACCCTCCAGGGCTCAGTGTTGATTGTTGCTGTGAATCTTTTGGTTGTTGATTGCAGGTGTCTGGAGATCACCAAACAGAATGATACAGGGTTTCTGTGCCCTGAATCGGAAGCAGCTGGGACAGAGTGGGATGTTGCTTTCAGATAGGTAGGACTGGGTCTAAGAGGTGCTCACAGCAACTCACAGCTGCCCCTGCATGCCGACAGGGCAACTGGGCTCCAGAAGGTAAGTAACCTGCCTATGGCTACCCAGTCCCTAAGCTGCCATCTTGGGACTCTACCCAACTTTCAAATTTGACCTCCACTGGCAACTGTGAATCTTTTGATGGGGTAAAGATGTAACCTGACCAGGAGAAAACAACCGAAGGGGGTCTGGCACTTTGGGCTGGTAGGATTGGTGATCTTCGTGTCCCTTCCCTCCCCGTGAGGGCCGAAGGTGGATCAGGCTTCTGAAGGTGACCCACCGAGGGTGTGACTGGGGCCTCTTCTCCTGCTGCTAGGTTAGCACAGGACAGAATAATGAAGCTATTGGGATGATGGTCAAAAATAAGTGTGGAGGCCAAGCTGCCGCTCCCCCAGGTCTAGCTGGCTTGCTGCAGTGTGACTGAGACCTTGCAGGCTCCAAGCAGAGGCTCAGGCCACCGGAGCAGTGACCCTGGACTCCCCACTCCACCCTCTCCTCTGTCCTCCCAGCTCAGACATTCTGGCGATCCCCCACCCCAACTTGTGTGCCAGGCCTTCTCTTGCCTTGGGCACAGCTCTCCACGCCCGAACTGTGGCTGGCTGGGAGAACGGAGTCCAGAGCAGAGACTAGGGCAACGGGGGCACGAAGGGAGCCCAGTGTCCTGCTGCCAGCCTCCTCCTTTCTTTGGGCGGGAAGGGGGATGGGAGAGACGCCTGCGGGAGAAAGGCCCGAGAATACGGACAGCAGGAACGGGCAGGCTGCAAGTGCGCCTCTGGCAGGGTGGTGCCGATGACACCCTTGCGGTGGCCACTCTGCCGGGAGAGGGTGGGTGGCGGCCGGAAGGAACGAGCCCCGATAGCGCCCCGTTTCGCGCCGCAGAGGGCACGGTGCTCCCGGGCAATTCCAGGTCGGTGGGCGGGAGGCCGAGTGCAGCCGGGGCGACACCGGGTCCGCTTTCCGGAAAGACGGGCTCCCCCGGCGAGGGTGGGAGCCCCTCTGCTCGCTGGGCGCCACCTCCGGCCCTCCAGGAGGCTGCTCGGCCCGGCCTAGGGCGTCCCCTGGCGGCGGGTGTAGGCACCTCGAGGAGCCCGGGAGCCCGCCTGCCAGGAGCCCAGGGGACCAGGCAAGAAGAGGTGGCGCTGGGATGGAAGGGGGGTCACCCCTCTCCCACCCCAAGCGCCGTGCGGTGGGGACACAGTGGCCCACAGTGGCCCTCAGTGGCTGAGACCCCAGGGGCAGAGGCCCCGCAGACGAAAGGGGTACCGGCGACAAAAAACAAGGCGAGGGGGCCCCTGGGTCTGCATGTGGTTGTCTGCCGCTTTTCAGCTGCCCTTGTTTTGTTTTCATTTGTCACTGGCCTTGTGATTTGTTTAATTCTGCATGCTAATGCAGCTGCTTCTGGGGCGGGAATACGTGCCCACCCCCCACCCCCCCGGAGGTTCTAGGACTGGAGACCACCGGATGTCCCCCTGTGGGCTGGGGGGGCTGCTCAATACCGAGCTCTACACCAGTCACAAAGGATGGGCAGAACTGTCTGCTTTGGCAAGGGAAGAAATCCACGGCAGATAAAAGGAAAAGATAAACGGAAAGGTGACCCACAGAACACTGTGCGCTGTGTAAGCCATTATTTGAAATTTGTCTGTGATTACTTTGGTATAGACAAAGGACAAACCCGGAACACACATGGCTTCTTCTTTCTTCTCGGAAGGGGAAGGAGACCACTATAGGCAACTCCGCGTCGTTTTATACAGTAAGATGTAGAATACATACGACTGAAGCATGCTGCGTCAGGTGTTGGCCAGAGAACCACATCATCTTGGCCTCGGGAAAGCCTCCGTTCGGCCACCGTGTCAGGATGGGCGACTTCCAAGAGCACACCTAGGATCTCCCCTGGTCTCAGTTTTGCAGTCCGAGGGCTCAGTGAAAGTCTAGAGTTGTTTCTGCCTTGTCACCAGTTAAGATGCACTGAAAGATTATGGCCATGAAAACCAATAGTGTCCCTAATGAGTACAACAACTACATAGAAAATATGTGAAAAAGGCCCCACTCACAGTAAGAACCAGATACGAAATATTGGGAATCTATTTGGCAAACCACGTGGGGGTCTGTATGAAGAAAAGTAAAACTCACACTGCGAGCCTGCCTGGGGTTTCAGGCAGCGTAGGAACACAGCACATTCACAATCAGAAAGATATAATGCCAGAAAATGTCTAATGCATCTGTGTTCGTTGGTGTCCAACATGGCTCCCCGTGATTCCCCACTTCATGTATCTGTGACACCCCCCACCCCTGGTGTGTCAGGGTTGCTTTGTGCCATCAATAGAAAATGCTAGGTGGTGACCTGTCACTTTTGCAGTTAGAACATAATAGGCATTCTGGGGGCGCCTGGGTGGCTCAGTCGTTAAGTGTCTGCCTTTGGGTCGGGTCATGATACCAGGGTTCTGGGATCGAGCCCCGCATCCGGCTCCCTGCTCGGTGGGAAGCCTGCTTCTCCCGCTCCCACTTCCTCTGCTTGTGTTCCCTCTCTTGCTGTGTCTCTCTCTGTCAAGTAAATAAATAAAATCTTTTTTAAAAAATACATTAATTAATTAATTAATTAATTAAAAGGCATTCTGCTTTCCCTTTGAGTTTCTCTTTCGCTCATGATTTTGGGAAAGCCATGTGAGCCCCACGTGGTAAGGAACTGACATCTCCTGCCAGCGAGGTGAACAGAGATCTGGTCAGGTGAGGCCACAGCCCTGGGTCAGCAGTTGCACTGTGACCTCCCTAGAATCATCCAGCTAAACCGTTCCTAGAGTCCTGACCCTCAGAAAGGGTATGAGCTATACATGTGTTGTTTTAAGCTATCAGACTTTCGGGGTAATTTGTTATGCAGCAATGTATAACTAATACAATATCAAATTAATGTATACGTTTAATATAATTTCAGGCCAAACCTGAAAATTAATTGGGAAGTGGGGGAGAAGCTTGATAAAACAATTCCCAAGCTCGACAAAAAAATGAATAGATGAGAACAGCCTAGAAAACCCTGAGGAATACTGAACTCTGTACTGCCCAGTTCAAACTTCATAAAGCAAACATTTCAGTTCCGACACAAGAAAAGCCCGATGAAAGTGAGAAACCCCAGACACAGATCCAGACATATACCTAATTATTTAGTACGTGGTTAAAATGGCAGTTACAATTAGGCGGGAAGGGATGAATGAATTTGTTCAATAAACAGACCAGAATAGTTAGCTGGATCCTTGTCTGTCAGCTGTGATCCTACCAGGATAGGCCGCAGTGGCCATGAACTCTGGGGTCTCTGTAGTATTAGGAGAGTGAACATCAAAGTAACTGATGGGTTCAATATATGAGGTTTAGATTAGTAAATCATGACAGGTCCATAGGATAAAATGCTCTACAGCCATTAGAGTTGCTGTTGAGAAGAATATTTGTTGACATAAAAGGGTGCTCATTATGTATTGCTAAGACAGAAAGCAAACTATTATGTGTAGAAAGGTCTCAGCTGTATGAATAAGGAAAAGAATATTTTTAACCCCTAGTGCCTTTGAAGGAGGCTAAGCAGGTCCAATTAAACGGAAAAGCCTGGGGCGCCTGGGTGGCTCAGTTGATTAAGCGTCTGTCTTCAGCTCGGGTCATGATCCCAGGGTCCTGGGATGGAGCCCCGCATCAGGCTCCCTGCTCAGTGAGGAGTCTGCTTCTCCCTCTCTTCCCCATTCCTGCTCTCTCTCTCAAACAAAAAAAATCTTTTTAAAAATAAATAAATAAATAAAAGGAAAGGCCTATAATCTGGAAACCTTGCTAGTTCTAGTTCTAGATATGCCCATTTGGGAGGCCACACTGGGGTGAACTGAGCAGCTTCGTGTAACCCAGGCTGGACATGAGGTTCCAGAGTGGCAGAGACAGCAGAGAAGGAGAGAGAAATGACAGGTGGCCGGCCATAAAACCCAAGGCTGAGGACCACCTCGTTTCAAATCTTCACCAAAATGATTTAATTCTCAAAAGGCTTGCTATGAGATTTCTTAGTTATGGGAAAAACAAAAACAACCCCCACCCAAAAAAAATCCTTAACCTTTATCCAATTCTGCCAGGACAGAGGAGGGACAAAACAGAGACCACTAAGGGGCCCAGGAGTTGGAGGCACATGGCAGCGTGGGTCCCTGGAATGAGCAGGAATCACAGGAAGGGCTTGGGGCTCTCCTCACCATGGAAATGGCAGGAGCTAAGTACCTCTGAAGGGCGAGGACACCCATGTCGACATACGTAAATAAAAAGACAACGGTACAGACACAATTGCACATTCATGGTAACAGCGGCAGAGCCCAGGGCTGCAGTCAGCCCTACATGACACTGCCATGACTCACCTTCCTCTTCTGTACCTACGGAAGTAATCGGGGCACACACAGGGCTTCCGTCAGCAGTAAACAGGTAAGGTAAGTGATGTCAGAGTGGGCCAAGCCCATAGCAGGTACCAATGTGAGCTGTTTCCCTGCTCTCAATCCAGGACCTGGTCCCTCACTAACCTGGTGAATCAGAATGTTAGGTGGGGATGGTGAGCTGCGGCAGCTAATTCTGTCTGCCCAGAGAGCTTCCCCAGACACAGCGTGACTCAGGCCTGCGATGGACATGCTCGCACTGGGAGAAACCGGCTGATGTTCCGCCACAGTTCTAACTTCCCCTGATGCTCCCGTTTCCCCCACGGGGAGAAGGTCTGCATGCAGCAGGAGAGAACAGGGTCAACATGCTGAGAGAAGCAGAGACACTGTGGCGGGAATACCCCGCTGGTGTGAGGTCCCATCCCTACCCCCAAGGCCCTGTTCCCTCTCTGTTCTCGGAATGTCCCACTGTCCGTCCCCCGCCCTAGAAACCAGTAACCTTGCTTGAGTGAAGGTCACCACCACCCATGTGTCCTGACCACCCCAGTGGCTTGGTTCTCCTGCCATTTGTCTTGCCGGATGCTTCAGAGGTAGATAGGATAGGACACAGGAAGGCGAGGCACCTGGGGCAGAGCATCTTGAACTTCCTGAGGGTCGTTTCTCACAGGAAGTCCTCCCAGACCCCAAGTCTCTCTCTAAAGGCAGCTAAAGGCTCCTACCTCCTTGCTGCCTTAGTCCCACTCTATCTCCCTCCAGAAAACCAGGGACACAGCAAAGGAAGAGGCAGTTTCTGGAGGAGGTGAGCCCTTCGTGCCTGCACACAGCAGTGGACGATGAAGCTCTGGGTCCTCAGATGGGGGAAGTAGGAGCCAGCTGCCACCCCCCCACCCTCCATCTGACACAGACAGACCACCAACACTGCCTGCACTCCTGCCCCAAAATCTCTCCTAGAGCCGTAGTCCTGTTAATTAGAAAACACTCTGCTCCATCCAAATTCCCTGGAACAAGGCCACTCGGGACAGATTGGCTAAGTCTCAGCCCAGGACTGACACTTATTAACTCAAAGGGCAGGAGGCGACTCTGGAGCCCGAGACGGCCAACAGGCTTACACCACGGGCAGCTGCCCACGAAGCCCCCCCAAGGTCCCCTGCTCCCTGCTGAGGACCACACAGCCTGTGAGCACTGCCTATCACGCCTCGCAGCTGTGGACACCGTCACGTCCACACAGCAGGCCCAGCCCCACCAGGCCCCCAAGATTGCCCTGACCCATAAAGAGAAGTAGTGCCCCCAACTAGCAAGCAGCTCAGAACTCAAGTAAGCCCAGCCCCCCAGGTTGGGTTCTCGGGCACCAGGGGAACCCGAGACCCCAACCCCCTGCCCTCCTTAGAGGACCAACCAGGGAAGAGCTGCTAATACTGTGGCAGCAGGCACTGTACCAAGGGCTTTCTTCTTCTATCTCATTTAATTCTCAGAACAAGATTATGAAGCAAGAGATTCAATTATCCCAAGGTCAGCCTTATCGTCAAGGCCAAACGGCTGCTAAGGGATCAAGGACTTAAACCCATCATGCTGAGCGGGAACACGTCCCTCCCCTCCCAGCCTACCCCAGCCCAATCTCCAGCCCCCAACTCTTGCTCTGAGTTGGACAATCCTTCCAGGGCCACAGAGCTGGGCCAACACCTCCCCATTGGCCAACCTGGAGGGCACTGAGAAGGGTTCAGTGTGCCATGTGACCCTGATCTGCTCGCAGACCACACCCCTGGTCCTGTGGGATCTACACCCCTGCCCTGCACAGTGAGGTGCCCAGCGCCTCCAGCCACTTGTGGGGCCATGACGGGGCTGAGCAGAGACCATAGGCTAGGCAAGCCAGCCCCACGCAGACTAGGCCCGCAGTTCCTTGCAGAGGGAGATTCCGGAAGACAGTAAATCCCGTTCCAATCTTCATCTCCTTAAACTCTGGGACATGGGGCACAGAGCACTCGTGTCCTCCAAGACCGACCCCTCCTATTCTCCTGGGCGTGCACCCAGATCTTTGCTGGCCCCTGTGATTCGGTGTAGCCTCTGCGTTCGGACCAACAGAATGGGAGCATGAGTGGTGTGCCTGCCCCCCCTCCCCCCGGCTTCCTTCCTAAGACTTCCCCTCCCCTCCTTCCCCAAAGACCTGTAATTATTTTTTTGAAGCCTCCCAAGTTTAGGGGATACTTTGCTCGAGTAGCTAGTCTATTCTGACTCTGCCCTCATGCAGTGGTCCTCACACTTGTGTGCATATTAGAATCTCGTAAGGACCAGTTAGAAAGAGATGACTGGGCTCCATGCCAGAGTTCCTGACTCCAGAGGCCTGGAGTGGGACCACAGAATTTGCACTTCTGACAAGTTCCCTGGTGATGCTGCCGCCGCTGGTCTAGGGACCACACCTTGAAAACCTCAGCATGACTCCCCAAGCTGTGGGCTGGAAGAACCATCTCCATCTTACAGAGGCAACGGCACCTGGTTCCCGGCTCGCTCTGGAGTGCTGTGTTGCCAGGGTGGGTCCCGACGAAGCCCGTCCACCCCCGGCAGCTTCCAGGAATCCCAGAGAGATCCACTGGGAGGGGTGGGAAACTCATTTCAAAATGCAATTATGCTTGAAAAGAGACTCAAATGCACGCATTACAAATAAGGGGAGTCCCAGGAATTGTACAGAAGAATGAAAGGGAGAAGGACACCAACATCTGTCACATTGGTGGTCCCAGGGAGTGCAGCGGTAAAGATCTCTGGACTTGGTCTCTTGAGGACAGATGACTTGGCATTCTGTTGACAGCGGAGGAGGTGACGGCATGCATGGAACCCAGATGATGCCCACCCTCCTGGATTTGGCTGCTGCGTGGACAGCAGGACCCTCAACCGAGATGGGAGAAAATAGAGAGGAAAAGTTGGGATGTAGGCAGGACTTGTTACTGGGGGTCAAAAAAGACAAGGTCAGCTTTGAATGTGGCTCCTGATGGGTCTGCAGGGGTGGCCACAGGACTAAAGCACCTTTACTGCACCCCGGCTCTCATGGGGCAACAGACATGGCTTGAGGACCTGAGCCATCCGTCCATTGCTAAGAGGGCAGCCAGTGCCCCCAGGACACCTCCCGCAGGGGTTGGCCTTTTCTCAGGGCACCTGGGAGATACCCTAACCCACAGACTCCATCCTTCACCATAAGAGATTGGCTCCTTTGGATTCCTTGCCTGGGTCCTATTTCTTAAAAGTGAGCTGTGCCAGAAAGACGAGAGGTGGAAGGAAATCTTTTTTGGAATAAGCAAAAAAGATTCTGGGTGTCTCACGTGGAAAACAATGCACTGTTTAGAGCATGTTCTTCCAATGATCTGATTCTGGACTTTCATTACCTTTGAGCAGTTTTACAACTAAGTTGTAGTGTTAAGGCCAAATACTTTTTGTCTATGGACATCCCTAACTGCACATATGTGAATGGAGCCCAACTACCTCCTCCCCCTGGAAAAAAGCCAGTCTGCACATTCCTTTACTCCATATAGATATATTTGATTCCTCCTCCAAACTGACTGGTAATCTTACCAGCTCCCTCACTTGATTAATGAGTTAAATAAAATTTTTGGCACATGCATATGTAATATCATATAAGTAATGCTCTTTTTGGGGGGGATTATCTCTAACAAAAGGCACACTAAAGATCACTGCCTCTCAGAGATGGGAAGGAAGACTGGCCGTGGTCCACGAAACACAAAATCCACTTCCAGCCGTATCACCCCTGACCCCGGGAGATGGTGAGCCTGGGCTTGCACACCCCCAGAGACAGGGTGCTCAGTCCCTCCCAGAGGCCACTCCAACTCTGTCCAGATAGGCCCACAGCTGTGCTCATTTTAAAAAACAGGGGAAAAAAATAGATCTAAAACTAAAAGAAAACACCAGGCCTGGGTCCAGTCCCTGCAGACAGGTGAATGACTACATCCAAACAATCACCTTCAAACAGGGCCAGCAGCCCTAGGCCCTTTCAAAGGCACTGAGAGGATGACTGGGCTGGGCAAGGAGGGTGAGAGGAGGACCACCGGCCAGACAGGGGCAATGAGTGCAGAGCTGAGACCACTGGATTCACCCTGCCTTAGAATAGAACCTGACCCTGGGGCTCCCACAGGTTTTTACACACAAGGATTTTCTCCTGGGAGCAAGTGAGGGCCCATACACCTGTCTTACACACACACACACACACACACACACACACACACAGGTCTCCCTGGCTCCTGGCTTCCTTCCTGTTGAGGCTGCCCCATCACCTGGAGGGACACCCTCACCCATCAGAGGTGGAAAGGACCCAGACGGCCTCCTGGACTTGGGCCCTCACGCTGAGGTCTTGGCGAGTCCCAGCACTTCCCTGCATGTCTGTTCTCCTGACCAGAATGGTACCAGCTGGGGTCCACCTGGTCCAAGTATGATGTCTTGCCGGGTCTGGGGTTTTGTCTCCTGCAGCACCTGGTTCAGAGCTCTCTTCTTTCCCATTCCAAGCTCCTTGAGTCCCTTACTCCCCATGTCATCTCTCTGAGCCCCTTGAAGGCAGGCTGTGCGGCTATGCTGGCTCCGGTGGGCTGGCCTCTGTGGACACCCCTCATTCCCTAGGAGGGTGAGGGCCCCTCTGCTTCCTCCGGGGGCTTCCAGAGACTTCTGGGGTTGTGCTGGTTTCCGGCAGGACCTGTGCTCCCGACGAGAAGTGACACCCTCTCCTGCCTCCCCACCTTTAAGGCACAGAAAGCAAACAGACCTTGAACTCCAGATACCTGCTGAGTCTCCTGCAGACCTCCAAGCCTTGGTCCTGAGAGCACAGAGAAGTGGGGCGTTTTGCATCAGCCCACCTGAGCTGTGACTTGGAATCCAGGCCGCTCAGCCTGGTGGGGACTGGCCTGGTGGGGATCTGCTGCCCCTCATTAATCTCCCCAGCAGTAAATGGGGAGCACATGCTAAGTGCCCTGGGCCCATGTTAAACACTTCACCCACCTCGGCTCATGTCAGCCTCAAGACAAGGCCACGTGGAGCCATTACTATCCCTACTCTACAAAGAGGGTTCAAGGAGGCTAAGTAACTTGCCAGAAGCTCCACGGCTGGTGAGTGAGTAGATGGCTGGGCAGTCAGGGCTCCCACGCTCTTTCATCTCCAATAATGAATGGAATATTCCTGGGCCCCCTGTTGGAGTGGGGGGGAGAGCATTTAAATGAAGAAACCAAGGTACTAAGTTCTACTTTTTTTTTTTTTTTTTTTTGAGCCCAAACTCCAACTCAGGCTCAGGCCTCTTCCCACCACAGCACAGGTCCTAAGCCAAACAAATCTGGGTCTAGGCTCTCGCTCCTCTCACATAATGACTTTGGTTTTGCAGCCTGGCAGGTGCAGGGGAAGGGGAAGAGGCCGGCACAACCCATCCCTGTCTCCACTGGGGCTGCACTCCCACAGAGCCAAGACCTCCTCCTCCTCCTTCCCCTCCTGTCTCCGTTTTGCCTCCAAAATGAGTACCTGCGTCTCTGGGGAAGGGGCCCTGCAGGCAGGCAGAGGCGCCTCGCGGGTGCCCCCCTTCTCCAGCAGTGGGATCGACCCAACCACCAGGGGGCAGCAGTCAGGCCGTGAGCCGTCTGGAGTCCAGACACCCAGGGCAAGGAACCAGGGCATGCTGGGAGATGGGGTGGTGCTTGACTTTCCAAGGGCCACATCCTAGAGCTTCCTCCGGGCTGACAGGAGCCAGGCTTGTGTCTGCCCAGACTCTTTAGCTCCCTCCCTATGCAACCTCAGGGGCAGCCCTGAGTCTTGAGGGCTGATCTTCACTGACAAACAAGGTTGCCTCCCAACAACCCTGTTCCCACAGGACCAGCCATCTTCCAGGGCAAAGGCAGATGGCTAGCGCTCCCTTGCCCATCTTGCTCAGCCTGTCTGTGGAACCTCTGCTGTTGGAGGTCCACAGGCTACTGGGAGGAGTCCTTGGAGAGACATCACCCCCCTCCCATCTACCCCCTTGGCCCAGAGCCAGCCCATACTTCCATCACGGATGCTCATGCCCACGGCACCCTCAACATACCAGCTATGGGCTGGCAGCAATAGACATGCCCCAGCCCCGAGAACCCAATCATCACAATGTCAGTCCACCTCCTTGGGGAACTCCTTTAAAAACATGTTTTTCTTGCAAACCCTTCTAGGAAGTCATTCTAACAACAAAATACCATGGAGTTTTTATAAGCCCTTGTAACAACAAAACACCACACCAACTAAAACATCCACCCACGGAAGCATCATGAGGGCTGTTGGCAGCCTCCCCAATGTTCACCCCCTTCCACAGGGGTCTGTTGCCCTGACACGTGGTTTGAATGGGAAGGACGAGCGCAGGGGCTTCTGGGAGTGGGGGCTTCCCTCAGTGGCTTCACTACCATCCCACTCCCGTCACAGTGAGGACCCAGGTTGTCTGTGACGGGTCTGCGCTCCCTCTGTCTCGGCTGACGGGGGCACTGTGGAAGGCAGAGCAGAGAGAATAAAAGAAACCAGATCCTGTTGGCGTCGCTGAGCCACTTGGATCAAACCAACCCCGAAACTCACCCCACCTCTGGACTTTCCAGTTTCAGGAGCCAAACACCTCCCCTCATTGTATAAACCGGTTTGAACTGGGTTTTCTCTTACCTGTGACTGTAAACATACTCCCCTGGGCAGAGCAAGGTTCGTTCACTGGCTGGCGGGCCCTGCCTTGAGCGGTGTGACAGTGAAGGTGCACTGTGGACCGGCATGCACTCATGGAGAAAGATTTCAGGGAAATATCAAGTAAAATTAATTGTTGACTACCACGTAAAATAGGATTCTACCCTAAATAGGATTCATATGAGGATTTCTCATATGAGAAAGATTTGGGAATATGAATCCACACTTTCTGGAAGGGTACCTGGGAGGGAGCAGTTGCCTCTGGGGAACGGGAAGCGTACTTCTTCCCATTACACGAGCCCACGCTTAGACTACTTATACATATAAAATAACTAGTTTTAAAGTTGTTTGAGGTGATAGATTTACAGTTCGAGGTGCTCATTTATTTTGGTGGTTATTAAACCCTGCTTCCAAAGCCCCCACTGAAGTAGGAGAGCAGAGCACGGGAAAAAGGCGGAGGGAAGAAAGAATGCTCTCGGCCTTCCTGAGGAATGGTTCATTCCCTCCTCCAAAGCCAGGTTCTCTGAAATCGGTCACTTTGCAGGAACGGTGCCCACTTGAATGTAGCCTTGACTTTTTCTTCCTCTCAGAGCCATTTCCCAGTCCTTATTCCCCAGCGCCCACGGCAGGTTTTCCAGAGGCATCCTGGAGACCCCAACAGCATTCTGAGAATGAACATACCTCTCTTCACTGCCATCTGGAGGCCGAAAAGACTGGTCTTGCTGATTTGGCAGAGCTAAAATGGCACTAAGGTATAGGGTCCCCTGGATGTTCGGAGTGCCACGTCGGCCCTGGAAGGTCAGGCAACAACCTCTTGAGTAACAGACACGAGCTTATGGAAGCACCTTTACCAAGATCCATCACTGGCGCCAAGCTACCACAGTTTAGGGGCAGACAACCTAAAAACCCTGTGGCCCTGTGGACAGACACCATGCATGACCCTAGAGCTGGAAACGCCCCCCTGTGAAAGTCATACAGTCATTCCACTCACCTCGTACACCTAAAGGCACTGGCCCTCTGGGGGGCGGGGCTGAGAACTTGACACCTGGGCAGGACCTTCCTAGGATGCTGGGTCCTTCCTTGGGTGCTGGGACCACTGCAACATCCCCTTGCCTTTCCCTGTGCCTCTGCAGTCCATGCTCTGAGGCTGCAGACCAAGAGCGGTCAGATGGCCCCTGCTACCAAGACTGAGGCCTTCCCTTCTCTGCTGGCCTCCTCTTCAGGGGAGCTCTCCCTCAAGGTCCCTAAGATCGCAGAGGCCCATACTCATATGCGTGCCCATTACCACCCCAGGGGCAGACCCACCCGGTGCACAAAGACCTCGGTGGGCTTGTTGCGTGGATAGCAGCTCTGGCCTTGCAGGGAAGTGAGCCTGCGGCCCGAAACCAGGGTCTCAGGGGCAAGGCTGAGCACCATGATGATCCGAACACCGAGAATAAGGCTGAGCGCCATATTGTCCCAAATCCAGGCACACAGGCAGGAGTGGGCATTCCCCTCCCTTCTCCAAACGCCTGTCAACCTGCCACAGAGCCCGTGAGCTGGGCAATCTTCGGGAAACCACTTCTCCCCGGGCATGTCCTTGGTGTGGTTTCGCTTAGCAGGAGCCAGGCCTACTCGAACAGGTACAGGTTCTGGAGCGGGTTTCTAGAGTTTGAATCTAGATCTTCCAAATCCTCAATAGGAACTCCCCTTTCTCCGAGCTGCACATTTTGGGCATGAAACTGGTTTCCTCCGAGCTGTTTCGGTAACTGAATTTAACTGTTAAGTGCCTGGAGCACACCCTAGTTCCGGAAGGCTGTGCAGCCAATTCATTTTTATTGTTATTCACATGGGGAAACTAAGCACAGGCTTCCCGGGCACTAGGAGACGGTTTTCCTGTCCTAGAAGACGGTTTTCCTGCCCAGCTCACAGCCTAGCCCTCCAGGCAGGGCGCACTCCTGGAGACAGGTGAGCCCAGCAGTGGTAGTTGCTGGAGGGCGTGACAAGGATGGGGAAGCCTGGGCCCAGAGGGTGGTCCAGAGTGCTGGGGGCTGCAGAGGCCAATAGGGCTTGGTGAAGGGGTGAGCAGCTTTCAGTCAGGGAGGAGTGCTGGGCTGTGGAGGGCAGGGTACAGAGACCCAGACAACGAGGCCCCCCCCACCCCAGGGAAGGGAAGGCAGGCAGGCAAGGGGGTAGAGGCAAGTTTTCGGAGATGGGGAAACACCTAATGTGTGAGAGGGATAGGACATGGGAAAACAATAATGCAGCCGAGTCCTACACGGAGCAGGGCAGGAGGGGCACGGGAAGGATAAAGGAAGAGCCAGAAATGTTGCAGTGAGAGGTGGCGGTGGGAGGGACGTGCACAGGTCACGGTGGCCTCCTCCCGGTCTGGGAGGGCAGGGAGTGCAGGGGTTGCTCGGGGCTGGGACGGCTGCACTGTGGCTCCGAAAGGAGGCAGGTTTGCTGGAGACAGCCACGCATGCACCGCTTCTGCCAGGCTTCCTCTCTCTTCTCTCATCCAAACACTCAGAGTCGGAGGGGATGGCTCAAATGGCCAGACCTTTGTTAACTAATTGAAAAACACACTGAACTTTGAAAAAAGTCCTAGCTAGTCTTCACCTGCAGCTGGGCTGGGAGCTGTCAGGAGACTCACAAGGGGTCCAGCCACGAGGGCGACCCAGATAGATGGGCCAGAAGGAGCCACCCAGGAGGCTAAGCTGTTGGACGCCCACACCCCAGCAGCGTGGGTCCAGAGCCACCATCTCCCCGGGGCAGGATGGGTCAGAGGCATACGGCAAGGTGGACAATGCTACTAACCCTTCAGTTGGGCCTGCAGGTCCAGACACACTCATTTAGCAGCAGGGCCCAGATCCCCACCCAGTGTCCCCAAGCTCTCACACCTGGATCACACTACCCGAGGCTATACAGAGGTTGCCTAATGATTTTCCTGCCCACCTGCAGAGTCAGAGTTCTGCCTCGTGCTTCCAGCTGGACGTAAGCAAGCCACAAACCTGCTTGTTCCGGGTGTAACCTCCACACAAAGGATAATGGAAAGTGGCGCACGGAATCTAAAACAAATCACTTGATGGAAGTTGTTTCAAACTGTACCGCCCGTGGATTCCTTTACCCTCCACTGTCCTGTCCTGTCTAGTCACTCCCAGTGCCTTCAGTTCCCTTGGCAGCCGAGTTTACCACCACGATGTTTCATGCCATCTTGATGTCACTCAAAATAAAAACGACCAAGACACCAGCATTAATATAAAGATATATTCCATAAAAGAGTTTGGCAGTCAAAGAAAAGCATCACACTTCCTGCAAACACAAGCATTCTTCTTCCTCTAGTCTACAGAGAAAATTATAAAGAAATAAAACAAAAAACAACAACAACAAAAAAAACCCAGAAACAAAAATCATAACATCATCCACAAACACCCACCAGTATACACCACACTAGCATGTACACTTCGGCAAGTAAGTGAAGGTAGCACTCAAGTCCCTGAACGAGGAGGACAGAACTGGTACGGGGTCCGGAGAAGCGTTAGAGAGGAGCCCAGCCAAAGACACACAGACACGCCAGCCACCCCCCGCGGGGGGACCTGCGGTACATAAGACAGACTTCATTTCCAAGAGCAAGCCCCAGGACAGCCCTGCCAGGGAGGGTGGACATGATCACCACAGATCCCTGACTGGGGACAGTGGAGGGGGGAGTCACCACCAAAGTTAGCCAAAGAAGAACCATCCTGACCTTCTACCCAGCTGCAGGCTGGGGTCTCGGGCTCGACACAGGGGCCCGGCCACAGTTACGCTCTCCAGGGAGAGGCAAACACCAGGCCGGCCAGCGGCCCTTAGCATGTAGCCTCGATAGAAGCCCTGGTCACTGGTTCCAGGCTGGACGTCTCTGGCTGGGGCTCCCTGGCCTTGCAGTGGGGGGGTAGGGGGAGTGGGAGGTGAGGTCAGGATTCAAGTTCCAGGTGACGGATTCAGTAGCACCAAGACCAGAAGACGGCGAGGCCTAGCTGGGGAAGGGAGTGGGTGCATGTGAGCTGGGGTGCAGAGGAAGGGAAAGCACGTGTGTGCACCTGGGCTGTGAGGGATGAAAAGGAGAAGTTGAAGGGGTTGGTTCTTGAGACACACGAGGGAACTGAGAGGAATGGCTTCAGTCCCAGACATCGTGTAAGGCTGCTTGGAGGGAATGCCAGAGGAAATGAAGAAATGGTGTGAGAACATTCTTATCCCTATAAATAAACTATTTACACACTTTCAGAAAGGGAGAGCCGACTCTCAGAGGAGCATCCGCCCGTGGCCCGCTCCCCCTGTGTCATCAGGACCTGATACTGTGGAAACTGGAGGCAGGTCTTGCCCTGGGAGGGGTGGTCAAGGAGGCACTCCGTGGCGCCTGTCCACACATGGCTCAGGCTTCCTTGGACATGGCAGAGGAACCTGCAAATACCCCCCAGCTTGTGCAGACACACATGCTCTGCTGGTACGGTCCCCTCGTGCCCCTTTCCCTCCCCAGTTCCAGGCGGCACCCTTCTGTGGCTGGGAGAAGCCTCGTCCACGTCTGCTGTGCCCCCACTCAGGTCCCACTCATAGCAGATATGGCTGCCCTCCAGGCCGGCACTGACAACACGAGTGGGGAGGCCAGGGTGCCCTGCAGACACGCTTAGTCTCCAGGAAAACTGAGTCAGGCCCTTTTCACAGCCATGGGAACCTTCTGTCCCTCAGAGTCCCTACCCCACTTAAAGACATGGTCTCCGTCTCTGGGTAAATTCCGAGCGGGCGGGTCTCTGTCACAAGTCCGTGCAGGTCAGAGGAGCTCCTTGTCTTCAGCACCAGCAAACAGAAACATGGAGGTCGCGTCACGCTGATGCCGAAGACGGGGTGCTGGCTCTGGCTGGGTGTGTCCACTTCTCTCCCTCTGGATGTCGGGTTGACAGCAGCGAAGGGCTCTGGCGTGGCTCAGCTCTGCTTGCTCACCTCTGCTCCTCAGAAGTGATGGCCTGCCTTCACCGCCTCAATGTCCGAGATCAAGGTCTTCGCCAGGAAGATACCAAAAATCTGAAACCAAAGCCAGGGGAGGCTGTCAGTGCTGGGGCCCGACGTGAGAGGGCGGGCACAGAGGGCAAGGTGCACAGGGCCTGCTCTGCAGACACTGAGGATGCAGCACAGAGGACGTACCCGCCCGTAAACAGGGAGTCCTGGGGTCTGTTTTGCTCTATCCCTGGGGCCTAGAAGTCTGGGGCAAACGGCCAGCAGCAGAGAAGGCCTGCCTCCAACAGGGCCATGCACATCACATATCATGCGCTGGGACACACTTTGTACCCACAGTTAACCCCAAAATAACAGTCACCTGACTGGTTTTGATGTAAAATAATAAATCCTGATGTTTCCTGTAAACTTGGATTCCATGAAAAAAACAAGGTTCTCCCTGGTTTTAGCTGCGCTGCCATCCCACCTTGGTGACCAGCATCGTCACTGTTTTTTTACCAGGAACAGACCAATGTGAACTCGGAAATCTTGGAATTTTGCTTATTTCCCCTTTAAATTCCTGTTGTAGTTTATATCTGATAAGCCAGTCCTTCCGAAGTCCGAAGCTTTGCCCATTTCGCAAGTAAATTTGTTCTTTCCTTTTCTAGATGCTTCTGTGTCTAAGCTTCCCTTGTGATCACTCAACACACACACTGGTGGGTTGAAGGAGGAAGGAGAGCGTGGACGGTCCGCAGCCCCCAGGCCACATCAGGCACCCTCTTGACGGCAGCATCAGAGCTGAACGATGCACCTTCCGCACAGCGGTGGCGGCCATCCCAGAGGCTGCTTGGGGGCTGCCAGTTTCTCCTCCCAAGCCCTGGGCACCCCGGAGAACCGGTCTCTCTGACTGGCAGAGTTCCTGCCTCCCCTCCCCCTCCCCGTTCTCCGGGCAGCTGCCAGCTCGGCCCCCAGTCTCCCCACGTGTGAAATCTGGTTCAGATGAACAGGTGCGACCCACAAGGACAAAGGAAGCCACAAAGGGCAGGGGGAGCAAACCTGTAGCAGGGAGATGGCGATGAAGACGCCAGCCACGATGTAAATATTGCGCGGAAGCCAGCCCTCCAGCGCCTGGATGCAGCCTTTTGTGAAGATGGACTCGTCCCACTTGCTCTTCAGCTGAAGGGAAACAGCACAGTGACCTGAGCCCAAGACATGCGGGGCGTCCCCACCCCGGCTCCCCAGGGGGCTCCCACGGCGGGCAGGGCGAAGCTCAGCCGGGGCCGGGGGGCTGGAAGGCGGGTGCCCGGGACGGACAGAACCCTCCAGGGGAACTGCCTCCACCTGCCTCAGTCTCTGCCTTCTCCCTGGGCAGTCTGCATCTTCTACTCCGCCCAGAGGAAGGCCCCTGGCGGTGGTCTTTACCCACTTCTGGTGAGGCCTCCCCAGACTGAAAGAGGGACTAATTTGGCACACTCCAGAGCCCACATCTGAAGGACACAGAGGGCCCTCAAGGCTCCAAGGAGGAAGATGGGGCTTTAAAGAGAGAAACTAGAAGGGCCTTCAGCATCTTCTGAGTCAGAGAAGTTGGCTGCGGAAGGAGGGGACAGTGGCTTCCCAGAGTGTGTCACCCCCGCCAGGGAAGCTTGGCTCCAGGAGCCAGAGTCACAGTCATAAGCCAACGGGCACCGTCCAACCCTGACCCCTAGTGGAGGCTCAGGACGCACACAGGAGAACCTCCGGCACGCGCAGCGCATCCTCACCCCCACCCACCGCCTCGTTCATGGCAATACTGGTGGAACAGTAATCTATTTTAGTGGGGCGAGGGGCTGCACTGTGTCCCCCTAAAACTCAGAATGTGACTGCACTTCGAGACAAGGTGTTTGAAGTGGGACTATAACCCTAACCTGAATCATCCGGAGAAGCCTCTGAACGGCAGGACACCAGCCATATACCCTAGCCCCTAACCCCCACTCCTAACGCTAACCCTAATTCTAAAGTTATTTCCCCCAGACAGGTCTCTGAACTGCAGGATAATAGGCACATACCCTCACACTGTCCCCGGCCCTAACCCCCATTATGCTGGCCCTAAACCGAACCCAAACTCTAGATGTGAGGGAAAAAACGATGTGTTCCATATCTACAACAGATTAGTACTGAGCCATAAAAAAGAGTAAGATCTTGACATCTGCAACAACATGGATGCAGCTACAGAGTATCATGCTAAGCAAAGTAAGTCAGTCAGAGAAAGAGAAATACCATATGGAGAAAAAGGTAAACAAATTATAAAATGAGGTCATCAGATAGGCCCCAATCGAATATGACTGGCATCCTTATAAAAAGTGATCAGGACACCAAAAGACAGAGGGAGGACCATGTGGGGACACACACAGGAGAAGGCAGCCACCTACAAGCCCAGGGGAGGCCTCACACCAGCCCTGCCAGCACCCTGATGTCGGACTTCTAACCTCGAGTTCTGAGGAGAGAAGTTTCCATGTTTCAGCCACAGTCTGTGGTACTTGGTTACGACAGCCCTAGAATCTAACACAAGTAGCAACGAAAGGACGATGCTGGTACAGGCCCGTCCCTGTGTAACAGGCGGAGGTCCCTGCAGAAGGGCTTTGGGCCTCCCAAACCGGAGGCACACATCCCTGGCGTCCATGGCCAACAGGAAAGGTGCCCGTAGATTCCCCAAGTTCCCTCCTTCAGAACAGCAGTCACTCATACCACCAAAGGCCACTGAGCAGTGCCTGGGGGAGGGGGACACTCACTTCTCTCCACCCTCACACCCCCTATGGCCTGAAGAAACCCCAGGAGAACTGAGCCTTCCTCCCGCCCCAAGACCCGTCTCCCTCCTCACTGTCACCCTGCCTCCACATGGCGGCTAAACCAACCCCTGCGCACCTGCAGCTTCACCCTGAACTCCTACAGAACAGACACCCACGGAACTCCAAGAAGCCATTAAAAATAAAGCCTTTGTTCCCTAAACTTTCATCTGACCTCTTTCCACTAATGAAGCAACTGCTAGACTTTGTGACCGCAGTTCCCAGGCTGGGAATCACCCCCATCACTGGTCCCCGGAGTCCTACTGCCAGCGGTTCCTACCCAGCTCGCTCCCAGCTTAGACGGCCCCTCCCCGAGTCTCACCCACTCCAATTTGCACTTGTGCTAAATCAGGAAGTTGGGCCACAGGGAATAAACCTGACAAACTCAAAGTTGCATGCCTCAGGCACTCACCTGGGTCCTGACGTCATATCCACACTGTGTGTTCACAACTTTTTGCTATAAGAAAAGCAGAAAAAAAATGGTCATTTTTGTTCTCTTGGGAAGCCGGTGGTAGAAGGTTCTAGAAAAGTCCCAACCAAACATCAGCAAACACCTGTACAAGTTTCATTATAGCTTACATCCTTTAATCCCAATGCCAACTAACCTTTCACACTAGGACAAAGGTTGACCAACTGTGTGTGTGAAGGAGACCCGTCTATGTAGCAACTATTCAACTCTGCTCTTGGAGCACGAAAGACACGAACAAATACATAAATGAATGTGCATGGCTGCATTTCAGTAAAACTTCATTTACGGACACTGAAATTTAAATTTCATATGATTTTCACCCATCACAAAATATTATTCTTCCTTTCACTTATTGTCAGCCATTTACAAATGGCTGAAACTACTCTTGGCTCGCAGATCATACAAAAACAGAGAGGAGGCTGGATCTGTCCCATGGGTCACAGTTTGGCAGTGCCTAAGCGGGGAGATGAAAGTTCCACTCGCTCAGTATTTCATGATCACAGTGGGGATATCAGGCTCTGTCTGTGCGGCCACAGCAAACCAGAGCTTCCTGGTCTGGGAACTGGGTCGTGTGACAGTGGCTCTGCCCTGCCTGCTCCGAGCTCTGGGGCCGCATACTGGACACCTGTGAGCACACCAAGAGCTGTAAAAGGCTCAGTTCTAGCAAATGTTCAGTGCTCCTTCACACATCACCCCAAGGGCCCTGGTTCTGGAATCCATGGACCCGGGCTATGGGCTGGGAATGAGAACAGGTGAAGAAGAAAAGCGAGATGCCTCCACCACCCCCAGATGGTGAGTAAACCCCCCACCCCCCTCGTTCTGTGCCCCGGGCATTCTCTCCAGAGGATGGTGAAGAAGGCGGCCCAGGGCTCACCACATTTCTAGCATTTCATCCAGGAACCCTAAGTGAGAGCCACTCAAGGGAAGGACGTGACTGGTTTTCTCCTGCCTCACCCAGAACACCAGAGCAAGGGCAGGTCATGCAAAAATGTGCCTGAGATTTACACACAGAGGACTTGGGAGCTATAGACCCTGGCGTGGTGTGCACAGGGAGCACAGAAGCAGCCCAGAGCCCAGAACTGCTACACGCCCCCCGGGCAGGCCAACTCACCGCAGGGTCTGGCACGCAGCAGGAGAAGGGCACCCCACACTTCTCGCGGCTGTAGCTGGCACCACTGCAGTTGAAGTAGATGTTGAGGTCCCAGTCTTCTGGACCATATGCCCCGCAGCACTGGTTCTGGGGTCACAAAAGTCGAGAACTGTCAGGGGCTCTGGCTCTGAGCCAGGGCTAAGACCACCCCCCCCACACACAGGGGATTGGGGACATGAGGGGAAGTGCTGCTCCATTCACACACAGAGAAATCCGGGCCCCCCCATTGACCTCCCACATACACAGATGCTAAGCATGATAACCTAGGCAGCCTTTAAGAAGGAAACCAGGAAACCTCATCTAGGACATCCCCCCCACCAGGGTGCAGCATGCAGGACTCCCTCTGCAGTGTCCCCTGGCCTCCCCGGTGACACACCATTCAGGTCCAGACCCTCCTCCCCCTGGAGCTTCTCCTTCTTCCCCTCGCCTCAGCCCAAAGTGTATTCCTCACTCTCCGTGGAGACCCTCAGTATCTCTGATGCAGTTCTCTCATATCCTCCAAGAGAACCCCTCCTTGTGGGCAGTGAGTGGGGCTTCCTCCCAAAGAAATTTCCAAGCTGGCCTTACTTCCCTTAGGTGCCTCTTTACAAAAAACAGCTGCTAGACGTCTACTCCCAAGGCCAGAATCATGAGCAGGGTGAACAGTTAACACAATCACAGCTCAGTCCCCCTAACCTGGGGTCTCTGCACCCCCCACTGTCTGGTGTAGTTGCAAACACAATCGCTGCTCGTCTACAAACTTGTAAAACCAAACACTGAAAATGGCACAGGGATGTCAAGGGCCCCCCAGACCAGGAGCAGACTCTGTTGTCTCCGTTGTTACACTTGTCCTGGCTGCTGACATGGCATTGGCCATGATCACAACAAATACACGACCAGGGTTCCTGGCTGTCTTATTTCTAAGATTAAAACCCCACGCCCCCCGCCCCTTTACCCTGCTGTGGTTCCAGCTGCTCTCACGACTCCCAAATATTTCAGCGTGAGCAATCTCCAATTTACCGAATGCCTCTGGAGAGTGTGTTTGCAAGAGGAAAGGATGGCACTGGAGAAGAGTGCCCTGTCCTCGAGGCTAGCGGGGGGCAGGAACACCCGGGCATGCCACGGCTCTGGGACAGCGGGGAACGGCGGGAAGACTCAGTGAGGGCAGGAGGAAATGGCTGAGGTGGGATTTTCGAAGACAGATGCCGGTCACTATTATGACACAGGAAGTGTCTCTGGTCACATAAAGTGGGTTTTGCTGGGTCCCGGGATACACGAAGTAAGGGTAAACAAGTTTTAGTGAACATGAGAGTGGACCAGAGTTATTTTTAATGCTTGCTTGCTTGTTTTCTCCTCAGAACCCAAGTGTTCCACAAGAAGTCCCTAGGGAAGCGAGGTTTTCCGGCAGCGCACAGACAGACCACACGACGGCCTTGCCCCAGCCGGTGGCGGGGAACGGGCCCCCCCCCCCAGGGCAGGGACGGCAGTGGTCCAAGCCTCCAGGTGCAGCTGCACACAGGGAAGGCGGAGGCCAGATGGAGTCAAGGCCAAGGCCTGGGATGGCTTAGACAGCCCCCTGGGGACATATTCCAAGGAGGTCACATTCCTCCCCATCTGGGGAAGCTTCCTCCAGGCAGCTCTGCCCTCTTGAACAGGAAGGGGAAAAGGTCCCAGGGAGGAAGGGGACAGGAATAGCCTCAGACGGTGAGTCATGCACCAGGGAGGGGACGCTCTGCCCCTGGGTACCCAGAGCGCCTGGGACTTGCGGCCGCCTGTGTGGCCAGGACCCAGGAAATCTGGGCCCCTATAGGAGCGTGCCCGCAGGGGCAGCAAGACCGCCTGCCCCACGCAAATGGGGGAGGACACACTGCAAACACACCTACATGGCCAGGCAACAGTAAAAGGGTAGAGTCAAACTGACCAGAGGCCAGAGTGGCCCCCCAACGGCCTCCCTGCCACTTGCCATGTGGAGGAGGGACACCCCAGGTTCCCCATTAGCCGAGGCCTGGGCAGCGTGCATGGCCAGGGAAGCCCACGCTCTAGCCAGGAGGCCAGCACGGATGCGGTGCTTACCGCTTTCTGAAGGGAGTCAATGAGGTTCTGCAGGTCAATGTCGTCCCGGTAGGATCTGATGTTGCTCTCGAAGAACTCCCGGAACCGGTCCCTCACCCAGTCCTGGAAGAGGAAGGCCAGCACGGCCACGGCCAGCTCCAGGAAGAAGATGAGCACGATGGTACCACAGAACTGCGTGGTTGCAAGAACACAGGCGAGAGTCATCACACCTCCAGCCTCCAGCCAGGCACAAAGCCTCGTCTGACCAGGGATCAATGCCTGCTGCAAAGAGGGTGAGCTCCACCCCTGCGACACGAGTGCAGGAGTCCTTGGGAATCCCATGTGACTGGCTGGCAGCCCGCCCCCTCTGTAAATGGAGAGGTGCACCCCCATCCCCATCGCAGCACCACTGGGAAGAGAGGAGTGAAAGGACCAGAAAGCTCCAAGCCACTATGTCCCCCACTTCCTGTGAGGCAGCCTCCCTCCCCAACAAGGAAGTCCTATCCCGGGAAGGAAGGGCTAACCTACCCCACCAGGCCACCAGCTCCTCTAGGGCAGAGCCTGTGCCCCAGACACAACACCTGACCACTCTCCTCGCACACACAACTGTCAAAGTTGCTAGAAATCTACTGTTGCCCCCACTTTAGGGACGAGGAAACAGAGGCTCACTCTGGCACATGGCATGCTTGAGGTCACGCAGCTCATGCAGGACATCTGAGTGCCTCTGTACGTGGCAAGACCTCTCCAGAAGCACAGCACCGTTGGCCACCACAGCGGTGGCCCTCTGCAAGGGCCCCCCGCAGCCGCACCCCTCCCATCCAGCAGACTTCCAGCCAGCAGTGTTTGAGTTCCCCCGCCTATTACCACCACTGGTCACCCTGCGCTCTAAGCTGGGAGGCCACAGCAGGCGAGGGTCTCAGGGTAAGACAAGGGGAAACACCCGTGTGTGTGCGCACACACAGACACACCATACACACCAGGCCCTTCAAAACCTAACCTCCATTCGCACAGAAGGAAAATACTAAATATATTTTTAAAAGGAAAAAAATGAGAAGAAAAAAAAACACATGTTTCGCTTTTTAAATTAAGCCCAGGGAAGAGAAGGCTTGATCTAATAAATTCAACAAATAATATATTGCAAAACACGATTATGTGTTTTCCCCACCAGGTGCTATTTAATTTTAACTGAACGCATTTCAGCATGAATTTTTATCTAAATATAAAACCAAACCCTAAGTAACTGGCAGTTCTGCCAGGAAATTAAGGATTCTGTGTTGCACATCCCAACACACACCCCCTGGAGGAGGAAAACGGTTTCCTAACTTTACTGGCAACATCTTTTGATCTTAGCCAAGAAGGGCAAAGGCGAGTAGCGAACAAACAATTCCTTCAGAACTTCAGAGGGAAGAGGCAAGGGAGGCGGGGGACAGGAGCCGGCTACTTAGCCATCTCTTCCCTCCAGAACCTAAACACCAGAGCGAACCCACTTCTCCAGGGGTGAGCAGCCAGCTTAGCTGACTGTTTCCTGAAATCTTCCCAGTCGGTGGGCAGCCTCCTCCCCACACGGCTGGGGCCCAGGGGGCCCTGTAAGAGCTACGACCCTCTTCGGCCAGATAAGGGGTGAGCCTGCCCAGCAGAGTCCACACCTCCACCCACCCCCACATCTGCAGCCACTCACAAACTTGAGCAGACAGATGTTCTCCCGCAGGGCGCCCACGCAGCCCGCGAACCCCAGCGTGAACATCACCACGCCCACCATCAGGACCAGCACCACGGGGTCGATTCCATGCAGCCGGGTCACTTTGGTGAGGTCAGACAGCACCCCCTGAAAGAGGCAGAGAAAGCATCAGTCAAGTGAGTCAAGGGTGCCTGGGGGGGAAAGGGGGACCTAGGTTATGTCCAGAGCTAAAATAAGGACAGGGACCTGTCTCCTGAGGCTCAGTCCTGTCCTTAACAGCCAGGCCAGAGCACAGAGTGTGGCCCCTGCCCACTTGCCCTCTTAGGGCCCCCTCTGCCCACAGATCCTTGCAGGTCTCAGCTCCCAGGGCCCTTGCATGCAGCAATCCTGGGCTGCACCTTGGCTCTGAGTCCCTCCCAGGCCGACCCCATGCTTTTTTTTGGAGACTGCAGGGTGCCTGTGCCAGGCCTAGAGTGCAGGGGGGCCCTGGGGAACCCTGTGGTCTCTGGTCCAGGCACCTTAGGGCCAGAGCCTCGCCCTGGCCTCGGGCCATGTGACGGCTTACTCTGCATGCAGTTTGTAGAGAATCCCACTACCACGAGCTAAAAACAGCTTCAGTATGCACACTGTTTTGGAAACACCCACCAAGGGCAGACGAAGCAGCGCTGTCCATAAAACCTTCTGTGATGATGGGAGGTGTTCTCTATCTGCGCTGTCCCAAATGGTAGCCACTGGCCCCATGCCCTGTTGGGCATCTGAGCTCATGTTTCATTTTAACTAACTTAAATACATACAGTCACATGTGGCTAGTGAGAACCAAAACTGACAGAAAAGTTCTACAGGATTCAAAGGAGGAAGGAGAAAGGAGCCACCAGCCAGGCCCCCAGGGACCCCTAGGGCCCCAGGGTAGCCAGGCCTCTGCTCAGGGCTCTGCCAGAATTGCTGCTGTTCGGGAGATGGCCACATGGTGGCGATATGAGTCACAGTTTGCGCAGGCTTGTGGGGTTTGTCCGCAGGACTAAGGGACGTTGCACTCCAGCTCCTGCCCTTTAGGGGATTCCAGGGTACCCTGACGATACCCAAACCCCAAGGCGGGCCTTATTCAGCTCCAAAGACCATGGCAAGAAGGCCCATAGATCTAAGCGCTCCTGCCTCTATCTCCCAGAACCCAAGGCAGGTTCCACTGAAGGGATAAGAGGATAGGGCCTGGGGCTCAAGAGGATGCTTTAGTTCCCACCGTTTCCCGCCTGGCTCAGTGCACCTTACTCCACCTTGCTCCTTCTCTCTCCCCTCTTCCGCCCTCCCTGGAGAGAGGGTCCTCCTAGGCTCTCACATCTCCCTGGCGTGCACCCACCAGCAGAGCAGAAGAGGGCACCACAGCTCCGAAGTCTAGTCCCCTCAGAGCTTCCACTGCCCCTTGTCCCGCTGCACAGGAAGAGCCCGGTATCCCCACCGCCCCCTGCCCTGGTCTCCTGTACAGGCTGGGCAAGGAGGCTCACAGGTGTGGAAGCCCCTGCCCTGCCCCACAGGGCACCCAGGGGGATTTAACACAGCCCTGCTCCCGCTCTCAGAAGGACGGAACTTTGGGAACAAACACGACTGTGTTCAGGGAGCTGCTGGCTCCCAGAGGCACGGACAGGAGCAGAAGGTGGCCCCAGGCCCACCCCAGACTCCACCGCAGACAAGCCCCCGGGTTGTCTGAGGCTCCTGGGAACAGCAGAGAGGGCTCTCCGCATTCACGGATCTCAAAAGACCAGCCCAGCCCAGCCGTGGCCCCTAGCAGTGACCCCACCACGGGGAAACAGAGCCAGTCCCAGGGCCCCAGGAGGTCTTGTGATCAGCTCAGTAACCACTTCTCAGAGCTGCCTCTGCGACGACCACAACTGACAGCAACAAACCTACAAACCATTACCCCAGGCAAGAATGCTTATCAGGGGAGTCTGGAGGAAGGAGCAATGAAAGCTGAACACACCTGGTCTGGGTTTCCTGATGCTTCCAGGCCTGCTAACAGTGACACCTACCTTTTCGCTCCATGCCCACAGTCCGACTCCAAGGAAGACAACTCCAGCAAGCTAAGCAGGGGAGGGGTGGAGGGAAGGGGAGAAGTGGGCAAGGAGGGAGAGAGGGAGAGAGTTAGTTAAAAAACCAGGACCATGAATACGCTCCTTCGAGGAGCGTCCACACGACTAGTCAAGGGACGTTCCTGGCTCATGTCCATGGAGGCAGACCAGGGGTAAGGCAGGCCCTTAGCCCCTGCAGATGACACAAACTCTACCCCACAGCAAAGGGATGGCCAGGCGTTTGGGATAACTTACACCTACCTTCCTAACATCTGGCCAAACTCCTTCTACCCCAATGGCCCCCCATGCTCCAGAGAGCAGAAAGCAGGATCTCCGAGCAGGGTCTGCCCCCGACACTGGAGTCAGAGACATCGTGACAGCCCTGCCCTGTTTCTTCCACATTCCCAAATCCCCTGAAATCTCTTCAGTGCAGGATCCGGTGTAAGGATGACACGACCCCCTGTGACAGCCCCCCAGGTGCACTCATGGGCTTTGAGGGCCAGAGAGCCTCTCTCCAGTGCCCTAGGCACCGCCACGGGGACACAGAACCCGTGGCACCAGGGCCACACATGTGCTTCGCATTACTAGTTACTGGGTTATTCATTATAGAATTAAAATAGGCCTGTGCGAAACAACACACTCACCCCAGAAAAGGAGCACCCCCCCACCCCACTGGGACCAGGCTGACTTACCTATACCACAATGGGAAGCCCCCCCACCAACACCACACAAGTTTCTAAACCAGAGACGATTTCTTCCATATAAAACAAAACACCTGGTCTCTGCAGATGACGCTGCCGATTTTTCTGTATAAGTTCTTTACACCATGCTGGCATCTGCCTGCCTTTTGCCAGCCCCTCCCGCTAAATACTGGGGCCAGGTTTGCCTAGGACTCACCTCTCCAAGGCATATTCTCACACTTTAAGACCTCCCTGCCTCCTTTGTTCACTACTGGCCCCGCGGGGGGGGGGCTGGGGAGGCGGCTGGAGTGGGAAGGGAAGGACCTTTAAAGAAGGCCCCCCACCCACCCTCACCCCGGGAGATCACAACCTCTTTCGAATCACAGACCACTTTCAGAGAATGCTTATGTGCCCAATATTTGGGACGGGATTTCAGACGGTTCGCAGACCCCTGACCACTGGCTCCCACAGAAGCCTTGCCCGCACATGATCTGTCCATTTCACAAAGGAGAACACGAGCCCAAGAAGGCCAAGATCAAAACACCCAGCAGTGGAGGAGAAGGGCCTAGATCCCAAGTCATTCAGCAAATACCGCCTGAGGCCCTCCTGAGCACCAGGCCCCCTCTCTGGCACTGGGGTTGGCACAGAGGACGCAAAGCCCCTGATGCTGTTGGACTTTCAACTCCAGGGAATGACACGAGGTCCTGTATATGCCATGCTGGTTTCTCAACTCCTCAAGCCTCCCGCTGAATTAACTCGTGGCTGAAGGCCTTGGTTCTTCTTGAAGGGGTGCACGAGCACTTCCTTTCCCTCCCCAAGCGTCTTACGCTGCAGGGCAGGCAAGCCCGAAGGTGACCCATCACTGCCCACTGAACCCGGCAGGCTTCCCGCCCCGCCATTCCTCAAGGTCCCCAGGGACTTAGCCTCTCACCAGAGCTGGAGGTCAAGTCTTCTTTCTGTTTATCTGACCTGACCAAACACAGCTGGTCATTCCCTCCTGCACTGGTCTGCTCAGCTTTGGGGACACAAAGCACTGGTCACTCTTCAGCCTCTCCTGCCAGTTCCCCCTCCTCCAGGCACCTCTATGAGCAGGTGAGCCTCACTGCTCCGTCCAGGACCCCTCCCCGTCCCCCGAGTTCTCTAGATGAGGCCATAATCACAGGGCTTGGAAGACCTTTACACAGCGGACCCACACACCCGAATCTCCGCACCTAATGTCCACGTGACTCGTGCACGGAACCTAGCTGACAACACTGCAGTTTTCGCATGTCCCAGATGGAGCCTTGCTCTCCCAGCCCCAACCCGCCCCTGCCAACTCTTGTCCTTCTCATTAAATGGCACCATGGCCGCCTCACTTGGTTGTTTAGATCAGAAAACCTACACCTCACGCCCTCCAAATGCGTTCAGAGCAAACGGGGGCCAAGCAAAAGCCCAGCCTGGCTCAGATCCATGGTCAAGCCCTGCACAGAGGCTTCAGGATCAGAACAGGAGGCTGTCCTTGAGGCTGTCCTCCCCTGTGCCTCCCCTGTGTCCCCAACAGCACTGCAGCAACTACCAAACCAATTCCCATCACAGCCTCCCTCCCACCTGGCACCGTGGTGGACGGTGAGAGACACCTGAGAGAAATCTGCCCATCCAGGACCCGCAGCTGAGTCCCGGCCAGCTCCCTCCCACCGCAGCCCAGATGCCCTTCTCTCCCAACGACTGGGCACTAAGAAAAGGGCTAGTGGTTTTTTCCATTCTGTTTTAAAGGAAGAACTAACATGAACTAGCACCAGAAAGACAGGAACCGGCAGGGTGGGGGAGGGGGGTCACATGTCAGATCATGGGGTTCAGTGAACACTGGCCCAAGGCAGGAACTTTGGGGACCAATTCTAGAGATGAGAAGACTGAGGGAGGACCAGACAGGGGAAGTGGCCTGTCTGGGAGCTCACCCAACAGCCCTGTGAATGAGCCAGGCCAGGACACACGCCAGCTTCACCCAGCTTCCCATGGGGCCCCTTCCCCGAATCTCTCTGGGGCAGATGGTCTGTGGGGCTGGGCTGTTGTCCCTGGCGGCCAACCATCTGGGAGTGACAGTTCAGCTGGGTGCTTTCCAGCCTCAGAGTAACCTCCTTTGTCTCTCTTTTATGACCTGATTAAATCCCCTCCCAAAGAATAGGGCCGGACTGCCGCTAAGCCCAAAGGCCTTGGGCCATCAGGTCTGCCGTCCACTGTGGTCACCATGGCAGGTGGTACCACTCTCCTGGGTGCCAAGCCCAGCATTCAACACTTCTCATGCTCAAAGGGCCCCTCTCAAACCCCATCACGGGTGTGTGGTACTATTACCCCCTTTATCAAACAGGAAAGCTCAGAGGTACAATGACTTGGTTTTCTGCCCAAAGGCACACAGCAAGCCAGTGGCAGAGTTCAAACCTAACTGGGGTGTCTCCGACCCTCCTGACAGCACTTCATCCCACCGCCCACCGGGGCCACGAAGACAAGCAGCAGTCTGAGCCCCCCACCGAGGGGGGCTAGGATAGGCACCCGTGGCATGGGAGTTCCGCAGAAGGGGCTTATGGGCTGTGAAACTCTGAAGCTCACAACCCATATCCTCAGGTGGCGAGGATCACTCTGTGTCCCACTCTGTGGCCAGGAAGTAGGGCTTCCCTGGCTGTCACTGTAAAGATTACTGACCCCTTCCCCCAAGACAAAGGCCCCTTATTCTGGGGCCACTCTGGGCTAGAAGCCCCACGGAATCCACTCACCACGTGAGCAAGCCTGTGGCACTGCACCCAACAGGTTCAAGCGACAGCAGAAGTGCAGACACCTGTCCGGGCCCTGCCAGATGGGCAGAGGGTTCCAATACCAAGAAACTTAAAAGCAGCCCGTCATCACCCACAGTTTAATGGCCACGGCCTCTTGCAAGACTGCATTTCGGTGTATGTAAAAGGCCTTGGGCAATTCTTGCAGGCTTCAGAGGCCTTCCATCAGGGAGCTCAAGGCAAACCACCAACAGCAATGCAACCCTCTCAGCTCTGCCCCCCTGGCCTCTGGTTCTTGCAAATCCCCTGGTTGCCAGAGACTGACATTCACAGGGCTGCCTATGGGAGTCCCAGAGAAAGGACCAGAAGGAGACCCAAGAGTAAGCCAGACTCAAGGCCAGAGTAGTGCTGAACACACAGCACAAGTCGGCTGGACCTGGTTCCGGTCTCTACTTTGCACCTTCCCGGTGACTGGACTTTGTGTCAAGTCCAGGAACTCCTCTGTGCCTATGATTTCCTCTGCAAAACAGGGACGACCTTTCCTGGGTCATAGGAGGGTTGCAGGGATTGGAGGAAGTGTATCACAAGTGACATGCTTACCCCAGGGCATGGAGCTGGTCCAAGGGAGCTTTGCACTCCTGCAAGGTGGGGAGCAGAGCAGAGACATCAAGGGGTCTTCCAGATGCCATCAGCATTTGCTGACTCTCTGCGCCGCACCCCCCAGTAACCCAGCCCTAGCCTTTGTCCTAAGACAGCAACTCTATACCCAACCTGACCCTGAGAGCCCACGGGGCTGAAAGTGAGTCTCAAGGCTTCTGTCCGGGCCAGGAAACCTTGCCCTTCAAGACTGCAGCCACTCTGAGCCCTACAGAGTTCAGGGAAGGCCACTTTCAAATAGTCCCACATTCAAAGAGTAAAAACTAAGCCACTTCTCCGTGGGAGTCTGGAAGGTCTGGCAGCCGGAAGGGACACTGGAGCCCAGCTTCCTCATTAGTGGGGAGTGGAGCCCAGGCCGGGTGGTGCCTCAGATGGGGTCACACAGCTATCACACACCAGCTTTCCTCCTGCCGGAAGGGTGGCTCTGAGAATAAGAAGTGTGTGTGCCCTTTCCAGCACAGCCAGCAAACAGATGCTAGGGGCCCCGGTGAGGAGGGGTAAGACTACCCAGAGGCCTCTGGGGGCAGTTTCCACAGATGTCTCTGAGTTTCCAGATAACAGACAGCCCACCCCCACCAAGCCCCGCCCAGGAATGACTGTTTCAAGGCCTTCAAGAGGAAGGAAGGAGAAGGGCAGAGTCATCTGAGGGAGGTTAGAAGCAGCCCTCCAGGCAAGGGAGAGAAGGAACCCCAACTAAGCCTCAGCCCCACCTTCACCCCAGTCTCCACGGTTGCAGCGCAGTTCAGTGAGGAACTGTGGGGCAAAACCAAAATAGGAAGCCAGCACTGACATTTCTATAGAGGGCCAGACAATAAACATTTTCAGCTTTGTGCTGATGTCTGTTTCAAGCACTCAACTCTGCTTTTATAGCAGAAAAGCAGCCACAGATAACACGTTAACGAATGGGCAGGGCTGTGTTCCAATAAAGCTGTATGTGCAAAACCTGGCCAAAAGCCAGCCAGGCCTGTGAGCCACAGTCTGATGAGTGCTGCGCTGAACTTTCACACTGAAACCATGTAGACCTCAGGACCAAAGACAAGATTTCCTTCAGCTTGGTCCCACGAACCCTGGGCATCCCTATAATTCAAGTCTCCAACCTGGTCGTCTTTATAGGGCCTGAACAGGTCATAATAAATAGCCTGAAACCGTAAGAACAAAATCCCAAGTGATCTATCCCCACGATGCAATATTATAACTCTCAATGTGGTGGTGCCTGGAGGTGGGTCTCTGGGAGGTATATAGGGTTGAATGTGATCATGAGGGTGGGGCCTCCATGATTAGTATCCTTGTCAAGAGGAAGAGAGACCAGATCTCTCTCTGCCACGTAGGACCCGGCAAGAAGGCAGCCATCTGCAAGCCAGGGAGAGAGCCTCACCAGAACCCAACCACACTAGCACCCCGATCTCAGACTTTCAGCCTCCAGAAAAGTGAGATATTACATTTTTGTTGTTTAAGTCAATGAGTTGATGGTATTTTGGTATGGCAGCCTGAGCTGACCAAAACAGGAGGATGTTTAAATGGAGAAACTATATCTAGCATCTGATCAAAAGTTACTAGATAGGGTGCCTGGCTGGTTCAGTAGGTAGAGTGTGGGACTCTTGATCTCAGGGCTGTGAGTTCAAGCCCCATGTTGGGTGTGGAGCCTACTTAAAATAAAAAATTTACAGAAAAAATACAAAAATTTACTAGATAGGCAAGAAGGGAAATAAATGTGATCTATAACAAGGAAAAATATTCAGTAACTAGAAAAAGACACAAACATGACAGAGAAGGTGGAATTAGCTAAGACATGAAAACAGATTATTGTACACACCCTTGGGGATTTAAAAGGAAACATAAACATAATAAGGAAAGAAATAGAAAACAGAAGGTCAAATGGAACTATTACAAATAGAAAATACAACAGTGGAAATGTAGAATTCACTAGGTGGGTTTAACAGCAATTAGACACTATAGGAGAAAAGATCAGTCGACTTGAAGACAAAGCAATAGAAACTATTTGAACTGAAGGGTAGGGGTGGGGGAATTGAACAGAGCCTCAGTGACCCATGAGACAACAAGCAATCTGAGAAGAAAAAGGGAGAGAGGTGTATATTTGAAGAAATAATGGTCAAAGTAGTCTTAAATCTGATGAAAACTATAAACCCACAAACCCAAAAGCCCAGTGAACCCCAAACAGAATAAACAAAGAAAACCACACCAGCCCATGTCATAAGAAAACTGCTGAAATCCAGTAATAAAGAGAAACTGTGGAAGTGAGCCAGGAGGGGGAAGAAAGGACACATTACATACAGAGTACACATACACAAGATATTTTAACCAAATGAAAGGAAAATGTATCAAAATGCGTGAAATGCAGAAAAGAGTATCAAATACCCATACTAGGAAAGAAGATCTAAAATCAATGATCTAATCTACCTTAAACAGCTAGAAAAAAGGCAAAGTAATCCCAAAGTAGAAGCGAGGAAATAAAAATATGAGCAGAGGCGCCTGGGTGGCTCAGTCGGTTAAACCTCTGACTCCTGACTGAGGCTCCAGTCATGATCTCAGGGTCGTGAGATCAAGCCCTGTGTCGGGATCTGCGCTCAATGGGGAGTCTGCCCAAGATTCCCTCTCTTCCTCTGCCCCTCCCCCTCTGCTTGCACAGGCTCTCTCTCTAAAAAAATTTAAAATAATAATAATAATAGGAGCAGAAATCAATGAAACAGACTTAAGATAGATGGTGGTAACAACTGCAAGGAGAATGTAAATGGACCTAACACCCCTGAACTGTGCATGGAAAAATGGCTACAATTCTAAATCGTTCTGTGTGCCTTACTATAATTTTTCAAAAATAAAATTTAAAAATACTTTTTAAAGTCTTTAAAGATATCAATGAAATTCAGAACAAAAGAACAACAGAGAAAGCATCATCTAAACTGAAAGAAGTCAGATCCAAGAGTCCATCCTAACCTAGAGCGACAGGAGGCAGATGGATGGTTTTCCTGAGGATGGGGTGGGAGGGAATAACTACAGAGGGGCACAGGACAGTTTCGGGAGTGACAGAAAGGTTTTATATCTTCACTGGGGTGCAGGGGTTCCATGGGAGTATACAGCTGTTAACTCATCTACTACACACACTGGAAGTGGGTAAGTATTACTCTATCAAGTTTACACCTCAATAGAGGTGGTATTTTTAAAAAGTGTTTCTGGGGGGAAAAAAAAACGAGAGAGAGAAGAAGGTGGGAAGATGGGAGCCAAGATAGGAACAGAGGGCACTCCTGCACACAAGACAAAATCAGTAGACTGGGTCATGCCAGCTATCTACTAGGGAAGGATGCAGAGTTACACACATCACCAGTTGGCTAGATTTGACCCCAATCCCGGGAGTGTATAATAGTCATGTGCACTGGGCAATGATCACAGTGCACTGTGAACAGCCTCTGTCAGAAAACCCTGCTGATGACCCTGGTTTCCCACATGCCCAAATGAGAGCAGGACCTGAAGCCCCGCAGGGAGTAGCACCAGGGTGTTCTAGTGGAATCCCTGATTAAGCAATCTTTGCCCTCGGCCTTGGAAAGTGCAACTATGGAAAAATACACATACACACACCCAGGAGATAAGGCGATCTATTTCCTATGAATTGGGGCAACCCTTCTAAAGAAGTAATTTTGACTGTATAAATGTGTCAGCCAGGTCAAAACAACATACACACTCTCTAACCCATTTAATCCCACTCCTGGGAATCTATCCCAGCAAATAATTTCCCTCCCTTGCCCAAAGGGAAGAATCTGTACTATACCAAACTAATCTCTGCATCCTTATCTAGGATAGTAAAAAAAATTGGAAACAACCGAAATGTCCAATATGGGAATTTCCAAAAATACAATCAAGAAGACTATGTGGCAACCTAGAATGTTCTATGCTAGCAAATGCTGACATGAAAACACAGAACTCATGACCACAAGGTTGCTCTCACAAAAATGGGAAAGTGTCCTCGACTGCAGACTGGATGGAGCATGTAGATGGGACGGGGTAAAGCTGGGGTGCCTTGTCTTCTAGAATTTCCATGCAACTACAAAAGTTTGTTAAATAAAACTTGAAGAGAAACAGTTATTATTTCTCAGCAATGGAAGTGAAAATATACTACACACATTATTAAAGCCCTAGACTTTCTCTTTGCACTCATTACCCAGAGACAGAAGCAGAGAAACTGCGTTTGAGACCGGGCGGTCAGGCCTTGGGATGTGGTGTTACATGGACAGAGTTCAGCTCAAATAAGGGCTATTCCAGATCAGAGCGATGCAGAGACCTGAGCTCACCACGTGATGTGGGGAGCCCCCTATCAAAGGAGTTACACCATATAGGCCAAAGAGAATTAAATCCTCTATCCACAAAGGTGCTAGGGGCAGGGGGAGGGAGCTGACCTTTCACGCCTTCCCTGTCAGACTTGCTCTGGCTCTCCTGGGTAGGGTGACCACCTGTCCCCGTCTGTCTGGGACCATCCTGGGACACACCTGTCATTCAGGCAGAATTCTTAATAACCGCTCTTTCACTCTTAAAAGTTTCCTGACTTGTCGCCCTGCTCATGGGAGGTCTTTGTGGCTTTGAAGGAAGGGACCTGAAGCCATGCTGGCCACAGAGTACAAATGCCTGTGGCTCCCCTCTCACCTACAGGCTGCCCACCGGGCTCTGAAGCTAATTCCTGCACTCCCTAAGCAGCGAAACTGTGGCTCGGCTCAGACCTGCCCACGTCTCCGAGAAGGCCAGGGGCGGGGGGCTCATTGTCTGTACCACAAGGGGCCTCAGTTCTTCACCATTCATCCACCTCTGAAATAGATCCAGGCAAGGGCTTCATGTGAACCTTCGCAGGTCAAACTCGATGCTGGTAGTGGGAAGCGATCATGCGGTCGCAGACATCCTCTGAATCGTCCCCTCCAGGGGATTCACTCAGCCAGACCAGGAGGGCTCGAATTCTTGGTGGCACCAGATGGGGTGAGAACAAAAAACAGGACCCCCCTGCAGCCCTTCCTCTAGGGTATACCTCTCCCAGCGGCCCGTCCTCTGCCAGTCAGAGGAGACGGCTTTTTAATCTGAATCATGGGAAAGCAGAGACGGTACAGAACGAGCTGTCTGAACCATCTGTACGAGGCCAGCTCAGTGGCACTCGGCATGGCCACAGTGTTGAGCAACAGTGCCACCAAAACCGGAACTCTGTACCCCCCTCAACACCGACTTCCCCTTCTCCCCTCCCCCTGCCCCACGCAACCCCCCTCTCCTGTCCATCTCTGGGAACCGGACTACTCTTGGGACCGCCTCTAAGTGGGGCCACACAGGATCTGTCCTTCTGTGACGGGCTTATTTCACTTGCCGTGAAATCCTCAGAGCTCACCCGTGCTGTAGCATGTGTGTCACAATTTCCTTCCTTTTTGAGGCGGAGAAAGATCCCGCTGCATGCACAGAGCATGTTCTGTCTCTCTATTCATCTGTCGGTAGACATCTGAGCTGTTTCTGTCTCTTGGCTGTTGTGAATAAGGCTGCTGTGAACACAGGTGAGCAGACATCTCTCTGAGACCCTGCTTTTTCATTCTTCTGGGTCTATGCCCAGAGTGGAGTTGCTGGATCATATGGTAATTCTATTTTTTGACATTCTGAGGAACCTCCATACTGTTTTCCAGAGTGACTGTACCATCTTACATTCTCACCAACAGTGCCCGGGGATTCCAATTCCTCCACATCCTCGTCAACATCTGTTATTTTGGTGGGCGTTGTGTGTTTGCTTGTGTGTTTAATAATAGCCATCCCGATGGGAGCAAAATGGTATCTTCTTGCCATTTTGATTTGCATTTTCTTTTTTTTATTAATTAATTTATTTATTTGAGAGAGAGAGAGACAGAGAGAGGAAGAGAGAGAGAGCACAAGCAGGGAGGAGGGGCAGATGGAGAGGGAAAAGCAGACCCCGGGCTGGATCCCAAGACCCTGGGCCCATGAGCTGAGCCAAGGGCAGATGCTCAACTGACTGAGCCACCCAGGCGCCCCTTGATTTACATTTTCTCAAGACAAAATGACATTCTGCACTTGAAACAGGGCTCACTAATAAACCAAAGAATGACTATGATTTAAGAAAAAAAGAAAAAGGCAGAGGGGCACCTGGCTGGCTCAGTTAGTGGAGCACACAGCTCTTGATCTCGGGGTCATGAGTTCAGGCCCCACACTGGGCATGAAGCCTACATACGTACGTACATACAGACATAGATAAATACACTTTTTTAAGTAGAAAGTGCTCGTGCCCCCACAACACTCTGTCACCTAGAAGCACTGTTACCCCGATGACCCCTATGAAGCCCAGCTCCCTGCTCACCCCGTATACAGACAATAACTGTGTCCCCATTTGTCCCCTCAAGAGAGTATTTAACAGTCCTTTGGGAAAATCTCAGCCCTGAACCGAGGGAGAGAGCTTTAAAAACCCTGGTAAAGTGTGCAGGTATTGGCTATGAAGTATGTCAGTGTGCAAATAATTCTGAATGGGGAAAAGTACTCAATACAGCCTTGTTTGTTCTGGCTCCCAGCACGGGTCAGAGAAACAACAGGTTGCCTTCTGTGTATCTGAACCTGCCTACTGAGCCCAGGTCTGCCCGCAAAGCTGCAATCCCATCCCTGTGTTCATTGTTCCTTCGTGAAAACAAAACAAACACAAAAACTCTCTGTGCAAAACGATTATCTATGCTTTACACTTCAAAATAACGGACGGAAAGGGGTGTGGGGAGGGAATATAAATTAAACAGGATCAGCTAGGAGTTGATCAATGTTGAAGCAAGGTGATGGGAACATGGGGGGGCTGTTAGATCGTTTCATTTTGGTTATTTCTTCCATTTCAGAGAGAAAACTTCTCAGATGAAGTAAGGCTTGGCATATGACTGTATATGTTTCCAGCGATCCTGGGAGGCAGGAGGCAGGCCTGTGACATCAGCATTTCACCATGAAAACACAAAGCCTCCTCAGGATCACTCAGCACGCGTGCAAGTCCAGCCCGGCACCTGGGTGCGGGCCTCCCACTGCACCTACCCTGCGTCTCCCGGAGGGCCCTGCACCCCGCTTCTCAGGCCTCACCGCACACTTGCGCTCCAGTGCAGAAGAAGAGAGCAATCAGTGCCAGGGACCCAGAAGGGAGGCATCTGGGTCATTCTCCCCCCAGGCTCTCTTGTGCCTCATTTCCCTGACTGTTCCCTTTTGCCCCTTCCTGCTCGGTCCCCGGGCACACCAACTGAGAAACAGACTCTTGACCACACCCTTGTCAATCCTGCAGAATGCAGTAACACAGCAGCACCCTTCGCTCAAGCAAACGTGCTACGATTCTGGATCCAGGGGATCCAGTATTCGAATCTGGTGCTGCCGAGTTGTTACTACTGGACAAGTTGGGAAACTTCCCAAGAGCAAAGAATCTGTTCTGAAAGGAATGTGAAGAAATGGAGATTAGCGGGCCCTCAGCCACAGCAGAGAGAAGTTTTGCTCTCGCTGCAAAATTCAGGATGACCTTTAGAGGACAGGCACAAGACCAAGTAAGCAGAGCCTAGGGGTGGGAGAGAACATGTCACCCGGGTGTCCAAGTGTCCAAAGTGTCAGACTGCCTGCAAAGGCCAGGGGACCCTCTGCCATATACTGGGCCCATGGGCAGGGCCTTCAGGTGGGGCCAGGGAGGGAGCAGGGCAGGTCCAGGAAGCCATACACCACACAAATGAGGCAGCCACAGGCCTCTCATTAGGAAAATCCTATAGGAACCACACTGACTGTCCTATATTGCCTTATTTCAAGGGAAATGATGAAGTTGCTGGTGACAGGTTGTCCAGGCAAAGAAAAAGTAGTGGGCTGAATGGCCAAGCCACTGAAGCCCACCGTTTCTCCAGAACAGAAACCCTCTAAAACTTTGAGATAAATTATCAGGAGTTGATGATGCTATATGAAATCAAGGGTAAAAGCTGAGAAGTCTTAGTGATCTGCCCAGTTAGCAAGAGTTCCGGTCCAAACAAGGCATGCCAACATCCTCAGTAGAAGCAAAATGTGGCATGACGGCCAATCATTCTGTCCCTCCTTCTCTATGAGCCCCCCCCAACCCTGAAGCTGATCAGCGATGCTTGCTGCAGGTGCACAATCGCGTCCCCTCACCCACCCGCACAGACTCAGCATCTGCTTCTCCCTGGACCGAGCCCACTGGTGACACACACATGCTGTGCTACCTCCCCTGATGCCCTGACCATCTCCAGCCAGTGCCCGAGTTTTCTGATCTTCTTTAAGGCAAGAGTCCTTGAAAAAACCATCCTGAGTCACAGTCTCCACTGCCTCACATCCCGCTGGCCCCCCAGCCAGCCCCAGGTCGGTTTCCATCCCCCCAACCAGGACACACAGCGGCTCTGACCAGGGTCACCAATAACCTCTACCTCTTCAAAGCCAATGCCAATTTTCTGTCCTCATTCTATGTTACTTCCCTGTGCACAGCTAACTGTTCCTCTCTACCTGGAAGGCTTCTACAATACAGAGTCTCCCGGCCTCCCCTCAGCCCGCTTACTCACAGCCAACTCTGGAGCAGACTTTCCTCTTCAAGGAAGAGGTTGCTTCACCTCTAGCAACCCAAGACTCCATATTCACACCTCGCCTCTTCTCAGCCAACACATTCTCCCTCCATGATCTCATCTAGCCGCACCCCGCCCCCACCAGCCACCTTCTCTGATGTGGCCAAGACTTTCATCTCTAGGATGGTCACAGACATGGGAGATGGACATGTTCATGTAGCCAAGAGACCATTCTAATACTTCTGTCCCAAAATTCTCAGAACATGGTACCACCACCTATACCCTTCACTTTGCAGAATCATTCCAAAACTCGTAACCTACCAAGAACTACTAAAAGAAGTAGAAAATAATTCCACCTACTTACTGAGCATTGTAAGGTCCTACATGACCTGGTTCCTTCATGTCTCTGTCTTCACTTGTGTCCCCTCCCCCGTACTCACTGAGCTCCAGCGACATGGCCTTCTCTTTGTCCCCTGCACATGCCAAGTGCATTTCTGCCTCAGGACCTTTGCAGATGCTGCTCTTCCAGCCGGCAGCTTTCTTCCCAGACCCCTACTGGCTGCCTCTTCACGGGTACTCTGGTCTCAGCCCTTAAGTCACCTCCTTGGAGTGCCCTCCCTCGACCTCCCTAGCCAAGGAGCTTCTCCCTCTCCCTGCTCTGTTGCTCAGGAGGTTAATGTCATTACTGGTTAAACACAAGCACCGTAAGGAACAGGGCTTTATTGCCCTTGCGCACTCTTACCTCCCAGAGCGCCAAACAGAGCCTGGCCCACAGTCAAAGGGGCATAAAGCGCCCCGCTGCCAAGGTCTCATTGGGAGCATCCCCAGGGCAGGGAAGGGGGAAAGAGACCTCCATGTGGGCCAGAGCTCCAAGTGTTCCTGAGCCTCCAAGGCTGGGGTAGGGGTCCATTAGCCTGGTTTCTGATCACCCCGGCTATCCCCATCACAGTACTTAGCAGCCTGTTGTATAGCATTAACTTGTCACTGGTTCTGCCTGGTCTGGGGCTCTTCGCCCTGCCCGCCTTCTCCCCCGGAGCCTCGCAGTGGGCCTGGCCAATCAGCAGTGCATGAAGAACGCGATCCACTGAATTAAGGACAAGGCAGGGGACCAAGGTTGACTCACCCAGAAGACAATGTTGTAGCTGAAGAGCAGGTACTTGTACCAGCAGCTGACCTCGGCGTTAGAGTATCTATAATAGTGCATCTTCCGAGAAGCGGGACCTGTGGGCAGACGGGGGTGGTGAGACGACATGTGCGGCTGCAAAACACCCCCCAAAACTGCTCCCCCAGGAAGACCAAAGGTGAGGCTCACACACAGACTCTAGAAGTCTCCAAATTGTTCCCGTGTTCCTGCACGAGTCCGGGCATCACTTTACTATCAGTGCCAGCTACAGACTGGCCAAGAATCACGCTAAGTCAACTTTCTAAAAGCAGCCAAAAGAAGAAGAGAATTTTTTAAAGAATGGAGGATGCCAACTTTTATTTATTTTTTTAAAGATTTTATTTGTTTGAGAGAGAGAGAGAGACAGAAAGCACACGAGAGAGAGAGAGAGCGCACAAGCAGAGGATGCAACAGGCAGAGACAGGGAGAAGCAGGCTCCCCGCGGAGCAGGGAGTCTCGATGCCGGGCTCTATCCCAGGACCCCGGGATCGTGACCTGAGCCAAAGGGAGACGCTCAACCGACTGAGCCACCCAGGTGCCCCTACTACTTTCCTTCTGGAACCCAGTAGCAATCCAGGTGGGCCCTTAACTCCTCCACCACCCCCTGCTGCCGAAAGTGGCTCAGTGGTGGGGAAGGGGGTGGGGGTTCTCAAGCTGATCCCTGGGGGGCAGGCAGGACCTAGGGCTTCTAGGGGAATACTCACCCCCGGCCCCTCGTTCTCCTCCCACTTTCTGGGGCTAAGCGGGTGGTGGAGGCCGGGGTGGGGGGGAGTGGAGGGCGAGGCAAAACAGAAAAGGCTACTCAGGCCTTGTGACCCACCCACAACTGCCAGGAAGAAACCAGTGGCTGCCACCTTGCCAAGAAAGGGCTACTGCAAAATCCCTTCCTGGGAGCAGCCTCGGTGGCCTGGCCACGGGCTTGTAATGTCCTGAGCAAGTGATGCCAAGCAGAGACACGCAAACCATACCCCTCTGGAATGGGTGCTGTGACCACTCACCCTCCTGGCCATGGGGCGGCACTGACAGGCGCAGAAGCCTGGACCCACCATTCGCTCACCTCCTCCCTTGGAGGGCGATGGGAGAGTCTGGCCTCCAAAACCAGCCAGGAAGGGGACAGCGACCCAGCAGCCCCTGGCCCCGTCCTCAGCACAGGACTTCCACAAAAGTCCCCTCCAAGAAGGGAGTATGAATGCAATCCCAGGCTAGAGGGACACCACAAACACAGGACACACAAGAGGCCCCTGGGCAAGTTCCTGCCCTCTCAAGGCTTCAGCATCCTCAACAAACTGATCCCTAGCATCCCTGGTGCTGAGGGACCCTGCTGGCAGCATCACATGACTCCTTCCAAATACAGATCTGAGGGCTCTATCCTCTGCAGGTCCTGAGAAGTAGGTGCGAGTTGAGGCCGAGAATCAGCATGTTTGACAAATTCCCAGGTGATTCTGACAAGCCTAACGTCCCAGGTATCAGCCTGGGCACCAAGAGCCACCTGCAAAGGTAGAAGGACTGTGCTAGCCACAGCCCAGCACACAGACCAGGGCTAGGGTCGGGATGCCTGGTGGTAGGCAACTAACTAAAGGGAACCAACATTCACTCATTTGTGTTTCACACAAGACAAAACCCCCAAAGCACTGGGTTTTTCTCTAACTACAGGTGACTGGCTTCATGCATATAGAGAAAAAACATTTTTTAACTTAAAACTCAGGTAAGTTTATGACAGAGAACTGTCAACTTGGCCAGAAATGGCCTAGAAGTCAGGAAAATGTTCTAAATGGTAGAAACCCTGTTCCTTTTTTACAGACAAGACAATCCTGCTTCTTAGAATCGTCAAACACAGCCTCCTCTTCATGGTTCTTAGAGAAGCCTGGAAGGATGGCCATACCCTTCCCATGGAACTGGACTCCACAGACTGGGGAAGGCTGCCCAGGCACGGTACCCCAAAGTTCAGGAGTCCCAGAGAGTACTCCCTGGGCATCATTTAACCATGGTAAAGCTCTCTCTTAAAAGCTATGAAGCAAAGTCAGACTCCCTTCTTTCTCCACAGAGAAACCGGCTAGTTAGCACAAGTCTATCTGTTTCCCTCAGTACTGGCGACCTCATCCCTGCCCCCTGCTTGGAGCCTTTGGAAAATGATTACCCTGAGGTGATACAGGGACTCTCAACCTGGAGATCCCTGTTCTTCAGCTCTGGCCAATTAACTGTGGAGAACAGAGAAAGGTCACAGGAACCCCATGGGCTTGCAGGCTCTGGAGGGGGGAATTCTCCACAGGGCGCCTGGCCACCCTCACCATAAGTTTCACCCTCTTTCATGTGGCCCCGAAGGCCTCACCCCACAGACACACAGCCACCCAAGTAAGACTGCTTTCACAGACATCAGGGTCCAAATCCACACCCAGAGAATCTCCACACCCAGGACATACCCTCCCAGCCCTCACTTCCTGGAAACTCAGACATCTGGAATTACACTAACCAGGTCCACACCGGGGAAGGACCAGAAGCACCCTAAGCAACCACAACACAGTGTACCACACTCATATGTGTCCCCTACACACCTGCCATGCACAACCCAGAGCATTCACATGAGGTATCACACCATTTCTGTTGAACCAAGATAACCCTCTGTGGCCTCGGGGTGAGGCTGTCCCAATGACAGCATTTCCCCATCCAACTCACCAATGAGGAAACTGTGGAGGGGAAACAGTCTGCCCCCTTGTTTATTCCTCCCTATGGGAAGATAAGGCATTCAACTAACCACGAGGTGGGGAGAGCTCGCCCATTTCCCCCCCGCCCCACACACACCCCACCGTGAACCTGAGGAGCTGGGAGGAAAAGCTGCCTCTCACCCTTGCACTGCTCTCTATCCCACTGGCCGGAGGGTGGAGAGGCAGATCCTGAACTTCAATGTCACAGAAAGATCCTGCGTCCACATGGGTGCGTCCCAGGGTATAAACTAAAGGAGGTAATGAGGGAAGGAGGTGATGGAAAGGTTTGGACCACAGCCTAAACCACACCCTCCAACACGGGGTTTTCGGCCCTCATCTGGAGACCAAAGCCAGCGCTGAGCTCCCGAGGTCTGGCTGGGCGGCTTCACTGCATCAGTGAAGGAAAAAGGACTGATGAGTACACCTTAGCTGCCAACCTGAGAGTCATCCACACAGACATGGAACCCCAAAAGGGGACAAGTGTATCAGTGCTGAAACTAGAACCCAGATCTGACTCAACATTCAGCCAAAACGACTTCGAAGTGACTATGGTCCCTGACAGTTCACCAGTCACATCAGAGGAAGGCAGAACTTTGCTCTCCATCAACTAAGTAACTCAACGAAAACCAACACCGTTCCAGGGCACCTGCTGGCTCAGTGGTTAGAGCAGGTAACTCTTGATCTCAGCGTTGTAGGTTTGAGGCCCATGTTGGGTGCAGAAATTACTTAAAAATAAAATCTCTTAAAAAGCAAACAAAAAAATCCGACCAAGACCATCTATCTTAAAACACACACACACCAAGAATCTTGTTTTAACAAAATAACAAAATATCTTAAAAGATAGCTAAACTTTTCACAAATGCTAATTATCATTGCAACAGAGAAGGATCTCCAAAAGCTATTCTGTAGCTTTCATATTCTGTAGAAATACATAGAAAACAACGATCAGAAAAATTTAATTCCAAGTCCTGAAACTGTCCCAGTTCCCGAACTTATTAAAACAGAAGAAAGCATTTACATGACAAAGTGTTTGTCAAAACATGTACATCTCAAAACAAAGGGGAAGGTTACAATCACGTCATAGTGTTGAGAGAGCTGGCTAGCAGTCTGAGAGCTAACTAATAAGCCAAAATAAATCCAAATATTTAAGGTTGCAAGCACACACAAAATAACAGAGCATTTCAGGAAATCTCCTTCGTTTTTGACCCAACAGGGGAAAAAAATACGAAGTATAAAAATATCAATATGAAACAGATAAATAGTTTTCAAATTCCCATTCAATTAAAAATAACATTAACATAAAAAGAAATACAAATGATGTTTTCAGCAGTTGCAGCAGTTATGACAAAGGGTAAAAATCTACAAGACATAAAAATCCATACTTAAAAGACTCCAGTGTCTTTTATGGACATTATATGAAATGGATGGACACTATAACTAACATGGCAAAATGCCCACCACCACTGGATGGGACACCGAAAGACAATGCAGAGACACTATTTCATGTAACACCGTTTAGCAACAACACCGGCACTACTCCAGGCAAGCCCCTGGTGAGGGTGGCAAGTTCGTACCTGGTCACTGGCAGCAGAGTCGACCGTGACTACCCTTGGGCAAGCAATATGTTTAGAGATATTCAAAACCAAAAAAAAAAAAAAAAAAAAGTCATACCCTTAATCCAATAAAGTCATGACTAAGAACTTGCCTCCAGAAAATAAACCAACAGAGGAAAAGGAATATGCATTAAGTATGAAATCTGAACATCATGGTTTGCAATTACAGAACAATTTGTAAGCATGTGGTTAAAGGCCAAAAAGGAATATAAGAGTGTGGAAATGGCTGCATGGGGCGGAGGATTCTCTAAAAACATTTCAACTGTTGTGCTCACCATTACCACCTCTGCATTATACATGCAAACTGGCCACTGCTGGGGGGAAAGGGTGGGTGGGCCTACCTCAGAGGTTATTGGCCCCCAAATGTGATGACCTTTACTGGCACTGTAGACCAGGCTTGTCTACTTTGGGATCATTTCAACCTGTAAGAGTCCTTCTTTCTTCCTCTTGCTGTTTATTTATTTATTTTTAATATTTTGTTTATTTGAGCGAGATAGAGAGCGGGCATGCGCGAGTGCATGGGGGGAGGAGCAGAGGGAGAGACTCTCAAGCGGACTCTCCACTGAGCATGGAGACTGACAGCGGCTCGATCCCACAATCCTGAGATCATGACTTGAGCCAAAACCAGGAGTTGGACACTTAACCGACTGAGCCACCCAGGTGCCCGAGCTCTTCATTCATTTTCAATTTTAAAAAAAGCAGGGGCACCTGGGTGGCTCAGTGGGTTAAGGCCTCTGCCTTCGGCTCAGGTCATGATCCCAGGGTCCTGGGATCAAGCCCCACATCGGGCTCTCTGCTCAGCGGGGAGCCTGCTTCCCTTCCTCTCTCTCTGCCTCTCTGCCTACTTGTGATCTCTGTCTGTCAAATAAATAAATAAAAAATCTTAAAAAAAAAAAAAAGCAGCACATGCTCAGCTATAAAATATCTGAACAATTCAGTAGGATGAAGAGTGAACTGGCAATGAGAAACCACTAAACACTGTTTTTCACATTTTCACCATGACCCATAATAAGAAACACACTAACAAAATCAAGCCAGTGCCCACATACTCGCATGCGCAACTGAGCCTCATGAAACCATCCCTCCCTCACTGGGTGCCTTGCGTTCTAGATTTGCTGTTTCCGTTTTTTTTTTCCCCCCCAAGATCATGCTTGCACATTACCTAAGAAGCAACCACTGTAAAAAGCTGTGTTGACAAAAAGAGCAGATCCTGGGCCACGGCTTGGGACCTTTTCAACTTCCAGCTGATCTTGGTATTTATACCCCACACAACAGCTCTTAGAAACTTCTGTACACAATACACTTGCGTTACTATTCCCCGGCTTTTCAGTTCTAGGTGTTACCTACCCACTTCCTACCCTGGAAGGCAAGAATGTAACTCTCTTTTTTTTTTTAAGATTTTATTTATTTATTTGACAGAGAGAGATAGTGAGAGCAGGAACACAAGCAGGGGGAGTGGGAGAGGGAGAGCCAGGCTCTCGATGAGCAGTGAGTCCAACATGGGGCTTGATCCCAGGATCCTGGTGGGATCATGACCTGAGCCGAAGGCAAACGCTTAACAAGTAAGCCACCCAGGCTCCCCAAGGATGTAACTCTCTTTATTCCCGTGGAAACTGTTTGTCCCCCTGATACTCCTCACTCTTCTCCTTTCCTGTATCTCCACCCCAATTACAGTTAAACTCCAGCAACGGCTGGAGTGATTTTCAGAGTTTACGTTATTATGATCTCTTCAGCCATCAGAGTGAGCCATATAAACCATGATTACTGTTCCCACTTTTTGCTCTCTGGAATTAATAATCCTCTTGTTTTTCTGTTTAATTTCCTGTAAATTTATCAACATTCAACCCCAAATTCAATGCCAGTTGTTCAAGTCTCCTCTAAGTACATTCATTCACACCAGATGTTCTAATTCTATTTCTTCTTCCAGAAGAAAACTCTCCTGGAGCTTACTGAGTTCGAGCTGGACTGGTGTGCAGAATTTCCTTTACTTCAATTTGGGATACAGCCCATGAGAGATGCAGTCTTGGCTCCACCGGGTGGAGAAACCCTTCTGTGCAAAAGGCAAGGTTTTGGGAGCCTGTATGTCTGAAAGCATCTTTTATACTACCCTCATCTTTGAACAAAAGTTTTTGTACAGAGTTGGGAATCAATTTCACGGAGAATGACAAAGGCACCGCTCCACCATCTTCTATATTCCAGTGTACCGAGAAGCCATGAAACCACTCAGATTCCTGATCTGTGTTTGATGTGCTTCTTTCTCTCGGTAAAATTGTAGGATCACCCCTCTCTCCCTGGCATACTGAAATTTCAGGGCATTGGTCTGGGTTCATTTTCACCCACTTGGCTCAACAACTGATGAGCTCTTCCAATATGGAAACCAATATCCTTCTAGGAAATTCTTTGTCTTGATCATTTTCCCCACTTGTATTGCTTTCTGTTCTCTCCTTCTGCAACTCCTATTAGTGGACATGGGAACCCTGCCTGATCCTTCTGCTCTATTATTCATCTCTTCACCTTTTTTTTTAATCTGTTTCCTGAAAGACTCCTTCAACTTTTTCTTCTAATCATTCTGATACTTTTGTCCTGCCCTTAGTTTTTAAACTTTTAATCATTTTGTTTTCAAAATATTCTTTTTTTAATAGTATCCTGTTCTTACTTCATGGATATGAAATTTCTTTTATCTCTGAGAAAATGTCTAAATTTTTTTCAAAACGTTCTTCTTCCTAAATAGGGATGTTTCTCTCAAGTTGCTTTTTTTTTTTCTATTTGTTTTGCTTCCTTTCACATTAGGCAGCTTCTTCAGATGTTAGTAACCCTTGATAATCCCCATAATTAAGTAATCCTCATGAGGAAGGGTAAATGCCTAAAAACTACCTGGAAATGCTGAGTCCCGGGGCTGGTGAGCTTCTGTTGTGGGCTGATCCAGCTGCCGTTTGCTAGGAAATCCTAGCTGTTGCCATCATTATCTCTTTCTTCCTAGACCAGTCAGGTTCCCCCAGTGAGGTCTCCTTTATTTTAATCTCCTCCCTAGAAGGGAAGGGTCTGGATGTCAGTGTTCTAGAAGCCAAATGGAAGTAGAAAGCTGGGGAATGAATGTGATCTCCCACTTTTACCTCTAGGAACGCCTGGAGTCTCACCTTCTGAAGAAGGTTTTTCCTTCTCCAGAATAAATCTCCAATGTCCAGCCAAAGGGGAGAGGGTGTCACCAAGCATCACAGAGGAAGGAAAGTAATCTAGGTATCTAACCACATCAGCTACTCTCCAATAATTCTTATATTTAGCTACCTCAGATGCGCCTCTGCCCCCCTTAACCCCGAAGTAACAATGCAGTGACACCAACTTCTCTATTTTAAACTCGGTCACTCATGCATCTATTCCTGGCTGGCAAATTTTTTCTTGTTGTCGTTTCTTCTCCCATTCCCCTGTCCTCAGAGACTCATTCCTTTTTAAAAATTCCCTTTATCTTGGTGCTCCTGGGTGGCTCAGTTGGTTAAGCAGCCGACTCTTGGTTTCAATTCAGGTCGTGATCTCAGGGTCCTGGGACTGAGCCCCATGTCAGGCTCCATGCTTAGCAGGGAGTCTGCTTGAGGATTCTCTCTCTCCCTCTGCCCCTGACCCCACGCACTCACACTTGCTCTCTCTCCCTCTCTCAAGTAAATAAATAAATCTTTAAAAAAATTAAAAAAAAAATACAAATTCCCTCGATCTTAACTTCTGTGAGGTTCTGTAACAAAGTAAAATTAGGTGTGTCCACTCAATCCAACAATTTACCAAGATCTCTAAGAAGACTTCAAAATATTTTTAGTTGCCATCTTTTTCCAGAACAAAGCAAAAAACCAGAAAGCATGATTTATCACCATATAAAAGAAAGGGCAAAATAAGCCTGCAGATGTAGTTAAGATGACTGATCAAGTGGCTTAAAATAGTGAAATTATCAGAATGGGTCCAACGTAATTATGTGAGCCCTTAAAAGCAGAGCTTTCTATTGGGTGAGGGTAGAAGTAGCCAGGTTCCAAGTACAAGAAGGATGCGGTACATTACTGCTGGATCTGGGCTCCAGGAGCCATGTGCATGGAGCAGGAGTTAAGGGCGGCCCTGGCTGACAGTCAGCAAGGAAGCAGATTCTTGCTTGGTCCTACAGCAGTCAGGAACTAAGTTCTGCCAACAACCAGCATGAACTTGAAAGCAGATTATTCCCCAGAGCATCCAGAGAGGAATGCCACCCTGCTGACACCTAGATGTGGCCCATGTGAGACCCTGAGCAGAGATCGTAGCTGAACTACACTGTACCTGGACAGCACCATCCACCCATAACGTAGAACGCTCACCCCTCCCTAGTCACCCTTGCTGTCTCCTCTCCCACTCAACTCTCCAGTTGGCCACTCACCAAGGTTCAACCTTTCCATGTGGCTTTCGAGGCTCCCAGCACTGACATCTGGCCCAGTCACGGGCCCATCCCAGGGAAGGGCAGCCCTACTCCCAAAGGAGCTGAGGGCCCTGTTGCACCCCCGGGTAGCATGCCCCAAGCCCTGGACATCCCTAGCACCTGAGAAGGGAGACCTCAGAGCCCATTCTCAGCCCCAAGAAACAGGCAGGCCTAAGGTGACGAGTCTAGGCAGGGATAGGTGAATACGGAAGAAGAAGAGCTTCCAGTCGGCGGAGGGTCACAAAGGCAGGCCAGAGTAGGCTCTCTCATCGCCCACAGGAATGGTGTGGAATCAGCCCCAAGTCACAGCCACCTACTGAGAGGGGAAGAGCTCAGATCCACAGGCTCTCTACTGCTCTCAGAGTCACGCTCAGAGTCCAAGTGTCTATGTCCCAATCTAGCCCATTCCCCTTAGGACCCAACTTCTCACAGTCAGGGTCTGCCAGGAGCAGTGTGAACTGGACATGGTGGCAGCAGCCACTCAGAAGTATCCAGAAGTTTCACTCTTCCTCTGGGGAAGACACTATAAAGCCACACAGGGGTGAGGGTGAGCCACCGCCACTAATCAAGGGGACAGCGTGCCCCCGGCACACAGGTATGGGAAAAGGGAGGTTCCCCGTGTTCAGAGACTGGAGGCCCAGGGATGGCCTCCATGTGGAGGTCCAGGGAAGCCCAGGCTACCTGCTCTGAGCCCCAGCAGACTCCCCAATGTGCCTGGGGTTCTAAGTGCTTGGTTTCCTGTATGAAACTCTGAACTTAGCAAACATAGCATTAGGAGTTTCCACCACCAAAACCCACAGCCCAAAACCTGCTGAGTCTAAGGCACACCAAGGGGCCTCCTTGTTGATCTTGGTAAGAGGAGAGACCTTTGTCTACCTCAGTGCTGTTACCGGGAAAGAAGCAGAGGGAGGGACGGAAGTGGGTCAGAGGAGGGAAACAGAGAGGCAAGGGCTCAGCGGGAGCAATGCTGGGCCTAGAATGGAGGTCACCTAATCCAGTGATTTTCAAACTTACTATTTTTATTACTTTGTAAGCTACAGGAGGTTTTGTTCAAAGAAACTCTGACCCAGAAACCCAGTATGGAGACAGGCAGAGCAGGTCACGCATCTCAGGTGTCTGGGAGCAAAGGGGAGGCTCCACGAGGGACACACTTGAAAATGATGGGCCTGGTCCAGGGGATCCCAAATTCCAAAGAACATCAGAATCCCTCAAGGAGTTTTTCCAAAATGCACATAGAGACTAGTTCAATAGGACTGTGACAGACCTGGAAATTCACATTTTTAAGAGCTGTCCTTCACGGCAGTCAGTTTGAAGGGACCCTTGCTGGCCAATCCGCAAGAATCTGAGCCTCAGACTAACAATTATAGTAATGGATTTTAACTCACTGAATAAAGTAAAAATCCGTGAGTCCGCTCAGATATATACTAATACATGGACTAATAAATAAGTGGAGAAGAGAAAGCTCTCCTTTACAGCAGAATGCCAAATGATAAATGCAGAAGGAATTAATGGAATTAAAATATCACTGCTCAGCCACCACGACAGAAAGATCTGTCAAGAATCTGGTGTCAAGAATCATCAGTGGGTTTTTTGTTGGTTTTTTTTTTTTTGGTCTGTTACAGCTGCTACAACAAAGTCTGCTAAAACAGACTAGGTAGCTTATAAAGAATGGAAATTTATTTCTCACAGTTGGGGACGTCCAAGATCAAGGCACAAGCAAGGCCAAGTCAGGGCCCTCTTCCTGGCTCAAAGCTGGTAGCTTTCTGCCGTGTCCCCCACACGCTGGAAGGAGCAAGGGAGCTCTGTGGTGTCTCTTTTAAGGGTGTTAATGTGATTTATAAGGGCTCCACCCTCCAGACCGAAGTACCTTCCAAAGGGCAGTCAAACGGGGCAGTAGATTTCAATATGTGAATCTGGGGGACACAAACATTCAGACAGTAACGGGCTCTAACTTTAGTTGATGAAAGTTTGATGAGAAACAGCCTGTTTACATGGTCTCAGAGGATCTCCCCAAAGGACACTTATTAATTACAGAGAATATAATAGTAACTCAGCAGTGGAGAAATCCAGCAGATACCACCTCATTAACTAAGTCATCACGGTTTCCATCATCAGTAATGAGTCAGGCCAACACGGGTCCCACCTTAGGGGATGTACTGAGAAGACACCTCATTTCTGTGGTATTCCTGATGAAAATGCAGAATGTGAATCTCATCTTAAGGAAAAATCCAACAAATTCAAGTTAAAGGAGATTCTACAAAATAACTGGCCTCAAGTCAAAACGTAGAGCTTGTGGCCATTTTCCTTAAACAAACCATCCAACAAACCACAACAACAAATGCAAATACCACGTTAGGAGCAAGAGCAAGCCTGGGGCCCAGAGAGAGACGGTGAGGCTGATTCACCAGGCAGCTCACCCACCGGCCCACCCTGGTGAGGCAGGGCCCAGTCACACTTAGCTGCTGCCCGCCAACTTCTCGGAAAGCTGGCTGAAAGGAGGCCTGGCACCTTCCTGTCTTCCCGGCGGCTATCCCCTCTGCCGTGGAAGGTGACAATGGCGGCTCGCAGGAGGACAGGGAGCCCCTGCTGCCACGGTGCCCAGCGCCCCATCAGCACAGTGGGCCCGTCTCTGAAGCCCTAATGTCTACACCCAGAAGCCGGGTGTATACAAGATGCAGAGAATCCAGGCCCAGTTCACAGTGACATCTTCAACAGGGACAAGATTCCAGGAGGCCAGCACACTGAAACGTCCAGACCTCAGGGGGATTCACCTGGGCCCTCTGTCCACTCTGAAATTCTCAGCTAAGGGCCTGGGGCACAGGCTCCCTCGACTGAAGAAGACTTGTGGAGCAATCCCTGAGTGTGCCAACTCGCTCAGCCCGTCTCTCCCAGGGAAAAGGCTTTCATGGTGGGAGACAAACACCGCCGACTTGATTGCACATGTCTGGACACCTGCTGCGTGCAGGCACCCACAATGAGGCTGTGGAGGCCAAGCACTCCCAGCGAGACCGCTGCCTGACTCAGGGGACCGGGGACACACTTCCTTCTACAAAACGCGGAGTCAGGAAGGTGCTGGAGGGCAGGATCCTGCACAGGAAGGAAGGAGGAGGCGGGAAGCTGGTCAGGAAATGCTTAACAGAAAAGCTGCTTTAAATGTGAACAAGACGAGCACTCCACATGGAGGCGGTCACCAGAGTGCCCTGAGATGGAGACACTACACGGCCACCGGGACACAGAGGCCACCAATCCATCTCACCCACAAGGCTCCCAGAGGCGATTATCAGCATGGCCCCGGGTGTGTCCCCTGTTCTGGGCCAGGCCCTGCCAACAGTGTCACTACACGCCAGCGTAGCTGCCCCCATAGAGCTGACACCACAGGGGCCCTACCCGCCACAGATGCTCCAGACGATGAGCAGGCCCACTCGTGGGGAGAAATCAGCTCTGCTCCAAGAACTGAGCCTTCCCCACCATGGAGGGCCGCGGGGGGTGGGGGGGGTAACAGGAGGTGTAAGGATTCGACCTGCACTTCTCATGTAGACCTGAAGTGTTCTCTTTGTAGGCGTTTGCCCCAACCCCGTCCTGCTCAGCGCCGACACACACACACAAACTACGTAAGAGAACTGACAATTACACATATTGACTCCTTTTCTTCCAATTTTCCATGCCTGAAATGCATCAAGATTATGGTTCTAAAATGTTAAAAACCTCTGTACGCAACATTGTACACAGTACAACATTGTACACCGTCTGCTATGATATCCTGTGTTTTAAGACAACCAACCCACTTCACCCCAAGGACAGCATTGGGAGCACCCCAGATTCCTGCCCTGGGGTGGGAGCTCTCCAAGGCCAGGGCAGAGCCTGGCTTCTGGCTCCCTCCCAGCAATGCAAACAGGCCGGGGGGGGGGGGGGGGCTGTCACAGAGCAAAGAAAACAAAACAAACTAAGAAAAATGAAGCCTGCTCAAAAAAAAATAAATAGAACTATGTGCACTGAAAACATAAAGAGAAAAGGAATGGGGTGGAGGGAGAGATTTTTTTAAAAAAATGCAAATCAATGGTGGGCCCTGCCGAAAAAGGCTGAGAGGGGTCTGTCAGGAGATTAGCAGCTCAGTCCCTAAACAGAGTCCCAGCAGGCTAGCCCCCACCCCCGCAGCTGTGCCGGGAGCCAGGTCTCCTCCAGCCTGGCAGACTCATGCCCACAAACCCCCATCAGAAGGCAGGAGGTGGGCAGGCAATCCTACTGGTATCAGAGGAGCCGTAGCAAACTTTTTTTCTGCTACAAAATTAATGCAGAGTCCCCTTTCGGAATGATTTCTTTGAGCTTCAACATATACCATAACATCGTTCTACAGAATGGTTTGTGTTTCTATGAGAAAACAACATTTACAACCTGATTCTGATCCTGTCGTCCAGCTGGGACAGATGGGGCGGGGCGAGTGGCACCAGATGGCTGAGGGAGGCTCCCTGCCACCCTTTCACAAAGGAGGGCTCCGTGCCCCAAAGCTGACCTCGCCAGCAGGCTTGGGGGAGGTGCCTGCAGCTGCAGGCCCAGGGGGCTTTCTCAGTCCCCAGCCCCACCTCCCCGTCGCCCCCAGCACCCAGGGAGAGCTGCTGGAAACTGCACACCCGAAGGGACAGGGGCTGTCAGAGCGCCCAGACCCGTATGAAGTTGACAGCTCTCAGGAGAGCAAGAGGGGGAGATCCGCGAAACCACCAAACAGACTAAGGAAGGTGCTGGAGCAACAGGTGGGCGGAACAAAGGTGTCTGAGCCAGGGCTTCTCAAACTTGAAAGTGTATGCAAATCACCTGGGAATTTTGTGAAAATGTCAACGCTGTGTCTCAACAAGCTGGCAGGTGTTGCCAATGCTGCCCTGCGACAGGCCCGTGGGCAGCGCGTTGAGCGGAGAGGAGCTGAGATGCCTAACAGAAAAGCCACAACCATGAGGGCAAGTCGTGGGAGGAAAGGCCACCCACCCTGACTGTGACTAGATTGATAGGGATGTCATCTGCTTTGCTGGAGTTTTGGACTTTGTTCAGTATTTTGATGCCTCCTACTGGATCCTTCCAGGTTATTTTTATTCCCATTTCACAGCTGTGGAAGCTACTCTAACCCAGTGACTGGAGAAGCTGAACTCCCTGCCTCTTGGGCATCTTCCAAGAAAGACTGCTGTGACTTCCGGCAGAAACACACAGCCTAGAGCAGTGACACAGAGGCCGGTCCTGGTGAGGCAGGCAGACAATTGGAGGAAAGGCACTGGGCCGCCAGGCACAGGAGGCCCAGGGGATGGCGGCTGGGTGGGGAAAGGCAGATAAAGGGCCAGAAACCAACCCTAAAGAGGCACCAGCAAATGGATGGTCTTGCCTTCTGGAATCCACAACAACATGGAGACAAAATTTAAACCTAGCAGGCCCCCCCATCCCGCCTCCCTGCCACTCCCCACCCCCTCCCTTGTAGGAAGAGGAGAGGGGATATTTAGGTACAAAGAGGGTCACTATGTCAACGTTTCTGTTTTTACTTTTAAACAGCCTGGCCTCGCTTTAAGGGAGGGTAAAATCCAGAGATTTACCTTCCTCCCCTGACTCCATGATTCAAAGAGGGAATGCAGCCTTTTGGAGAGAGGAGTTACTCACTCACACCACACCCAGCCCCTGAGAACCGATATTATAGGTTAGGCCTCAGGGTGGGTGAGTTTCCACTGTGAAAAACATCTGTGGAAGGGAACATCACCACCACCTCTCGAGAACCTAAGGAAGAAATGCCTTCTGCCAATCCCATCTAATAACATTTCCTCCCCAAAAGATCCTGAGTTAGCAAGAGGGGCTTTCAAGGTAGTGACCAACCATTAGAGTCAAAGAGCTCAGAGTCAGAGCTAAAATGTTCCTGAAGTTCATCTTTGCACCCCTTCCATTTTCCAGAGATGGGTGCCTATGGAAATGAATTGCCAAGGTCCCCGGGAAAGAGACGGTGGTGGAGCTGGGACTCAACGCCAGCCTTCCACCTCCACTTCCAGAGCACCGTGCTGCTGCAACCATGACCCTTCCCAACCCCATCTGGGTCCAACTACCTAAAAGCAGCACCTGTGTTTCAATGCATTTAAAAGTAAACTTAGCTTTTTGCTGAAATGACGCCACTCCAAAGTACAACCCCGTCCAGGGCAGGGACTCACTTCCTAATTCTTGAGACCTGGCTAATAAGGAAGGGAGCGGAATCTGCCACCCCAAAATCTACCTCTCTGGCATAAAGATTACCTCGATCTAGTTATTTTTTAAAGACAGCAGGCAGGGGAGAAGTTCTGAGAACCAAGGAGAAGTTACTGAAGGGAAATTTACATTGATAAGGGGAGTCTCCACTTGTAAGGCTGTCTCCTCTCAGTACCAGGAAGACCAGGATGACACTAAATCATAAGAAACTCTTATCAAGGAAACCAGAGCCCAACTTAAATCTGCATAACAACCTTATCCCGGTTCCTGGTCTTCCCTCCCAGCAGAAGCACGCATTTAAGGTGATGGCTTAGGCCATTTCAGGCAGTTCCTCAAGTTCTTCTGGATCTGTATGGCGTTTGTAGGAGGTGTACCTGTTACTAAACTTGTTTGTTTTCCTCCTGTTAATCTGCCTTTTATTACAGGAGCTCTCAGTGAAGAACCCAGTAAGGCAGAGGGAAAATTATTTTTCCTCCCCTACAATGAGCCAGGCTGATCTCAAAGATGGATGAGTTTTGGATGGGTAACATAAAATGCTAAACACACACAAAAAAAACCAGTGAAAGTTACTAGTCCTCATGCAAAACAACTCTATTTCAAAGGCAGGTGACTATTACAGATTCTGGCTGCGGTTTAGAAAGCAAAGCAAGAGACTTCTGGTTTGGGGCAGGCTCAACTCCAGAAAGAGGTACCCGAGTGTAGCACTCAGCTCTGCCTGCAACTCCACCCCATGGGTGAAATCGGTCCCCCAAGAGGAAGCTCATTAGGCCCACCAAAAACCAGGGGAGGTGAGACACAGGGACAGGGGATGGGTCCCCTCGGCTGGGAGAAAAATTCCCACAACCATACAGAGATCAAAATAAAAAGAAACTTTCTCAGCCACCCCTGCCATTACATGCCAAGAGATCCTCCACGGACTTCACGCAGGGGAGCCAGGAGGTAAAGGAAGACCACTCCTGGTGCCTGGGAGTAGCGTTGTCTGTCAAAGACCTAGAGGCTAGAGCTCCCGCGGTGCTGTGTGTTCTCTCGCCCTCCCTTCTCTCTCACCTCCTCCACCGCCACAAACGGGTGGGACCTCTCCAGGTCCCCACTGCACAAGTCTGATCCAGTAAGAGGGGGTGACTGTCTCTAATCAAAGAGATTTTGGCAACCCTGGGCGGATGGGGAGACAGCTGGGAGAATGGAGAGCAGCCGGGGGAGGGGGACTGGCTCAGTGGGAAGATTCATGCACAAGTCACCAGGATTCTGATACAGTAAGAGGGGGCGACCATCTCTAATCAAAGAGAGATCTCAGCAACCCTGGGGAGATAGCTGGGAGAATGGAGAGCAGCCGGGGGACTGGCTCAGTGGGAAGATTCATGTCCTAAGGGCTTCCACTGGTGATCTGCACCCCGCCGCCTGCTGCCTGCTGCCCGCCCAGCCTGCCGCCCGCCTGAAATTCAAGAGTCGGGACGCGGCAGAACAAAGGAAAATGGCCGAGGCTCAGGCAGCGTGGAGGCTACAGGCCAGCCCCCCCAGCAAGCAGGCTGTTCTGTAGCTGAGCGCTCCAAGCAGGAACAGGGCACACTGGGCTGAGCACCGAGGTACAAAGGGAAGTGGAGCCTGCAAGACTGACAGTATCCCAGGCACACACCTGGCCGCCACCCAAGGGCATAGCTGGCCCAGGAGAGCTCAGGCAGCACAGAGGCGGCAGGCAGGTAGCTGAGAGGACAGGCACCATGCATTCCCACTCCTTGCCTGGCTGCTCTAAATTCTTGGTGGGGGGGTGGTTCCAAGCACAGCATAGAGACTTGAGAGGGGCAAAAGGGAGATCCTGATGGAGGTAACCACAAAAAGCAGGGCCCACCTAGATCTCCAAGAAGTGGGGGGGCGGGGGGCCCACTGGGAGAGGGCAGAGTCCAGGCTGGGCAGCTCACCCAACATCACGAAACACAAGAGGGCCCTGGAATGGCTAAGACCGGTCTCCCAAAAGACTTCTAGGAGCATAAAGGGCTCCTGCCGCCACCAACAATAGCAGCACTGGGCGCCCCCTCCCCCCTTCCCCTCTCCCTGCTCAAAAATCCACAATGGGAGGCAGCAGGAAACCAGGGCAGAGCCTGTGAATAGCTCCACTGTCAGTCCCCAGGCCCCACCTCCTCAGCCCTACAGGTCAGCCCTAGCTGCCACCCGGCCACAATAGGAACCTCTGTGCTGCCCTGGCCCGAAGGCCCACACAACGGAGCTGTGGGCATGGGAAGCTCTGGACTTCTCACAGGGGCAGCAAGTGATGGCAGTGGAGGGAGACACGGGGCAGGGGCACAGGCATCAAACCCACCAGTTCAGGGTCCTGTCAGCCCCCTTTCATCTGCCAGCCAGCCTTAAAAATCCCCCTGCTTCTGGCCCTGCCCAGGTGAGGGGCAGCCAGAGCCACAGCGGGAAAGACTGTGGTCACTTGCAAGGCACACAGTGGCCATGGGGATGGAGAAACAGAGGGCTCCCAGAAGTCCCAGGAGGATGCCAGGAGATCGCTCCCACAGGCACCCTCTCTCACATTCCTCCCTCCCTAACCTCAGCCCAACCCAGGAGGAAAATCTCAGCTGCCCTCAACCCCCAGCTTCTGCTCTGAAAGGAAGCCGCCTGAGAAAACCCATCTATGATTTACACCAGGTGCCTTCCACCAAGGCCTTTAAAATCAGAGGGTGGCAAGTCAGACCCAAAGTGGCCTAAAGCAGCTGGGGCTGAAGAGCAGGCTGGAGACGGGGGATCCTAGAGCAACAAAAGGTCTGAGGAGGCCAGGACAGGAGGTCTAACCCCCACACCAACCCCCAAAACTGAAGAAGAAAGTGGATGCCCAGGCCCTGCTGGTTTCTCAGCCAAGACTCCCAGGTCACACCCCTGCCCACGTCATGCACGCTCCTGGGCCTCCTCAAACCTCCATCTGCAAAGCCTCTCCTCCCTCCCCAGCCCTCGTCTGGCTCCGGTCACCTCCTCTTACATCACACTTTTGGGTACGCACAGGGCACAGTCAAGAGCTGCAAACAACAGGTGCTTTGCGGAGACAGGCTAACCTGAGCTGAACCAAAACAAGACTGCGGTGGGAACCAAGCCACCAGCCCCGCCACGGTGTGCTCCCTCCAGCTCAGGGCTCCGCCTGCAGAAATAAATACAAGATCCCTCTGGAAGAAAAGCTTGGAAACTTTCCTTCTCCCCCTTGGAATCAAAGCAACGTGCTTCTTTTCTCGTAAAGCACTCAGTGCCTGGACTCCTCTCCCAGCCGTCTATTATAGGCCTACGAACATGTGCAAGGCATTCCTGCAGCTTGGCTTCTAGAAACAAAATTGGTACTGAAAGCAACCTCGATGTCCATCAATAGAGGCTGACAAAGTGAATCACAGTTTACCACACAGCGGAAGAACGTGCTGCTCTTAAAAAGAATGGACTCAACTGTGAGCTGAAATGGAACAATCCCAAGATAAGCTTTAGAGTAAAAATCACTAAGTACAGCACAGAGTAATTAGTATACTAGCAAGGGGATAAACAAGGGGAGTACAGAGAGGAGACGCGTGACTGGGCGCCCAGCATCTGGTGGTAGAGGCCTCAGGGGAGCAGAACTGAAGGGGTCAGGCATGGAAATGCTAATTTTCACTATGTATCTTTATGTGGTTTTTTAATCATGTATACATTTTTTAATTAAAAAGTTAACCTAAGGTGCCTCGTTAGTGCAGTAGGTAGCGCTCAATCTCATAAAAAGTTAAAGCTAAACTGACATTTAAAATCCCTCGTGTTTAAAAATAAATAAAAAAATGGAATAAAATAAAATAAAATCCCTCAAGTTTGTGACTAAAGACATACACACAAATAATCACACCTGTAACTCTCCACATGCAGCTACTGGTATCTCCCTAAAACACCTAAACAGGTGGTAGGGGAGAAATGGGGGGGGGGGCAGCTTCTGTCATCAAGAAAGAGGAGCAACTCAGAGAGCTCCCTGCTCACAATTCTTCCCCAGGTCCCAAAATAGAAGTTTTCCCAGGAAGACCAAGAGCAGATTCTGCCAAAGGCAGAAAGGAAACTTGAAGAGATCTCACAAGGAGGACCCCTGGGGGGCAGGTCTACTCCCTGGTGAGACTGAAAGACCCCCAAGCTTCAGGCCACGTGTGCAGGTGTGGGGGAGGCTGAGCCTCGAGCATCCCAGGCCTCCAGCAGGAACCCTTCTCAGGGCCCTCCCCAGACACTGATGAGGCTCAAGAGCCTATTGGTATGAACCCATCCCAATTTTAGCAGCTAAAGAAAGCTATTTCAACAGATTTCTAGGCCTGGCCCAACTCCAAGTACAGGCTAAAAACAGTTTCTCCGAAATCCCAGCTCAAAAACCCCAATCCCTTAGCCACTAAACCCCATGTCTATACCTTTCCGGAAATGGGAACTACAAAATGGAGTCAGTGAGATGGGTCTGTATATTTGTTCCTTACTAAAGGGATACATACATGTTGTTTAAAAGCCTCCCTTAACTGCATGTCAATAAACACTCTGCACTCAGAAGCACTGATGTATTTCCTCCAAGTGATTTTCCCCCTGAGGAGCAATATAATAACCATCCCAACCTCTCCTGCTTTGGAGGGGTATGACACAATGCCTGTTAAAACCGGGACTGGCCAGAGCGTTTGGGCGAGACCATCTAGAAAGCAGGGAGTGGTTCATGAATGGAGCTCTCCCTGCCTCGCAGAAACAGGCCCCCACTTAGTGCCACCACCCCCAGGCCACCACAGTGAAGATCTCCTAATGACCTCAAGCTCACAGACTGCCCAGGCCACAGGGAAAGAAGGCTGGAAAGAGGGGGAGTGTATGTTTGGCTCCCCTATGCCATAAAATGCTCTCTGATGACTACTCACTGTTCAACTGGTAGCCCCCCAATTAAAGAGAACACATGAGATTTCATAACAGAGAGAATCAGGCTGACTTGGAGCCCTCAGACCTCAGCTGCTGGGAACCAAGCCCCTGCCCCTCTCAGTGCGCCTGGCACAACCCCTGAGCAGCTCTTACCCAGAATCCTCAAACCCTCCATCAAACCAAGACCGGCTCCTCTCCAACCATCTTCCCACATGAGTGGGCAAGGACCCCACCCCCAAGTGAGCACTGATCCTCCCACACACCAAATCCTGGGGCACCTCAGCTGGCACCTGCCCCATGACCTCATCTGTTTTCCTACAAGGCAGCAGTTCAGGCTACCCTAACCCAGAGGGGCCTGAGCCACTCCTGCACCTGGGTACATGCCACTCCCTCCTCCTTGCTCCCTGGGGAATGAAAACCCCACCACACCACATGTCAACATGTATCTCCCTTCAAAATGTATCTGTGTTTACACCATTACTTGTATTTCACAGGAAGCATCTAGGAGACAGGAGAGAGTGACCGTAGCAGGCAGGATGAGGGCACAGAGCCAGCTTCCGGCCTCCAGTCTTCAGGAGTGAGGAAGGCCCCCAACCCACAACCAGCAGATTTTCTTCACTCACGTTTCTGTCTCACAACAGCGGGTGGCCTCCTTCCTAAAAAGTTGGCCGTTGAGACAGGAGCTGCCCCAGGAGTAGAAGACACACCAAACAAGGTCATCAGTGGGGACTGACCACGTAGAGAGGAGGGGCAGAGAGAAAACAAGGAGCTTCGCGCCTGGTTGGCTGAATGCAGGGATGGGAAGGCCTTAAACAGGGGAAGGTGACTAGGGGGCTCCCACCAGAAGGCAGTCACGGCAGGGGAAGGAGACCGCCCCCCTCCCCATCCAGTACCTCCCTGGGCCAGGCTCAGACAAATGAAGCAGTCCAGTCCCTAGGAGGAGGGAGATCCACAAAGCAGTTGGACTGGTTTGCCTAGGATGGAGAGAACAAGAAATACAAGGTGTAGAAGCCAAGAAACAAGGGTCAAACAGGGAGGGTCCTCCAGCATCAAGGGGCTATGGTCTGGCACCCAACAGATCTGGCAACAGAAGCCAAGGGTAGGGGGCTGCAGGGAATCCAGGCCCCAGGTCTACAATATTCCCAGGGTACTGAGGGGCCGTCCAATAGGCTGAAAATAAGAAGCCAGGAGATGCCGAAAAGACAAGGACACAGGTTTCTGTAAACGGGGCGAGCCACCTATCCTGAGAAACAAGCGTGAACAGTGAGGAGCTCAGGACAGTGCGAGAACCAGGCTGAACGCAGGCTGCTGTAAGCCTCGGAACTCTGACAGACCATCTCTCTCCCTGACCAGACGTAGCCAGGCTCTCCGAGCCCTCCGCTCAGCCAGGCCTCACCTTGGGCTTCCACCTCCGGCCTCGCAGAGTCCAGTCTCAGGAGGAATCCTGCTGAGTCCGTTTGGCCAGAATCCCTCACCCTCCATGTCTGACCAGCTACTCATCTTCCAACAACCCTCGTGTTAACAGTGGATCACCCTAGCCTGCCTTCGACAGAATCCTGAGGTCTGTCAGCAAAGGATCCCCCTACCCTTTTCCATTCACCAACTCCCTCCATTTCGCTCCTCAGCTATTAATCTCCACTTTCCAGGTTGTATCTGAAGTGGAGCCCAATCTCTCTTCCCCACTGCAAAACCCCAGAGCAGAAGTCCTATCTACTGCACTAGTCCTACAGAAAGTCCGCTTTACTGCTTTAACAAGTGTTCGAATAATTATTTATTTAACAAAACGGAGCTCCAAGTCTTCCTTGACCCAAAATGTGGGAACCACCTGTTCTGGAGCTGGGGCTGGCCTCCCCACCAAGGCCCGGGGACAGAGCAATCTGCCTGGCCCTGGGGTTAGGGTAAAGGGCTGACATAAGACAGCCAATCTGCAGGCTGGCCAGACAAGGTGGAGGTCTCTTCATGACGACAGCCACTCAGCGAGCAACCAGAGCCTCTCCCTAGAGCTGCCGGAGGCACAGGATGAGCCAAGTCCTGAGCACAGGAGGGTGCCACAGACCGGGGATCACAGGGCTCCTGCTGCATAAAGTCACCGGTGGCACGATCCGAGGCAGCAGGTGAGTGGGGCCCAGTCACCCCTCCTCAGGAAGCCCAAATCTGAACACGAGGTGGCCCTTTCCCTTAATGCCATTTTCTGATGAGCCCAGCTTTGCTCAGGTACCCCAAAGGCCCTCTAAGGCTGTCAGCCCAAGACCTGGCCTTGGGACCACACGTCCTCGAATATGCTGTGGCCCTCAGCGCTCCCAGGCTCAGGACTCAGACCTCCCGACGTAGATAAGTTTCAGGGGACATGCATTCAATTCCAGCAGTTGCTAGGGACTCTTTTGTAGGTGTAAGGACTAGGAATTATTCCTCAAAGCCTTTTTTTAAAAAGCTCTCTGGGTCCTGCAGAGTAGCTTGGCACAGGTCCCAGCAGCTGGTACACGTCGTCAGGGAAAACCCAGAGAGGTCATCAAACCTCTCCTCAGGTTGCCCGGCCCCTTGTCCTGGCCTGCCTCTCCCCAAACCTTGGCCCTGCAGGAAAGCCCGGCCTCAGCTCTCCCAAATTCCAGAGAACATGCAGTCTCAGGCAGCACCAGGAGCTCCCCTCTCACCCAGGTTCCCAGAGGCCACTTTAGAGCAAGTTGCCATGGCTCTGGGTCATAGAGCACAGGCTGGCAGAGTCCACCGAGAGAGGTGCCAGTTCCTTCAGTTACCCAGCTGATGGACACCAGGACTCCAAGCCTTCTCCCTGGCTGCTCAGTAAGGCAGAATGGACCTTGAGAAGGGAAGGGTTTAACCCCACCCTGCCCAGGCGCACTGAAGCTCAGCTGACCAGGCCTCCCAGAGGAAAACCACAGCACGGCAGAACATGGCCCAGCCCCACCCCACCCCACCAAGCCCAAAAGTAGAGGAAGTGGGGTTCCCAGAATCAGCTGCTGATGAACACTTTGCTGAGAGCTGTCAACGTGTTGGCAGCAGTCCCAAACCAGAGCGTCAGGCCTAACGCCGGGACTAGGTCCTGCTTCTCGGATCTGAAATGTGTAGTTGAGCTTCACAGTAACCCCATGAGAGACAGAAAGGGCAGATTCTTCTCTCATTACAGATGAGAACAATCAAGTCCAGACAGGGGGAAAAAAATCAAACACTTGTCCAGGTTCTTGGGCTAGAAAGGGGGCACGACCTGAAAGCTGGCCTCCCCGCTGTCTACCCGACAAGCCGGACAATGTCATTTGTCTTCATGCTTGATCGGCAGAGGCACCGAACACTTCCCACCACCAGCCAGGACTGTGCTGTTCCAACACAGGCGCCTGCCCTTCTCTGAACCAAAAAATATGCTGTTTGGTAGAAAATGAATGTGGGAGCACAATGAATACCCCATATTGATTCAGAGAGGACACCACAATAGCGGAAGGTAAGACAAACCAGGAACACTGGCATCCACCGAGGCCAAAGATTCACAAAGCACTAGTCTCCGTTGTACCCGGGAACTCTGGTGACCAGCCAAGAGTGAAGCCATTGCTGTATACCCCCATGACCTCTCCCCCTATTCCAGATGGGAAAGCGGAGAGGACCTGAAAAAGGAGGAATCAGGAATAAGCACAGTAAGTTTACCCAGTACAGAAGCACCTGGGGTCTCACTTCCTCCACTAGGGTTTCCTGGCCCTGTTGGAAGTCACCAGAGACGAAGCAGGTGACAAAGCCCAAAAGCCAGTTCCATAGCTTGGCTGGCTCTTTAATATGCCTCAAGGGGGGCTCAAGTGGAAAACAGCAATTAATGGAGGGGTTCTTCCCCCTCTACAGCCAGACAACCATCCCAGCCCCACACTCAATCAATCTTGTTCTCCATGCGTTTCCAGCTTTTAGTGACCTCGTTAACCTTTCCTACAGGCCTACAAGCTCAGACCCGGAGTCTCTGAAATGGAAGAAGAAGGGCAAGGCCTATAGGGGTGCTTCTACCTGTTCCTGCTTCTAGAAAAGATGGCTGCTCCTACCAGCCATCTATGGATAAAGCATGGGGAAGTCCAAGAACTTCAGGGCTGATGTGCCAGGGCAGTGAGGGGGAGCAGGAGCCCACTTCCCTTCCCACCAGCATTAATATCCCTCTTTAAAGGCCACCAGGACCCCGCAACAGAAAGCAGGGGTTGTCATCCCAGTGCACAGCCCTCAGCACTGGGCTAGGAGCTGAACATGTGCTTAGTAAGAATCCACAGCCTGGGACTCACCACGAGTCCTTGGGCCCATAAATGAATGCATGAATGAGCAAAAGAAGACCCATGGAACTCAGGTAACTTGCCCAGGGTCAGAGAGCGGGCTGCCTCTGCAGACTACCCATTACCAACCCAACCCACAGTCTCGCTCGCCCTCCCAATTCATCGTTAGCCTCAACAGTGTTTTTTCAACTCATGACCCATGTTTCTGATGACACAGAAACATGATACTCAGGCCTCGGCCTTGGGAAGAAGTCACAGAGCAGGAATGGTGGCAGGCAGAGGGGAGGGAGTCAGTGCTATTGACCAGATGTCCCTAGTCCCTAGTCCTCTTCCTCACCCCACGCTCTAGGGGTCAGTAGGTCCACGTGGCTGCTTTGGCCACTGAAATGCCGCTTCTGGGCGGGAGTCTTAAGAGCCAGGGTGAGACTGACAGCACTCTCTGTCCCTCTGTCCAAGGGTCTGGAATGTTAATCAGCATGGGTTCGCAGTGAGAACAAAAGAAAGCACATATGCAATGGATATGGTGTGAGCAGTAAATAAACTGCTGCTGCTCTAAACCTCGGAGATTTGGGGATTGTTATGACAGCAAACCCTGATCTATCTAGACAGATAGAGGCCACAACTCACTCCCCAAGCCTCCCTGCCTGGCAGTGCTGGGCTTCCCATTCCCTGGCCCAGGGGAGGCAAAAGCTACGTCAGCAGTGCCTCACCAGGGGGTCAGGGATGGCGGCTGCATGCCCAGACAGATGAGATGCTTTCAGAAGCAGGGGATCAAAGGATCCTGCACTGAAGGACCTACCAGCTCTACTGCAGGCCAGCCTTGTGCAGTGTCCTAAACACCTTTCATACAAAGGCTCTGTCTACATTAGAAATGACGAAGTAGCTCACATTGAGACCTGGAGCAAGTTACTCTGTGACCTCTCTACAACAGTGTCCTCCTCCATCATATGGGATGGATACATTATGTGGTTCAAGAATCAAATGAGTTAACGTGAGTAAGGCTTCCAGGATAGTGCTTGGTATACCAGGTCCATAAAGAGTAAGTCTCAGGGCACCTGGGTGGCTCAGTCGGTTAAGCATCTTTGGCTCAGGTCATGATTCCGGGGTCCTGGGATCCAGCCCGGGATCAGGCTCCCTGCTTAGCAGAGAGCCTCCTTCTCCCTCTCCCTCTTCCTGCTGCTCTGCCTACTTGTGATCTCTCTGTCAAATGAATGAATAAAATCTTGTTTTAAAAAAGAGAAAGAGAGAAAGATTCAATAAACTCACTGTTACACACTCTCAAACCTTCCACAGAATGGCTATAAACTTTCCATAACCTCCACTAGGTCTCAACTGGAGCACAGGTTGCCCAGGACCGGCACAATGGTACTCTGTAGGCTCAGCCAAACTGAAAACCCATCACATCCCTGAGCTCACAGTGACCCAAGGGAGGCTTCAGGAAATGTCTCCAGAACCCAGGGCTTCCAGAACTCCCTGGCCTCCACTATCACCATGACCTGCAGGGCAGGGCATGAGGTTTGCCCTCCCATTCTCAAACATGAGAAACCCTCACCTGTCCTCAGAGATTATCACAGCTCCCCGGCTGGTAAAGGAAGAGAACTTCCCTGGGCAGCCAACCCTCTGCAGGCCCTTCTACCTTCATACCTTTTCTTCCTCGAGGCAGCCACCTTCAGAAGCACCAGTGGATCTGGAGTCCTGCTTGCCTGGATAGTGCTGCTTAAGCTGAGATCAAGCCCAGATCAATAAAACACCAGAGAGCACCTACTACCTATGTCCAGCCTGGGTTCCAAGACCACACGGGGCTTACAGGCCAGTGAGGGAGTCGTGAGCCTCGAACAGCACCTGCAAACAGCACCTGGCCCTTCTCGTATCCCATGGACTATCAATCATGCTTTGTTAAATGACCTGAAGGTCACATTTGATGGTCCAAGCAGTGCAGTTCAAAAATGCAAAGATGGAGAGATCAAGAAATTCTCCAGTTGAAGGTGGGACAACAAAGGATGATGAAGTAAGAAGGGAGGGAAAAATCCCTCTAGCGACCTGTCTCCCAGACCCTAGGGATCCTCAGACTGGGACCAAGTTTGGAGAGAACTGAGAGAGGAGCTAGAAGGGCCTATGGGACCAAGACTGGAGAGGATGCATTCTGAGGGTGCCAGGGCCCAGGAGGATGCCTGGAAGGAAGTGTGCCTCTGCCAACCACAGGGCTGGTTGGAAGTAGAAGGGATCTAGGAGTGCTGGGGGTGCTCCGATAGCCCAGATGCCAGGTTTCCTTTCACAAATAGGGAAGAGTGGCCCAAGCACTCAGCTGGCATTAACTTCCCCTACTTTGAGGTCAAAGGGTAGGAGGAAGGCTACTTTTTAGGATTTGGCAGGCAGCTACACCCACTCCTATGAGCCGAAGCAACCCCCATCCGAGAAGGAAGACCTCTAGAGAGCAGACTACTGGAGAGAGCACACCAGCAGAGGCTCCCATGTAACACCCTGCACTCACCCCCCCCAAAAACACCTGAAGCCCCCAGACACCAGCAGGGCAGGACAGCCACTGAGTGTGCACAAACCGGGGCACTCATCACAGCTGGCAGCCATTGGCCAGGCCAGTACCAGGGCCCACGCCTTCCCCCAGAATCCCCAGGGCAGGGACCACTTCTAGCAGGCGACCAACTCCAGGCATGTCCCAGAGGTCCCAGGACTGAAGTCCCTACACACACACACACACATAAACACGGACACACACATCCTACCCACTTGCACCATCACTGCTACACACACAAACTTCCTACCCCCTGCATCATCATCCCTATACACACACAACCCCACACAAACACACACCCTGCCGGCACCACCACCCCTCCATGCACACACACTTCCTACCCACCCGCACCAGCACACCCCCCCCCCCCAGCAGGAGGAGCGGCGCGAGACCAGACAACTCCGTAACCACAGACCCAACTCCACCGAAGCTCTAGTTAGGTCAGGAGCCGGGCTTTGCTCCCAAGCACAACCTCACACGACCAACACGAAGAAGCTGGCTCACCCACCACCTACTCAAACTCGGGCCGCCCCAAATCCGTGCAGGGCAGAGTGGGGCGCATCGCCGGAGTGAACCACTCGGTGCACACCCACCCCGGGGCGGGGGAGGGGACGGTCTTCCCAGATCTGCAGCACCCTCTACCCCTGGCCGGAGCTCTGGGGGTGCCGAGGGTCCCTGGCCGAGCCGAAAGGAGTGCCCCTCCCTGGGTTCGCTGTCGGGGACAGGGTGCAGAGCCCCTACAAGCTGCGGCGGCGGCGGTCCGGCCCCTCTCTCCCCGAGCTCTCCCACCCCGCGCGGACCCGGCACGCACCCGTCCGCGGACGCGGGCAGGACGCGGGCGACAGAACCCCGAGAGCCAGGCTGGTCGCCCGCCGCGGTTCCCACTCCGCCCGGCGCCGGAGTTCGGTTCAGCGGGGTCCCGGCCAAGGCCTCCAGCCCCTCGCGAGCGATCTGGTCAGACAAAGCAAGCGCCGCCCGCGGGGCCGCCTACGGGGCAGAGGCAAGGAAGCCGGAGGGGCCGAGCCCGAACCTGTGGAGCAGTCCTAGTCCCCAGAGGGCGCTCGGCGGGAGGAGGGGGTCTGCCTCAGACAATGAGGGGGACAGGGCCCGACGCTCCAGCGGGGGCTTCGCGCTCCACTCACCCGGGCGCGGCTGCGGCGGCTGCGGCGGCGGCGGCGACGGCGGCGGCGGCTCGGCCCGGCTCGGCCGAGGAAGTTAGAGCAAGTTCGGAGGCGCTGGGTGGGAGGGCGCGACTCGGGCCGTCCGAGAGATGGGGGCGGGGCACGGAGGGGCGGGGCCGGGGGCAGCCGAGAAAAAAGCGCCGCTTCCCTGCGCGGTACGGTGCCACCCCGGCGCCTTGGGCCCCGCCCCCGCCCCCGCCCCACCCCCGGAAGGCCACGCCCCGGGCCCGCCCCTCCCACCCCTCCCGCCCCTCCCACCCCTCCCGCCCCTCCCGCCTCCGGCTCGCCCCTCCCCCCAGCCTCCCGGCCTTTCCGCCCGCGCTGCCGCCGAGGCGGCGGCGGGGCCTGGTCCTAAGCCCGCCCCTTCGTCTTGCTTTGGGGCCGCGGGGAGCGCTCGACGAAGGTGTGCCCCCCCGGGTCCCGACTGCCTTGCGGACGACTCGGCTGGTCCCCCCCCGAGCTTGCAAGAAACCCGAGTTGTGGGGGCCGAGGGGAGGCCACATCTCAAGGGGTACGGGGGTGACGGGTAGGGGTGAGCTGAGGATTAGAAAAATGGCCGTATTGAAAATAGGAGGCGGGGCCCCTGACTGGCTCAGTCGGTAGAGCAAGCGACTTTTGATCTTGGGGGGGGGTGTCTTTAGTTAAATCCCCCGTTGTGCATAGGGCTTACTTAATAAAAAGACAGAGAGAGAGAGAAAATAGGTGCTCCTGCCTGGCCTGGCGGGGGAGGGGGATGCTTCAAGAGAAGGGCAGTAAGTTAATATTTTGCACTTCTTTGCACACTGGGCAGCAAAGACCTGCTCCTTCTTGTCTTGGTGCTAAAAATACCAACCTTTCTTTGGACTGCCTGCTGAGATTTGTTCCTAAGATCTGTCCTGGGGAGATGGCTGAAAGCACTCTTGAGGAGCGAGGGAGACTTCAAGTATAGCTAGCTTGCACAGGGGTGGTCAGGCAGCTGGCTAGGTACTGGCGTTGGAAAGGCTGACCTCAGTGGTCTCCTCCCACCTCTGAAATGAGACACAGGCGCACTCTGATTCTAAAACTCTTCCAGGGGAAAAGAGCTGAGTGGGCCACAGGAAAGTGGCCACGTTCTAGTACAAGCAACCAACAGGTGGAGTCCTATGCAAGGAGGAGATCTTGCAATGCAGACTGTTCAGTCCATTCCCCGTTGTTTTTATTAAGGGGGAGGCAGCCTGCTTGTGACATCCCAGGCAGCTCCGGGACCTCCTGGTGAACCTGTCCATTCAGTCACCCTTAAGCAGATAACTGAGTGCTTGATCGAGTGCCTCATCTGTGCCAGGTCCTATACAATGCTGAGGATACAACAGTAAACAAGACTGCTGAAGCCTCTTGTTCCATAAAGCTTACTTTTAGTGGGGAAGACAATTACAAGTTGAGATAAATGCTGGAACAAAAGCAAGGGGTTGGGATAGAGAATAGGAGCCACTTTCCATGGAGCTGGCAGGGAGAGTGTTTTTGAGAAGGAGACGCTGAAGTCAAATGGATGAGGAGACAGCCTGGGGGACAGCCAGGCAGACACCTTCCAGGTTGAGAGCAGTATGTGCTGAGGCCCTGAAAAAGGTAAGCTTCGGGCGTGGGAAGGAGCTGCCAGAAAACAGTGCAGCTTGTAGAGCAAGCCTGTGAAGCAGAATCAGGATGAGGTGGGGAGGTGGGCAGGGCATGCGAGACTGTTTGGGGATGGAGGCTTTTTATTAAACCATTGAAGGGTTTTATGCGGAAGACTGACATGTTCTGATTGACTGCTGCGTGAAGAATACACTGGGTGGGGCACCTGGGGGGCTCACTGGGCTAAGCCTCTGCTTTCGGCTCAGGTCATGATCTCAAGGTCCTGGGATCGAACCCCACATCGGGGTCTCTGCTTAGCAGAGAGCCTGCTCCCCCCCCCCCGCCTGCCTCTCTCTGCCTACTTGTGATCTTTGTCAAATAAATAAACAAAATCTTAAAAAACAAAACAAAACAAAAAAAAACACTGGGTGGGTGGCAGGCAGAAAGAAAAGCAAAAAGACAATTAGACTGTTGTGGCAGCCCAGGCCAAAGATAATGTTGGTCTGAACCAAATTGTGGCCACAGTAAGATGAGTAGTTGAGAGAAGCTATTTTGGACTTGAACTCAACAGGACATATTGGTGGGATGGATGTCACAGGAGGAAAGGGATAACTTTCAAATTTATGGCTGGAGGAAGCTGGTGGACAGGGCCTCATTGATTGGATAAGTAACCTAGAAGAAAGGGACTAGAGCTCAGGGAGAAGCATCAAGAATTTTGCTTTAGCCATGTTGACTTTGAGATGCCCATCAGGGACCCAGTTCAATTGTTGAGACTGGGAGCTCAGAAGGGAGGCCTGGGCTGGGGGTGGGGCTATGGGAGGCATCATCTTCCAGAAGATAAAGGCTGTGGAAGGCTGAGGAAGTTACTTGGGTGAGCCGGTAGTTGCAGAAGAGAGGGTTCAAGAGGAATCCCGAGGAGCCAAAGGAGCCAGAACAAGAAAGAAGACTGAGCAAGAGAGGCTGAGGAGGCAAGAGGAGAACCAGAGGCTGCTATATTCCAGAGACGGAGAAAGGAAGGACTTTCTAGAACAGAGTGGTCGGCTGTGTTAGATGCTACTTCGAGCTCAGATAAGATGAAGACAGGCAGCGATCCGTGGACTCTGGCAACATGAAGGACATTGGTGACTGTGAAAAGGATAGCGTTCCTGGAGAAGTGGGACGGGGAGCCAGACCGTGGTGGAGCTATCGTGTTTGGCCAGCTTGTCTAATAGGGAACAAGAAAACTGGGGGGGGTCTCGAAACTGATGTGGACTCACCGGAGACTTTGGCAGAGATCGCTAGATGACCCTAATAGCCATTCTCCCCCTGGCTACATGGCTCCCCAGAATAAAAGCAAGTTGTCAGACTCCCTTGCAGCTAGGTGTGGGCATATGACTTAGTTCCGGCCATCCCGAAGTAAGGGGAGGCGTCCACGAACAGCGTCTGAGAACTAGCTGTCAAGGGCTGTGGTGCTCTCTCCGCATCTGTTGCTCTTACCCGCTCACTGGAGAACGTGAATGTGTGGCCTGAGCTCAAAGAACCATATTAGACCACGAAGTGGATGGCGTATGCTGAGGATTTTAGTGCCACCAGTGAGACTACATCTGGGTTCCTAATGTTCAGGGAGCCACCACACCGGCTCTGGGATACCTACCTCTTGACTTTGTTTAGGAAAGAAAGAAATTTCTGTCTTGTTTAATCCTCTGTTTTCTGATGCCAGTAGCCATATCTAGCTTTAACTCTTGTTAGAATCCTGAGGGGTTTGTTGAAATATGGAAGTTACTAGAGCAAGTTTATGGAGTGATAGGGATGATCCAGGATGGAAGGCAGGAGTGAGTACTCTGAAAAAAGGGAGAAGGGCATGGGCCCCAATGGAGAGGACACCTCTGATGAGGAACACCTCCACCATTATTGAGGGGGGTATGGAGGCAGAGATGTTTCCAGTGAAGTAGACCTTGGAAAGGCAGTCATTCGCACCTGATGATATCTGCTGAATTCTAGATGTGAAGGAGGTCCTGAGCTTAGAGCTAGGAGGAAGGAGAGAGTGAAGCCACCATGAAGCACCATGGACTAGCCGTGGAGCTCCTGCCAGCCTCAGCAGCCTCTGAGAGACCGCCCCCTTGTGGACAAGTTGGCCACACTGCCACAGGAGAGGAAGAGGGTGAAGAAGGGACGACTGGGTGGCTCAGGTGGTTAAGGGGCTACCTTTAGCTCGGTCATGATCCTGGGGTTCTGGGATTGCATCAAGCTCTTTGCTCAGCAGGAAGCCTGCTTCTCCCTCTGCCTGCCGTTCCCCCTGCTTGTGCTCTCACTCACTGTCTCACGCGTGCCCTCTCTCTCTAGCAAATAAATAAATAAAATCTTAAAAACAAACAAACAAACAGGGTGAAGGAAATGCCCACAGAGCCCCCACAGCCTCCTCCAGCCCCCACCAGGCCTCACCTGACAGTTACTTATGCCATTCCCAGCTGCCATATGAGACCCACCAGGCATTACCTGACCCATTTTATAGCAATCTGTGTGGGTTCGGAGCCTCAGGGATACTCAAAGCAGAGCAGGCCCATTTTATTTTCCTGGTTTAAAAAAATAAAAAGAATCAAGAGACCGACAGCCCCAGTTCCTAAAAGGGCTGGCTGTATTATAACCCGGGACTTAGTTTCCAGGCCAGCCCCTGGAACTGTAATTACCAAGAACACAGCTGAATTATATAGTGCAGACTACGAGCCTTAGGTATGGATTGTGGGAACAAAAACCAGTGCAGGAAGGAAGAAAAAGCAGCTGAGAGTTTCTTCTCCTGTTCCTGAACCTGTAAATGAAATGTTAAATGGCAGAGCTTGGTCTTAATTGTCCCTTGACATCCTCCTTACCCCTCTGGCTTGGTTGAGTTCCAGTTTTGGTCCCAGTGCTGCCTTTGCTCTTCCTGGACTCCATGCCGAAACTCTGTGGACCGGCTGCAGGCGGGGAAGAGGGAGGAAGCAGCTTGAGCAGAAGCAGGGCTTGGTGTTGAAGTCTAAAGGTAAGCAGGGTGAGGCCAGTCAGAGCTCCGCGGTGCAGTACTGGGAACTGGGGATCACTCCTTCCTTCCTGAAACATTCGTCACCCTTGACTGGTACACCATGCTTCTGGCTCTGCCTCTACCTCCCTGGCGGCTCTTTCAGTCTCCATGGTCCCTGTCCTCTTTCTCTTCCTGATCTTCTCCAAGTCTGTGTTCATCAGAATTCTGCCTTGGTCTTTTTCCCTTCATATCTTGCAGTGTCAGACAAATTCCAATTTTTCAGAATTACATTTCCCAGCCTCCCTTGGAGCTAAGACTTGCCATGTGACCTGACTTGGCCAAGGAGGTGGCTGGCTGTGGTGATTTCTGGGAAAGTGTCGCTTTCCTAACACAGGTGCTTCTGCTCTGTTTGTTTTGCTCTTCTGCCTGTCTGGAATGCATGTGGGAAGTAGAGCTGGAGCAGCCTCAGAGCAGCTGGCTCTGAGGAGGACAGCTTCCTCAGTAAGGAGAACTCCAGAGCAGACCTATAGGGTAGACCTGGGACCTGAATGAGAAGCTTGTTCAGGAGGTGACCTCCCCGTGCCCTTCCAGCGCTGCCCACTTGTGAGTCCCGCATACCTTAATCACTTCAAATGAGAGAAGGTGGTTTTGCCAAGAGGAAGCCCCCAGACGTGGCCAGATGAGACGTGAGAGGGAGGGAACAGATCAGAGAGGTTAAGACACAGACCCATGAGACTGCCTGTGTTCAGCCCCCAGCTCTGTCCCTGGAAGTTTGGAAATAAGGGACATACACAGAAAGTGAGTCACCTGACGGTATAAAAAGTGTCCCTTCTGGAATAATCTCATGTGAACTGACCTTCACAAAGCCATGCATTTATAAAACAAACGTGGGAAGTAGTCCCAGGGAGTCACGCAGCCCTAAGTGGTAGAACCAGAACCATCAGCTTTATGTCCAACCTTCCACCCAAGACTGTGCCCCCGGGGAGTCATAAACTCAGGGCTTTGGGGGACTGTTGCATCCCTGGGACCTCTATGCTCAGGCCCTGCCAGGAGTAATCCTGATAGGACCCTTCCCCCCCCCCCCCCGCCAACCCTGGAAAGGGGAGAGAGAGGTACCCCTACACACCCCCTGAAGCAGAACAGAGCATAGGTGGATGCAGCAGGCATCATGGGTGCCTCTGAGTCCCTGTCACGGCTTTTTGCTGGTCCCATGCGAGAGAGAGAGAGAGAGAGAGAGAGAGAGAGAAAGAGAGCCTTGCTGTCCCTGGGGAGTTTTGCTGGGCAGTTCTGCTGGGCAGTTCCTGCCATGTGCACACACTGCCATCTAGGGGCAGTTGGCTGAAACGAGATTGTCCAGCCACTGCTGGGTGTGTATGTTGGACCTGGCCAGGAGGGCTTCTCAGTCCTTGTCTGACAACAGAGATGCCGCCTTCCTTCCTGGAGCTTTTGTTCTCTTGGCTGTCCTATTTACCTACCCAGGAAAGGCCACATATTGCACACCCAACTCCTTAGAGTCTCCTGATAGCCCCATAAGTGTTGCTGCTCTTCCCAGACTACACTGAGCCCTTTCCCCCTGCCCCCTCACCTCCACAGGCTCTGTGAGGTCTCAGCCACTCCTGTGTCTTTCCACATCTTCTGTACACTGACCATACTTCACGTTTATTGCCAGTCTTGCTCTCTCCTGAGTTGCCGCCCCTAGACTGTCTAGAATGACAATCTGATCCTGTCAGCCCTCTCCCCTAAATCATTAGAAGTTCTTTCCACTGAATGTTCTACAGAGACTGACCGGGTCTGGTCACTGTGACCACATCTCTGACCACAGGCTGCCCTCACAATCACTGACCCGGCCTGCCACCTCCAGTGTGGTGGTGACCGCACAGACCAGCCTTCAGGATCAGGTGTTAGAATCTGATTGCTCAGGAGGGAACTGCCCCTGGCAGAAGGAAGCCACCTCCCCTTGGGCTATAGGGCCCAATGTTCACCAAAGCCCCCTTTTCCTCACTTCCGGACAACTAAGAGTGACCCCAGCCCCTGCTTCCCCACCGGGTCAGTTGAGGCTTCCCTTGGAATGGCCTCACAGTTCACCCCCTCCATACTATATACCCCATCCCACTTCTCCCCACTTCCTGCCCACAGGTCACGGGATCCACTTCTGTTTCCAGCGTGCCTGGCCTCCACACAAGTCATCACCTCGGCTCAGAACTCCTTCTGTCCATTCCCTTTGACTGTGTGAAGATGCAGGAAGTAGAAAACCCTTTAGGCTAGTCCCTTAGTCAGGCTAGTCCCTTAGTCAGGCGCTTCAGAATAGGTCTCCACATCACTGGCTCCCAGAGCATCATTCCAACTCAGATCCTGATGTCTTGCTTTGTTTCTGCTGCTCAAGCTGCTGCTGGCCAGCTGGCCCCCAGCTTGCCCAGGGCTCCTACCTGGCTTCTGCCCCCTGCCTCCTCTGTCTTTGGCTTTTGCCCCCTTCCTTTCTCTGAGAGGCACATGCAGTTTCCCCAAGTGAGTTGCTGGTTGCTTCAGTCAGTTGTCACCACCCCCATCCTTTCTTGGGCAGAACTTTTGTGCCAGTCTTGTAGGTGCCTGGCCAGCCCATAAGATCCTGATTTAGAGCCTACGATCCACCCCAGGTCCAGTCACTTTGTCCAGGGTGGACGATTTGTGACACGGGGATCTGGTGAGGGGCCTCCCACGGGAGGTATAACATGCCAGCTCGCTGAGATTCCCCAAGAAAGGGCAGTGATGCGTGGCATATGGGCACATGTCTACCCTGTCTGCTGTTAGGGTTGCTGACTACAGATAATAAATTTAGATGCATGCATTCACATTTTGTAACCAGTCTTAGTATGAGTATGCAGATCCGGTTTTGTGATGACTGTATTCTTACTAGTCGATATTTAAAGGCGGTTAAAATATTTATGAGACTGAATCATTAGAATCCGGAAGAGCATAATTGATTACATGTAATGTTTAAGTTTTCAGGGAAATCTACTTTGTTAAAATTATAAAAATTCAATTTATTAGTTGTAGAAATAGTATAGGCATACCTCATCTTGTGTTTTGCTCTGTGAGGCTTTGCATTTACTCCATTTTCTACAAATGGAAGCTTTGTGACCACCCTGCAAAGAGCAAATCTCTTGGGGCCATTTTTCCAACAGCATTTGCGCCTTCTGTGTTACATTTGGTAATTCTTATGATATTTCAGAGTTTTTTTTATTATTAATGTGATTGTTAGGCTGATCTGTGATTGGTGATCTTTGATGGTACTATTGTCATTGTTTTGGGTGCCATGAACACTCCCATATAAGACAGAACATTCAGTTGATAAATGTTGTGTGCGTCCTAACTACTCCACTCATTGGCCATTCCCCTGTCTCTCTCCCTCTCCTCATTCTCCCTGTTTCCTGAGATGCAGCCACCTTGAAATTAGGCCAGGGGCGCCTGGGTGGCTCAATCGTTAAGCGCCTGCCTTCAGCTCAGGTCATGATCCCAGGATCCTGGGATCGAGCTCTGCATGAGGCTCCCTGCGCTGCAAGAAGTCTGCTTGTATTTCCTCTCTTGCTATGTCTCTCTCTGTCAAATAAATAAATAAAATATTTTTTAAAAAAGAAAGAAAGAAATTAGGCCAATTAATAACCCTACAATGGCCTCCAAGTGCTCAGGTGAAAGGAAGAGTCAATCAATGTAACAAACTTCATTGTCATCCTGTTCTAAGAAGGTGCCACAGCTGCCCCACCCTGATCAGTCTCAGCCATAAACACGGAGGCAAAACCCTCCACCAGCCAAAAGATTACAACTCACTGTAAGCTCAAATGCTGGTTCATGTTCTTTAGCAATAAAGAATTTTTTAAAAATATTTTATTTATTTATTTGACAGATAGAGATCACAAGTAGGCAGAGGCAGGCAGAGAGAGGGAAGCAGGCTCCCTGCCGAGCAGAGAGCCTGATGCGGGGGCTCCATCCCAGGACCCTGAGATTACAACCTGAGCCAAAGGCAGAGGCTCAACCCACTGAGCCACCCAGGCTCCCCAGCAATAAAGTAATTTTTGATTAAGGTATGTACACCGGTTTGTTTAAACATAACACTGTAGCACCCTTCATAGACATAGTAATAGTAATAAACCATAGTGTAAACATAATTTTATATGCACCAGGAAACCAAAAAATTCACTTGACTTGCTCTATTGTGATATTCGCTTTACTGTGGCAGTCTAGAACCAAACCTGCAGTATCTCTGAGGTACGCTCAAATAGGAATATGTAAAAGAAATGCTCTTTCCATTTTCCTCCATTGCACATTAGACAAGGTGTGCACATTAGACAAGAGCTAGATGTGTTTCTCTTTGTGCACGGAGCCCCTTGGGCATTAAAGAACAGCTGTGGGGAGCCCCATGGGGTGCTGGGAGCCAGTCGAGGGAGCAGGACCTGTACTGTCTGTACGTTGGGGGATGGGAGGGTGTCTGTCCTGTGCTGTGCCACCTGGCCCAGCTGGGACCAGTGGGAGGAGCTGGGCCATGGACTGAGTTGAAGGGTTCGCTGCTGGTGGCGCCCCCAGCCCTCACCCCACGCAGCCTGAAGTCAGCTCCATGGTTCTCTTGAGTCAAGAAGCCTGAGGAGGAGATGAGAGCCAGATAAAGGCAGCTGAGACCTCTGCCTGGCAGAAGGTTCAGAAGCTCCTTGCTTCAAAGGGCAAGCTGCACTGCTTATGCTAGGAGGTGGCCATGTGTCCAGGCACTGCTTCCCAACCCTTGAGCCCGAAGGGTGCTGGTCTCCTCCTCCCTCCCTGCATGCGCAGTGCTGGGGAAGGGCTTGGCAGCAGAACTGGCCCTCTCTCCCCTAAGCAAGACTAACACAGTCAGGAAGGGTACAAGGAAGGCTGGGTGCCAACTAGGTCTCCTGGCTCCAGAAAAGCAGCTCTCCCACATGTTTATATGAATTTGCATTTCTCTTCAGGCCTCTGCCCATGCAGGCCAACGGGGCTTCCCCGACTCCTCAAACCATATGAATTTTGTACAGTTTGCTGTGGCCTGACTTTCACACCACACCTATAACCCTTTCTGAGGGGGTGAGGGCAAGGGCACAGAAACTTCTGGTCAGTGAACAAGCTGCTGAGGTTTACTAAGCACATAGGGTACTATGTGCTTTTTCAGTACTTTGCAAAAATTTTTCAGTACATTGTTAAAAATGTTGAATTAGTCAATGCATTCACATGGAACAAATGAGAGTTTAAAAGGGACATTTCCCTTCCACCTGTGTCCCTAGCCACCAGTACCCTATACCTAGAGACAAATACTGTTACCAGTTTTTCTTTTTCTTTCTTTCTTTCTTTTTTTTTTAAGATTTTATTTATTTATTTGTCAGAGAGAGCACGCGCACAGGCAGACAGAGTAGCAGGCTCCTCTGCTAAGCAGGGAGCCCGATGTGGGACTCGATTCCGGGACGCTGGGATCATGACCTGAGCCGAAGGCAGATGCTTAACTGACCGAGCCACCCAGGCATCCCTGTTACCAGTTTTTCCAAGCCTTACCCCCATCAATATGTTACAGCAGACACTGCTGGCTGAACCCTCAAATCCGTTCTGTTTTCTTTTTTTTTTTAAGGATAGAGTCACCAGCGTTTAACAGATATACAGCATCCGTGAGAAAAACTACATTTCCCAACCACCCTTGCAGTTAAGTGCAGGCCTGAGTCCTGCCTGACCAATGGGATGTAAGTAAAATTGATGTGCTCCTCTTTCAGGTTATATCTTTTTTTTTTTTTTTTAAGCTTTATGTATCTAAGTAATCTCTGTACCCAACATGGGGCTTGAGCTCACAACCCCAAGATCAAGAGTTCCGTGCTCCTCTGACTGAGCCAGCCAGGGGCTCCCTTTATACTGATGGAAAGAAGTATGTTTAGCATTTGTCAAAATTCAACATCATTTCATGATGAAAACTCTCAACAAATTAGGTATAGAAGGACCATTCCTCACCATAATAAAGGCCATATATGACGAGCTTGCCACTAACATCATACTCAATAGTATAAAGTTAAAGCCCTTTCCTCTAAGATCAAGAAGAAGACAAGACTCACCCACTCTCACCATTTCTATTCAACTTAGTCCTGGAAGTCCTAGCCATAGCAATTAGGCAAGAAAAAGAAATAAGGCATCCAGATCAGAAAAGAAGAAGTAAAATGATCTCTTCAGATGACATGGTATAAGAAACCATAAAGACTCCACCAAAAACTTCTAGGACTAATAAATGAATTCAGTAGTGTCACAGGATACAATATCATGCAGAAAAGGAAAAAAACAACCTCAGATTATTAAAATCATAAATAAGAGAAGGACCATTATTATGAACTTTTCAGAAATAAAAGTATGATAATAGAAAAAAGAAAGCAATCCCATTTACAGTAGCATCAAAAAACAATAAAATATTTAGGAATAAATTTAATCAAGGAAGCAAAATCTCTCTGCACTGAAAACTGTAAGACACTAATGACAAATCAAAGAACACACAAATGCATGGAAAGATATCCCATGAATTAATATTGTGAAAATGTCCATGCTACCCAAAACAATCTACAGGTTCAGTGCAATCTTTATCAAAACTCCAATGGCATTTTTTATAGATATAGATAAAACTACCCTAAAATTTGTATGGAACCACAAAAGACCCTGAATAGCCAAAGAAATCCTAAGGAAAAAGAACAAAGCTAGAGAATCACACTTCCTGATTTCAAGCTATATTACAAAGTTATAGTAATCAAAATAGGATAGTACTGGCATTAAAAAACAGGCATATAGGGGCGCCTGGGTGGCTCAGTGGGTTAAGCCTCTGCCTTCATGATCTCAGAGTCCTGGGATAGAGCCCCATATCGGGCTCTCTGCTCAGTGGGGAGTCTGCTTCCCCCTCTCTCTGCCTGCCTCTCTGCCTACTTGTGATCTCTCTCTGTCAAATAAATAAATAAAATATTTTTTTAAAAAACAGGCATATAGATGAGTGGAACAGAGTAGAGAGCTGATGACATGATTGTCTATGTGGGTTTGTTTTTTTTTAATAGATTTGTTTTATCAAGTTGAGGAAGTTCCCCTTTATTCCTATTTACTGTTTTTTTTGTTTTTTGTTTTTTTTTTAGGGTTTCTATAATAAGTGGGTTTTGGATTTTGTCAAATGCTGTTTCTACATCTACTGATATGATCATGTAATTTTTTTTTCTTTAGCCTATCATGATGGATTACATGAATTGATTTTTGAATGTTGAACTGCTTTCTACACTCATGATGAATCCCACTTGTTTGTGATATATAATTCTTGGTATACACTGTTGGATTTAATGTGCTAATTTTTTTAAACATTTTTACATTTATGTTTGTGAAAGATATTCAACTGTACTTTTCTTGTAATGTATTTTCTGGTTTTGGTATTAGAGTTCTGGCCTTATAGAATGAGTTAGGCAGTATTTACTCGACTTCTATCTTCTGAAAGAGATTGTAGTGAATTGGTATAATTTCTTCTTTAAATTTAGAAATTCAGCAGTGAACCCAGCTGAAAGTTGTGCTTTCTGTTTTGGAGGGTTATTAATGATCACTCAGTTTCTGCAATAAATATAAGGCTATTCAAATTGTCTGTTTCTTCTTGTGTGAGTGCTGGCAGATTATGTGTTAGGTGGAAATTGTTCATTTCATGTAGGTTATCACATTTGTGGGTATAGAGATGTTCACAGTATTCCTTTATTATCCTCTTAATGTCCACAGGGACTATATTAATGTCCATCCTTTCATTTCTGGTGATAGGAATTGGTGTCCTCTCTCTTTTTTTACTTAGTGTGGTTGGTTACAGGCTTACCAATTTTAGCGATCTTTTCAAAGAATCAGCTTGTTGGCTTAGTTAATTTTCTCTGTTCATTTTCTGTTTTCGAGTTCCTTGATTTCTACTCTAATATTTATTTCTTTTCTTCTGCTTACTTTGGATTTAATTTGCTCTTCCTTTTCTAGTTTCCTAAGGTAGAAGCTTAGATTAATTGATTTTACATCTTCTTTTCGGATATATGCGTTCAGTGCTATAAAGTTCTTCTAATCACTGCCTTCACTGCATCTCACAAATTTTAATAAGTTGAGTTTTCACTTTCACTTAACTAAAAATATTTTCATATTTCTCTTGAGATTTCTTTGTTGGCCCATATGTTATGTAGAAGTGTGTTGTTTAATCTCCAAGTATTGTGGGATTTCCAGCTATTTTTGTGTTACTGATTTCTAGTTTAATTCCACTGTGGTCTGAGACCAGACATTGTATAATTTCTGTTCTTTCAGATTTGTGAAGTTGTGTTTTATGCCCCAGGCTGTGATCTATCTTGGTGAATGCTCCATGTGAGCTGGGGGAGAATGTGTTTTTGCTGCTGTTTGATGAAGCAGTCTATAGATGCTCATTATATCCAATTGATTGATGATTATTGTTGAGTTCGATTATATCCTTACTGGTTTTCTGCCTGCTGGTTCTGTCTATTTCTGACACACAGGTGTTGAAGTCTCCAGCTCTAATAGTGGATTCATCTATTCCTCCTGCGGTTCTGTCAGTGTTTGCCTCATGTATTTTGATGCTCTCTTGTTGGACACATACACATTAGGATTTTTTGACTTCTTGAATACCTGTATTGTATGTAATACCCATCTTTATAACTCTCCTTGCTCTGAAGCCTACTATGTCTGAAATTAATACAGCTACTTTTGTTTTCTTTGGATCATGTTAGCATGATATATCTTTCTCCCTCTATTTACTTTTAATGTATATGTGTCTTTATATTTAAAGTGAGTCTCTTATAGATAACATACAGTTGGGTCTTGTCTTTTCATGCACTGATATAGAGCCATCCTTGAGAAAATCTCTATTCTTGATGGATTTTGACCATTGTATTTAAAGTGGTTATTGATAGGGGTACCTGGCTGGCTCAGTCAGTCGGGCACCCAGCTCTTGGTTTCGGCTCAGATCATGATCTCAGGGTGGTGAGATCAAGCCCTGCATTGGGCTCCACAGTCAGCACAGAGCCCGCTTGAGATTCTCACATTTTTCTTCCCCCTCTGCCCTGCCCCCTGCTTGTGTGCATGTGCACATGCTCTCTCTAAAATAAATAAATAAATAAAATCTTAAAAAATAAAGTGGTTATTGATATAGGTGGATTAGTATCTGTCATATTTGTTGCTTTTTTTGTCATTGTTCCTATTTTGAACTTCCACTTCTTTTGTCTTTTGTGATTTTTAACTGATCATTTTATGATTCCATTTTCTCTTTCCTAGTATATCAGTTATTCTTCCTTTTTTTACTTCTTTCAGTGATTGCCCTAGAGTTTGAAGTATACATTTACAACTCATACAAGTCCAGTTTCAAATAACTCTACACTATTTCATGAGCACTGTGAGAACCTTATAATAACAAAATAATCCTAATTCCTCCCTCCCATCCGCTGCATCATTATTGTCATTCATTTTACTTATACATAAGCATAAATATAAGCATATATAATTGAATGTACTGTTACTATTATTTTGAACAAACCTACCTGTTAGATCAATTAAGAATAAGAAAAATGTTTTTATTTTACCTTCACTTATTCCTCTGATGCTCTTTTTTCCTTTCTGTAGATCTGAGTTTCTGATCTATGTCATTTTCCTTCTCTCTAAAGCAGACATACTTGCAAAAAGTCCCCCAATTTATGTTTGTCTTAGAAAGTCTTTATTTCACCTTCATTTTCGAAGGATAATTTCACAGGATACCAAATTTTAGGTTGGTGGTATTTTTCCACATCAACCCTTGAAAAATTACACTCTACCCTCTTCTTGCTTGCAAGGTTTCTGAAGAGAAGTGGGGTGTAATTCTTATCTTTGTTCTTTGAGAGGTAAGGTATTTTCCTCTGATTTTTCGTTCCTTTTGATGCTTTGCAATTTTAATAGGATATACACAGTTGTAGGGTTTTTTGTTATTGTTTATGTGGTTTTTGTTTGCCATCCATCCTGCTCAGTGTTCCTTGGGTTTCTTGATTCTGTGGTTTGGTGTCTGACAATAATTTGGGGGAAATTCTCAGTCATTATAGTTTGAAATAGTTATCTTGTTTCTTCTCCTTCTTGTATACTTTCTCATTGTGCCTATGTTATACCTCATTTTTAGTTGTCCCACAGTTCTTGGATATTCTGCTCCATTTCTTTCAGTCTCTTTTCTTTGCTTTTCAGTTTGGAAAGTTTCTCTCGAGATATCCTTAAGCTCAGTGATTCTTTCCTCAGCTGTGTCCAGTCTGCTAGTAAGCTCATCAGAAACATTCTTCATTTCTATTGTGGCGTTTTATATCTCTAGTTTTTCTTTTTTAAACTTTCCTAAATGTCCATTTCTGTGCTTACATTGTCTATCTGTTCTTGCATGCCGTCTACTTTATCCATTAGAGCCTTAGCATATTTATCGTAATTGTTCTAAATTCTCAGTTTGATGATTCCAACATCCCTATTGTATCCGAGTCTGATCCCGATGCTCATTTTGTCTCTTCAGACCTGGACTTTTGCCATTTAGTATACCTTGTAGTTTTTTCTTGATGGCTGGACAGGATGTAGTGGATAAAAGAATTGCTGTAACAGCCCTTTAGTGATATGGCGATAAAATTTAAATTTTTTGTTTAAAGATTTTATTTATTTGACAGAGAGATCACAAGTAGGCTGAGAGGCAGGCGGGGAGAGAGAGAGGAGGAAGCAGGCTCTCCGCTGAGCAGAGATCGCAATGCGGGGCTCGATCCCAGGACCCTGAGATCATGACCTGAGCCGAAGGCAGAGGCTTAACCCACTGAGCCACCTAGGCGCCCCGATATGGTGATAAAATTTAGCAACGTGTGTGTGTTGGCAGGGGACCGTGCTCTATAGTCCTGGGATGAAGTGTGAGGCTTTTACTGAGCCTGTGCCTCTGGCCTATGAACTTCACAAGTACTCCTTAATGCACCCGAACCCTCATCTAGCCCCATAAATGACACAGGACGGCCACAGTGGGTCGTGTCATTCCCTTCTTGCCCATGGAAAGCGAGCGCCTGCTGGAGTTAGATATGGTAGTCCCTCCTTATTTGCAGGGGGTATGTTCCAAGACCCCCGGTGGATATCTGAAACCATGGATTGTACTGAACTCTATAAACTCTATAAAAACTCTGTGTTTTTTCCTCTACATACATACTTAGGATAAAGTTCAATTTATAAATTAGGCACAGTAAGAGATTAACAATAATAACTAATAATAAAATAGAATGATTATAACACCATACTGTAACAAAAGTTATATGAATGTGGTGTCTTTCTTTCAAAATATCTTATTGCCCTCTACTCACCCTTCTTGTGATGAGATGATAAAATACCGACACGATGAGATGAAGTAAGATCACTGACATAGGCATGTGATGTAGCATTGGGTTACTGTTGACCATTTGATGATAGGTAACAAGGGGGATCATATGCTTCAGGATTGTGGTTGACCATGGGTAAATGGAACTGTAGAAAGCAAAATCACAGATAAGGAGGACTACTGTATTTCTCTTTCCTGGGTCAGTTAGGTTCTGATAAAACGGCATCAGGTTAGGCTCCAGTTAAATGGTGTTTCCCCAATAGTTTGTTGGTCTTTTGACTTTGCTTATGGTTGTCATGCCATCCAAACTCTATTATTTATTCAGCGCCAGGCTCTGTCGTGATAGCTGGGGAAACTGGAGTGAAGAAGATTAACACTTCCTTGCTTTCCTGGAATGTCCAATCCATTGATCCAGTGGAGGACAGAAAAACAACACAGAGATCTGGGCTGTAGGTTTGGTCCTGATGAAGAAACTGTGGGGCCTGTGGCTATGTGGTAAAGATGGAGAAACGGGCCTAGAAATGGAAGAGCCCAAGGTGTCATGGTGAATTGGTGGTCCAGTTCTGGAGGCTTAGTTAGAGCTCTTTTCTCTCTATCAAAAAAGCTGTTCCTGACCAGCATTGGATCTTGTAATATTATCTCCACAGAACTGTTTTCTTCCCATAAAGTGAGGGGTAGGATCAAGATTGGAACTGATTTGGTCTGTGTTAGGGAACATTTAGAATAGGAAGCAGACCAGCCCATCCTGTTGGATGAACAGTGTTGATAAAGGCCTCATCTGCTAGGGGGAAGTTCTGTAGGCAGTTTCCCCATAGGCAGGGCCAGCAAGGCATTTCTCGGCCTCTCCCACACCATTGCTAATTATGGCCAGACCAGCCCTGAGGGTGTACTTCTAGAATAAGGAGATTTTCTCATCAAATCTTTGGTTACTTTGAAGTGACAAGGGCAGGTTAAATGCTAACTTCTTTTTTTTCCCCTAGGTTTTAAAATGAACTGATTTCTTGTCATCATCCAAAATTTTTCTTTTTTTTTTTAAGGGTCATTATGAACTTATGGTTGTAAACATATCTGACATGCTTTAATCCATCGCAATTACAATACTCAAACTGCCCCATCTTTAGCAAGAAAGAGCTTCCTCCCAGTGGATCCCAAGTCCTTTCTTTCTACAAGCTTGCAGTAGTCTTTGACAGCTGGATTCACATTTGGTACAACAAGATGTTCCAGGCTTCTCTTGTACACTTTCTGCCCCAAGCCTGCAATCAGCCGTTTGGAGTCCACTGGATATCAGAAGACCACAGGCTGAGCTTGGCTGCCTCATGGGAGAGTTTCTTCATGTTTCCCAGATGAACAACATGGAAATCAGGGCATGGTGTCTCTTGCCTAACTCTGCAACAGATACTCTGTCCAGGGGTGCCTGGCTGGCTCAGTGGGAGGAGCATGTGACTCTTGATCTCAGGGTCGTGAGATTGAACCCCACGTTGAGAGATTACTTAAATAAACAAACTTTAAAACAAAACAGAATAAAATAAATAAAACATGCTCTGTCCAGGGATTAGACATAAAAAGGGAAAATTCCGTGGGCTTCTCAGATTTCACAGTCATTTCTCAATTGAAGTCAGTGGTTTTCCACCTTGCCTCCATAGTGAAATCCCCAGGGAGCTTAAAAAAAAAAATGCTGCCTGGGCCCATCCCCAGACATTCTAGGATGTGTCTTGAGCAACAGGATTTCTTACAGTGTAAACCAACCAGATGGTGCTCAACCCTGGCCGCACATCGTTAATCATTCCATATGTGTTTTTACACTTCACTACGTGTATATGGAGCTCTAAACAATACTGTTGCACGTATCTTAAAAATGTACAAAAATTGCATCCTATTGAGTGTACCTTTGGGAAGCTGGTTTTTCACCCTAGCACTGTTTGGATGCATCTGGAGTTGATACTTACACCTCTGGTTCGTTCACTGTAACTCCTGCACCACATTTCAGGTCTTTCCTCCCGCTCATCATCTTCCATCCCTCTCCTGCAAAATTCATTGCAGTTAGTTGCTCAGGCCCCAAATCTTGGAGTCATCCTTGACTTTCCCTTTCATCCCACGTGCTGTTGTTCATGAGATCCTCTTAGCTCTGCCTCCAAACATACCTGAGATGTGGTGGTTTCTCACCCCTCTTTTGGTAGCCCCTGGTTCCACCCACCGTTATTTCACCTGGATTTGTGCAACAGCATCCTAAGTGGTCTCCCTGGTGGAAACTTTGACCCTCTACAATCATTATTTCAAAGCAGTCTGGATAATATAAATCAGATCAGGGGCGACTGGGTGGCTCAGTGGGTTAAAGCCTCTGCCTTCGGTTCAGGTCATGATCTCAAGGTCCTGGGATCAAGCCCCGCATCGGGCTCTCTGCTCAGCGGGGAGCCTGCTTCCCTTCCTCTCTCTCTCTGCCTGCCTCTCTGCCTACTTGTGATCTCTGTCAAATAAATAAAATCTTAAAAAAAAAACATATATATATATATATATATATATATATATATATATATATATATATAAATAAATCAGATCACGTTACTCCTTTTCTCAAAACCTTCCAATGGATACCCATCTCTCTCAGTAAAATTCAGAAGTTCTCACCAGGAGTTGCCATGCATTTCTACCATCTCCCCACCTTCTGATCTCATCTTCCTCCTTTCCTCCCTTACTCATGTTGCTCTTGCTTTCTTATTGTTCCCTGAACATAACAATCCCATCCCCACCACTGGGCCTTTGTATGTTGTTGCTGTCTTCTCTGCCTGGAATGTTCTCTCACCAATATTCGTAAGACTGAAAATTAATAAAAAGAAACTTCATTAGAGTGGGCAAGCTAGAAGAGGGAGCCCTAGCACTCAATGTCAATTACAGGAGAAAGGGTCAGTAAGGAAATCACAACAGGAAAGAATCATCAATTTCAAGCCCAAACAGGAAAATATGTATATTCTGTCTCCTATAAGAAATTGACAACTCCTTGCAACTCAGCCAGTGAGAAACATTGTCACCCCGAAGCCTTGCTTTTCTCTGATGTATTTTGGTTCAAAAGAACCCCTCCCAACTTCTTCCTTGTTCTCCATAAAATAACATTCCACTCTTTTGTTGCACTTGCCTATGTGTTTTGCCACAGCTTATGTGTCATGAATTGCAGTTCTCCGCTACTCCCGAATAAACCCATTTTTGCTGATTAAAACACACTTATTTTTGAGATTAAGAAGACCTGCTTTCTTATTTCTGTGAGATGTCATATTTTATGAAAGAGGTCCCCTTTAGCCAACTGTCCCCAGTAATACATATATCCCATCTCTCCCTGTGCTCTTACTACATTATGGGAAGAACTGACTCCTACTTTCAACTAGTTTATTGGGTTGGCCTGGACCACCATTACGCAATACAGAAGATAATACATAATAATACAAGGTATACCCGGGAAAAAACATGTCCTTGAATGGATTACCCACCCACCCCCAGATCCAGGGATCCCTCCCACAATCATACTCTATGGTAATTGCTTTAAAAACAAACTAACCTCAAAAGAGACCCTTATCCTTCCTCTTCCTCCCAAACATAAACTCGCAAATATATACTTGCCTACTTGCCCCATGGGACATAAGCAACATAGAATAGAGGAGAGGTCGCTCAGGCTGCGGAGTAGTGTTGATTCAGTCTGGACCCTCTGATCCAATCTACCCTCTTCACACACAACTTCCTACACACGCTTCCCCACAGCTCACCTTCTCTACCAGCCCCCCAGCTCTCCATCACCACAAATATGTCTGGCTCTAGGAAAACAGGCAGTGCTCTCCAGCCACCCCCCGCCCCGGTAAAGTAGTTTTATTTTAAAATAGCCATTCATCGGGACGCCTGGGTGGCTCAGTTGGTTGGGCGGCTGCCTTCGGCTCATGTCATGATCCCAGGGTCTTGGGATCGAGTCCCACATCGGGCTCCTTGCTCAGCGGGGAGCCTGCTTCTCCCTCTGCCTCTGCCTGCCTCTCTGTGTGCCTGTGCTCACTCTCTCTGACAAATGAATAAATAAAAATCTTTAAAAAAAATAATAAAATAAAATAAAATAGCCATTCATGTGAAAAGGGCACTCCTTTTGAGAAATCCAGGTATGGGGCAAGAAGACGTTGAATCACATAAGCAAAACTGATCGGACTCCTCCCTGTTCTCCCATACCTACTATTTACCTTTTCTCTGGCTATATCTTGGTTCAGGGACTTGATTTCTGCCTGAAATGACATCTTTATCCAAATCTCCACCTTGAAAATTCAGTTCCGGCCCAACTTCCCCCACATCCACGTCCAAACTATCCCTGACCCTTGCCACCGGAAGACTATTTTCCAAACTCATCAGGGTTTATCAGGAGCCCCCTGGTTCTGGGTAAGTTCTCCTAAAGATATGAGTGCTGGTCTTGCAAACTTGACATTGAACTCTTTGTGGATGGTTCTCAACCTTGGAATTTTGGAATCATCCTGTAGGTTTAAGAAATATGGTTGCCTGGGTCCTAGCTCACGGATTCTGATTTAATGAGCCTGGGGGTGTGAACAGGCATCAGAATTTTTTTAAACCTTCCCAGGTGGTCTTACTCTGTATCCAAATTAAGAACCATGGGCTTTCCAGCAAGGACTCTTTCTTGGAATCGCTTGGTAGTTTGCATTATGATGGATTATCAATTCCTTTTCAAAAAAAGAAAAGGTAACCTGCTAATTAATGCTTGTCAAAGGCTGCTGAAACTTCAATGTCCAAAGCCCACAGGCATTAATGTCTTTGATTTGTAGGGTGTTTTAGATTCTTGCTTCTCGGAGTGTAAGCCATGGACCAAGAGAATGCCAATTCCATCAGGAGCTTGTTAGAAATGCAGAAACCCTGGCCCCGGCCCAGTCTTGAGAACTGTAAAACTTTGAGCACAAACAATTTTGTCCTTCCCACCAATTAGGTGACTTGAACAAACACTAGCATAGTTTCTAGCAGCTCAAGACTGTTTCCCTGTAACAACCCAGCACTCCTTGAGTCCCTGCCTGGGAAAACCCAAGCCTGCCAAAAGAATTTACCATTTGTTACAGCCAAACACCTGACCAGAACCCTCTGACCTCCCTTTCCATAGAGCATTTACTTAAAAAGAAAAAAAATTTTACAATTGTAAACAGTTTCTCTGTCCCTTTAAGATGTCTGTGCATCTCCTGAAACCCAGGAGTGTCTGTCCCAAGGACCTGAGAGTCACCCCTTTGAAGCACAACCCTCAAGACAGATAGGGCTCCTTCTCCCAGTCTCTGTGGGTGGGCAGAAGTTAATAAGCTAGCCGGTTAGCAGACACAGATAGGCTCATCACCTTGACCAATCCCCACCACCCACTTTCAGTAATTTTCCACTTCTGTAACTCTGCTCAAGGCATCGCTTGTCTCCCCCCCCCCCCCCGCCCCGCCCCACCTCCCTTATCACCCTTTAAAATTCCAGTTACCTCTGCACAGAGGCCGGTCGAGATCAGTCCCATATGGAGGCCTCTCCCCTACTGCAGTGGTCACCGAATAAATCTGTCTTTCCTGCCTTTAACGAGCGCGTCCGGCTCTTCTTCAACTGTCTCCATTTTAACAAGATTCTTAGGCATTCTGCATGTACATTAAAGTTTGAGAAGCACTGTTTTATATTCTTCATTCCTTCAAATGACTTCTAATAAACAGCCCTAACTGGTAGACAGGAATTACGATGCCCATTTTACTAGTGAAGGAGCTGAAGGTCAGAGCTCCGCTCAGTCACACGGTTCAACGGGAACTGGAAGCCACTTCATGACTGAGTCACCATGCGGCGCTAATGGGAGAGAAGGACACGCTGCACGCAAGGGCCCAGCAGCGACACCGTAGGGGAAGAAGGCAGGCCTGTCTTCATGCCCCCTCCCCGCCATGTCCCTGCAGGCTCTCCTCATCTGTAGTTGCAAGAGAACCGTTTTGGAAGCATGCCTTGTCAAGGTACCGGGGAATTCTGATCGGAGTTCTCCTACCTGTGGCTGGAGTCCCGGGAGCACGGCTGCTGGGGGATGAGTCACTACACTGACCCTGCTCAAGGACAGAAGAGGGTTGCCTGGAAGCCACAGAAGCCTCGCCTTTCGCAGGCTTGTGGGCACACGGTGCTGCTGGCTCTGTGCGAAGTCAGAGCCGGGCGCGGCCTTAGTCCTGCACCCGTGGCTCCACGCTCTCTGCGCTCACTGCTGATGCTCTCCGAGCTCCAGCTCCGACTGTCCCCATTCTTGCTTTCCTGGCTCAACACTGACTCCCCGCCTCCTGGCCTGTCTGCTTGCTCCCTGGTCCCTTCTTCACAGAACTCCCGTCCCCCCACCCCCCAACCCGGGCTTTTCTTGATTTCAAACTTGCACACAAGACAAAAATTCAAATGTAACAAATCATTGAATTAAATTATATTTCATCCTCTCTGTCCCTTCTCCTCATTCACCTCAAATTAGACTGAAAGACTATCAGTAGGAGATCAGTTACCAATTTTAAACACCCGTCATTCCCCTAGGGAAGACAGCGAAACCACTCACACGAATGACAGGATGAATTTCTCTGGTCGTTTGCAAACCTCTTAGAGCATGAGAAGTAGAGGAGCTCCCCCACCACTACCCCTTACCTTATACACATGGAGAATACTGATTTTTCATGCTCAATATCTTTGACACCAATGATTTAAATTCAGCCATCATTATGGTAAATATTTTTATTGTTAGCTTTATCAGAAAAACTTGTATTATAGGCAATTTCTGATACATAATTTTATTAGAGCCAGAGATGATCACTTCTAGAAAAACAAACCTCAGGTTAGAATGGAAGACAATGAAAAAACAGATTTCACTTTATAATTTACTTTTAGTAAGCCATCTGAAGCCTGCCAATTCCTTTGCATGAGTATTATTTTAACATTGTATAAGAGGTCATTAATAGAAAACACACATGCCCCAAACCTTCATATCCTGAATCTTCAAGTCAATCATTAACTTTTCTTAGATTTTTGAAAACATGAAAATAAAAGTCATTTCTGATAACAGCACTCACACACCATGTACACTGTAAGGAGGTGCAGCAGTCAAGGCTAAACCTCGTATTCTCCAGGTTTTAGCTGAAATTACCCTTACTGATTTCTTAGATTCTTATCAGTCTTGTCTGGGGGCTTACTGATTTCTTAGATTCTTATCAGTCTTGTCTGGGGGCTATTTTGCCTTTGGCGGCCTAAAGAGAACACAGTATTAAAATACATTTATGATCTCTACTGACAATACGGCATGAGTGGGTTTCTAACTCTGGGGACATGAGTGGAGACACAACACATCCCAGTATGCAGCTAAGTGCCCCTAGTTATCCCTGAGCGGGGCAGTTTCATGTGATCACTTTGACTCTGCAGCCGAAGTCTGGGGTTGGATCTTCCTAGCAGCTTCCAGAACAGAAACCGGGTTCACTTTGTCTCCGAATTCTTTTTCTCGATGCTCAAGAAGAATGCCCTAAAAGGAAACAAGAGGGAACATCAGTCCTCACTCTGAGTCACTCATTCATGGGACAGACACAGCAGCAGCTAGGGCATCAGGGGCCAGAGATGTGGGTCAGACCTGGCTCTGCTCCTGAGGGGTTCAGTTCTGGTGGCAAAATGGGAACAGGTAGGTTACATCACAAAGGGTGAGCTGTGGTACTGTGGGAGGAGGAAGTCAGGAGTGACATCTATGTGGAGGGATATAATGGGGTGACCAGGGAAGGCTTCACAGAGGATAAAACATGGAAGGCAGTCACGGGTAGAGGTGAAGTAAAACAGCACACCAGGCAGAGAGAGTTGACACAGAATGAGCTTCCAGAGAAAAGCCTCGAGGTGTACAAGTGGAGCTCAGAAGTCAGACGGTGACCATCTGAAAAGGAGACGTAACCTCTCTCGACTTCAGTTTTCCTAAGAATGCAGATGCCGCTCCTGATACTGTGAAGTAAAATGCTCTAAGACAGAGGATACACCAAAGTTCCTGAAAGTGGTAAAAAGCACAAGATAGTGTGTTTGAGATCGGTATCGAGAAATCCTTGTGAAAGAGTTCCTCGACCCAGGAGATCAGGGAACTCATATTAACAAAACAAATAAATATACAAATATTATAAATATGTTTGCTGCACCATTATTTATAAAGACTTTTTTAAAAAAACTAAAAGTCCCACTACACTGAGGTGACTACAGGAAAGCCAATCAGGAAACTATATTTACATGTCTAATAAAGCAGTATGCAGACATCAAAAATACTGAGGAAGAATGACACGGGAGATGTTCGTGACACACCGTTAAGTGAAAGAATATCTAGGAAGAGATTTTCTTAAAAAAGCGGGGGGGCTTCTCAGCTTAGCTCTGTTCTAGTGGGTTATAGGCAGAGGCTAAGCTATGAAATGACTCTCCTCACCTTCTACTGTTGCGTTTTCAAATTTTCTATGTTGAAAACTCATTACTTCTTTAAAGTAAGCGTGTTTTAAAGATAATTATTATAAAAGAAATCCCCACTGAGGGGCAGCTAGCTCAGGGGGACTGTGAAAACTCTGTGCTCCAGAAACCTGGAGGCAAGTCCTGAAGTCAGCCAGGCCAGCCCACCTGCCACCAGAAAGGAAGAAGGCCGTGCTCCAGGGAGCAGCAACAAAGTCAAACGACACACCTAGCAACACCGGGAATGTGCCAGCCAGGCTTGGGGAGCCTGTGAGCACCACATGAGTCACTGGCAGGCAAGAGAAGACTGCCAGGTGAGCTCTGCCCTGCCCCGGAGGCTGAGGGAAGGCGGCGCTAGGGGGGAGGAAGGAATCCCAGTGCGCCAGAGCCAGAAGAGGCTGGGCCACTGATCCTCTCCAGAAGAGGCCTGCCCAAGTGCAAGGGTCTCTGGAAGGGGTCTTTGGGAACCACTGCTGAGGAGAGGCTCTGGGCAGGGGAAGGGTGCGGTCCATGGAGCAGGATGTCTCTGAGTTCCTGAGTTCCATTTCCATTGTACCACTTAGCAGCTGTGTATCTCTTAGAGGAGTTATTTTGTCTCATTCATAATTCATCTCCTTACATGTAGATGGGAATAAAAGTCCCTAACATCGCAGACTGGTTGTGAGGAAGATGGGAGATGGTACACAGGAGGAATCAGAACAAGGCAGGCACTCTCTGGCAACCGTGATCACCAAGACATTTTGATATATTTACCAGAAAGGAGGCAAATAGGTTTGTATTATATCAGACACCAATCCATGTGAGAATCTAATACAGACAAGCAACAGCAGTTACCAAGGTTTAAAAGGAAGAGAACAGAAGTAGAGCTTAAAATGGAAAGATTTCTATTCATCCCCAATTGAGAGAAGTATGCAATTATTAATGTTAACAGTGAGATCCGCCAATGCAAACAATACCGTCTTGTTACCGAGGAGGCCAAGTGTTAATGTCATGTCCAAATTTGGCAGAGACAGGACCCGCAGTCAGGCCATCAGTCTCGAGGTCCTCCTGCTGGGTTCTGGAAACTGCATCCACTTCACCTCACCCCTGCTCTGCATCCAACCGGCACCTGCTGGTACTGCCTTCCAGCACAGGGGAGCCCCCCTGGCTCAAGGCTGCCTCCTGGGCTCACAAGGCCCCTGTGCTGACTCTGGAGCCTCAGAGCCAGTGCCCAGAGCAGCCTGTCTGCGGAGAAGTCTGTCACCTCTCCAGGGCAGTACCCCACAGGGAAAAGTGCTGTCTCCCCCCATATCTCCTTGCTGCTCCCCCTAATACAGGCTGTTTTTCTTCTTTCTCTCCTCCTCCTTTTCTCTACTGACCATCCCTGAAGACCTGTGAGAATTGCGGGGAATAAGTTCTTAATACATTAAAAACAATGCTTTTGTTCAAGTGCTAAAGACGGAACTGGACATCAGGAAACGTGGATGCAGGCTTGCGCTCACCCACGCCCCTCAGTCCCAAGTTACTGGCCCGCAGAACTCCCAGACCATCTCAGGGCATTACTGTGATGAGTGAGGAGATTCGAGTGTGAGGTGGCTTGTGAGCAGATGTGTGATAAACAGTAATTCCCCTTCCTTCCCCTTCCTCACACTCCCTGGCTTTGTGGAAGAAAGGCTGTAAGACTCCAAGTAAGGAAGGTCACCCCCATATTGGGGTCTTGCACCAACAGACACAGACACACCCACAAATCCACACGTGAACAAGAGGAGTTTACCTGCTTTCCTGATCCCACCACAAAAACTCCCCCAAGGATGAAGCCTTCGCCTTCCAGGTTTCCAGAAAAGCCTCCGTTCCGGGCCCGGAAGAAGTTGTACCAGACACCCAGACGGACAAACCCCATAAACATCATCTTCCGTCTCTGGGGACCGTAGAACCTTTTCTGCAGGACCAAGAAAGACAGAGCCCCTTTGAGAAGCCTGTATGCCTGCCTTCCCCCAGGAGGAAAGGTTCCCAACAGGCATTCATTCTCAAGGACCCAAAGCTTGCTGCTTCATGTCCTCCCCCCAACCTAACCCCCACACGGCTCCCATTCAGGAGCACTCTCAACTGCCCGGGGAAAGAGAACCCTGCCGGGACAGCTTCCGACCCCAGGGCAGGCCCATGTTGCAGAAACAGCTATGCAGCTTTCCACTCTGCCTCTAACCCCTTGCTGGAGACACATAGGGCTCTTGTGCCCGACAGGGTGCTAACAGTCTGACATCCTGCACAGGGGACAGCAGAGGGGAAAGGAATATGGCTGCAATGAAGGAAGGGACAGGGGCTTGTGCTGGTCCCCGCTGCATGATGCTAGAACCCAGTGGGGCTTCAGCAATTTCCCAGGCTCCCGTGCCCAGGTCACAGTTTAGGAAGGGCTCAAGTAATAACTGAGAGGACACCTGTCAAGCGTCCCATCACGCTGTGCCCAGAGAGCTGCATGAGCTCCTCCAAATTCAGGACAGCTGAAAGGGAGGCCAGCCTCCAGCTCCAGGCCAGACATGCCCTGGGCCATCGAGCTCTCCACACCTGAGCACAGTCCCCACCAGTCTGTGTCAACAGGCTCACAGGAGATGCACCTTTTCATCCAGGAAGATCTCTCCTTTGAAATAAGGCTGGAAGTCCTGCACTTCGGTCCTGATTTGTTCCTTCACCACTGCATACAGGGGGACTCCCAGCTCGTCCAGCTTAGGCTTCAGGGAGGACAGGTCTGCAGCCTCCTGCAGAGGACAGGGAACATCAGGGGCACAAACTCCTGTGGTTCTACAGCCAGCCAACACCCGCTCCCCTGCAGGCCCAGAGCGGGGCTGGCACTGCATGTGGAAGAACAAAAGCAACAAGATGCCTGGAACAATGAAGGCCTGTGGAACCCGGCAGAAGCCTGGCCCAGCTGGGCCTGAGGCCTCAGTTGGAGGGTGTCAGGTCTCCTCCTCAGCCCAGGCTTCTTGTTCTCTCCAGGGTGGGAAGGGGAAGCAAGGCTCCTATTATGGGTGTCCGAACCATGGCCTGGGCAGCATCCGGTAACTGAGAAATTGCCACCAAACATGACCGACCGTAGCCACGGTGCCCCTCCCCTGCACCCGACCAAACCAGCACAGCCTACATAGGCAAACTTCATTCAGGCCGTGTGAACAGCTGCCCCCATGCCGTTGCTCAGCTGGCTCCCCACCCTCCAACAACCTTCCTTTTTCTCCCGTTCAAATCCCACCCTCCAGAAAGGGGTCCCTGTTCTGAAAGTTCTCCCTGGCTCATCTAGCCTGGAATAAAGTCCCAATTCTCTGTGCATATCCAGTCTTTCTTCTTGGAGACTTTTTGGGAAGCGAGTCTGTGTGTGACCACCAAGCTGAGCACGATCACTTAAGTTCCCAAGTGTGTGTCATAGTTAGATGCCATGTTTTCCATTTCTTGTATCCCTTCATGCCCAGCACACGGCTGGACACACAGAAGGTACCAGATACCAGGTGGAAAGATTTGAAGGTGAAGGTGGATGGTGGGGACAATGCAGCTAGACTGATAAATACAGACACCCCTCACTCTCATGAATTACATGCTGGATGGAGAAAGGAAACTACTTCGTGGTTCAGAAAAAATTCTTCACAACTAGTATCAGAATTAAAGAAATAACAGCCCACTTGGCTCCAATACAAATATGTTGCCGTATGTAGCAACTACATGTAACTTTCTGTTTATTTGCTGGAACAAACAAAAAGGACAGCTAAGAAAATAGAATCCGTTATGAAGCACTAGTCAAGAGCTTCAGTGAGGGGCAAACCTTGCCCTACGGCAGAGAGGACTACAGGTCTGCTGTGGCCTAAGACCACCCGTGTGTGAGATAAAAGGATTTACTCTTTTTTCCTGGGCACTGTACTCTGGCGTGTCACTGCACAAAGCCATGAAGTGGAGACTCAGTCCTATACCTCTGGTCTGGGCCACTAAAATAACATAGACTGCCATCCAACATATGTTTCTCACAAACGCTCCACCAGGCAGGGACCAGGGCACAGACAAGCAGGTTGTAATTAGGGAGGGTGGTTGCTCTTGGGATCTTGAGGCTTTAACTGGCCTTGGAAATCCAGTCACAACAGGCTTCCATGTTGGTATTTGAAGGCATCACAGCCTTTGAACCAAAAGCCCTGAGTTTTTAGGCCTTACTTCCCATGGCAGGCAGAATAATACCCTCTCAGGATATCCACATCCTAATCCCAGGAAGCTATGAATGTTTTGTCACAGGGTCAGGGGGCATTAAGGCAGCAGATGGTTGCTAACCAGCTGACCTTCAAGGAGAGGATCCTGTATGATCTGGGTGGCTCCAACCACAGGGGTCCTTTCAGTGACATGGTGATGCAGTGTGAGAAAGACTGGACCAGCCATCTTGATTTTAGCCCAGTGAGACCAACTTCAGAATTCCCACCTCTAGAAGTGCAAGCTAATACATCTGTATTGTTTAAAGCCACCAAGTCTGTGATAATTTGTTATAGCAACAATAGGAAATTAACACACCTCCCCACAGCAGTGTGACTTTGTCACAACCTGTCCCTCTACTTCTTCCTCCGTTAAACAAGTTGTGTTTTATAGGAATGTGTGGGGGAGACAACAGGCACTGAAATGCCCTGAATGTGAGAACATTCTCTGTCAGCCCAGCCACACAGGCAGGAGAGAGAGCTCAAGGCTGAAAGGATGGTCCAGGCTTATGGAGGACAATCAGAGGAAGGAGGATGACCACGTGGACAGGGCCAATGCCACCACGTGAGAAGCAATACTCTCTCATTCCCAGTTCTCCCTTAGGCAAGGCAGATCTCAGAATCTAGGTCTTCTGCCACTGACTGTGAACAGGACAGGTCACCAAACTCCTCTGGCCTTCACCTATCTGTAAAGTGACAAGGCTGGACTCTGCTTTCCCTTGATAAGCTTCCTCACTTATGGAACAGGTGATCATGGCCTCCTGTTGAGGGGCCAACCTGGAGATCACCTGGTCATGGAATTCCAAATTTCACCAAAATCATGCCAACTGCATTCACACCATTGGCATCACTGAAACCCCACTGTGCTGCCAATGCCAAGACACACAGTGCAGCAGTTGAGGAACCACGTGCAAATCTGTGGCTCTTGGCTGTCCCCCAGGGACTCCAGGTGGGTGACCCAGGAAGAGGGGGACAGTCTACAAGTGCAACTTTGCACTCCCCACCCCCGCCACAGGTGAGGGCTGCCCATGGCTGAAGCAGTAACCATCTAGACACTGCATTTCAATAATCAGGTGCCTGTGCTGAGCACCAGGTACACAGAATTGGACCGGTCCCCATGCCTGATTAAACGGGAAGATGGCCCCAGACACAGACAATCCATGAAAGCACAAGGGCCTGAGAGCATCAAACGAGAGTCAAGTATGTTTGCTAACCCAAGGATATGGTGAGTTGTTAAATGCATACACACAGGGAATAAATCAAAAGAAATACCTAGAGCAAATAACAGTGATGATCAATGATCAGAGTAAGCCTACAGGCCCTTAGTCCTGGCTGGAAATGCATTGGCCCCACTTGCTAGAATCCTTTTCTCTGTACAGATCCTTGATGTACTCACCTCTCGGCAGAGGAAACAGCCTGGCCTGCGCACAGCCATTATCACGGCTCCGTTCTTTTCCCAGAGCTCCTTTGCTTTGAAAGTCCTTGGTTCTGGGGAGAAAAGGCAAGTCAGTATTCTCTCCTCCCAGCCCAGCCTGGTCCCAGCCATGAGACAACTCATAAATGACACCAGTCTAACAGAGGACTTGGAAACAGAAAACAGGAAACACAGACAGGAACAAATCACCCTTCAGAGGAAGGACCCCACTGTAATCAAAATCTATTGGCAAATGCGAACATCCCAAACTGGAACATTTCTAGAAAAATGGCAAATTCCTTTGCTGGTACCAGTGGATACTGTAATGATCCTTTAGGTCAAAACCTGAAAGAGATCTTGCACTTTGATTAAAAAAAAAAAAAACACACACAAAAAAACCCCAAAACCACCCTAATTCTTCTTTTTCCTTTTTCTTTTTCTTTCTTTCTTTTTTTTTTTTAATTATTGAATGGGAATAGATCAACAGAAATTTTTATGAAAAAAAAATTTTTTTAAAGATTTTTAGTAATCTCTACACCGAACATGGGGCTTGAACTCACAATCCCAAGATAAAGAGTCACTCCACCAACTGAGCCAGTCGGGTGTCCCAAATTGATTTTTTTTTTTTAAGGTAGGCTCCAAGCCCAGCATGGAGCCCAACACAGGGTTTGAACTCACAACCCTGAAATCAAGACCTGAGCTGAGATCAAGTGTCAAACGTTTAACCAACTAAGCGACCCTAGGTGCCACCTTATGAAAAAATTTTTTAACCTAAATATATTTACTGCATGATTATTCACAGGAGAGGGTAGAAGATGGCCAGCAAGGAAATGCCTCAGAGCAGTATGGTTGTATAGCTCAAGCCTGGCCGTGGTCAGATAGGGCCTACGTCCAGTGCGGTAGCGTCGGGCACGTGCCAGCTCCTCCCCAGACCTGTTTCCTCAGTCAAAAGTGTAAACATCCAGCAGCTCCACTGAGGCTGCAGGGGGCATCAAAAGATGGGTAGCAAAGTGCCCACCGCCATGTCTGCGAGAAAAGTTCGCAGTGAGGGCTCAGCAGTAGCAGCTCTTCCTGTCCTAGCATTTCTCAGAGGAATCCGTGTCCCTGTGGGATGTTCTGTGGGAAAAAAGAGGGGGCTAAGGTCTGTAATCAAATGAGACTGGGGAACCCTGGGTTGAACACAGCCAAGCAGGTCTCTCCCAACAGGACTTCTTAGTCTCCACGAAAGTGACCTATGCTGTAAATCTGCAGTCATAGTGCCCGCCTGCCCTTGACAAGCTTCCTCACTCACAGAACAGGTGACCATGGCCTCCTGCTGAGGGGCCAACCTGGAGACCACACGGTCAGTGAGCCCCAAGTTTCACCAAAATCATGCCAGCTGCATCCACACCATTGGCATCACCAAGCTGCCAATGGCAAGAGCACCACAGTGAGGCAGCCAAGGAACCACGTGCAAATCTGTGGCTCTCAGCTGTCCCCCAGGGACTCCAGGTGGGCGCCCTAAGAAGAGGGAGACAGGTAGGTCCAGTCTACAAGTGCAACCTTATGCTCCCCACCCCCATCCTGTGTGTGCTGCGCCACAGGTGAAGGCTGTCCATGGGTGTACCAGTAACCATCCAGACACTGCATTTCAATAAACAGGTGCGAGTGCTGAGCACCAGGAACACAGAATTGGATACACAGTGTTTCTCAAATGCATCTGACCAAGGAGCTCTTTTCTGTGAAGATCCAGGAGACAACATCAGAAAGTGAAAAATGCTTGACCAGAAAAAGCTAAAATGTAAAACATGGTATGCAAGAAGATCCCAACTGCATACTATATACACATGGAAAGGAATGTGCAAAAACAAAAATGAGTGCTGTGTCAGGGTAATGGGCTTATCAGTAATTTTAAAAAGTTATTAAACTTTCCTAATGTTGTTATAGTGCCTTTTCAATTAAAAAAAAAAAAAAAAAAGGAGAGCGAGAAAGTAAGAGCACCCTTTTATAAGGAAAAAAAATGTGTAAGTCTGCATCCCAGCACCCTGGAAAAGTACAGAGGCTGGTGGGGTCCTGGCTTACCCTTCTCCAGGGTTTTCAGGTCTATGTCCTCCAGATACTCCAGCGTCGCTTTCTGGGACTTGGACAGAAACACGTCTGTGTTGGCCAGGAGCAGGGCCAAGGCAGCCGCTCCCAGGGCCCCCGCGCCAATGGACCACATCCCCATGGTGAAGAAACTTGGATCCTGGAGGAAAGACATTTCTGGAGATTGAGAGGAAGGAAGAAGATGTTATTGCTCCCACTTTGAGAGAGCTGGAATCTGGTCCCCATTCAAGCCTCTGGCTGGGCAGCAAACCCAGAGGCAGAGGAGGGGAACAGCGGTGTCAGAGACGGGAGAGGATGACTGGAGCGGAAGACAGGAGCGGATGATGAGAGTGGACGAGGGCCACTGAGCACCTGCTGCCACAAGAGCTTGGGAAAACAACAGACACCTAGAGGTTCCTGCCCCGGGAGCTCACTCATGGGTCAGGAGCAAGAACAGAGAAATGAACAGCCCTCCGAAATGTCTCTCTTGCCATTCTTCTCTTGTGCCCAAGGCCTTGGCCCCCCAGCTCTGTGGGGGTGTCCATGCTGAGCCCCCTGGAGGCAGCCTCCTTTCCTTTTCCCCTGTCAGTGGCTGCTCTTCCTTCATAGTCTGGGAGTGTCCACCATCACCTCCCTGTGGAGAGGCAGCCTTCTCTTCTTTGATCGAAAAATACTCAGAACACCAATCACACTGTGTTACCTTGTCCTTCTTCCTCTTCAGTTTGTGACTCAGAAACAGAGACCATACCATTTGCCCAGCCCCAGGCAGTGCCCAGCAGGGCCTCACTCACGGTAGCATCACTCATGGTAGAGTCTCAGTACTTTCTCTCAACTGCGAACAGCTTTGTATTTCATTCATTATACAAATAGAACAGTCTCAGAGTGAAAAAAAAACAAAAATAAAAAAAGAAGCAATACATAAAACCAGAGTCGATGAGAAAGTAAATAGCCCCTGAACATCTAGCAGCTAGTGAATGACACAGATGAACAGAGATGGCCGCTAGTAAACACCAGTATCTAATATGACATTCTGCCCCGTGTCACTAGCACTACACACGTCTGCTGGATGAAGAGGAGTGGACCGAGAGAGCAGGCATTATTTATTAAAAAAGCATGGTGCTAGGTGTCTGTCTGCCTCACAGGGGCTGGCCAAAGAGGTTTGCATGGGTCACAGGGCTCTGCAATTGCAGTGGAGTCCCACGCAGGTCCTGTAGAACCCAGCCATGTTCCCAGCTCATTCCTGGGGACCTCCCTAAGGCTTCCTCTAATTGGATCCCTGGGACTGGAGCAGGTACCCCATCCAGCTGCCTTCTCCTGACAACTACTTAAAATACTCTGTTTCCACGGCCCTCCAGTCATCCTAGGGTCTTATCCTGGGGCCTTCCTTCTAGGTACCAGCAGGACTCTGGGCAGAGATCACCGGGTACAGATCCAGGGTGTATGTGTGGCCCACCAACCAAAGACTTCTGTCTCCCCTCCAGCACTTGGCTGGGGAGAGGATTTCTCCAAATGATTAAACAAAGGCCCAGAAAGCCACATGCCACTGCCGGAGCTGGGGCTTCGAGGGATCTACTGCCATAAAGTGGGGTTGGGAGTAATGTGGTGGTGAGGATTTTGGGAAAGGGGGGTAGGCCAGGCTTGTGTTGGGGTGGGGAGGAGGAATGACCAATGAAAAGAGCTTTGCAGAAAAAGGAATCTGGCATCTGCATGTTAGGGAAGGGAGAAAAGAAGGGGAGGCCTGTGTGTGTGTGTGTGTGTGTGTGTGTGTGTGTGTGGTGGGGGTGGGGTGCTGCTACAGCCCCTCAGCACCTCTGATGGGAGGGGCTGGAGCTGGGAGAGAGGAGTTCTCACTGCGCCTCGCAGCACAGGCATCACACTGAAGGGAAGATCTCATGCCTCATCTCAGGACTAAGCAATCATCAACTGCATTTTAATCAGACCAGGCAGGCAGTTCACAACCACATGGAAATTTGAGAAGAATTGTCTCAGAGCAAAGAATCCAGGATTTTGTGCTTGGTTAGCCATAAGCCACAGAATAAAGGCCAGTGATGAGGGCAGGCTGGGCTGGGAGAGCTGCGACCTCCAGCTTCCCTTCTCTCAGCTCACTGTGGGGGTCAGCGGGCCTCAAAGTGAGCCCATTTCCATTCTTCTTCCTGGAATGTCTGTCCTACCCCATCTGTTCCGTTCTTCAGGACTTGGGACATCTCCCCAAGAAGGTTTCCTGGATGCTCTGCCTACCCTCGCTCGCTACCGCTCCCAGGAGACACGTCGTACCCATGATGCTTCCTGTGTGCTCCACACAAGATGTGGACCTACCTACCTTTGACACTGCTACCTTTGACTCTGAACAGCCATGCCCATGCAGCACAGTGCCTGCTTGATACACAGTGAGCTCTCCAAAACAGTGCACACAAATGAATTCAATAGAACTGAATGATGAGGATGATGACTCATGGAGAACCCAAGTTCTTGGACCAAGCAGGAAAGAACCTTTCAGCCTATGGGCTGGCTTCCAGTTCTTTTACGAGACAAAGTTACACATTACTCGATTATAATTCGTAGAACAATTAGGGGCATTCACAGAATAACCACAGCTCTCACCTGTGTGCTATAAACAGGAGATTCCCTAGAGCCTGGAACAATTTCTGCACCTCTACACACGTCCCAAACACCCCTGGACTTCTGACATGTGTGTATGATTCAGGAGCAGATGGCGTGGCCTCTGATCACAGATCTGATAACATTTCTGCAGCAGCACACAAAGACCAGCTTACATCTATCCTTCAAAAGGACTCGCTTCAACTCCTGAAACTTGAATGCACTGCAGGACGCCCAGAGAGCCTTACATTCAGCTCCACATCCTCCTAACACACCACTGCTGCTCTTAGAGACCAATGGCTCCATCTTCCCACCAACAGCCAGTTAGCAGCCTGTTTGCTCATGACTGCAAGGGAACAGGACTCAACTAGACTCAACATTTATTTCTAATCATTTACTCAGCACTGACCTGTTCAATCAATGGCAATTTGGGAGGATATACAACTAAATGGAACACAATCCTCAAGGACACACAGGCCTAGTACACAGGTAACAGAAATTCAAATGGAAAAGGGGAGGCAACTTGCTCCAAGTATGAACATGAAGCTATGGGGATGAGAGCCAGCTCCATCTGATCTGGGAAGCCAGAGAAGCCCAGAAGGATGTGGCTTTGGGGCTGGCATGGGACTCAGAGGGCAGAATGGAAGGGCTAGGCCCCACCTGGGCTGAATAAGCCTGGGAAAGACCAGGCTGGCTGGGGGTGGATATCAGTGCTCAAGGCACTGGGAGAATGCAAACTTCTATGTCCCAAAGGCCCCCCACCCCCACCTCAAGTTCAAGAGCCAGAATACAAGATGTGGGTATTGTTTACCACCCCACCCCCACCTGGAGCTGTGCCCCAGAAAGTGTGAGCAGAGAACTACCCTTTTGAGGAGCATGGACCTCATTCTCAAGCCCAGCAGCACTAAGATGTGAGAGCAGTATTAGCTGCAGAGGTGAGTCAGGCCTCTCTGTGAATCTACGCCAGGGAGCCTCTAGCAGCTGGCACTTCTGCTGGGGTTAGCAGTGAAAATTTACCCCTGAAAACACCTAGAAAATGTGTAGGTTCAGCCTCTCAGCCAAGCCTCCCTGAGCTATAAAGCATTCCCATCCTGGCAGATCTCAGAGCATGTGCCACTGCAACTCACTGCATAGTGAGAATGACTTGGGCTCGGGATCACAGCTATTCCCAGGACAAAAGGGGGAGGGGAGGGAGACCCTACTCTCTCAACATAACAAAGCATTTTCACATGGGCCTCTAGGGCTATAGGATAGTGCTAAATGCTAAACCTTCATTTATTTGGTGTCACTTGACACTCAGGGCCTAATTTCATTCACCCAACAGTGTTTGATGCAGATATTACCCCATTTTACAGCAGACAATTCGGAGAAGTTCAGGACCTTCTCCAGTGTCACTGAGCCTGCAGGGAGCAGTACTGAACTTGGACCCAGGTCACGACGACTCTAAAGCTGCAGTCATCTACTGTCATACCTTGCCTCCCCACACATTCATTTGTGGGTTTCTGGGGGACAAGGGGTATGATTCCCCTTTGTCTTAAAGAGCATATAAAAAAAAAAGATTAACTTGTTTTTTTGGTCATCAAATACAGCCAAACCATTAAAGGAAATTTACCATATGACAGATGTCCCTTCTCTGTCCTCCCCTTCCTAACCTCACCCGTTAAGAAAAAGGTCAGTTTCTCTGAGAGGTAACAGTAAGGTGGTTTACAGAAGCCTGCCCCCGCCTGACACGGCTACAACCCTGGGTTCCCACGGTGGGACTTATCTGGTCTCCTCCTTTTCCACGGAAGAAGGTGAAGCATGCTAACAGCACAGATGAACAACAGCTGTGGCCGCTCAGAGTGGCAGCTCTGTTGAGGGGGACAGCGTGCTGGTCGGGGGGACAAGACCCAGCTGGGCTCCCTAGGCAAAGCTGGGAACATCCCGTCTCCCAGTCTCATTTTCCTCCACTCCAAAATGACGGGGCTGGACAAGGTGAATGCGAAGGCTCCTTAAAGCACCCCAGTGCCATCGTGTGGGTCTATCAAAAACAGCTCACTTTGGAGTCTGCACATTCTTGGGTCCCCATCAGAACTCTCCCCCCTTCCATTTCAGTTTCCAAAGTGCTTCTTCCCTGTAGCCCAGAGCTCCATGAGCCACTCCCCACCCGGTCCCGGATCCCCAACCTCTGTAGTTCAAACCTGGGAGCAGGGCACTCACCATCCACAGCGACCACACTCCCGCTTCTGCTGACAAAGAGGCCAACCCAGCAGGAGCAGGCGGGAATCAGGCTGCAGGGGAGGGCTGGAGGCGGGGCTCTGGAGTCCCGCCTATGGCCTCAAGCTCACTCTCTCACACCATGGGCAGGACCAGGCCACCCAGAAACCCCGGGGGCTCCTTCAGCTGTTAATACTCAATCTCCAGAAAACATCAGAATGGAGAGCTGCCAAGGCCCCCAGCCCTTCAAATAGCTGAACAAAGTTTGAGTCATTCGCAGTCATGCAGATTGTAACATTTATCAAGTGCCAACAGACCTGCCCTGCCATCCGGTGCAGACAAATGAAGTGAAGGCCTTAACACCGCCCACGTGTCCCACTAGCGGAGATCAAAGAGAGACGCCCCTTTCTCCATAGCTCCTTCTGCGGCCTGCTCCTTGCCCCGTCTATCACCCCACACCCAAGAAGTCAGCAGGCACCCCGAGACTAAGAGTACTTGCTCTCTGTTCTTTACAGCCCGCTCCCCGCCCCCCCACCAGCCTTCCTTTCTGGTTCTTCCACTTCCGTGGCTCCTCTCACCCCACCCCTTCGTGGGCAACCTCACCTACTTCCAGTGCTTCATTCTCACCCCTTGGTATTGACTTCCAGGTTCTGACTGCTGTTCCTGACTCTTAAGTTAGCACTTGGAGGTTCCGGAGGTCATCTCGGTGGCACCACGTCCAACAATGACTTCCGCTAGAGTCAGGGTTTCTTCCGGAGTTCCCCAGCCGACACAGGCATCTGGCCGACTGCTCAAGACAGAGCTGAGAGTAGCAGCCCACTCCTTCTCCCCTGCTGCCTGCCTCTAGTCAGTCAGGAAGTTCTGTCCACCTACGGAACATGTTTGCCCCTGTCCTCTCCTCAGCCTCACTGCACCGTCCAGGCCCAGGCCCCTGTTACTCTGTGCTGGTCCACTCTGCTGAGCACAGAACAGGCTTGCCAGGAGCCAGGTCCTCTCCAGCTCTCTCCATGCTGCAGCCAGAGTGACAGAACACCCTGGCCCACTCACATCCTTGCCTGGTCCTGGGCTCTCCGAACTCCTCGGCATGGTTGACGGGGCCCATCACAGCGAAGCCACAGGCCACCATTCTGACCACTCCGTGTGCAAGGACCATAACATGTCTTGTTAGGCCTCTGAACTGTTGCTGTGCTCTTTCCTTTCCCCAGGATGCCCCTCCCTGCCATGCAAACGATGTGAAGGCCCGGCACAAATAACACTCTGTCTCCCAAGTGCCTTCCTGAAAGCCCCAACTATCAACTGTTCCCTCACCTCTGATTATATAGTGCGTGTTTGTGTGTGTGGATACGCACACACAGCTTTGCACACCACACAAGCAAACGGACTGTATTTTAGTTACTGGCGTGTCTGTGCACACACTATGCTGGAGCAATCTGAGGGCAGCGGCTGCTGTCTTACTCATTGCTACACCCCCAGCACTTAACACCAATCCTGCTCATCAGTGGGCCGTCAATGTCCCTTGAAATTGTCTGAATATTATTCCTTAAACTCCGTTGCAACTGATTTGGAGGTACCCAATTTCAGCTCAGTACCAGAAAGTAATTTTGGACAGGGCTGGCTTGACCTTGAATCAAACACTCAAGCGTGGGGTGTAGGTGATCTTGGGTTGGGTGCTAGCCCCACTGCCCAAGGGCAAGGCAATCTGACACGAGCCGTGAAAACATTCTGTACCGACAGAGGAAGGAACTAGCAAATTTCAGGTTGTCCCAGTTCTGACATCCAAAGATCCTGAAGTACCACCTGGCTTCAAGTGCAGGGTTCGGACATTCCAGAAAGCCATGGGGACACCTGTGGCCAGTGCTCTCCTGTGGGATGTGCACACGCTCATTCCCTGCTTCCCCAGCCTAATTCCAGCCTGTCAAGGAGCTGCCTCTGGCCAGGAACTGATAAAGCCTTCCTAAAACAAAGTATCAGCACTGGGTGGGATAACTCATGCCTGAAACAAGTATAGACAGCATCGGAGTCTACACACAGAGGGTACATCTGCCCAGCCCAGCCCCACCCAGGGAAGCCTCCCTCCCCAGAATGAGCTGGCTTGGGACAGGCTGAAAGGAAGAGAGGGGTGCTGAGGAAGGCAAAAGAAACCAAGAATGCACATGGGCCTCCTCACCTCCAGCCCTCAGTGAACGAGGCTAGAAGGGACGTTTCATCTTCCTCCTTTGCTCTCCTACCCCTTCTCCTTCCCTCAGAGCTCTGGTCAGCCCCTCCTTCATTGATCCGTGAGGAAACTAAGGCCCAGAGAAGGGGCTAGCTAGTCCAAGGTCACATGGGGGTAGGGCTGGTCAGTGGCTGTAGCTGGACTCAGGTCTGGGTCTCCCAACCCCCAATCCATGGTTATTTACCCTGCACTGGACACTCCTGCAGAAGCTGGAACAGTGTGGGGTAGAGGTGGGGGAATCAGCTTTCAGGAAGTCTGGGGGTGGGGGGTGGTTCCTGAAGTCAGCTCAATGACCTGAAGAAGGCTGAAAGCAAAATTGCTCCTGAACAGGGCCTGGGAATCTGTGGCTAGAGAGAGCACCAGTCTTTCCCAGGCCCAGCGCTTTGCAAGCAGCTTACAATGCAAAGCCAAATGTTTTCGTAAGGATCACAGTGCCCATTCTCAGAGGCCATTCTGCACCTCTCCTCTCCACAGTAACAAGGTCCTATCAGTCCTGGATGACAGAAGGCTAGGCTTAAAAATGCCAGTTTAGCAGCCTGGTGACATGGGCACGCAGGGCCCCATGAGCAGTAGGGGATGCATTCCCACCCACCCAGGTCATCAAAGACCACGGACCTAGCCACTTACAGTGAGATCTCACCTACTTGCCTACTTGCCTCAGTCTCCAACTTTCTGTTCTGCTCCTTGGGGTGACTGTCTGCCCAGCTCTGGCCCAGCTGTCTTCTCAGATGCCAGAATCAGGAAGTTCTAAACAGATGCTGAAAGCAGAACAAGAAGACGTAATCAGCTACTGGGAAACTCTGAGACAAACACGAATCCTCTGATCGGGGATTGAAGCTACAGAGCCCCCTAAAATACGTGACTATTCTGTCCCTGACTTGCATAGTCGGCCTCCTGACTGGGCTCAGAAGACTAGCTCCATCAAGTTATACAGGTGTGGATGGGAGGGCAAGGGAGATACCACAAAAGACCTTAGGTTTCTACTCTTTGAGAGGTCACCTTGTCCTTCAGGATCTCCTTTCTAAAAATAAGAGAACTTTGAGGGGTGCCGGGAAGAATATACAAGAGCAACATACAACACAATAAAATATTGCAGAATACTTTGATTTCTTAGTACTGCAGAATCTTCTTTGCAGGGCTCTGATTCACTTGTTCCTTGAGGGCATGTCATTTGAAGAACATAGAACGCTAAAAACTTCTCTGGCTGTGCCACCCTGGGTATATGACTACAGATCTGCCTCCTGGGCATAACTCTGGGTCTGGAGGGAACGATGGCTGGTCTCAGGCCCTTCTGGCCTAGCTGTTCACTCTACAATGCATCTTCCATGTGGTGCCTGTCACCACAGCCTTCTGCATTCACAGCACCAGGGAAGGCAAAGGGCACTGTTCAGTTGAAACCTCCCTGTGCCAAAGGCCACTGAGCACAGAGGTGGTTCCCCCAGCCTCTGTACAGTTGTTGCCACACAACCCTCAGGAGAGAGAGGCTCAGGAGTCTCTCAGCTCAACATTCCACAAAGAGGCAAGAATTTGGCGGCAGGAAAGCTGCCTTATTTCTGAGATACTGACAGAGCCTGGGGTTTCAAGTCCCAGAATTCTAGTCCTAATCAAATTTTCTGAGAACCAATTATGTGACACAAGCTGATAAGACAATCATCAGAAATGTCTTCTGTACCCCTAAGGAACAATGCATAAGATCTCAATGCAATAGCATGCCCTTATAGAGCAGGAGGATAGGGGAAAAGCCACACCAAGAATAAGTAAAATCTACATCAAATTCCTACAGGTTGTAGAACCTGGACAAGGCATTGTTTTTGCAACAGTAAAATGTGAATGATTCCCGAGTTATCTTCTGCAGAGTTGTAACAATCAAAAGATTCAATGTACAGATGGTGCAGGGTGCCTGGGTGGTGCAGACAGTTAAGCAACCAACCCTTAGTTTCAGCTCAGGCCCTGATCTCAGGTGGTGGGATAGACCCTGTTTGGGACTCCCTCTCCTTACACCCCCTCCCCCTCTTTCTAAAAAATTAATAAATCTTTTTAAAAATGTACAGATGGTGCTTTATAGCCTACCTTACAAAGAGCGACGTAAATATGAGGTCTGATCCTTACTCATTTCTAGATTAGTCAATGATTGCCCCTAAAATGTAGTTTGTACACAAAATGGAGGGTTTTTGACAACTGGGTTATGTTCCAAGGAGTCAGGGTTTGCATTCTGAATCCCAATTCTTGGACTCCAGGACTGGGCTAGAGCAGAAGCACCCAAGCAGGTTCCTGGGCAATGCTCTTTAAAATAAATCCTAGGTGATACTTCTTTTTTTTTCTCAATCATCTACCAAGTTCAAAAGAAAATACATAAATTTAAAAAAAAAAAAAAAAAAACCTAAAGTGAAGTCTAAGTAATTGAGCTGTGCAAACAGCACGGTCTGGAAGGAAAACAGGCCCAGAGTCAGCCGGGTCTGAACCCCAGTCCTCCCTGGGTGTGCTCCCTTCCCAAAGCCCACATCAGGCCGGGCCTTAACCATTTTTTTCCTCCCTCTCCTTCACCTCCCCGCCCTGCAACAAGAAGTCAGATCCGTGCCTTGTTCATCTTTTCATTCCCAGCCTTCGGCACAGGGATTTTTAAATGCGCACTTGGACTCTTTCCAGTTCTGTCGGGCGTGTGTAAATTTTACGGGAAGAAGGGAGCAGGTGTCTGAGATTCAGAGGAAACCGTGGCCCCATAAAACGCACGAGCCGAAGGAAGCACAGAGCCTATGCAAGCGCAGAGCCGGGGAGCCAGGTCCCTCAACCTCTGTCGGTTCACCTGCGGCTGTTCCGCCCGGTAACCTCCGGCAGCCCCCGGGCCCGCCTCAGGCTCGGGCCCGGCGGAAAGGGCGCGCCAGCGCAGAGTCTTTTTCTCTGTTCTCTGTCCCAACAATTCCGGCAGGTCGTGGTCATCGGCCTCCCTCAAAGCCCGGGAAAGCCCGGGGACGGGGACGGGGACGGGGACGGGGAGGGGGCTGGTTCTCCGCCAGTCAGGTCGGCTCCGGCCGCAGCCCCGGGTCTTCGGACCTCCAACGCCGGGTTCTCTAGCGGACCGCGGCGTGCCGGGCCGGGAGGGACGCCGTCCGCCGCGGCTGTGGTGGGGGCTGTCAGGGGCCTCGCAGGTGCGGCCCCGCCCCGTCGGCTCGGAGGGAGCTTCCAGCCCGCTTTGGAGCCGCCCGAGGGGCCACCCGCGCACCCCCGACCAGGTGTCGCGAACCCGTCCCTGCCTCAGTTTCCTCACCTGCGCCACGACGGGCCCACCCCCGCGGACATCACGTGAGCGCGCGCAGCTAGCACCGCTTTCCCCCGCCCGCCGGCTTCGGGGCCGGGCGCCGGAAGGCTACCGCGCCAAGCCTTCCCCCGCCCTAGGGGTCCAAGGGGTGTCCCCACGCCTGCGCTTCTCGGCGCATGCGCCACCGTGCCTCTTCCATGTGACCAGCCCCTCTCTTCTGGTAGGATCTCGGGCTCTACGGCCCCTCCTCCCATGGGAGGAGCCCCGGCTCTGCGGCCGTCCCACTTCTCTGGTAATGCACCCGGTGCCGAGCTCATGTTTGAGTCTGTGCGACTCTCGGGAAGCTCCCACCTACTGTTCCTCGTTCTCTACTGAGCTAGCTAAGCGCTAGCTTAGCTCAGTCCTTCGTGAGTGGTGACCCTAGGCCCCTGACTCATTGGTTAGGGGCACTGCCTGGAGCAAAAGGAGACTCTGGACTGTCTTATTTGGATCTGAAAGCACCTGCCCCTTAGCCGTGGGTCAAAGATACCTTTCAGCTTAGCGATTTTTTGAGCGTTTTTTTTTTAATTTTAAGATTTTATTTATTTATTTGACAGACAGAGATCATAAGTAGGCAGAGAGGCAGAGAGAGAGAGAGAGAGGAGGAAGCAGGCTCCCTGCAGAGCAGAGAGCCCGATGTGGGGCCCGTGCGACCCTGACCCAAGCCAAAGGCAGAGGCTTTAACCCACTGAGCCACCCAGGTGCCCGGAGCGTTTTTTTTGTTTGTTTGTTTGTTTTTTAATGGACTTCCCCCTCCCCCCCCTTTTTGGCGTAGGGATGAGCAGTCTTTACGACCGACGCATTCCGATGACTGCCCTTTCAAGCTTTAGGGACAAATTCAGAATTGCTAGCCCTTGACCCCATCTCACATTCTCTTTCCCCCCAAATCCTAGCTATTGGGCAGAGGATAGTGCCTGAAGCACCGGCTCCTGGGATGTTGCCGGACTCCTGCTGGAGTCCAAGTAGCATGGTCTAGTTTGGCCCACACTTACTCATCCATTCACTCATTCTTTTACTCCTTATATATTAAGTGTCCACACTGTTTTATGGAAGTAGGCCGTTGGGAGAACACCTTTTCAGAGGCAGGAAGAACTGACTCACAATACAACACTTAAAGTATCACTAGGACAATGGGGTGATCAGTTACAGTGTTGAATGGTGTAGCAAAGCAGGGCTGCCATGCCTACCTGTCAGGGGTGGACATCTGCCTGAATGCCTTCCCCCCCACTTCACCTGGGAACCACCTGCTAGTGTACAAAGTCCAAAAGCTTCCCTGATTGATCTCCCTGATCTCCCACTCAGTCTCTAGGTTCTTAGTAAGCTAATAGACCTAAAGGGTCTATTCAAGAGGTCTCTCCTTGACCCAGACTGTGAGTTCTTTTGTTCACCTATGGGACCCCAGAGTCTGGCCCAGGGCCAGCACCAGGACATAAATGGGAAGTGTTATGAAAAAGAGGGTGTTTCTAGACTGGGGGCGAGAAAGATCAGTTTAGGTGAGCATGCAGGCTTCTTGCAGGAGTAGGCAGATGTTTGATTTGAAGGCCCAGAAATATTTGGTATAATTTGGTACAAAGTGAGTATAGTCATAAGAAGGCAATTTACCCCCAGATGAACTTTCTCATTCCTCCTCACCCCATGAGGGGGTGGGGAAGAAGGTTCATTTTCTCCATCCTGAAATAGGATGTTTGGTCAATAGTGAGGAAGGTTACAAGGAAGAAGGGCCACTCAGAACAAAACAGGAAGCCATTTCCTTTGGGTATAGGTCCCCAGAGACTGGCCATTAATGACAGAACCATTCAGGGGTCACAGGTAGCAGAATCCCGAGGTGGAAAGCTCCCTCAAGTTTCAGCTGAGATATAATTACCAAATGCAAAAAGCCATGATTGTATTTACACTTCTGTAGCATTCCAAAAGCTCTAAACTTCAAAAACCAGGCTAGATCTGATAGCTAATTAACACACTCCTCACACTCTTGATTTCTCCGAGAAGGTACAGGCTGAACTCATTAAAAAGCAGTCATCAGACCAGAAGAATAAGTTATGGGCAAGTAGGCACAGGAAAGGAAACTAACAAAGCTCAAGGATTAAAAACAAAAACACCAATCTGCCAAGTTTTAAAGAGAAAAGCATCTAAAAAAATAAAATAAAGAGAAAAGCAATTCTAGCTTTGTAAAGACCCTAAAATAACCTAGATTTTTAATTTAAGTGAGTCGACATTCAGATTGACTGGCTTTGTGACAACTTCTATAACTTTGGCATCCTATCCTCTTGACAGGGGCTAAGAGAGTGTTTTGTCCTTCACAAACCCCATAGGGCAGGCAGAAAACATTGCTAGCAAGATGTGGGTAAAGACTTGTGACTCTTATACCATCACAGCTACTTCTAGATTCAGCTAGCTTCATCTGCTCACTCAGCAGTGATCCATGCCAGCAGTATAACACAATTTTTTAAACTGATTGGTCCTGCCGTATATCTGGGCTCAGTGAGAACAGTTTATGAAGCAGCTAGCATTAAAGTGAAAATAAAATAAAAACGGTGCTTGACTTCATCAGGCCCAGATTCTCATTCTGTGGATACATGAAAGTGTAATCAAGATCTAGAAATGCATGAACCACAACAATGTGCACACATCAGCTGCAAATATCCTTTTTCTTGCCGGTATCCCTGATTCCCACTCTTCCTAATTTTTAAAAAGTATATAAAGATGCCCTACTTCCACAGTATGCCTCACAGCCAAGCTTTTAGGGTCTTCTACAAGGAGTCCTCAATAGACATAACCAATGGCTTACCAGGTGAATCAATGACTGACTGGGGGCTGAATCACTGTGTCCCCAAGTCAGGCTGCCTCAAGAGTCCCTGCTCATCATCATTTGCTCTATCCTTTGACATTTACTGAGGCTTCATTTGGCTAGCAGCTTTGATTTGCAAGAAACAGAAAGTCTAGCTGAAACTGTCTTGAGCTGAACCATAATGTCACCAGTGATCCAAGTTCTTCTGCTCCACTTCTTTATGTTATCCCTGTGTTGGTTTCATTTTAGGGCTGGTTCCTCTTGTGATTTTAGGATGGCTTTCAAGATCCAGCAAGGGGAGGGGCAGTTAGACCCAGGAATGAACAAAGCCCAGAGCCTCACTGTGACTGGCCAATCGCTGTGGCCCCGGTACGGCTGCCCTCTGATTGGTCTAATCTGGGTTAGTTTCCATCTCATGCATCATTGTGTGCATGCTTAAAAGGAACGCTAGAAGTGAAATAAAGGTGGTAAGGTGTTCCAAAGCAGTCTCACAGGCAAAGTCTAACTCTTCTATCATTTTTGGACTCAGAGTCACTGACGTTTGCATGTGTCACACAATATTATCCTTTCGTCGCTAGGAACACTGGTGATGGAACATTTCTTTCTTTTTTTTTTATTTTAATAAACATATAATGTATTTTTATCCCCAGGGGTACAGGTCTGTGAATCGCCAGGTTTACACATTTCACAGCACTCATCATAGCACATACCCTCCCCTATGTCCATTTCCCCACCACCCTCTCCCGTCCCCCCTCCCCCCAGCAACCCTCAGTCTGTTTTTTGAGATTGAGTCTTTTATGGTTTGTCTCCCTCCCAATCCCATCTTTTCATTTTTTCTTTTCCTACCTCCCCCCAATCCCCCTGCATTGCATCTCCACTTTCTCATATCAAAGAGATCATATGATAGTTGTCTTTCTCCGATTGACTTATTTCGCTAAGCATGATACCCTCTAGTTCCTGATGGAACATTTCTTAAAGAGTGCTTCACTGGGGGCGCCTGGGTGGCTCAGTGGTTTAAAGCCTCTGCCTTCAGCTCGGGTCATGATCTCAGGGTCCTGGGATCGAGCCCCACATTGGGCTCTCTGCTCAGCAGGGAGCCTACTTCCCCCTCTCTCTCTGCCTGCTTCTCTGTCTACTTGTGATCTCTCTCTCTCCCTGTCAAATAAATAAATAAAATCTTAAAAAAAAAAAAAAAGAGTGCTTCACTGTTGTCTTCTGCTCAAAGCTGGCAAGAAGTTTTGATAAATAGATGTTTGACATCTTAATGATAGTCTTTCAAAACACAAGAATTGATGACATTACCTCTCATTGCTTTGGAATTTATTTTAATCTATTTCAAGAGATTTGGCAAATTTTCCATTGCATTACAGTCCTTTTGCATGCATCTTAGTAGCAAAACAGAATAGATTTTATTTGTATGTGGGATTGGGGGTGGGGTGAGGATAGATTTCATTCTTAGTTTTATAAACCTCTTTATTGTTGCTTTGCAAGAAAATAGAAAAATGAAGTCATTTCTCTGATGACAAATCTCCTTTGCTAATACCAAATTTATGTTCCACTGCTATCTATATGAATTTCTTCATTCACAATAACTTTTTCATTTGAGTGCCAAATCATAATGTAATCTTTTGGAAGATTTTTATACAGCAATTAAACTTAACTCATGGAGCATAAAAAATGTGCACTTGTAACTGAATGCAACTTAACTAATACAGAATTCAAATTTTATAAGGAAACATAAATGTCTGAGAGTAGTTATGAAAGATACATGAAAGAACAATGAGGCAAAATTTGCCTTACCAAATATCAAAATATGCCATAAAGTCATTGTAATGCAAATGAATATGGCCATTGTCTAAAAACTCTGCGTTAGCTGTAGTTTCTCAATCATGGTATGAATTTACTTCTCCTTTTTTTTTTTTTTTCTTTTGCTTGAACTTAAAATTGGTAGAGCCAGAGAGTAACAATGGGATTTAGGATAAGGAAACTAAGGCTGGTCACATGGGCAGCCAATCAGGTTCACATGATTGAGTCTCAACAAAAACTGTGGATACCAAGGCCTGGGTGAGCTTCTCCAGTTGCTAATACTCTGTGTGTGTTTGTCACACATCACTGCTGGGAAGGTAACACTGTTCATGACCTCACAAAGGACAACTGGAAGCTCTGGGTTTGGAACTTATTTAAACTCTGCCCTCTGAGTCTCTTTTTTAGGCTAATTTTGATCTGTATCTCATCCCTATTAAAAAAAAAAAAAACTATAACCATGACTATATCGGCTTCCAGTGAGTTTATGAATTCCTCTGGTGAATTACCAACCCAAGCATGGTCTCAGGGTCTCTGAACTTGCATTTGGTGTTAGAAGTCAAGGTAGTCTGTGGATCGTGCTCCCTTAAACTCACTATCCTTGATAAGTTTGAGGGCATCTGGGTTATGCCAGCATGGTGAAACCAGTTAAGAACTTTTCTATTGATTCGGCCTATTAAATTCTATGTTTCTGAAACAATACTCATTTCAACTAAGTTTTAAGATGTGTTTATTTAAAGTCGTTCCCTAATAATTTTTGGAAATCTCTGCTTTATATAGTTATAGCCCATTTCTCAATCCAGGGCTCAATTTCCTTGTCACTTTTTTTTTTTAAGATTTTATTTATTTATTTGACAGAGATTACAAGTAGGCAGAGACGCAGGCGGGGGTGGGGGGAGAGAAGCAGGCTCCCCACCAAGCAGAGAGTCCGATGCGGGGCTTGATCCCAGGACCCCGAAATCATGACCTGAGCCGAAGGCAGAGGCTTAACCCACTGAGCCACACAGGCACCCCCTCACTTTTTTTCTCTTGAATTAAAAAATTATCTTCAGTTTTAGTAAAATATAAATTTTTATTCAGCTATGGTTGAGGTAAACTTATTTCAAGTGTTCAATTTGAAGAGTTGTGACAAACGTATGCAGTCATGGACCCACAGCTCTGCAATCATCATACAAAATGTGTCTATTTCCCACTAGAGTTCTCTTATACCTCTTGGTGCCCAATTGCCCTCCCCAGGCTCCTGGCCCCAGGAAACCACTGATCTATTTTTTTGTCACTACAGTTTTGCTTTTTTGTAGAATCTCATGTAAGTGGAATCATGCAGTATGTAGTATTTTACTTCTGGCTTCTTTCACTTAGGATAATGGTTTTTAGATTCAGCTATATGATGGTATGTGTCTGTATGCCATTCTTTTTTGTCACTGACAAGAATTCCATTGTATAGATAGGCCAAAATTTATTTATCTGTTCACCACTTGATAGATATATTTGGGTTATTTCTAGTTTTTTGGCCGTTGTGAATAAAGGTCCTATGAGCATTTGTATACAACCTTTGTTTGGACATATGCTATCATTTCTCTTGGATCACTATCTAGGAGTGGTCATATGGTAAGTGTATGTTCAACTTTATAAGACACTCAGACTGTGCTCCAAAGTGTCAGTATGATTTCCATTCCCACCAGCAACAGGTAAGAGTTCCAAGGCTCCACATCATCCTTAAGATATGGTATTGTCAGTTGCTTACTGTGATTTCCTCCACTGCTAGCACACTTGCCATTTGACCTTAAAGCCTCTCTGGGCTTTAGTGCATGTGGTCCATTCTCTACAAAGATCCTGCAGGAACCCAGAGACGGAGAGGACTTAGACCCTTCACTGTGCTGGGTGTTTCTAATCCCATCTCTTCTGTTAGTCTTAGAAATTCCAACATCCCCATGCACTTGGCTCCTCCAGCCTTTCCTCCTCTCCACGTATTGGCTTTTTCTTCTTCCCAAGGGGATGTGCCAATAGGTGAGGACCCTCCCCCCTCCGCTGGCTGGAAACAAAAACCCTTAGTCCTCTCTCTCTGTTTCCAAGATCCTACCTCCTCAGATTCCCTGTCCCGGGTGAACAGGAAGGAATCACTGCCATCCGCTGGGTCTCTGTCCCTATTTCTGTCTCAATTCGGTTCTGTGTCTCTCTGTCTACACCTGGCTATGTAGGTCTGTATCAACACGCTCACATGGTATGTGCCTAGAACAAGGTCTACAAGGAAATATTGCAAATTGGTAATAATGGTTACATTTTGGTAAAGGATAAAACATGAGAGAGAGAGAGAGTCTACACTTTTTAATATGTAGACTTGTGGTTGGCAACAATGTGTTGGCACTTTAAAGCAATGTCATTACATAGAAAATAACTACAATGTTAGAAATAAAAGTGTGTTCACACTCCACATCTTGGGCACATCTGTTCTAGGAGATCGCTATAGCTCTTCCCAGCTCTGCCTACTTCGCATCTAATTACAAGTTATTGTTTTAAAAACCATCTCCATTTTCAGCACAGAGGAGAATGTCCTCAGAGCTCCCAGACAAAGAGAGACCAGCCTAGTGAGTTCCCTTCATGAAGGGGCTTCCCAAGATGCTCTCAGTTTCATTCTAAAAACGTTTAGAGGGAAAAGCATCCCTGAGAGCCTAGGAATGCCACACAATCTACAGTGTCTCTTTTCCTAGTGCCACCTTCAGTATAACATGTGTCTCAGACAGAAAAACTGTCTTTAGGGTGAAAAAAAAAACATTTTGTCTCAATCCACAGATACCCTGCTTTGGACAATAATACACTGCCAACAGCCAGTCCTTCTGAGAGAGGATGAAAGTCTCCTCCCTGCCTCCAGTCACCTCGCCTCATGGACTCTGGCCAATCTCTCAAGGTGTCAAGAGCATGCCCTTGTTGGCAGACTGTCAGGACACCCAGGGATCTCTTCGGATGCTCTTTCTGCATCTCAGCCATGGTGGTGAGCTTCTGGTCTGTGACAGGGCTTGCTGGGGCTACTTCCTGAAAAAGCAAGGGGGTGGGTATTGTCCACACTCTCCTCAGCCTCACCGGAGGAAACATCAGCTCAAGGCTTTTTCCAGGCAAGGTCTCCTCTTTGGTAACTCAGTGTCTCCTCCCGGCAGGCTGCTATCTGAGTGGTGCCTGTGTCCCCTGTGAGGGAATACCTACTCTCCATCCTTGGCCCGAGGTGCTCAGGTCCACGGGGAAAGCTGTGGCTTCTCTCTGGCCAGACACCATGGACACTCAGGGAGACCAGGAACCAGACTGGCTCTGCACCAGGCTGCTGGCGGGGGTCTCTGCGGGTCCTGTGGCCCTGTCCTGAAGTGCCCACGCTTCATGAAGAGGACTTCACATGGTTTCAGCTCACGTGCCATCTGCTCTTCAATCCGACTGCCGTTCCGACATGTTTCCAAACATTAAAAGATCTTCGCACACATGCTGTTTCCCCAGCCTTGCCTGCCCTTCCTGCTGCTTTTCTGCTGTTGTACTCCTCTTCATCCTTCAATGCCCAGGACAGATATCATCCTCATTACGCTGCTTTTCTGGTCAGCCTGAGTTAGTTCCCCTCCTCTGAGCTCCCATGGTTAGTTCCTTCTTCTGCTACCGCAGCCCCTCCCTCTCGCTGCCTCCCCCACCTGGCTAGCATATGCTCTTCATAGCCAGGCTTCCAGACCAGGGCTTGGGACGGTTATTAAGAAGAATGGCTTGGCTCTCCGAGACAGGAATTCTGATTATAGAAATGAACCCAGCCAGGAAAGTTTCAATGGATCACCCAGGGTTCATGACAGTTTTCTCTAAAGAGGACTCTGTAATTAGTCGTTTAAGTCACTTTGGCACCACAACCAGCAGGCACACCTTTGCTAAAGAGTTAATCATGTAACAAACATCCACCATCCCACTGAGTCATTGTGCTGGAGGGGCAGGTTCCAATATTTAGGAACATTCCTGCAAGCCTGATCCTTGGCCAGACCTTTCAACCGTGCTGCCCGGGAAAGAGAAGCAGACCTTTCTTTCAAAGGAAAATATATGGATTTGAAGTGTTTTTCCCTGGGGGCACAGTATACATGACTGAATTTGAAGGATGTTTTTCTGCACAACTGGCATAAAATTTTCCATATTTTCCAACAAGTCAATGCATGGCTCATCTAGCAAATGATTTATATTAATAGATACCCATTATCTGCAGAAAGGGTTTCTGGGATGATGTTGTGCCTGAAGTTCATAATTATGCTACAGAATGCCAGGTCTCTCTCTGCAAGGCCCGGATCTAGGAATGTTCTTGCTCCTTCGTGTGGTGCAGCTTTAGAAATTTGTTGAATGTCAGAATATGAGTTTTGAATGTCTGAATTTCCTAAAATAAACGTGCCCTGAAGCATCTGAAGTGTTCATTTCAATGTGTTCACTCTTGAAGAGGTTCTGTGTTTTTTGGTTTTTGTTTTAAATAAAGCAGTAATAAAACATGCAACCAAACTCACTGTGTGTTAAACCTGGGAGTCAAGCAGGGTCTGAAAAAGATATCTGCACAGCCACATGCAAGGCAGCATTTTTCACAAGAGCCTAGAGGTGGAAGCAACCTAAAGGTCCACCGGTGGGTGAAGAGATAAACATAATGTGGTATATACACGCACCAGAATATTCTTCTGTCTTAAAACGGGAGGAAATCCTGTCACATGCTACAGCATGGATGGACCTTGATGAGATTGTACGAAGTGAAATAAGCCAGTCACGGGAAGACAAATGTCGTATGACTCCATTTATATGAGGTATGCAAAGCAGTCAGACTTCTAGAAACAGAAAGTAAAGTGGGGGGCACGGAAGGGGTGGGTGTGGGGGGTTGTTTAATGGGTATGGAGTTTCGCTTTTACAAGATGAAAAAGTTCTGAAGATCAATCGTGCAATGAATGATGTGAGTATCCTTAGCATATTGAACTGTGTGCTTAAAGATGGTTGAGATGGTAAATTTTAGGTTTTGGTTTTTTTTTTTTTGCGATTCTTTTTTTTTTACCACAATAAAAAAATGGAATGACAACAAGACCAAAATAAACTTGGGAGGCTATTCAGGATCACCTGGTCCATCCTACCGTTTTGCAGATGACAGAGAGATCGGCCCAAGGTCTTCAACCATTTCGTCAAGGTGACCTGACTCATAGCTGGCTACTGGTCATGCTCCAGTAGCCTGTTTTCCCAGCAGCTCTATTGAGTTTCCTTCCTCCTCCATCAGGGAGAGGAGGAACCACCCAAGGTCCGGTGATGCCAAGAGGGTCTGCAAGGCACTAAATTCTAGTCTCTATCACCCTGTTTTCTCTCATACCACCATCAGCCTGCTGGGTGGCTCATTTTTACTGGGTACGAGTACAGATAACTCTGGAGACAAGTCATGTGCCCCTCTGGGTCGTAAAGATGATGGAAGCCCAGAGAATCGCCAAAGAATGGCAGAGTTAGCATCCCCAGTACCTGGAAAGCTTTTCCTGGGCTCCAGAATCTGGAGCCACACTCCCAGCCAACACTGCCCTCGCTCAAATCAGAGATTTTTCTGGCCTATGCACTGGGTTGTTCGTTGGCTTGAGTCTGCGTGCACCTTTCTTCTCAGGCTCAAGGAGACTCTATGGCATCCTTGCAGACCTCCAAAATGGTCTCACTATGGAGCTTTAGCGTCACTCAGTGTGACACTCTGCTAGGTATTCAAGGCCATCCCTGACCTGACCCTCATGTACTTTTCCAGTCATATCTCACGGGAAGCTGACATTGCGTAATGACTTTAGCTAGGGATTGGGGTCAGGGTTGAATTCCAGTTTTAACAGCCTTTCTCGCTGAGACTTTTTCACTTATCTCACTAAACCTCTCAAAGAACAAAGATGGTAGTGTCCATGTGTGGAAGATATGACGAGATAATGCATTCCAAACCTGAGCCCAGAACCTTACAGTGGAAACAGTCTTTGAAGCCCTTGGAACTGGAATTCTTGTCAGTGGCCCAGGTGTCCTCTGTTCCAACAGATTTGGCTGATTTATCAGATCTAGACACTGTGCATTCCGACTTCTTCCTCTGTCTTATTTGCTCTTCATTCTTTCTAGAACATCTTCCCCAAATCTGACCAAGGCCCAGAGGAATGCCACCTCCTTGAAGCCTTTACTGACCTTCCCAGGAGCAAAGTAACTGTGCTAGTGGTTAACTTGTATGGCTCTGGGCTATAATTAGCCATAAGGAAACTGTGTTACCCTGTGTTACAGTGTCTTGCTAAATGCAAGTGCCAGTACCTGAGATAAGTGCTGAGCCTTCCTCTCGGCACTTTGGAAAGTTCTCTGAGCAAATTCCACAGTTCCTCTCTTCACAGGAATTCCGTGAGACCTCAGGGAGGCACATTTGTGACCCAGTTTGTCAGCTACCGCAAGCCTTAGGGAAGAAAGAGGCTTTCTTGAGTATATTGCATGGAACCTTCTAGCAGGCTGCAGGCCGTGTTCTGATTTATTCAGCAAATGGAACCCTGGGTGGTGGGGTTGGCTTCCCTCTGCACCACCTTGGACATGACCTCTGCCCCTCTGTTCCCTACCTGTGTTTAGATCCAAAGGTCTAGGCTAATTTTCCTTTCCTACCTTCACAGTAACTTCTCCTGCTTTGGGTTCTCTTGGGACTTGGGGTTTCTCTCTTGGGACACGATTCCAACCAGCTTTGAGTAATTATTATTTGGCATGTGATTTGCTCCTTGATTGGATTAGAAGCTCTTCAGAGGCAAGGATTATGTTGGACCAATTTCTCTATGTGTGCAGAGCCAAGCATGGTATTAGCTCATGCTTGGTACCCAATGGTCTTGTGTTAAGTGTTATCACAGTGCAGACAATAGCTACCAATTGCCATATACTCATGACCTGTCTGACCCCGTTCTGTGTCTCACATCCATGACCTCAGGAATCCTCACGTCAGTTCTGTAAAGAAAGCATTACCATTCTCTTAGAGACAAGGATTAGGGTCACCCGGGTGGCTCAGTTGGTTAAGGATCTGCCTTCAGATCAGGTCATGATCTCAGGGTCCTGGGATCAAGTCCCGCAAAGAGGGAGGGGGGGGTCTGCCTCTCTCTCTCTCTCTCTGCCACTCCCCCTGCTTGTGCTCTCTCTCTCTTAAAAAAAATAAAAACTTTTCTTTCTTTCTTTTTTTTTTTTTTAAAAGACAAGGATTAGAAAGTTTAAGTGATTTGGTTAAGGAAAATGTGGAGATGGAATTATAATTCATCTCCACATGAATGGATAGATGCGCGGATGGCCAAGCGAAACACATACAGACATATCATTGAACTGCAAAATTTCCACGTCACACCTGAAACCAGCTATGCAAGCCTGAGGACAGCTGGCTTCCCCCAGGCAACGTGGCCCAGCATTGTGATGTGGGCTGCCTGTTTGGGGGCTGTCATTTGTCCAGACTGGGACTGGGACTGCCACATTCCTAAGCTGCCACACTGGGCAAGACAGTCTGCACAGTGGCTCCCGATCCTCCTCTTGCTTCATCTTCACTGTTGGCCTCAGTTTAATCTGTAAACTCCAGAGCGGGGAGCCTTCTCCCCTAGCACGTGCCTGCGCCAGGGAGGGGCTCAACAAAGAGCCATTCTTATTTGCAGGTCGCCCCTTATGTAAAGTCTACGTCTATTTTCTGAATGAGAAATACGGAGGCTGAAGCAGGGGTATTTTTACACAAAGTTAACCGGTAAGTAGACGTCTATGAAAGCAAACACAAAAAGGAAACCTGTCTGCCCTCTCTCAGAGGTCTGTCCGTCTGTGTCTGGTTCTTTGGATAAGCAGACACGTGGCCTGCACAGACGCCCCACGTCTCAGAGGACAGTCTGTGAAGTGCTGGTGACACCACATGGTCGTGAGAGGAAACACAGTTTGGGGCTTCTGTCACCACCGAGGGGGGAGCGGGGCAGGGGTGGGGGAGGGGCCTCCCAGCACCAACACCACGACAGGTTAAGGTTTAAAATAACGTGCGTTTAGGACCACACCGGCAGGAAGGGCAACAGCAGCTGTTACCACGGAGGATCTCCCGTGTGCCGGGCACACCACAGTGTGTGCTGTCTGCGAACGAGCTCCTTTCACTGTCGCCGGCGCTAGAGGCTGGCTTCCGGACAATGAGCCCTCGGAAGGACCACGCCTCGTAGGAGAGAATTAGTTTAGCTACTGGTGGTTATACTAGTGATCGTAATACTGGCAGTGAGCAATGGATAATGGCCACTGCAAAGGCTATTCTAATAATTCTTTTTTTTTTAAGATTTTATTTATTTATTTGACAGAGAGAGAGCACAAGTAGGCAGAGAGGTAGGCAGAGGGGGAGGGGGAAGCAGGATCCCTGCCCGGAGCAGAGAGCCTGATGTGGGGCTCGATTCCAGGACCCTGGGATCATGACCTGAGCCGAAGGCAGAGGCTTTAACCCGCTGAGCCACCCAGGCGCCCCCTATTCTAATAATTCTAATCGGAAGGGCAGCACTATGCCAAGAGAGCAGTTTCAGTGGGTCCTCCTTCTCCTATTTCCGTGGACTAATGGTGTATTTTAGGTTAGGTAACCAGCGAAGCTGAAGAATGTGGTCATGTCCCCCAGCTTCCTCCACGGGACAGACTTGCCCACAAAGTTGCAGGTAGAGAAGCTGAAACCCAGAGGAAGAGGATGTGCAGAGCCTCTGACAAGGACAGACAGGTTCCAGAGACCACACGGAGGGAGACCCAACAGTGTGACGTTGAATGCACTTAGTCTGCCCAGCGGAGAAATGGGACCCCACGATGAGCAGGTGCATGACAGTCTCAACCACCAGGGAGATCAGTTTTCCTCCCAGGGGAAGGACTGGTGGAAAAAGTAGCCAGAAGAATTGTTGTCCCGTTTTGGAGGCTGGTGCAGAAGAATCCTGTCGAACCACAAAGACTGGGGAATGAAGCATCCCATCTCACAGTCACGGAGAAGCTAAGGCTATAAATGTATATTTTAGACTTTCTAAAGTAAAGAAATTGAGCTGTTTCGACTCATATGGATACATTTTATTTCCCCAGTGGAAAAATTGCTTTATTTCTTTTTAATTTTAAAGCCCTCATAATCATTATAAAGAAGTTTAAGTGATACAGTAAAGTGTGAACGACATAAAAATTTGGCAGCAATCCTATCACTCAAATGAGCATCTTTCCATATAGTTCTCTGTGCACAGATATGTGCGCACCTACATAAACATATGTCCTGAGATAATATATTTGCTATGTCCTCACATACCTTGCTACATTATTGCTTTTAGTGGCAGCATTATAGTCATAGCAGAATGTTTTCGTGATGAATTCCAGTAATGCCCCTTGTTCTTACTATCTACCTATCTGAAATACACAAGACATTAAATACCGAATCAAAGTTCTCTTTTTGTAATCTGCAGTTAAAATTGTCAGCCTATGTTTATATGTGTTTGCTTTTGTTCTGTGAAGTTATTCAGGAAATGTTCCTATCTTTGTTTTAAGAAAAGGTTAGATGCTAAGCATAGTGGTACCTGGGATACAATACTGCAAGATTCTGGAGTTCGTTCTGCCAGTTATGTAAAACAGCACGCTTAGAGGGGAATGTGGGCAGGCAGGGCTTGGAAAAGTTCCCTAAACCTGGAGCCCAAGCCCCTCCAGAGCATCTCTGTCCGCTCCTCCATCCTCTGATACTGCCCCCCGGTGGTGGCGATGGACACTCAAGCTAGAGCCGGGCAACCTCCAGCCGTATCTTTTTGTCCTCTTTCCCCTCACTGGGATACTAGAAGGACACTAACTACTTAGGCAGGAGGAAGATATACTACAAGACAGAAAAGCTTTATTTTTAGTTATGTGGATTCTGAGTCTTGGAAAATAGTTTTGGAATAAGGTAAAATAATCCCATCCCTTTACAGCACCTTTGCAAACACCCCTCCTTTTTCTCCCACCTCTCTCTCTCTCTCTCTCTCTCACACACACACATACACATACACTCACACACATATACATACCAAAATCATATGATCACTCACACATAATACCACGTTCCCCCCCTATTTGTGAGCATTCTCATGGCTTTGGGTTTTTTACTCCTAGAAACATGTTCTGCTGCACAACTTTGTACGTACATCTTTCTACATTTTGATAAATTAACAAGCACTTTGTCGTGCCTCATTTCCTTTGTTGGAGGAGGGGGGCTGCAGGAGGCACAAAGTGGCAAGAAGTTTCTTTTCCCCACCTCTACCACAATGCCCCAATGCCTCAGGGCTCTGCCTGGGGACTACAACTACGACCCTTCGACCCTTCGAGGAAGCCGTGCAGGTGGGAGGGAGCAATGACTGCTTGACCGCATGGACCTTCAAACCACTCTTCAGAGAGCAAAGGAGCAAGTTCACTGAGCAGGAGAGACACTGCATGGTATTGGATATATGTTCACATGACCTGTCACTAGGGATGACACAAGTAATCTAGGGAGGAATCTGAACTAATATGCAGAATGAGATCACTGAAATATGGGTAATCACTCTTTTTTTTTCTTTTTTAAAGATTTTACTTATTTATTTGACAGACAGAGATCACAAGTAGGCAGAGACAGGCAGAGAGAGAGGAAGGGAAGCAGGCTCCCTGCTGAGCAGAGAACCTGACATGGGGCTCGATCCCAGGACCCTGGGATCATGACCTGAGCCAAAGGCCGAGGCTTAACCCACTGAGCCACCCCAGCGCCCCTGGGTAATCACTCTTAGTGAATAGTTTTCAGAGCCCATATTGAGCTGGGAACATACGGTAAATAGCTTCTATCTATTGAGCCCTTGTATGTGTTGTTGCCTCGTGGAAAGCCCAAAACAACCTTACATGGAAAATCCTACAAGTGTGCTAATTTTAGGGGAGGAAGGTATCTGGGGCACAGAGAGGTAAGTAACTTGCTTACAGCCACGTGGCTAGTAAGTGCCAAGGCTTGGATTTGTATGCAGGTCTTGGTGAACCAAAACTCTGATTCTTAATCATTGTTATGCTTCTTTCCAATTAAAAAACGAATTATTGAGGAAAAAATCAAGGAGAAATTGACCAATCTCATTATCAATTCTTTTTTTGGTTTTGTTTTGTCCCCAATCCTCATTGAGCTAAGGGACTATAAGCTTCTCATTTCTTCATTAGATACCCATATAGTCATTTACTTTTTCCTCTGGAGTTTTTGAAGTATTTGATGCACATTTAGGCCTGATATTTTGTTACATTCTTATTGATAATCTACTAAGAAACGGTTTCTTAGATGATTTCACCATTATTCTTTTTTTCTTTTCTTTTTTGTTTAAGTAGGCTCCGTGCCCAACATGGAGCTTGAACTCATGACCTTGGGATCCCGAGTTGATGCTCTACTAACTGAGCCAGCCAGACACCTTTCACCATTATTCTTCACGTCTAAGGAATATCACTTAAGCACAGCAAAGAAGTTATGGTTACCTATAAAATAGCCACTTTTGAGAAGGAATTTGATTCAGAGTGGGGGGATATGAGGAGCAATTAAGTTTTGATTAATGACCTCCAGGGAACTTCTCTCTCATGATGAAACTTCCTGGTGAAATGTGGCTGGGTTCTTTCGTCTCTTCTCAGTGGTGTCTGTTCCTTGGCCTTACCTCCAAGAGCTTCCTCTGCTGGAGAATCAATTTGGTAACATCCCCTCTCAGCTGCTGACTTGTTCTGAAGGCTGACACACTTTGGGAACTTCGTCTCTTTCTAAAGGGAAGCCTTGGGAGTCATTCTTTGGGTACTTCCTCCTGACTGACCCCGTTCTGTGGCGCCATGACTTTCGTTTTTGTTTGCTGAGATGTATCTTCTTTGTTAATCTTAGTCTGGAGTTCTCTCTTGTGAAAACTTTTTAAAAAAGTTTTTATGTATGTTCCAGTTAGTTAACATAGAATGTAATTTTAGTTTTAGGTGTACGGTGTAGTGATTCAACATTTCCATACATCACCCAGTGCTCATCACAGCAAGTGCCTTCCTTAATCCCCATCACCTATTTCACCATCCCCCACCCACCTCCCCTCTGGTAACCACCAGTTTGTTCTCTATATTTAAGAGTGTTTCTTGGTTTCTCTTTCTCTCTTTCTTTTCTTTTTCCCTTCGCATGTTTGTATTTCTTAAATTCCACATATCAGTGAAATTATACAGTATTTGTTTTTCTCTGACTGACTTATTTGGCTTAACATAATACTCTCTAGCTCTATCCATGTTGTTGCAAATGGCAAGATTTCATTCTTTTTGATGGCTGAGTAATATTCAATTATGGGTACATATCACCTCTTCTTTAGCCTTTCATCAGTTGATGGACAATTGGGCTAGTTCCATAATTTGGTAATTGTAGATCTCATGGAAACTCTTGAAAAGATTGTCTTTGAAGTATGAAGGGTAAGCAAATTAAACTTGAAGTGGAGAAAATCTTCATCCCTTCGTGGCCCTCTAGAAAGGGGTCATAGAATACTGAGGAAGACCTCCCTCTAAAGCTTTAGCTTGGGTAACACACTATAGAGTTTGCACTACAAGATGACATCTATGGGAATACATTTTTTGGGAAAGGTATTTTCCATGGAAGAGACAATGCTGAGCACTTCCTCCAGATGGGCTACAGGCAGATGGCATTGTGAGTTCAGTGGCAGCTCAGTGTTCTTCCAAACGACTCCTGATTCCTAAGACATTTGTCTTGGCTATCTTTCTCTAAAGATTTTTTTTCCTTTGGTTAATGTTTGCCAGGGAACTTCACTGAGTTGGATCCTCTCCATAGATTTGCTGACAGCATATGCTGGGGAGAACTGCCCTGACTCAAAGTATTCATTACTTGTTTCTCTTCTAAAGGATTGCTTGGAAGATTTTTATCCGGACCATTCTTATCCTTGAAACTTTAAATCTCCAGATGGTATTATTTGACCAAACATATATATTACTATTTGTGGTGACATTTGCTGAGAAAGTTGTTCTTTATTTAGGGTTTTTTACTTAGTAGCTTTACCCATGACAATGATAATTTTTTTTTTTTGATATTTTGTTTTGAAGGGATCTGGAGATGGACACTAACTTGTCTGAAGTCATGTTCTCAGGAATATCATCCTGCAGAACCACTTTGGTAAACTTGTTGCTCCTGAGGAGTAACCCCAAGAAACTCTGCCCAGGGGCCTGCACTTATATGCCTTGGTTTAATTCCTTCTGATTTCAAGATTTACTTAGTTTTATCATTTCTCAGTGATTCAACAAATCATCCCTCCTTTGAGGTTTTGTTCTAAACATCTTGATCTTTGGGCATTATTTTTCTGTACGAATTTTCTGAATATCTTCTTTTCTGGCCAATCCTATTGGTGGAAGCTTCTCTTTCTAATGCTATTTTCTCTGTAATTATATCCTAAATGGAACTCCTCTTTCAGACCAGAATTTTGGGGTGAATTTCCTTCCGGATATCTGATCATCAGATTTAATTGCTCCTGAATAGACTTGTGAGAGATCATATCTTTTTCATCATCTTTTCTACATGAGAGCCTCCCCAAGGGAGTGGCTTGGGGAATTGGTCACAGTCACATTTGCCCATTGATGAGAAATCCATTGATGTCACTTAAAGAATGTGCCCCAGTCTATGTTTCTTAAAAAAAAAAAAAAATGAACTGCATGCACACACATGTGCACACACACACACACACACACACTACTTTAAAAAAGGTTTTTTTTTAAAGAAGGCTCCATGTCCAACATGGGGCTTGAACTCATGACCCTGAGATAAAAAGTTGCATGCTCTACCAACTGAGCCAAAGAGGCACCCCACATGCACTACTTTCTGAAGAGCCTCATCTTGAATATATTTCTCCAAGGACCTCGGGCCTCCAAGGGACCCTACTGGGCTAATTATTTTGTGGCTAATTTTATTCATGGAATCTCTTTATTCAGCAACTAAATTTTGAGGAGTCTCATAAACACTGATTTTAAGTACAATGTCATGATTATGACAGTGATGACTATTGAGGAATTTTTCCTGGGCTCACTTTTCTCCTAAAATTGCTTTCTATTGGTCATTATTCATGGAGGTTTTTCCTTGGTCAGGCTCATCTGTTGAATTTATCTCTCCTGGTGATAATTCTTGCAAAGTCTCTTCTCAGCTATTTGCATCCAGGTAGTTAGCTTCTCCAGACAAATGATCTGGAGCTATTACATTCTGGCCCATTCTGGTTCTGGAATATGTCCCCAGGGGTAACTTTTTGAGGGGAGGGGTGGGGAATGATCGCAGTCTGGCTAAAACAGCCATGGGTTTCATCATTAGGGGCAATGAGTTCTCTGAATTTCTCCCTTCTTGGCATTATACGTGGATTTTTCTTTTCTGGTGCTTCACATGGAGCAATTTTTGCCCCAACAACCTGTATATGTGAACTGTACATCTTTTGATATTTTTGTTCATTCCATTTCACTTTGCCTAAACTTATTTGTGTGTGTGATATTTTCAGATAATGATGTCTTTGGATCCTGTCATTTTATTCCTGAAGGTTGTCCTTTGGACAATAGTAACCAAAGAATTGTTTCCTTTTCTAATCGTTTCTTTGGGATGGATATCTTTTGACCATGACTCTAGAGGACAGCAGATCCAAGAAACCCCATCTGGTGCCAGCATGACTTCTGACGCTGGCTTCCAAAGGTCTGCTTTCTGGGAACACTAACTAAAATTTTCTTCTTTCTGTGACATTCAGACTTGCCTTTTGTTGAAAGACATCGGAAGAAGTTTCTTCTCAATGAACAGAGCTCAAACACGAAAGCAGAAAGACCAAGAGGACTTTCCCTTTACTAATATGAGACATGCAGTATGACTCAGCTGTGAGCCTCCTTGAGGAATTGTTGGCTCAAGCATTGGACTATCTTCACACAAATCATAAATTTTAATCCGGCCATGAAAATCATTCACTGGTTTTTCTTTGCTGACAAGCAACTTCTTAAAGCCACATTGTTGGTTAATAGAAGCTATTTCACTTTCATATTCTGAACATATCTGGTAGAGAGAGCATAGCTTTTGTATTGGTTCCCCAAAAGTCATCCTTCTTATTTTCTTTCCAAAGATAGAAAAAGGATATTTATTTCTCCACAGGATAGTATTCCACCTTTTGAAAAAATTTATGATCTATATAAAAATGTAAGAATGATATCAATCAGTACTAATTACTCAAAAGAATGTTTTTACTGGAAGATATTCTGTCACTGGGAAAAATAATTTATGGACTTTATGACTTTCATGGTTATAACAGCATCTCAAAAGGATTTAAGATGAAATTTTGAAGTATCCTATTTGGGATTGCAAATGCTTAGAATATCGGTTAATTTTGGCTGATAATCAAGACAATAAAATATGCATGAGCAGGCTTAAATGCTTCTGGATAATGGTGATCATTTGAAAGCTCTTTGAAGATTTCATTTCATCTAAGAGGTAAGAAAAAGACTGTAATTGACTTGGAGTAAAATGTCCATGGACAGGGGAATCAAACTTCCTTTATCAGTAAGTGCAAGTCAACACAGACTAGCAGTCCAGTGTGTGAGTTCTTGACAGACAAACCCGAATTCCATCTCCCAGTTTGCTGACCTTGGGCCAATCATCCATCTCTGAGCCTTGTTTCCTCAGCCATAACATGGGGATCATTAAAGTGCCCAACTCGGGTGTGCTCAGAGCGCTGAATGTGATAATGTAGTCAAGCACTTAGCATAGTGCCTGGCACATATTAAATATCCATTGTAAGTCAGATAATAGTCTTGAAAACAAAGATAATGCTTTTTAAACTGTATGTTTCATTCTATTTATTTATTTGACAGAGAAAGAGAGACAGCAAGAGAGGGAACACAAGCAGGGGGAGAGAGAGAGGGAGAAGCAGATTCCCCACTGTGCAGGGAGCCCACTGTGGTGCTGGATCGCAGGACCCTGGGATCATGACCTGAGCTGAAGGCAGAAACTTAATGACTGAGCCACCCAGGTGTCTGTCCCATATGTTTCATTCTTTTTTAAGAATGAAATAAAGAAATAAAGAATAATGAAATAAAGAAAAAAGATTTTCTTTATTTATTTGAGAGGGAGAAAGAGTGAGGGAGAACATGAGAGGGGAGAAGGTCAGGGGGAGAAGCAGACTCCCCATGGAGCTGGGAGCCTGATGCAGGACTTGATCCCCGGACTCCAGGATCATGACCTGAGCTGAAGGCAGTCACCCAACCAACTGAGCCATCCAGGCGCCCCTGTTTCATTCTTTAAACACATGTGGAAGAATAAATTTGAAGGGTAAGTGGGAATTTGTATATTCCCTTTTGAAAGTATAGAAAGTCTGAGTGAAATCATATGGTATTTTTTCTCTGACTGACTTATTTTGCTTAGGATAATGCACTCTCCATCCATCCATGTTGTTGCAAATGGCAAGATTTTATTCTTTTTATGTCTGAGTAATATTCCATTATATATATATAATATATATAATATATATATATACATATATATACATATATGTATACATATATACATACACATATATATGTATACATACATACATATACACACACACACACACACACACACACACACACACATACACATATACCCCATCCCAGCATAGAAAGTCTGAGTGAAATCATATGGTATTTGTATTTCTCTGACTGACTTATTTTGCTTAGGATAATGCACTCTCAGTCCACCCGTGTTGCATCCAAAATGCAAGATTTTATTCTTTTTATGTGTGAGTAATATTCCATTGTGTGTATATATATATATATATATACCCCATCTTCTTTATTCATTTGTCTATCATGTATGGAATTTAAGAAACAAAACAAATGAGCCAAGGGGAAAAAAAGAAAGAGAGAGAAACCAGGAAATAGACTCTGAACTATAGAGAACAAACTGGTGGTTTCCAGAGGGGAGGTGGATGTGGGGGATGGGTGTAATCAATGATGGGGATTAAGGAGGGTGATGCATGGAAATGTTGAATCACTCTATTATACATCCAAAACTAATACTACACTCACTGTATGTTAACTACACGGGAATTAAAATAAAAACTTAAGAAAAAAAAAAGTAAGTATAGAAAGTCTGACTGAACGCATATCTTTTGGGTATAGAAGCAAGCCATCCTAAACATTTCCTCTTTGGGAATGGTCCCGATTTTAAAGTCACTTCAAAATTAGGCATTATTTTGGAGCAAGTTTACTCAGCCTCCTCATTTCTCCCTAAACAAATAAAAGCTGGGATTCAACCTAGACTTCTCCTTCCCACTCATGGTGGATTCCTCTTCCCCAGCACCTCCCAGATCTGGCCCTTTCCTGCACCCTGAGCCTCTCCAGCCGTTCCTCCACACACCGCTGACACTCTAGTGAGTCCTCGTTGCTGCCTCCGAGCCTTTGCACGTGTCCTCCTCCTGCTCTCAAACTGCTCCTGGTGGTGTCTCACCTGCTGTCCTCTCTACCACCGTCTCTCCTTGCACTGCACTTACTGTGGTCACTGAGCCTCTCCAGCACTCAGCGCTGAATCTCTTACTGCTCCTGCCCATCAGGAGAGGGAGGCCAGTGAAGAAAGCTGCCAACCACAAGAGCTAGAAGGTGAGGAAAACATGATTGCCCTTCTTCAGGTCCACCTTTAGTTGCTCACTAAAAACAAAGCCAGCTTGGCCAGAGGTGGGATACGTAATGTCATTTTAGCAAGAGAGGCGAGAAAGACCATACAGTGAGCGAAGGCACTGAACTTCCTCTAGAGAGTCTGTCCATCAGAAAGGGGCAGCGCAAGCACTGGCAGTGACCTCCAGGCACTGCCCTGGGGGAGGAGGAAGAACTTGGCCATTTTCCTTTGCCATTTAGTCCCTGAGCAAACCTGGCTTTTGGTAAAGCCTACGAGACTCTGGTCACCACCGTGACTTGGTTTGTCCTGGGCTGTGGAGAAGAGCCATCTCTACTGGGGGAGGGATGAGTCAGGCTGCAAGTCCCATACCCTTAACCAGATGATCTCTGAGGCTGCTCTTCTGAGGGTGGTGCTGAGGAGTGAGTTCAGGCTCTTACTCTGGAACCAAACCGTTGGGAGTTTGAACACTGGCTCTCCTTTCTAGCCAGGTGGGCCCAGGCAGGTTAACTGATGTCTTTGTGCTTCAGATTCTTCATCGGTAAAATGGGGATAATAACCATACGTATTTGCAAAACATATGTCTGATAAAGGGTCAGAATCCAGAATATATATAAAGAACTCTACTATTTTTCACATATTAGATTGGCAGAAAACAAAAGTAAAATAACTAGCTCAGTGTGCCAAGAGGATAAAGAACAGCCACTTTCAAATGGGAGTGTAAATGAGTCTAGCTTTCCAGCTGACAATCTGGCAGAACTGATTGCAATTAAAGATAAAAAAATAAAATTTTCTTTTCAAAATAAATAAAAACTACAGTACATTTTTGGGATAATTGAGGGTGTTTGAAAATGAAGTGTACATAAGGCAAGAATTTTATCAACTTTTAAAAAATTCACTTCTTTTTTTTTTTTTTTGAGAGAGGGAAAGGGAAAGAGAGCAAGCATGAGCAGGAGAGGGGGAGAGGGAGAGGAAGAGAAGGAATACAGCAAAGTCTGAGTGATTTGAGTTTACATCAACCTCACCGGCATTCGGTGTTGCAGTATCTTCTTTTAAGGACTTATTTATTTCTTGGAGAGAGAGCATGAAGAGAGCAGGGGGGAGGGCAGAGGGAGAGAGAGAATCCCAAGCAGACTCCCTGCTGAGCGCGGAGCCTGATGCAGAGCTTGATCCCACAACCCTGAGATCACCACCAGAGCCAAAATCAAGAGTCAGACATCCCATCAACTGAGCCGCACAGGCGCCCCCACTGTCACTATTTTTTAACTCCAGCTATCCTGACAGATGTATAGTGATGCATCATTGTGATTTAAATTTGCATTTCTGTAATGGTTAATGGGGTTGAACATATTTTCATGTGCTTATTTGTCTTATGTATATACTCTTCCATGAAATGTCTGTTCATGTCTTTTATCCCCAAAATGCCAACATCTTTTGATTTAGCAATCCATAGACAGATCAGCGGAGACCTCCTAAGATCTGTGCACAAGAAGTGCATCGTAACAACTTTTCAGTAACAAAATAACAGCAAACAAAAAGCCAAGCTTGGCAACAGTGCAACAAAACATTAGTCAGATGGATTGCATTTTCATGGCCCAGGGATGTGACTAAACACTGGGGCCAAAGAATGATCAAAGGCAAAAGTATGGAATCCCTTAAAGTAGACAAAAGTTATGACTTCCCTCACACAGGCTGTGATGTCCAAGAGATCACCGCTCTCAGGCAGAGGACAAGCTTCCCAGATTCACCTTTCTCCTGGTCTGCTGCAGGGACCACAGGGCCCTCTACAAAGCTCTCTTGGCTTCTTTGTGTGGGTTTTTGGATCTCTTGGCTTTTTCCAGCTACTCTGGAAAGTGTGGCTGAATGCCTTCCCACCAGGTGCAAACTAGAAGGACCTCAGTACCTGCCCAGAGTGCTTCACTCAAAGACTAAGTGGGTCAAGGTCACTGAGAGTTTCCCAGATTGGCCCTTTGTGATAAAGTCAGACTCCATTTTTTGGAGTCTGCTTGCTCACAGCTTGTAGAGGTCAACTCTCCCTCTTCCCCGCATCTGGGCAAGCTGATAAACTCAGGTGCTCCCAACTTTGGCACAGCAAGAGTTTCAAGCCAGGCAAGCCTCTCCCCAAGGATGGGCGCTCCTACCTGGGTCCACCCCTGACGGAAATACAAACCCTAAGCCAGTGTCCTTTCCTTGCAACCTCAAGCCATTTTCAAGCCAGCTTGGGAAGCCCGCCCTCTTCTTCCCCAAGTGCCTCATCGTGGAAGTAATAACCATTTAATATCCTCTTGGTGTGTGGCCACAACACCCTCCCTTTGAGCTTTACTGTCATTGGAGCTGCTTTAAAATACCTGTTGTCAGTGACACAGATACACTCTAGAACATGTATAAACACTCTAGGCCTGACCGGAAGGTTCACCTAAAACCGAGGCATGAACATGTGAGATGGTTGTGTTTCCACTGTCTAATCTCAAAAAATTTGAAATCCTTATGAGTTTATTTTATCCTATCAGTAGTTCAAATGCTTACACGAGTAAGGGTTATCAAGGCCACCAGAACAGAACTTCAGCTGGAGAGTCCGTTCCTGCAAGACACCTCCTTTCACAACAAGTGTCATGAAAATCATCCACCTTTTCATAACTTAAGAAGGAGATTTGGAACCAGGATGCATGTGAGTAGCAATTTCATGCTGAAAAGCCTGGGAAGTTATTTCTTGGGGAGTTTTGACACAGTTGCCAGTCTGGCCAGAAGACTCTGGAGAGAGAGAGACTCTATTGAGGCATTCCTGGAATCATATTGGAAGCACCCGGCAGAGATTCCTGCTTCAAGGCATCCTTCTCAAGGGGTTTTGTGTTCTCTTGCATGAATGTGGTCTTCTTTGTGGAACTAGCTACAGATGTCAGTGGCTAAACAAAACAAAAAAGCAAAAGAGTCATCAGCAGAGACTAAAACACATTCAGTATGCCAAGAACACAACACTGCCATTTTCCTGCCCAAGACTAATAACGAAATCGTAACAGATCAGCTCTAGCAAAGCATAAGGCAAATCAGATAGAACAAGGTAATTCACCAATAATTTTACTGCCTGCCAGAATAAAACTCAACACCACTTAAAGGAAAACTATATAATCTGGACCCCCTACGAAGTATCATCTACGATGCTCAGCACATTCTTAAACCTGTGAACCATATTCTAGAAAAAAAGGATAAAATAGAGAACCCAAAATGACAAAGATCATGGAATTGGTGGAAAAGGACTTAAACCAGCCATGACAAATATTTTCAAACATTTAAAAGAGAAAAAATGGGCACAATGAGTGAAAAGTTAGGGTAGATAAGCAGAGAAAATGGAAATTATAGAAAGGAACCAGAGAGAAATTCTAAAATTGAACAGCGCAATATTCAAAATGAAAAAAATCACTGAATCCCTGAGTGGGATACTAGGCATTGTAGGAGAAGAGGTCAAGAGGTCAGTAAACCTGAAGTCAGATCAAAATAAATGATCTAAACTGAAACAGAGAAAAAAGACGGAAAAAAATATAGTCAGTCTCAATGAACTATGAGAGGATATCCCGCAGTCTAGCAGCTATGTGATTGTAGTCGCAGGTGAGGGAGGAATCTTTGGAGCTTACGCTCTCCCAGCCACTTCTACCTCCATCTTTGTGCCCTGTCCAGTGGATACCGTGCACAATGGATACCACGTCCAGTGGATCCTGCGGGGCACTGCAGAGAGGTCTGTGGAGCATTTGCCCATGTGATCGGCAAGACCCTTCTAACTATAGGCAATAAATCTATGTGTTGACTCCATAAGAATGTGTTTGTAAAACATTCGTATGGCTACAGCTTTATAAACAAAGGGATTGTTTTCAAACGTAGAATCATGGCTTACTTACTCAAAACTGCCTCAACTTAATAAAGAGAAACCAACACAAGGGCTACTTTTGCTAGCTTTCTTTGAGGTCTGACTCACACGCTGCCTCCTCTGAACATCTCTTCCCGAGTGCTATAATTGGATATGATCTCTACCCCACACAGTGCTGTTTCTACTCCTCTTTTTGACATACCCCTGGACCAGTGGTATTCAATCAGGGGTACTCAAAGGCTTTCTCAGCCAAATGCAAGCAATGATGGTTTTAAGATATAAAGGGAAATTTTGCAAAGCTTTGAGTATGGGCATAAAAACCCATCTGCAGGCCTGCTGAAATCTTATGCAACCCATCCTGGGCCTACGTGAGACCAGGTTTAATAACACTAGTGACTCAAAATCTGAAAATGACCAGGAGCAAGGAAAAGTTTGTAATTTGCCTTGAGCCAAGGAGAAATGAGAACTTAGAATCTCATCTTATTTGAGGGACCTTCACTTCTTTACCCTCTACCCAGTTCTTTCCATTTTTTACTCTAAAAGTAGTTCTCCCTAGCCAGGCAAGTTTGTTTTAAGATCCCCGTTGGGCCTCTCTGTTTCCTTCTAAAAAAAAAAAAAGGATCAATTTCCATAATCACAATTTGCGCATGAGTTCTTTCATAAAAGTGAGAACTTGCTCCTAGTCCAGGTATTCTGCTGGCTTTTATTCCCATCTTCCCTGTCTCACACTTGGCAAGGGAACAGCATACCTTTTACTCATCTAAATCTTGCAAAGGAATATTGCTACAGGATGTAAAGCATCCTGGGCACAACTCATTTGGACAATTCCAAACATTAATGTGACCAAAGTTTTCTTTAATAAAGGCATCATGAAACCAGGGTGGAGTTTTGGAAGTCTTTCCCTGCCTCATATATATTGATGTTTCTGTTAACAGGGAAGCATGGTGTTAGGAAAGGAAGACAAGGGCAGCAAGGGGATGACAACTTCCTTGTCATGCCCTCCCCTCTACCATCTCTCAGCACCTATTCAAAGAATGAACTATTCCTGAGTGAGTTCACTTTGTCACTTTAGACTAGTGACAAACAGAAGTACGAAACCACCTTTCTTTTGACCTCTTTTACCAATAAAACATCCAGACTTAAACAATAAATATGAATTAATTATGAGGAGAGCCGAGCATATCAGTGTGAATATACATAAGTTAAACAGTTTCGTGTCTCTTCATCAAAGGTGGCTTTGGAAACTAGCAAAAGCCAGCGGATTGTATGAAACCGCATGGAAGATTTTAATGCACAGGATATTTAATGCACAGGATATAGTGATAGTTGGAAAGATGTCAGATATCTAAGCCCCGTGAGGCGATTCCCTGTCTTGGTATTGTGCACTTTGGAGAAAGCACAAAATTGGCACAAGGTGCTTTTCAGAAGATGGTGGCAAAAGTCGTGGGAGATAAAAGATACCCTTGTCAGGTTCATGAACACATAGCTGTTTCTGACTACAAGAAAGTAATAATTTATGACCAGTATTACAGCATTGCAGAGAAGGCATCTGTGCCTTGATACACAAATAACACACAGTAACTAAAACACTTAATAGTAGATAATAAATAAAATAATATACCTGACTTATATACTGATAACCGTATTTGGTTTCTGAAATACTGAATAAGTTTTGAAAAGCGTTCAAAGGATCTTGTAAGGAAATATATTAGTTCCGACTGACTTACCAAGATTTTTAAAGAAACCCGATTTTTTCAAACCAGTAACAGCTAAGGTATTTCCTGAAATCTAAATTGGCCAGGATTGTCGATAAGACTGGTTTACATATAACTCTAAGAAGATGGAGACAAGTGAGCTCCGGGAGCCTCAGTGCACTGGGTACTGTGGCCTCGCTGGCCCGTGGATTTCCTGGGATCCAGCTCTGGGGTGTGCTCCTGTCCACTGCTGGGTTCCTCCCTCCCTACCTTGTCACACTTTTCACACTTCTGTTGAATCTGACGCTCTTCTTGGTTCAGCATTTCTGTCATTGTGGTTTCTTTGAGGCTATTATCCTGTACTTCCTTCAATTGGATCTCCCGTTGGCTCTCCTGGGGTGAGAGGAGAGCGGAGTCAGGTCAGCCCCTGGGAAACCTGTACTAACAGGCTTGCCCTCACTGGGACAGGCCACAGGCCCAGGGCCCTGAGGACCTCCCGAGTTTGCTCCTGTGACCAGCTTTTGCCTGCTAGTAGGTCCAAACTCACCAATCCCACAACTCCTCTGAGCTGGACTCCCACTTCAGCCCCAGACTCTCCACGCTTCAGGAATATCCAGGCCTAAGGGATCTTGCAAGTCAAATAAACCAAGAAGCTTTCTGGGCTAGCTCTGGAATCCTACTTTGGATTTCAAATTGCCGTGAGAAAGCTGGAAAGCCACCCCCCCCACAAAGACAACTCTGGGCACACACATACCTCTTCTTTTGCTTTAACGGTTTTCCTGTAATGATAAAGCCAGTGACCCAGGTACTCTATGGGGTCACTGGGCCGAACCTTCGCCACCTCTGCCAGTGCCTGGCTCAAGCAATTTCCGAAGCACCTCTTCAGGTAGTCAGTTTCCATCCTTGTGCGCCTGAGAAATAGCATAGCAGAGTCACATTACTTTATAAATCAAATCTGATCTTTAAAATGGACACACTCTAGTCAATTCAGATTCATTTCAGGATAAATGTGAGCTACTTCCGGATGCCACCCTTCCCAAAAGAAACAATAAATACATACTTGCCAATTGCTCTTACATTCAAATGGACTTTTTAAAAAAGCTCTCCGGCTGTCTTCGGTCAGATAATAGGTCCTGGGGGTTATGAGGCCTGAGAGGAGCTTGATAGAGCTAAGGTCTCCACTTACCCACAAATCTCTACCCTTGAGTAGGGAGGAAATAATTGCGCAACCAGGAGGTCCCCAGGGGGCGCTCTAAGGACCCAGCAAGCTGTGCTATTGTGAGGTTGGAAGCTACACTCTGTGACATGGGTAAATGAGGCTTATTTATTTCAGAAGGGACCACGGAAAAGCCCCGGGGAGGAGAGGGAGGGAGAATGGCAGGCACCGTAGCTACCCATGGTCACAGGTTCTGCCAGGGTGTAACACACTATTCTACTCCAGAGAGCAAGCAAGAAACTAGTGGAGGTTGAGCTGATGCCCCAGTATTTACTATTTTTTTTTTTAAGATTTTATTTATTTACTTGACAGACAGTGATCACAAGTAGGCAGAGAGGCAGGCAGAGAGAGGGGGAAGCAGGCTCCCTGCTGAGCAGAGAGCCCGATGCGGGGCTCGATCCCAGGACCCTGAGATCATGACCTGAGCCGAAGGCAGAGGCTTAACCCACTGAGCCACCCAGGTGCCCCCCCAGTATTTACTATTAATTGGATTTCAGGAGCTGGAGGCAGTGCAGCCTGAGTCACACGATAGGTTAGGCGTGGCGGTGTAGAGCTGCAGTCTGAACACAGACTCTGGGAAGAGACAGGCTGAGTTCCCGTCCTGGTACCACCGCTTGTTAGCTGTGTGATCTTCAACAAGTCACCCAGTCTCTCTGAGCCTCGGTTTTCTCATCTGTAGAACAAAATAATAATGGTATGGGCTTCATAATTGTGGGGGTTAGAAGAGATAACAAACAGGTAAAGCACTTAGCCTGGCACATGGTATAGAAAATATATATTTTCTGGATTTTTACTTATTTGAGAGAAAGAGACAGTGAGAGAGAGCATGAACAGAGGGGAGGGGCGGGGGAGAAGGAGAGGGAGAGGGAGAAGCAGGCTCTTCACTGAGCAGAGAGCCCGATGTGGGGCTTGATCCCAGGACCCTGGGATCATGACCTGAGCCAAAGGCAGACTATTAACTGACCGAGCCAGCCAGGTGGCTCTGGTACATGTTAAATAAATATTAGCTATTATACTGGAAGACTGTGACATACAATGGACTAACACCTATTTCTGGTCATCTCCCTATTTCTGAGGTTTACATACTTTAAGTCCAAGAGCTAATAATAAAATGAATAATAAAGTCTCAGTTCTAGTATTAACATCTTCTGGAGGTGTTTTTCGGTTTAAGGAAGGAAAGATACATAGATACGCATATAGAAAATATATACATATATTTCCTAGCTCTTTCCACTGCAAAAGCCTAGAGGCAAAAACACTTAAGTAGCAATGAATGAGCACAGTGATTATAGGGAACTTGCTTTGAAATAGCCTTTACCACTTAAGAGCAATCAGGGCTCCTTGGAGAAATGGTGAATTCCAAGGTTGGGGCAGGAGAGGTCCAAGAAGCCTGGAACATTTTCTTGTCTCAGAAAGTAGAAAAATGCTAGAAAATAAGCGATTAAGGGCACAGGAACCAGCAGACGGGGCTGCTACTGGCCCAATCTGGGGCAATTAGACCGCTGAAATAAATATTGACTCTAACACATTATAATTAATTGGGTAAAATAAAAAATCCGTGAATCAATGTAAGAACAGATTAGTAAGTGAGTGAATGGGAGAGAAGGCAAGTTCCAAAGGTAGAATGTCAACCAATAAACATGGGAAGAATAATGGAGTTTTTAAAAAATCAACATTTTTAACCATCATAGTATAACTGCATCAAGCCAGAATCCTCAGTGAGGACTAAAACTGAATGAATATTTGATAAAAAATAGGATACCCGTATAGTCTCAAGGTTTCTCCCCACAAATTATGTATTAATACCAAAAGGAAATAGATGAACTTCACAGTGCTGAGACCTGCCCGATACAACCTTCAGCAAGCGATCTAAGGGAACATCACTAACAAAGGGACAAAGTGACATCATGTGTCTCCTGATGGGATGCACTTCTTAGGGGGATGAAATATATTTCTGTGGATTCCTTGCCCAAAATGCAAAACTTGAATCTAATTGAGGAAATACGAACAAAGCCAAATTGAGAGACAGTCTGCAACTGGTCTGCACTGTTAAAAATGTCAAGATCGTGAAAGACAAAAAAAAAGGAGGAACCATTCCAGATCAAAGGAGCCGAAACAGGCCTAACGCATGCACGGAACGCATGATTCTGGATTGAGTCTGAAACAGAAAAAAGAATTTTATGAAGTGTTGTTGAAGAAACTGAATGTGAATTGTACATTACATAATAGAAGTGTATTAAGGTTAGGGAGCCTGGTGTCTAAGTCTGTTAAGCATCTGACTGTTGATTTTGGCTCAAGTCATGATCTCAGGGTTGTGAGATCAGGGCCCACGTCAGGCTCTGTGCTGAGTGTGAAGTTGGCTTAAGATTCTCTCTCTCTTCCTCTGCCCCTCCCCCTGCTTGCCCTCATGTTCTTTCCTGCAGTTTACCCTCTGTCCCACAAAAAGTGTATCAAGGTTAAATATCCTGGTTTGACTCACTGAAATATGAGTAATAAAATGTAATTTTTCTTTGGAAATACACAGTGTAGTAGGGCTAAGTAATGGTTTCCCAAAGTATCTAAGTCCTAATAACTGGAACCTATGAAATCTGTTACCTTGTCTGGCAAAAGGTACTTTGCAGGTGTGATAAAGGATTTTGATTTGGGAAGATGATACTGAATTATCCCTGAAGGTACACTGTAATCCCAAGAGTTTTTATAATTGGAACACAGTAAAGTCAGACAAGGAACCAAGGAGATGTGATGGTGGAAGTTGAGAGAGAAAACGTGATGTCATTCAGGGCCTTGAGCCAGACTGTGGGTAGCCTGTGAAGCTGGAAAAGGCAAGGACATGGATTCTCCCCTAGAGCCTGCAGAAGGAACGAGCCTTGCTGACACTTTAGTTTTAGCCCTGCAAGACTCATTTTGGATTCTGGCTTCAAAAAACTGCAAGAGAGTATGTGTAAAGCCACAAAGTTTGGGGAGCACCTGGGTGGCTCAGTTGATTAAACGTTTGCCTTCAGCTCAGGTCATGATGTCAGGGTCCGGGATTGAGTCCCCTTCCACTCCAAGTGTGGTCTGTGATCTGCGGCCGTTCATCACCCTGAGGCTCGACAAAATGCAGCTTCTCAGGTCCCACCCCCACACCTACATATTCAGATTCTTCATTTTAACAAAATCCCTAGGTGATTCAGTTACAGATCTACTTTGCCTTTATCGCTGGAGAACCGCCCTTCCCAGAGGGCTGAATCCCCAACTCTGCATTCCAGAAAAGCTCTCCACTTCCCAACGCCTGCTTCTCTGTTGAGGTGTGGCAAACCCTTTCTGGAGAAAGCATCTGCTCGAAATTGCACGTTTCAACGATGGTCTCAATGAAACAGGGGACCTGACTGTTACTAAAACTTGATGCAAAGACAGTAGAGCCAGAATAACAGAGCCGCAGTGTGAGGGAGGGGAACAAAGGGATGCCATTTACAGCCCTCTCTCCACAGGCGCCCCGCACAGTTACCAAGGGGGAGGGGCCTCTTTTTCCCAGAGCTCCTCCCAGAGTCAGCTTGCACTGCCCCTCCTTGTTCACCGACTTCCAACTCAGTAGGCAGGGCAAAAAGCATAGAGGTGGTCTTTGTTCACACTATATTCCCAGTGCTAGGCACACAGTAGGTGCTCAGGAAATTTTTTTTTTACTTAATCCAGTGAAGGCTCTGAGGCCGGTCCATCTGTCAGCGCCCACTCTGGTACTTACTGCCTCCACAACGCTTAGGGAGGCTTCTCCTGCCCAGCACTGCCCAACATAAATTAAAACAGAACGTGGGAAATGCTAGCAGAGTGCTGTACACAAAACACTTGGGTCAGGGAAGATGGCAGTGGCTCTGGCTTGGCGGAGGTTGGACGGCTTCCCGGAGGTGCGGGCGCCTGAGCTAGCTCTGAAAGGAACCAAGCAGGGGTCACCAGAATCTCAAAGGTGCGAAACCGTGCAAATACGGGGCCATCGAACTCCGGGGACGGGGATTGTCTCCTCTGGCCGGAGGCTGGGGGATTTCCCGCCCTAGGTGTGCAGGTAGCCCCCTGCGGCTGCTCCGGGCTAGCCCGCCGCCGCTCTCTCTCTCCCAGCGCCGCCGGCTCGACTCTTCTTCTCGGCCTCCCCTCCTCCCAGCCTCCAGGCTGTAAGTCTCTGCTCGCCCACCCTGGCGGTCCCTTCTGTGTGGGGCGCCCCCGCCACACCCCGCGCGCGCCGTCTGCCCGCGACTCTCGCGCCCCTCCTCTCCGCCGCGCGCTCGCTCTCCTGCCCGGCGTCCCACTCCCGAGCCTCCCGCTCCCCGCCGCGCGTTCTCCGGCGCCCCATCCCGCGCTCACCGCTCCGCGCGCCCCAGCCCCTGTGCAGTGCGCCGTCCCGGGTTCCGAGGCACGCACGCTCGTTGCCTAGCGACGGGACGCGACTCGCGGAGCGAGGGTACGCGCACGCGTCGGGTGCGCGCATCGAGAACGCAGGCGCCTTTCGCCCAGGCGGGGTTCGGGAGCTTGGTGGGGTTCCCGCGGGGACCGTGGTTTTGGCCGTTGGGCCTTGCGAGTGGTGTGGGATTCAGACGACGCCCCGGCTTCTTTGGGCGGAGAGAGGTTTGTGTAGCGCCTGGGGAGTGCCGCCTCCTCCTCCATCCCTTCTCCTCGGCTGGCCTCGCCACGCTGGGTGGAGGGGACCGGGAAGGCGGGAGACCCTTCCGCAGACCCAGGATAGGAAAACGAACCCAAGCGTCCCGAATCGAGGGTTGCCAGATACAACCAGGACACCGGTTCATTAAATTTCAGATAAACAACGAATGATTTTTGTATCATACTACACTGAACTAACACGTTATTCCTTATTTCTCTGAAATTCATGTTGAACGGTGCATCCCCTATTTTTATGTGCTACATCTGGCAACTCTACCCGAATCCCCTCCTTTCCCACTAGGCTGGCCGGCTTTCTCCTTGGCATGGGCAAAGGACCTCTTTCTGTTCCTTGTGACAACCTCTCCAGGCTCAAGGCAGCTGTTTCCCTGGGAAAGGGCTTTCTTATCTTGAGCCGAGATGCCTGTTGGTGTATATGAAAAATAACATTCTTTACAACAACCTGTGAGATGGGTATTATCGCCATTTCATGGACAGGAAACATGAGAAGCTAAGTAACGAGTTTACCTGGGTTCTGTTAATCTAGGCCCATAGATCTGAGACCCACACTCGATGGGATCTACTCTTAGGCCAAAGGTTTCTTCCTTGAGGACATGGTCCTTTTCCCGTGTATTATTTTTCTGAACAGCAGCAGGAATCTGTTCCCCCTGTTTTACCTTTTCAAAAGACATTGAGATGTCACTGTAGTTATTTTATCTTTAGAGTATGTCCCGTTGCAGAAGCACAGTGAAGATACTCTGTCTCAAACTGGTTTGTAATACTATAATCCTTCTCTCTGTATGGTTAAGACATACTTAACCAGCTTGAAATGCCAACTTGAAAAGGAATTCGGCTCATTCGTGCCAGTTTATAGAGTTTAAGTTTTTATGACTACATTTATGTACACACATACATATTCCTTCCCCCACTGCTGTTAATACAAAAGGTGGCATACTATATATAATTTCTAGACCTTGCTTTTTTCCCCTCACCTCACACTATGTCCTAGAGATCACTCCCTATTTTAGAGATTTTCCTAATGTCTTTTATATAACATATATGCACAGTAATCCATTGCGTTGTTGTATCTCAACAGTCCCTTAAGGATGAGTTTTTGGATGGGGTTCCAGTTTGACTATTCTAAGTAACGGTGCAACGTAACTACGTGCATATAGCATCACTCCATATTTTTTCAAGTTACAATCTGAGAAGGGAGATCGATGGTTCAAAGAGTAAATACCTATGTAATTTTCTAGATTTTGTCAAATTCCTCTCTGTGGGAGCTATACCATTTATACATGCACCACCATCAAATGGGAGAGACACTACTGGGCTTTATACCTCAGGAGGTTGTTGTTTCTGAAATTTTATACAGAATGTTCAGTGCATTTGTCCAGGGACAGCACTAGACCTGCTGGCATTCTACTCTCTCATATTCAGCTCATGTCTGACCTATAGTAGGTACTCAGCATATATTTGTTGAATAATGAATAGCAACTAGATTCCATAAGGTTAATTTGAGGGTGATCAGTTTTTTCAAAGCACCTGAAGTACAGTAGTTTCTACATTTCCCTTCCTTCCTTCCTTCCTTCCTTAACATCTGGTCTAAGATTATTCCTGTCCATCTTAATAACCGGATAGATGGGAACATTACTGGGAGAGTGGAGAAACTCATGCACTTGCCTCCATGGGGAGCCAGCATGCCCACCCTGGGACTGAAACACACTCCTTGAGGAGCTGAAGGAGCTTGTCTTGGGAGGACAGATGTGTGTGTATGCAGATGATTCTCAGGTTGCATGATAGGTGCTATGTGAGTTGCTTTGAGGAGGAGGATCTCCTTTGCATGGCCTGGGAAGGCTCAGGGAATGAGAGATGACCTACATCTTACAGGTGATGAGATATATTTTCTAAGCTGGGAGATAGTGAGGAATCATTATGTGCAAACACCTTAGAAATGGAAGTGGGCAAGGTATGACCGGCAGAACGGCAGAATGTTAAGTGGGGTTAGAGCCCAGGATATGCTGGAGACAGAAGAGATGTCTGGAGGTGAGTCTGAGAAGAAATTGGGGCCAAAGTGTGAGGAGATTCATATGCTATTCTTTGATGGCTGAAATTTTTTTTAAAATTTTATTCTTTGGCCTTGGAGATTCATGGACTTTTGTGTTTTTTTGAGGGTCAAGCCACTGACCCTCGTGGCTTGGGAGGAACATCTGTGTCATTAAGATAATGACTCTGGAATCAAGAGTTGGGTATAATCCCATGTTCACCATGTTGACTTATATGCTCTTTGTGCCTGGGCTTCCTCATCTGCACAGCGAGGGTAATGACACTGATTTATCACCTGCATTGTGAGGATGGAGTGAGACATGTATTGCTTGGCATGTAGCCGTCTCACAGTAATGATGGTATCCCTTTTTATGACTCTCTTTCATTATTTTGTTGTTGCTGTTGTTGAGTTTCTGTATCATTTATTTCTGCTTTAAGCTTTATTATTTCCTTCCCTTTGCTGGTTGGCAGTTTTGTTAGCTCTTTTCTGACTCTTGGCCTTGAGAGCCCATCAGGATTTTAAAGTGCATCTTCGTGGTAGCTCTTGTGACATCTGTGGACTCTCTTTGGAAACTGCCAGAAGCTTCATGGAGCCAGCTTGTTTGTGTCATCCCTGATGGGAGGTGCCCATAACAGGATGTAACTCTTTGTCGACCTCACTGGAGTCTACTTTTATTGTCCTTATTGAACATTCCCTGCATTAATGCAAAAACATTTACCTTTTAGAAGTCAGGGGTGAGAAATGGAGTCAAGGTATCTTCAAAAGTGCCTTGGGACATGTCTAACTCAAGGTCTTGCAGAAGTGGCCAGAATTCGCCCAGTGGATCCAATAGAATATTTAGGATTGTGGATTTACAAATATAAGGAAAACATGACCATGGAACAACTGGTAAGTAGGGATCTTCTTTTAGAAAATTAGAAGAGTGGGATAGTTGTTTCCATTTCTCTTTTTTTAAAAAGTTCAATGTTATTTCTATTATAAAAATAGTATGTTTATTATGAAAAACTTGGACAGTATGAAAAAAACAGAAGAAAAAATACTCCATAGATTACCTCTTTGTAGATTTTTAGGTATTTTCTTATCTTTTTTCCTATGGATTGCCTATATATTTGTAGGCCTTTTCTGTACATAATTGTAATCATACCCAAGGTTTAATTTTAATTTTATGCTCTTTGTTCAAATAAAACACACATTTCCCCAAATTATTACACATTTTCTAAATGGGGTGGAGTAAAATTTGCTTCCCCTTTCCCTCTTGTTGGTGATTAACATGCTTTCAAGATTGTTTCTACAAATTGTTCTAGCTCAAATTAGTCACGTGACATTGTTTTTAAACACTGCTAGAGACAGAAGGAAATGGCCGACCTGGAGCATGAGAGAGAACTAGCTGTGATAGAGCAGGAGATGATGGAGAGGCTCAAAGCAGAGGAGCTCCTGTTCCAGCAGGTGAGACAAGACAAGCACGGGAGTTCAGGGGTGACCAGAGTTAGCGGTGTCAGCCTCAGTGTGGTGCAACCCAAATGTTGAAAAAAACCCCATCTCCGATGAGTTAGGAATGGCTCCTTTGTATCTTCATGTTTCTGTATTTCTGTATCTGTGTCATCTTTGCTGGAGAAACAGCAGCAGTGGGGTGGGAGGAAGACCCAGGAAGTGTGCTCTTGTGGAGGCCAAGGGGAGAGACCCAAGGGGTCAACCATGCCTACTGCTGGTTGAGTGAGAGCAAGAGGGCAAAGTGCTCATTCAAGACCACTGGTGACCTTGGAGGGAGCAGTATGCATGAGGTTGGGTGCAACAGTGGAGATGGTGAGTGCAGGTAATGCTTTCAAGGAGATTTTCAGGGAAGGAGATTGGTTTTTTTGTTTTGTTTTGTTTTTAAGGAGCAGAGAGGAGGGGATGGTTGATGTTAAGGGATAGGGAGAGGGGTGCCTGGGTGGCTCAGTGGGTTAGGCCTCTGCCTTCAGCTCAGGTCATGATCTCAGGGTCCTGGAATTGAGCCCCGCATCGGGCTCTCTGCTCAGCGGGGAGCCTGCTTCCCCCTCTCTCTGCCTGCCTCTCTGCCTACTTCTGATCTCTGCCTGTCAAATAAATAAATAAAATCTTAAAAAAAAAAAAAGGGTTAGGGAGAGGATGGTCTAGGTACATGTGGATGTATAGGTTTTGTGGCACAAGGTTTAAAACAGTTTCTGTATGACTCTTTCTTCTTTGTGAAGTAGGGACCATGATCATCTTCCAAGAATGAAGTAAAGTGGCAGGTATGGGGAGAGTGGGGAGGATTTGAAGCAGTAGCTTTGAAGAATGGTAGAGTTGACCGGGAAACTTAGCATTACTTGGTAGCATTGAATAACCTGTCAGAGTTAGAGACCAGGCATTTATAATGTTGCCATTTGGTTTGGTTTTACGATTCTGTGATTTTCTCCACTTGGGCCTAGAGATTTGAGTGATGATGTGGAAGGGGCAGACCCTTTGATTGAAGTAGGTTTGGGATAGCAGGATTGGGGAGCTGAAAATGTTGGTAAGAGAATGGTTTCAGGAGTAAGTCATGGATTATAAACTAGATAGGGAAAGTTCCAGAGTGGCTTTTGGACTAATTATATTTATGGAGAGCTTCTGAACTAAATTTGTTATCCCCATCGTTCTACCATTTAGTACTTAACCCCAGAGCCTCAACTCAAGTCTATACAGTTGTAAAAGGGAAAGAAGCCTGTTATTTGGGTGTGTGGATAAAAAAGGAAAATATAGACATGACAAATAGCTTCTCTTATAACCTCTTATCCCTGACACTGAGGTAGAACATTCTAGGCACCCAAGATAGATATGGCTGTTGAAAACTTTCCTGCTCCTGAATCTTCATTTCTCACTTGGTTTATTCTTATGGGGAGTTTGCAGAATGTTGAGTGGGTGTCAGACAGTCATCCAAATAGGTGAGTGTCTGCCACAAAATTGCCCCACTTTGAGTGAGAATCTGCCCTTCATCTTATAGCTTCTACAGCTAGTCTCTCAGAATGAGGAGAACTTCTCAGCAGTTCTCCTTCTCTAGGATAATTCCATCACAAACGTGGGGCTACTTGACTTTCCTTGGCTCATCTACTTTCTCTTACCTAGATAAAATTGGGCAATAGCAGAAATCAAGCACTTCTCTCACGGTGTCCTATATCAGTAGGAAGGGCTCCACTGTGCCCTGAACCCTGAGCATTGGGTCCAGAGTGGAGGATGCAACAACATTCTGCAGAAGATTTTATGACCCATGAAAGAAACAGTGTGGTGGTCAGAAATAGATGAGAGAAGGAAAAGGGGGCCTGTGGAGAGAAGGTCCACTGGAGAAGAGCATAAAAGAGAGTGAGCTAGAGATGCTAAGGGACAGGAGTTCTGAGTCCACCATTGAGTCAAGTGAGCTGAGGCACCAGGACTCTGGTCCCCACCCTGTTGTTCTCAGTCAGTGCCACTGACTTGAAATGCCCTGAAAGTTTAGGACACTCTCCAGTAAACCCAGGGCCCTGTGAACAGGGAAGTACTTTGACTGACATTTTCTACCTACGAGCTCACTGAGGAAGTAAAAGCTTTTTGGTTTGTTTGATTTTTTGGAATACATTCCTAATGGTTTTACTCCTGTGCGAAGAAAGGAATTGAGCTTTGAAGTTTTCCAGAAAATGTTGAGAAACTGGTTCTCTTGACCAGTGTGGTTGGTACTTCACAACTGCATTTTGCACTGCTGTTCTGAGATTAGTCATTTCACTTCCTCCACCAATATCTGAAAGTGGATCGAAATGCCACGTCCTTGCCCTTCGGCAACCTGGCCCCATCACTTTTATCTCAGTGTGGATAATTCAAGGTTACCAGGAAATTCCCTTTAACAACCCTCTGTAAATAAATAGTAATGACTGTTTATTATCTCTTTATTTATAAAAATGTATTATTTTTTAAGAATGCCTTTGAAAGACATAAGGGTACATGTAGGTGTTGTGGTATATTATGTAGATACAGCGAGAGAGAACAAATTTCCACAAAAGTTATATCGACAAAATACATTTTTTTTAAAAAATAGTAATTAAGTACAATTTTCCTTTTGGAATATAGGCTTACTGCTTAAGAGAATTAAATTATTTTCTGAGAGATAACATTTCTTTTAGTTGGAGTTCAAAGTTAGTGTTCCCTATCATCAAAATTGATTGAAAACATTTATCTGTTAATGCTGATCTTTAATGAGATTTTCGTATTTCCTCTTTGAAAATAGCTGAGAGATTGGTCCTGCCAAATGCTGATATCTGTCCGTGTGGATATAATTTTGACCATATTTATCTCTTGGAATGCATTTGTAGAATTCTATTTGATTTTTATCTTGTTTTGCCTTTTGGCATGTCATTACCTCCTAGATTAATCACTTCCAGTTGAAGGTTGGTAAAAACTTCTCAGTTACACGGTTACCTGGATTTGAAGATATGGAAATTTCATTCACACTGAAGTCAAGGCCACAAAATACTTTGGGCCTATAGTCTGAACTCGGGAAATACACCTGCTGCCAATTTTGTGTGGAAACTGGGGGAGAGGAGCATCTAGTTTCTTGTTTAAGGTTTTGACCACATGGGAAGTGTATAAAGCAGCTTGACATTGCCATTCAAACATTAGTTGTTGAAATGGCTTCTCCGAAGTGTTAAGTTTTACATATAAGAGCTGTTTTGCCTTGTAAGTTTAGTTTGAATTGATTTAAAAACATTATTAAGCCTGCAGTAAAGCTTACATGCAAAGCCATTTCAGGTTTGATAATAGAGACTGAGAATGAGTCTTCTCATTCCAAAAAATTTCAGTCTTTGCCCTGAGCCCCACAATGCACAGTAACCCGTCACCATGTGCAGCCATATGCAACTGCTGTGTGCTGGGGCGAGCCGAGATATATTCATTTTCTCTTTCTGACAAAAATCTGCAAAACTGATGACGGTTGCATTCATAAGAGAGAATGAAGGACGCTGTTGGCACTGCTGGCTCAGTAGCACATGAGAGATTCAAGCATTTTCCTCAGAGTGTCTGCTGTTGAATAATACAATGAATACTCTTGGGCTTTCAACACTGCATTTTCACAAGCTCTGTAAATTTGTCCAACTAAGCCTCTTTCTGTTCCACATACATTTTTATCACCATTGGTTGTAACACATCTTAGTAGATTTCACTGCTGGTTGTACTGAATTCACGTTTCTCAACTTCTTTGGAAATATTTCTTGGGGCGCCTGGGTGGTTCAGTTGGTTAAGTGTCTGACTCTCGATTTCAGCTCAGGTCATGATCTCAGGGTTGTGGGATCGAGCCTCAGGCTGGACTCCACGCTGAGCGTGGAGCCAGCTTAAGATTTTCTCTTTCCAGGGCGCCTAGGTGGCTCAGTGGGTTAAAGCCTCTGCCTTTGGCTCAGGTCATGATCTCAGGGTCCTGGGATCGAGCCCCGCATCGGGCTCTCTGCTCAGCAGGGACCCTGCTTCCCTTCCTCTCTCTCTCTCTGCCTGCCTGTCTACTTGTGATCTCTATCTGATAAATAAAATCTTTAAAAAAAAAAAAAAGATTCTCTCTTTCCCTCTCTCCCCAACCACCATGTGCTCACACACTCTACTCCCTCCCTAGAAAGAAAGAAAGAACAAGGGGGTAGGGGGAAGAAAGGAAGGAAGAAAGGCAGGCAGGCAGGAAGGAAGGGAAAGAAAGAAAACTAAGAAAATACCTCTTGACTATTCATAGAGGCTGATCTTTCAGTCCCTTCAAATTCAGCATTGATACCAGTAAATGACAACAGCTGAGCAGTGTTGGGAACATTTGTCTACGTATCAAGAGCCAAGGAAAATCGCTCAAAATAATTTGCCTCGTTTTTACTTGATCGTTGATGTTGTTCCCTGTGTTGTTCCTGGTGTCATCCACTCTTTGAGCAACTGTTTTCTCCAAAAAGCTAATAGTCTTAATTTAAGTTTATTATTATTTTTGTGAACACTGAAATCAAACACGTTTTAATTAAATCGTCATTGGGAAATGAACTTCTTTGCTTGGCTAACAAATGAACCACTTGGAAACTTGCTTTCATTGCAGCCTCATTTTTACTTTTAATTTTTGTGAAGAAATTTTACTGTGATGAACTAATCCTGTTTAAAATAGTCTACTATTTCTGACCTTTGTTTTCATGTGAGTTGAGAATACTGTGATGATAAGTGTTTAGTCTGGTAACATTGCTACTGCATTCTTTTTAGTAAAGTATCCTTCATAATAAACACCATATTTTGCTATTTAATTTGGTAATAAAATACTGTCCACTCTATCTTAAAGGGGCAACATTCAAAGTCCACTTCTTTTCTTGTTATGATGTGATGGGTACACACCGATTTAAAAAATGTCATGGTGTAGGGATACCTGGTACTCCAAGAACTGTTGAGATAAAACGGAGTCACTGATTTGTAGCACGCTGAGCACTAGTGCAAAGTGATGAGAGTACTACCTATGGTCCCTGTTGCCACCACCCAACTGTGCTGTTGTACAAAAATAGTCACAGACAATAAGTAAGCAAACGAACATGATGGTGTTTCAATAAAACTATATTTATAGGCACCAAGATTTGAATTTTTTTGTAATTCCCATGTATCAGGAAATATTATTATTTCAATATTTTTCAACCATTTAAAAATGTAAAACCTTTCCTAGCTCAGGGGCTGTACAAATACAGGACTGAGCCAGATTTGGCCCACAGAATTTAGTTTGCTGACCCTTATTCTAGTGTGGCATGTATGTTGAGTTGGGACCAATACATTTTTGATTATCTACAGTTTTGGATAATATACTTAAGATTTTCTCATCCACTCTTCTGCAACTAAGGTTCAGCTCTTTGAATACCCATCTATGCTTGAAAGGATTTTATCTAAAAAAAGTAGTGCAATCTCATTTGTTGCTTCAAGAAGAACAGAGAAAATAACTTGATTTTGTACAAATTGTGCTTTTCTACAAATTAGCAATTAAGGAAGTTTCCTCTTTTATGTTAGACTTCAGGAAATATTTGTAAAAGCTCAAGTATTAGGCGGCTGTGATCATTTACTCTTGTAAGTGTCTGAAATTTAGGTGGGTATAAACTTAATTATCCTGGGACTTTTCAGAGTGATTAGAGTTAATTCCTTGCAATTGATCTGACGCTAATATGACTTATTTATTTCTGAATATTCAGCAACAGCTGGCATTCCAGCTGGAGTTGGAAATGCAAGAAAAAGAGAGACAAAGAATAGAAGAGCTACAGAGAGCTCAAGAAGAATTAGAGAAGGTAATTTGAAGTTTTATAAAAAAAAAAGTCGGTTTTATTTTTTAAAAAAGTCTGTTTTATTTAAAACCTCATAGGCTCCTCAAACTGTTTGTTGCAACTGTCACAATGTGGGATTCAGAGATGTACCACACATTAGCTGTGCGACGGAAACAAGTCTTACAACCTTTTCAATCTCAGTTTGCCTTTTTGAAAAGTAGGGGTAACAGTCTAATTTTACTAGCAGCATCTCACTGGTTTGTTGTAAGGGTCAGCAACCGACTGTTTGTGGGAAACTGCTTTGTGAGCCGCAGAGTTCTCTCATGGTGATAGAAGCAACCTTCTAGCCCAGGCACAGTTGTTCCTGACTGTGGTAGCTGATGTTCAAGGTTAAGTTCTTTGCAATATAGGGGGCATTTGGCTTAACCGACTGAGCCACCCAGGCGCCCCCAGCCAGTCTCTCTCATGCAAATGTGACTCCTCTATTTATTCCATAATTAAAGTTAAAAACAGAAGTAGGTCTTGTACAATATGTGTACCCCTGGCTTAGAGGAGAGCATAATTATTTAAAGCACTTTTTTAAAAGTTGGAAGTCTGAATTGCATTAAAAAAGTGATATTCTTAAAAAGATAAATTCAAAGACCTATACATAGTTTAAAAAAACACATCGTTAACAAAAACACAGATGCTGAGCTTATCTTAGTCTGAGTGCCGTAGGGCGCAAAGATTCACACCATGCACACGTGCCCATAAATACATGGAGATATAGACCCCCTTTGTCTTCAGTGAAGACTCAGTGATGTAAAATGACAGAAGAAAAGCTTCTGTTTTATCACTTGTCTCATTGGCTAATAATTTGGCTTCAGGTTTAACCTTTCAGATCATTTTTTAAAAAGAGTCGTGTTTAATTCTAAATAAAACATGGCTTTCCATTAGTAGCCAGTGTTAAATGAGACTACAGGCTACAGTTTTGTACTAAATGCATTCAGATCACCCCTTTATTACTCATGACCTATTTGCTATTAAATTGATCATAGCATTATTTAAAAATAAAATTTCTTGGGGCACCTGGGTGGCTCAGTGGGTTGAGCCTCTGCCTTCGGCTCAGGTCATGATCCTGGGGTCCTGGGATCGAGTCCCTTGTCGGGCTTTCTGCTCGGCGGGGAGCCTGCTTCCCCCTCTCTCTCTGCCTGCCTCTCTATCTACTTGTGATCTCTCTCTCTATGTCAAATAAATAAAATTTTTAAAAATCTTTTTTAAAAATTTCTTGAAAATTAAACATGGAATCAAAATGGAAAGTATGTTCAAATATTTTTCTTCATTTTTATATATTATAGAAGATGAGAATGAATACAGAAAATATAGCTAAGAGTGAAGATAGTTCACATTCAGAGGTGAGAAGGAAAAGTTATTCTGTGTTAAGTGAAATGAATGAGTGTCCTGGAAAGCAAAGCTTAACGTTGATGCATGAGTAACTAAACCTTTTCATAAGGAAAGTGTAAAAATTGATAGTCTAAGAATGTGTTCTAATAACAAACAATTCACAAGTATGATAAGCTTTAAAGCAAAATCTCAAAGTGGATAAAAATGGAACATTCAGTTTCTGTTTGTATTTTTAAAAACCAAAATGTCGTGAGATATTTATTAACCATAAGTTTAGTTACAATGATATATCTTAAACTTCTGAATGTGCTTTTTAATTAAGTTTTAGCATTTATTTCTAGAATTCTCTCTCTAGTAACAGGTATTGGTTCATTCCATTAACGTTAAAGGTTGATGTTATAATTCAGACATTATTGAAATCAAAAGAAAATGAGTGTCTTAATTTTGAACTCATTTAAACTTAAAAATGAATTTTAACGATTGTAGGATGTAACATCAGACACAAGCAAAACACTAGCTGAAATTAGCGATCGATATGGGGCACCTAACCTGAGCAGAGTGGAAGAACTTGATGAGCCAATGCTATCTGATGTAAGTATCTTTACGAAAGTGTGTTGTGAAAAACAGTTTTGTTTTGTTTTGTTTTGTTTTGACTTTGGGAAAGCCTAGTGCATAGGAGACCAGGGTTTGTGGGAAATGGGCCCTTAGTGTCAGAGAAAGATAACCAGTTCCCTGGGTGTTGACCATCTGTTCTTGCTGGGCTTTCTGCTCTTCTGTGAATGTGTGCTGCTGGCCACAAGGGTCAGGGTGGGCACAGGTCTGGCTCCTTGCAAATGTGTCAGCACTGATGGGAAAGTAGTTGGAACCTAGTGTCGAGGTCATAGTGTGCCCTTGTGCAGAGGGCGACGTGTATATTTTGGACTCAGGCTTTGAAAATCTCAGAATCTCTTCAAAATAAATATTTAAAATCCTTTGGGGAAATACATAATCTTTAAGTTAAATTTGGGGGGCCAGTGGCAAACACTAGAACGAGATACAAATGCTAATGAAAAATGCATGCTTTTCTACTATATGCTTGTGTAATAAACATACAGTGTTTTCTACGTACCAGGCACTGTGCCTGATGCTGTTGTGCATAAAACACATAGTTATTGACCTAGTCTGGGGGGAAACAGACAATTGGACAAGCAGTTAATAGTCTTTGCTTGAGTGATCAAGTGATTTATTGGCCAGAGCATAGGTTTTGAGAGTGAACAGGTGAGCTGTTAATAACTAAGCCAGATCTGCTGGTGTAGACCAGGACTGTTGGGGCAGAGGGTATATTTAGTGACCTAACCATGTACGCTGACAAAGTGGGGAAGCCAGCCCAGCGGAAGAGCTCTATCTGGGAAGGTTTCCTGAAGGAAGTTGATGACTAGTTGCTGAGAGAGGGAGGAGGAGGGTCTGAGAGCACAGCCAGTATGAGACACCCCAGGGGAGAGTGAGGGGGTGTGAGGCAGGGAGGGAGAAGGGACCAGGCAGGAGAGGGAGGAGGAACAGGCCATGAAAGACTTGGTAATTTGTGCCCAGACCAGTATGTAGATTTGATCCTAAAGGCTGTAGAGGCTGATGCAATCACCAATCAGCATTTTAGAAAGGCCAGACGTGGCAGCACAGAGGGAAGGATGGAGAGAGAGATGTGAGGACACCAGTTAGGAGGCTAGTGCAATAACACAGACTGGGATGTCATTGGAGGCCTGTTAGAAGGGGCAGCTGAAAGCTCTTGGTCCTAATGAGTCAGTAGAGACATTTTCATTAAATGTCTGTGTTTTGGTATCATGCAGGCAGGCAGTGAATACCAATGAACAGAACAGATGGGGCTCCTGCCCTCTGGGGGCTGTGGGCTGGGGGCAGGTGCTCTGAGAGGAGGGACCTGGCCTGGATGAGTCTTCCTGAGGAATGATGCTTGAAGAGGTAGCCTGAGCTGACTGCAGCAGATGGAGACAGCAGGATGCTGTCAAGGAGCGGGCGTAGCCCAGCTAGAAGGCTGGGTTGCACGGAGCTGCGAGGTATGACTCAAAGCTGGAGAGGTGGCTAAAGGTCACATCACACTGTGCTCTGTAGGATGAGTGCAACAAGAGTCACTGAAAGGCTCTCTGTAAGGTGGAGAGAGGTGGAGAGGTGATTTTAGAGGAGGGAGAGACGATTTGAGTGGGCAAGTGTGGAAAAGGGAGACCACTTAGGAGGTTTCATGATTGTCCAGATGCAGGATGACCAGAGCTTGGACCAGCATGTAGACAGCAGAGATGGGGAGAACCGGATGGATTTGATGTTGGCTGGGAGGATGAGGGACAGAAGGAAGTCAAGGGGATGCCCAGATTTCTGCCGCGGGCAACTGGCCTAGGAGCTTAACCATTTGTTGAGTTGAGGAATATAAGGAGAGGAGGTAGGTTTCATGAAAATGATGGCTTCAGTTGTAGACGTGTTGAATGTCAGGTGACCCTGAGATAGGCAGATGTCATTGGCTAAAGACCAGTTGATGTGGGATAGCTGTCCAGAGGACAGGAGAGAGCAGCAGGCGGGAGATAGGAATGCAGCAGCTATAGGCTATGGGCTATGTGGGGCTAGGAGATGCAGGGATTTAGGTACCTAGGAGAGCATGCAGACTGCAGAATGGGGCTCAGGCGAATGCATTAGAAATTCCGTCGTTTAAGGGGTGGATTCAGGAAGAATAACAATAAGAAAGGGGAGCAAGAGAAATAGAAGAAAGGATGGGTTAACAAATGCCTGAGAACGTTTGCTTGGATCTTACTTGAAATAATTTGAAACTATCAAAAAAGCTTCATTTACACAGTCACAGCTCTAACTGTATTAAAGCATATTTATGTTTTACTTTACTTTTAGGTTGCATTAAACATTGATCAAGATTTGTAGGATCAACCAACCTAAGAGCAATAAATTTTTCTGCTTGTTTCAAGTTTCAAAACACGAGGTTCCCTACTGTATTTTTTCCCTCTAAAGACAGCTTTATAGATGGGCTTCAAGGGTAGTGTTAAAAGGCTGTTCTGGATTCCCCAACACAATTTGTGATTCCTAGGATTCCTCCGAGAGCGGGAGAGAGAGTTTGCCCAAGCTACTGAAAGGGGCAAATGAGAGATGAGCTGAAAAGAGCATGTGTGTCTGCGTGAGAACAAGATTGTTGAGGTGCAAGTTCTGGTCTGGGAGGAGAGAGAGGGCCTGCCACCAGTGCAGGGCTCGGGAGTGTTCAACTTGCTTTATATCCCACCTTCCCCCACCAAGTGGACTGCAAAGATTTCCCCAGTTTGCTAGGCAGTGATACTTTGTAAGACCATTAGTCCATGCTTAGTAATGGGCTGGATAGGGAAAGATGCAAAGTGCTGGGGTACAGAGAAGCAGCCTCTCTTCTGGAACAGCCAATGGGCAAAAGTGTTGGTGCTGCTATTCGGGGGAAGCTCTCGCTGGACAAAGGCCATGCAGGGGCCTTCCTTGAGTGGGTGCTGGGTAATCCATGGGCCCCGGTGTCTCTCCTGGCTCCTGAGAAGTTTTAGGCCCAGCCTTAAACTTTAGGGAGAACTTTGCTTCCTTTGTAGAATTCTTCCAAATCTAAATCTCTGTTATGAATCCTTTCTGTTCTTTAAGGAGTAGTATAGACATGGAAACATAAATGCCAGGAAGAGGCTTCTTAAAAATAAATAAATACATAAGTAAATGAAAGTCTGCTTTTGGTCATCACGTACCTTCCCTGAGGCAATGAGAATAGAGCAGCCTCGCTGCTTAAACCGGAAAAGAAAAAAATGGGGAGGGGAGGGATATTGTATCGGTTTCATTAAAAAAAAAATGTTATCTTGCCATGTCAGTTCTGTACATTTTTAAGAAAGAAGTCCCAGGTGCCCTGGAGAGACAGTTTCCTGGTCAGTCAGGCCAGTAGGCACTGTGCCCCAGCATGGATGACCCACATCAATCCATCTAGGCAGGTGTGTCTAAGGGAGCAAGACAGCGCAGTGTCCCCAGGCCTTAGACTATGAGGATGCCCTCATAGAGGGCAGGGGGTGGAAGGGCAGGCTCAGAGGGCCCTTGGGCTCAGCATAGCCCAGGCCAGTCTCGTACTGGGGCTTAACAGCAAGAATCTGTGAGTGTTGGCTAGTCACGGGTGGAATTGCTGTGATTCTGGGGTAGGGAGTAGTCTGGTTGGAAGCACTCCCAAGCCAGATCTGGGCACAAGAGAGTGGAGGTAGAATGGGGTGAAAAGGAGATGAAACTTTTTTCTTAACTTTTTTCTATGCCTGGTAATTTTTGGTTAGATGTGAATTCTGTCTTCTTGGGTGTAGGATATTTCTGTTCCTATGAATATTTTTGGATGTCATGAAGGTACTCAGAAATAGTTTGATCCATTCTGGTCTTGTTTAAGAAGCTTTATTGAGTGGCACCATAAAAGAATGGAGTCTAGGGCCAGTTTTGCCTCAGCAAGGCAACACTCTCTGGGTGTACTACCCAACGTTGAGTGAACTATGAGAATTTTCACTTCAGCTGTGGAAATATGAGGTAGGATTGACAGCAAGAGAAATTATTCCCAGCTCTCTTCAAGCCATGGGTATGTCCCTTAATAGTTTCAGAGGTTCTTTCCTTAGCTTAATTGTTTCCTCATACCTATGTGTTTGTTACTCGGCTGAAGACTTGAGGGGACCCTCCAGAGGTACCCCTGGACTCTAGCCCCTCTTTATCCAAGGAGACCACTGGGCTTCGTGTATGTTCTCCTTCCCTGAGAAGTAACTTGTCAACACTCACAAGGCAGTGTCCCGGCGCTGTAGTAGGGAGCACTCTGTTTCCCAATTCTCAGAGTTCACTGTCCTTTTCTGCACTATGTTCACTGTCCTAAGAGCTGTTGTTTTGTCTGTTTTGTGTGGGTTTTTCATTGTTTCACACATGAGGGTAAGTCCCGCCCCTGTTGGTCCTCCTTTGTCTGAAACCAAAGTTCAAAGGCCACAGAATTTTTCTCATAAAAATAACTGTTCCTCTTGGCTTTCTCCACTTTCCTAATCTGATGAAATGTAACATGATTACTTTCTGAGAAGAATTGGAGGGGTTCTGGAGGTATCTAAGGACAGGCCCAATGGGAATCAAAGAATCAGCTTTACAAATGCTAAAACTACATCAGAGAATGCACTTCGGACACCAGGCCGAAGCTCAGTACCTTTTCCTTCTGGCTAGTTTTAAGAAAAGCAGCTGGAGAGCTATTGTTCTCTCTGTCAGCTGGAGAGACTGTCATTCTGCTTCTCATATGGGGAACAGGAACATGGCGGGGCTGTAGCCAGTTCTGATCCCTGAGGCTTTCAGGAGCCAGAGCTCAGAGGCCAGGTTTACCCCTGACCCATTCATCCTTCTCTTAGGAGAAGGAAGAGAAGGTACAGCAATCGCCCGGCTTCCTCTTCTGCCACACACTTCTCTCCTGAGAAATGACACTGTATCAGTATTATTTTGGCTGAAATAACGTGACTGAAATTCCTGGCTGGAAACAGGCTGATAACAATGATCCATTGTCTCCCATGTGAAGTCCAGAGGATGGGCAGGCCGCAAAGTGATGGGTCGGGGCTCCAGCTCCCTCTCTCTTGGCTCTGCCTTTCTGCTGTCTGTTGGTTTTCATCCCCAGGCTGTTCCTAGTGTGGCTGCAGTAGATAATTCCAGACGCTGTATTTAGACATGATGGCATCTTGTGGAAGAAGAGAGGAGAGTCTTCCTGCTGTTTTTGTTTCTATTCCTAGAAACTCCCTGGCAGCCTTGCCTTCCTGTCTCTCTGATTATGATTGCATTCTACACTTATCCCCAGGCTCATTTACAATGAAGATAAGGAGTCATCTCCTGAAGTACTTACACTGTCATCGTCTTTCTGATTCATTGGGTTAGATTCATTTATTTTTCAATCTATGTCAAAGGGGCACGTGCAGTTACTAGGGCGGGGCTAGGGAGGGTTCTAGGGTACGAAATCTAAGTGTTGACTCTGCAGTTAACACAAACCCGAGGATAAGCGCCTCTTAAATGTTGCTACCCCGGCACCCTGTTTGCCTTGCCCTAGTCTTGGCTCTGCCATTTACTATGGGAAATAAGGATAGGGCATGACCTTTGCCTTGCAGAACTTTCGAGTACTTGGCAAGCAGAGCTTGTGCGCACACATAATAGGCACTAGCTAGAAGTACAAATAGCGGCTAAGAATTTAGAGGCAGGTATGATTCGACCAAGCTTCATGAAAGGGAGAGCTTTTTAAAAGAAGCCTGGAAGGAGAGGTGAGTGCTGAACATGTGAAATCCATGGACATGTGAAGGAAACTGGGCCAAAGAGAGATGGCAAGGAACAAGATCGGGGAGGTCCTGGACACCAGCCTCCAAGGTCTGGACTTAAGACCAGGGAGTGATGTGTGGGAAGAGACCTAGGATGGCTTTGAGAACTTTTCGTAGTTTCCATTAAGGATGTGAAGGTGAAATTCAGATCGTGTGGTTAAGGGCGTGGATTTTGGTAATGAAGGAACGGAGATTGAGGTTATCTTTTGGAGAAATTTGGTGATGAAGAGACAATGACCTGAGGACATAGCAAGGTTGAGCAGGGATTCTCTCCATGGGCAAGGTGAGCTGCTTCTTGTGCTCTGGCAATAGGAAAGTTGATGAGCTGAGAAGTGGAGAGTGAAGGTGTGGCTTAGGAGGGTTCAAGCAGGGGTCCAAGGAGTACTAGGCATGGGACAAAACTCACAGGGGGAGGAGAGCATTTTCAAAATGTGTCTTCTTCTAGGAGGGGGAAATGTAGAGAAAGACATTTTAAGTAAAAAGGATGAACATTTGGGATAGTGGAGCCATGCAGAATTTACATGTTCTCCATCTGATCCTTTTGGTAAAAAAGGAGAGAAGGGCAAAGGCTGGTCAGGGAGTTGAGTGAGGAGGTGTTGAAAACTTACGGTAGGGGAATGGACCACTAAAATGACTGTTGGACAACTCCGTGGACCCACTGCAAGTTCCCTCATTCAGAAAACACTTGATGGATGCGTACTCTGTGTCAGTTTCTCATCCGGACAGTAAGTACGAGTGCCCGCCTCTTAGCATTGTTCTGCAGATGAATGATGTAATTCATGGAAGGCTTTCTCAGCAGTGCCTCACACTCAGTAAGCACTCAACAGGGAATGAAATGGTTGCCGCTGCTGTCTTATGTGCCAGGCACTATGATGGTAAGTGGAATCTTCATCAGAGTTCTTCAGTCCTGCTTTCTAATGGCCCATAACAAACTCAGAGGGAAAGCGGCATCCGTGGGTAACAGAGGCACTATAGAATTGAGGATTGGTAGACGGTCACAGGACCACGGGGATCTGGGGTCAAGTGCGAGCAGCAGTGAGTGTGTGGTCCATGCTCCATGATCACCATCAGCTGGGTGACAGCACTTGGCTCTAGGCAAGGAGGTGAGCGACGTTGTTAAAAAAGCCGATTCCTAGACAGGGAATGGTGGGAGGAGAGGAGGCTCAAGGTAGGAGAGGAGACATTGGGGGCATAACTCATGGGAGAAGAGTCTGCAAGTTTGGCCTAACCAAGCAGTCAGTGTTTACAAAGGGCTGTGGCCCTAACGAGGAACTTGACTATAAATTAGGCATAGGGTCAATGCCCATTGTCCAACTCAGGTATCTACTTGAAGGGCTGCGACAAGACAGAAGGGGGTTTGTGACTAGGTGGGAAGGGGTCAGGCTCAAAATTGGTGGAGAGGGGAGGGGGCTAACGTGAGCACTTCTTCATGCCAGAGGCTCTACCAACAGTTGGTGGATTGTGGGTATGAGCCTGGGTTTGAATGTGTGGAGAAACAAAGTTTCAGAAAAGAACTGTTCAGAGTTGTTTACTAATGAGTCTTGGAACGGGCTTTGTGGCCCAGTGCTGTTTGAGATAACTGCTGAATGTATTTGGTATACTATGAGCAATGGAAAATAGCCATGTCTGAAATAGAGTTGACTTTATTTTTACTTACATATTTATTCATTCATTTATTTTTGAGACAGAGAGTATGCTCAGGCAGAGGGAGGGGCAGAGAGAGAACCCCAAGTAGGCCCCACGCTCAGCATAGAACCTGATGTGGGGCTCAACCCCACGACCCTGAGATCGTGACCTGAGCCAAAATCAAGAGTTGGACACTCAACCGACTGAGTCACCCAGGCACCTGACTTTATATTTCTTTTTTTTCTTTCTTTTTTTTTTTGCATTTCTTTTTTTTTTTTTAATTTTATTTTATTTATTTGAGAGAGAGACAGAGTGAGAGATCATGAGAAGGGAGGTCAGAGGGAGAAGCAGACTCCCCATGGAGCTGGGAGCCTGATGTGGGACTCGATCCAAGGACTTCGGGATCGTGACCTGGGCTGAAGGCAGTTGCCGAACCAACTGAGCCACCCAGGTGCCCCAATTATTCAATGTTCGTTTTGATGACTTTATATTTCTAGAAGCTTTCTCTGCTCCTCAATTCTTTAGTATGATAGGCTGCTTCATTATTGTGCCCAATCTAGAGTGCGGCAGTCATTCTCGACCCTTCTGTGGTGCTCATACTTCGAGCCCAATACAGGGAGCTTGATACTTGCTCCTTTTTCTCTCGTGTTCCAAAGCCACAGGTAATAGGTTTCTTAGCTAGTCACTTTGCTGGTGTCACTGTCTCTACTAACTAGTCAAAATATAAGATATCAGTTTATATAACACATTATTCAGAATCATGAGCCAGCTACCCCCAGGCCAAAGATTATAAGGGCTTATCCCAACTGCAGTCAATGACCATTCATCCTTTACCTAATTCTTCTCATTTCAACAAATCCCTCTGAGCTGGCTTCCCTCTGAAGACTTAGCTAGTTTCTGAGAGCACAGCCCAGACTGAGAGGTGGTCAGTGCCTTTGAGAATCATGCTTGCACGTGGTGAGCAAGTATACAGGCAAGCAGGCAAAAAAGGATGCGAGTTTGGTAGGTAGTGCTATTCGTTTTTTACGTAGAATTACTTAGAGCTTCATGGAAATGAAAGACTCAGAACGAAATGCACCCATAAAAGAGCAAAGGTATAGAACTGATGGTGGGCGGGCGGGAGGGCAGACGCCAGCAGAGCAATGAAGATGGGAATGCCTGCGGGAGGCTTGAGGAGGAGTAGGTCTGGGCCAGGGATGTAGTGAGAGGGAAGGTCAGGAAGGTGTGCCTGGACCGGGTCATGAAACACATAAAATCCCAAGCTCAGAAGTCTCCACCTTGTCTGCTGCTGATGGGAATGGGAATGAGATCTGCACGTGGAACAGCTTTGCTGGGAATGGCGGAGAGGACGTGGGTTCTGTGGCGAAGAGAGGTCTTAAGATGTTTTCATTGATGGGGCGCCTGGGTGGCTCAGTGGGTTAAAGCCTCTGCCTTCAGCTCAGGTCATGATCCCAGGGTCCTGGGATCGAGTCCCACATCGGACTCTCTGCTTGGCAGGGAGCCTGCTTCCTCCTCTCTCTCTCTGCCTGCCTCTCTGACTACTTGTGATCTCTGTCAAATAAATAAATTTAAAAAAAAAAGATGTTTTCATTGACGACATTTAGGATGCTTAAGTCTTAGGACGCTATTGTCGTCTAGAGCTAAGGCAGTGAAGGTCTGAGCATGGGTTGTGGCAGTGGAAAATCATTCTGTGAACATTTATCGTGTATCTACTGCGTGCGAAGAACTGTACTGGGTTCTTGTGGGGAACTTGAGTGCGAGCAATAGTTCTGCTCTTAAATCATTTGCAGTTCAGTAGGCGATGTCGGGAAGATGAGTGATGGATATGGCACATTCCAGAGCGGGACTTGGAAGCTGACTGGATGGGTGTGGGGGACATAGGAAGAGCCCGGATCTGGAAACTTGGTGGTGCCATTGAGGGATTAGGAACATCAGGCAGAGGTGCAGGTGGGTGGTGGGGACAGACGCCTGGTCAGCTGGGTGTGTAGCTTGGAACTCCTTTCTGCTGTCCTCCCTGAACAGCGAGTGCAGTGGCAGGGTGGGGGCCCTTGTTTGGAAGACACTAGAAGTGACCTAATTGATTTTTCAGGAGACCAGAGTCTGAGGCATGTTACTAATGTGTACACAATAGTATCATGTTTCAAGATGTCATTAAAAATATCCAAGTGTGAAAAAAAATATTCAGGTGTGGACCACCAAGAACACAAAACAAAAGCTCCAGTGTTTAAAATTGTGTGAAAGTTTAATTAAACCAAGAACTCAGAAATGAGTAGTACATTGAATTGAGTTCGCTCCTAATTGTGTATTATATTGTAACTTTCTGCTACCACTAGATGTCACAAAGATTCAGTTTTTAAAAGCCCTACTTCTTTAGGCTTTAAAAGATTTCAGAAATAATATACAGAAATAATATTTCTTTTTGTACAGAAATAATATTTTCTAGTATTCACAAGTATAGTGAACTTTAAACATTGATATTAGTATTATGAAATACTTTATGGATAAGATTACACAGAATAATATAAGCACTATCTTTTACCCCAACTCAGATTTAACAAATATTAAGCCTTTACCCTATTTGACAGTTAAAAAATAAATAAATAAAATCTTACTGGGGCGCCTGGAGGGCTCAGTTGGTTGGGCATCTGACTTCGGCTGGGGTCGTGATCCTGGGGTACTGGGATTGAGTCCTGCATCGGGCTCCCTGCTCAGTGGGGAGTCCTCTTCTCCCTCTGCCCCACCCCTCGTGCTGGCTTGCTCTCTTTCTCTCACTCTCTCTCTCTCAAAATAAATAAATAAATAAAGGAAATCTTTAAAAATAATAATAAAATCTTACTTACAGTTGATGTTCTGTTTGTACTCCTCCACTCCATGCCTCTCATTTTTTATGCCCACAGATAACCATTGTCAAAAGGTCAGCAGATGTGCTTTCCAGATGCACATCCCCTGATGTTTTCATACAAATGTGTATGTGTTTCTCCAAAAACAGGGTAGATTTTTTTTTGTGAGATTTTTAACTTAATGTTAAGTAGCGTCCTACTATAGGAGTCTTTCTGCAATTTACTTTTTCTGATTCAGCATTGTATTTTCAGGATTTATCCCTGACTCATGTATATTTCATTTATTCTAACTGCTATATAGGTACCATTGTACCTATTCTTCTAATGGCAATTGTTTGTACTGTTTTGTTTTTTTTTTTAAGATTTTATTCATTTATTTGACAGACAGAGATCACAAGTAGGCAGAGACGTAGGCAGAGAGGGAGAGGGGAAAGCAGGCTTCCTGCCGAGCATAGTGCCCGATGCGGGGCTCGATCCCAGGATCCTGGGATCATGACCTGAGCTGAAGGCAGAGGCTTAACCCACTGAGCTACCCAGGTGCCCCTGTTTGTACTGTTTTAAGTGGTTCATTTTTATACGTGCACCCTGTATGTATCTCTTTGGGCAAATGTGTGCCTTTGAGGCAATCTGGATGGTCTGCACATGGTCTGCACACTGTCCCTTAGCTATCAGTGAGTCTCTGTCCTAGTAAAGCCAAGATCTGTCAGACCACCTTCATAGAGAATATATCAAGAACCACATCCTTCGTATTTGGACAGCAGTGTCCTCTTGAAACAGGTGAAAAGTAATGTGTGAGAGTTTCTCTGGGAAAGTAGTTCTGAACTTGAGGATGCCTCAGAATCTGCTCGTGGGCTTTTTAAAACACACCCCCAGGAAGGCTGGGGCTGGAGTATTTCCTTGCTAACAAGCTCCCTGGCAGTGTGCTCGGGGAGCTAAAGTCAGCCTGTGCTCTTCCCTGATGCCCATTCTCCAGCTACTGGACAATGCCAGATTGCTTTCCAAAGTGCTCACGTGAGCTTACCTTACTACTTACGCTTACTGGCAGGGCGTGGGGGCTCCTGTGACGCCTTTTCCTTTCCAGGTAGTTGGTAATGACACTCATTTTTGGCCATCATGCCGTGTAATTATGGTCAAGTTTGCACTTCCCCTGATTATTTAGTGAGGTTACAGATCTCTTCATGTTTATTAGACAGTGGATTTGCTCTTCTGGGAATTGTGTGTTCATAATATTTGCTTACATTCGCTATTGATTTGTTTGTCTTTTTCTTATTGACTTTCTTTTTTGGTTACATGTGTTGGGAAATCTCTCAGGTGGTAGGTTGTCTTTTAACTTGGTTTATGGAGTTTATTGTTGTGCAAAAATGTTAAGTTTTAATTTAGTTAAATGAACCACTTTTTTTTTCCATTTATGTTTTGTGCTTTTTTAACCTCCTAACAAATTAATGAAACATTATTAGTTTCAGGCTGATTTAAAGATTATCTTTAAAAAAAAGATTTTCTTTTTGTTTACTTTTTTTTAAGATTTCATTTATTTATTTGTGAGAGAGCACACAAGCAGGGTGAGCAGCAGAGGGAGAGGGAGAAGCAGGCTCCCCACTGTACAGGGAGGCCGATGCAAGGCTCGATCTCAGGACTGTGGGATCGTGATCTGAACTGAACACCGACTGAGCCACTCAGGTGCCCCTAAAAATTATTTTCATTTAGAGTTTTCAAATTAATTTCTTTCAAGTATAGTCAGTAAGCAAACTGGCTATTTAAAAATCAGGTAAAGCGGGCACCTGGTGGCTCAGTTGGTTAAGCAGCTGACTTCGGCTCAGGTCATGATCCCAGCGTCCTGGGATCGAGTCCCACATCAGGCTTCTTGTTCCGCAGGGGGCCTGCTTCTCCCTCTGCCTCTGCCTGCCTGTACTCTATCTCTCTGACAAATAAATAAATAAAATCTTAAAAAAAAAATCAGGTAAAGCATACAGTTACACTGAATAAAAACAATTCTAGTTTTTATTACTTGTACATTGGTGACAATGCTGAAATGATATTTTAAGTGCTAAAACAAACCTACTGCAACCTAAACATCAGAACATACTTCTCCCCCAGCCAGTAGCCTTTCTTCAAGGAGATAGGAAGAAGAGCTTTTGGTCAGAAGACTCCAAAGTCTAAGGGAATGCAGAAGTTACCAAGTGGAAGGTGTGCAGTGAGTGACTTCCAGCATAGCGAGGCTGATGGTGGTTTTATGTGATTTTATGAGTCGTGTGAAGTGCTGACCCACTTCAAAATGTCTCCCTGTGCTCGCACTGGCTGGAGCAATACTAACTAGATATTCATTTGCATCAACCCTATTAACTGCGACGTCATAGTTCGTTCATTAAGAAGGAAGAGAAAGCCATGCATGGGATGCAAAAACCACTTTGTATTATGACTAATTCCTTTGTAAGGCAGATAATATCTCCATTTTACAGAAGTGGAAAGAGAAATGCAGAGAGTTATTTAAGCTTCCGAGACTCTCTCTGATCATTGAGAGAGCTGATATGCAAACCCAGACTCTTCTGGCTTTAAAATTTTCTTGTTACGGCTGTGTTCTCTCAGTAGCATTTCACCATAGCTTACTATTTGTAGGTATTACTAGTTACTGATATTTTAGTTAAAGTAGCCTAAGCCATTTTGCTAAACCACAAAGCTAGTTGAATTGGATATGCTAGGAAAGTAGCTAAGCAGGTGGGCTCGTGCTGGAGAGTTTGAACTTGGCCAGACACCTTCTGAGAACCTGAAGAGCTGGTACCTCTCCAGACAGCCCCAGGGCAGGGGTGGCGGGCAAGCAGACAGGAGGAAGTTCACTTGCTTTGCCCTTTTTCCTAGGGTAGTGCTTCCCCCCAATTTTAATTTTCTATAAATTACTGGGCAATTTTGTTAAAGTATAAATTCAGTTCCCGAGTCTAGGGCGGAGCCCCAGATTCTGCCTTTCTAACAAGTGGGCAGATGATGCGGAGGCTGCTCTTAGGGGACCACACTGAGTAACAAGGGCCCAGCCCGTACTTGGAGTATATTGTGGAGAATGTACTGGAGGGAGAAGGAAAAGTGTTCAGACACGGGTCGCTGGAGGAGTTTGAGGGCAGAGCAGCTGTGCCGCAGGTCTAAGGAAGCTGGTGGAGGGCTGCCTGGGTGATAGAGAGTGGGTGGGAGGTGGGCACAGTGTCTTCGGCTCATGCTGTAGATTCTGAACCCAACCAGAAAGTGAGCCCTTTATGGCGTCTGTTGATTCATTGGACATAGAGCTGTGATGTTTGTGATCCTTATGGCTTCAAAGCCAGAGGAGGCAGATGGCTCTGAACAGTAGAATTAGGGTTGTGTTTGCTGCCTTATCCAGGGACTCTTTGGGATTAGTTCTGGAGCATTCAATAGCAAGCTTTTGGCAAAATGAAGCTCTGAGAGGCTCTTGGTCTAAGCTCTGGCATCAGGAGGCATTAGAGGAGCTGGCAGCAAAGACATAACCTCAATTCGTTGGTAATTACTTTTTATTATCTTGAATTAGGAAAAAATTGAAGCAGATTTAATGGACATCATAGTGTAGGAAAAGGAGACAACTCTTGGAAGAGTCAAGTTTGAGTGTGGTGTCTCTTACCAGCTGTGATGAATCTTTTCAGGCCTCAGCTTCCTCCTCTGTTAAATGGGAACAATACCCGCCTGAGTCATTGTGAGAGCTGAATGACCCTTGTAGGAGTGCTTTGTAAATGGCAAGACTGCCTATATGTGTTTATCAATATGGAAAATTGGTATCAGAGACAGAGTAGGGATGGGAGCCTGCTTCTACATAGGTTTTTAATATCTGCTCTCAACCCGCCAAATGAGACAATTATACAGACCTTTCCTAACATGAAATGCTTCTGACCAAATTTTATTTTTGAGTGGAAGGGTCCGTTTGGACTAAATGACCTAAACAATTATTTTAGTTTCTTATTTCACTTAAAATATTTAGATCCCAATACACCTTTCATATGAAAATATTTTCTAGAGCAAATAAGGGAAGACAACATATCAAAAGAAAACTAAAGTCAGATTACTTCATGACTATAGTTTTGTTTCTTTACAATTTTTGCCTCTAAAATGTTCTACCTCCCTGTTTAGTTGTTTGGGATAGAGATTTGTTTAGTGAAGAATTATATTCTAGGGAAAAAGGTGACTGGACTTCTGTCTCTGCCATAACTTTGGCTGTATTGTGAAATCTTAGGTCAGTGATTTAAACCCATCAGTTAAAGTGTGGAGTGATGTCACATGGTCCACTGTCAATCCCTGATCCTTGATTTCCCACCTGTGTTGCTGAATTGATGGGGAGTTGATTTAAAGGGAGGGACATGATATTTTAAATTTCTGTAAACTAAATAAAGTCAATTGAGATCATCTTCAGTTCTTAAAATAAAACTGATTTACAGTGATTGGCTGTGACCACATGCTTTTATTTCAGAATGGAAGGTATGTGCTTATGTGAAGTCTTTTTTTTTTTTTAAGATTTTATTTATTTATTTGACAGAGAGATAGAGAGAGAGCATAAGTAAGCACAGCAGCAGGCAGAGGGAGAGAGAGAAGCAGGCTCTCCACCGAGCAGGGAGCCTGATGCGGGGCTGGACCCCAGGACCCTGGAATCATGACCTGAGCTGAAGGCAGCCACTGAACCAACTGAGCCACCCAGACACCCCTACATGAAGTCTTTACAGATGCTGATGAATGTCCAAATGAGTCCCAGCCGTGTTCTAAATTAAGAGTGGAGGTGTGATGGATTCCTTGAGGCTATGTAGGATATAATTAACATTCATATTGCTGGCTATGTGTTGACTTATATATTTGACTCAATGTTTTTCTACTTTAAAAATACTAGAAGTCATTCTACAAAAGCTCTTATTAACTGAATGGAAGATTAGAAGTATTCACAGTTGGGGATTTCCCATCGAAGGACAGTTGGGCTTGTATAATCCACCCCTGCCCTTTCCCCCACACCTCCACCCCCCCATCCCAAGGAAATTTTGTGTTGGGAGATGAACTGACCAATCGCATGCTGCCCTTCTATCCCACCCAACTTCCTGCTTTGTCCTCTGAAATTACTGGCTGATTTTAAACACGCCCATGTTGGCTCCCTTTTTCACTTCTTTTGGATATTTATCTTGGTGAGTGTGTTTGCTTATGTAAAGTGAGTGCTGTTTATTTAGTGACAACACCCTTCAGAATACGCGTATTTAATATAGAATCCCATAATTATAGAAATCCTCCTAGAAATTGCTCTATTTATCAGAATCTGAGACTTGCTTCGTATTTTGATATTTATCAAGAATATTTACTTTAAACTTTTTGGATGCTCTAATACATCCTGAACTGTTGAGCAAGACGTTTACTTGGAAGAAGGCCTGGGAACGTGCGTAAAAGGCGGTACTAGTATTTGCAGGGTGGGAGACCAGTGCAGGGCACTGAAAGCACCCAGTTCTCCTGCGGGCACCAACACCCACTCACCTACTGCAGTGTCCAGCACATCCTGGGCACACACAGTGTTTGTGTTCCCTGTCATCGTTACACCTGGCACCTCACCTCCTCACCCTGGGGCCAGAAACTTGGATGTCACCCCGGAGGCTGAGCGGCTCTGCCTACTCCCGTCTCTGCTCCCGTCTCTGCTCGACAGCAGTGGCCGCTAGCAAAACAGCTTTGGTGAAAGTCCGCATCTTGTTCACATGCCCCAACTACGCACATCTTTTGCTTGAAACGCTCCCTTGGCTTCCCTGTGCCTTCAGGAAGACACCTCATCTCCTTCTAGGAGCCACAGAGAGCCTCCCTCTTGCTGTCCTTTAGCCCATACGCCACGCTCCGGCCTCACTAATCCCCTTGAAATGTCATGAAGGTTTCCCGCTCTCTCTCGCTTGCAGGCTTTGGTGAAAGTTCTTCCTGTTGCATGGGACGTTTTTCTCCCAGAGCCACCTGGCGTATTTGTTTCTGTTACGACTGCAGAGGGCCTACTCTGTTCCCAGCATGCAGTGGGTGTTTAGTCCACCTTCAGAGAAGGAATGAGTGGATTGCGAGGATGGGAAGGTGGGTGGGTGTGGGGACCCCCGTGTGACTGGGGTGCAACCTGTCCTGCCTGCACAGCCGCCGCCGAAACAGCACCCAGCAGGGTGCTAGCCACGCCTCGTCCCCCAGCACAGGTCTGCCTTAGAGAGAGCCAACAGGTCGCCCGGGCCTCTGGCGTAAGCAAGACTCAAGGTAGTTGTTCTTGCTCCGTCGAGAGTCTGGTCCTCCTGCTAGGAATTGGCCTTCTTTGGCTCCAGAACCAAGTCTTTTGCCCCTCTTTGGATATCCTGCTCCTTGGTCGTCAAATTGCCAGATTGTGTAGTCTTCAGCTTAGGCCTTTAACTTCTCAAAGATTTTTCTCCTATAATGAAGACTCAAGAAGAGAATTTTTAACTTTGAAAGTATGGACTTCTTCCTTCTATGGCTTAACAACCGCCCACTGCAGTTTGTTTCATTTTCCACTGCATTGTAAGCTCCTTGATGTCAAGAATCATAGTGGGTTTTGTTTGCTCTCAGTATTTCCAGAGACTAGAGTAGTGCCTGGGATGTAGTAGGTGCTCAGTCAATAGTTCAGTGAGTAACATGAACAAATATAGGAATGAAGGAGCCATGGCAAATATTTTGTTTCTTAAAAGAAGAAGATTTAGAGCAGTTTTACATTTACAGAATTATTATACAGATCGTAAGGAGTTTCTGTATACCCTGAACCCATTTTCCCCTATGATTAATATCGGGTGTTAGTACGGTACAATGTCATGGGATCTTTTTCCTGAGCTCTCCCTTTCTGTGGTCTTCCCAGTGGTCTTCCACTCGGGGACTCCCCTTTTTGGTCCTTTGTCCACGCAGCTGGGTTTCAGTTACTCTGCTCTGCTGCGCACCTTCCTGACCATGCCTGTCTTTGGGGCCAGGTGGCCGGAGACACAGAGAAAAAGAGCCCCAGGAATTGTCTCCACTCTCTGAGCAGTCACAGCTCCTCCAACCAGAGACAGTTTCCCTCCCTCAGAACTTTAGGGCTTGCCGACTCCCACTGTGGATTTTGTCACCATAGAATCATCTGGGAGCTGGGGCTTGAGAGAACAGAAGAAAGAAAATGAGAGAGGATTTCCTTCCACTCTCTCACAGGGCTCTGCCGACAGAGAAAGGGGGGCTCTCCTGGAGCTTTCTCGTGTGCCGAGGTACCCACTCCTGGGTTTCAGGAGGGAAAAAATGGGAGCCTTACTGCCTTTTTGGTGATACTTTGAATTCTGGTCTTCCCCCATTTGCCTACTACTGTTTACTTTCAGAGTCCTTAACAGCCTCTCCATGCTTTCTGTCCAGGTTTCATGGCGGCACTCAATGGCAGAGTCAGGGTGGGGTGTGCTGAATAATCAGTAATCCCAACCCCCTGCAACTGGGACCCCACATGTCTAGTTAACTTTAAAATTTTTATCTAAATAATACATAGAGGGACTAGACCTGCATAAACGTATGGATATATTTCCTTCCAGAGAAAATACACCATGTTAATGATGTTTACTAATCTGTGAATAGAAAGATCAGAGTATTTATTCTCTGTTTTCCAAATTTTTCCCACTGTTGCCATAAATTACACCAGAATTAAACCCAATAAATGTTATTTTTTAAATTTTTAAAAATATTTATTTATTTATTTATTTTAGACAGAGAGTAGGGGGGTAGCAGAGGGAGAGGGAAAGGGAATTTCCAGCCGACTCCCTGCTGAGCACAGACCCCCCCAAGTAGGGCTCAGTCTTACGATCCTGAGATCATGACCTGAGCCTAAATCATGAGTCAGACACCTAACCCACTGAGCTACCCAGGCACCCCTAAATGTTATTTTTTTTTTTAAATAAGCCTAATACAATTGAACGTTGTGATCAGCAGCTTATGGCACCATTTAACACAAAACATTTTGCTTTCATTTCTATTTTACAAAGCAGCTCCAGAAAACCCAGAGGTTTGGGGATATTGTATTGTTTTCCCATTAGGGAAACATTTTGTTTATGCCAGAATTGTATACTATTTTGATGACTATAGCTTTCTAGTAAGTTTTGCGTTTGGAAAACAGGAGTCCTCCAACTTTATTTTTCCTTTTCAAGATTGTTCTGGTTAATAAAAGACTCCTAATCTTGGGAAACAAACTGAGGATTCCTGGAGGGGAGAGGAGTGGGAGGGATGGGGCAGCTGGGTGATGGAAAGGGTAGGTGTTGTGGTGAGCACTGGGTGTTGTGTAAGACTAAGGAATCACTTACCTCTATCTCTGAAACAAATAATACATTATATCTTAATTTTAAAATGTTCTAAAAATTTAAAAAAATAAAGCCACTCCATTAAAAAAAAGATTATTATGGATAATTTGAGGTCTTTTATAATTCCATATTAATTTTAGGATAAACTTTTACATTTTTGGAAAAGATGCTACTAGATTTTCATAGAGATTACATTGAATCTGCAGGTTGTTTTCAGCAGTATGTCATTGTTAGCAATATTGTCTTCCAATCCATGAATATGAGATGTCTTCTCATTTACTTTGGTTTTCTTCATTTCAGCAATGTTTTGTAGTTTGCAATGTACGAATCTTGAACCTCCTTAGTTAAATTTTTCCTAAGTATTTTATTCTTTCTGAGACCATTGTAAATGGAATTTTAATTTCCTTCTCAAATTGTTCATTATATTATAGTGTTTAGAAATCAACTTATTTTTGTGTGTTGATTATGCCTGAAACTTTACTGAATTAGCTTATAAGTTCTAATCATTTATTTTGTGTGGATTCCTTAGGATTTTCTATATGCAAGATCATGTTATCTGCAAATAAATAATTGCACTTCTTTCTTTTCAATTTCAGTGCCTTTTATTTCTTTTTCTTGATGATTTGTTCTGGCTAGAACTTACAGTATAGTGTTGAATAGAAGTGGTGAACATAGGCATCCTTGACTTGTTCCTGATGTTAGGAGAAAAGCTTTCAGTTAATTACCATTGAGTATGATGTTAGCTGTGCGTTTTCCATATAATGCCCTTTATCATATTGGGCAAGTTTCCTTCTAGTCTTAAGTTTGTTGAGTATTTTTATCATACAAGAGAATTGGATTTTTCAAATGCTTTTTCTCCATCAAATAAGATGTGTGTCCCCCCACTTTGTTCTATCATTATGGTTTATTACCTTGATTTTCATATTTTTAACCATCCTTGCATTCCTGGGATAAATCCTCTTTAGTCATGATGCATAATTCTTTTAAGATGTTGCTGAAATTTATTTGCTAGCATTTCAAAGAGGTTTATTTCATTATACTCATAAGGGATATGGGTCTATAGTTCTCTTTTTATATCTTTGTCAGACTTTGGTATCATTATAATTATAGTTGGCCAAATAGAATGAATTAAGAAGTGTTGCTTCCTCTTTTATTTTTTTGGAAGAGTTTGAGAAGGACTAGTGTTATTCTTCTTTAATTAAGTATTTGAGGGAATTCATCAGTGAAGCCATCTGGTCCTGAGCTTTTTGTTGGAAGGTTTTTGACTGCTGGTTCAATCTCTTGACATACAGTTCTTTTCAGGTTTTGTATTGATTTCTTGAGTCATTCGGAGTTTGTGTGCTTCTAGAAATTTGTTCATTCTGTCTAGATTATCTAATTGGTATGCAGTTGTTCATAGTATTCTCTTATAATCCTTTTTATTTCTGTAAGGTCTTTAGTAATGTCCTCACTTCTATTTCTGATTTTAATTAAATATTCTTTCTTTGGTATCTTTTGGTATCATTGAGCTAAATGTTTATCAGTTTTGTTGACATTTTTTTTTCAAAGAACAAATCCTTCATTTTGTTGTTCCCTCTTGTTTTTCTATTCTCCCATTTATCAGGACTCTAAATTGTTATTCCCTTCCTCTGCTAACTTTGGGTTTAGCATGCCCTTTTTCTCAGTTATTTAGATGTAAAACAGAGTTAATGTGCTCTTTTTTGTCTCAGTTACTTACGTACAAAACTGAGTTATTGATTTCGGATCTTCTTTTAAAATATAAACATTTACACTTTTATAAATTTCCCTCTGAGCACTGCTTTTGCTGTATGCCATAAGTTTTGATGTGTTGCGTTTTAATTTTCCTTCATATCAATGTATTTTCTAATTTCATTTGTTATTTTTTTTGATCCATTTTTGTCCAAGATTGTGTAGGTTAAGTTTTTTATATTGTAAATTTTCTACTGTTACTGATTTCTAGCTTCATTCTATTATGGTCAAAGTGGATACTTTGTATGATATAAATCTTTTCAAATTTATTGAGAATTTGTCACATAATACATAGTCTACTCTGGGGAATGTTCCATGTGCACTTGAGAAAAATATATATTCTTTTGTCGTTTGGTGGACTTTTCTGTATACACCAGCTAGGTCTGGTTGGTGGTTAGTGTTGTTCAAGTCCTCTGTTTTCTTTTTGATCTTCTGTATGTTTGTTCTATCTGTTACTGAAAATAGGATATCAAAATCTCTAGCTATTTCTATCTTTAGTTCTGTGAGTTTTAACTTCATATATTTTGGAAATTTGTTGGTAGGTATGTTTATAATAGTTATATCTTCTTAATTGATTGATTGTTTTTTTCAACATGTAAAACCTTTATTTGTATCTTGTAACATTTTTTATTTAAATTCTATTTTGTCTGATATTAGGGTTAGCCACCCTAGGTCTGGTTACTATTTGATTGGAGTATCTTTTTCCATCCCTTCACTCTCAACCTACTTGTATATTTGGTTCTAAAGTGAACAGTATTTAGTTGGATTTTGCTTTATTTTTAATCCACACTATCTTTTAGTTGGAGAGTTTAATCTGATTGAATTTAAAATAATTGTGGATGAAAAAGGACCTTTGCCATTGTGCTGTTTGTTTTCTGTATGTGAAATCTTTTTTGTTTCTCTAATTCTCCATTACTGCCTTTCTTGTGATTGATTTTTTTACCATTTTTATTCTTTTCTTGTTTCTTTTTCTGTGTACATTTTAGTTTTTTTCTTAGTGGTTACCCTTTGGATTACAATTAGCATCTTAAAAACCCTCACACTGAGTTAAAACCAACATAGTTTCAGTAGTATATGAAGGCACTGCTCCTTTATAGCTCTGCCTCCCCTATTCTGTTGTTATTGTCCCAAATTACAAATAATATGTAGTGTGTCGGGGCACCTGGGTGGCTCAGTGGGTTGAGCCTCTGCCTTCGGCTCGGGTCATGATCCCGGGGTCCTGGGATCGAGCCCCGTGTCGGGCTCTCTGCTCGGCGGGGGGCCTGCTTCCTCCCTCTCTCTCTGCCTGCTTCTCTGCCTACATGTGATCTCTGTCTGTCAAATAAATAAAATCTTTAAAAAAAATATGTAGTGTGTCCATTAACAAAGATTTATAATTGGTTTATACATTTGTCTTTTAAATAAAAAGGAAAAGTTATAAATGAAGGAAACATAATCACTTTATTTACCTATGTACATGTGCATGTACCATTTTTCTTTCTTTGTATGGCTTTGAGTTACCATCTAGTGTTCTTTCATTTCAGCCTAAAGGCTTTCCTTTAGCATTCTGTACAGGGCGTGTCTGCTGGGACAAATTCTCTTAGTTTTTATTTATCTGTGAGTGTCTTAATTGCTCCTTCATTTTTTGAGAGATAGTTTTGTTGGGTACAGAATTCTTGATTGACAAGGTTCCCCCCTCCCTTTCAATACTTTAAATATGTCATCACATTGCTTTCTAGCATCCACAGTTTCTGAAGAGAAATCTCTGTTAATATAATAAAGGATTCCTCGTATGTGATAAGGTGCTTCTTTCTTGCTGCTTTCAAGATTCGTTCATTGTCTGTCTTTCAACAGTTTCACTATAATGTGTTTTCTTGTGGATCTCTTTGATTTTCTTCTGCTTGGAGTTTGTTGAGCACCGTGAATGTGTAAATTTTTTTTTTTTTTAAGATTTTATTTATTTATTTGTCAGAGAGAGAGAGAGAGAGAGCGTGCACTGGCAGATGGAGGCAGAGGGAGAAGCAGGCTCCCCGCCAAGCAAGGAGCCCGATGTGGGACTCGATCCCAGGACGCTGGGATCATGACCTGAGCCGAAGGCAGCCGCTTAACCAACTGAGCCACCCAGGCGTCCCCATGAATGTGTAAATTGATAGCTCACCAAATTTGTGAAGTTTTGAGATATTATTTCTTCAGGTATTCTTTCTGCTCCAAGTTGGGCAAAACAAAAGCCAGCTTTTACACCAGTCCTTCTGGGAGCTGTTAGGTAAAAAAACAAACAAATACAACCTCAGTTATTTGAGAATAAGGTTTTTTTGCTCATTCTGCACTAACAACTGCATTGGGAACATGAATTGCCATCTTCATGGATGCCATGGAACTGGGGAGCCCAGGATAGGGTGGCCAATTTAAAATGCAACGGTGGGGAACCTGGGTGGCTGAGTGGGTTAAGCCTCTGCTTTCGTCTCAGGTCATGGTCTCAGGGTCCTGGGATCGAGTCCCGCATCAGGCTCTCTGCTTAGCGGGGAGCCTACCTCCCCACCCCTGCCTGCCTCTCTGCCTACTTGTGATCTCTCTCTCTCTCTGTCAAATAAATAAATAAATAAATAAGATCTTTAAAAAATAAATAAAATGCAACAGCATTCTCTTCCTGCAGGTGACAGCAGTAATTATCACAGTAAGTGTGACCGCCTCTTTCTTTATTAAGCTTCCTATAAATTCTTGACTAAATTCCAGAGTTTCACAAAAGTTGATTTAAACAGGACTTTTTCCAGGTATTAGTTGATTTTTGTGGCTGGATGGAAGCTTTCAGTTCTCTACCCCCCCCCCCCCCATTTACAGTGATCTCACTTCCTTTTTTTCCTTTTTGAATCCTTTATTGGATCTTTATATATTCCCAAAATTTACGTGTTACAAATCATATTCTATTTTTCATTAAAGGGGGATTGTATATCATCTTTTGGCCCCCTTTTCACTGAATACTGTTGTACTTCATCCGTGTGTTGGCGTGTGGTATTGTGGTTCGTGTTTTGACTGCTGAATGGTATTCCAGTGTAGGAGTTTTTCCAGGAGATTGTTTAGCTCTTACTGTGTGAATATTTTGTTTGTATGCCTTAATTGAGGTGAGGTAGTGTAAGAGATGGATTGTTTCTCCAGCTACCAACTAGCAGGCCACTTTAAGGCACCCAGTATGTGGAGCAAGGTACCAGCCTCTGAAGGGTATGTTGGTACAGCAGGGTGGGCCCAGCTGGTGCCTAACTCAAATGTGAGATGGCAAGAATGGGCGCAGATGTGACTACTTGTGGATACGAGAATGGAGGAAGAGAATTCCAAGGCACCACTGAGGAAGAATTGCTGACAAGCTTTGGGGGAAATTGGATACGGATGATAAAGGATCAGAAATTGAAATAACTTCTTAGGATCTCAGGTCCCCAGAAGCTGGGGTATCAGTGTTTGGGGGGAAGGGATGATTCTAGGAAGAGAAACAATGGAGGCAGGGCAGGATTTACATCCGATGAATGTCTCAGCATCCATTGCTTTTCAGGCTACTCCTGGATCAAGGCAGGAGTTTTACCTCTTGTCTCTGATTTTGGAATGCTTTTCCTCTATAATCTAGCTCACATTTTCCTGTCAGGTAGAAAACCCCCATTTGTTTGACTCCCTGCATGTCTCCTTGTTGCCCTGAGTCCCAGCTCCTGGCTCACCTGCTTTCCCTGCCCTCCACCTCCCTGCCCAGGCACCTCCCACCTCCCAAGTAGAGTTGGGGCAATGGTCCGCTGTGCCAGCTCTAAGCCACACGGGGACTTCTTGGCCCCACAGCGTTACCATCTCCTCGCTGCCTTTAAAACACTATAATTCCTTTGGGGTCCAGCTCAGGTTCTGTTTTTTTCTGTGAAATCTTTCCACATTTTTTTTCCTTCCTTTCCAGAATACCGTTTGTATATGGAGTGCTCATTTGGATTTTTTCGCTGAACCAAAGTCACAAATCGTTGAAATGGCCTAAAATTTTAAAAGACTGTATAATCTGAATCCATTTATCTTTCTTTCATAAATAAGTTATTCGTGTTCTAGAATGATATATGTAGGAAGAGTTTGTACATAAATTAATGAGGGCAAAAGTACTAAATCTTTTGAAAATAGTCCATGTGATTATTATGCCATTTAGATGGTTAAGGGAGTTTCTCACCAAAGTTGAGAAATGTTTGCACTTAACAGCTTTTAAGGAGTGAATGTGCACTCCACTCTGTATCCAGAGTTTTGGGTCATCAACATTGCGTTATCTCTTGTCGGTGGTATAGCCATCAGGCATGGAAGGTGCAGGAGCAGGCCAAGGGCACCGTCCACCCAGGTGCTGTCCACTACCTGGAGTCAGGTGCCATCAAAGCCTCTTCATGAAACTGGTCAGTGTGGCTTACACACAGCCATTTGCTTTGTATTTAATATTCATTTTGTATTTTATATTTTAATATCACGTGTAAATCTGACCAAGATGATAATTTGTTTTCAAAGCCAAGTTTCTTCAAAGGTTTGTCAGCAAAGCTTCAGAGTTGAAGGTTGCTGCATGGAAATGAAATCAACTGTGGGCCTTTGACACATTGAATTGGACTTAGGTAATCAGTGGGGCTTGGGGAGGGGAGGACATTAGGACAATTCATGCGTAAGGGACAGCATGTGCGTAAGGCAGGCTTTAATTTGAGTTCATGATGGCCAAGTCCCTCTTGGTTCAGTTTTCTAAGTCAAAAGGGGGCAGATTGAAGCCACTGTTCTAACCCTTGGTGCAAATGCAACTTTTTTTTTTTTTGTTTAACTGGTAACATTTACTATAGGAGGGAAATCTTTTGACTGATTCAGCATTGCTATGGTCTTGCATTTTATTTTTTTTATTTTTTTAAAGATTTTATTTATTTATTTGACAGAGAGAGATCACAAGTAGGTGGAGAGGCAGGCAGAGAGAGAGAGGAGGAAGCAGGCTCCCCACGGAGCAGAGAGCCTGATGTGGGGCTCGATCCCTGGACCCTGGGATCATGACCTGAGCTGAAGGCAGAGGCTTTAACCCACTGAGCCACCCAGGCGCCCCAGTCTTGCATTTTATATTTATACATAAGAAAATCACATATTATGTACATAGAAGGCACCTAAGTAATATTTTATTAAAGTCTTATTGTGCACTGGCTCTATGCTCAATCCTCATCCTACCTGAATGACCACATCATCTATTTCTCACAATGATGCTGTGAGGTCAGTAGTCATTTAACCTGCTTTACAGTTGAGGAAGCAGGAGCTGAAAGGTTGGGAAGCCTTCTCCCGGGTAGATAGCGGGTTAGAGGCCAGACAGGACTCCAGCCCTGAAGCCCACACTCCCACCCACCAATTTCTGTGTGCTACTTGTTAACATCTGTGGGCTGAAAGAATATAAGGTGGCCTAGATTGAGTGGGGATGACATACGAGACTCACACATAAGATGGGTACTGAACTCGGTGCTTCCAGATCCTTCCCTCACTCTGAATTTGTGTCCGGACTGCAGAAGCCTCCTGGTTATCTCTCCCAAAGCACTACTTCTCTGTATGGGACATGCCCATTTAGTCATTCTGGAATTCAAGGAGCGGTGAGACAGCTTTGTGCTCTGACTTCTTGCCAGCTCTGGGACCTTGGTGAATACTTGCTACTTAAACACCATCTTACAGCAGAGTTAAAGCTTAATGGCCATAGTTCTAGCTGCTGGGCTAACCTAGGTCTATAGTTCACATTAAACATTAGCTCATATTGCCTCCAGGTTTGAAACCAGTGTACCCAGAAGAAATTTACAAAGGGACAGCGATGTTGAAATATTTTAAGTGCAAACAGGAGGAGTCCTGGCTTCTGACAAGGACAAGGCTATGTTGTCTAAAGTCCCTATTTGATCCTCATTTTCCATCCTTTTCCAGTGGCCTTTTCGTCTCTGGACCTTCAGCAATCTTGTGCCTGAGCATTTCAGCTCCCTCTTTCTTAAATGCCTCTGATGAGATATGTATATGTAAATTCTCTTACTTCATCCCAGAGGCGGTCACTTTAATATAGTTTTTCCCTGGAAGGATAGTGCTGCTATAGCCGACCAGCACTCCAGATTTGGAGCACCAGAGAAAAATTTTTAAATGCTCACATTCTGAGTATAGAGGGGATTTGGGTAGCAGAATTGTTAGTGGGGGCTATCGCATCCCAACTTTTGCTTCCCACAGTCCAGCATTTGGTGCACAAGCCTCTGGCTGCTTACATTTTATTGCCTTCTAGTGGGAACTGGTTTCTCCACCCATTCTCACTGTGATCTCAATCCCCTGCCGTTTTGCTAGCCTGAGGACGCAGCTAGATCTGAGGGTGGGAGACAATGAAGAGATAGAGACACTGTCATTTAGTGCATAACTCGGCTAAAAGGTGTAAGCCTGTCCATGTTCCTTGGTCAAAGCAAAAAATGTGCGGGAGTCCTGAGAGCAGAGTGTTGACCAGGTGAACAGGACCAAATAGGTAGGTGTTTAATTTATCTTAGGGGAGCTTTGGGAACCTGGACTCCGATAATTTCCCTGTAATGAATCCATCTCTCAAGAGTTCCTTTCCCAAAATAGCATTGTCTTCTGTAACCTGTCCAGATAATTCTTAACGTCTTGCTTGTCAAGGTGACTGCCAGCATGTGAGAGACGTTGACAGTTTAGGCGATTTCTATTAGCAGAAAAATATGGACTCAAAAGCTTCTCCTCTGAATGAATGTGTTGTGTAACATCTGAGCTGACTCAGGATACAGGTGCATGCTTTAGCTCTGAGAAGGTAGAAGGAGGAGGAGAGCCTGAGCCAGACAAGGTGCGGGGGGGAGGAAGGCCAGCACCCAATAGCGCAGGCCACCCTGTGTGGCAGCCTTCACCTAAACCGTATCTCTGGGAAAGAGTTCCTGGCTGCCTATTTGTATCCCTGAGTCACCACAGACCCCCACCCTCCAACGTGGTATGTTAACCTTGGAGCAATATGGAGATTAGCTGCAGAGCTGAAGCAGGGTCCCAAAGGAGCTTCAGTTCTGCAGCATCTACACAGCCTTCTTTACCACACACTGACCAGATGCCTGTGCTCGGGACGTCCGAGCTGACGACTGGAATCCCTCAAGGTAAGAAGAACCCCCTCCCAGGAAATGGACTCCTCCAATTTTCTCACATGATTATTCAGGCACTTTCACTTTTCCATATATAGGAGTCACTCAGGAGCAAGCTGTGACCAGTCAGAGGGAGTGACACGGCTGCGCTCAGTCCCTCCCTCCTCACCTTCCTCTCATGTGCTCGCAGGCTGGTCAGCAGAAGTGAGCCCTGTGGCTCTGCCAAAGACAAGCCTGTTGGGTTTACAGAAGGAAAAAAAACCAACAAAACCAAAACCCCAAACAAATCTCAGGCAAAGTCACAGCGCTGAAATCGGTACCCTGAAGAAGCTGAGTGGAGAAGTGTGCCGAGATGAATGGCCCGGTGGATGGCTTGTGTGACCATTCTCTAAGCGAAGAAGGAGCGTTCATGTTCACCTCAGAGTCGGTCGGAGAGGGGCACCCGGGTGAGTAGGTGGTCGTGGACTCATGGCAGCTGCTGCCAGGGGAGTCATTTACCAGAGGCCTTAAAGACAGTTTGTGTTGTTTACTCTGCGGGACCTCTGGAGGCACAGTATGAGGCGTTTTTCATTCTATTAGTTTGTAGTTTTGTAAAACAGCCATGAGTATGAACTGGAAAGTGATCAGGTAATGAAGCCCAGGGCTCGCGCTGTGCCTGCCTCCAGCATCTCCATGTGATGGGGCTACAGCAGAGAACACCCACTGGGTTGACGGAACTTAGTATACAGGGGACGTGTGTCATCAGATATCCACTTTATATATATTTTTGGTGGGGGCGAGAATAAAGCTTTATTATTGATGAGCGACTTAAGTCAACAGGGAATGTTCCCGCGTACAAGACCATAGTCACTGAGTTTTGCATGTAAGGCACATGCAGGCTAGGCATGAATGGCACATTCTAGTAGTCGCTGAGATAGATCACCAGGTCCTGGAGGCCTCGGGTGTGTTAGCTGAGAGAAGTACAGGTGACCTCCTGAAGAAGAAGAACATTCGAGCAGTTTTTGGTGATTGGGGGAAATGGGAGAGGCTCACACATGTGAGCAGCGAGGCCCGTGATCAGAGCCTCAAGCTGGAGGTCAGTGGTTCTCAGACCTCGGGGAGCATCGATGTTCCCCGGCAGGCTTGCTGGTGTACAGTCCCCCACCCACCCCCAGAGTCTCTGATTTAGTAGGTCTTGGATGAGGCTCAAGATTGGCATTTTCAGTAAAGTTCTCAGGAGATGCTGCTGCTGCTGCTGCTGCTGTGGGAAACACATTCTGAGAATCACTGTTGTACAAGTATCCTAGGGCTAGACACATTGATTTATGTCTTTTAAGCACTTCTTCAAAATTCATTTGAGTATTTGAAGTTACGGTAACTTATCACCAAGGCTGCCTTTTCTTCCTGTTCCTCATCCAGTTTCTTTCATACTCCTAACTCAGCTTTCATCATCTCCTCGCCCCACTCCTTCCATATGCTTTAGCCAGTGGTTCTCAACAGGGGGCGATGTTGCCCTTTTCCCCTAAGAGCATTTTGTATTGTCTTATTGTCTTCCTGAAACTGTTTTTTTGGTTGTCTGACAGAACTCTGCGTGAGGGGTTGGGGGTGCTCCTGACCCTTAGTGGCTGGAAGCCAGTTAAGCTTCCAAACATCCTGAATGCCCAGGACCCTCCCCCTGCAACAAAGAATTTTCCAGCCTCAAATGTCAACAGTACCGCTGTTGAGAAACTTTGGCTTACACGGAGTTTTGTAGGTGACTTAGCTCAATTCAAAACAAACACCCTCTTTGATCATGCACAACTTTATAAAGTCTCTGGGTCTACAGTGCTTGTAACCTTGGACTCATTTCCACGTGTAACCCATGAAGACCATACATGGGTTAGGAGAAGGATTTGCCCCACTCAGAGGATGTGGGTGCTTGACATGCAGTGGCCAGTGGTCCCCTCGTACATACAGCAGTGTGCTCAGTGGACAGAGAAGAAAAATTCTAGCCATCCAGTTGGCTGTTTTGTCCATTTAATGGTAGCCTTTCAGTTTGTCTGTCTCTCCTTTCACTTGCCACAAACAATGAACTGTCCATGTAATTCAGCTTCCCCTAAACCTTGGTGATGGCTTGCTTGTCACTCCAGCACTGACTTCTTCTCCACCAGGAGGATGATACGAATGCTTTTCCAACTTCCCAGAAAACCCGCTATAGGCTACCTTAAAGCTACTGAGCGATAGTGATAGAAATTCCAAAAGCCTAAAGAAACAGTACAGAAAGGGCCTCCTTAGGCATTCCTTTAGTCTGTGGAGCTATCTTAACACTCTTGCTAAGCTCTAGCTTTATCCCTAATACCCCTTATCCCACCTCTCTGGGTGGACTGCGGACATGTGACCTGTGTCCTTGAAAGAAACAGTCATCCACAGCGGGCACATGGGCAGCCCTAGCAGTCCTGATGGTTGGGCCTAAAGAGATATTTTAGCAGCAGGCCTTCATTGGTAGGGGTGTGCAGAGGCGGTGGCCTCAGATAAACCTAGATTTACTGTCAGATCTGCCGCAGGCAGGAGGTTGCACAGAGAGCCTCAAGGTGTAGGAGCAGTTCCCCAAGGCAAGTTTAGAGGACTCACCTTGAATGGCAGATTAATATTTTAAGTTGCATTGACGTTAACATTTTAAGTGATGCGCTTGTGAGAGCAGAATCACTTGGTTCTGGATCTGGGTCCATAATATGAAAACTGAAAAGCAAAAACACAACAGAAGGACACAAGGAAGCTTCTGGAGGTGACGGCTATGTTTCTTACCTTGTTTATGGTGATGGTCACATAAGTGTATTCACATGTCCAGACTCCCCAGATTATATACTTTAATTTTATGCAGGTTTTTTTGGTATACCAATTATACCTTGAAAAGCTGAGAGAAAAACCTTATGACTCTATTAAGAGCAAACTCTATGGATATTTTGAACATTAAATGAGATATAATATGTGTAAATAGATATCACTTTTATTTCTGAGTCTGTGAACATTGGCAGTTCACCCAACCCAAGGCAAGACTGGATTTTTCCACAGTGCACTGCGCTGAGGGTCTGCAGGCTCAACCATGTAGAGTCCTTAAGGCAAGTAGTGGAAAAAGAAGATCAAATCCCAGCTCCTGCTGAGCCATTGTCAGTCCCACCTTGACTAAGGTCAAACCCAGCTAAGAGGACGAATAGCCTTCAGGAGGCTGTGTGACTGTGGGCGTGATCCGAGAGCTGCTTATGGAAATGTTCTGCAGAACAGCAATGATGTGTAGAAGCTCTCCTCTGGAATTCCTGGGGGTGGGGTGGTGGATTTGGGCGTAGTATCATATACATAGCACACACAGCTTCTAGAACCTGTGGCGCAATGTATCTGTTTGTCCCATCTGACTTTACATGTTGGCACCTAATCTTACCGATGTTAGCTGTTTTGACTTCTATTTCAGGAGTTTTCTAGATTTTAGACTTAAAGGGAATATATTGAGGAATGAGAGGCTTTTTAGTAGGAGAATGTGTGTGTGTGTGTGTGTGTGTGTGTGTGTGTGTGTGTGTGTGTTTGTGTCTCTGTATGTGAATTGCTTTAGTCTCTTAGAACTGATTTTGGAATGTACTTCTTTTTTAGGGAATGCCTTGAGTTTATATAATATAAATCATCCAAAATTAGGCAGAAAGGAGAAGAAATAACAATTTCAAAAAGTTTTTAATTTTTTATATTTAAAACAGTATCCTCTTAGGTAGGTAAATTTGACATGTAAACTTACCAAATATCTAATTATTTTAACATTTCAGTTTGTTATACCTGATATTTCTGTGATTCTTATACATGTTCATTCTTGTGCAGATAAGATCTGCGACCAGATCAGCGATGCTGTGCTGGACGCCCATCTGAAGCAGGACCCCAATGCCAAGGTGGCCTGTGGTGAGAAACGCCTGCTCCCTCCCTGCGGAAGACCTCAGTGGGATAGGCTTGAGCCCTTTGCCTGTGCCAGGGCGCTCGGCAAAGTGGGGGTCAGGGAACCCAGCATCTAGGGGGCTCCCCAATGTGATCATGGGTGCAGCTGAATTAGGGCCTTGGCCAAGGTCACGGGGCAGGGGTGCCTGCATGGAGACCAGAGCCCCGCTGTCCTCCCTGTGCACTGCCCAGATGGCTCCCTCCCTCTCCAGGGCCGCCCTAGCCCCTGCCTGGAGCCCCGCAGGGACCTGCACCCTCGGAGGGTAGACCTCACCCCAATAGCTTGGTGAAGAGCCAGTGAGAAGGTTGGTCCTCCTTGCTCTCAGGATCTTAGCCTGCGGCACGGTGTAATCAAGAAGGGGTGGGCGAGGCGTCCTGGACGCTGATGCATGTTGGACTGCATTCCTTGTGACAGCCACCTACCCCCATCGTCTCACTCCGAGCCACACGGCAGTCCCTAGAAGTATTGTCTTTGGGTAGCAGTTGGGGAAGCAGACTGAGAGAGGTTAAATAAGTGGTTTGAGATGACATGAGCAGGAGGCGCTCGCTGTGAGAGTGAGGTGTGACCCATTCTGTCCGAGGTGCAATTCTCCGGGCGGCTCTTACATGTGCTCAGCCCTTCTGCTGGGATGTACTCTGTTTGTTAGCTTTCGTCTTTTATTTCCAGAATTTGTGCCTTGTAAGACTCTCCACAAGGGTCTGGGAGGGGCTCCCCTTGGCTGGCTCGTGGCCGCCCACTTTCCTCCCTCTCTCGCAGAGACCGTGTGCAAGACGGGCATGGTGCTGCTGTGCGGCGAGATCACCTCCACGGCCACAGTGGACTACCAGCGGGTGGTGAGAGGCGCCATCAGGCACATTGGCTACGACGACTCCGCCAAGGGTGAGGCGGGGCCCCGGGTCTGAGACACGTGGGTGCCCCGACGGTGTGTCTGAGCTGAGGCTCTCGGTCCTCAGTGAGGGCAAATACCCCCGGGGAAGAAAACATGCCTAGGCCCGCCTGGCAGTGTCAGGGGTCAAAGTCTCGGGGAACAGCATGGTGGCCCATGTGATGGCGTCCAGTTGAACTAGCCCATGTCTGTCCGTCCGTCTGTTTTGACTCTGGTCTTCTTGGTGCAGGCGAAGGCTTTGAAAGAGAAGCACCCACCGAGGTGGGGAGCTGCCCCCTGCTGGGGACATGTCCTCTTTCATTGTTTGAGGCCCTCTGCTGTACTCCTCCCGCAGATGAGGAAACTAAAGCTTGGGAATGTCCACCCTTTGTGTAAAGCGACAGCCAGAGTCGGCTGCCTGTGTAGACCCCTGTGCTTTCTGCTTCTCTCTGCTGCTTCTTCTGATGGAGAAAAAGTCGACTCTGCCTAGAAGTGGTACCCATGGCAGGTGAAGGGGGCAGGCTGGCCGAGGTGGGCTCCAGTGCCAGGCTGTGCGGGGACCTGCATTCCAGGAAAGGGACGCAGGCCCTGGCAGGAGTGAGGAGGAGCTCCGCGATCAGGGGGAGTGACATCTGGAAAGAACAGCAGGGTCCAATGCAGATTCCAACATCTGAGACAGGGCAGGACGGGATGGGGCTCAGCCTGGAGAGGCCTCAGAGGACCGCCCGCGAGGGCCAGATGCTGAAGGCCTGTGTGCACGGACATCCCAGCTACTGGGTCTTTAGGGCGACGTGTGCCACCGCTGTGGGTCAGGGCAGGCTGGGATGATGCAGTGCACGCCTATGAGCGGGAGCCCCTCGCGACTGCAGGTGCAGACACAGAAGCTCAGGGCAGCCACCTTCTGAGTTGCCCAGAGCACTCCCTTGAGCACATGACAGTTTGGGGGGACTGTGCCGGGAATCAGCGGGAGGAGGACCAGCGAGCACAGGCAGAATCTCCCAGTCAGCACATGAGGGTGTTCATAGAGGAAACACTGTCCCCAGGCAGCAGCTTCCTGACAGGCTGGCTACCCTGCAGAGCCTTCACCCCGTTCCACAAGGAGAAGCCTATTGTTTACATTTGTGTCGACCTTATTCAAGAGTGAGTCTTGTTCTGCGCTAGGCAGAAGGGAAACTTCCCAGGAGGCCATGTCTCCTAGAAAGAGAGAAGCGAGCGAGAGGCCAGCTCTGCTGCTGGCGGCATTTCCGTGTGCCCAGCTTGTCCCCACACCTGCACCCACAGGAGCCCGCACAGTGTGGCGGCTGCCCTAGCGTGGCCCCAGGCTACCTGCCCCTCACTGCTCTGGGCTGCTGCCTTTCCGGGCCCTGCTCCTCTCTCCTTAGTCCCCTGAATTCTGTGTTTCCAAATCACTTAGAGCACTTGATGGATTTGCAGCACTGAGATGATTCACTGTGATTAGGAAAAATGCAAAGTGTTTAATGCACAACGGTAAGTCCTTGGCAGCCCTCTAAAGATGGTTCATTGGTTTGTGTGTTCAGAAACATTTGCTGGGGGGTGCCTGGGGGGCTCAGTTGGTTGAGCGACTGCCTTCGGCTCAGGTCATTATGCCGGACTTCCAGGATAGGGTCCCGCATCGGGCTCCCAGCTCCTCGGGGAGTCTGCTTCTCCCTCTGACCTTCTCCCCTCTCATGCTCTTTCACTCATTCTCTCTCAAATAAATCAATAAAATCTTAAAAACAAAACAAAACAAAAACAAACATTTGCTGGGAGCAGGAAGCTGCAAGGGACAGAGGCTACCTGATGCTCCCAGGGTTGGGGTGCTGCCTGGCATTAGATGATGCGGTACCAGGTGCCCAGTGGCCAGTCGGTGGCACAGTGTGCAGTGAAGGGAGGGAGAAGGAGGGACGGTCCAGGGGCGTTTACTGAGAGCTGGTCATATTTGGGTGTGCGGGGATGGGGAGTTGGAGGAGGAGTGTCCTACACAGAGACACCCAGTGGAGGTAGAAAAGCGAGCCACACTGAAGGCTACACCCAAGTGCTTGGCTGGGGCGGTTCAGCGGGGAGGGGCTGCGTGGAGCTGAGGGGCTGCGTTCTGCTTCATTTGGCAGGAGGTCCCCAAGTGAAGCATACACAGGAACAGCAGACTGGATCTGGGTTGGCTGGTTGGTTGGTTGTAGTGAGCTCACACTGACAGCCTAGATGGAGCCGACTGGCAAGAGAGTGGCAGCTACTCAGCCTGCCACTAACACTTGACCTTGTGGTGGGGCCTCTGTGAGTTTCAGCCCCTCATTCATGCAGTCCCCATGGCTGAGCCTGGCAAGACCCAAGGACCGACAGGGAGATGAGTGAGCCGTCCAGGCATGGCAGCCCCTCCCCGGGGCTCCTTGGGCTGGGCTGCCGCCCGCCAAACCTCTGTGAACCAGTTTCCGGCCTGCGGCCCTTCGCTGGGGAGAACAGCCTCCATCTCCGTGCCTGACCTTTGGGGATGGGCGGATGGGGCCTCGGGCTCCAGAGGGATGCCTTTTCCATTATGCTCCAAGCCATGTGCATAGCTTGGGATCAGAGGACTCTAGGTCTGGGAGCCTGTCTGGGTAATTCCTGTGCATTATATGTGTCCAGTATATTCAATACCTGCGTCAGGCACACACCTGGGCTCCGGAACTGCAGTGCTGGAAGGTGATTTTCAGCCTGGTCTTAGAAGGTGCCTAAGGGGGCAGGGCCGGAGTGACCCACCTGCTCTTCAGCCCGAGCAGCTGTAGCTCTTGATCTGGTTTTTATATAATCTGGGTATAATTTAATATAGTAAAATGCACTGTGGAGGGTTTTCTTTGACTTAGAGTTCCGGATGATCATATGGGAAGGCTACATGGGCTTCCCATCCCTGGGCCTCAGCTTTGAGCCCGACAGACCACAGCTGGTTAGAGACCACCCACCTCAACACCAGATGCCACACGAGGAGCTGAGCAGTCCGCCAGGAATCTCACAGCCACGCTCGGCCTGACCTGTCCCCCCACTGAGGTCCACTTTCCCTTCTGCCTAGGCTTTGACTTCAAGACCTGCAACGTGCTGGTGGCTTTGGAGCAGCAGTCCCCGGACATTGCCCAGTGTGTGCATCTAGACAGAAACGAAGAGGATGTCGGGGCCGGGGATCAGGTAAGTACCCAGGGAGCATGGGCGCGGTGTCAGGTTGCGGGGATAGCACTGTCTCTTTCCGCCCTGGCTCGGACTCCGGGGAGGAGCTGGCTGGGAAGGTCACGAGTACTGGATGGGGCGCAGTCCCGTGTGGGTGGTACATGCACGAGGCACCCAACACACCCAAGAGTGCCAGCCAAGTGTTAGATCGGAAGGAAATTCCCACCGTCTAACATGGGCCTTGCTCGGCCGGCCCTCTCCCTGGCTGCAGGGCTTGATGTTTGGCTATGCCACCGATGAGACAGAAGAGTGCATGCCCCTCACTATCATCCTCGCCCACAAACTCAACGCCCGGATGGCAGACCTCAGACGTTCCGGGGTCCTCCCCTGGCTGCGGCCCGACTCCAAGACTCAGGTGAGCTTCCTCCTTTCACCTCCCATGGAGCCCCAGACACACCCTTCCCGCACCCCATGGCCCTCTTGATTTCGTGTCATCATTCGGATCAAAATGTTCAGTCTGGACACTTGAGAGTTACTGATTGTGAAAAGAACTCTTTATTTGAAAACTGTTCAGGTATAGATGTTTTCTCTCCCAATTTTATTATGAAAAATGTTTAAAATACAGAAAAATAGAAAGAGCAGTTCTAGATCTTTCTTTGTTGCCCTCTTAGCATATATTGACCCTGGTCACATGACTCCCTGGTCCCTGACACATGGTGCTTGATTGGTGTCAGACATCGGTCACCGCCCTTCCACCTCCACAGGTCTCCCCACCTTGAGCAAGGACTGAACACAGAGTTGAGAAGGGCTGTCTGTGTCTCGCTGTGGCCCTTTACCCCTGTTTCCCATAAAAAGGCTCTCCCTTTGCTGTTTTGGACTCCCTGTCCCCTCAGGCCCTGACCTCACTGCTCCGTGTGGTGGGGAAATCCTCACCCATGTCCACATGTGAAGGTCGACCATGATGCAAGTGCGGACGTGGAGGCCCCGAGTCTGCCCCCTCTCTCTGCGTCCTGCCTAGTTTAACCCTGGTGACCCTGCTGGCCCCTTTCCCAGGGCTGCCTTCCCAGCTCCTCCTCTGCCCTCCAACAGGTTCTGGGCTCTTCTTCACACCCTCTCCCCCTCCACCCACACTTGCACCCAGTTTCCACCGTGTCCCACTCAGTGCCCCAAGCTTCTACCTGCCAGGTCTCTGAATCGGCAGCCGTGTTTCCCATCCACTCTGTAAACACCTGTACCTGAGAGCCATTGTGTGTGGCCTCAGTGTCGCCTCCTCCTCAGCTCAAGGGAGTGCAGTGGTACCCCGTCTCCTGCTCAGCACCCCTCCCACTCCCCTCCGTCCCCCCCCACCCCTCCCACCCCCACCTCAGTCTCCACCCTGCTTTGCTCTGTGCTTTCCCTTGAGAGCATCTCTTCCTCTCCAGCCTGGTTCCCAGGGCCAGGATCCGCACCGAGGATTCTCCCTGCCTGGAAACTCCCCTTAACTCCCTTTGGACTTTTAATTTCTTCTTCTTCTTTTTTTTTTTTAATTATTATGTTCAGTTAGCCAACATAGAATAGAATCCTCTGTAGTTTTCTGCTTCCTATAGGGGGACAGAACCCTACTTGTTATATCCAAGCCTTTTATGGTCTCCCAGTTTTACCTTCCTCTACCTCCCCTCCCCCAGTCTGCTTAATCTGGCTGATTTCACTCCTGTTCCCCTTATTTCTAGTGCTTTGCACCTGTGCTCCCACCCTCCACCTTACCTGGAATCTTCTCAGGTCCTCCCCTCTCCATAAGTGGCCTGCAAAGCTCCCACCTCCTGTGGCTTTCCCTGGTGGCCGCCACCTGATGGGGCCTTCTCTTGTTCCTGTAGTTGGAATTGGGCCGACGTGGTTGTGTAGCTCAGCACAAAGCACGTGACTGTCCCGTTATCCCAAGGTGCATCCTTCTGGGCCCCGGTGGGAGGCCACACAGGGCAGAGGTCGCCGCTGGGCTGAATGGGGCAATGAAGTGCACTTGTGGCCTAAAGCAAACCCTTCCTGGTGTCCTCCAAGGGACCCCTAGGTGGGAGGGGAACCATCAGCACTCCTCAGTGCTGAGGTTCTCTGAGGTTGTGGGGCAGGGGAGCTGACATGGAAAGACTGGTGGGATTGAAAGAGAGGGGCACACAGGAGGCGCTGGGGCACCTGGGCCCGTCCTGAGGCAGAACAGCACTACGGCGGAAAGTGGGGTGGAGATTCTCAGAACACAGAATCGTGGAACAGGGGTGGGAGGAAGTCGAGCTGCAGAGTTTTCCTTTTCCTTGTGTGACCGTGAGGCCCGGAGGCACCCCTGTGGGACTGGCGAAAACAGGGAAGGCCTGCATCATCCCGCTTAGTACTTGAAGGTGATGGGGGCTGGGGGGCCCCCACAATGGGGGCTGGGGGGCCAGGATGTGCTCTTCTGGGGGCTCCCTTCCTGCAGGGCCACACGGAAGCCTCTTAATCCTACTGGACACTGAATTCCACCTCACTGCCCTGCTGTAGGGGCGCTGAGCCCCTGGCATCACGGAGGCGCGGGGGTGGGTCTGCCTTGGCCAACTGTCCCACAGTCCCGCAAGCGGTGCCTCCCCATGAGCCGTACTGGGTCAGGACTGGTTTCTGGGCCGGCTCCTGAGCCCGTTGGAGAAGGGCTTTCATGACCTCAGCAGTGTTGACTGTGAACAGGATGAGTCTTTCCACCTGAACAAATGCTTGCTGCTGATATGAGACTCGAGTGGCGGTGTGGATGGCTATTTTTATACCTGGTCAGAATGGTGTTTTCCGTGGCGTATTTTTCCCCACATCTTGCTGACATGGTGAGATAAGGGACGCACTTGGAACTCTTTGCCCTGCCCCAGTTGTGTGGCTCTACACGGAAGCCCAGGGCTCACAGCTGGCCGAGTGGGACGTCCAGGGAGCAGGCGAGGGGGGAAGACGCGCCCTGCAGCTCCTCCGGGCGGGAGCCTTCTCCTGGGCCTGATGCCCACGCAGTGGGTCTGGTCCCAGAGCCGGCCACAGGCCTCCCCTCCTGGGAGCCCCCACCACAGATGTCCCTGTGCCCCTGCCTCTCGTGCTAGGATCAGACATCACGTGGGCAAGGCTCTTCCTTCTTCTGGACTCTACCTCAGGCTTTTCGAAGCAGACAGGGCACAGAGTAGGAGTTGGAAACAGGCCCAGTACTTGGTGGATAGTGGAGGGGCCTTGGGCAGGCAGAGAGCCTGCCACAGGCACAGCCCCGGGGAGGCACTGTTGGCTGTCCCATGGTCCTCTCAAGCCCCGGCATAAGAATAGTGCTTCGCCTGGCAGCCGGTGTTGCTACCAGGGCCATCTGGCCTAGCTGCACTCCTGTGGGCCCCACATACCCCAGGCACCCCCACTCCCTCCCCCCACCCAGTGTGTCCACAATGCCTCAGGGGGCACAGGGACCTATGACTCCCAAGTGTCCCTCCAGGCCCTGAGCGGCAGCCTTCTGCTGGGCAGTGCCCCGGCTACCAGGCCACACAGCCCCAGGGCTAGCAACAGCTTCCCCCACCTTGAGGCGCTAACTGCTTTCCCAGGTTCACCCGCCGTCTCCCTCCCTCTCGCTCTGTCAGCCTGGTGTGCCCAGACCGCAGTCCTTGGCCACTGGTCAGATCAGGCTGTGACATCGGGCTCTTGTGCTCGCTGATGGATCAGCATAGCCCCGGGTCTGTGAAGGAGGATTTTGTCTGTGCTGCTATGGGAATGACACCAGCTTTTGGATGGGTCAGAACAGGGTTTGGCTTTTTGGCTTTTGTCTGACTGCTGTGTGACTTCACCCAAGTTGCTCCACTGATCATACCTTGTTTTTCTCATTTGTAAAGTGGAGATAAGAATGCCAGTCTTGCTGGGATGACTTAAATAGGACTCGGCAATGCCCAGAATGGGTGCAGCGCTGACGCAGTTGGGTAGAAGGGAGCATTACACTGCTCACTTGCAGGGGTCCTACATGTGGGCTCCTTCCTTCCACGTGCTCTCGGCTTTTCCTTGCTTGAGCTTAGATACCCAGAGGCCAGCCACGTGGGGCTTTTTGCCCCCTCGGTTTCAGCCAGCCTGACCTGAGTCCCTCTCACCCCGTCCCTACAGCAGGCAAGTCCCCTGGCCCCAAATACTTTCAGAGCTCCTCCACTGAGGAGCTGGGTCAGGCGGACACCTGTGCTTCTTGGCGGGAGCCAGGATACATTGGCTCCAAGCCATGGAGGGTCACGAGAGGGCTTTGGCCAGGGGACATTCGTTGGCACCCAGTGCCCTCTGAGATAGAAGGGGGGGAGTCTAGTTGGGTCACAGATAGAGGAGAAACTCTGTAACCCTGAGTCTCTAGGGGGCACTAACAGGGGTCCTAGGTGGGAACTACTTATGCCTCATATCCAGTCATCCCATACTTAGCGTGGGGCAGTTGCTCAAATATGAGAATATGTCAGATAACTTTCCCAGAGGCCCTTGGAAAGGACAGGATCCCCCACCCCCCGCCCCAACTTGGCTCCCGGGAGCCTGATAGCGATGTGTCCTCAGCTCAGGGCAGGACTTTACGGTGTCTCCTCCTGCTCTTGTGACCCAACAGGTGACAGTTCAGTACATCCAGGACAACGGCGCTGTCATCCCTGTGCGTATCCACACCATCGTCATCTCCGTGCAGCACAATGAGGACATAACCCTGGAGGCCATGCGCAAGGCCCTAAAGGAGCAGGTGATCAAGGCCGTGGTGCCCGCCAAGTACCTGGACGAAGACACCATCTACCATCTGCAGCCCAGCGGCCGGTTTGTCATTGGCGGTCCCCAGGTGCGCCCTTGCCTCTGAGCAGAGTCCTGATTTGTCCTTGTTACTGGGGTTGCTCACCTGCCCAAGCACAGCGGAGCGGGTAGCTTTGTGTGGCTCAGCCACATCTGGCCTTGGACAAAACACGAGCTCAGCTCTCACTCCATGGGGCTGGTTGTGTGCTCATCAGTGCGTGTGGAATAACATGTCCCCAGGACTCTCCCACCTAGTGCGGCCTGGCACCCTGCCCCCCGGTCATACTTGCCCATGATGCTGCATCGCCCAACTCACCATTGCAGGTGATGGGCCTTTCCCAGGGGGCATTACGGAGTTTTTGCCACAGGTTACTTTAAACTCATGTGTAGCAGGTGTTTCGATGGGGACCCCTGCTGCCCCCTTTCTTTTCTCTCTCCCAGAGAGAGGAAGTAGGGATTGGCAGAGCTCCCCAGAGAGGCTACTGACCTCTGCCAGGCGGTCCTTAGCTGGTTCTGTGACCGAATGTAGTACAGGGACACGGGGTAAAAGAAAGTCAAAGCTTACTGTTGTTTCCTGTAGGACTTCTCAAAGCCTAGATGTGCTAGTGGGAATTGTGGGTCTCAAAGCCCAGGTGTAGAGTACGCAGTCTTTCCCCAAAGCCCTGAATGTGGAGCCCCAGCCCTCTAAGAACATGGTGATCGCCTGAGGCGGCACAGAGCAGCCACGTGAGGAAATGGGCCTCATGGCCTGTGCTGGGTGCCACCAGCCAGGGCCACAGTCCGGGGCGTACCTGTCACGGCACAGTTCCCTCCTGCAGTTGGATTTCTCCAGCATGACCGTCTCACAAGGGCAAAGCCTGAAGTAGGCGCTGGCTGGGGTTCCAGAGAGCCTCTGGCCTATCATCTGCACTTGCTGTTGGGCCTCTGTCAGCTTACCTGGCTTCTGTAATGGGTCAGTGACTGAACTGGGGTTAGAGACCAAGGCTTCCAGCTTTAGGGACAGGGAAAGTCTTTAAAAAATGCCCACAGGCAGCCTCAGGGAGCCCTTGCCACGGAAGTCTGGCGGCCATCAGGGCGCTGCCATGGTCTCTCTGCCCTGCCCTCTCGGCACTCTGGTTCTCATCTCCTTGTCCTCCTTTCCCTCTACAGGGGGACGCAGGTGTCACTGGCCGTAAGATTATCGTGGACACCTATGGTGGCTGGGGGGCGCACGGTGGCGGGGCCTTCTCTGGGAAGGACTACACCAAGGTGGACCGCTCGGCGGCGTATGCGGCCCGCTGGGTGGCCAAGTCCCTGGTGAAAGCGGGCCTCTGCCGGAGAGTGCTCGTGCAGGTACGTGGGCCCCACTCTGACCCTCCCATCTTGGCCCCGGGTGAGGACATGCCGGGCTGCTGGGAAGCCCACAGACTTTGCCAAGGGCTCTGGGGCACGGACCCTGAAAACGTGAGGGAGGTGGAAAAAATCTGCAAGGAGACAGACCTCTACAGAAAGGGCTGCTCACTGTGAAGATGGTGGGGATTCTTCTAGGCAGACAAGGCTGGGGAGCACGTTGGGCAAGTGATGGGTGGTCCAGCTGCCTGGAGAGGCACAGAGGCTTCTGTCCCTGACGCTGCTCTTTTCTGGAAGGTTTCCTACGCCATTGGTGTGGCTGAGCCACTGTCCATTTCCATCTTCACCTACGGAACCTCTCAGAAGACAGAGAGAGAACTGCTAGATGTGGTCAATAAGAACTTTGACCTTCGGCCCGGTGTCATTGTCAGGTAAAAGCGCTGCCCATCGCTATCAGACAGGCCCATTCCTCCTCCCTCACCCAGAGGCTCAGCTCTGCTGGAAGAGAAACAGAGGACTTTCAGCCTCTCCAAAGCAGGAGGACCTCCAGGCTTCTGGCCCAGCATGACACACACCCCAAATGCAGGATGCCTGCTTTCAGGCTGGAGGAGGCTGGCCCCACGGCAGTGGGGCCATCTTTGAGCAGGTGGAGGGTCGTAGGAAAGTAGTTGTAAGGCCAATGCTGAGAGTGAGCCAGCAGGTCTAGTCCCATCTACCCTTGTGTCTAATGCCATCCCTGCTTTCTGGAGCTTGGCGATATTATTGGTCTGCACCAGGCCAGTGGAGTGGAGAGGAGAGGAGTGAGGCACAGTGAGGCCAGAGTTCCGATTTTGGGTCCTGGGTGTGTCTGGCTGAGCCTGTCTCCTAAGGGCCAGTGACGGTCACCTCGGAAGGTGTGTTGTAGCACAAATAGGAAGTTTATGGGAAATTTCTCTCAGTAGGGACACTCCATGCAAAGATGGTCACACTGTTAGTCACTCCTGTGTTCAAAATTCAGAGAAACTCTGCTTTTTTTCCACTTAAAGTGACCCTTTCCTTTGCTGACTATGCAGGGATTTGGATTTGAAGAAGCCCATCTACCAGAAGACAGCGTGCTACGGCCATTTTGGAAGAAGCGAGTTCCCATGGGAAATTCCCAAGAAGCTTGTGTTTTAGAGCTGGTGGGAGTGGGACCTGACCTGGCCCTGGAAGGATCCGGGTGGCCTGGTTCCTCTTCTTCAGGATCCCAGCTCTCACATGTCCCGGACCCAGGGCCCTGACTGCCCTCCCAGGGTGTGTCTCCCCCCACCCCCCGCGTCACCCCCTCTTGGACCAAGCCACACCCTGAGGGTTAGCCGGGCGCTGTCATCACTGTGAATGACAGGAGGCTTGCTGGTGCTGGGAGTCACACCTCCTCGGGAGGGTAATCACAATGTTTCCCTGCTTTTCCCTCAGACCAAGGCCATGTTAATTTAGTGGGAACACCACCCCTGTCAAGAGTAAATCCCCTCACTCACCTCCCCCGTGAGTGGCCCGCTCCTCCGTCACAGGTCTCAGGGATCCTGGGTGTGCCGGGTCTGCCCTTCACATCTGCGGCCACTGCTCAGAGCCAGGGCCTTCCCGGAGGCCTCCTGGCGAGGCACCTGGCCGGGACAGGAACGGGGCTGACCTCTCCCACGCACCCACACTTGTGTGAGGGACTGAGCTGATTACTGAACTCATTTCTTCTTCACTGCAACATGATGGGGCAACACCACATCCCCACTTCTATAGGGGGAAACTGAGGCACAGGCTACCTAGGTAACTTTTCCAAGGTCCCACAGCCACGTGTCAGGAGCTAGACATGAGTCCAAGAGCTCTGACGCAGGAACCTGTATGCACCCCCTGCTCCCCACCAAGCCCTGTTCCCACCTCGTGCCAGATGCAGGCCTGAGCAACAGCAAAGCAGATTTGAGATGAAGCTTTGTGATTTCTTCCTTGAAGATCCGGTGTTTCCGCGATTAAGGGATTAACCCCTGGCTCTGGGTGAGCCCTGGGCAGTGGTAGGCGAAGACGGGACAGAGAAGCAGCTTGTCCTAGCTCAGGGGGCCAGCCTTTCAGACGGAGCACCAGAACCCTGTGTCCTTCAAGTCCTTCTCTCTCTTTGGCCTCGTTATCTGAGTGCCATTAGAATAAGTGGGTGAGCCCCTTGGATGCCCCTTCCAGGGAGGCCAGCAGTGAGGCCCGAATGTGTGATGTTAAATAGTGACCCAGGCGGCAAAGCTGAACTCCCAGCGGTAGACAAGTTGGCTGGGATGTCCTGAGGAGATCCTGCCTTTGCCAGGTGGCTGCTGGGTCACGGTACCCTTAGGGCCTGAGTGGTCCTCTGTGGGCTGGGGTCTTGGAAGCTGCACAATCACCTGCCTTTCCATTTTTGGCCAGCACTTCCCACCCCGCCTGTCCTCAGCCTGGGCCTCTGACAGCATTTCTGCCTTCTCCCTAGCTGCCTGGACCACAGGCTCAGGTAGGGGTCTCTGTGGGTCCCAAGAGAACACTGGAGACTGCTTCTTCCCAGGGCGTGTGGTGCTGGTTTCTGGCTGGATGGGCAGCCCATGAAGCCCCATCTGGGAAGGAGACAGTCTGCATTGGGGCTCGGGGCCCAAAGCACAAAGACCCGAGGCTTTTCTCTTTCTGTCAGAGAAAAGGCAGCTCCTCCGGGAAGGAAAAAGAAGCCTGAATTTGCATCTAAGCCCAGAGCTTGTGTCCACTCTGGAGGCTCCGATGTGTCTGTGGGCGCGGGTCACCCAGAAAGTCTCAAGCTCCTTCCAGGAGACGGGGCCGCGGGTTTGTGGGCCGTGAGTTCCTCTCACTCGGGCCGCATTAGAAGTCAAAATTCACGATTGTATACTTTCCCCACCCCCTAGAAAAACAAGATCTTTTTTGGGGTCAACATTGTTTATAAGAAACTGGAATCTTGTTAATAGTCCCTGCTAGGACAGGATAAATAAAACAGAATAAACAGTCCTTCCATGAATCAGACTGAAGGAACAACTACTCTATGCTTAGTTTTTGTCGACAAACCTCCAGACACCCCAGCTCCGAGGAGCATTCCCCAGCCCTGAGCAAAGGGGGGTAACCCCTGCTCTGTGTTTCCCCACCCAGGGCCCCCTGTTCCTGTCTGCGTGGGCTTCTCCACCAGAGATGAAGTCTTCCTCATCCCCAGCGACTGCACTGTCACCGCGTTTCTCTATTTATCCCTCACCACACCCCGCTGAGTTTCACGGGGAGAACCTGAGGCCCAGGGGGTGAGGAAGGTGACCCAGGCACCCGGCTGGCAAGCGGCCCCCCCCCCCTCCCAAGTGTGCGCGCTCCATCACCATGTGCTACCGCCCCGGGGCCTGGTGCCCTCCCTGGGGATTATCTGCAGCAGGACTGTCATGAGGGGGCCCCTCCGGCCATGCTGTCCATTGGCTAAATCAATGAAGTCGAAGGAAGGAAGTGCAGGAGGGTTTTGGTGTGCAGAGAGATGAGCTCTGTAATCCCCTGTTCACACACTGGGTGAGGAGAATTCACAGGGGACATTTGTATTAGCAGACTGTGGGAGCAGAAGCCCCTGGAAAGGCAGTCCTAAGGGTGCGTGCAGCTGGGTTTGGGGTGGGGGGGACTTTCTGCACTGTGTCCTATAAGCAGGCTGTGGGGAGAAGACCCTGCTCTGGAGAACTGTCTGGGTCCAGGCTGAGGGGAAAGCCGTATGAGGAGGCTTTGAGACGGGCTGGTCCAGGTGCCAGGAAGGGCAGAAGTGTGGCCAACACCTGGGAATGTGGCAGCGGCGTGGAGAAAACCAAAGGCCACAGGCTTGCATGAGACGGTATCTGTGACTTGGGCAGCTACTACAGGGGCCATGCAGCGACCTACTTTTCCTAGAACATAATCCACATTTTGAAAGAACAGAAGGAGACACCCTGAAACATTGGAATGCTTGCCTGAGAGGAAGGCAGTGAAGGAATGGGTTTTATGGGCCTCAGAGGGTAAATGATAGAGAGCAGAAGGACAAGCCACTTCTGAGCCACAGAGTCTTTCACAAAGCCCTCTGGTGTCACAGTGTTGTGGAAGTGGTGAGGGACATGGGTGGGGGGGCGGTCAGTAGGTAGGAGGAAAGCCTACCAAGGACAGTGGGGTGTCCTGGGAAGTCAAGTGAAGATGGTGTGTCTGGGGCCAGGGAGGGCTCACCCATGAGCAATGATACTGATGGGTTAGATGATGGAACGCCTCAGGGGTCCAGTGACTTCAGTGTGCAATACAGCCTCTTCTTCCCACCCCAACTTTTAATCTGTTGGTACTTCTACTAGACTTCTACTAGACATTAAATAAATTTCAGGGTGCATGACTAAGCCATCACTGTCCCATGTGCCCGCCCATTGTCCATCTGTCCAGCCTCATTCTGGGCTCCACTCCCTGTCACCATAGTCCAGATTCCCCAGCTTCTATGGCTTCCTTGAACAGGCCCAGCTCATTCTCACCTCAGGACTTTTGCACATGCCATTCTATCTGTGATACTCTTCTGTCTTTTTAAATGGATGCTCCATCCCATCCTGCAGGTTTCAGAAGAAATTTCTGTCTTTCTGAAAAGCCCCTTCCTTGTAACCTCCCATTTGTACCCATTTTTAGTTTCTTGTTTAATGTCTAACACAATGTGTAAATATGTATTTCCTTGGTTAAACCTCCTTGGGGCCCACCCCTTCATGACTCTTCCACACCCACCCTCCCTTCTCTTCATGTAGTGGCACCTCGGCGTCCTTCCAACCTCAGTTTACCAGTCGCCCTCCAGAAGGACACACTCAAACATGCTCCATAAATTATGCCCACCGCCATCTCTCTCTGCTACCGGGCTTCAAAGGCTGCCATGCTTTATGGACGTCAGTGCTTGCTTGTTCATGCCTGTTGCCCCCACAGGACTTGGAATTCTCGAGGTCTTACCTTGTCGGCTCTGTTTTGCCGTTTCATGCCTGGATCCAGTGCAGGGCTTGGCACAGAGGGGCAGCTCGATGTAGTCAGAGCAGAGAACGGATTCTAGGCGTGTCTGTCTCTCCTGCCCTTGAGCTCTCCTTAGCAAAGAAATTTTGGAAGAGATGAGGATCCTGCTTGCCTCTGGCAGTTTCTGTGCCTGGCTCAGGTGCCCAGAGATACAAATTACAATTTTCTTTTTTTTTTTTTTAATATTTTATTTATTTATTTATTTATTTGACAGAGATCACAAGTAGGCAGAGAGGCAGACAGAGAGAGAGGGGGAAGCAGGCTCTCCCCAGAGCAGAGAGCCCGATGCAGGGCTTGATCCCAGGACCTTGGGATCATGACCTGAGCTGAAGGCAGAGGCTTAACCCGCTGAGCCACCCAGGCACCCACAAATTACAATTTTCAAAAGAATTTTTTTAAGGCACCCCTTAATGTAGAGTGTTATGACTGTGAGGATTATTTATTTATTTATTTATTTATTTATTTTATTTGTGTGTTTGTGTGTGACAGAGAGCACACGCACATGCAGGGAGAGCAGCAGGCAGAGCCAGAGGGAGAAGCAGACTCCTCACTGAGCAGGGAGCCGGATGAAGAACTCGATCTCAGGACGCTGGAATCATGACCTGAGCCGAAGGCAGACACTTAACCTAGGCCACCTGGGGGCCCCCTGTGAGGACTTCTACAACAGTCACTTGGCATTTTAATCTTTCAATACGAAATGTAGACGTGGGATGACAAGATGACAAGCCCCATTTTCCTCAGAGAAGCCAGAGGAAGGTGACACTGGGCAGGGAGGCAGTCAGGATGGGCAGGGGAGAACTTGGTCTGAAAGGGGTTTTAGAGGTGGCAGAGTCCAGAGGAGTAGGGAAATGAGAATTAGAATCAGCATTTCAGCAGTGGTGGTTGCAGTGAAAGGCTTGGGGTAGGGAATTTAGAAGAAATTTTTGCCTGTGACAAATTCCCTGGAGTGCGTGTGATGCAGACACAATGTGAGAAGCAGTGTGATGCAATAACCAAGATATGCAAACAGCCTAAGTGTCCATCGACAGACAAATGGTTAAAGATGAGGTAGTACAGATACAGGATGGAATATTACTCAGCCATGAAAAAGAACGACATCCTACCATTTGCAACGACTTAGATGAACCTTGAGGGCCTTATGCTAAAATAAGTCATGCAGGGGCACCTGGATGGCTCAGTTGGCTGAGCAACAAACTCTTGCTTTCGGCTCAGGTCATGATCTCGGGGTCACTAGATCGGGTCCCACATGAGACTCCCTGCTCAACAGGGGATCTGCTTGAGATTCTGTGTCTCTCCCTCTCCTTCTGCCCCTCCCCCTGCTCATGCACTCTCTCAATAAATAAATAAAATATTTTTTAAAATTCAGGCAGAGAAAGACAAATGCTCTATGATATCATTGTATGTGGAATCTTAAAACACCGAACTCTTAGAAACAGAAGAGTGGTTACCAGAGGCTGTGAAGTGGGAGAAATGGGGGAGACGCTGTCCAAATGGAACAAACTTCCAGTCAAAAGATGAGTAGATTCTAGGGATCTATTGTGCAGAAGGGTGATTGTAGCGAGTGTCCTTGGAAGTTGCCAGGAGACTAAATCTTAAATGTTCTCGTCACAGCCCGGAAATGGGTAATTATGGGATGTGTTGGAAGCGTAAGCTAGCGCAACAGGGGTGATCACCTCACAATGTATAGATGTATCAAACCAGCATGTTGTACGCCTTAAACTTACGCAATGTTACATGTCCATTTTATCTGAAAAAAGCTAAAAAAAAAAAAAAAAAAAAAAAGGAAGGGTAACAGACACCTGGGCTGTGAGGTCTCCTGCTTTCTTACCATGACACCTTCATGAGGGAGGTTTTGAGGAAGTAAAGAAAAGGGGCTGTGATCTGGGTGTAGCTCATAGCAGCCCTGGAAGTAAAAAAATGTGGGTTCAGTAAATAATTCAGTGGGAAGCAGGAAACAACCCCTGGAAATGGGGGCATTTGCAACCCCGGCATCTGTAACAAAGAGGTTCCTGGGTGTCCCCTAAAATAAGGCGGTTGCACAAGACCCACTTGATGTGGCTCTCACAGGACAGTGGGAAACTCAGAAGTTGCAAGGGAACTAAATCGTCAAATCTGATCTCATAAAAAAGAGACGTGCACTGGGGGAGAAAACTCAAAAGGTCAAAGAGATGTGACAAAAATATTTGCAATTTCAATGGAATGGAATCAGATCAATAAGAAGCAAGAAAACCCCAGTAGTAAGTGAACAAAGCGTAAGGACGGGAGCAAAGAGATGTCATGAAAGAAATAGGAAAAACCACAAGAAATGAAAGCTGCTCGTCTCCACTCTTCAAGAAATAAAACTTTAAAAATGCAATATTGTATTCTGGCAAATAGCTGAAATTTAAGAAGTTCTTAAAATCCAGAGCTGGCGCCAGTGGAATGATGGCCCGCCCTGATTACCAGGCGCAGCTTTGGAACATCAGTACCTGAGACCAAGTCTTGCTCTCTCTCTGGAATTCAGTGGGAGATGGTGGACAGTGTTGGGGTAGGTGCCCTGGTCGTAGCTCTCTTGTTTTTGATAGACTTGTTCCACTAGCGAAAGAGAGACACTGTGTCCAGAGGGACGAGGAACACGCCGGCAGCAGTTCCGCATGAGTTCCACAAAAATGTTTTGCCCCAGGGGTAGAAAGAGACAAAAGCCCAGAAGTACCTAAAGTCCCGGACATGTATGTCTGAAATGGTCTGGAGCGACCAAAAGTGGCTCAAAGATCTTGAAGAAATGTGGAAAGAACGGTTTCTTCTTCTCAGAATCAGATTCCGTCCCTTGAACTGGAAGCTCGTGAGGATTGGTCCAGAGTGTGGGAGGCTGAGAGAAACCCCATCGCCTCCAGTCCGCAGGTGCAGACTTGGGCCCAAGAACAACTTAAGTGGTGACTGAACCAGAGTTTCTAGACGTGGGTGCTGGTGCGTCCCGTGATGCAGGCAGAGTCTTTGTCAAGGAGCGTGTGCTCCCTGCCCCCGAGCCCCCCTCTGGCGACCAGGCCGTCCCCTGGTCCCTGTTCTTCATTCCCAAGGGCGGTGTTTCCAGGGAGTTCCCATGTGGAGGTTATGGCAGGAGGAGGTTTTCTTCCATCCTTTTCCTCCAGGAAACCTGGGGGAATCCCGGAGCCGGCTTCCCACTGATGTGGGCTGTCAAGCACGACAGTCAAGAAAGAATTCTTGAGACATTTCACAGCGCGGGAAGGCGCCTTTTATTATGGCACAGGCTCAGGCCCCGCGGGCAGAAAGAGCTGTGCTGAGATTGTGAGGAGGGACTGATTACCCACTTTTTTGTTAGTGGGTTTAGGGATAACGAAAGTCTCAGAGGAATTCCTGCGTGCTGAAAGTTGGACCTACATCACCTTGCAGGTCCGGCTATTGTCGAGGTTGCCTTTAGTCTAATGAAACATCAACATTAAGAGGGCAGGGAGTTCTGGGATGTCACGCTCTGCATCAATGGGCTGCAAGTGGTATGATTTAATTTTAGCGGCATTTCTCTTGCCTTTGTTCTCCTCATCTCCACGAGGGGTCGCCATCCTCCTGGCTCTCCCTTGTCCAGAAGCGAAATAAGCTGGCTTCACGGGGCCCCGCAGTGTGACCAGATGGGGGCAAACTCTGAACCAGCATGTAATCTCTTATTTTGTTCAAATGTGGGTTTTTTGTTTAAGATTTTATTTATTTCATAGAGAGAGTGCGAGGGGCGTGAGGGGCCGAGGGAGAGGCTCTCAAGCAGACTCCCGGTGGAGCCCAGAGCCCAAAGCAGGGCTCGATCCCACCAGCCATGAGATCACAACCTGAGCCAAAACCAACAGTCAGAGGCTCGACCGACAAAGTCACCCGAGAGCCCTCAAATGTGCTTTTGGATATTCTACATTTGTTTTTATTTTTTAAAAACTTCTTTTTACATAAGTACTTTTTTCTCAGATTTTCTCAGCTCTCACTTTTTCTCAGTATTATAAAGAAACCCTGGACAGCATTTTAGTGATTATTTAAATTATTCTCATCATATTATAGTTTCTAGAAAATACAGGGAGTTAAATTTAATAGGATGACAGAATTTGCTATTTCTTCAACAACATGCTATCACGTGAGAGCAATTCAGCCTCTGGAGACATGAGAGAGATCAGAGAACTTTGTCTCTGCCGATGCTTCTGTGTTGCTCTGCGACAAGAGAACAGCGGGGGTTACTTCATGGTCTCTGTAAGATAGTTGATGAAAGAATGCCTGGGCCCTGCTGATTGCACAGAGGGCATATGTGTGCAGTGAGGGACCCAGGGACACTCCTGGTGGTCTGGGCCAGGCAGGGCTACTGCCTCCTTATGATCAGGGTCCTGGCCGGGCTTAAACCATCTCAGCTACTCATGGCAACAAAGGTAAGTACAGGCTGGGATTCTCGGCTCTGCTGTACCTCTCCAGGTGGTGAGGGATCTGGGCAACTGGGGCCCTCAGTCTTTTCATCTAGAGTGAAGAGCCTGCCCAATGTTGCCACTATCTGCACAATGTGTGTGCCAAGGACTTTGGGGAAAGCCTGTGCCAAGCTCTGGGGCACAAGGCCCTTGGGGGGAGCCTGTGCCAAGCTCTGTGGCCTTGGGACTGGGGGTTGGGTGTGAGTTGCTGTGCCCAGCAGCCCAGCTGAACCAGGATCAAGCATGTCCAGGGCTGGATGTGGATTATGGCCAAAGAGCAAAGCTGGAGCCTCTGGGCAATACGGTAAACAGTCCTGGGACCTTGGACAAAGTTTACCCTGCCCTGAGTAATAGTCCCCACAGAGCTTGTCCAGCATCTAATCCACAACTGTGGGCATTGCGGGCAGAGAATGTGCTGGGTTCTTCAGGAAAACCATGCTTAAGATACCAGCTGGAAAAATGTTTGAACCAGGTTCTAGAACCTCCAGGCTGTGCCACCTCTGGTGAGTTACAGAACATCTGAGCCTCTTCCTGCTCTGTTCTAGGGAGTGAAGATTGGACCTTCCTTCCAGGGAGTCTGGGAGAGATACGATAGATGTAAACGGTCCAACTAGTCCCTGGTACCTGGCAGTGGCTCAGCAAAGGGCAGTGGTTGACACTAGGCTTCTCCAGGGACATAATACTCAGCCAGCCTCTGGACAAATGGAGACGGAGCACTTAGCCAGAAGAACCCTGACAAAGGGAGGCTCACAGGACCAATTCTCTGAAACTGTCAGACCAGCACACGGGAAAAGCGGGGGAAGCAGGAGAGGATTCTCATGGATAGACCCTGGGGGAGTCGGAGCATTGAACTGTGGCTCCTGTTCTCTCAAGGCACCTGAACAAAGTAGCCCTCTGTGAAGGGGGACGAATGAACAGAGGCGCTTGTCCGCCCAGCCCTTCCGCTAGCTGCAGTTTTTCGTGCCGCCACCAGAGGACAGAGCTGTATCACATTCTCCCTGGGGACCGTGCAAGGGCTTCCTCTGGGGAGGTCTGTGTGTGGGGAGGGGTGGGGGGATGGGGGGGTGATGAGTCCCAGGGCTCAGGGACCCCCATCCTTCACCATGGAACAAGAGACCATTCAGAGCCCCTGAGAGGTCAAGACGCCCTTCCCCACATTCCATCTCTCAAGAACAGGACAGTGCAGTTGAGACAGATATTTCTGTATCGGTCTGACCGGATTCCTCAGGGCTTTGGTGTGTCTATGCTCCCTCTTTTCCCAGGGAGTGCTCCCCACCTCTTCTTCATTAGAGGATTATTGTTCTCAGGGAGAGGGATCATGCACGTGAATGCTATCCCATGCAGGGCTTGTAACCAATGTCTGTCAGCCAGGAACTGTCTTTATGCCCATGTTAAAGGTCAGAGCACCTGGGTGGCTCAGTCGAATGAGCATCTGACTCTTGGTTTCAGCTCAGGTCACGATCTCAGGGTCCTGGGATCGAGCCCCGCATCGGGATCCACACTCAGCAGGGAGCCTTCTTGAGATTCTCTTGCTCCCTCTGCCCTTCCCCTCTAAAATAAATAAATAGGTTTTTTTTTAAGATTTTTTATTTATTTATTTGACAGACAGAGATCACAAGTAGGCAAAGAGGCAGGCAGAGAGAGAGGAGGAAGCAGGCTCCCCGTTGAGCAGAGAGCCCGATGTGGGGCTCGATCCCAGGACCCTGGGATCACGACCTGAACCAAAAGCAGAGGCTCTAACCCACTGAGCCACCCAGGTTCCCTAAATAAACAGTTTTTTAAAAAGATTTTATTTATTTATTTATTTGTCAGAGGGAGAGAGAGGCAGGCAGAGGGAGAATCTGGCTCCCTGCTGAGCAAGGAACCCAATGCAGGGCTCGATCCCAGGACTCTGGGATCCTGACCTGAGCCGAAGGCAGATACTTAACTGACTGAGTCAACCAGGCGTCCCTAAATAAATAAATCTTTACCAAAAAATAAAGGTATAAAAATGGAGTCCCACTGCAAGGTCATCATTAGCAACAAGAGGCAGAACCCCGCTTGAGCATGGGTGGAATTCATCATGTGTGCGCATTCTGCATGGAGCCCCCTCCCCACCGCACCTTGTGTGATCACCGCCGGTGCCCTTGATGGGAGGTGGGGGGGATGGCTGGGCCTTTCAGGGGCAGGAAGAAGAAGTGGCTGGCATCAGGCTCTGATGAACTGGGAAAAGTTATGTTTGCATCTAAAATACATACTCCTCGGGGGTGCCTGGGTGGCTCAGTGGGTTAAAGCCTCTGCCTTTGGCTCAGATCATGATCCCAGGGTCCTGGGATCGAGCCCTGCATCGGGCTCTCTGCTTCAGCAGGGAGCCTGCTTCCCCCTCTCTCTCTGCCTGTCTCTCTGCCTGTCTCTCTGCCTACTTGTGATCTCTGTCTGTCAAATAAATAAATAACATCTTTAAAATACTTACTCCTCTTATTGGGAGAGGGTTGTAGGCTTGGAAACCAATCCCTGCACAAAGGCTCCAGGACCCTTCTGCTTGAGGACGCCCACCCATGTCCCCACCATGGCATAGCCTCTCACTCCTGGGGTTCTATAATCCCCTGCTCGGGATTGACCTGTCCACCTTGACCACAGGCAGCACGTATGTGGCTGTGGGCCCCGTGACACATACACTGAGGTGACCAGTGCACTCTCTATTGTTCCTGAGCAACGGGGAAGCTCAGAGGCAGCCAGCTGGCACTCTTTGTTACACACACATACACACACACGTGCGTACGCACACTGGGACATGACACCCAGGCAGACACTCCTGTACCGACATGGGCAGAGACACACGTGGATAAACACACAGTTGATATGATACATACATGATCTCCACGCAACTTCTAACCTCCCCAGACATAAAAGTCATGCAGGCATGTTCACGGGACATGTCCTGGGGAGTTGCCTGGACCAGGCTTTTTGGTGGCAGCACATGTGGTTAGTGGCCAGGGTCCCTGCAGCAGTCACCTGCCATGGTTGCCCTCCTAAAGGCCCACTCTGAAAGTCCCTCCAGGCCTGGCTCCTGGCCCTGCACAGTGTGGGATTCATGGCCCAGTGTGTCCCCTCAGGTCTCAGGCCGGGGCACGGCTGGGGGAGAGAGTCCTGGCTCTCAAGGAGACTGGGGCTTGCACTGGGTCTGCAGGGGCTGCGCTCCTCTGGCTCGGGTCATATATATGAAGTCTACACTCAGATTTTTATATTTATATTTATATTCATATTCGTATGTTTTATATTAACACCATTCCCCCAGAAAACCACGGTGTTTGGGGTCAAAGTTGTTTCGGGTAAGTGTTGATTTGAAGCTGGAGTCTTTACTTGTTTGTGGTCCCCTCACCACCACCACCCTGGTCAGAGACTCCCAGCTCCGACACCCACCCCACAGGCCCTCTGGCATGAGTAGAAGGGAAAAGCAGCCAGAACACACAGCGGCGGGTGGTCCCAGGAGATCTTGTTCAGAATAATACAGGTGTCAGGGAAGCCCTGCTCCCCCTGAGCAGAGGGCGAACCCCAGGCTGGTGTGTGGGGACACAGTCCCTGTCACTCTGGCGCTGTGGGGCCAATTTCCCGACACCAGTCGTTCTGACAGGGCCTTGACCTGAGTCATCACCGTTAATTACCTACCCAGCCCAGTGGGGACATAGTCTCACTACTGTCACTTTAGAGATGAGGGTCTGAGTCTCTGCGAGGCTCAGCGTCACGCTCAAGGGCTGCTTTCTCCTCCAGAGCCTGCTCCTGCCCCCATGCCCAGTCACCCATGTCCTTGTCCGTGTCACCTTCCTCTCTGACTGTGCGTCCGACCCACCACCGTGAACATCCTGGGTGGCAGCCACATGGGGCTGTTAGTCTCTGTCCTCGATGCTTTCTTTCTTTCCTCCCCTCATGAGGGAAAGGGAGATTTGCTGAGATGGACTCCAGAGGCTGACCCTGCTGGTGGCCGGAGGAAGCCTGTGCCTGGAGATGGCCCACTTCAGGTCACAGAGGGAGGCCTCCGACTACGTGTTGGTGCTCCCAGTATGAAGAGTCCGAGGGATGAGGGAGAGCCAGTTCAGGAGACCAGGAGAGCACAATGGAGTGGCCAGTGTGCAGGAGGTGCAGGGAGTCTGTGCCCGGAAGTGAAGTGAGCCGTATTTCAAGGGTTCATTGGGTACACGTAGCTGGTGACTGCAGTGCGGGACAGCACAGGTCCAATGAGCCAGCCTTGGCCCAGCCTGGGGAAGGGCCCCCACTGTGTTAACCGAGACTGAACTTCATAGCCCTTTGGCTTGGAAGATCTTGAAGTAACCACATACAGACTGACAAAGGAAGGGGCTGTTTAGCTATTGAGTAGCTAGTGGAGGGGATAAGAGGGGATAGTGGTTCTTTCCCCTGACAGCTTGTCCCTTTCTAAAAGAAACAGGCACAATGTGGGGGGATGGCCCACCCCCAGCTGCAAATTGGCTATTTAAAAGAACCTCTTTTACAACCCAGACACCTCCCCTCACCTTCCACAACGCATACCTTCCTCCTCCAAGATCAGCTTCTCCTGGAATATTTGATTCAATGAAACTTCACCATCTCTTACCCACTCTGGTGTGAAAGACACGGAAATCCCCAGTAAGGAACCTATGAAGGCACAAAAGCACGGAGACAAGCCCTTACCTGGTGTTAAGGAAGAAACAAAGCTCTGTGGAAAGCCCATAATCCGCATTCTCTCTGGGCATGTGAGCTGGTCCAGCTAAATGAGATGAGCGACAGGTGTAAAACACACCAGCCCGGGGCGCCTGGGTGGCTCAGTGGGTTAAAGCGTCTGCCTTTGGCTCAGGTCATGATCCCAGGGTCCTGGGATGGAACCCCACATCGGGCTCTCTGCTCAGCAGGGAGCCTGCTCCCCCCCTCTCTGTGCCTGCTGCACTGCTTACTCGTGATCTCTCTCTCTCTCTCTCTCTCTCTCTGTCAAATAAATAAATAAAATCTTTAAAAACAAAACAAAACAATACACATGACTTTGAAGATCTAATAAGAAGAAAAAATGAATGAAAATAGGTGATTTATGACCATTTTATCCTGATTATATGCTAAAATGATACTCTTTTGAGTGTATTGGGTTAAATGGCATTAAACTTCATGTGTTTTTTCAAATATGTTTTCATGTGGATAGCAGAAAATGTTAAATTCTATCCGTGGTTTGTAGTTCATTTCTAGTAGTGATTGTCTAAAATCTAGGCAACCCCGGGCAGCACCGTGGACTCACGTCCACCTCTGGAGGGTGGGTTATAAGAATGGGAGCGGCTTCCCTGGTGAGATTGGGAACCCTGCGCCTGTGGTCTGGCTGCCCTCCAGCATGCAGTGAGGGACTCCCCTGCCCCGTTCTGGAGCCACCTAAAGCAGAAAGCTCCAGAGAACTTCCTCTCATCGTGGACATTCAGGTCTTCCAGAAAATGAAACCCGGACCATCGCCAATATTGGTCCCAAATCTCGACCTGAGGGGGTATTCTCCAACAGCCCAGAACCCCATGCCAGGTGTTGACAAAGAGATGCTCCAGTCCCTTCTGGAGTGTTTTTCAAAGTCTGGATGGAACGTGCTGGGGTGTGATGGCTGTAATCTGAGGCCGGGGGAGGCAGGAGGGCTCCCAGAAGGGCATCCCACACAGAGGCGACAGAAACATCCAAGCCACAGCTCCAGGGAGAACAAGCCTCTCTGGACCGTTTTGTGTAGACTCACAGCTAATTAGGTGGCAGTGGCGGGACTGAGCAGGGAGACCAAGATGTGTGTGAGGCTGTGGGCTCAGACCTTCTCTGAGGAATGTAAGTGGGGGTGGGATGGAGAGATCCATGATGGGAAAGGTCTCTTCAATTCCAGTCTAGACACGAGGCTGAAGCAGTCAGAAACTGGCTGCTGGTACTTCTAACCCCTCAGACTGGGCTCCGGTGTAACCCACCCTGCTTCCTTCCTGGGAAGATGAGTAGCGGCAGAGCCCTAACCGAGTTGCTGCTGACCCCTCCCGGTCCCTGTTGGCTGTCAGTCCACACCGCAGACGGAGCTCAGCCCTGCCTCCACCAGACAACCTGATGTAAACAGCCATGGGAGCCGGAGCCCAGGCTGGGTGCCTCAGCTCTGGGCGTCCAAGTGTCTGGAGCCTGCTGTTCCAGAGAAAGAGACAGTTAGACACTGAGAAGCCCCTGCTTGTAGTCGACTCCCTGCTCCTAGGGACACTTGTCCCTAGGAAGGCTGCTCAGAGGCACCTGTGAGGCCACGGCCACACTTGGTCCTTTCGCTCGCTGTCCTGTCTACTTTGCCTTACCTTGCTCCCTCTCCGTGTACTCAGGGCAACTCCACCAAAGCCCCAGGAGACGACCCTCTAGTCTAGGTGCAGGTGGGTGACTGAGGGGTCAAAGTAAACAAATCTTGAACATTCCTCCTTCTGACTCCTGGATGTCCCCTGCCAGCTTCCCAGAGAGCTGGGGTTTATTTGAACAGCAGCCTCGTCTATGCCACACCTACACTCTACGTTTCAGACCCCTGCTCACCGGCCACGCAGAGCCCAGGAAAGACGTTTCATCCCAAATCTGAGCTAAAGATCATCAAGCTTGTTATGGTCCCAAATTATACATCATACCATGACAGTAAGCCAAAGGAGTTCTCTCCTTCCTTACCAGAAACCTCTGCTTGTCCAAGCCCCTACAGGCAGGGCTGCCCCATGAGATACAGGATGCCCAGTTAAATGGGAACTTTAGATAAACCTGAGTAATTTCTCAGTATGTAAGTATGTCCCCAATATTGCATGTGGCACACTTATATTAAAAAGTTATTTGTTCCCTATACATGCTGGGATTGTAGACTGGTCTAGCCACAGTGGAAAACAGGATGGGGGCACCTGAGTGGCTCAGTCAGTTAGGCAGCTGCCTTCCGCTCAGATCATGATCCCAGGGTCCTGGGTTCAAGCCCCACATTGGGCTCCCTGCTCGGCGGGAAGCCTGCTTCTCCCTCTCCCACTCCTCCTGCTTGTATTCTCCCTCTCGCTGTGTCTCTGTCAAATAAATAAATAAAATCTTTAAAAAAAAAAAAAAGAAAACAGTATGAAGTTTCCTTGAACTACCATAGGATCCAGCCCTCCCACTTCTGGGTTTCATTTCCAAAGGAAATGAAAACAGGTTATGAGAGATGTGTCTGCACTCCCCTGTGTGTTGCAGCATTATTTACAATAGCCAAGGCGCGGAAACAACCTATGTATACATGGGCAAAGAAGGTGTGGTGTAGACATACGGTGGAATAGTATTCGGCCAGAGGAAAAAGGAAACCCGGCCACTTGTGACAACACGGATATAATGTATCACCTCTATGTGGAATCTAAAAAATCCTGAATTCATAGACACAGAGTAGAGTGGTGATTACCAGGGGTTGGGGGACAGAGGAAATGGGGACATACTGGTCAGACTCTACAAACTTTTAGCTATAAGATAGTTAAGTTCTGGGGCGCCTGGGTGGCTCAGTGGGTTAGAGCCTCTGCCTTCAGCTCGGGTCATGATCCCAGGGTCCTGGGATTGAGCCCCACATCGGGCTCTCTGCTCGGCAGGGAGCCTGCTTCCTCCTCTCTCTGCCTGCTTCTCCGTGATCTCCGTCTGTCAAATAAATAAATAAAATCTTTAAAAAAAAAAAAAAGTTAAGTTCTGGGGATCTAATGCACAGCGTGGTGATTCTAGTCAACGATGCTGCATTATAACCTTGAAAATTGCTGAGAGAATAGATCTTAAATGTTTTTGCCACACACACACAAAAAAAGACACAGCAAATATGTGAGGTGATGAAGACGTTAGCGAGAGCTCCAGGGGCAATGATTTCATGATATGTGAGTGTCTACACTCAACACCTAAACTCACACGATATTGTATGTCAATTATATTTCAATAAAGGGCAAAAAAAGAAAATGCCTAAAGCATGGGGTTCTTCTCTGGAGTTTAGAAGGCACACGAGATAGTATGGGAAATGCTAGGGGCATGGTGTGAAAGGTGAAAAGCTATGTTGATACAGTGTTGGAAAAAACAAATAATGTGAATGTTTAAATAAATTGGCATTTTTAGGTAATAGAAATAGATTTATTTATTATGAATTTCTTTTTTTGATCAAATGACATTTGATGGAGAGGCACCAATGTAGTGTGTGTGTGTGTGTGTGTGTGTAATGTGTTGACTGTCTCCGGGAACAGCCTGAATTCTCTTTTCCTTCATGTTGTTGTGCTGACACCCAGATTCCTGAGATTAGACCTTAAACTATAGTTAACTAGGAAATTTGCTTCTCTATCTCTTTGTAGGCAGGAGTGGAATAAGCACATCCCTCCAACTGTGGGAATATTATGGCAGAGGATTTAAAATGGCTAAAAGGAAAAATCAAACCCTTGGGGGCGCCTGGGTGGCTCGGTGGGTTAAGCCTCTGCCTTCGGCTCAGGTCATGATCTCAAGGTCCTGGAATCGAGTCCTGCATCGGGCTCTCTGCTTGGCGGGAGCCTGCTTCCCCCTCTCTCTCTGCCTGCCTCTCTGCCTACTTGTGATCTCTCTCTCTCTCTGTCAAATAAATAAATAAAAATTTTTAAAAATAGAATAAAAAAATAAAAAGAGGAAGCTTGAGGAAGAGCGGGATCTTTTCACAGCACTGAAATAGCTTCCACAAAAGGGTTATCAGTGAAAAAGAGAAACAGAGCTAACTTTATGGTGGGGAAGTCTGGCCCGTACCATCTCGAACAAAAGACCTGAGTGAACATCACCGTTACTGAGATGAATCAAAACTGCACCTGCTAGAACGTGACGGGAAGGACACAGCGTCGTTTCTGTGATGTTCCTACGGGAGGGGCAGAACCAGAATGGACTCCTGAGACAACACATCGGAAAGACACAAACTGAGAGACATTTTCTACAATTAACCAGTTAGCACCAGGAAGTGTCAAGGCCATGGAAGTTAAGGAAAGACTTTGGCACTGTTTCAGATTTAAGGCAATGAGACAGACGTGACGACTACATGGGACACGCACTCCTAAACTGGATCTTTTTCGCATAAAGGATGTTCCTGGGGGCATCTGGCAAATTTCGTGCAGGGCCTCAAGGTTATGTGGACTTATTGTATCAGTGTTAATTCTCCCTCCCTTCCTTCCTCCCGCCTCCCTTCCTTCCTCCCCCTCCCTTCCTTCCTCCCCCCTGCCTTCCTTCCTCCCCCCTGCCTTCCTTCCTCCCCCCTCCCTTCCTTCTAACCGCCTCCCTTCCTTCCTCCCCACTCCCTTCCTTCCTCCCCCCTTCCTTTTTTCTCCCCCATTCCTTCCTTCCCCCCTTCCTTCCTTATTCCCTCCCTCCCTCCTTCTTTCATTATTTTTTTTGTGGCAGAAGGGCAGTCAGAATACTCCAAACAAGACAAAAATCATAATCAAAGAAAGTCAGGAAAATCAGCTCCAGTTCTGTGACCTTGGAGCATCCTCTGTCAGAAGTCACAGAAGGGAGAGTCGCAGGCACAGCGTGAACAAGAAGGCCAGGTAGCTCATTAGGTGGGTCATTTTATTGGAATTATGTACGACACAATTTTATATATTGGCATTAAACTACAAAATGACTTAAATGATGAAATAATATTTTAATGTTTTAAAAAAATATTTTAATAAAAATCACATAGGATGAGTCAGTGTTGATTTCTTGACCTTGATGAGTACATTGTGGCTGTATAGGAAAACATCTTTGTATGAAATATAAATTAAAGATCCAGGTCATGGAGTGTCGTGTTGGCAATCTGTTCTCGTTGGTTCAGGAAAAAATTGGTACTGCGCCTGCAGTTTTTCTGTTTGATATTGCTACAAAATAATAACTGAAAAAAAGAAAATCAGGGACACCTGGGTGACTCAGTTGGTTAAGCATCTGCCTTTGGCTCAGGTCAGGTCCTGGGATCGAGTCCCGCATAGGGCTCCTTGCTCAGCCGGGAGCCTGCTTCTCTCTCTGCCTCTGCCTGCCACTCTGCCCGCTTGTGTGCTCTCTCTCTTTCTCTCTGACAAATAAATGGGTAGAATCTTTAAAGAAAGAAAGAAAGAAAGAAAGAAAGAAAGAAAGAAAGAAAATCAAGGCTCAAAAGTTATATAACCTGACCAAGGCCACACAGATACCAGGGGGCGGCTCCCAATCCCAGCCAAGGTGTGACTGAGTCCCAGATCCCCACCTTTGCCCACACGACCCTGGGCGTCCCAGCTGCCTTGCCAAGACCCTTCAGAATCCACCCTCGTTCCTGTTCCTTCACCTGAAGACCAGTCCTCCCTCACCCAAGCCATGCTGAGGTCCCTTTGATGGAACTGCTGCCCCACCCACCCCAGCCCTGTGCCGGCCCGGCCCCCCATCCCGCCCCGCCGGCACCCACATGGGGCAGCAGCAGGCAGCGGCAGGGTTCGGGCTGGCTCCCTGCTCCTAGGAGTGGGGTCCTTTTAGCTGAGCCCCCACTTTCCCAGAGTTGTCTCACTCTTCCTGAGGACCTCAAGATTTTTCCAACCACTTACAGGTAAACACGGTGACTTTTTCTGGCCTTAGCTCCCCACTGTTACCATCCCTCCAGACAGCGATCCTCCCCCAACCGCACATCAGTTGGCCTGAATAAGGGATCTCGTCAGTCAGGGTTTCGTATGTTATCCCGTCCTTTAGAACAATCACCATTGCAGGTTACAGACATCACCCCTGTCCCAAACTGGGAGCCCCTGCCCTCCTGTGACCTTCCAGGCACGGTCCTGTGTCCCCGCCGCTGAGCCTGCCCAAGCAGGGGAACTGGAACACGCAAAGGGTTTGCCTGTGACTCTGAACCATGTGCCCAACTGCTTCGCCAGGGGTTCCAGAAGCAGGGCCCTGGGAGGTCAGGGAGGGGGTGGTGCTGGGCTGCTCAGTGATGAGACCCGTCCCCGGACACACAGCTTGTCCGAGCGCCACCTGGCCACCTTCCACCTAAGCCACGGCCTCTGTGCGGCCTGGAACCAAACGGTCCCCGTCCCCGGGCCGAAGAGACTCTGGAGCTGGAGTGGCCCCAGGAAGGAGCCACGTGGGAGACAGCCTGTGTGTGTCTGACTGGCCTGTTTGCTCCCCCGGGGAAAGAGTGCGGCCTGCTATGGTGTCCTGTGGAGGTGGGCACCTGGGGGATGGTGACAGTAGGATGGGGGAGAAGGCCCCCTTCGCGGCACGCCTCCACCCGTGCCTGGGTAAGAGCTCTCGTCCTTCACTGCTGGGAAAGCTGGCAGCGGGGAGAGGGTCCCACCCCCTGAGATGTGAGCGGGTGTCCTGAGTGCCCCTCCAGCCTGAGTGCTCTGTGAGGGAATGTTGCTGTGTAAACAAGATGGCTGCTTCCTGAGGCCCTTGTGACAGGAGCCTCTCTGGGCTGGAGAGGAAGCCTGGAAGCCTGCGTACATATAAGTGGGGCTGCCTGCCTCTCCACGCAGCCAACCTGAAGGCAGAGGTCCCCGGGGGCTCTGTTTGCGTGGGTGAGTTGAACCCCATCCCTGTGGTCCTCCCCAGGGCACAGGCTGCAGGTAAAGAGAGCCAGCCCAGCGGTCACAGGCATAACCAAGGGCCAGACCTTGGGCGTAACTAAGGAGGGGACCTCCCCGTGGGAGTCCTTCCCAGAATCATAACGACGGATGCAGAAATGTGGGCTCGCAAATATCCTCATTCTCTGACCCTGCAAGGAGGGTAGCTGAGAGTATAAGGACAGAGGGAGGGGGTGATGCCATCCCTCCTCCCCACAGCCCGGGAGGGAAAGGTCGGGATTGTCTCCAGGGCACAGGAGTCAAGACAGGTGATGTGAGTCCCCACGGTCACACCGCAAGGTCTAAATAGAGAGCGCATTAGAAGCCAGGCCCTCTGACCGTCCAGGTCCCCCTCACCAGCCCAGGTACCACCCGCCTCCAGCCCCAGAGGTGGGGTGTGAGACCGCAGAGGATGCCAGCAGTTTCCAGGGACAAGTTGGGTCTTTCCCTTAGTCGTGTCTGTACCGGCACTGGCCCCCAGGCCTGGCCACATGCCCGAATCTTGACAAAGCACAGCAACGGGGAAACCTTTGCAGATGCGTCAGATGAGCCAGTGGTGCTTTCTCGCCGCAGGAGGATCTCTGGGACAGAAGCCATGTTGCTGCGCCTTTTGGCCCTCACTCTCACCCTGCTGATGGTGTCCGGCCTCGAGTACAGCGGGAAGGATATCTGTGGTGGCCACCCTGGCATCCCTGGCACTCCTGGATCCCACGGCTTGCCGGGCAGAGATGGGAGAGACGGTGTCAAAGGAGACCCCGGGCCTCCAGGTACTGGGTGAGTCCCTGCCCTCAGCTGAGGGACGGGGACCTGTTTCCAGGAGGCTCAATTGCCCTGGGCTCTGGGCTGGGTCCCCGGGTCAGTGGGATGGTGGCGCACGGTGTGAGTTGGGAGTTGCCTGGGGGACTTAGACTGGTTACTCTCAAAGTGCCCATGGGATGACAGATGAATCAGCTCAGCTGATAAGGGGGGGGGTCCCTTTACATCAGCCCCAGCTCTGCTGTGGGTGGTAAATAACATGCATCCATGTCCCCTTCTCTCTGCAGGCCCCATGGGCCCCCCTGGAGGAATGCCAGGCTACCCTGGGCCTGAGGGGGTGACTGGAGCCCCTGGCGTTGCTGGAGAGCGTGGAGAAAAGGGGGAGCCTGGTGAGAGGGGCCCTCCAGGTGAGCAGGGCAGAGCAAGTGGGCTGCAACGACATGGGCACTGTGCCCAGGTGGCCTGTTACATGAAGGATGATGGGGGTCAGACAGAACCCTGGAGGCCCGCAAAGGGCATCCTGCTCAGCCTAAGTGAGAGAAGACGAGGCCAAGGAGAGGAGTCAGAGCTGCCCGGGGAGTAGGCCATGGCGAGGACTGGTGGGGGTTAGAAGCGCTCCACATGCCACAACCGCTGATGGGCACAGGCAGGGCATCAGGTGCAGGATGAAGACAGAGCCAGGAGGCAGGGAAGGCACTTCCTGGGGCTGAGGTAGGGGGCGCATTCTGAAAGGTGTACAGGGTTATGTGGGTGCTAGGCAGATGAGGCGAATGGGAACCCCACATACAGAGGGGCACTGCAGAGCTTAGGGCGGTGACCAAGGTCAGTCAGGAGAGCACAGAGAACCACGAGCTCTACCTCTCCATCCGAGCGGCTTCCTATGTCAGTGTTTGAAATCCTGCCTCCTGGACAATTGCCCACTATTGACTGAGCTGCTGGGGGGCAGGTGGGGAGGGGTGAGGTTGAGGGAGGATGAAGGGTCAGGATCAGGGGTAGAGACCACGTGGCAGGCTGTTCTGGCAGCAGGTAGAGGATTCCGTGGCTCAGCCAGGCCAGACAGAGAAGGATGGGTGTAGTTCATTTGCCTTTGGTGGAGGGGGAAGGAGGGGACCTTGCCCCTAAACCAGAAAAACCCACAGGAGTGGGCCAACAGAGCCGTTAAAGGACAGAAGGCAGAAGCCGTTAAAGGCAGGAAAGAAGGGCAGGTGGGAGCTTAGCAGGTGCAGGGCTGCAGCAAAGGACAAGTGTGGTGACACACTCCAGGGCCTGAGCAGTGGGCACGGACAAGTAAAGGCTCGCAGCTGGCGTCAAGCCTGCTTGGCCGCAAGTGGGGATCTTGCTTGGCTGGACCCTGATCTTGGGTGGGAATCTCTTGACAGGACTTCCAGCTTCTTTAGATGAGGAGCTCCAAACCACACTCCACAAGTTTAGACATCAAATCCTGCAGGCCATGGGAGGTAAGGGGGTTCCGCAGGGGCTTGTAGCACAGAGGGTCTCCCGTAAGTTTCCTCCATTCCCAGCATCAGGCTCCAGAACCTCGAGACTTGACAAGCAGGGGTGGATGTGCAGGTCTTGGGGGAAAAAATGATACTTCCCTTTCCTGATTCTTTGAATGGCCCCGAGGAGACAGAGGTAGACACAGCTCAGCTCCCTATGTCAGGGCAGTGTAAGTTCTCTGCCTATCTGGCTTTTTTTTTTTTTTTTTTTTGAGATTTTATTTACTTGTATGAGAGAGAGAGCATGAGAAGGGGCAGGGTCAGAGGGAGAAGCAGACTCCCTGCTGAGCAGGGAGCCCGATGCTGGACTCAATCCAGGAATTCCAGGATCATGAGCTGAGTGGAAGGCAGTCACCTAACCAACTGAGCCACCCAGGCACCCCCTCTCTCGCTTTCTATTGAATCTTGCAAATTGGAATTCCTGGCACATAATAGATAGTAGATCAGTAATTGTGAAATGGGTGAACGAAGAGAATGATAAGAGCAGGGAGGGGGATTGAGGAAGACTCAGGCTGGCAGGGCAGGAGAGGAGAGCGGGCGTAAAGACAGGGAGCCTGAGCGAGGGGCAGGGACCACGAGCCAGAGCAGTCGGTGGCCTGACTTGGTTTCTCTGCTCCAGTCCTCAGCTTGCAGGAGTCCATGCTGGTCGTGGGAGAGAAGGTCTTCTCCAGCAACGGGCAGTCAGTGAATTTTGAGGACATTCAAGGGTTATGTGCCAGAGCAGGTGGCCGCATCGCTGCCCCGACGAGCCCGGAAGAGAACGAAGCCATTGCAAGCATCGTGAAGAAGTACAACACTTACGCATACCTGGGCCTGATGGAGAGCCCCGACTCCAGAGAGTTCCTCTACCTGGATGGGGCCCCTGTGAATTACACCAATTGGTACCCAGGGGAGCCCAGGGGGTGGGGCAAGGAGAAGTGTGTGGAGATGTACACAGATGGGCAGTGGAATAACAAAAACTGCCTGCAGTACCGGCTGGCCGTCTGTGAGTTTTGAGAAGGCCCCTGGGTGGCCGGGTAGATAGGCCCTGCCTTGCCACCAGGCCTCCAGCCGGAGCATGTGCCTGATCTCTGAGATGCTACAGCTCCTTCCCAGCAAAATGTATTTGTGGCCCCTCGAGCAGGAGGCATTCTTAGCCACTCTACTCCCTGGTCAGGTCCAGAATCCTCGCCCACTTCATGAATCAGGAATCAGTCTGACATGTCCTCCCCCCAGCCCTTTCTCGGCTCTGCACTCCAGGTGCCCCTCCTAATCTTGCCCTTGGGCAAGAGTCGGAGACTTCCTTCTTCCTCCTCTTGTCCAGTTTCTTCATGGCCAGATGGCAACAGTGAGGTCCTGGGTTGGAAGTTTCCTCCAAAATCACACAGCAGGTGCCTGCTTCCCGGGTCCCTCTCCTCTCCCTCTGCAGACCACCCACTGCCCAGCCTCATCAAGATTCGGCAGTTCTGGGGTGCCCGGGTGGCTCAGTGGGTTAAGCCTCTGCCTTCGGCTCGGGTAATGATCTCGGGGTCCTGGGATCGAGCCCCGCATCGGGCTCTCTGTTCAGTGTGGAGCCTGCTTCCCTCCTCTCTCTGTCTCTGCCTCTCTGCCTACTTGTGATCTCTCTCTCTGTTGGATAAATAAATAGAATCTTAAAAAAAAAAAAAAGATTCAGCAGTTCTGATCAAGCACAATGGTGTATGGGGGGGGGGCTTCTGGGGAATTCTACACGTGTGGGGCTAAGGACACATTTGGGATTCTCTGGCAGCCTGGAGCCTATGAGGGCACATCTGGTCAGTGTCTCCATGAGGTCGGAGGGGGGGTGTGCCTTGGCATGTGCTGGAGGCCAACCTAACCCTAATAATTGCCTTGAGTCTTGGGTTGCCTCCCAACTCTCTGACCGAAAAGCAGCCAGTCTACACCCCTAGGGAAGATCTCACCCCCGACCCAGACATAATCCAAGTAACCTCCAGCTGATGGACGTGTCGGCAACTATTTTGGATCTCAGTGAGGTGTTCACACCTCTCACCACACCACTGGCTATTTAGTTAGCACATAAATAGCGTATGTGCCAAGTCTATGTACCCAGAACCTTGCCAAGCACTTCTAATACATCTTATGGAATATGATTTAATCTCTACACAATGCCATGGGCCCAGCCTGATTTCCCCCCATTTTTATTGAGGACGCAAACTCAGAGAAGTTAAATGTTTTGAATTGTATGACTTGGAGCAAGTGGCAGAGGCTGTATTCAAACCTGTCTACCCAGACCGGAAGCTCATGCTCATAACCACCTTGCCTCTTACTGGACAGAGGCGATTGAAGTGTAATAAACCATGACTGCCTTAATATGAGTTTTCATTGCTTGGGTTTCAAGAAACAAAAAGTTTCTGTATTTCTAGAAATCAAATTAACTCTGGCTCTGAGCCCCCACTTACCTCAAAAAAATGGAAAATTCCATCTCAGGTAATGCCTTCTTTGTTGGGTTGGAGGGGCAAACTGCTTTCCACCCCTAAGTTGTACAAACCTACAGAAAACATCTGGAAGAACATAGGGGCATTCTTGCTGATGGCCGGCAATAAGATATCTCCTGAGCCTAACCCCACACGGTTCTTTTGTGGGTGGTGATACCATGCCTTCCATTTTCCACTCCGCCACCTCAATGTTTTCCGTAGCCCGAAGGTGGTGGTGTGCAGGGGAGCCTGCTTCTCCCTTTCCAGCTCCCCCCTGCTTGTGTTCCCTTTCTCCCTATTGCTTTCTGTCAAATCAATCAATCAATCAATCAATCAGTCCTAGAAAGTTTGCAATGCAGGGTTCTGGGGAAAAGATTGTATGAAACACTGTGAGATCATGTATTCATTTTTTAAAAAATATTTTATTTATTTATTAGACAGACAAAGATCACAGGTAGGCAGAGAGGGAGGCAGAGAGAGAGGGAGGAAGCAGGCTCCCTGCTGAGCAGAGAGTCCGATGCAGGGCTCAATCCCAGGACCTTGGGATCATGACCTGAGCCGAAGGCAGAGGCTTTAACCCACTGAGCCACCCAGGTGCCCCTTCATTTTGAGAACAGGGAGAGCTTCAAGCTTCCCGATTGTACGTCTGTTCTATGACTCTTCATCAAACTTGTTATATATTATATTAGTGAGTTACATGGATTTAGTTTTTTATATCAAACCATCCTTTCCTTCCTGGGATATACCCTCCCCGGTCTAGGGCCTGATACTCTCATCACACTTACTCTGTGCCAGGAACTACACTTGGACTAACTCATGTGATCCTCCTTAACCCTATTTTGCGGATGCTGTTGTCGTCCCCATTTTACGAATAAGAATACTGAGGCTCATAGAGGTCACAGTGATGTGCCGTAGGCCATGTGGCCAGTTCATGCCCGGTCTGGGCTGTGAATACACGAGTCAGGTTCCAGGGACCGTGCTACTGACTACGGATGCATGCCTGGACGTCAATAGCTACTTTTGACTTCTGGCTTTCAGGTGGGTTTGTGTCTGCTCCACATTGTTTAATTAATCCGATATTAGTGGTAGCGAGGACGTATTCTCCCATGATTGGAAAAACCAGAAGAGGCCGGGTTAAATGCCCAAGCACATGGAAAGCTGCTGTTCCTTTTGTGTCTGCTCACGGTCACATGGCCAAGCCGAATGTCGCAGGGGGTGGGACATAGAATACCCCACGTACTCTAGGGACAGACTCCACGATGTACCATGGCCAAGGGCATGAAAGTGTAATTCTATGATATGGAGAAATAAAATATCAGGAACAGTAATCTAAACTTCTCTGGTCAGATTTGCCAAGTTTATTTTGTTTTTGGGGACAGGTTTTTTAAGAACAGGTTTTTTAAAAATTGTATTATTAGCTTTATAGTTACTTCCTTATTCTAATTCATTAATTCAATTGTTTAAATTTTTCTTTCTTTCTTTCTTTCTTTCTTTCTTTCTTTCTTTCTTATACTGTCTTTTAAAAAATATCAATTTGGGACACCTGGGTGACTCAGTCGGCTCAGGTCATGATCTTAGGGTCCCGGGATCGAGTTCCACGTCAGGGTCCCTGCTCAGTGGGGAGCCTGCTTCTCCCTCTGCCTGCCGCTCCCCCGGCTTATGCTCTCTCTCCTCTCTCACACTCTCTCTGAAAATAAATAAATCAAATCTTTAAAAATAAATAAACATAAAAATATCAATGTGTCTGCTAAGTAGAGGCAGCTATCCTGGGAGGACTCCTTCAGAAACTTGTAGTATCATTCAGCTTTCATTCTGCTTAATTTCTACTGTGTTTCATAATTTTTACAAGGGGACCTTGAACTTAGCTGATCTTCATCTAAGAAAATCCTGAGGCACCTGGCATGAAAGTCCCTATGGTGCACTAGGGAATGACAAGCTGAGATACTTGAAAAACTATTTCTCATCTTGGCATAAATAGCCAAATTCAATAATAATCACCTTGGCAGAATAATATTAGCATGTAGCATGCATTAAGACCTGGGCCTAGGGTACCTGGGTGGCTCAGTCGGTTAAGTGATTGCCTTTGGCTCAGGTCATGATCCTGGAGCACGAGGATCGAGTCCCGCCTCGGGCTCTCTGCTCAGTGGGGAGTCTGCTTCTCCCTCTGACCTTACCCCCTTTTCTGCTCTCTCCCTCTTAAATAAATAAATAAGATCTTTTCTTTTAAAGATTTTATTTATTTGACACACAGAGAGAGATCACAAGTAGGCAGAGAGGCAGGCAGAGAGAGAGGAGGAAGCAGGCTCCCTGCTGAGCAGAGAGCCCGACACGGGGCTCGATCCCAGGATCCTGAGATCATAACCTGAGCCGAAGGCAGAGGCTTAACCCACTGAGCCACCCAGGTGGCCCAATAAATAAAATCTTAAAAACAAAACAGGAAACCCAGGCCTATGTGAAGACAGACTTAAGAATATGCATCTTCAAAGGAGAGGCTCTTTCCCCAGCAAAGTCTAGGCTTTCTTATCATCCCTTTCTTTGCCATATTATCTCCCCTGCTTCCCCGAGCCACTTTTCCTCTAGTCTGTAGCATAGAGGGTCCTGGTTTATGTAATTCTCTGCTTCACATTCCTGCCTTTTTGGGAGGTCTGCCCATTTGCTGCGTGGGCTGGATGTTCTTTGTCCTCTGGGCCTGGGGCCCTTCAAAGTCATGTCAATGGCAGCAAACACAGCCCTGCCAGGGGTCTTCTGTCCAGGGGGCCCCAGGAATCTAGGAGGGCTGCCGAGCGGGGCATAGTGACTTTGAGTACACAGAGCTGATGACCCTCGAGAAGCCAGAACCCCAATCACAAGGCAGAGTCCTAGGGAAGTGGCCCCGCACCAACTCCCCACCAGGGAAAAAGCAAACCTCTCAAGCTGTTTGATAAGACTGAGTGTTTCAAAGAGCGAGTGTAAATTTAGGGGAGGGCAGGAACCAAAGGTCAGGTCAGGGACTTGAAAGAGGCCACTTGATCAGGCTCTGGAGATAAGCGGATGCCGCTGGAAACCAGGTGCGGAGGCACTGTGTGGACCGGTCTGCCCCTGGCTCTGGCTCATAGTCCCTGCTCCCCGCTCCACCCCCACTCTCTCAGGGGACCCGTCCTGTGTGCCCCACCCTGGGGTGCACCATGGAGACAAACCGGTGAAGCAAACGCAGCTGCTGCCCTAGAAAAGTAGCTGGGAACGTGGGCACCGACATCAGCTCTGGCTGGCGAGCAGTCAGGGGAGCTGCTCAGAGGAGGAGGCGGAGGGACTCCTGCGTTCTGTAACGGTTTATCCAGCTGCTGTGACTGCTTCCAGGCACCGCTCTGGGTGGAGCCGTAACAGCCGAGGACGAGATCCCTGTTCTGAAGGAGTTCTTGTTCTAAAGGAGGGTGGTGGTCCACGAATGTGCCACTAAATAAACAAGACAGTCAGTCGTATAGGTGTGTCTCTAGTGGGCGGAGAATTAAAACAGGAAGACATGATGGGGGGCGCCTGGGTGGCTCAGTGGGTTGACCCTTTGCCTTCAGCTGGGGTCATGATCTCAGGGTCCTGGGATCGAGCCCCGTGTCAGTTTCTCTGCTCAGCGGGGAGCCTGCTCCCCACCTCCCTGTGCCTGCCTCTCTGCCTACTTGTGATGTCTGTCTGTCAAATAAATAAATAAATAAAATCTTTAAAAAAAAAAAAGAAAGAAAGAAAGACATGAGGGAATGGCTACTTAAAATTAAATATTAGAGGGAAGCCCTTTCTCCAGAGAGAATATTTAAACCACAAAGTGAATGACAGTAATCATGCAAAGACAGAGACAAGTGTCCTAGGCTGCAGTAGCTTCAGCGCAAGTGCTTACATCCAGCTTTGAACTTGAAGTACCTACAGGTACTTCCTTCCCTGGACCTCACCCTGGGACATCTGCACCTCATCCAAAAAGAGGACCTTTGGTAAATGTTGTGAAGGAGAAGGGAGGAATAAGGTGACTCAGTGTTTAACCCCTCCCAGACACAAGTCTGGGGGGGGGGTAGCTGAACGAGTCAGAGCAGCGGACACAGAGAGAGGAGCCTGTACGTGTAGGCGTGTGTGGACATGTGTGTGCTCACGCATGAGTATGTGTTTGGTAGAATGTCTAATCGTGTCTCTTCTAGAAATAAATATCTGGGGAGGAACTATTGTCCAGACTAAGATTCTGGGGAATCAGATGGACAGAGCTGGATGCTCGGGAGGGACGAGCAGGAGGAGGTGTTCGGGCTATTCAAGAGTGAGCTGCCCAGTGCTGGGCCATAGACCCCAGCACTGGCGCTGGACAGCCGCCCCAGTAGACACTGGTTCTGAGGACAGTTGTTTATTAATCTGGGGTTGAAGGCCGGTCCCGCACTGTCCCTGGTCACGAGGTTAATTGGGCCTGACGTCCCTGGGCTAGAGGACCTGCTTCCCGGCCATAGCCCCTGTGCTTTGAGGAGACCCTCGTAAGTTATTTCTGGAGGACGGAGGGAAAGGCCTGGGCCAAGTGTCCAGCAGGGGCTTGGGTGGGGTGGTCAGGCCCACACAGGGCCTCTGTGTCCATCTGACCTGGGACATTTATATCCTTTCAGGGTCCATGTGACCTTTCTGCAAACGAAAGGGTGGTCTTTTCAGGCAAAGGGAAAAATGGAAGTGGGCTGTGTCTGCCAACAACATGTTTAAGCTCTGACCTTGGCCTCCAGGATGATCAGGGGAAGTGGAAAAAAAGAAAAGAAAAAAAGATAGAAAAAAGAAAGGTGGAGATGAAAGTGATCAAGAAAGTTCTCTTCCGGGTCACCTGGGTGGCTCAGTGGGTTAAGCGGCTGCCTTCGGCTCTGGTCATGATCCCAGGTCATGGGATCAAGCCCTGTGTTGGGCTCCCTGCTCAGTGAGGAGCCTGCTTCTCCCTTTCCCTCTGTCTGTCACTCTGCCTACTTGCGCTCCCTCTCTATGTCTCTGTCAGAAAAATAAAAACCTTTAAAAAAAGGAACTCAATACTTCTCACTGTGTCCCGCAGGAAGGGAAAGGTTATGGCAGCAGACAGGCCGGGGAAGGCGAGGGTAAGGACGCAGTGAGGGAGCAAGGGACAGGGACACTGGGATGAGAGGCCAGAGAGGCCCACGGGGGCTGGGCTGCCAAGCTTCTGGAAAGGGGGCTGGCTTGAGCATGAAGCTGAATGGCAACCTGACGGCTGGCTCAGGGCACAGAGCTGGGGAGGCCTCTGGGCAGCCTGCAGACAATCCTGCCAGGAGAAGGGACAAGAGCTGACAGGCTGCCGGGTCCAGCGTGAACGGAAATTTCAGGAGCCTGGGTTCTGGCGGGCAAAAACGACCTCTCAGTGGAAAATCTCAAGCCAAGGAAGGAGAAATCTGTCTCATCTGGCCGGGATCAAGGACCAAAGGAGGTTCTATTCTGAGAGTCAGAAGCCTGCCTCAGGGCACCCTGGGTCTGAGTCCCCGCCCCCACCCCCAAGGTAGAGACTTGCTGCAAGTTGACTGACAGGTTGATAGGGAAACAACTAGGACAGATCCCCGGGGCTGCCGTGGCCCTGAGTGAAGGACAGACTTCTTACGTGGAATGAGAGAAAGGATGTCAGAAACCAGGTCCTGCTGAGAAATAGATCTTGTGGGACCTCACGTTACCTGCTGGAGTTTGAGTCTAACTTTAGGGCCCATAGGAAGGGGAAGAAAAGGGAAACTGAGGCTCCCTGGGACCTCAAGAAGGGAATCAAGAAAGAGGAGCCAAAGCTCACACAGGTGCTGAGCTCTCCGTCTTTCTGCCAGACCACAGAAGCGGACGACTGGTTTATGATCACCAGACCATGCGGGCTTTCATGTATGGGAGGCGGCCTAACTTCCCAAGCTCGAATCCAGAGGGCCCCTGGTGTACACTCTTGTGTGTGTGACTGTTATATTACCCTTGTTTCAGCACTGAACTACCTCTACTACTTTTCACTTGTCTGCCTCTCCAGTAGCTTGGGAGTAACGCAGAGCCAAGAGCCATGACGGTCCCTTCTGGGTCTTCTGCCCGGAACACAGGGTCTGGCACAGCGGACGGGGTCGGCCAAGGCTGACAAAGCAAGAGGAGAAGGAATTATTTCCCCTGACTTTCTCCACCCTAAGGTTCAGGATCATGCTCCTGTTTTCGTCACTTCCTGTCCTTCTGTGTGTGCTGACAGCAGCCAACTCAGAAACAGAAGTCTCGTGCGATGCCCAGAAGACGTGCCAAGTGATTACCTGCGCCATCCCCGGCAGAGATGGGCGAGACGGACCCAAGGGAGAAAAGGGCGAACCAGGTACAGGGCAGGATGCTCTGACTTCCTAAATCTTTACCCTCCACGGGAGACCGTTCCCTGGAAGATGTCTAGCAGAGACTGGACGACACTCACCTTCCACTTACAGCACGTGACCATTCACTTAGGATCATTCTTGTGAAAGGTCATTCCCTCCAAAACAAAGATGCGTCTCCGGTTCTGCAGGAGCCCAGATTTCCACTTGGGAATCCTCGATGTGTGGTCACTTATAGAGAACAGACGTCCTGCCTATTCGGGGAGCTGGCCCTTAGCACAGGCTGTCCGCTGGAGAGCAGGAGAATCTTTTTTCTTTGGGCTACCACTGGCTCACTGGAGTTTCTCAGGGGTCAAGTTAAATCACACTGAACTTCTGGATAAAGAGAAGGAGCCACAGGCCCCGAGTCACTTTTCCTTCCTCTTACAACAGGACAAGGGCTCCGAGGTTTGCAGGGCCCTCCAGGAAAAGTGGGGCCTCCAGGACATATCGGGGCTCCTGGGGCTCCAGGACCAAAGGGCCCCAAAGGAGACCGTGGAGATCGTTCAGGTAAGGAACTCACCCCAGCCCAGTGTGGGCCTAGGGGGCCCAAGGCTCTGGGGCCTTAAGGGTCAGGTGGGAGGTGTTTCCTATTCCTCCTGCTCCTCCATTGGAAGACGCCAGACTGCTTCCGACTGGGTAAACTCGTTCCCCTGACCCTTACTCCCGAGGGCAGACTTCCAAACCCTGCTGTTGCCTCCCCAGGGCTCTGTGGGAGACGGGCCCTGGCTCTTCCTCAGCAGACACAGTCTGTGTGTGTCTCCAGGCTGGGAGGGACCGGCGCTGTCCTCTCTGCGGCCGACTTTGTGTGTAGGGTCAAAAGGATGCCATGAAAATGGTCGGTTTCCTAGGACCCCTGAATCATGGGGAATGTCATGGCAACTTAATTCAGGGTCAAAGGACATAAATTCAGTCCCAACAAAAGTAAAATGATGACCTCTTGTCAATACCCACCAAATGGCCCATCAAAATTATAAGAGTATTAAAAAGTTTGCCTGGAATAAGAAATAAAAGAGAATAGTTAAGGAAAATTTTCAAAAGGGAGAATAATGAGTTGGGCTCTTTCTTATAAATAGTTATAGTATTGCAACATTTAAGCAGTATGTGAACAAAAAGATCCAGAGCCATAATTTATAAGTTGTTTATTATTATTAGTAGTAGTAGTAGTTCAGAGTTAATAGTTTATAAAAGCTACTAAGAGTATCTCAGAAGGTAGGAATCCAGAGGTTTTCTTCCTTTTGCCTCTTTTTGGTTTCTTGTTGTTCTAGAATAAGCATACTCTTCAGCAAGCCTACCCCACACTCTCCTCTCCAACTGAGGGTCTTCTCATTAAATGCCCTTCTTCCTACTGCTTCGCAGTTGCTGAGACGATGCTGGCTAACCTGGAGAGGGAGATAATGAGCCTGAAATCAGAACTGGACCACGTCAAAAAGCGTAAGCGTGCTTTCCGCACCCCAGGGTGTCCTCGGCTCTCACCTTTTTCTGGCGTGCTCTCGGTTTCAGGGGAGGGTGGACAAGGATTAACATTGATGGACACTTACCATATCCCATGGCCTGTGCTAGGTTGGCATTCCCTCACCGTGTGGTTTCATTCAATCCTCTCACTGGTCCTATTTGTGGGGCTTAGACCCATTTCATTTACAGGGGAGGAAAAATCGGTCTGGGAAAGGTAGATAATTCCCTCACTGTCCCAGAGCTAGGAAGTAGTGAAGGGAGGACTGGATGCAAAAGTCTGCCTCCTCTAGAATCCTGCCTCTTTCTTCTGCAACACCTTGGCTCAGATCTATCCATGCACGCCTGGATCCCAAGCCCGGCAGGGCGGCCAGAGCACGTGTCCCTCCAAACTCTGCACTGGGCCAGTTTGTAACAGGTGTTTGTCTGCGGGGTGGGATCTCCCAGGAGACTGTGAGCTTTCTGCCACGGACTTGCTTGCTCTACAGCTGAGGAGGGCTTCCTCACTAGGATCTGACCTGGTGGTTGAGCATGGGGCTACTTTTGTGAGTCCTGAGTTCCCACAGCAAGGCTTTCTCCCCTCAAGTGTCCTGGGCTGAGCCCCAAGCCTGGTCAACCTCTCCCACCCATTGTGATTTCAGTGCAAACCTTCTCCTTGGGCAAAAAGACTGGGAAGAAGTTCTACGTGACCAATGGTGAAAAGATGACTTTTTCCGAAGTGAAGGCTCTGTGCGCCGAGCTCCAGGGCACTGTGGCCACCCCTAGGGATGCCGAAGAGAACAAAGCCATCCAGGATGTGGCCAAGAGCAGGGCCTTCCTGGGCATCACGGATGAGGTGACGGAGGGTCAGTTTATGTATGTGACAGGGGGGAGCCTGACCTACAGCAACTGGAAGACGGGTGAGCCTAACGATGCCAGCGGGGAGGACTGCGTGACCATCCTGGAGGATGGGCTCTGGAATGACATCTTCTGTGGCAACCCCCACCTGGCCGTCTGTGAATTCCCAGCCTGAGGAGGCAGCTACCTCAGCCCCCACCTGACCTCCCTGCTCTGTTCTCTCCTGCTGAAAGAGAATTCATGGCTCTCCTCATGTTGACTCATTCCTTCAGGGAGATGGGAGGGAAATAAAGGGGAAGGGTCTGTGGGATAAGGAAGCAAGAAGAGGTTGACAGCAGAGTCTGAGGGTTTCTGGTCCTGCCTAAGAGCACAGCAACAGGTCAGAGTCAGCCATAGAAATGGTCAATTCAACCCCCTCCTTCCTCAGTGAGGACCCCGCGGCCCACCAGACAGACCTGTGGAGGGCCAGTCTGTGTCAGAGCAGTGGACTTCAGCCTCAGGAGATGCCGTTCTTTCTCTCCCACGTGTTGCCACTATGGGATGCCAATGTCTCCTGCCCTCTGTCCCTGCCCATGGCCAGCCCGGTCCTGCGGGATGTGGGTGCTGTGCTTGGTTGCCCGTGAGCTGCACCCCCAGACCAGAACATCTGGTGGTATCCCCCATGGGTAACAAGGGTTAGTCCCAGGAGTCCCCTCACCCTGCCCAAGTGGCAGCCTTTCCGTCCTGCATACCTTGAGGACACCCATTTGATACTGTGATGTACGCCAGCTTCACGGAGGAGGCAGTGCCTGATCGGGTTGTGTCCCTCTCCACAGAGCAGATCTCAATCCCTCCACATTCAGCCTCCCCTTCCCTCTGTGACACCCTTGTCCCAGCCTAAGTCCACAGGTCCATTAGTATAGAGACAAGAGGAAACACTCCCCAAAGGTGAGTTTCACACCCTGTCAAATTATCTAGCATCATTCAAATTATGGACGTCACCCTGTCAGATCATGCAGCAGCATTGGGTCACCAGACAAAATGTCCCCGGGGGACACTTGGGTGGCTCAGTCGGTTAAGCCTCTGCCTTCAGCTCAGGTCATGATCCCAGAGTCCTGGGATTGAGTCCCGTATCGGGCTCCCCGCTCAGCTCTCCCTCTGCCTGCTGCTCCCCCTGCTTGTGCTCTCCCTTTCTCTCTGACAAATAAACAAATAAAATCTTTTAAAAAAAGAAAAGAAAAGAAAAGAAAAAACCTCCCTCTGAGCAGGGTTCTGTTGCTGTCTTGGCCAGCAGCCCTGCTCGTGACCAGGGATGGTTTCCAGGAACTTCAGAGTAAGGGGAGCTGAGATTACATGAGTCTCCGCAGCAAACCGAGGGAGGAATGTGAATTCCAGCTTCAAGTGTGCGCCATTCACAAGATGAGGTTAGAAAATATTTATGAATGGACCAAGGGCCACTTCCACTTAATGAACTATTCTTGTAGAAGTACTTTCCTTAGCATCTAAATTATCAGAGAGAACACCCAATATTTAGGGAGAGCACCGGGTGGGGACATGCTGGTGGCCCTGACACTGGCAGGGGGATGGTGACAGGACCTTTGTCCTTGGCCTCTAACACACGCAGACTGCCCCGTCACTGAATCTTCTGCGAGGCTCCTCTCCAGGCACCATCCCTGGGGACAAAGGGAAGAGAATTTTCGTGACATCGAGCGGAATGGTTCTGTTATCAGTGCAAATCCACACGGCTTACCAAAGGGGTGGGAAGTTGCTCACAGTGTGGAGGCACAGATGGAAAAGGGAAGACCAGAAACTTTTTAGAAGGAAAGAACATACATATACAGCAACCCCAAATAAGAGAAGTTCCATCAGTGAGCACTGAAGTTACACCCTGAATTTTGTCATAGCCAAGACAAAAATGAAGCAACAGACAGATGGGGCGCCTGGGTGGCTCCGTGGGTTAAGCCTCTGCCTTCAGCTCAGGTCATGATCTCAGGGTGCTGGGATCGAGCCCCACATCGGGCTCTCTGCTCAGCAGGGAGTCTGCTTCCCCCTCTCCCTCGCTGGCCACTTCCCCTGCTTGTGCTCACTCTCTCTCTCTCTCTCTGTGTGTGTCAAATAAATAAATAAAAATCCTTAAAAAAAAAAAAACCCCAAACAAACAAACAAACCCAGACAGACAACTACTATGTAATTCCTTCTTATTTATGTAAAGGGTGGGGCCACGTCTACCCTCCTTTATACCATGCATTAAGGACAGTATCTTTAGCTGTAAAGTGGCAGAAGTTAAAGCATGTATTTCAAGTGGATCGTTTCCCAGGATGTCCAGTTTGCCTCCTAAATCAGGGAAATACCGGGAGAAATCTACAGAACAAGCTCAGATCCTTCCATCCCCCCTGCAGGATTCTCCCTCTCTTGTTCCTCCTTGATCTAGAATCTGATCATGTTTTCAGGGCTCCTCTCTCTAAATGAACCCCCTTGCTGCCGTTCTTCACTCAACCTGGAACCGAGGTCCCCGCCTCCCTGTGCCATATCAGCGAGAAGTGGGGCACCGTGCAAATTAGCTCCAGGGAAGACGGAGCCGATCTACTGATGCAGGACCCTCATCAAAATCCGAAGACAGAAATTGCAGTTCCTCCGGGCTTCCCAGGATCTGGAAGAAGAGGGAAATGACAGATTCATGGTCTCTCTCCCTCTCCCAAGGGCTAGGGGCAGGCAGTTTCCTTTCCCACAGAGCATGCCACAGTTAACATCTCTTGCACAAGGCATGTGATGAAGGGAGGTGCTCCAAGGACACACCTTAGGGGCTCCAGCGAGCACAATCCTCTTGAGCCCTGTTGTTTGCTCTGCTGCAATGGGAATTTCTGCCATTGTATCCCCAGGCTGTTTTTTGTTTGTTTGTTTCATTTTGTTTTTGTTTTTGTTTTGGAAACGGGAACTGGGAGATGCATCCACGCTGCAGTCTTCCTTTGCTGCCTCTTGCAAAGAGGAAGAACCTGAAGGTCATGCCGCAGAACGTTCCTGAAAAGGGAGCTGCTGTTCAGACCTCTGTGGGACTGTGGCGGTGACTCTGGGGTCATGCCCAGGAGAAGAACCAGGCCTGGCTCCTGTGCGCTCTGTTAGGGCTGAAGGAGAGGCGGCTGGGCGGGTGGGATGATCAGGATTTGGAAGAGGGAGCCTGCGGTTTGAGGTTAGCTCCCTGACTAATGCACTGAGCGGCAGGTTGGCTCTCCGGGCCTCAGTTTCCCTATCTGTAAATTGGTCTATAATGGCTTCTTCCTTTGAAAGTTGTATGAATCAAGAGTTACACAGAGTTTCAGAGACACGGGGCCTATTTCACGGGCAAAGGATCTGAGAACTGTTTTCAGTTTTTGTTACCTGTCAATGAGTTTTGTCCAAACTGTGGCCCAAACACTTACCACCTACTTCTTGAGTCCATAGAAAGCCAGTATGAGTAAGTTAGAATGGCAACTATGCCCTGTTCTCAAAATGGGAACGCTGAATTTAAATTACATCTAAAAAATCAACGGTCTCTTACGGAAGTACAGACACAGCCAGTGTAACTGTAATTTGCTTGCTGGGCCAGAAGGAAAACAACTACCAAAGCTCACAACATTGAAGGCCCAGGCTTCAGCCTGAGTTTAGATCCTGACATTTTTTTTTTTTAAGATTTTATTTATTTAGTTGACAGAGATCACAAGTAGGCAGAGAGGCAGGCAGAGAGAGGGGAAGGGAAGCAGGCTCCCCGCTGAGCAGAGAGCCCGATGCGGGGCTCGATCCCAGGACCCCGGGATCATGACCTGAGCCGAAGGCAGACACTTAATGACTGAGCCACCCAGGGGCCCCTAGATCCTGATATTGTAAGACCTTGCTCCTGCTGGGTCATCTTTATCTGGAGTCCTATAGGTCTACCGATCTCAATTTTAGCATGCCCCAAGCCAGTGGAGGGCGACTTGGGGGTACCAGCTGGAGGCCCAGCTTTCATTCCTCAATTCTCCTTCCTGCCTGAGACCATCCCACCTCCCTTCTCTGTGGCTGTCAGAGATCGACCAGCACCAGGGGCCAGTCAGACAATGTGTCGTGGAGAGAGCCTCTGACCTGGAATGTTGTTTGCTCATGACTGTTAACCGCTCTGTGCTTTGGAGCCTGCCGGGAATCAGGGACTTTCTTCTCACTCACCAGGAAGGATTGAATGTCACTGTGGGGTTTGGCTTTGGAGATGTTGGGAAGTGGATTTTGCAAAGTGTTGCTGCCCTGTGACCCTGAGTGGCTGACAGAGTGTTGGGAAGATGGGAGGAGCTCCGGGCTCGGATTCTGGGAAGGAGTGCTCCCCATCCCAGCAGCAACCTGTGTGGGGAGGAGACAGCGTCTCCAGCTGCGGACCAGTGCTTTGTCCAGGCAAACACATGTGTCATGCTCTAAAGAAGTGGGATACAAGTAGCCATTTACTGGCTAAACCAATGCCTTGGGCTAGGCTAGGTCCCCGCGAACCCCAGGTGTGGCATGCTCTGTCCTGGACGACAGTGTTTTTGTCCCCCTCATGCAGCTCTTCAGAGTAGGGACCAGGAGAACTGCCTGAAATGCTGGACAAAATCATAGGCTCTCAGCCCCACCCTGGATGCGATGAATCAAAACTTCAGAAATCTGTCATTTTCTCGAGATCCTTAGGCAATCCCCATGAAACCACTGGCCCGAGAAATACCATGGGGCTTTCTGCCTGCATCTCACCTCCGCAGGGAGGCCTGGGCTCCTCCTTTCCTTGTAGGCCCTTCATGAGGTGAAGTGGGTCCCGCTTAACTCCATATTGTCAGAGACCAAATAATCTCCCTCAGCGGTCCATGTCCCACTAGTGAAAAGCGACGGCTGACCGGAATCCTTCCTTATGCGTTTCCAGGGCCTGACCTACCAGGGTGTGACTTCAGGGAGTGGGTCTGGGCCTGGAATAGCTCTGGGGAGCCTCAGAGAATGTGAGGCACTGGGCAGGTGAGACTCTGTGTCCGTGGGATTGTGTGTACGTGGATTTGGGGGCTATGTATATGTATGTTTGTGCACGTGTGAGTGTGTGAGTGTCTGTATGGAAACCAACAGACCCAGTGCTCAAAAGTCCCAGCATCCCGCCATGAGGGAGCTCAGCCTCGGCCTTCCCCTCAGCCTGGGTCCAGACCTCTCTCTGCACACCCCTCGCTGAGGAGGCATGGTTCAGGGGGTTCCAGGGGCTCTGGGTAAGGTGTGTGGGTGCTCGGTCACACACAAAAGGGTCCACAAGGGGCCCAGAGAGACTGTCCAGGTGATATTGTGCTCCGCCCCCTTCCCTACCCCACTCCCCCGCCCACCCCCCCACCTCAACCCCAGTCACAATTACATTGCTCCATTTTATTTTCTTGTTAGCAATTCTAGTCACCTGGAATCATCTCGACCATTTACTCATTCAAGTTATAACTGTGAAGCAAAGCCATTAAGAAGACTCTGGAGCCAGACAGCCTGGATTCAAATCCTGGCCCTACCCCCTTGTGGCTGTGTCACCCTGGGCAAGCTACACACATCCTGTGCTGGAGGACCCTTCTCCGTAAAGCTGGGATAACAATCGTGGCCCCTCATAGGGTTGTTTGTTCTGGCTGCTGTGGTGACGATCACAATACCTGGTTCCTCGCCCCCGCCATCCCAGGGCCCCGGGAAAGGGCTGGAAATCACACCCACGGTCAGTGGCAGTTGAATGAGCAAATGAGTGACTGGATCTCAGTCCTCCTCCAAAATATGGGACCCGACCGCCTTCTCTGGAACTTGACTCAGCTGCAACCTGGACTCCAGAGAGAAACAGCCAAATTTACTTTGAAATAGGGCAATGGGCACAGCCTGTGGCCTTGAGCGCCGAGCCGCGGCCTCCTGCTGCCCTCTACTGGCTGTCTCTAGGATCAGGCTAGCAAACTCCAAGAGATAGCAGGAGGAGCAAAAGGGGGGTTCCCAGGGGGAGCAAAGAGGGGGAGCTTCTCAGGAGCCCTTTGCTACTTCTGAAGCTCCTGTCTTCTTCCTCTCCTCTTTTGCCCTGGGGCTACACCCACTTGGAGTGTCTTTCCTAAACGCCTCTACCTTTCAGGCCAGACCTGGATGCACACTCCCTCTGCGTGACAAGTGTCCAGCAAGCCCTCAGCACTAGTGAGATTCTCCGCTCCTTGTCTGCATGTCTGTCTCAGGTTTGGACCCACGTGTCACCCCCACCCTCCTCCTTTGTGTCCAGGACAATTTCAGAATCCCCTCAGGGACAGGACCTCACGCTCACCCTTTGGAGGCTGGGTTTGTGGGCTTCCCACTGGACTCCCCGTGGACATTCTGGGTATCTCTCTCTCAAGTCCAATCAGAATCAGGCCCTGGGCTTTTTAGACCCCATTCCCTGCCCCCTGCCCAGCAAGGAGGTTTACCTGTGATCTTGGTAGTGACCTCTCAGCCTCTCAAAAGTACTGAGGAGGGCAGGCTGAGGACCTGCAAGTAAGGAGACTTGAGAGAGTGCCTGGGCACCCCTTGGGCACTGGCAGAGGACCCAGCATGCAGAGGGATGGGGGATCCTCTGAGGGTCTCGAAGACAGAAGACCATGCTGTCCACCCGTCTAACAATCTATGGGGTGAGGGCTGTCCTCCTAAAGCTGGCCGCCCAGCTGGTGGGAGCAGCAGGAGTCCTGCAGAGGTCCCAGAAAGGGCCTTCGCTTGGCTCCCTGATAAAACTCAAGGGCACCTGCCTTGCTGGGCTCCCTCAGGTCCTGCAGAGCAGTGCCCCCCTTAAAGTAAGAATGGCAAACATCAGCACACTAGGCTCTCCTCCCCTATGTCTGGGGCAGACAAAATGCATCAAGTATCTGCTACTCAGCCTGAAAGAGACCCAGAAAGCCATTTAACCCTGCCATTCTCACCAAGGGACCTGGATGGTGTGTGCAAAGTGACTTTCTGTCCACCCCGGCCTGGTGCACCTGCCAAGTCCAGCTTCCTGTTCACCTAAGACCCCGCAGCCTCGGTAATCACAGAAGGACTATCCAGTGCCTTGTGTGGGGTTGCACGTGTGACCCTCACCCCAAGTGAGAATGGCCTCTGGGGAGCTGACCTTGCCTGGCTGGGCTGAGCCCTTCCCGAGCTCTGTCTGGAAGCCATTCCTGGGCTATCATCGCCTCCCCCCGCCTTCCACAGATGAGATGTGATCGCCAAGCACTCCAAGAGCAGGCATCAGAAAAGGTGTGCATTTTGGCTTCACCGTGGAAAGGAGGTGTGGGGAGTCTGGAGGTGGAGGGCGGCTGGTTTCGTCACAGGTGGCTTAACATCGCACCGGCTACTGGTCATTGTCAACTAATGTGCCAAGGTGATGTGCTAAGTTCCCGGTCAGAGAAAGAGCAGTCTCGTCTTCCCCCTCCCTAGCCGGGATGATGTTAACTGCGGCAGCCTCGGGGCCACCCCTGTGGATCTGGACCCCAGGCCACAGAGTCCAAGTGAGGGAGGGCTGTGGAGGGATGGCCACGTCCGTTTGTCTTAGCTGCCTTTAAGCCGGATCAACACCGAAAAGAGTGAATAGATTGCCTTCAAAGTTCTTTTAGTCTTTTTCGTATCTGTGGTTATAGTGCCTTTCTTATGGCTGGACAGTTGACCCTTGACTAACAGACCTTAGGGACACTGACCTCCCAAGAAGTTGAACCCCCATGTGTAACTTTTGTCTTCCCAAAACTTGACTAATAGCCTAGTGCGGACTGGAAGCCATACTCATAATATGAAGGTTCAAAGAACACACGTTTTGTATTGTTACACATATTATACACTGTATTCTTGTAACAAAGTGAACTACAGAAAAGAAAATGTAATTAAGCCATCAGGAAGAGAGGGAACATTTACAGTACTATCCTGTATTTATAAAAAGAGACTTTGCATATAAGTGGACCCACACAATCTAAACCTGTGTGGTTCAAAGGTCAACTGTATGGTTCATACTGGTGTTTTGTTTTGTTTTGTTTCTTATATAGATTTATCAAGATGTGTGTTTCCCATTTGGCTTATTGAAAATCTGATTTCTGGGTTAATTTATCATTTCTATCATTTTTATGTATTTTATATTTCATCAGATTCACTTCATTTTTTCATTCCTTTGCTTTTTGTTGTTTGAGAAATTTGTCTTAAAAAGATGAATACTTAGTTCAATTATTTTCAGTTCATGCTTTAAAAAAACTTTTTGTGGGGCGCCTGCGTGGCTCAGTCAGTTAAACATCTGCTTTCAGCTCACGTCCTGATCCCGGGGTCCTGGAATCAAGTCCTGCATCAGGATCCCTGCTCACTGGGGAGTCCGCTTCTTCTCCCTCTACACTTCCCCTACCTTGTTCCTGATGTCTCTCTCTCTCATGCTCTCTCCCGCTCTCAAATAAATTTTTAAAATTCTTAAAAAAAATTTCTTTTGTAATAATGAAAATAAAGCATAAGTCTCTTGAATATAGCTTTAACTCTAGTCTGTAGATTTGGGGACACTTTGTGTTGCTGAATTTAGTTTTTTTTTTTTAATTACTGCTAAGATTGCATTTTTTCATGTTTCAATACTACTGGACATAAGTATTCCTTCTTTTATGAATTTTTTCTTTTCATTTGAATCCCATTTTTCCTTATTCATCAGTTTCCTACTGTTTTTTCTCTTACATGCTTTACAAATAAATCAACATTTTAGTTTTCATTTATGTTGGGTTTTACTTTTTGACAGAGCAATTTTATATATTTTTTGTGTGGTCTGATGTATCAATAGTATCGTTTTGGATTTTCTTCTCTGATATCATCCTTAGATAGCTTTTTTACCCCTCCAAGACTATAGAATCATCACTTCTATTTTCTTCTGGTTTTGATTTTTATATGTAACTAAAAGCATCTGATTTTATTTTTCCTCTAAATGCTTAACCATTTACTTCAGCATTATTAGCTGAGCTATTATCATTTTCCTACTATTTTGGTATTCTATTTTTATCATGCATAGATGATACAAATGTGTACATATGCATCCTTGGACTCGTGTTGGACTTGTGGGTTTTCACATCGTTCTCTCTATCCCAGTGTCACTAATATACTAATTAGGTTAGCTTTATAAAACCTTTTAACATAAGATGGCCAAGTCCATTCTCATTTTTTTTAAAGATTTTATTTATTTATTTGTCAGAGGGAGAGAGAGAGAGAGCACAAGCAGGGGAAAGCAGGGCACAGAAGGAGAAGCAGGCTATCCGCTGAGTAAGGAGCCCGAAGTGGGACTCGATCCCAGAACCCTGGGATCATGACCTGAGCCGAAGGCAGATGCTTAACAGTCTGAGCCACACAGGCGTCCCTATTTTTTGTTTATGTATTTATTTTTTTTAAAGATTGTATTTATTTGAAAGAGAGAGAACATGTGTGAGTGGAGGGAGGCGAGAGGGAGAAGGAGAGAGAGAAGCAGACTCCACATTGAGCGTAGAGCCTGACTTGGGGCTCGATCCCAGGACCTGGAGGTCATGACCTGAGCTGACATCAGGAGTCAGATGCCCAACCGACGGAGCCACCCACGCATCCCCATTCTCATTATTTTTTGAAATTTTTCTCACTATTCTAAGATGTTTATTCTTTCCTAAGAGCTTAGGAATCACTTGATGAGGTCCCTAAAGGACTTGGGATGGAGTCTTCGGCAAACTCAGGCATCCAGAAGGCCAGGCATCTGGCTGGCTCAAAACCCAGCCCCGGTTGTTCCCTCCTCTTCTTGCCCTGACCCAGCCGTCTGGTCACAGGCTGCCCATGCTTGGCCCCAGGCTGCCGCCTGACCTCTCAGCCCTGGCCTGGGCCCAGGCACTCACACTCGAAACGCAGTGTTCAGTGAACTCATGAAAGGGCAGAGAGCCTGGTGGTGAAGACGCAGCGCTATTTCCTCAGATCAAAGTGCCTGGAAACATCTGGAAAGCACTTTATTGAGCCCTACAAAGAGACTTGCAAGTAGGAATTGAGGATTTCATTCACTCAACTCCTTCATGTGTTTACTCCATTCATTCTGCCGACGTACTAAAAAAATAAAAGTACCATTTTGCTCAGGCAGGGCCCGCATGAGTCCCTCTGGGCTCAAAGTGGTTTGAGGCAGGTGGTCTGAAAGATTACACGCTCAAGCAAAGGGAGGGCACGGAGGCTACTATCCGGTGTGCCGTGGTTAAGGATGGGCTATGGATGCTGCCATAACAACCTGCAAATCTCACTGGAGCCCAAGTGGATGCAGTGATCACCTTGGATGCACAAGGACAGCTGTGCTCCGTGAATTTGCTCAGGTTTCCAGAATGCTGAATTATACAGTGACTGGCTAGCCACCGATGCCTTCTGTGATCACAGTGGCAGCAGAAAAGAGGAGACTTGAGGGGTGTGCACTGGTCCTCATTTGCGTCCTCCCAGAGATGACACATGTCACAAGCCTGCCTTAAAAGGCCACCCTCATTGAAATATTGGTGGAAAACGGTAGAATCTACAAAACACGGCTATTAACCAACCAGGGGCCTCAGTCACAGACGATTCCCCTGAACGATAGTGAGAGTCTGAGGAGCCTGGAGATGGCGCGGGGAGACAGCTCCCTATTCTCCCCGTTAAAGAGTTTTAGACTTGCCCACTCATTCTGATTGAGTTAGATTCTAATGTAATTCTAATTGTTGAGCATCTCCATTGCCCATCGCTGGAACACAGTCTGCGGCTTACCTCTAAGGTTAGGGATGTGCAGAGCCGCGGCATCTATGAGGGTGGGACTCACCATTTCCACCTTGTAGCCAGTGGCTGGACAAATATTTGATATATAAATTCCTATTTTACTCCTCCTGATAGACACCTGGTTTCTCTGCTCTTGCACAGAAGACATGGGTGACTTGAAAAGCCAAGCACACTCTACCCTTGGGTAGACTTGGGACTTGGCAAAAGATAAGAGTGATGGAGCATGCCCTCAACATAAGCGATTCCCTTTCACATCAAGGGACTTCAGAAGGAAGCTAGGATCCTGCAAGAGCAAACATCAGAGGTCTCCCCCCCGGCTCTTCACTGCGGGTCATGGGCTAGTTTGGCACCAGGAGGGTTGAGAACCAGGAAGTGACTTGAGAATCTTCTGTAAACTGAGCAGGGCCTTCCCTATGAAACTGCCGTGGTTGTCCCCCATCCGAACGGGGAAGGATCCCAGCCTGCTCCCATGACGTCACCTGGCACTGTGAGGGTCACAACATCTCCTGAGAACCCAAGAATCACACAGTCCTGGCTTTGCTTGGCACCTAGGCTACTAAACCAGGGACCACGGCTGCTATGGTTGGGATGCTGCCGGTAAGATTTAAGATCTGTGTTGACTTTTGCCCATGATAGAAGTACATGCAAGGGAGGCCTCTATACTCAGAAATAGGCTCAGGCCTGAATTCTCTGAAATATTTGCCTCAGTCCTCTGCATGAGTCAGGCTGTGTCTACAGAGCCCGAACGACCCTCCCTGCTTGTTCTCGGAGCTGGAGAGCAAACCAGCACCCTGTGGTCTCGTGGTGCTGGTAGATCTGCCGCCTGTTTCTAGTGTTTGGGGCCTCGGCATTCCTAGCCTTCAACACCACAGGAGATTTCTTTCCTTCAGACTGAGTCACATAGTGCACTGTTTCCTTCTCTCTTGTCAAGAAATAGCCTTGGCTTGAGTGTCGGGACGGGTATTGATCCCTTTTAGAGGGTCTGCCCAAACCACCATTTCCTTATGTGGATCCCAGTGGCCATATTGTTCCGTGCAGACCTACCCTCCAGGTTTAGGGGATTGGACCAGAGGCGGGCATCTGAGATGGACTCATTTTGCATTGCTATCAAGCGAGAGCTTCTAATCTCTGTGTGGCAATCGCTGGGACACACGTTTCCCCCTACACGGGCAGTGGAGAGAGCGGGAAGAGGAAGCTGGGGTGGAAAGGAGGGAGAGGAGAGGATGCGGAAGCCAGGGAGACAGCACGACGTTGTCTTCCATCTCCCTATCCCCCTTGGGCCAACTCAGGACTCTCTGTTCTTAGAAGAAACGCTCCTATGTCGCTTAAAATTCAATTTCAGTTGCTCTTATTTGCAATTTAAAAAACCCAAAAAGGCCTTTCTAAGCGCCCTCGGCGAGTCGAGTGTGTCCAGGTGCGGCCTCTGTACTGCCAAGTGGTTTGCTCTTACTGTGGAACTGACTTATATTTCCGAAGCTGCCGGGAATAGGGGATTTTTTTTAGTAACAGGAGAAAGATCATGGCAGAGAGCCTGAGCTGTGGGCTGGTGGGAGAAGAGGTTTTTGTTTTCAGGCATGCTGTCCTATGTACGTACGAGACGTGGCTGCAGGAATGTTGGGCTCCAACTAGGGAACCCATTGAGGAAGGGTCTGAAAGGGCAGAGCTCATGATGTCTGGGAATAAGGAACAGAGTGGTTGGCTTTCTGTCTAGGGGAAGGGGATTGCCTCCTATGAGCCTGTGCTTCCCTCAGGTGTCATTCCAGTTTCTTAAGCATGGGTGTCATTTACTTCCTTTTTTTTTTTTTTTTTTTTAATGCCAAAGAGAGAGAGAAAGCACAATTAGGAGGAGCAGCAGGCAGAGAGAGAAGCAGGCTCCCCGCTGAGCAGGGAGCCCGATGCAGGGCTTGATCCCAGGACCTTGAGATCATGACCTGAGCCGAAGGCAGGGGCTTAGCGACTGAGCCACCCAGGCATCTCTTGATTACATTCTTTGTGGTACTCGTCCTGATGAGCACAGGGTGATGTATCGAACTGCTGAATCACTATATTCTACACCGGAAACTAATGTAACACTGTATGCTAATGGTAATTAAAAACTAAATTTGAAAAAAAAGAAAATACCAAGAAAAAAATTTCTGGACTACCATGTCAATAAAATTAACTAAATTTATACAGAGGCCTTTGACCTAAACATTTACTGGCCCAAAGTCTAAGCTCTGAGGTCCGATGACCTCTGTCATGACTGAGCTATAGTGCCGATCCTGCCTGTGGCCTGGCGTGCCGCCCTGCCCACTCCGCGTCCTGGTTTCCATAGCTGTAAAATGAGGAGCCTTTGACGAGATCACCTCTGAGGAGGAGTGGGGAAAGAACCTTCCTGGCATTGCCAGGCCAGAGGTGGGCTGGGGGGATAAACGTGAGCACGGCTGGACACTGTCCATGCCCGAGATTGCAGATGGATCTAGGGTTGTGTGGCTGGAACTCCCTCCTGTGGACCAAGAGGCAGTCGTATGACCTGAAGAGAGAGAGAGATCCGGGGCTGTGTAAGGATAAGGCCCAGTCTACTGGGCATAGGGCCATACAGTCGGGGAAGCAGACACTCAACTGCCAGGTGAGTCCTCTGCCTGTCCCCTGTCCCCTGCCACTTCCTGGGCTCCGGGCTTAAACCAAAAGGCCCACCAGCCCTGGCGCTCCAGCTTGAATTGGCTAGAGGAGCCTGGGGTTCAGGGAGAGGTCCCCAACAGGGATATGCATACGGGAGCTGTCAGGAGAAGGAATTCGAAGCCTTGGACAGAATGAGTCCCACCCGGAGTGAGAGTCAGGCCAGAAGAGAACGGAGGGAAAGCAGAGGCCAGCACGGCATCATGAAGCCGTCAAGAAGCGGGTGGGAGGAGAAAACGTGGCTGATGAGGCTGGGACAAAAGTCAGCAAGAGTGCGGCTCTGGAAGCCCCAAGGTGCAAGAGGGAAGGGCAGGGCGGGTCAGCTGGTCGGACGCGGCTGACAGCTCGAGGAGGAGGAGAACAGCCGAGGAGGAGCCACTGGACTTTGCCATGGGGAGGTCTTGGGGACCCAATTTTATTCCTTGCAACTGGGACAGCAGCCGGCCCCTTCTTCCTCTGACAGGTCTTCCGTGTGTGAAGCTGTTTGACTCTGAGAGAGGCATTGTGCAGGGACCTGCCTTCGTGCCTCTGCCCACAGCTCTGTGGAGAAGCCCTGGCCAGCAGGGGCGGCCCCATCTGACCGCGGCATTGGCAGCACACAGGCCTGGGCCCCCACTCGCTGGCCAGGCTCCCCGGTACAGCCCGCACCCCGGCGGCTCAGAACTCGCAGACCACCAGGCGCTGCTCCACGCAGGACTTGTCATTCCACTTGCCGTTGGTGAAGATCTCCACACAGTTCTCTGAGCCGCCATTGTTGTTGGGCTCCCCAGGAGCCCAGTTGGAATAGGCCAGGGGCTCCCCGCTGGGGTAGATGAACTTGCCCTCTGTCTTGATGTCGGTCATGCTCAGGAAAGCAGCCTTGTTGTGAGCAGTGGCCAGCTGCTGCACGGCCTCGTTCTCGGCTGCAGAGCGTGGGGAGGCCATCTGTCCCCCGGCCTGCGTACACACCAGCTGCGCGTCCTCAAAATTCTTTTCAAAACCTCCTGTCTTGAAGATCTTCTCCCCGACAGCTCGGCCATTGGGGAAAAGCTCTGCTAAGAGAAGAGGAGAGCCAAGTTGGGGTTATGGCAACACCTGGCCTGAGCTCAGGTGCTCCAAGAACTTTGTGCTCCAACTGGAGCTCCCCGCCGACCCCAGGCCTCCCCTATGAGGTATCAGGGCACCAGATAGAATAAAAGTGAGGCACTTGGTTCCAGAGCACCCCTGACTTCACAGTGCATGCTAGGAGAAGGTCCTGTGGTCTGTACTTACAGGTGAGGACTCTGGAGGTCTGGGAGGTTAAGTAAGAGGCCCAAGGTCACAGGCCCGCCAAATGTAGGGTTGGGATTAAACCTTGTTTTCTGGGACCCTAGAGCTGGAACATGCCCTTTCTACTTCACCTCACGTCGGGTGCTGCAGCCAGTGGGGATTGGATCGACTTCGGCCTGGGAGATCAGTGTGGCGGCTGGCGCACTTTCTGAGAGTGTGAAAAACGGACCCCGCCTAGGAGCGTGTCTGGGGGTTGCCGTGTGATGGGTGGGGGCAACAGGGGGCATCCAAGAGATGTGCTCATCTCTGCACTCACCGCAACCCCATGTTGGCCCCTTGGTACGCATGTGGGTGATGCCCCAGCCAGTCAGCCCTCCCGGGGTACTGGGTGGGCTGATGAAAGCCCCTGAGTGGAGGCAGGGGGAGGGAACCGGCCCTGGGAGAGCCCTGTCTGGGAATCTGAAGCCAGGTGTTTCACCCCAACCTGGCACTGGCTGTCTAGGTGGGTGAAGGAAAGTCACCCCCCTTTGCCGGGTTTCTAATTCCTTATTTCTAAAGTGGGCGCACGCCTCATAAAAGCATCACCCACGTGGCTTACCAAGCGTCTCTCTTTAGTCCATCCCATCCTCATCCCTTTGGCTTTTGGGCTCAGGAGTGGAAGTCCTCTGGGCGCCCTAGAGGGCTATGCCTTGTCCTCCCTGGGCCCCCCTCCTCAGTAGCTTCAGCACAGGCTCAGGGGACAGATGCTCCCCAACGATGGATTGGAGCAGGGTGGCCCCTGGCGCTGGCCTGCACAGGGCCTGCGCGAGGGTTCACGTTACATTCCTGCCTCTGGGCACATAGCAAGCGCATACACGAGAGCGACCACATGTTCTTCTGAAGGTGCTTGGTAGCACGCACCATGCAGATGGGCATGCACACCTCTGCTCGTGCTCATGTCTGTCGCGGTGTGGGCTGAGTGATGAGTACACGCACATGGCCAGGGCCTGCGGACATGTTCTGCTTTGTGTGCAGCGGTGGGCAAAGGGGTGAGTGAACACATGTGCATGTTTGTGGAGGGAGGAAGACATACCCAATATCTGAAACTCTCGTCCTTGCTACTTAGGTACTTAAGGGCCAACCCTGTGTCTTACCCAGCCAGGCCCCTTTATGCTTTACTCCTTTAGAAAATGTCTCTCTCTCTCTCTCTCTCTCTCTCTGGATCAGGAAGATTGGATGAATGATGCAGACTTAGAGCTGAAGTCAGGGCGAGCAGATGCGAGCTGGGGCAGTCAAGGACTGAGGTGGAGGTTCTGAAGGGCACGGGGCCCTGGGGTGTGTGTTCCTGGGGACCCCGACTCAGCAGCATTCCAGGGTTGCTGAAACACCCAGACAGGTGCAGGCAGAGTACTGGCTGGAGCCCAGAGGTGGCCAGCCCCCTGCCAGGACCATGAGCATGTCCGGGTGAGGCTTCTGATGGCCACATAGCAAGGCCAAACCCCCACCAGCCTTGAACCCCAAGGGCAGCATCCCAGCCCCAGCTCTCAGAACAGTGTCTGGATTCTCTGCTGCCTTGGGCTGTGAAGCAACGCCCCTGGGCACGCGCACACAGGGTCCCGCAGACATAAAAAATGCACCCTAGGTCCGCTGTCTATCACAGGGACCAACATAGGGTAAGCAGGGTTCAGGGCATTGACCGGTCACAGGTGGTTGTGATGCTGGGGGGCATCATGGCACCTGATAATGTTCATCCTACTTCGGTCACCCCGTTGAACTGGTGATATGGCCACATCCTCTTAACTGTCTCTTGTATTCACTTGCAGATCCCGGAGTATGCTCTGTCCCAGTCCTATTCTCTGCCCCAGACCCCGCCCCAGAGCCAGGTCGAGCCCTAAATATGGTCCCAACCCATTCCAATCCTAGACCCAAGCCCAGCCAATGCCAAAGCAAGGCCCAGACCCAGTCAGGGGCCTAGCCTCAGTGTCTGGCTCCATTCAGGTCCAGGAACTTACCTTTCCTGTACTGAGAGAAGGCGTTCTGGAGGTGCTGTATGTGTCCACGTAAGGCCTCCACCTGCTGCCTCAGAGCAGTGATGTCTGCCGAAGAGAGAGGCCGAGGGAAGGTAAGCCCAACAGAGCCCGGGATCAGCCCAGACCCTAGACCTCCGGGAAGGGTGTCCAGCAGCGGGCACATCCTGGGAGTGGGTCCTCAGAAGCCCACATCTGCCGACATAACCCACCCCTCTTGCCCCCAGATTTCCCGTGGTTCTGCTATGAACAAACTGTCCCACAAGCAGGTCCCTGCACCTTACGGACACTAACCGCATGACATTTGAACTCCAAATTCTGGGGATCCCATAGCACCTCCTTTTGGGGGCATGGGAATATTTCCCATCCATTGGGTTATTTGATACTCTGAGCTATCCTTTGAATTGGGAAGCAGGATATGCTTCCCCCCGTGATCAGATGGAAAACTGCTCAGAGTTGCCCTCCAGGAAATAAATCTAGAACCAAGCCTAATTCTCCTGCCTTCGTGCCTGCTAGCTTTCCTGCTTCCCACCACTCCCCATGATTAATGTGGCCAAAGTCCAAGAGCATAAGCTATCCTGATAGAAACAGCACCACATCCCTCCCCTGCCCCCACCCCGTGGGAATCCCAAATCCAACAGATACCACCTTACCCTGAATCCCACTCTCTCCCTTCGCGCCTTTGTCCCCAGGAGCACCTCTGTCCCCCTTCAGTCCTGGGGGTCCTTTGGCACCTGGAGATCCCGGCGGACCCATGGCTCCAGCAGGTCCTGGGATCACAGAAGAAGAGCTGAGTGAGCTCTGTACACATTTTCCAGAATTTTCAGCCTCCCAGGACATGGACCGTCCAACTGGCCTATGGCTCCCCTTCCCCTGTATGGACTCTTCCCAGAACCCAGCCATGCCCCCCCTCTATACACTGTCCCATCAACAAATGACCCACCTCTCTGGCACCCAGACTAGCCCTGTTGCTCAAGTGTCATTCTCCCTGGTGCAGACAGCTCCCAGAACCCAGCAGTCACCCTCCTTGGACACAGATCTCTGAGCTCCCCCCTCCACCCCCACCAGACCCAGTCATGTCAGCTCTGATGTGGTGAGTGGTGGGGGGCTGGCCGTCAACAACCCCAGGGGGACACAAGGGAACTGGAGCCCAGCCCTAGCTCCTTCCATCACTCACCTTCTGCCCCAGCATTCCCGGGGGCTCCTCGCTCACCGGGGGCCCCTCTCTCTCCTTTAACACCCGTGGGGCCTCGTGTCCCCGCAGAGCCCGGCTTGCCTGCCACACCCACTTCTCCTGAGGAAGGAACCAGTTGGGACAAATGCCGCTGAGAATGTGATCAGTGGAGGAGTTTTCACCCACCGCTCCAGGACGAGAGAGAGAACTGGGGACAAGGTGTTCCTTACTGGGCTTCCTCCATGGAGGCGAACAGGAAAATGCCATCAGTGTGGGAATGGGAGGGTGGGGCAGTGGGAAGGGGCCACAACGATGCAGTCTACCCAGCACTGACCCTCTGGCATTCCAAGCTTGTTGCCTGAGGTCATGTCCCGGAATGCCCCCGAACTCCTCCCTTCTCCCTCCCAGACTGCCTACATACCAACCACCTACCTTTCGGCCCGGCCTCTCCTTTTGGGCCGGGTGGGCCTTGAGGTCCTACGCTCCCCTGCTTCCCTGATGGACCCTCTCTGCCGGCTGAACCAGGCACGCCTCGAGGTCCTGGAGGTCCTGGGGGAAAGCACCGGCCTAGTCAGTGACGCTAACCCTCGTTGGAGGTGGGAGCACACGAAAAGACGAGAGCAGCAGCAGCAATTCCAGTCTTCCCTGAGAGAACCCAGTGCCACCTTCCAACGACCTTCCTCCTTCTTCCTGGGATGGGGTCTGTGCACATCTGCCAGCCTGTCCCAGGGGAGGCAGCTCCTGCAGACTGCCACATCCCATGCCCAGCTGCTCACCAGACGGTCCGGAGTCTCCCTTCGGTCCAGGCTCTCCCACAGAGCCATTGTCCCCTTTGGGCCCAACTGGGCCAGCTGGGCCAGGCGTCCCGGCTCTCCCTACAGCTCCTGGTAAACCTGTAGTGGCAGAAGAGATGGGTATAAACCTGGCCTTGGGCCCAGGAGGAGCCAGCTGCGTGTACCATCAGCCCCCTTGCATGCCTTCAAGATTCTACAGGGGGTAGACGTTCCGTCTCCACATTCTTGGTCCTGCAGTAATCCAGGAAATGGGCATCTTATAGATGCGGAGGACCGATTGATGGTTGCCAGAGGTGGGGTTGGGAAGTGGGCAGAATGGCTCTCAGGGGTGAAAAGATATTAATGTCCAGTTATAAAATAAGTTCTGGGGATGTCCTGTGCCGCACGGCCACTAAAGTTAAGAATGCAGTATCAAGGGACACCTGGGTGGCTCAGTGGGTTAAAGCCTCTGCCTTCGGCTCAGTTCATGATCCCAGGGTACTGGGATCAAGCCCCGCATCGGGCTCTCTGCTCGGCAGGGAGCCTGCTTCCCTTCCTCTCTCTCTCTGCATGCCTCTCTGCCTACTTGTGATCTCTGTCTGTCAGATGAATAAATAAAATCTTAAAAAAAAAAAAAAGAATGCAGTATCGCATATGTGAAAGTTGCTCAGAGAGTAGGTATTTCTTTCCTTTCCTTTTCTTTTCTTTCTTTCTTTCTTTCTTTCTTTCTTTGTGTGTGTGTGTGTGTGTGTGTGTGTAAAGCAATAGAAGTTTATTAAGCAAGGATACAGTAAAAAGCTCTCAGGAGTGAGAGGGGTCCCAACAGCGTTGTCCCTGAGGGCCTTTAGGGTTGGTCTTTTCTAGAAAGCTAACCAGGGAATTTAAATCCTTTTAACCTCTCTATCACCATTGAGCAAGGACTAGTGACCATACCTCCCATGGCTTACTTCTTTATTAAGGTCTGGTTATTTTTGTTGGTCACAAGTAATTATCTTAAAAAAAGACACCCACCCCACATGCTTAGAGCAGGGTGGTCCGGTTTGTTCCCTTATCTCTGGTTTCCCCACACTCCCACATTTTGGGGATTTCTGTGAGTCTGATCACATAGACCCCTATCTATCTCTCCCTAACTGGCCCTGCCTGTCCCTTACTCATTCCTCCTCCTGGAATAGTAACCCTTACTGCTGTTAGGGAATGGGACGATGGCCACTCTGGCTGCTTCCTGCTGAAATGAGGTGGTGGGCTGTGCGACAGTTAGAATCTATCCAGGGTTTAGTCCGGGGTCCCACCGTATGGTTCCCAGGGGTCCTGATGGGCAGCAAACGGTACATAGGTACATACATCAGCACATGCAAGAGGATGAACATAAAATAAGAATTAGGCCCAGAATTGTGATCACATCGCTTAGATAAGATCCGCAATTACCAATTTTGTCATAGGTGAGTGGATATCTTGATCTTATTTAATGGATCACAAATGTCGCATATCAATAGGGACACCTTGCAGGAATTAACCGTAATATTAAAACGACATGTGAGGAAATTCCTCGTACCCCAAATGGTGTAGCAATAGCAGGCAGTCAATAGTGGCACGGTTCTGGAAAAGTCCCTCTCTGACTTCACTTAATTCTTGGCTGAGTGTATCAGCGCCTGGGAAGTATCACTTAAAGTCCTGCTGAGCAAGTATAATGTTTTGCTTATTTTATACTGCAGTCCTATGTAAGTCCTGGAAGTCCCATAGTGAGTTTTGAGGCTCTTTTTCCTAGGAGGAGTGTCGTTTGTTGTATGTTTGGCTAAATAAAGCCTTTGTTTGCAATTGTACATCAACAGAGGTGGCTTCTAGGATAAACGACTATGAAATAAAACCATCAAGAAGTTCTTTTTGGGGGTGCCTGGGTGGCTCAGTGGGTTAAAGCCTCTGCTTTCGGCTTGGGTCATGATCCCGGGGTCCTGGGATCAGGCCCCGAATCGGGCTCTCTGCTCAGCGGGGAGCCTGCTTCCCCCTCTCTCTCTGCCTGCCTCTCTGCCTACTTGTGATCTCTCTCTGTCAAATAAATAAATAAAATCTTTAAAAAAAAAAAAAAGGAGTTCTTTTTGTTCAAGATCTAGCTTTAACTATATCCTAATTACAAGGAATTCCTGGCAAATGGGAGAAGACTTGTCACAGGAGATAAGGCGAAGTACATTATCCAATCCAGTCACCAAGAAAGTGAGATCACCCATTATCTCTGTAAGCTCATAGTTAACCCCATGCAGTGGGGGTACTCTCTGGCTTTAAAGGAGCAATTTTTGTTACCCCAGCCATGTAGAATTGGTCAAGGTGCTGGCAGAGTTACATAATCGCTGGGGGAATCACATCCATTTTTTTTTTTTTTTTTTTTGCTGTTCAAATAATCACATGTCCATGGGGTCCTGTTATTATCCCCACAGAATAACAAGAAAGATTGCTGATACATGAGCTATTGTGGCAATTTCTCTGAAGTTTACCTCAAGTCAGGGAGTAGATCTTAAAAGTTCTCATCACAACAAGAAAGAAATTGTATTACGCGTGGTGACGGACGCCGATGAGACTCCTTCGGTGATCATCTCACAATACATGCAAATATTGAATCATCATGTCATGCATTGGAAACAAAGACAATGTTATATGTCAATTACACCTCAATTTAAAAAGGCAAAAGCAACGGAATATGCTCTTGAAATTTTAGAAGAGACCAGATTGTTACCTATGTTATCACTATGTGCAACGAGATCCTGTTTCATGAGTGCGTACATGCGTGTGTAGGGCACGTGCACAAGCAGGAAAAGACACAGGAGAAGCACATACAGAAGTGGGACCAGTCGTTCCTTCCTCGTGACACGAGGTAATGGTAACTTTCTTCTCGCTTCTTCAGTGGCCACAAATTATTTTTGTATTGGAAAAATGATCAAGCCTATTTTTAGAAAGACGTGTTACTCCGGAAAGGCTGTCTAGTCCTGACGTTCCTCAAGATTTACCTCCAGAAGACTAAGGGGAGGAGATGACTTATCTAAGAGTTTTACACTCTTAGTTCTGTTCATTTGGTTATTTCTTTATTTTTTCACTGAGGCAAAATTCATATCACATTAACCTTTTCCATGCACACAGTCCAGTGGCAGTGGTCTGTGATTACCTCCTCTACTGAGTTCAAAATCATTTCATCAGCCCTCAAAAAAAAACCATAGCCACTAAGCCATCTTCCCCCCCATGCCCCCTCCTCCCAGCCCCTGGACACCACTGGTCTGCTCTCTGTCTCTATTTCCTACTTTGGACATTCCATATACATGGATTCCTACAACCTATGACCTTCGATGCCTGGCTTTTTTTTTAACTTAGAGTGATGTCCTTGAGGGCCATCCACTTGGCAGCGTGTCTCGGGGCTTCATTCCATTGTATGGCTGCGCAGTGTCCCACCGTGTGGACAGAACATGTCTTGTTCGCCCATTCACCTGTCACCGGGCATTTGGGTTGTTGTGACTAAAGCCACTGTCTACATTCACATGCACAAAGAAATGACACCTGACAGGTGGTGCTGACTCATTCATTCAGTTACTTGCTCACTGAGAAACCATCTGTGGAAGACCACAGCAGGCTTGGCGCTGGGCAGCACGCAAATGTTAGCACCAGGTCCTTGTCCGCGTGGGATTTGTCATAGGATTTTCAAATGTGAGGCACAGGTCAGGAGTGAGGAAGACAATTCACAAGATGTCCCTCACCCCGTCTCATCATCACCCCAACCCCAGCACACACGCGTGCCCAGAGCTCTCCTCCCAGAGGAAGAAATGGAACTTCAGGGCAAGGAGGACTTAGAGAGACTCGCAGAGGGAAGGTGACATTTCAGACTTGGAAACTGTGCTCCCAGGGGAGGAGGGACCAGGACTGCCTGGGCCAGAGCGAGCCGGTGGCAGGCAGCTGGTGCCTGGGATGAGTGGCTGAGAAGCTCTGTGCTCGGCGTGGTTACGATCCTCACTGGAAATGCAATGGAAGCATAGAGAGTTACAGCTTGGGCCCCACGTCCCATATTCAGCAGGGCCCTGTGCTGGGGCGGAGATGTCCTGCTCCTAGGCAGAGCCTGTCTTGGGATCCTCCCTGGCTGGGCTGGTGGCTGGTAAAAGGAGTGGTAGAGGTGTCCCATCCATCATGCACAAGCCCTAGAGGCCAGGAGAGGGGACACCCTCTTCAACAGCAAGCACCCATGCCTCCAAAAACACTAATTATGTGGCACCTGGGTGGCTGTCTTTAAGCATCTATCTTCAGCTCAGGTCATGATCTCAGGGTCCCGGGATGGAGCCCCATGTGGGGCTCCCTGCTCAGCGGAGAACCTGCTTCTCCCTCTTCTCCTCCCTCGCTGCTTGTGCTCTCTCATGCTATCTCTTTCTCTCAAATAAATAAAGTCTTTTTTTTTTTTTTAAGAAGCACTAATTTTGCATCCTAGTGTCCCCCAAAGGCCATCCCTGTCCCTTAGTGCAGCCTGAAGTGAAGCTTTATGGACCAACAATGTGGCCAGTCTTCACCACAGCAGATCCCTCCCCCCATCCTTCACTCCACAAGTACTCGCTGAAACTGCTACTTTGCAGGAGACAGCATCCTCAGTGCCGGGACGCGGCGGGGAGAGAAGCAGAACAAAATCAGATCCCTTCCTCATGGAGCTTAATCCCAACCGCAGAGAAACAGATCCTAAAAGTGAAAATGCACCACCTAGGTAATAAACCCTGGGTTTATTAGATAAACCTAGGGTTTATAATAAACCCTAGGTAATAAACCTAGGGTTTATAATAAACCTAGGTAATAAACCTAGGGTTTATTAGATCAGAGTAAGTGCCACGGAGGAAAAATAAAGCACAGAGAGTGTCAGAAGGGGGTGCGGTGTCTTCCGAGTAGGGTGGTCAGGGACAGATTCATGGAGAAGGTGGTCTGTGAGGAAAGCCTGGAGGAAGGCGAGTGACCCACAGGGACGGTTATGGGGAGAGCAGTGACAGGGTCCCGAGTAGGTGGGGGAAGGGCTGGGGGTGGCGAGTGTGGTTAGGGATCAGCAAGAAGCCAGTGGCCAAGTAGAAGGAGGCAAGGTCAGAGGAGTAGGCAGGGCGGAACGCCCTTGTGGGCTGCAGAAGGGTGTGTGGCTTTATTTCAAGGGAGATGCATGCCCTTGGAGGGACTCTCTTGCTGAATCCTTCTGGGCAGGGATCTTGGAGATGCTGAGGAATAAGGGGACTGTCCCTGGAAATACAGCCCCCAAAACAGGGTGGGGTCTTACTGACCCTCCATGATATGCCTGAGGCATTAGCACAGTGACCCTACTCCACGCCCCACCTCTGTTCAAGGTTTTCTTCTCTTTGGCCTATCTGGAACCCTGTGCGTCAGCATCTGCAGGGAACACTGTCATAAGTGCAGACTCTGGCCCCAGCCAGATGAACTTGGGTTGGGATTCTGAGGTGCTCCAAGCTCTCTAGCAAATTCCCAGACCTATAGTGGTTGAGTGACTAGTGTGTCTGCAGTCCAGGAGCCAGACTGAAGCCTGGTCCCCTGGCCCAACTGGGTACGGTTCCCTCTCCAAGCACCGACCAGAGGCCAGGCTTGGAATGTGCATGGGGGCGGGGGGTGGGATGGGAAGGGAAGGCATCTGCACAAAATGGTGAGAGCTCAGACACACTGGATGCTGCAGGGTCATAGGGTGACATTAGGAAAGGGTCCTCTAGGATTTAATTCAGGGCCCCTCTGAGAGTTGGAGAGAGTGGGGATTCTCTAAGATGCTGACACCTTCTTCTAAGTTCCCTTCCAGGTGGCCTTCCCCAAGCACCAGACCATTCATGTTGGGAGGAACTTTGTCGGCAAAGGATGGACAGATAGACAGAGATACTCACTCATCCCTTACCCTACAAAGTTTGGGAATGTTACCCATTCTTTCCAGCTTAAATGCTGTTAGTTTCCCTCCTCCCCAACCAAAATGCAAACTCCTGAAAGATAAAGACCTCCATGACAGTACAGACAAAAGGTTGATATCCAGGATCTATAAAGAACTCCTCAAACTCAACACACACAAAACAGACAATCATATTAAAAAATGGGCAGAAGATATGAACAGACATTTCTCCAATGAAGACATACAAATGGCTACCAGACACATGAAAAAATGTTCATCATCACTAACCAACAGGGAGATTCAAATTAAAACCACATTGAGATACCACCTTACACCAGTTAGAATGGCCAAAATTAGCAAGACAGGAAACAACGTGTGTTGGAGAGGATGTGGAGAAAGGGGAACCCTCTTACACTGTTGGTGGGAATGCAAGTTGGTGCAGCCACTTTGGAGAACAGTGTGGAGATTCCTCAAGAAATTAAAAATAGAGCTTCCCTATAACCCTGCAATTGCACTACTGGGTATTTACCCCAAAGATACAGATGTAGTGAAAAGAAGGGCCATCTGTACCCCAATGTTTATAGCAGCAATGGCCACAGTTGCCAAACTGTGGAAAGAACCAAGATGCCCTTCAACGGACGAATGGATAAGGAAGATGTGGTCCATATACACTATGGAGTATTATGCCTCCATCAGAAAGGACGAATATCCAACTTTTATAGCAACATGGACGGGACTGGAAGAGATTATGCTGAGTGAAATAAGTCAAGCAGAGAGAGTCAAATATCATATGGTTTCACTTATTTGTGGAGCATAACAAATAATATGGAGGACAAGGGGAGAATGAGAGGAGAAGGGAGTTGAGGGAAATTGGAAGGGGAGGTGAACCATGAGAGACTATGGACTCTGAAAAACAACCTGAGGGTTTTGAAGGGGCGGGGGGTGGGAGGTTGGGGGAACCAGGTGGTGGGTATTAGGGAGGGCACGGATTGCATGAAGCACTGGGTGTGGTGAAAAAACAATGAATACTGTTACGCTGAAAAGAAATAAAAAATTTAAAAAAAAAAAAAAAGACCTCCATGGATCCCACCATTGCCCTAGCCCAGCGCCTGCAAGGTCCCTTGTCCTAATTACTGGTTCACTGAAATCTGACACCTTGCCACCAAGACCCAGATCCTCCCCTGCGGGGAAGTACTTCTTGGATAATTCCCTTAATAATCAGTACCTTTGGGAACCTCATGAGAATTCACCTGACTGGTCCAGCAGGAAGATGCACCTTGATTCTGAGAACTTAATAAAAAGCAAAGCCTTGGCTCAGTTGTCACTATGCAGTCGATCTTATTCCCATTTATAGATGAGCAAACTGAGACTCAGGGACACTGGCTTGTCCCAGGGTGGGTCCCTGCTGTGGAGATGGATCTAGCTCTATAGCCCAAATCTGTCTGATGCACAAGCCCGTGTCTTTCCCCCTCCACAATGGGTGTCATTTGGCCTTTCTGCATCACAATGTTTTCAGCCAAATAGAGTTCCTTGTAAAATGTTTGGTAGGGTTAAATGAATTACTCAGGGAATGCCCAAGGCTGGACAAAGAAATGTGGGCTTCCTTCCATTTTCTCTGTAATGCATTAGGGCAAATCCTTCCGGTCAGACCTGAGTCTGGGACCACCGAACCTTCTTCTTTCCCATTCTCCATGCAGTATTAAAAATATTTCATACCCCGCACAGGTACCATTTCATCTGGATGAAAAACTGTTAATCCCTGGGGTCGGTTTCTGGAGAGCCACAAATTCCAAGTCCCCACTATTTCCTCATTCTTGGGGTGGGAGGACTCAGAAGACTCCAGGGGAGGAGTCAGGGCAGCTGGTCGTGGAGGGAGGCACCTGGGGCTCAGAACGGCTGGTCAGTTTTCAACTGGTAAAGCGGTGTTTCAGAAAGACCAAATGTCTTAAGGAAACCCATCCCTGGGGAGGAAGAAGTCCGCCTCTGAGCCTTCCACAGCGGCATGTCCAACGTTCCCCGGCTGGTTACAGTTCCAATGCCCACCCCTTTCCACCAGGACGAGCCCATGGCCCCAGCTCTACCTGGATCCCCCTTCTCGCCCCGGGGGCCCTCTCTCCCATCCCGTCCATCACGACCGGGCAGGCCATTCTCCACGGGGCTACACATGACCAGGGTGCAGGTGCTGGCCGCTGTTCTCTGGGAATAGGTCTTCATTTCTGCTCCCAGGGAGCTCAGGGGCTGTGTGAGCAGCATCAGCACGGAGAGAGGGAGGAGAAGCATGGCCTAGGCAGATGAACAGAAAGAGAAAGGACATGCTCTTGGTCCTAGGACATAGGTTAGGGCTTGGTCCAGCTCCTGAAGGTCAGGAGAAGCACCTTTCCACCTCCCCCCCTCCTATGGAGCTGAGGACAACAAGGCTTCCAGAGCCATGTAAGGCCCAGGTGAGCATTTGGTCTGGCCTGGGAGAGCATGAGTTACCCAGACGGAACCCAGGACATGGGTTGACTGCAGTATCCACCTATCAGATGCCCCATGCTGTCCTTTCTCAGGTCTTCCCTTGGACACTGCCACTGGCACAGGGGCTAGGATGTAGAATTCCTCACTGAAGCCATATGTCCCATCAGGAAAGATTCACTGGGTAGTTCTAGAAAGGACCTGTCCCCTTGCTGGACATCCTTCTCCCTGCCTATACTGTTAAGGTGGGTGGCTTAGCTCTGACAAAGCAAACCCATTTCCTCTCATTTGCTCTCTTGGATGGACTAGCATTTGTGTCATCTGCAGTGTTGTTCTAAAAAGGAGTCAGAGTGTCAGAGTCCTGGATGCTTAGTGATGTCTATCCTGAGCACAGGAATGTACGTGGTTGCTTGTTTTCCAGGTGATTTTCCATCCCTAGACTAGACACTGTCTCCATAAGGAAATTCCCATAGAGAACTCGGGTGAAAGTTCTCAGAGATACTAAATTAGCAGCTGGAGAGCCCCTGGGACACGTTGTGTTCTGCTTGGATGACCTAAGAGAATTTGAAAGAAAGGCCTCATGGCAGAAGGGGATGTGTGAGATGGGTTCAGTCTAGGGAAGGCTAGTTTGGGGATAAGAAACAGCAGATGTCCCATGGGGCATCCAGTTACCCTCTGACTGGGACCTGGGGACTAAGTGAGACCTGGGCAGGTACAGGGCCTGAGTCACCTGCAATGCTGGACTTTTACCTCTCTCAGAGAGAAACTGTAAAGTTATGAGCAGGTAAAGAGCCTGTGGGAGTGGCAGGGGCTCAGAGCAAAGGCTGAGGGACATGTGCAAAGGAGGAGGGGGTCACCAGGCCTTGTGGCAGAAGCTCAGTCATGAGCACCGAAGGACCCAGGCTGGAACAAGGGCATCGGCCGCTGGTCTGCAGTTACCTCAGCTCTGGGGCTCCGCACCCTAAATCTGGGGAAGGACAAAAAGCAACAAGCATTCTTCCCAGCTGCTCAAGATGCCACAGAAGGCTGCACGGTCCACTGCAGCAGGAAGGGGCCTCAGAGAGAGCTAACTCACAGGTTTTCAGACGTACGATTCAGAAGAGGCATTTTAGCTGGGGCGACAGAGGGAGTGGGCCGAGCCATAGCCCCCTCAACCCAGAGTGCTCATGCCAAGCTTTCAGATTCAGATTTTATTGAGGAAAAGGACTCCTCTGAAAATTGGATAGAAAATTAGTGACCTAGTCCGGTAAGTCTATTTTTTAAAGTAAACATTTGAGTCTAAGAGAGAAGCATGAATGTCCATGTCCCACAGGCAGCTGGTACGTGGATGGGCTTAGAACCCAGGCCCCTGAAGGCCTGGTCTGTTTTTCTCCTCTACCACCCTTCTTCCTGAGGAAATCAGCAATGGGGTGGAACTAAGAGAGAAGTTGAAATTGCATTTTCCACTGGGGCTTCCAGACAGTGGTGTCTGGGGTCCGACTGGATGTCAGCCAAGTGATCCACCCTCCCCCAGCCCGGAGAACTTAGGGAGCAGTGAGGGGCAGAAGAACGCCCCTCAATACCCCACTCTGCCCCCCACCCATCACACCTCCTAGACCAGAACAGCATCCCAGACCCTGCCTCCACAGCCCCAGAGGGATAAAGCAGCCACACGGGCAGGGAGATATTTGCCAGGCATTGGGAAAACCAAAAGGTGGCAAAGGACAGAAACACTCACAGTTGCTTCTTCTGGGCCTCCAGGATCTCCAGGCCAACTAGGCTTTCCTTGGCAGGCACCAGCTATTTATGCCTGTCTTGTAACCTGAGCAGCCCAGCCCCGTTCTGCTAAGAGCTCTTCCCACCAAGTGGGGCAATTTCTTCCTTGTTGACTCACTCTCACCTCCACCTGGGTTCTGGAAACCTGCCACTGACATTCATAACAATACACGCATATAGAGTATATAGAGCACTCTCGGGCTGTGATCTCACCCCGAACACCCTGAAGCCCCGTGGGTGATACGGCATCCTCAGGGTCTGTATTTTACAGATGTCCAAAAATCTGGGCTCCAGAGAAGACTGGCAAGTTGCACAATGATCTACCCTATTGCCAATGCGACCTGCATCCGCCGATTCCAAGGTCCAGGACCTGCTGTGCCCACTTCTCTTCCTCCTTCACCTCAACATTACTGCCCAGATATTGGGAAAGAGCGGGGAGCTCCTTGGCATATCCGGGCAGGGGCGGGGCAAGTGGAGGAACTGTAGAGGCTGCAGCCTGGGGGTGGGAGGGCAGTGGCTGGGGGAACTGCCACGTGGCGGGTCGTCTTTTACTTCCTGCTTTAGATCTCAGAGAGACCCCTTCTTGCCTTTTATGGGCTGGCCTTCCTTTAACTTCCTTGCCCTCATCTCCCACCTTTTTAGCTGAAGTTTGCCCTGTGCATTACTCAGGTGACTGGTTTGGAGCCCTGAGCAGCTGATATGCCGCTGCAGTCCTCCCCAAGGGGAATCTAACTTCCAATCACTGTAAGACAGTTGCCCACCCTCTTGCTTTGCTATCAAAGGCAATCTCTGGGGTTGCCTGGGTGGCTCAGTGGGTTAAGCCTCTGCCTTCGGCTCAGGTCATGATCTCAAGGTCCTGGGATCGAGTCCTGCTTCGGGCTCAGCAGGGAGCCTGCTTCCCTTCCTCTCTCTCTGCCTGCCTCTCTGCCTGCTTGTGATCTCTGTCTGTCCAATAAATAAATAAAATCTTATAAAAAAAGAAAGGCAATCTCTGCTTGCTTCTAGATTCTTGTGGCTTTATCTCTTGCATCTTGTTCTCTGCCTAGTTCCATGTACCAGCTGCCCCGTGTCTCCAAGCTTCTCCTTTGGCCACTCCATTGATGGTGCCAACTCATTCCTGTATTTTGATGCTCCCTGTGGGATCCCCTTGTATATTGTAGAATCTATAATGGCTCAATTCATAGGCAAAGGTCTTCTGTTTCCCTTATGGCAATTTTTTTTTGAAGCAGGATCTGTAGTAGGGCCACCTGCGCCCCTAATGACAACTCTTTCATCATTAACACACAGTCCTCCTCATTCTAGGATGTTCATGTTTCTCCTATTTCTCTCCCAAAATTTGGGAAGTTTTCCATCATTATTTCTTTAAATAGGCTTTTCCCCCCATGTCTCTTCTCCTTCTGGGATTCCCCCAATGCATATATTATTTCTTTTGATGATGTCCCATAAATCCTAGAGGCTTATTTCACTTTTTTTTTTCCTTCTCTGACTGGCTAATTTCAAAAGCTCCACCTTCAAGTTCACTGATCTATTCCTCTGCTTGGTCAAGTCTTTTGTTGAATCTCTCTTGAATTTTTCAGATCGGCTAGTGTATTCTTCAGCTCTAGGATTTGGTTGTTGTTGTTGTTGTTGTGATCTGACTCCAAACCAAGGGCAACAATAGCAAAAATAAACAATTGGGACTACATCAAACTAAAAAGCTTCTGCATAGCGAGAGAAACCATCAACAAAATTAAGACAACTGACTGAATGGGAAAGGATATTTGTATATGATGTATCCAATAAGGGGTTAATATATAAAATAAATAAAGAACTCCTACAACTCACTAACAAAAACCCCCAACAATCCAATTAAAAAATGGGCAGAGGATCTGAACAGACATTTTTCCAAAAATGAAGTACAGATGGCCAACAAGCACATGAAAAGATGCTCAACATCACTAATTGCTGGGAAAATGCAAATCAAAACCACAGTGAGATACCACCTCACAACAGTCAGAACGGCTAAAATTAACAAGTCTGGAAATGACAGATGTTGCCGAGGATTCGGAGAAAGGGGAACCATCTTACACTGTTGGTGGGAATGCAAGCTGGTGCAACCACTCTGGAAAACAGTGTGGAGGTTCCTCAAAAAGTTGAAAATGGAGCTACCCTAAGACCCAGCAATCGCACTACTGGGTATTTACCCTAAAGATACAAATGTAGTGATCTGAAGGGGCACATGTACCCAAATGTTTATAGCAGCAATGTCCACAATAGCCAAACTATGGAAAGAGCCTAGATGTCCATTGGCAGATGAATAGATAAAGATGTGGTGTACATATACAATGGAATGTGACTCAGCCAAAAAAAAGCAAAGATATCTTGTCATTTGCAACAATGTTATGTTATGCTAAGTGAAATATGTCAATCAGAGAAAGACAACTACCATATAATCTTGCTGATATGTGGAATTTAAGAAACAAAACATGATCATAAGGAGAGAGAGCTTAAAGTAAAACAAGATGAAATCAGAGAGAAAGACAAACCATAAGAGACTCTTAAGCATAGGAAACAAACTGAGGATTGCTGGAGGGAAGGTAAGTGGGAGGATGTGGAAACTGGGTGATGGACATTAAGGAGGGCACGTGATGTAACGAGCACTGGGTGTTATATAAGACTGATGAATCACTGACCTCTACCTCTGAAACAAATAACGTTATATGTTAATTGAATGTAAATTTAAAAAAAGAAACAAACACACAAAAAGCATTGAAAAAGAATTTACTGATATTTTTCAAAGAGGAACTGGACTCCAGAAGAGAACCAAAGTAACCAATTATTAATGACCACAAATATTTATTCTTTAGAATTCTGTGTTTTTCATTATTGAAATAGGAGAATTTGTTTCTTGTTTCACAGCAACATAACTGACTCAGAAATGAAAAGCTCATGTAATCCTAAGTCTAAGAAGTTTAGTAATTCACCTTCAGGGCTTGTACAAGTAATCTATTTTCTGGAATTATGCTACTACTTTCCTGCCTTGTTAATTCCCTATGTATAATGTTTAATTCCTTATGTTTTAATTCCTTATGTGTATTATTTGTCTCTTTATGTATATGACAGTTTCAGTGATGGAGCAGAGACTAAGAGTATAGTCAGTTGTCAAGTCCTGGCAATACTATTTAGCCAATTTACTCAATCTCTATAAGCCTAAATTTCCTCATCTGTAGTGTGAAATTAAAGATTATGCCTTCTTCGGGGCGTGTGGGTGGCTCAGTTGGTTAAAGTGTCTGCCTTCGGCTCCAGGTCCTGGGATGGAGCCCCACCTCAGGCTTCCCGATCAGCGTGGAGTCTGCTTCTCCCTCTCCCTCACCTGCCTACTCATGCTCTCTCTCTCTCAAATAAATAACATCTTAAAAAAAAAATTATGCCTTCTTCTTGACATAATAAATGTAAGTCAACATCTGGCAATATAAAAACATTAAATCAATTTTAAACAACAACAACAACAATAATAATAATTTAAAAAGAAAGTCCACGTGCAACTCTGTAAGGGAACATCACTGCCTTACATCCGATATCTTCCAGAAAATACTTAATTCCGAAAGAAAACAGCATTCTGGGATGTCTCTAGAAATTATGACATCATATTATGAAGAGTCAGATGGGTGAGAATATTATCCGTGGTCTTCTTCTGACATGTGTCGATTAGGGAAATGCAAACATATACCGTGAGCAACAGCGAGAAAGGAACAAAATTCTAAAGATCACCTTACTCAGGGGCGCCTGGGTGGCTCAGTGGGTTAAAGCCTCTGTCTTCTGCTCAGGTCATGATCCCAGAGTCCTGGGATCAAGCCCTGCATTGGGCTCTCTCCTCAGCAGGGAGCCTGCTTCCCCCTCTCTCTTTGTCTGCTGCTCTGCCTACTTGTGAAAAACTGTGAGCTGTGAGGGTCACCGAGCCAAATGACTAGATGACGAAGAGACAGACAAGCAACAATAAAAGAAGAGGTGGTAAAGAAAACAGAATAAATGGAAAAACTAGACAAGACCGCATCCCAACGATGAATTAAATGAATGCAAAGGCCTTAAAGAAAAGAGAGGTAGGGTGCCTGGGTGGCTCAGTGGGTTAAAGCCTCTGCCTTCAGCTCAGGTCATGATCCCAGGGTCCTGGGATCGAGTCCCACATCGGGCTCTCTGCTCAGCAACGAGCCTGCTTCCCTTCCTCTCTCTCTGCCTGCGTCTCTGCCTACCTGTGATCTCTGTCTGTCAAATTAAATAAAATCTTTAAAAAAAAAAAAAAAGAAAGAAAAGAGAGGTAAAGAATTTAGAGAATAGAAAGGAAATTATAACTGGAACGTTTTCTGAGCACAGAAAAAGACAGAAATGAGCTAAAGCAGCAAAACGAGTGGAAGAAGGGGCACCTGAGTGTCTCGGTCGTCTAAGTGTCCCACTCTTGATCTCAGCTCTGGTCTCGATCTCAAGATTGTGAGTTCAAGAAGTCCTGCATTGGGCTCCACGCTGGGTGTGGAGCCTACTGAGGAAGAAAGAAAGAAAAGAAAGGAAGGAAGGAAGGAAGGAAGAAAGAAAGAAAACACAAGTGGAAGCAAAGCTGTGATAATAAGACCACACAGGCTATCGACAAAGGAAAAGAGAGCCACTCATGAAAATGACAGGTGCCGAAGAGCCGTGAAAGTGAGTTACAGATAAAGGATGGAAAGCAGCGAGAATGTTAATAGTAGAATATTAAATTAGTAGGCCCCTTTATGGGCCGTGCAGACTCCTAAACAACTTTCCTGTGATAATTCGTAGAATCTTCAAGAGAAAGTTGCTGTTTTTGTTCCCACTTTACAGGTGAGGATGTGGAAATGCAGGTGGTCCAAACATAATGCCCAAGGTCATCCATCTAGTAAGGGACAGAGTTGAGATTCAGCCAGGAAGCCCGGACTCCAGATTCAGCTCTCCTAACATTGTGCCGTGGCACCTCATAAGGAGGAGTGACTGTGGGATAAAATCGGAAAAATCAAAACTTTAAAAACCCCAGAAGATGATGGAGAGACGTGGGTGAGAAAAGGAAACATGAAAGAGATGAAGATAAGATATGCAATGTGGAAAGAAGAGAAAACAAGGAAGAAAAAGAATGAGAGGAAAAAGAAAACCAGAAGGCAAATAAATGATGAAAAACAGAGAGGACACATACGGGAAAGAGGAGAACAACATGATGGTGAGCCTCAAGGAGAGACGGGAAGTCTTTTCATTCCATGTGGGAACCGAGGTGGAAGTGATCCACCTGAAGAAGTTGGCCGCCTCTCCCCCACACGCAGGTGGGATGCAAACCTTGAAAAAGGAAGAAATAAAAATTTCCTCAACGGGGAGATGACTAAGTTGACTGGCATTACCCTTCCTTTTCAAACAAAAGCAGAAAGCATGAGATAGAACATATGTATATCTGATAGAACAAAGTTTGTTAATTCATTTAAATGCCTAACACGTCACTGATACTTGATTCTACAAAGAATTATTATGTGAGGATTTGCAAAAGGCATATGAAAAGCGTTTTGAAGATGCCTACTTTATTGTGAAAGATTACGGACCACAGTCAGCAGATCACTTAACTCCTAAGCCTCCTTGTCTCCAGAATGACAGCACGTAAGTCACAATGCAAAGACCAGGATTTGTTCATCTTTATTTATAGACTATGATTTTTGATTGCCAGACACTTAGATCTAGTGGTGTACTGGTAAACCAGCTCTTTGAAGTAAAAAGTACTCATTAGTAGTGTTTGCTGATTTCCATGATTTTAAACTGCAAATGGTTTAACAACGGAATTGCAAAATTCCCGAATATGTTCTCGAGAGCTACTATGAGCCAACTCCCTAAAACACCGCTGCATTAAAAAAAAAAAAAAATAGTATCACGAATTTCCAGCTTTTTTTTTTCCTTTCTGAGCTCATGGAAAAGCATTTGTGGCAGAGATGTTGTGACACCAACCACTTTAATGTACAAATATGCCCAAGGGTGACTACGTGATTATTGAATGTTTGAGTACATTTAAAAAAGAAATCATCTGACCTGAAAGCATTCTTCAAAGTCTTCATCTATGAGGGCAAAGACTTTTTCAGGCTAAGTGTGTGCTACTCATATGCATGATAGCTCCAAAAATATGCAGCGACTTTCACTAATGTGAGAAAAATAATGTATTAAACTCTGGCTACTTCCTTGCGCTAGTTACCGGAAGTCGTGTGGCCTCAGCAAAGCCATTAAGCCAAGTAGCCTCCCTATACAATTAAACTCACCTGACAAATTGTTGAGAGAATTACCCGCACCAGGTCAAGACCTCATCCTCCCTGTAGAAGATATTGAGGCCTCAAAACTTAATCCCATCTGCTCATAACACCAGGCTCTAGTCACATAATATACACTTGAGTTTTGCCTCTCAGATAGAAAATACCTTTGATCGATACTTTGATCTAACCCACTGTATCCTCCCTCACAGTTTAACCAATTAATAGGTGTCCTGATGCTTCTGCCTCTCCGTCCCCATCTATAACCTTTGGTTTTATAAATGTCTGCACACCTTCCCTCCGCCCGTGTTATCTCCTCCTGGTGATAGGATTACAAAACCGGAAGTGTGTTTCAAAGTCTTCTCTGATAAGATCTCTAGAAACAGGGAGGCAGTAATGAACAATACACCCGGCAGGGCACATATTCATTCCATTTTCCCCTCTCTGCATTTAGAGTCAACTCTTAACAAGGAAGCTCTTGGGAACCCAATACCTAACTTTGAAACAATGGTCCACAACATAATTGTTGACAAATAATGAAACGCTATCATTGCTTCCTCAATCCTGGAGTCAGTCTAGGGATGCATTTCTGGGTGTTTTCTATGGAAAATCTGATAACTCATGATAAGGCTTCTATGCTAAAGACACCAATATCCATGGATCTGCTGTTATGGCCTGGGCATTGTGCACAAATGTACATCTGTACTCTAGACTGATTATTGCAGAAATTATCAGAAAAGAAGCTTTAAACACAGGTGGAAACTTGGAAGCAATGAATACATTGGAGAGTACCGTTGCAGAGTAAATGTCATCCCACACTGCTTCCTGGACATTCTTTCCTCAACATTAATTCAAATGAACCCAGTGCCACTCAGCCCACCAATCACATGTTCCCACAGAATACACTTTTATTACTAGGATTTAAGTAAATGCTATCTCTGTCATCTGGAACATGAGCATAAAGAGAAAGAAATATTGTTCTTCCCTGTATGCCCTCAAACTGAGGTCCCCATAGTCAAAGGCATACTGAATGTTATAACATTGAGTACAACATCCTGATCTCAGAATTTTTCTCTAGAAAGTTGCTTTGAGATCTTCATTGGCAGTTGGAACACAGCCTCTCCTGATATAATTGTGCTTTTTCCAGGTATCTCTTTGAAAACTGGATAAATGCAGATTACTTCCACTTCCATGTTGATTATGCCATTCAAAATATTTCAGTATGGGATTTGGGCTATTTGTCCTCTGATAGCTACACCATTCTAGCAGTTCTGTCCAAATAATGCTTGGAGGGCAGCCTTTCATTCTTAGGTATGATGTAAGCTATGGGCTTATCATATATGGTCTTTATTATGTTGAGGTAAATTCCTTCCACATATAATGTATTGAGAGTCTTTATCATGAAATGATGTTGCATTTTGTCAAGGGTAACATGTATTGTCAAAAAAACCCACAAAAACATTTATTGTCAAATTTTTGTCAAATGCATTTATTGAGATGATCATTTGATTTTTTTCTTAATTCTGTTAGTGTACTATATGACACTTATTGATTTGGTATGTTGAACCATCCTTGCATCCCAAGAACAAATCTCAACTGACTGTGGCATATGATCCTTTTAATATGCTGTTCAATTGGGTTTGCTGGTGTTTTGTTGAGGGGCACCACGGTATTGCGAGACTTATCTCCAGAAGATTGATGAAATTCTGACAATAAATATTATAGAGAAATTACCTTGTGCTTCTGCCAGGAGGAGGGCAAAAGGAACCATTTTTTAAATACAGCAGAGCATCCTGTTCTTCTTAACAAAACCTACACTCAGGAAGAACTAGTTAATCAGACCTAGCCTGCTGAGATCCTATCAGAACTGAACCTGACCTGGTAAGAGGTGAACACCTAACTCCCGCCAGCTCTAGCCCTCCATGTGGGAGAAGCCTACCCATCTTCTCCCACCTACAAGTGGACAAAAGAATCCAAGAAACAATTGTGAATCCCACAGTCCGGAGGCATAGACTTATAAAAAGATTAAGTCCTACGATGTGGATGGAACTAGAGGGTATTATGCTTAGCGAAATAAGTCAATTGGAGAAAGGCAACTATCATATGATCTCCCTGATATGAGGAAGTGGAGATGCAATGTGGGAGGTTTGGGGGGCAGGAAAAGAATAAATGAAACAAGATGGGATTGGGAGGGAGACAAACCATAAGAGACTCTTAATCTCACAAAACAAACTGAGGGTTGCCGGGGGGAGGGGGGTCGGGAGAGGGTGGTGGGGTTATGGACATTGGGGAAGGTATGTGCTTGGTGAATGCTGTGAAGTGTGTAAACCTGGCGATTCACAGACCTGTACCCCTGAGGCTAATAATACATTATATGTTTATAAAAAAATAAAAAAACTAAAATAAAAAAAAAGATTAAGTCCTAATCATAGAATGATAGAATGCTTCCCCCCTGCCCATACCTCACTACCACATTACTAAAGGTCTAGAAAAGCAGTTCCTTTTACCCAGCACACGGTGCCTGGCTACCAAGAAAAACTTACATATTTATGGGTTCACTTTTCGTGGAATCTTAAAAAGATGAACTCATGGAAACAGAGAGGAGATTGGTAGTTGCCCAGGACTGGAGTCGGTGGTGGGCTTGGGGGCAATGAGGAGATATCCATCAAAAGGAATAAATTTCAATTATAAGGTGAGTATGTTCTAGGCATCTAATGTACAGCATGCTGACTACAATAATACTGTATTGTATACATGAAATTTGCTAAAAGAGTATCTTAAATGTTCTCACCACAACAAAAAATGGTAATTACGTGAGGTGATGGATGTGTTAACTAACTGTATTCTGATAATCGTTTCCCAATGAATATATATATAGAATCATCACATTGTACACTATAAATTTACACAATGTTTTATGTCAATTACATCTCAATAAAGCTGGGAAAAATTACAAGGCATACAACAAAAAAAAAAAGAGAGAAAACACAATTTGAAGAGACAGAGTAAGCATCAAAACCAGACTTGACAGGGATATCGGAGTATCAGACCCAGACTTTAAAACAACTGTGATTAAGATGATAAGGACTCTAACTGATATAGTAGATAGCATGCCAGAACAGAGGGGTAAAGTAAACAGAAACAGGGAAAAACTAGAAAGAACCAAAAATAAATGCTACTGATGAAAAAAACTATAATGAAAATGAAGAATGCTTTTGATCAATGCTTATTGGTAGACTGAAAACAGTAAGTATCTCTGAAGTAGAGGATAACTTGAAAGCTTTTATATTATAAAGCTATTTATATTTATTTATATTTCTTATATTTATATATATTTATTTATATTATAAAGCTATATATTTAACTATAGCTATAAAGTAGAGGATAACTTGAAAGTACTTTTAAAAAAACTCTGAAAGTACTTTTAAAAAAACTCTGCCTACAGGGGTGCCTGGGTGGCTCAGTCAGTTAAATGTCTGCCTTCAGCTCTCAGGTCATGATCCCAGGGTCCTGGGATGGAGCCCCACATCAGCCTCAGCTCAGTGGGGAGCCTGCCTCTGCCCGTCTCTCTCCCCTCTGCTTGTTCTCTCTCTATCTCTCTGCCAAGTAAATAAATGAAATATTTAAAAGTAAACAGATTAATTAAAAATTTAAAAATTTAAACTCTGCCTACAAATCTGATAACCTAGATGAAGTTGACAAATTTCTTTAAAGACACCATGTGCTAAAACTCCCATAAGAAGAAATGAACCAAAAAAGGTAGAGGAGGACATCAGCAAGATAGTGAGCTAGGAAGTCTCAATGCATCTCTCCCCCAACAACAACAACAAAATTTTTAATAAAAATAACTAACTGAGGGGAGCCTGTGTGGCTCAGTGGGTTAAAGCCTCTGCCTTCGGCTCAGGTCATGATCTCAGGGTCCTGGGATGAGCCCTGCATCGGGCTCTTTGCTCAGCAGGAAGCCTGCTTCTCCCTCTCTCTCTGCCTGCCTCTCTGCCTATTTGTGATCACTGTCTGTCAAATAAATAAGTAAATCTTTAAAAAAAAATAACTAACTGAGATAAGTCAGTTGGGAAAAGACAAGTGCCATATGATTTCACTCATATGTGGAATTTAAGAAACAAAACAAAGGAAAAAAGAGACAAACAAAAGACAGATTTTTAACTATAGAGAACAAACTGGTGGTTCCCAGACGGTTGGTGGGTGGGGGATGGGTGACATGGTTCGTAAAAGGGGACTAAGAGCACACTTATCATGATGAGCGCTGAGTAATGCATAGGATTATACATCTGAATGTATATTATACACCTGAAACTAATATAATTCTGTATGTTAATTATACTGGAACTAAAATTTTTCTTTATTTTAATAAATAAAATAAGGGAAAAATAAAAATAAATAAATGTCCCCAAAAATAGCTCAGAGAAAGCTCTGGACTTCTAAAAAGCAGCCAAAAGCCTAGAGACCTCAAAAGTTGAGAAGGGCCACATCGAAGACTACAGGAAGTACATTAACCTGTATCTTCCCATTCCCCAGTCAAGAGCAGCTTGGAACCACAAGGGATCCCCTAAGAGAAGTGTCACTGCGGGGGGAGAAAGAGAGCAGGAGAACCCCAGAGAGCCTCACTGCTGTGGACACGTGCAGGCTTTGCTACCCAGGTATCCCACAGTCTGCAGCAGTGCCGCTCCCAGCTGGTAGAGCGGCATGAGTCCCCGCCACTGTGTCTTCTCCCGGGAGCTGGGACTGTCTCTTGGGGTGATGCTTGCCCCCAGAAGTCCCAGTTGCCACTGTGCCCCACTCTCCGGGATCAGGATACCACAGCCCCTCAGACGGGAGCAGCCTCTGGCCTGCGCCCCACCCACTGGATCTCGGGCTGCAGCTCTGAACTGTCATTGTGAGGACTAGCCAGCTGTTGCCCTGAGCCCTTTCCCCTGGGTCCCGGGTCACGGCTCCGACTCATCATTGCCACTGTTCCCCTGAGCTCCATGATGCACCCAGGTTGCCGCCCTGACAGGTCATCACCCAGGAGCAATGCCACTGTCCTGAGCCTGCAGAACCCCAGGTGACAACTCTGAACCATCACTGCCCGAGAGCACTGCCAGCACCGAGTCCAACTCCCCAGGCCCCCGCTCATGGCCCTGACTCCTCATTGCTGGGGACAGAGTCCCAGGACATGGCTCTGAACTGTCCTTGCCTTCCTGTGCGGCCGCTGCTGAGTCCTACCCACGTGTCGACTCATGGTTCTGAACTGTTAACAGCTCTGATTCCAGCTCCCCAAGCATGGCTTTAGTGAACCACCTCCCATCAGAGCATACTGCCGCTGACTCATGACTACCCCTTGGGGCCAGATTTGAGACTTTGACCTACCATCCCCAGGCTGCGCTGCCAGGGTACTCTGGCCCCTGGGTCCAAGCCATGACTGCAGCTCGTCAGGCCAGGGCCAATGCTGCTGCCTTCCCCCCCAGCCCCACTAGCCGGAGTCACTTCGTCCTGCAGATAAAAGAAGAACAGGAGAACCCAAGAAGCCTTCACCTCTGAGGACCCCAGCAGCTCTACTTACCAAGGCCACCTGCATGACTTCTGCAATGTCAGCCCCAGGAGATTCCCACTATCTGTCCAACAGCAAGTGCCGCTGATAAAGCCACCACGATGCCCTCCCAGGAGCCAGAGATGCTGCATCCCACCAGCATCCACAGAACCACCTCCAGATGGAAGTTTTTCCCCACAGAAGCCAGTCTGAAAAGACCGAAGGACATGACTGTGCAGAGCCATCAATGCAAAACCAGCAGAGACACGAAATGTAAGGAAACACGATGCCACCCATCACCGTAATTGTCAAGTAAGTGACCCCAAAGAAATGGGGAGCTGTAAGTTATCTGAAAAAATTTTTTGTTAATAATTATTTTAAGAAACTCCATGAGAGTCAAGAGAACACAGACAACTCAGTGAACTCAGGGAAACAATAACATTGTTGGCGGGACCCTCGTGCACGCTTGGTGGCAATATAAACTGGCCCGCCACTACAGGGGGACGGGACAGATGGGGGTGTAAGGATCCATGTCTGAAACTAATAGATGCATAAGTCCTGGCGAACTAATAGAGTACAGAGACCACAGACAATATAGCTCCACTGCAAACACTCAACTTGCTAAGAGATTCCATTTCAGCTGCTCTCACCACTAGAGGAAATGCCGATGATGAGACATGAGAGAGGTGTGAGCTAATGTGACAACGCAGTCACACCGCAGTATAAATGTAACAACTCCATGTGCTGTACACTTAAACTTACACAATGTTACATGTCAATTTTATCTCAATTTTAAAAATTATCCTTATTTTTCTATTTTCTCCTTCCTTTTGAAGTGATCGTTTCTAGACTATGTTAGTGTATAGCAAGGTGTGTGTCGTTCTACTTTTGTACAACAAAAATATCCTTGAAAAAATAAATATTACTTCATTGTGTTATCAAATTGCATTCTGCTCCATTGTACAACTTTTCAGTCTTTCACTTTCTCTTTTTTGCACTGGAAGGTGTTAGAATGAGGTCAGGACACACAGATCTAATTCATAGCTTATATCTGCAAACACACCAGTGTCACACTACTACAAAGAGCCATGCAGTGGATAGCCTTTATGGTGTGTCTAGGTACCTATTAGACACTAAAACACAAGGGGCAGACTATTCCAACCCCAGTATTTATCATCAAAGTACAACCAACATAAGTTATTGTGCATAATATGAACTGTACATTCATTAATCATCTGGGAATCAAAACAGACACGCATGTGTGTGTGCATACACACCCACATATTAGTGGTACAAATGTGTCTGAAAAGGTTCTGATATAACAATTTGACAACATTGATACCATGCCATTAGTTTTATTTTTAAATCATTTCCCAGGATAATTCTGTTCCCCTTATGTGATTCTCAGGATTTGTCAGAGGTGGGAGCTCTTAGGATCACTATCACCTTCCCAGATTTGCAGCATACATGTAGAAAGAGTTCTACAGCTTACGAAAACGGATCTGATATTTGCCAACTGAAATAATTTAAGTTTTGTATAGAGTGTGAGACAGGTGTCTCCTTTATTCTTTTCCATGTAGATGTCTAAGGTCTTCTAATACCATTTCTTGTAAAGCCTATACTTTTTCTTCTTTTTTTAATGAAACTGCCTCTGCTTTTTTTTTGTTTTGTTTTTAAGATTTCATCTATTTATTTATTTGACAGAGTGAGGGAGAGAGAAAGCGAGAGAGAGAGAGAGAGAGAGAGAGAGAGAGAAAGAGAGAGAGCACGAGCTGGGTGAGGGGCAGAGGGATTTAGCAGGCTCTCCACTAAGCAGGGAGCCTGATCCAGGACTTAATCCTATTCTAAGCATTCTCAGCAGAAAATGTGAAAAACATTCATAAATTGTTTACCCTCCCAAGGAGATCTGTTGCTGAACGGCAGTATGGTTGGTGGATTCTTACCCAGGCCGGGGGGGTGAGTCCCAACTCTCCCGCCAAATGGAAAGGATGCTCTGACCTTCTTGCCCCAAGTCTAAGATCCACCTAGATCACTAACCAGTAAATCCAGTTCCTGCTTCAGAGGCAAAACAGTGGCTTCTGGCACCCAAGTCTCCGCCCCACTTCAACAGGCGTTCACGCGAGGCGCCTGACAACCCAAGGGACCTGGACCTGACCTAGAGCCAGAACTCGACACTTCTGGTCCACAGCTCTCAGGTACAGTGGTCAGAGAGGGGCAGGACTCCCTGGTTGTGTCCCCATGCTACACTCCACACACCGGCTAGATGTAGTGTTCTTGCAGAAGAAAGCCCCAGAAGCCCCAGCCTGGAGTCTGACCCCAAACTTGCACCAGCTCCTGGCTGGACGCCTTTGTCGCAAGCACGCATGCGTGCATGCACGCATGTTCTGAGAAGGCGGCAGGGACCTCAGGGGAGCAGGTGCCTTTTGACAGCCCTGCGGGGAGCAGGATCCACCGCTCAAGGCTGAGTCGAGAGGTTCCTCTGAGCTGGTCCACAGGGACATGCACCTACCCAGACCCGACTCCTGGCGCCCTCCTTGGCCTGAGGAAGTCCTGTCCACAGGGAAATACAAGCTCCATACATACTATCTGGGTTTTTCCAAAAAAACTGCAAAATTCAAAATACATTACTACATATGCTCTAGGCATAAAGAGGATGTTTCCAATGACTTTATGGCAATACATTTGAAAATTCAGGTGAAATGGATATTGAGGGGAAAATTCAACTTGCCAAAAATAGCTCAAGGAGAAATGGTTGTCCTATAATCATTTAAACACATAATTAGTAGACCAAACTCTTCTGATAAAGAAAACATCAGACCAAACTGATTCATTAGGAAATTCATTTAATGAAGGGATAAATTTTTACACAAGATTTTAAATGGTAAGGGGTGGCATACATAATTCATTCCAGAGCTATCTTAACATGATCTAAACCCCTAAAGATAGTGTCAGTAGAGAAAATTATTAGAGACCTTCTCCTTCCTGAACAGAGGTTGTGATCTTACTAAAAATATTAGCAACTAAAAAAATATATATATTAGCAACTTTAATCCAGAAATACATAAGGATACCTCATAACCTAATTGGGTTATTCCAAGAACACAAACATTCTTTAATATAAGAAAAATCTATGTAAATCCCTACATGAACAGGTTACAGCATTAGAAACTATATTATGGTAATCAATGAAAAAAGGGAATTGAAATTTTCAAAATCTGTATAGGAGGAAATAAACTGAGCCAATCAGAAGTAAATGGATTCCTTTGGCAGAAACTGATAATACATAATATAGTAAATATCATACTGAGTGTGAAATGGGAAATGTAGACAATGATGCTACCCCCTGCTATAACTCAGTATATATAGGCTATGCATCATAATATAAAAGGTATTTTCTTTTCCTCCTCACCTATTGCAACTCTCCATGATTCAGTGAATATAAACCTAGCCCATGTTTTTGTTCTTGCTGCATATATGTGTACCAAGAATAACCAATGCTATTTATTGCTGAAGCTCTTATTTTTATAAACATCATGCTATAAAAATTGGGCAACTTGATTTTTCACTGAACATTGTATACCAGAACTCTGACCTAGGCAGTTCTGGTCTATTATTTTGAATTATGCAGGATTATTACTTTATGTGATACTTATTCAGGGGCTCTGTTGTGTAAGTACATGCAAGTTTCTTTAAAGGATACATCCTGTAGCAGACTTGCCAAACATCTACAACTTCAATAGGAATATCAACTACGAATATTTCCTAGTGGTTGTGCAAAGTGACTATGCAAATCATACTAATCACAGCTGCTAGTTCCCCACCTACTCTCAGTCTGATTTGTAGTAACAGACGGGAGATATTTGCAAAGTGAAATAGATCTGCATGTCATATTGCCTTGGAAAAGACGTAGGAGACATGATTTATTCTGCAATTAATAGGACACGATTTGGGTTAAAAATCTAAAATATGTTAAAATACATTACACAGTGTAGGGGAACGCATACAAGACTGACAGCAAATGCTCCAAAATGTTTGAGAAATGATTCTGTACCCTAACACTCAAAATTATGAAAACCATTTCAAAGTTGGAGGTTCACCGACACCAGGCTAGTCCTCAAAAACTCTGGTTTAACAACACAGCTTTTAGATGCTCGACTGGGTACTCTCAGATCTTGTGAGATCCTGTTGGTGCCCATTCACACTCTAAATTGATTCCCAGGCAGCAGCTCTCAGCCAAGAGGACCGGTGAGGGCTGCCTGCCGGCTCAGATACAGGATTACCCTGGGGCTCTTTGGAGCTCTGCTTCCAGTGCCTGCCTCCATTGGTCTCACCCAAGGGGCTGCCTCCTAGTTGACCAAGCTGACATTGTTGGGATGGCCTTTACGGTCAGGGCTCCAGTAAAGACATGTGGCTTCTGCCCTGCTTCTGCAAGTAGAGAGATTTGCTGCAGCAGCCTTGCAGGCTAATCCAAGGGCAACCTCCACCCCCCACAACCCTCCCCACCCCAACAAAGTGCAGGGGAGGGTCCTTTGTATCCTTGTAATTCTTGTAGGCTATCTTGTCTCTGAGGTGGGGGGAGGGGACGATATCTAGGGCAGATGCTGTGTAAGAGCCTCTTTCTTCTGAAGCCCAAACTGCTGCTCATTGACACCTGTGGTTCTCCCTGTTGGCTGGTTTTCTACTCCAGACTCTAGTCCAGCTTTTCTCCAAGGCACTATGAACTGCACAGTCAGAGGCTGAGCCCTGGGGGACACTGCCGCCCTACTAGGAGGACCATCAGCTCATGGAGCTTTCCTGAACACAGGGCTTAGGCTCAGGCTCTAGAGAGGCCATTGCCTTGGGCTGCTGTGTGGATGACCACGGGATGATGACCTATGGCTGTTTTTTTCTGAAGCTTAGAACCATTTTCTGGAGCCACATCCTTGGTCCCAGTGGTGGACCTTTGCAGACCCCTCAGCCCAAAGCTGCTGCCTTCTCCTGCTCACCCTGTGTTAGCAGAGACCTGCCCACTACTGGTTTGAAAGCCGCCCTGCTGTTGTGACTGAAGGGAGGGCACCTGCTGCCCTGTATCCCCAGGATTCAGGTGCATGAGCAGCTGATCCTGAGACACAATTTGTCTTGATTCCTCTGAAGCCGAGGCTGCTGTAGAGGACAGCAAGTAGCCATTCTGCTGCTGACCTTGATACAGTGGGTAAGGACAGCAGGCCTGCTGCTGCTGCCACCTCTCCTCTTGCTGACTATGAACTTGTGGCAGAATGGAGGCCCTTGCATTCCAGCTCTGCCCGGTGTTGGGCCCATGCTTCTCAAGATACTGCACAGAAACAGAAGGATAAAGATAGATCGCTGACCCATAGCTATAAGATGAACAGTTGGGATACAATCTATTCCCTGTGTCACCCGGATACTCCGAAGCACAGCTCAGTTCTTTTTTAATGCCTGGGACCCCAGTGTCCCCCAAGCCATCCTGTTGACTGGGAACCCACTGTGTCTCAGGAGAGAGATAGCCCCTGCCTCCTAGAAGACCCTTTGGGGTAGAGGAGCAGGTCTGTTCTGGGGCCCCGATGGGAGACTCTGCCTGGGGGTTCTGGAGGCTTCCATGTGAATGATCCTGGATAGGGATCGCGTGCAGTTTCCTAGCAGCGGATATTCTCTGTCTCTCTTTCAGTGGCAGGCGGGCTCTTCTGTTCTGGAACCAGTTCTAAAGAGAAAAGAAACTCATGATTTATCAGGTTGGCTTATCTGGTATCACTGCACAGTGCATTTCCAGAAGGTGGGAGAGATCATAGTTCGGCCTCATCTCAGTGTCCCATCCGTGACTCTCCTCCTGACCTTAAGTGAGAGGTGGGAAATAAAGGCCTTCTTTCCTGGGGCTGCACGTGTGGTGATGAAGCCATGCAGCATAGTTCCAAACGCCCAACCGCCTCACTCCTGTCTGTGCACCTTTCCAAATCCACCCCCAACCTGTTGATAGCCTCCCCAACCTGTTGATAGCCTCCTCTGCCTTGAGACAGAACTCACTCCCAGCTGTTCCCCAAGCACACTGAATTTTCCCCACACCACAAGTGTTTTGGGTTTTTTTGGTTTTTTGGTTTTGTTTTTCAAGTAGGCTCCACGTCCAGGGATGGAGCCCAATGTGCAACTCAAACTCTCGACTCTGAGATCAAGACCTGAGCTGAGACCAAGAGTCAGATGCTTAACCAAGCCACCCAGGTTCTGCCCCCACACAACTTACTTACTTTTACTCAAGCTGCCACACCAGAATGAACTCATGACTCCACATGTTCTAAATCGTGTTTCGAAATTTGTTTTCCAAGGCTACACATAGGCAAGAGCTTGACTCATAACTTGACTGTGTATGTGATGTGACCCTATGTATTCTACTTAGCACTTCCAGTCTCCCTTTTTTTTCCTCCCTAAAGTAAGTTATACACGCCAACCATAATCCCTAGGACTTTGTGGGGGTGGGTTGGAAATGATGCAATGCTTTCTGAGACAATCCATTCTAATAAGCCATGGTTGTGGTAGGTCAGTTAGTCCCGCAGCATGGGTAACAGTGTCTGAGGGGGGCCTTTGGCCATTTGCACACTCTTGGAATCCCCTCTGTCTCCAAGTTCAGGAATGCTTGCGGCCATTAGTAGCACTGAAGCTGGAAGGATCTCTGATTCACTCGTGATGATTGCTTAAAACAAAACTCTATGCCCAATGAATCTGACATCTCCAAACACTCATTCTGACAACTGCCCAACATCGATAATTTTACAGAAAGCAGAGTTGCAAGAGTCAGTTTGTCAGACATCGTAGGGCCAATTAGAAGATCATCTCATGAAGACTCAACCAAAAAGCAAGTGTGCTCACTTCCTCTGATGTAACAGCCTCCTAGGATCCTCTCCCAAGACATGCTTGCTTCCTGATCACATCACAGGCATTTTTCTCCAAGCATGTGCATCCAACTCTCTAATTTGAACAGTCATGTGTGAACTTCCTATTATGAATCCTCTTATAAAACTATCCCTCTGCCAAGTATGGACAATGAAAACATTTTTAAAATAAAGATTAAAAAGCAGTTTGAGGGCACCTGGGTGGCTCAGTGGGTTAAAGCCTCTGCCTTCGGCTCAGGTCATGGTCTCAGGGTCCTAGGATCGAGCCCTGCATTGGGTTCTCTGCTCAGCGGGGAGCCTGCCTCCTCTCTCTCTCTCTCTGCCTGCCTCTCTGCCTACTTGTGATCTCTGTCTGTCAAATAAATAAATAAAATCTTTAAAAAAAAAAAGGGGGGGGGAAGTTTGAACTTGAGAAACGCAAGTCATGGATCCAGAAATGTAAAGAAAACACAATATTTAAATATTTAAAAAAAAAAAGAAAAGAGGAAAACACGGCCTAAGAATGTTTATGTATCTGACCACCCAGTTCTTTCCTGGTTATTAACTTATTCAGATTTTCTTTTTCTTTTTTTTTTTTTAAGATTTTATTTATTTATTTGTTAGAGAGAGAGAGAGAGAGAGAAAACGCAAGCACAGGCAGACAGAGCGGCAGGCAGAGGGAGAAGCAGGCTTCCTGCCGAGCAAGGAGCCTGATGTGGGACTCGACCCCAGGACACTGGGATCATGACCTGAGCCAAAAGCAGCTGCTTAACCCACTGAGCCACCCAGGCGTCCCTTATTCAGATTTTCTCCTTATTTGTATGGAATCACTGGTTCGTATTTTCCTCACAGTGTTTCTAGTTCATGAAACTTTTACAACAGAACATCATTACTCCATTGTATTTGCCTATACTTTTTAGCCTTCAAAGCTACTTAGGTCTTCCTGTTGTCAAGCAACCAATCAATCAAGTGATTTATGGACAATAACAGAAGAGAAATATGATAATTGTGTGTATAAAAATATCACAATTCTAATAATTTCATACAGCTGATGATTCACCAATCGTTTCCAAAATTGTAGCTGAGATTTGGTTCATGATGGGGCACATGACAGGCTCAGTCAGATGAGCACGTGACTCTTGATGTGGGAGTCCTGAGTTTGAGCCGCATGTTGGGTGTAGAGCTTACTTAAATAAATATAACTTATAAAGATATTGGCTCATACAACAAATAGTTGTGAAGCAACCACTAAAGCTGTAAGGTATTGTGCCAGTTGGGGGGACCCTATCAAGTCCTTTCTCCTGTACTTCAGACCTGTTCGTCCCAACGGTTTACTTCCTATCTCTTCCTGGAGGTTTAACTGGCAAACCAAACATTGTGTGTCCATAGTGAAACTCCTAATGCTTCTGTCTGTCATAAAACCTCCATTCCCAGGCCTTCCCTATATTAAATGCAACTTCAATCTTCCATTTGCTTAAGCCAACATTTTGGAGCCCTCTTTATTGCATATGCTATGAGACAGAATGCAGAGCTCTCTTAGCAAACAATCACGAGTCTTTCCATCTTGTCTGTACTACAGCCAGTGGCCTGGTCCAAATCACCACTGTCCTTCTGATTCGAGATAATTGCAGTATGTTCTTGACTGGTCTCTGCTTCCAAACTTGCCTCACAAGTGTCAGATTTTTCCAGGAAACACAGAACATATTCATACCCACATTGAGATGAACAAGAAAAGTGACCCAGATGTCAATACTTTGTCCCATGTGATGAAATACTATTAAGCTTTTTCTTAATTCCTTGCATTTTCCATATTGTCTACAAAAGATAGAGCAAAACTTTGAATATTTCACTTACATCAATCGCATATATTTGACAATACAGTCGTTCAGCCAGTTTTCTTCGAATGATAAAATCAGGGTAAGGAGTTTCTTCAAATACGTGATTAAGTAGGCACAATTCATCCTTAGTGAATTTACGTCTTGGTTTTCTGTTTACTCTTCTCCCTTTTGTTTCTCTTACTTTGTTATGACCATCCTCATTTGGGAATCCTGAAAAGCCTATAAAGGGAAAAACAAAAGCATTGGGGGAATACCGATAGTATCTAGAGGGGAAAAAAAGGATCATTCACTGGCTAACCATTCACAAAATAAAATTTTTAGAAAGTAAAGCCCTACCTCATACCTATTTATAAGATTACTAATGAGTTAAATGCTTATCTTTGAGCCAGGATATGGAAGAGTTTCTTTAGCCCAAGAGTCACACACTATAGGGGAAAAGACAGATGAGAAAATGTTCAGCCTCATTAGTAACTGAAGAAATACAAAATAAGCCAGCTCACACCCATGCAATAATGGGTGTGATATATGGGGGTGGGGTGGGGGAAGGAAAACAAAGATTAAATAGGAAATCTGCATTCCCATGTTGGTACACTTTGTTGAAAACTGTTCTAAGAGATAAGGAGGACATTATATAATGATAAAGGGTCAATTCACCAAGAAGCTAAAACAATTTTAAATATTTATGAACCAAACCTCAGAGCTTCCAAATATACGTAGTGAGCATTGACAAAAATTGAAGGAAGAAACAGGAAACACAATAACAACAGACTTCAATGTCCCAGTTTCAATAATGGATAAAAAAACAAACAAACAAAAGAACAACAAGGAAACAGGGGACTTGAACACCACTATAAGCTAGTGGGACACAACAATTCAGGACACTCTACCTAACAACAGAATGTACGTCCTTCTCAAGCACACAAGAAGCATTCTCTGGACCACACATCAGACCACAAAATACGCCTTACATTCAGTAACATTGGAATCATACTCCTCCCCACTCCCAATCATAAAAGAATGAAACTAGAAATCAATCTCAGAACGTAAACTGGAAAATCCTCAAATCTGAAAACTAATCAATACATTCAAACAACCAATGGGTTAAAGAAGCCACAGTGAAACGAGAAAATACCTTAAGACAAATGAAAAACGCAACACCAAAATTTATGGGATGCAATGATAGCATTGCTAAAAGAGAAGTTTATAGTTCTAAACAAGTATATTTTAAAAGATCTGAAATCAACAGTCTAGCTTTATACCTCAAGGGACTAGAAGAACTAAATCCAAACTCAGAAGATAAAAGATCTAATGAAGATGGGAGCAGAGATAATGAAATAGAAAAAAAAAATTGAAAAGCAACAAAACAGTTATTTTTCTTTTGAAAGGATCAACAAAATTGATAAATGTTTCCCTAGATTAACTAAGGAAAAAAAAAAAACTCAGAAATGAGGCCACTACAATTAATGTCATGAAAATAAAAATGCCTATAAGAGAATACCATGAACACATGTTTATACCAACAAATTGGATAACCTAGAAGACATGGATAAACTTCTGGAAACACACAACTTACTGAGACTGAAAAACACTGCTGACGCAAATGAAACAAGATACAACAAATAAACAGGTATATCTATGTTCATGGATTGGACGCCTAACTACTGGTAAAAACGTCTGTACTATCCAAAGTGATTTTTTTTAAAGATTTTATTTATTTATTTGATAGAGAACACGAGAGCACCAGCAAGGGGTAGTGGCAGAGGGAGAAGCAGGCTCCCTGCTGACCAAGGAGCCCTATTTGGGGCTCGATCCCAGGACCCTGGGAATCATGACCCAAGCTGAAGGCAGATGATTACCCCCCGACAGAGCCTTCCAGGTGCTCCTACCCAAAGTGATTCACAGATTCAATGCAACCCCTCTCAAAACTCCAATAGCATTTTTTTGGTGTGGAAATAGAAAAATTCATCCTAAGATTCATTTGGAATCTCAGGACACCCTGAATAGCCAAAACAGCCTTGAAAAAGAGGAATTTGGAAATCTCAAACCTTCTGATTTCAGAACTTACCACGAAGCTACAGTAATAAGAAGTGTGGTACAGACATAAAGATGGAGAGGTAGACCAGTGGAATCAAATAGAGAGCCCCAAAATAAACCTCACATATATGGTGAAACGATTTTTGACAAGGGTGCCCAGACCATTCAGGGGGAAGGCATAGTCTCTTCAACAAATGGGGTTGGAAAATTGGATATCCACCTGCCAAAAAATGAACTTGGACTCTTACCTTATATCATATACAAACATTCAAAAACAGATCAAAGATCTCAACAGAACTAAAAAATAGAAAACTCCTAGGAGAAAACAGGGGCAAAATCTCATGACATTGGATTTGGCAATCATCTGTTAGGACAACAAAACCACAGGCGACAAGAGGAAAAAAAAAATCAGACTACATCAAAAATTTAAATTATGTATCAAAAGACAGTCAACAGATTGGAAAGGCAACCTAAGGAATGGGAGAAAATATTTGCAGAACGTATCTAATAAAGGGTTAATATCCAGAATACATAAATAACTCCTTCAACTCAAGATTAAAACAAATGTGATTTAAACGGGCAAAAGGACTTGAATAAATATTTCTCCAAAGATACACAAATGGCTACAAGCATATGAAAAGATGTTTAATTTTACTAATCACTAGAGAAACACAAATTAAACCCTTAAAAGAAAACTTTCATCATAGTTTGTCTCTGCCCAACATGTGTCCTTCATTTTTTTAAGGATTTATTTATTTAAGAGAGTGTGTGCTAGTGAGCAGGGGGAGGGCAGAGGGAGTGGGAGACATGTAGACTCCCCACTGAGCAGGGAGCCCAAGGCAGGGCTGGTTCACAGGACTCTGAGATCGTGACCTGAGCCAAAATCAAGAGCCAGAGGCTTAAAAGACTGGGCCAGCCAGGCACCCCCCAATATGTACGCTTTAAACTGTTGAGCACAGTTTCTACTTTCTACCAGACCCAGTTTCTGCTTCTGAATTCCTGAACTCACCAGAAAGTTCTTTTTCTTCCTTCTCACCTTCATTGTTTCTCCTTTCCCAGGTGAAAACATGGCACATGTATTATTATTTTTTTTTATTAAAGATTTTTATTTATTTATTTATTTTTTATTTGACAGACAGATCACAAGTAGGCAGAGAGGTAGGCAGAGAGAGAGGAGGAAGCAGGCTCCCCGCTGAGCAGAGAGCCCGATGCGGGCCTCGATCCCAGGACCCTGGGATCATGACCCGAGCCGAAGGCAGAGGCTTTAACCCACTGAGCCACCCAGGCGCCCTGTGGCACATGTATTATTAAGAGCAAGGCTGATTTGCAACGACGTGGATAGAACTAGAGGGTATTATGCTCAGCGAAATAAGTCAGTCAGAGAAAGACAACTATCATATGATCTCTCTGATATGAGGAAGTGGAGATGCAATGTGGGGGGCTTGGGGGGTAGGAAAAGAATAAATGAAACAAGATGGGATCGGGAGGGAGACAAGCCATAAGAGACTCTTAATCTCACAGAACAAACTGAGGGTCGCCAGGGGGAAGGGAGTAGGGAGAGGGGGGTGGGGTTATGGACATTGGGGAAGGTACGTGCTATGGTGAGTGCTGTGAAGTGTGTAAACCTGGCGATTCACAGACCTGTACCCCTGGGGCTAATAATACATTATATGTTAATAAACAAATTTTAAAAAAAAATTATTAAAAAGAAAAAGAGCAAGCCTAATTCTCAGAGAAGCCCCTGGCATTTGGGATCAATGCTTTCTGAAAAAGTGACTCATACCCTGCCACATGGAAGCACTGTCTCCCACCTACAAGGTTGCCAGTGGCGCCCTCTAGTCAGAGAACGAAAAACTGCCCCCACACATTTCCAAATACTGGCCCTAGGGACCCAAGTCCTTCCTAATTGCTGCTGGATGAGTTACTGGACCTCTTTTGTGTCTCCATTTCTCCACATCACAGGGTGTAAGCAGATCTATAGCATGGAGCCATGAAGAAAAAATTAGATGTACAATTCATCTAAAGCATTTTGAATAAATCCCGGCTCGTATTAAGAACACGATAACTGTTGGCCCTTTTCTCCCAGAAACTCATACAGACCATCGGGGAACGGTGTGACCATATTGAATTCCAGACCACCCATAACCCAGAGCCAAAGATGTTAGCTAACTGGAGGCGGGAGAGGAAGGAAGGCTACAACAGAGCATTCTGGAGGCTGATTCCTAGCCCTGGGTCTCCATCCATATCAACACAGCCGATGTCAAAAAAGCCCCAGGCTTCCCTAACCTGGTCTGAAATAATCCCAAAAAGACCTACAAAAGCCACAGATTGCTTAAAGAGAAAAATTACCCTGGAATTTCCAAATCCAACCTTCATCGTTAAGAGCCCCTCCCTACTATGCAAGTGAAGAGACAGATGCAGAGTCTGTCTGCAGGGAGGGGATCGTCCAGGGAGAACAACTCGTAGCCGTGTGTAACACACAGACACTTCCGCTTGTGGGAGTGAAGACTAGATTAGCGGCTATAGGAAAAAAAAATCCAGTGGACAAAGCAGGTCTTGAAAACACTATTAATGATGGTAATTTTCTTCCTGTTTCCTGTGTTTCCTCAGAATAGTATTAGAAAAGGAAGGCAGTACGGAGTGACCCCTGCAAAACCTGGAAGCTAATGAACCCCCAGCAGTGTTGTTCATCTCCTCTGTGCTGAGCCCAATCCTACAAATCAACAGAAAGGGCCAGAGGGAATCAGGGAAAGAAGCCCCCATTTCTCATTTTTCGTAAAATCCATCTCTCTGGGCCAAACCTTTCCTGTTTTGGGGTGATGATGAGCATATCATCATCAGCATATCAGCAGACACACGAGGCTGGGCTCCGCAAACCCCAGGGCCTTGGATGAGGAAGGAGCAGGATGGATTCCCACATTAACCCGATCCAAGTTGGCCTAAGCCCAAAGGGCAATTTCCTTCATGGGAAATATAAACAAAGTAGTTGAGCTCCGAAGTTTTATTTAAATCTTTGATCCATGGCTGGGAGGAAGAGGCTGGTCTAAAGTCAAAGGAAGCACTCTTTTTAAAAACTCTCTCACTTTCCTACCCACTGCCCTTGAGAGGAGTCAAGGATCTCCAGCTTGAGGGCTTGTTCGGAGCTTCTAGCAGGGGAGCCCACCTACTGGTACAGCCTTCACCGAAGAAGGGTCCTCCTCCATCGGGGAAGGCGGACCTCTCCAACGGAATGCGCAGCTTAGGGAGGGAGGCACATGGAGTGTTTAAGGGAGGAAGGGGCACATGCCTGGCAGCCAGATCAGCCAAGAATCAAGCCTGGTGATCGAAGGGGTGACAGATGTCACAGCCCGATCACCCTCACATCCATAATCTTCCGCCCGAGCCTCTGGTGTGAGACTCCAAGTTCTGCAGGGTTTAGGAACACACGACACTAACAACGGACCAAGAGAGAGCACTCTGTTCACGGCAAAATGGTACTCGAGGCCTTTGGTTAGGGAGACCATGTGGAGATGGCCAAGACTGGGGGCAGTGGGTAGGGGTAGATCTGGTTTGAGGTTTGACCACGTTCCCTACCCCCTGCCACTCACCACCAATCTATATAAAGACTTCCCAGTGTCTCTGAAAGGCAAATGGGCACATTCATTACAAATTAAAATTCAGGTAACATCTGGGTGACTCAGTTGGTTAAGTGACTGCCTTCGACTCAGGTCATGACACTGGGCTCTCTGCTCAGCAGGGAGCCTGCTCCTCCCTCTGACCCTCTCCCCTCTCATTGTCTCTGCTCTCTCTCCTCTCTCACATAAATAAATAAAATATTTAAAAAAAAATAAGCAAAAAATAAAAACTCAGTAAAAGTAGCAAGCAAGCAGACTTTTTTTGTATCATCACAGACCCTTAGAAGCAGGCCTCTGGAGTCCACCTACCTGTGCTCTGAGGCTGATGGCCCACGGGGCAGGGCTGAAGGTTACCGTCCTCCCAGGCCACACTCTGCATCTTTGGCTGCTCTCCCGACGCCGGGTTGAGGGCCATTTCTACAGCAGTTTCATGGAAGGCTCCACATCCTACCGGCACTGCGGCTGGGCCACCAGTGCCCTGGGATCACTCTGATGCGGTTTTGCCGCTGAGATGATGACGGGACCCGTGGACTCCTGGGTCCACCAATGGGTATCTTGAGTCACCTCTAACAGATGACTCACACGTCACTCACTAGCGTACCACGCAAAAGACACAAGGTGCAGCTGAACAGAACACAGAGCCTTCTCGCCTCCTGTAAGTGTTCATCTAGAAAAAGAAATCGAAGTCAAGATCCCCATATTTTCTGAAGCTACTTTCTCAAAGAACAGGAGAGTCAGTCAAGTCTCTTCTACATCCCAAGCTTGCAAAGTTCCCAATGATTTCTGAACTTCACAGAATATCAAGTGCTTTCTTTGTGAAGTAGGAAAAACTAAAATCCCAGTGCCACTTCATTTCTTCCAGGATAGCTCTTTGGGCTTGGGCCTTTTTTTTTTTTTAACTTTTTATCCCATTAACTTTTCACCATACATGAAAATTAAGAGAGAAGAGTCTGATGAACCGGCGATCCCGTCACTCAACTCTGCGATCCAGCAACACGGCCCATCTCATTTCAGGAAACTACCCCTTCCACTCGTCTCAACAGCCCCTCCTTATTCCGAAGTGAAGCCTACACAAACTGTTCCACCCTGAAATACTTCTGGACACCTAAAATATAAATCTTGCTCCAAGACCAGTTCCTTATTGTCTGTTATTTATTAAGGTTGGGTCTCCTTTTCCTAAATCCACCACCCCTCCCCGCAAGTTTTGTTGAGATATAATTGACAAGAAATCCCTTTTACGTGACCAAAGGTTCATCTTTAAATACCCAAGCATCTCAGAATGTCCCACGCCCGAATCTAGCCCAGAGCACCACAGTCACATCAGTGACGGGAGCTGTCCCCAGCCTCTAGGCCTGCACTTTGAGAAAAGGAAAAGCTCAAAGCCCTATGACACACTAGAACATCAAGGAGGCTGCCTCCCCCCAGAGAAACTCACCACTGGGAGCCTCGTCCAGGCTCTAATCCGGAGCCTTTCTGAATGATAAAGTGACGAGAGCGGGCGGAGCAGCGTTAAGAAACCCCTGAAGTGCCCACCCTAGACCCACCTTATAACACAGCCCCGCCCCGGACACGCCTCTTGATCACATCCCCAAATCTGCCTTTTCAAAACCTGATTTCCATTCTTTAAAGCACCAGCTGAAGCTAATTTTATTTAATCCCCATAATACCCTGACAAAATAGGCCTTATTTTTTCCCCACTTAGACCTGAGGGCACTGGGGGCAAAGAGAAGTTTAGACCCCAGGGTGAGCCTCTGACAGGGGCAGTCTGACCTCTGACTACCTGGTTGTCACTATCACCCGATTATGTGACAGAGTGCTGGCCGAGTGAGGACAGAAGTTTCGAATGGTTCACAGATGATCCACAGTGCTTGGTCTAACCCTGACTCGGGTGAGACTGGAGGCAGGAGAGACCAGAGATCAATGCTGAATAAGGATTATGGGCATTAGAGCATTTGCTAATTCCTCTTAATCCCTAAAACAGTCCTTTGAGATAACAGAAACCTCCATTTTACAGATGAGGAAACTGCAGGCCACTGGCATTTTCTGCACAACTGTACAACTTTCCCAAATGTGTGAGAGAAAGTTTGTTTTTTTTTTTTTAAGATTTTTTAAATTTATTTATTTGACAGCGAGAGACACAGTGAAAGAGGGAACACAGCAGCAGGGGGAGTGGGTGAGGGAGAAGCAGGCTTCCCATGGAGCAGAGAGCCTGATGCGGGGCTCGATCCCAGAACCCTGGGGTCATGACCTGAGCCAAAGGCAGACACTTAACCACTGGGCCACCCAGGTGCCCCGGGAGAAAGTTTTTTAATGCGCTAGGTGTGGGCAACGCAAGGTCTGTTTGACAGCTGTTTCAGATTCTTTTGTCAGAATTCAGAGGGGCCCCCATGGACCCCTGTCTATTTAACCAGTCTGCTACAAATCTACATGGCAGGCCCAAAGAACAGATTTTTCATACATTAACTTAAATTGTATAGCCCACTGGCGATAGATACTACTTATACCCGATATGCATATGAGGACCCTGAAGCACAGAGAGGTCAAACTCTAAAAATAGGGAAATGCCTAGAGAAACATAAAGTAGATAATAGTAAGGGTTTTAGTTGGGCAAATTAAGGGGCACGCAGTTGGCTCAGTCTGTAGAACATGAGACTCTTGATCTTAGGGTCATGAGTTCAAGCCTCACAATCAGCAGTTCCGCTCAGAGTTTAGTAAAAAAAAAAAATAGCAGTAATTGGGCGTGTTAATGACCGAGGTGGAACTGGAGCCCAGTGTTTCTGACTTGATCCCAAAGTAGATCATGCCTCACCAACCAAAGCAAAGAAAGCATGAGGACCGACAGACTTGAAGAGCAGATGAAATCATGGTAGGTCATGTCAGCGAGTTCTGGCTGTAGATGAGTCCTCTGCTGGCTTTGATAGCTCCCCCAGTCTGTTGGGGTGGTAACCGGGTGCTCTAAGGTGGTTGAGGGGACTATGTGGGGAGCAGGAAGGGTTGGAGGAGTCTGGAGACTATGAGAACAGAGCAAACCAAAATAAGGTTGTACCTAAGCTGATTTTTCTGGACTTTTTTTTTCTTCCCAGTAATTCAAAGTTCAGTTCCAAACTGTTTTTTGTTTTATATTTTCTCTCAGAGCCTTGCGTTCACAGGTGTCCCCTCCCTAAAGCTGCTTCCCAAAAACGTTTTTTTTTTTTTTTTTTTTTTAAGATTTTAGTTATTTGTTTGACAGAGAGATAGAGAGAGAGCACAAGTAGGCAGATCAGCAGGCAGAGTGAAAGGGAGAAGCAGGCTCTCGGTCTAGCCCGGAGCCCGATATGGGGTTCGATCCCAGGACCCCAGGATCATGACCCGAGCTGAAGGCAGCCGCTTAACCGACTTAGCCACCCAGGTGCCCCACCCCAAAAGCATTTTTACCAGATACCTCACTTCCTTATATTACTCGCCTTACATTCTTTCTCACCTCCAGTCCATCTGGCCTCTGCTCCCACTCCATTTTTGGACGTCACTGGCAAAGTTCAACAAGTCAACCCTTACGTTGCCCAATCTTATGGTTAATCTTCCTCCTTAAGTCATCAAACATTATTGGCCAACCTTTTTTTTCTTTTTGCTGAAAACTCTCTTGCTTCCAATTCTTTATAATAAGCTTGGCCTCAAGGGATAGCCACTGAGTCCTTTGAACTTTTAAAAAATATCGCAAAACAGTAAGAGCCCAACACACAACAGGTGCTCTGCATGGGGGCCCATGATATGGCTGTGAACTTGCACATATCCAGTCTCTGTGCTCAGAAAACCAGCATTCAGGTGAACTTTTAGTACTTAACTCACAATTATCACTGGCAAGGCAACGTTAGAACTTACCAGAATGCCTAACAGGGAGTTTCATGACCTGGCCACTACTTCTTTCGGCCCAGGCCTTAAAGACTCCGTCTCTTCCTGCAAACTCTTAGCTCCAACCAAGCCAGGTCACTTCCAGCCACTGTGATACTCTCTGCCTTCCTGGCCTATAGATCTGCCTCCTGAGCTACAAAAGTAAGTTTCAGGCAACTTTAAAAGAAAATAACCAAGGGCAAGGGCACCTGGGTGTCTTAGTCTGTTTGGGCATCCAACTCTTGATTTTGGCTTAAGTCATAATCTCATGGGTCTTTAGATGGAGCCCCACATCTGGCTCTCTGCTCAGCGGGGAAATCCCCTCTCTCCCTCTGCCCCTTCCCCTGTGTTCTCTCTCTCTCTAAAATCAATCTTTTTTTAAAAAGTTAAACTTAAATGTCCCCAAAATATGGTGAGTCCTCAGTTTGCTTACACCAAAGATGCAAGATTTTCCCTATACACAGATATGTGAAACAGAGTATTTCATTCATTCATTTACTCCATACAGATTTCTGAACCCCTACCCTGTGCCACAGTCTTCTTTGCAGAGATCAGCAACAATGTATTCATTATATCCAAGTCTGGGTCATTTTTTCTTTGTTTATTGTTTGTTTGTTTGTTTGTTTTCATTTTTACAAAGACATTACATTTGCCCTTAGGTGATACTCTTTTGTTTTTCTTTCTCAACGTATGTGCTCAAAGTGAGATTATTAGGTATTTCACTTCCTTCCATCCCCTTCCCCATACTGAAATATTGGCTGCTCATGAGAACTTGATCTCTGCAAATTGTATACAACGTGTAGCAGTATTCATAAGAGAGAGTAAAATTATTTACACAGGTGTGAGGATACCTGCAAAGACTAACCAGCCCTGGAAATCAACACCTGGATTTGTGGGATAAAAAATAAAGGTTTGCAAGACGCCAGAGTGGCTCATTCGGTTAACGCCTGCCTTCAGTTCAGGTCATGATCCCCAAGTCCTGGGATGAAGTCCGGTGTCAGGTCCCCTGCTCAGTGGGGAGTCTGCTTCTCCCTCTACCCTTGCCCCTGCTTCTGATCTCTCTCTCTCAAATAAATAAATAAAATCTTGTAAAAGAATAAGTTCCCTATTTAGGTATTAAAGCCACAGTCCATAAACTTGGTGAATTTGGCAGACTGATGGTCCAGCAAACTGACTTTGAGCATTCTGGGTCTTGTTGAATTTATGTAAATTGCCCCTTCAGTGAACTGAATTTTCTCAAATTGAGTTTTAGCCATTTGCTCTCCTCTTCCTCTCATAACATAGCACTTAGCTGACTGATGTGTAACAACAGTAAGAAGACTAACCAGGAAACATTTATTGAATTTTTACTTTATGCCACCTTTATACTAACCACTTCCCAAGCACATATAAAAAAGGGGGGGGGGCGCCTGGGTGGCTCAGTGGGTTAAAGCCTCTGCCTTCGGCTCAGGTCATGATCCCAGGGTCCTGGGATTGAGCCCCGCATCGGGCTCTCTGCTCGGCAGGGAGCCTGCTTCCCTTCCTCCCTCTCTCCCTGCCTCTGCCTACTTGTAATCTCTGTCTGTCAAATAAATAAATAAAATCTTTAAAAAAAAAAAAAAATCAGAGTCCCTGTAATGCTCACTGGGTATTATGTAAGACTGATGAATCACTGACCTCTACTTCTGAAACCAACAATACGTTACAGGTTAATTAATTGAATTTAAATTTAAAAAAATAATGCATCAGTATTAATTCATTAATTCTAATGAATGGACCATACAGTTGTAAGATATTAATAATAAGGGAACTATGTAGGAGGGTGGGGGATGGGGGGTGAATATGAGAAACTCTAAGAACTATCTGCTGGGCTCTTCTATAAACCTAAAATGGAATTAAAAAAAATAAAGAGATAATAAATAATAAAAAAAATTTAAAACACCAAAACAGTAAAAATAAAAAATAATTATTTGGAAAAAAAATAGAAGAATTAGGGTCCCATAGGCTGGGATCCTGCACAAAATCTAATCAACAGCAATTAACAGCATCCTCTGAAGAGTTGGCGCGGGACAAACACACCCTCCTACCCCTCTGCCTTCACCACACCCTACCTGTTATCTCAGCCCACTTCATTCGTTAATTTCATGGCCTGAGGACATCTCTGTTTGCCACCCCTGAATGCGGGATATCAAAGTTTAAGGCAAATGGTCAGTTGGTATTAAAAGATTAAGTTATGCTGCCTCGAGCAAGTCTTTATTGATTTGCTTGTTGTCCGAGAACTAAACAGTCCCCACTTGGACTGCATTTGTCTTGTTCACCTTTGTATCCAGGGTGTAGCACAGTGCTTGACACCAGAAGGGTCCTCAGAAATATTTACTATTTGAATGAATGATGGAACATACTACTACTTCATCTATCTTTCAACTTCCCTGCTTCCCCTGCTTCCAATTTTACTTCCATCCAACGTATACCATTTTCACTCCACAGATTTAAAAAAAATTAAAAAAACTTCACTGACTCATCTTGCCAAAGGGATCAAATTCCTCAGTTTGATACCTAATGACATTCACGATGGGGACCCTACCTGCCTTTCCAGCCTCCCCTTCACATTGTTCCTTCTTGCAACAACAACAAATTGCTTCTAATTCTCAGGACACGCAAAGCTCTATCTGGATCCCAGATGTTTGTTCGGATTCCCCTCCCCATCGTGATCCTGGGGGGGGGGGGTGGCTTGCTTTATCACCACCCCCTGCTCACCCATCTCATCAGCACTCTCCCAGGGGTACTATTATCTCTGTACTTCATGATCCTGCAGTCGTTGTATATTTGTGTAGGGAGGAGAGTAGAGTTAAAAAAAAAAAATCCCCAAATAGATCATAATTCCCCAGTCATCATAATTTAAGGACTAGTTCATTTTTTTCTTCCTTAATTTTAAATGTTACCTTTAACATAAAGTTAATGGTTTGATATATGTCAGATCTATCTCTGAAGTATCATTTTCCATTGATTTATTTGATTTGGGTTGTAAATATCAGATGTTTTAGATTATTATAGTTCTTTATACTGTGTCTTAATACATGGTAGGCCAATCTTATGGGAAAAAAATAGTATCTTATTTGGGCTTTATTTTGCACATCCCAATTGCCCCAAAGTTGAGCATCTTTTCATGTTTCTTGGCCAGTCAAGTTTTCTCTTTTAAGGACATCTGATTCATGCCCTTGACTCATTTATTGATGATATATATTGAAGCATTCCTTCTTCCAAGTCTTTCAACTTTATGATGCCATTCATAAGAATGAAGTTTTTAATTTATATGCAGTTAAAATTTCTATCTTTCCCTTTAATAGTTTTTAATTTTAGTATTTTGCTAAGAAGTTTCTTTCCCCATATTTTCTTCCTTGTCTTCAATGTGTAGTACTAATCCATCCAAAGGAGAGAGAGACAATGTAAAGGGTGAGAGATTTCTTTGCCAACCCAGAGGCGATGGCAACATAGGACAAATGGAGGATGAAAACTTTAGCTACTTGTGTCTCATGTGAAGAAGGTGAATTAGAAAAGACGAAATCCTTTTTTTTTTAAAGAAATATTTGTCTTTTTCATAGTTTCATAGTTTTTTAGTTTTTTAATTTATTTATTTGACAGGCAGAGATCACAAGCAGTCAGAGAGGCAGGCGGGGGCGGGGGGGGGGGGGAAGCAAGCTTACTGAGTGGAGAGCCAGATGCGGGGTTCGATCCCAGGATCACGACCTGAGCTGAAGGCAGAGGCTTTAGCCCACTCAGCCACCCAGGCACCTGAGGACAAAAATCCTTTTGAATCTCCAGCTGACATCTCCAGTTGACTGAGGGTTCTTTACGGATTGACATAAACAACTCGCATCTGACTGCCAGTCTCCTGGTTCCTTCATCTGGATTCCTTTTGTGCACATGATGGTGAGAACTGTACTTTGTAGAGAACTGTAGGTCGAATTTGATAGAGATTGCATGTGGGTAGAAGTGGTAGTGGTGTAGAAAATGGCTGGAGTCTGGAGCTGATGGCCAAGAAAGAATTCTTAAGACATGTTTGTTGCAAAATGCAGTTTTATTAAAGCATGGGGACAGGACCCTTGGGCAGAAAGAGCTGCAGTGGGGTCAAGAGGGTGGCTCATTATATAATTTCAAGCTGGGAGGGGGTCAGGGACAGCACAAGACTCCAAGGACCCTGAAGGGGCTAGCTATAGTTAGGAAAAGGTTGTTTATTACTATTTAGTAAAAACTCTGTCAGGAGACCCTTCAGATGTACATCTTACAGCTTACAGCCTACAGGATGATTGTTAACCTATATCTTGGGGGGCTGAGATTAAAAAGTTTCCAAAGGAATTTTTGTATGTTCAAGTAGACTCACAGAATCCTGGAGGTCGGACTAAGATTACCTTTTGCTCTTAGTGAAGGATCAACATGGAGGCAGCTGAGTCCCTAGAGGAATGTCACTCTGCCTGTTTCAAACACTTGTCCATGGGTTCTAAGAGGTGAGGAAATTTAATAATTTCTCTTTTGCCTTTGTTTCCCACATCAGTAGAACATAAGAGGGAATGGCCCAAGGAGGGCAGAAATTAAGCCATGGTTTAATCCGAAGGATAAGAAGTGATGTTAATCAATAGAACTCTTGGCAGCTGACTAGATATGAGGGCAGCCAACGGCGTGGGTTGGGGGGCCAGTCAGGGTTCCTGGAAGAAGGAAATCAATATTAATAAGATCAGGGGAGACTTGGTGAGGACTGACTCTGAGGATAATAGTGGAGTTGTCTTTGAATTGTGTGTGACACCTTGTAGAGATGACCAGCAGGCAAGTGGAGGGAGGCTAAGCCTGGAGACATTGTTTTAGTCATCCAGATGGAGGCCAAAATTGAATCGCAAAGATTCTATAAACACAGGGAGAAGATCATATGGAAAAATCTGTATCAAGGGGACAAGAAGTAAAAGAAAAGCTGAGAAAGCAGAGGTATTCAGAGAGAGAGGAGAACCACGAAGGTGGCGTGATGGGAAGAAATTAGGACTAAGAAAAACTGTTGAGGATTGGTAACCCAAATACTGACAGGCATTGTAGTTTATCTGGGAAATGGATTGTCTCACCTATTCTGGAATTCATTCCATAAAACATAGCACCCAACACACTCTTGTAAAAAAAAAAAAAAATGAGGAAAGAGAACGTTCCCATGTCAGTGTCTCAGTCGTTAAGCATCTGCCTTCAGCTCAGTTCATGATCTAGGGTCCTGGGATTGAGACCCACGTCGGGCTCCCTGCTCAGTAGGAGGCCTGCTTCTCCCTCTCCCACTCCCCCTGCTTGTGTTCCCTCTCTCGCTGTCTATTTCTGTCAAATAAATAAATAAAATCTTTTTAAAAAGGTTATGGAAATACTCCACACCTGATCCATTCCACAGCATGATCCTGAAGAGTGCCAGAACACTCCGCTGTCACTTGATTTCCAGTATTCCACTTACATGACTTCTGACATTTCTCTGTGCTGTTTCCTCTTCTTTCATATAAAGGGCAATAATCTACCACCTAGACTTGTTTTCATAATTAAACAAGCTAATCCTTCTTTTTTTTTTTTAAGATTTTATTTATTTATTTGATAGACAGAGATCACAAGTAGGCAGAGAGGCAGGCAGGTGGCGGGGGGAGCCGGCTCCCCACTGAGCAGAGAGCCCAATGCAGGGCTCTATTCCAGGACCCTGAGATCATGACCCACGCCGAAGGCAGAGGCTTAACTCACTGAGCCACCCAGGCGGCCTAAACGAGCTAATCCTTCTAAATATAGTACTTAGAACAATTTTTCCAGCATAGTAAGCACTCAGTAAATACTGTTGTTGTTGTTTTTTTAATCAGCTATTGTTTCTACCCGCTTTTAAGGTCCAAGAGAAATAGCATTTTTTTCATGAAGCCTAATCAGAGCACACTTGGGTTTGATATGCCTCCCGGCTCACATAGATGCTACAGTATTTAGCACAGGGCCTGACAGAAAGGTTCAGTAATTATAACCAAAACTCAGAAAATACTATAGGCCAGACACTTTTGTGAGTGCTGTTATTATAGGTATTGACTTGTTTAATCCACCAAAAGCGCTGAGGTAGGAACGGATAGGATATATCCCCATTTTACAGCTGGAGAAACTAAGGCCCCATATCAAGACTTAATACTTAATCGAACTGAAGTTTCATTCTCCCCTCCACTTCCCTCCCCTTATGTAACCTTTAATCAATCAAGGGAATTTCTTGGGCAACACCAGGAGGTAATCCCTCTTACCCTTTAGCTGGGCGATATTCCCTAAAACAACGCAATCTTTGCTAATAAATTCCTTTTCTTATACCCTCACTCTGCCTTTATTAAAAAACAAAACAAAACACTTTCCCTTTCCGCAGCTCAGCAGAGCTCCTTTCTACCTGCTAAATGGTTACTGCCCCATTCATGAATCCTTCTCTAAAGTCAATCCGATCTTTCAAATTACTCAGTTTAATTTTTATTAACAGCGACTAGTGTACGCTTAGGCCCAAAATGCGTAGCAGAGCTAGGACTTAGACCCAGGTCGTCTATCCCACAGCCCGCGCTCCTAAGTCCTGCGCAGTGCGGTTCCACACATCTTCATTAACGGAGAGGCAGAGCATCACTTCTCTCGGACTCGCGGTTATCGGAGGCGGAAGCATCACCTATTCTAACACCTTTCTCCTAAACCCGGGAAAGTGCCACTCAGATGGGGGTCTCCCAGCCCGGCCGGCCAGAGCCCAGCGAGCCCCGTTGCCGGCCTTCCCGAACCCGCAGGGGTCTTAGGGTCCCGGGAAGGAGGTGGGAGCGGGGAGCGGGGAGGAGCGCCCGCCCAAGCCCCGCCCCGCCTGCCCCACCCCCGCGCCGCGGAGCGCCCAGTCTCGCGTTCTCGGGGATGTGCCGCAACAATGGGGACGGCGGCGGGCGGTAAGGCGTACTTCCAGAGAGGCAGTCTGTTCTGGTTCACCGTCATCACCCTCTCCTTCGGGTATTACACGGTAAGGGCAGCTCCAGCGGAGCGCAGCCCGAGAGCAGCGGGCGGTCCCCCGAGCGCGGGACCCGCGTCAGCCGGCCGAGGGGTCGCGCAGGCGCAATCCGGCTCTGCGCGCCCAGAGCCCAGGGGGAGAGGGGACCAGGCCCGGGAAGAAGACACCGGCGCACTTGTCCGCGCCTTCCGCCTCTTGCCGCCATCCCGCGAAACCAGTTGTTCAGGCTTTCTCGGTATGGGAGTGGGGGCGGGCACTGCTCCCCATCCAAGACTAAGTAGGTCTTTCAAGATGGTGGTGACGAAGTCCGAGGTCGGCAGGCCTGCTGCCGCCTACTTCCGTCCGGCCAGACGTTTGCCTTCTCTGGTCACCGTCCTGGCACTGGGCTATTTCGCGGTGAGGCGTGCGGCTGGCGCGGCGCATCTCTTTTGGCCCGCCGGGCCCTCGTAGGGCGAGGCGCCCTAGTAGCGAGGTCTTGCGCCTGCGCCCCCGGCGGTTGCCTAAGTTACTAGCGTGAGCGGGAGGTCGGTGGGCTCGCGGGATGGTTTCTGCTCTAGCGTTCTTTCCTTGCGTCCTCGTCTCTCACGGTCACTACGACTCAGCCGAGAGAGAGCGGAGTTCACCGAGGGGGAAGTCACGCTGACAGGCTGCCGTGGGCCGGGTCGGGCAGGATAGGGCTTCCGAAGCAGAGTGCTCGAGGCAGTTGGGATCGTTTGGAAAACGGGGTTAGACCTAAAGGAGGGATAGGGCGTTTGTCAATGTCATGGCGTAGACGTGGAATTAAGAAGACAGGATCTCTGCTGAGAGGAGAAGCGACTTTTGTCCGGCCGACAGAGTTCGTTTAAAGGATGATAGGGAAGACACCTGGAAAAGTAGGTTGGGAACTAAGTTGGGGAGTGAGCTAAGTGAAGAGAGGCTCCTCTGTTTAGATCTTGACCAGGAGATCCTGGACACTGGGGATTAGAAATGTGTTGTCTGAGTCCACAGTGGTGTTTGCTGTCAAATCTGCTCTCCTTGGCTCTGATTTCCTGACACGTAAAATGGTGTTGGACTGAAATGTTTCAAAGGTGCGTTTCTGTTCTACGGTTCTGTGTTCCTGACTAGTAAATAGATGGAGGAAAGCTTTGGGGACTGCAAATTGGGATACCATGGAGCTGGCATTATTGGGATATTATGGAACTGGGTAGTATGCAATTTAGGTTATTAGGGAGCTAGCAGGTGCTGCCCCTTCCTTTTGGTTTTGGAGGGTGCAGTGATATTTTATGCTTTCTTTAAATTTGAGATGCATAAGACATAATGGGAGAAGGAGTACAGCTCTTGGCTGAGATCTGAATGGGACAGTCTAAGGGAGAGATAAGATACTCCCCCTGGAATAGCTTTTAGAAAACAGCAGAAGTGGAGAATGGAAGCACAGATGACTTAGTTCGGAGATTGTTTCGTCACTAGTTTTTTCTTGTAGAATCGGGATTGTTTCATAGTCTCTCAAAAATAAACATTTGCCGATTTAGGTGACTTAATAGGTATTTTGTGTCTCTGATTCTCTTGCAGTGGGTTGTTTTCTGGCCCCAGAGTATCCCTTATCAGAGCCTCGGGCCCTTGGGGCTCTTCACTCAGTACTTGGTGGACCATCATCATACCTTCCTGCACAATGGGTAAGAGGGCTCTGGAAATGGGATGTGGACCCCGCAGCTCAGTCCTGCTAAAGATCTAGAAGGCCTACAGTTGCCTTAAGCTATGTAAGAGTGTTGCTGGTTCACATGAAGGCACCTTTTTGAGGTTTCTGTGTTAGATTTCATCAGCAGATAACCATCACCTTAAACTAGGCTGACTTTGTTTCAGGTATTGGCTTGCCTGGCTGATTCACGTGGGAGAGTCCCTGTACGCCATGGTTTTGTGCAAGTAGGTGTTTTTAATAGCGCTTTATCGTTTTTCTCTTGGTATCTAGTATAAGTTGAGAGTAGCCACATTTAAATAATTCATGCGTTTGTAGGCCAAGAGCGTTCTCAGGGTAGAGTTGAATCTCCACACCTAATACTGAGCCTAGCCCGGAAGGAGTACTCAGTAACTGTTTAATGAATGGATTCATTTTGTTTGTGTTAGTTAATTAACTACTTAATTTAGACTATTTTTTCTCATTAAAAAAATTCTCTGTATATTCTCCACCTGTAGCAAAAGATTTGGAGGTTGCCTTCTAGTTTGAAAAAGAGCCAGTGTATTGACGTAGGCCAGTGATTCTCAGTCCTAGTTTCACAACTGACTCACCTGAGTAGGTGAGTCAGTTTTTGAAATATACATGTCAGGTGTCCAGACCCAGAGATCCTGACTGGGGAGGCCTTGCGTCTGAAACGGGAATCTGTCATTTTTTCCCAGCTTCACAAATAACTCTGGGATGCATTGCAAGTTAGAAAAGCCTCCCAGCTCAACCCTGTTTGCAGGTGCCAGTGTAAGTTAATACTATGTGAGGGTCCTAGGAAAGATTCTCTTGACATGAGTACTTCATGTAAGCCTGTGCAGACAGTCTAGTGACGTGAAGAGGTGGTTATAGTAATGCCAGATTACTTTGCAGTTAACTTCTGGTCAAGATGAACTATGACCTGTATTACGGTTGTATTGCTTCTAAAAGGAAGAGATAAGATACTTCAGAACGGAGCGCCTGGCCTGGGTGGCTCAGTTGGTTGAGCGACTGCCTTTGGCTCTGGTGGTGATCCCAGAGTCCCGGGATCGAGTCCCACATTGGGCTCCCAGCTCCACGGGGAGTCTGCTTCACCCTCTGACCTTCTCCCCTCTCATGCCCTCTCTCTCTCTCAAATAAATTTAAAAAAAAGATACTTCAGACCAACCATGTTTTAGTAATAAAAGTAATATTTATTGAGTGCACACTATGCCAGACACTTGCTAAGTGCTTTTAAGAAATGATGTTACTCTGTCTTCCCGTTCTCTGTCTTCCCGTTTATCTCCCTAGGAGAGGAACAGAAAGCAGCTTTGCTCCCTCTCAGGCCTCTCCAGGTCCTCTCACCCTGTGGGTTGTTGTCTGCCTCCCACCCTACCCCGGTTACTGATATTGCCAGTCACTATTGGATACCCTCCAGTCTAGTCCAGTCTATTTATTAAAAGCATAAACTGGTACCTAAGTCACAGTGTCTTTTCTCATCCAGCTGGGGCTCAGGAGCCTGCTATGGGGAAGAGAGTATAGTTGGTGGCTTCTCTCTCAGGCCCCCTCTCTTTTTCCTATTTGCTAGCAACAGCAGCTTGTGGCCCGTTGGGGTGGGAGCAGTTAGGGGAAACAGGGTCAGGCGGCTGGGAGCTATGGATGTTGCACACCGGGTGGTGGCTTTTTTTTTCTCCAGGCGTCCTGGTGGAGTTTTGAGAAGCCAGCCATCATTAGAGATCCCCCTTCTGTAGTTCCCTTGATGGTTCCTTCAGATGCTTCCTCCAGCCTGCCACGGGCTGTTTCCTCTTAGGATCTCTGATTGGGGGGAGTTTTTCCCTCCCTCCCTCTCTCTTTCCTTCCTTCCTTCCTTCCTCCCTCCCTCCTTCCCTTCCTCCCTCCCTCCCTCCCTTCCTTCTTTCCTCAGAGCGAGAGAGCACAAGCATGGGGAGCAGCAGAGGGAGAGGGGGAAGCAGGCTCCCTGCTGAGCAGGAAGCCCTCTTTTTCCATGTCTGGGCCAGTGAATTTACCTCATTCATTTTCTTGGTGCACAGTATTCTATGATGTGGATGTGCCTTAGTGTATTTCACAAATCCCCCCCTCCCCCGTAGACTTTTAAGTCTCTCATTTTTATTATTATAAGTAATACTGCAAGAACATGAATTTCTCATACATCGTGGCCCTTCCGTTATTGCTGATTAAAGGAAAAGCTTTCAACATTTTGCCTCGTGTTTTTTCTAGGGTCATGCAGACCACCTCTGTCAGAATAAAGAAGTTCCATCCTATTTCTGAGTTTGCTGAGAACTTATATTCAGAACGGAAGCATTTTTCAAATGCTTCTGCATTTATCAGGATGATCATATGATTTTTCTCCTTTAATCTGTTAGTACAGAAAATTGTGTCATTTCTGCATATATTGTTTTTAAATTTTGTTTTAAATTAGAAGTCATCCACGTAAGACTTTATATACAAATGAGACTAGCAAGCCATTCACTGTAGTTGGGTCATTTTCTTTTGAGCTTTGTTTTAAGTGGTTTAGCTTGAATGACTGCAACAAGGTGTTTATTATTACTACGTGCCAGCCTTTTACTATGTACTTTGTGTATGTTATTTCATAAATCATCTCAAAACTTGCTGAGATAAATACTGATCTTCCTATTTTTCTTTTTCTTTTTTTTAAAGATTTTTATTTATTTATTTGAAAGAGAGAGCACAAGGGACGGGGAGAGGGAGAAGCAGACTCCCAACTGAATGGGGAGCCTGACCAGGAACTCAATCCCAGGGCTCTGGGATCATGATCTGAGCTGAAGGCAGACACTTAACTGACTGAGCCCTGATACTCCTGTGTTTCAGAGGAAACAGATTCTGAGAGAGAATGAGTGACTTTCCCAGCGTCACAGCCAGTTGTTGACAAGAAAGAATTTCCATTGGCTCTACCTTCAAAACACCTCCTCTAAAGCCATCCTGGTTCTGGAGCTTTTTAACCCTATCTGCTCTTCAGAATCTCATGAGAAATGGTTTAATAATATCGTGCCCTAGGCATTAGCCACACTGCATCCGAGGGAAGAGTGTACCATCCTAAATGCCCAAGAAAAATGAAAATAAACCGTGCGAGTTTAGAAGCTGGAGGAAAATGGCAAAATAAACCTAATGAAAGTAAATAGAAGGAATACTTTTTTTTTTTTTTTTTTAATGGAAGACAGTAACTCTTATGAAACCGCAACATTAAAATTCTGGTGGCTAAGTTTTTCTTTTTGTTTTTTTTTAGGTCTAAAGGCATCACAGATGGTCGGGCTCAACTACTCTGGTTCCTACAAACTTTCCTCTTTGGGATAGCATCTCTCTCCATCTTGATAGCTTACAGACCAAAACGCCAGAAACAGACTTAAAGAAGATATCCAAAAGCTTTCTTTACACTTTTGACGTTCAGCTGCACTGTTTTGGGGTGAGGAGGGGGATGCTGAGTGTACTTATCTTTCTACTTTTCCAGAAATTTAAGACCCTCTAGTTATTCATTATTCTTTCATATGCTCTGGTTGAGCTTGACTAGATGATAGGAAAGGGTTTAAACTTCCCAGTTCTGTAGACTCACCTGTTTGGCCAAGGGCTTCCAGCTACCTTCTTGAGGTTCCTGGCCGTGTTCGTGCTCCTTGTGTTATCTGGTTAAAGCTTGTACTAAAACGGCTTCTTGGTATAACTTTGCTCCCACCTTCTGACCAAGACACCATACCCTTACTGCCCCATCTTAGCTCTCCTTTCTCCCAATGTTTTCCACCTTTCTGAACCAAAACAGAGTGACATTTCCACAGCACATCAATTCCACATGCAGTAGGCACCTGGGAAGCAGGATCTTATCCTCTCAAACTTCCATCTCTCACACACCAAGAAAGATAAGGAAGATAAGCAAGTGCATGGAATGGGCCAGGCCCAGCAGTAACCTGTGCCCAGAGGACACACTGGGTACCTAGAGGAGAGGATTGGAAATGCCTTCCCTGATCGAGCTGGCCAGAAGCCATCCTTCTCTCCGCATGGCCCCGAGGACACAGCACTCTGTGGTGTGCAGGGGTCTGATGGCCACTGCTAGATGGCTCCTTCCAGTCAGGATCACATCTTAGCTTGATTTTTTTTGTTTCAGCACCCATCCCATTGCCTTACACACAGGTGTTCTGTCAGTGTTTTCTGAACCACAGACCGAAAACTGTATTAACTTTCCATTTGCTCAGTATCATTCCAGTTGTTCTATGAAAACTATAGAACCTACTCAGTGTATTCTCTTCGCAAAGAGAAGCACAGGACTGCCCTTGACTGGTGGTGCCCCCTTTCTCAGGGTCCCTGGTAGGAAACCTGTGTCTTTTTCACACTTGCCTATTCTTAGTCATTTTCTCCAGACTCTGTAGCATCTCCCTCCAGCTCCGGCTTACTCAAACACAGCTGTTCCTGAGCTAGAAATTCGAACTGGAAGCTAGTGACTACCTCTCCCATTCACCTGAGTAGACCTTTTTAACTACTGACTGGTCAGGGCAGGAGGGTCACTGACTCTGTTTCCTGACCTTGGCAGAATGACTCTGTCACCTGGGAGCCACTAGGGTTCGTTTCTTGGAGGACCACCTAGGCGGTCCCTAGTTCTCTAAGGATTAGACCGTATTTTCCTTCTATGATGCAGTAGGGCACATTTTCTATTTTAAGCAAACATTTATGAGAGCCCTTTGCCACCAAAAAGAGACCCCCAAGTAAAAGTACAACCCTGAAACATTCTGGACTATGAATTGCTTTTGGGGGAGATGACTTTCTACAACTAAATTTCAGTTTTTCCTATTTTTCTTGTCATGAAGGTATTGCCTTTTGGTAGAGAAAAAAAAATTTTTTTAAGATTTTAGTTATTTGACAGAGCACAAGTAGGGGGAGTGGGAGAGGGAGAAGCAGGCTCCCCGCTGAGCAGGGAGCCCAATATGGGGCTCAGTCCCAGGACCCTGGGATCATGACCTGAGCCAAAGGCAGACGCTTAACCCACTGAGCCACCCAGGTGCCTCAAGAAGAAAATTTTTAACCATCGAGTTAAACATCATAGAAATCCAACAGAGTTTTTAAAAGCATGGTCCTCTTGAAAAAGAAACAGTAATGACAGTAATATGAATGGTGACAGCAACACTATGGCAGATTATTGAGTGAAATTAACTTGAATAAATGCTGTGAATTGTCTTCTCTATTCAAATGCTTTTTTTGTTTGTCCATTTTGTTATACTGTCATTTGATTCTGCTTTTTTCCAAGTAGATTCTATTATGGAACTGTTTGTACAGTTCAAATATCAAGACTTTGTTCATTGATAAGGTAGCATGCCCTCGTTGTAGAGCACATGACCCTCGTTATGCTTATAGAGCTGCCCCAAGCCCACTTCACTCTGCACACACTGTCTCATGGGTGGACATGAGTGTCTCCTTTCATTGCAGCATTTGTCTTCCTTTCGTTTTCATTTTTATTTGTTTAGCACCTGATGCAATCCATGCAGCAAGTGAGAGGCGTACTTTTGCTTTTTAAATGCCAGAAGTATAAAATCCTATCATCTCATTTGGGGTATTATCATGACTTACAGCAAAAAAGAATCTTTTTTTTTTTTTAATTTTTTAAATTTTATTTATTTGACAGGCAGAAATCACAACTAGGCAGAGAGGCAGGCAGAGCGAGAGGAGGAAGCAGGCTCCCCGCAGAGCAGAGAGCCCGATGCGGGGCTCAATCCCAGGACCCTGGGATCATGACCTGAGCCGAAGGCAGAGGCTTTAACCCACTGAGCCACCCAGGCGCCCCAGCAAAAAAGAATCTTAATGAGCAAATGGTGAGGGTCGTTTTATAGGCGCATAAACTGCATCCCATCGAGGTGAAGTAAGCCATCACACAGAGTCCAGACTCCAGCTGGAGCTTGTGTTTCTCTTGTCCTCTGCAGCCCAGGAGCGTAGACATTAAGTTTGTGAAGCAAAAAATGAACAGAAATGGAGACACTGTCTTCGTACTGAAGCTGTAATGGGGACGTGGGAGAAACATCCTTGTTGAGTTCCAATGAGAAAAGGCCAGAGGCATCTCAGTGGAAGCAACTCAGGAAGGCAGACAAATTAAACTGTTTTCTTACCTTCTGCCCCTACCCTGAAGATGTCAGGAGCACGTATAGTTTGGAAGAACAAAAAAGACCGATGGAAAAACCCATGACTAATGACCTCAGCACTTCAAGGTAATAGGCCAGTGTGCAGTGTTTCTTTGTAAACATCTTGCTTGTTCAGGACCCCAAGCGAGCCATGTCTAAACATGTTTTTTAAGCCAAGGTTTTAAAACAAGGCTTGGGCTTAAGAGGTCGTATTCCAGATATGTAAAGAGGTTCTTGAGCAAAACAACTTGCCATCCGAGAGCCCTACATATTCACGCGGAGGGTCTGAAAACACAAAAGAGAAGTTGGAGAACCTGCCTTTGATAGAGAACACAGTGCGGTCACATTTTTTATCTCTGCCTGGGCCCTTTCTGGAGCCTTGTTAATCAAAGCTCTTAGTTCAGCATACATGTCAGTTATCTCGTTCCCTTATTGGCACAGGCAAAAAGTTGCTAGTAGGGCAGCAGGGTAATAAATTTGTAAATGTATGAGACCTCTCAACAAGGCGGAGTATCCACATCAAATTAGGAATGTTGGACAGTGAAAAGCTATAATTACTTCACACTTCTCTATGACGAAGAATCTGTCCTGATCCCACAGTGGATACTTGAAAATCCTATCCAAAATATTGTATTTGAAATTTCTTCTTTCTTAAAAATAATTTTGTCAGAGCGAGGGAGCAGCAGGCAGAGGAAGAGGCAGGCTCCCCGCTGAGCAAGGAGCCCAGTGTGGTACTCAATTCCAGGACCCTGGGATCATGACCTGAGCTGAAGGCAGATGTGTAACAGACTGAGCCATCCATGTGCCCCCTCCCCATATTTGTAATTTCTATAATCATTTTAAGGTGGCTTCTAAACTTTCTTAATAGGATTGAGTATATTCATTGCCTCCTTTTTGTTTGTAGTGAATCATGAAGGTGGATTAGGGAAAATGCGTTTGGCACCCTAATACTATTCAGGGAAATGTTCATGACGGTGTCAGGGGTGGGAGAGTCTCCATTGTATGCATGGAGGTCTTGGTCCTTGGATGCCCCATGAAAAGATTTACGTAGGTTACTGTGCTCCAATAAAGACAACCAGTTCCGGATAGTAGCAAGCACAAAGCAGTTTATTACAGCAAAGTGTGCTCTCAAGGTGGGAGAGCAGGCGGGTTCCTTGAAGTTGTTTTGGAATTGGATATTACTGGGTCTATCTGGGCTGCAAAGAGCTGTGAAGTACAGTGGGGTGGTCTCTATAGGAGGCTGCTTCCAGTGTTTTGGGAAACTCCTCCCACAGTTTGGGTGGGGAAGTTTTTGACCCTGCAAGCTTGGTTCCAGAATGGTCTGGGGAGGCTTTCTCTGGCGGGGCAGGGCTGTACCCGCAATGCAAGTGCATTACAATGAGTCTAGGGGTTACCTTGGGGCAGAAATGGAAGAGGAGAGCGCATGTTCTGCACCTGTGGCTCCTGATCTATCAAGCCCAAGGTCTTGGAAGCCACAAGGTCAGGTTATTGAGATCCCGGGCTTACAATGTGTAGCATTTTTTTAATCACCCTCCCTGCCTCCAGCTCTAGTCTCTATCATTCCCCTTCAAGGACTTGGGATTTGGCTTCAGGGGCATTCCTTCCACTGCTCAGATCTAGCTTTTCTCTAATGAAAGAACTTCTCACTTTTTCTTTGTACAAAGCTGTTGCACGAGATGTTCCTAGTAAACAGAAATTAGTTAATAAAAATTGCCACTAAAATTTGAAATCTTGACGTTACTATAAATGAGGGTAATGGCATCTATAATATAGAGAAGCATTCCCTAGGCCTCAGGCATGTGGGGACCACCCCCACAACACTAGTCGTGTCTACACTACACCATGAAACCTTCCCTAAGAAGAAAAAAAGAGGCTTAGTTAGCTTTTGTATAAGGTTTCTGTGCATATGGAAGAGACAGGAAAAGGACTCATACAGTTTACTCATAAATACACTGAAAAATACAAAAGTATATTATGTTATATATTTATTATATTATTATTATATATCCACAAATACACCTTTTTAAGGATATTCTAAGAAAAAAGAAGGCAACAGGGAAAATTCAATCTTATTTATTCTTTTATCTACCCTTTATTTACCCTTACCAATAACAGATATCATTAATTTTGATTTATCCCTCCTGTGTGTAATTTTGCAAATGAATGCAAATACATATTTTTTTTTTTTAGATTTTTTTTTAATTTATTTATTTGACAGACAGATCACAAGTAGGCAGAGAGGCAGGCAGAGAGAGAGAGGGGAGGAAGCACGCTCCCTGCTGAGCAGAGAGCCCGATGCGGGGCTCGATCCCAGGACCCCGGGATCATGACCTGAGCTGAAGGCAGAGGCTTTAACCCACTGAGCCACCCAGGCGCCCCGCAAATACATATTTTTATTTTGCCTTTTCCTTAGTTCCTCCAATAGATACCCACCATGGAGTAGATTTTCCAGACAAAAATGGGCCAAGGCTCTTTCACAAAACATCTGACATAGGATTTGGGGGGCCCATCCCCGGGAAAGTGGTATATCGAGCTAAGAACGAAATTTTGAAAAATTTTCCACTTTCTAACCCTCTAGAGTTCTCTAAAATCTCAATGAAATGAAACTGTTCCCCTGATATAACTTCAGAAAACCTAAGTTGAATTAATTAACTTTCTTACTACTGGGAAATGAAATCATCCAAAAAAAAGACAAGATCTAATAAAGAAAATGCTCCTTGGGGCACCTGGGTGGCTCAGTGGGTTAAAGCCTCTGCCTTTGGCTCAGGTCATGATCCCAGGACCCTGGGATCAAGCCCTGCTGAGCAGAGAGCCTGCTTCCCGCCCCACTCTCTGCCTGCCTCTCTGCCTACTTGTGATCTCTGTCAAATGAATGAATGAATGAATGAATGAATGAATGAAAAAGCTCCATAAGAGGTAATCTTGTGGGGGTGCCTGGGTGGCTCAGTTGGTTAAGCATCTGACATTAGTCAGATCATCAGGTCATGATCTGAGGGTGGTGAGATCGAGTCCCACATCAGGCTCTGCACTGCACGTGGAGCCTGCTTAAGATTTTCTCTCTGCCCCTCCCCTGCTCGAGCTCTCTCTGGGAGGGGGGGGGAAGGAGGGAAATTTGCAGGTACTTTACTTTCCAAAGTAAAAAACACAGCAACCCTCTGAGAGAACCAATTAAATAGTAAGTCACATTGCAGTCCTTTATTGTTGTTTCTGCCGAAGAGTGAAAGGCATCACAGTGGAATGGAGTAGGGTCCTTGGCTTTTGAGTGACTGCTCTGTTCACATTGTTACCCAGTACTTATTACCTATGTCACCATGGGTGAGTTTCATCGTCCCTTTGAGTCTCTGTGTCTACTCCCTTATTTTATTTCCTCTTATCCCCATGTCCCCTCTGCTCCCATTCCCAGGCAACAATTCCAGCCTGTTGCCGTGCATGCCTTCTTGCAAAATGTACATTATTGTTTTGTGAGCAAGTATCTTTAATGTTAATGAATCATATTGTGAAATATTAGGCCTTAAAGACCCAATCATGTTGCAGTATGTCCGTTACCACTAAAATCTGGCTTCTTGAGAAGGACTTCAAGGACAGTGTGAGTTTGGTAACTTAATCTGATTTTCATTTACTATCTAACAATTTGCCAACAAGAGCTAAGTTGCTCACATTCCACGTTGCTCCCTTGGAGGGGGAAAAAATCTGTCTCCAATACAGTGTGAGAAGCAGCTGGAACCTATCTGTCTGTGAGTAAGACAGGTAACAACAGAAAAAGAAAGTCCAAGCTGGCCAACTAGCAGAGCTCAACTTGGATGCCTCCAAAAATCTACCTTAATTTTGCTCAATTTAGAATGGCATTAAACGACACAGGATATGAGCGAAAATTATGCTTGTAGTCCACTCGTAATCAGAATGCTGGAACGGGCTGCCGAAATTTTCAGCGGGACACCCCACTTATCTTACATTAAGGAGAAACTGAGTGCACGTGACCACCAATGTCAACCAGACAATTTGAGGGCAGACCTAGGTCTCTGATTCCTCCGTATTTCATGAAGCTGCCTGCCAGCAGTGTTGGACGAAAGGTTGTTCTCAACAGCATGCCTCACCGCCCAAATATTTTACACATATTGTCCAAGAATGGTGCATGAAGAGTGAGAAATATTTCCATCCCTGTTAGCTGCCCTAAACCCCCACATACTGCCCATGGGATGAGTGCCTGCCCTTGATACTGTCCCCATAGCAATGTACAAACACTGCGAACACTCTGCAGACCTAGGGGTTTTCTTGCCATTGATGGAAGATGCAGCAATAATATGTTGCATATGTGGACGGAATGGGGGCATTTATAGCATTGACCAAGCTTTCACATCTGCACTCTTGGTGGGGCTTATGCTGGGCTTATGCTCTGGGTATTACAGAACATTTCCTAGGAAACTGAAAATAAATATATTATGGAATTCAGTGTTCCGTGTGTCACTAGTGTTGTCCTGGTGGCCTGTCACGCCTGTTGCAAAATACACTGTTGGCCGCAGGCCTGAATTCCTTAAGGGGTCCCACGATATCCTTTGAAGCTGCAGGGGTCTCACAGAAATGGCTTCTATGTTGATAATAATAAGAGCAAATGTTCACTGAACTCTCCCTGTGAGCCGGGAATTATGTTTAGAGCCTTGCTTGCATTTTTTCCTTTAAACCTCACTAACCCTTAGGAAGTAGGCGCTACTCCCATTTTCCCAGTTAAAAAACTGGGGCCTAATGAAATTGTGTAGCTCTCTAACAGAGCAAGGGAGTGACAGAACCGGGAATCAAGCCTGGATCCCTGTGAGTCCAAAGCCAATGCTTATAATGTGCGTTCATGGCCCTTTGTTTCTGGATGACAGATGTAAACGTAGCATAAAATCATTCCTTGGTGTTAATCTGTTCACAGTGAAGTACACGGCTCCATGAAATACATATTCAAAATGGACTCCACCATCTAATTCCTTAGCTGGAAAGTTTTCCATCTGTACTTCAAGCAAGGGATCCATTTGAAATATCTCTTTGAAATGGCATCAAGTAGAAAAGACATTTCCATCTGAACATGAGTCTGACCAAGGACTGGCTAGACGCCCCTGGGGAGACAACCCCAAGCAGGTCAGCTGTAATCAGGACACCCAGACCAGGGGGAGCAGGGAGGTAAATGGACACTGGCCTTGTGGCCTGTAAGCCAGAGACCAGGCATCCTTAAGCAGGATTAAGGTGGAGATTAAGAGGCCACTGGGGCTAGAGGGGGCTGGGCCCAGGAATAGAGCAAAGCAGAATCATCCCTGTGATACTGAGGCAGGGGGAAGGGATTGTCTTGCAGAATGTAGCAAGGACAACTTGACCTTCATCATTTAGAAGTTCCAAAATAGTTCTTATCCTGGGGTCCACGGATGTATCAGTGAGCCTTTAATATTGCCTGGGATCCGAAGAGACCGCATGAACAGAGAGCCTGGGGCCTACAGGAGTTGTTCTTTGGGGAGGGTTGGGGACACTGGTGGATGCGGCACCAAGGCTCTCAGATGCACTAAGGAAAATGGACTTGGTAAGACCAGAAGGCAGAAGAGGATAGCAGCTGCCAAATAACACTGAACAAATCAACAAACCTCTCAAACCTGGGTTTCCTCTTGAGGTGGTTAAACTAGATGATTTATAAGTTTCCAGCTTTAAAATTCCTTAAAATTCCAGAAGCACTATTCAGTAGTGAAACAATTTACTTGGGTAAGTAGTGAGTTCCCCATCACTGGTAGTATTCAAGAGGAGTGAGAATAGCCCCTTGCCTGGTATGGCTCTAGAGAGAATTCCTACATTAGGTAGGAAGTTAAGATTTGACTTTGAATAATAAAAACAATAATAATATTATTAATTATTAATGTTATTAATACTCACAGTAATGTTAATTATTATTGATTAGGTCATATGTGCCCAGCACTGTTCCAAGCATTACACACATCTTTTTTTTTTTTTTTTTAAGATTTTATTTATTTATTTGAGAGAGAGACAGTGAGAGAGAGCATGAGCAAGGAGAAGGTCAGAGGGAGAAGCAGACTCCCCATGGAGCTGGGAGCCCGATGCGGGACTCGATTCCGGGACTCCGGGATCATGACCTGAGCCGAAGGCAGTCGTCCAACCAACTGAGCCACCCAGGCGTCCCAAGCATTACACACATGTTATCTGGGGTATTATTAGCATTCCCATTTTGCAGAGGACACTCAGACCAGAGATAGCAATTGCTTCCCAGAGATCTCACATCTAGAAAGAGGTAGAGCTGAGATGGAGAAAACATGTTGCTCTGACTCCCCCACATCTTAACCACCACCCCTCATTTTGCCTTCAGCCTCTGTGGCTGCTGGGATAGGCCTGGGTTCTGAGTGTGAGGTGATGCGGTGCCTCCCACTGGAGTGGGGTGGAATGCAGACGGCAGGCTTGCCAACAAGGCTGCTTTCCCAGGCCTTGCTGCGGAGAGCAGAAAGGAGTGGCCATCGTGCTGGGAACCTCAGATGGTCTGGGCCCCTCTCACCCGCCACCTCCCTTCGCAGAGGGGAAGACTAATGCCCAGAGGGTGAGCTAACGATCCAGACTCACACAGCAAGTAAGGGGCAGAGCTGGGAAACCAGCTGCCTTGCGTCCTGCCTTCCAGGCCAGTGCTTGACGTTTTGTTTGGTTTTGTTTTTAGGGAAGCGCGTTACTGCAGGGGCTCACATACGTCACTGACAGTCCCTCCGTTCTGAGATCCGAAGAGACGTATTTTCTCATGAGGGCACACGGATCAACCACAGCAACCTGGGGATTTACCAGCCTGGTAACTATTTATTTATTTATTTATTTATTTGACAGACAGAGATCACAAGTAGGCAGAGAGGCAGGCAGAGAAAGGAGGAAGCAGGCTCCATGCTGAGCAGAGAGCCTGATGCGGGGCTCGATCCCACGACCCCGGGATCACGACCTGAGCCGAAGGCAGAGGCTTTAACCCCAGCCTGGTAACTATTTAAAGTTCAGTTTCTGTCTATTCTAAAAATTCTTATCTACTCTTGCTCCCATAAAAGCAAATTTAGCTCTTACTGAGCCTGAATCACCATTTCTGATTTGAGGCAAATTTCCTTACTAAGAATGACCCACAATGACATATTCCTGCCTACTGCGCTTTGGCCCCAGCCATCAGGCCACCAGAATTCTCCCCTGTCCTCTGGGCTTACCTGCTGAGGCTGGGACTTCCTGCTCACGGGCAGCCCTGAGGGGACAGCCATCGCTGGAACACTAAATCTACAAACTACATTTATACCTCAGTCGGAAACCTGTGAGCCGCTCTCCCATTTAAGCTTCACAACACAAACTCCTCAATATATTTTAGGTTCATAAGGGAATAAAAGTTTCATAAAGGTTCATAAAAAAAAAAATCTGTGATGGGTAGGAACAGTATAAAATTCTCCACTCATCTACCCCTTCAGTCCTAGGGAACTGAGTTAAAAGCAGAATTATTCCAGGGCAAAGATACTTGCCTATACTCTCTTTTTCCTTCTTTTTTCCTTCCCTCCTTCCATCCTTCCCTCCCTTCCTTCCTTCCTTCCTCCCCTCCTTCCTTCCTTTTCATGTCCTCTTAGTTCAGTGGTTTTCAAATTTGGGGTGCAAAATTTTCAATTTCAGTATGATTTAAAGAGTGTCCAAGGCCTGTGTAACTTTAGGTCACAAGCTGGCTTGAGGACCAGCCCCTTAGTAAGTGCCCTTCGGTAGCCCGGAGCACATCCACGGTCGAGAGCAGGCTTTGCAGTCCACAGACACCTTGGGCAGGTTTCTTATCCCTTCTCAATCCCATTTGTAAAATGGGGATGATGACGGGGCTCCCTCACGGGAAATGTTTGATGAAGGGGACATTAGTAAGTCTGGGCCTCTGTGCCCTGGTCTCTGGCACCTGCTGCATGTCCCTCCTCGCCCTCAGATGAACTTAGAGACTTTTGTCAGCATCACTCCCAGCTGGTGTCATGGCTGCCTCCACCTGCCCTTCAATCCCAGGAACTGTGCCCAGTGCCACAAAGCCGGGGCCTGAAGCCCTGTTCTCCGTTGCTCAGTGGACCAGGGAACTCTTGGAGTTTAGGGAGACAGGGCTCAGTCCCTCCTGTGCTCTCCCAGGATGCTTTCTTTTTGCAATAGTAAGTCTTGGATGTGATTCCATGCTGGCATATGTAGATAGAGTTCATTCATTGAAACATTTCCTTAGAATACCATATACCATTTTTGGACATTCGTTTCATTATCTAAGGACTAGATTCCTGGAAGTAGAATTGCAGAATCAAAGGGTGTGCACATTTAACATTGTTGTAGACATTGGCACATGGCCCTCCACAAATGTACAAATCTACATTCCTACCAACAGAATATGAGACTTAACAACCCAATGTAAAGGCAGAGCCATCGGGAGAACTAAATCTGAGTGATGGGTCAGTACTAGACCCATCCGAGTTGGAAAGGATGAGACTTCTGCCCAGACGGTGGGAGGAAAGGCTCCCTCCATCAGTCTCAGGATGGACAGAATGGGATCATCCCCCCCCAGCAGCTCACGGTGACATAGAATGGATGACTTAGGAACCCAGGGTTGGAGGATGCTTCCCACTGTTGAGAAGGGAGAACAAAAACCTTTATCTCAATTCTGCAGCAAGGGGATCACAGCCTTTGGTTCTCGGTCCCTTTTGGATCAAGGACCCCTTTTAGGATTTGATAAAAGCATGGGAGCTGTGCCCTGAGTACACACACATTCCCACCCATACATGTACATGCAACTTTGCATATAATTTCAAAGAGTTAATCCAAAATCTCAATGTGCATGAAACACCATGCAGAAAGCCCAAATTGACCTTCTGAAGGCTATTCTATTTGGCTATTCTCCCAAACAAGGCCATCATCACCTGCCCTAGCCAGCTGTTCCACAGCAGCTCACAGGTTCATAAATCAGCCCACCTGAGCTCAGCAGAGACCAGCAGAAGAACCACTCAGCTGAGCCCAGTCTACACTGGTAAACTGCAGAATCATGAGCTCAAGAATATTTGATGTTTAAAACCATTATTAAGTGTGGAGATGGTTTATTATACAGCAAAAGCTAACTGACACAGTCTCCATGAAGAACACTTGGGAATGCTATGGGGAACACAAAAGAAGACTGGAACAAATGCAAAGATGTTCTATGCTCTTGAGTAGGAAGAATCAAGATCATGGAGATGTCGATTTCCCCTAAATTATTCTATACATTTAATAAGCTACAAAGGAAACACAAATGGGAACTTTTGATAATCAGAAGAGCTGATTCTAAAGTTCCTATAAGAAAATAAAGTCAAGAAGAATCAGGGGGAAATCTAGAAGAGAAGAGGAAGAGTAACTATCCCTATCAGATATTACAACACATTACAAAGCTTCAGTAATGAAAATCAGGCTCATGAATATACCAACATATCAGATAAACAGAATAGGAAATCCAGAAACATATAGAAGTTTATAGAGGAGTTTGATATATCCTTAAGGTGACCTTTTAAATCAGTAAAGGAAACAAGTGTTGTTCAATTAATGTCACTGGGGAAACTAGATAGTCATCTGAAAAAATACAAAATTAGGTAATCACATTTACCTCAAGATTCCAATGTAAAAAAAAAAAAAAGAAAGAAAGAAACCATGAAGAATCAGAAAAAAAGAATCTATGTGCGTGTTTTTTTTTTTAAATAAAAACAACCCCACAACATTTGCTGTCATCTGATAATAACACAAAGGTAATCAAAACAATATGAACGAGTGTTTTCGAACTATACTCCCAACTAAGGACACCCAAAAAAAAAACCAAACCCTGTTTGCCTTCTTGAGAATCTCTCACTTCATCCATCATTTCTAGCTGGAGATACTTTCAAGCAGGGTAGCATTATCTCTTTTAGCATGATCCGACCCAGTTGTTTTCTCGACTTCGTTTTTGGAATGAATCTTTTCTGCATCATCTAATATGAAATTCATATATTCATATATTCATCAAAACCAATGGTATGGTCCTCTATCTGAACGTTTACTTGCTTGTAAAGCCACATCTGAATCCAAGATCTATTTTGCAAGTATCTGAAGATGAGGTTGATGGGCTGCACCTCACCTTCCACTCTTTATGGGCCCAGCCATGGTATGCTGTGGGGAAACCTGACAAAGAGCACACTCTGTGTAGTTTTTTAAAGGCTTAGAGTGGGAAAGGTTTGTCTAACTATGATATAAAACACAAAAGCCGGGGGCCTGGGTGGCTCAGTGGGTTAAAGCCTCTGCCTTCAGCTCAGGTCATGATCCCAGCATCCTGGGATCGAGCCCCGAATCGGGCTCTCTGCTTCTCAGGGAGCCTGCTTCTCCCTCTCTCTCTGCCTGCCTCTCTGCCTACTTGTGATCTCTGTCTGTCAAATAAATAAATGGGAACTTAAAAAAAAAAACACAACACAGGGCGCCTGGGTGGCTCAGTGGGTTAAGCCGCTGCCTTCGGCTCAGGTCATGATCTCAGGGTCCTGGGATTGAGTCCCGCATCGGGCTTTCTGCTCAGCAGGGAGCCTGCTTCTCTCTCTCTCTCTCTGCCTACCTCTCTGCCTACTTGTGATCTCTCTCTGTCAAATAAATAAATAAATAAATAAATAAAAATCTTTTAAAAAACCCCACAAAAGTCATAAAAATGTATTAAATAGAAATAGTGGTAAATTGTATTATGTAGAATTTCTAAATTCTATGTTAAAATTACCATAAGCAGACTGGAAAAACGATCATGAAACTGGGATAAACATGTGCAGTTCATATCATAGACAAAGGTGAAATTCCTTAATATGTAAAGAACTCCCACAATTCAATAAGAAAAAGCTTTACAACACAATAGAAAAAGGAGTAAATGATATGGCTACCTAGGTCACAGAAAAGGAAATACAAATAGCTCTGGATTTTTTTTAAAGGACTATTTATTTATTTGAGACAGAGAAAGAAAGAGAGCATGCATGGGTTGGGGGAGGAGCAGAGGGAAAGGGACAAGCAAACTCTGCACTGAGCTCAGAGCCCGTCGTGGATCTTGATCTCTGTACCCTAAGGTCATGACCTGAGCCAAAACCAAGAGTCAGATGTTCAACCAACTGAGCCACCCAGGCACTACAGTTCTGGATATTTTAAAAGATACTCAACCTCACTCATAATAAAAGAAATTCAGGTTAAAATTATCCTCAGAAAATAGTTTCCTATCTATGATGTTGAGGAAGATATCTAAGAGTTTTATAATATACTCATGGGAGCTTGTGTGAGGAAAAAGGCACTTTTACACACTGCTGATGTGAGTGTATGCTGGAGTCACTTCTGTAAGTCAATTTGGCATTTTCAAACAAAATGGCAATGCATATAGTCTCAGAACCCGAAATACAGATATATTCTGATGCATGCAAATAATGCGTGGACAAGGTTTTTCACTGCAGCATTATTTGTGATAGGATATAATAAAATCTTATGCAGCTGTAAAAGAGAAAAGTTCTTTTATGCGCTGAAATAGAAGATCTCTAAAAAATAAGTGGAGATAAACAAAGCGTACAAATATGCTAATATTGGTAATGAAACAATGTATGCATGTTTATTTGCTTATATATGAATAAAATAACTCTTGAAATATATACAGGAGCATGCATTTTTATTCTGCTTGTGTGTGTTTTTTCTTAAACTTACACATATTTACTCATCAAATAAGCGAGCACTGTCTTACATGTTTAAATTTGTAAGTGCAAATCCGTGTTTAACAAAAATTATACTGTTATGCTGATGAATTTTATATTCAGAGTTACATTTTGTAGTTTATTGGCTAGAAAATAATTTCTAGGATCTTTAGGCAACTTAAAACCTTGCACTGATCGATTTGATTAGTGTCTGTTCACTGGGTATGTAGATTATTTCTAAGCAAAATGGGATACCGAGACGTGCATCCTAAGCATAATTTAAGTTTATATACTTTTGCTTCTTTTTCTATATGCTACAGATAGCCTATATCTTTGGGTCTTTTAGTGAATGTATTCATTTTTGCCACTTGGAAAAGCTGTACTATAGGCCATGCATGTGGTGGCAGAAAATTGTATTCATGTCCTCGTGAATTTCGTTTGTTTGCTAAAATGCTAATGGGGGATGGTGGACCTTCACAAGTATTCCAACCTCTGGTTTTCTCTGCGAAGCAGAAGCTGCTTTGCTTAAAAGTTATAATCAATGAGCATGATTGACTCTATGCTTAAGAGCAATAGTTTCAGAGGAATGCAATTGTGTGTGCTTCTGTTTTACCAGGAAAAGAGTAGTTTTTTCCTAAAAAAGCAGTATTTACATTGGTTTGGGGGGGTTGTTTGTTTGTTTTTGGTTTGCTTGTTTGGTGAAACTCCCTTATATTCTTCAAGCATACTGAGGACACCAACAGGCTTTTTTTGTGGCTTATAGCTAGTGATATTTACTGTCTTGGAAACTGAAACCGAAAAAAAAAAGGTTAATGCTTACTTAGTAATTCATTTGAAAATAGCAAAAATGAACGTGTTGCAAGTTAATAGCATCTTGGCAGTGTTACAAAATTAGTTCTGACCTCATGGGTCCTCTGAGATCAACACACATCAGCGTGCTGTAAAATATGAAAGAGTGTAATGAAAGACTTAAAATGAATTTTGTTTGCCTTGGTTTAAAACACCTGAGTCGGAGACTCTATGAAATGTGTTTAAAATATTAGAAAAATTTGCTTAATGTTGATGGCCCCGTTTTCTTGGTTTCCTGTTTTATTGTTGCCCATGATATAAAGGGTTACTCTTTTCCCCATGTGATCTGCCTAAAGAGCAAAGACTCCAAGTCCTATCAGAATAATTATATGACTTTTACGTCGATTTTATTATAACTTTCATTATTTAAGACAACCAGGTTTCTTGCTTAGGAGAGAGCTAAAGTGCTTTACAGTCATGTCATTTTCTTTAGTGTCACTTTCAAGTAGGTAGACAAGTATTACTTCTCAGGTGCCGGTGAGCCTACCTTAGTAGTGTTTCAAACTCCTCGTGGGTTCTGGCCTTCCTCAAATCAATCCTAAATGTAAAACAAAGTGAAATTGTAAGGATATCCGAGACCTCCCAGAAAGCCCAAGGGAGATCACGAGAGATTTGTTACTTCGCCTTATAAAAAGAGAGGTGCCAGAAAAAGCAGGATGCGTTCGATGTGATACTATCGATGGGTTGCGTGGGAAGAGATGAAATTATTTTTTATCAGAAGGGGAGGAAGCCATAGGAAATTTTCTTTCAGTGGAAAACTGTGCATTGCCTGTAACACCCTGTTCTGCATGTTGGTTTTGACTCCAAAAATTGCTGTTTTGCAGTTCTATAAAATGGAGGTGACTGATAGCGATGAAATGTAATTCTTGTCCCTAGATGTTCACATTCTATCCTGACGAGTCGAAGTTCCCACTCTGGACGAAGCTGGTTTTGCTTTCATTCATGCATTTGTTTCCGTATTCTTTTACTTCTATACACTTGTGCTTTTAAACGTCTCCTTTGAACCAATTATAATCAGCCTTGTTCCCTTATTGAATCAGTGAAATAAAATCTTGAACACGTTTGTGTTTGTGAGACACCGTTTCCCCCTTTAAGAAAACAATGTAGGGGCGCCTGGGTGGCTCAGTCATTAAGCATCTGCCTTTGGCTCAGGTCATGGTCCCAGGGTGCTGGGATCGAGCCCTGCGTTGAGCTTCCTGCTCCTCGGGAAGCCTGCTTCTCCCTCTCCCACTCCCCCTGCTTGTGTTCCTGCTCTCACTGTCTCTCTCTGTCAAATAAATAAAATCTTTTGTAAAAAAGTATCTTTTAGGGGGGCCTGGGTGGCTCAGTGGGTTAAAGCCTCTGCTTTCGGCTCAGGTCATGATCTCAGGGTCCTGGGATCGAGCCCTGCATCGGGTTCTCTGCTCAACGGGGAGCCTGCTTCCCCCTCTCTCTCTGCCTGCCTCTCTGCCTACTTGTGATCTCTGTCTGTCAAATAAATAAGTAAAATCTTTTTTAAAAAGTATCTTTTAATAATGCATAAGACAGAAGCCCTGCTCATTACAATTCATTACAAAAATGGTAGCCTGAGGCATTAGAGTTTAGTTCTCTCCCTAGTCCACCTTGAGAACATCTACAAGGCACCTGAAAGATCAGTAGCTGACATTGACCTTTACTGAGGTAACCTGGCCCATCCCAGCATGGGGTAGCCTTGGGCAAGTCACTTCCTTTCCCTACACCTCCCCACCCTTCTAGTTGGGTGGGCCTAAAATAATCCCTTCCCACCCTACACCCCCAGCTGGACCTGGATCAAGAGTCCTAGCCCTGGAATACGTGTAAGTCTAGACCTCAGCATGCAGCTTGGGCAGGGGCAGAATAGAGTTGATAAAGGTCAATACCAATTTGCATGATCTTTCAGTTACGGCTCACAGGCTTTCTCCACTAGGATTAAGAGAAAGAATTAAAATCTAATGCCTTAAGTTTTTTTTTTCTTTCTTTTTTTTTGCTTAACGATTTTATTTCTTTATTTATCAGAGAGAGAGAGCAGCAGGCAGAGAAGGAAGCAGTCTCCCCGCTAAGCAGGGAGCCCTATGTGGGACTCAATCCCAGGACCCTGGGTCATGACCTGAGCCAAGGGCAAATGATTAACCCACTGGGTCACCCAGGCTGGAGTTTAGAGATGGCTCTTATTCTGTTCAGTTAATGGGGGTTGCTCCAGCAGCTGAGCTGAAATGGAGACAACATGAAGTTTTTTAAAAACTTTTTTTTTTGGTTTTAAGATTTTTAAAAATTATTTTATTTTATATTTATTTGTTTGCTTGTTTTTGAGAGAGAGAGTGCAAGCCCGAGCAGAAGGGGCAGAGGGAGAGAGAATCTCAAGCGGACTCTGCTCAGTGAGGGGCCCGATGCAAGGCTCACTCTCACGACCCTGAGATCAGGACATGAGCTGAAACCAAAGCGCTGCCTCCACCGCTCAACCGACTGTGCCCCCTGGGGGCCCCTCAAACTTTACCAAAGTATGCCTGTGGTCATTTTAAAACTGGAACCCACCTGTGTGCTCAGCATCCCAATGGCACTGCAGAGCACTGCAGGTCCCTGGGGAGCCTCTCTGGTCTTTGCTGTCACCTGCCAACCGGGGTGCACATGAAGGGACTCCGCACCGAGTTCTCGCAGCGTGGCTTAGGTTGGCCTGTTCTTGTAGTTCACGTAAAGTGAACCATACAGAATTTTTTTGGTGAAAATTTCTTTCGTGAATTTTGTTTTGGCAAGATTCATCTGTGTCATCACATGCAGGGGCCGATCTGTCCACGACCTGGGCAGCTGTCGATGCGGATTTGGGTAGTTTCTGCTTCTAGACTGGGGTGATCGCGCAGGTCTCTATTCCTGTCCGTGTCTTTTGGTGCCCATGCGTTTCCGTTCAGTGTACACCGGGGAGTGGAAGTGCTAGATCATATTTATTTCTATGTCTATCAGTCTGCCCACGTATACAAAGCTGTGGGTTCATGCTGGTATTTCCAATTCTGATCGAGCACAACAGGGGGAACCCTTTCCTTATTTGCAGTACCTTTCTTTGACAGTGAGAAACCTAGCTCCCAGTAAATACATTTACTTACTTGCTCAATCCTAGAATACCCATAAAATAGCTTCAGAACTGCTAGCCCACATTCTTTAGGTCTGTCAGCTCTCTGAGAGACCCTAGAAGCAATGATACCCTGGTAGCAGGGAGCACACCCAGCAGCCAGATCCTAGTTTCTAAACACCATTCTCCAAGACAAGAAACCTGGCTTCCTTGGAGAAGTGACTGAGTTCAGGTTGGGAGCAATGGGAATATGAGATGAGCCCGAAACTTCCCGTCATTGTTAGGAAGTAAGGAAGTACTCAGAATAGAATGGGAATATTTCAAAAGGACACGGGAGCCCATTTGAAGATGTTCCTAGTGGCCATATCTGGGACAATTTGTGCAACAAAACAAATGTTAGTAATGGATTATAACCCATAGAATAAAATAAAATATCCGTGAGTCCACACTGAAATAATTGAACAAATACATACATGGGAGAGAAGAGACAGCTCTTCCTTACAATTGAATTTCAATTAATAAATGCAGAAAGAATTATGGAGATAGAAAATCACCTTTGGAAAGCCAATGGTAATAAATATTGCAGGTAATAATCAGCAATGAATGCTAAATTTAGTAGGTTGAAAGTATGATGTTAAATAGGACAATTGTATAGTCTCAGTATCTCCCCATATAAGATACTTGTTAATTACAAAAGGAAATGCAATAATTTAGAGTGGAGAAAGAAACCTGGCAGATATCACCTTTACCTCATCATCCTTCCATGTTAGCATTACTAGTAATGAAGCACAACAATAGCCCATTTGCCTCCTGATCCGATGAACTGGGAAGGACACGACATCACTTCTGTGGGACTCTCAACCAACAACGCACAATCTCAACCTCAGCATGAGAAAACATCAGACAGACTCAAGGTGAAAAACATCCTATAAAACAATTGGCCAATACTCTTCAAAAATGTCAAGGTTGTGAGGGAAAAAATAACTGACATGGGCTCTTAAGATAAAACCTCAAAGTTCAGAGACACACAAAAAGAGCAGCTGTTTTAGATTAAAGGAGCCCAAAGACTCATGACAACCGAATGCACTGGGGGATCTCGGAGGGCACCCTGGACCAGAATGAGAACAGTAGGGGAAGAGTTGGCAACATTTGAGTGAACTCTAAATTCTTTAATTCTATTACATTAATGTTAATTTCCTGGCTTTCCTAATTCTTCTGTAGTTATTCAAGATGTTGGGGAAGCTCTCAAAAGCTCTGTGGGAACTTGCTGTATTATTTTCCTAAGTCTTAAATTATTTCAAAAAGAAGAAATTTTTAAAAGAAGAAGGAGATTGCGTGTGATTGTGTCATGGTCCAGCCAAAACCCCTTCCCGCACCTCTGCCCAGAGCATAAAGGCAGAATCTCCAGAGGGTGACGTTCAAGGCCCTCCACAATCAGGCCAAACCTTCCCCCTACTGATCTCAAAGGCCTGTACTAACACTGCTTAGAAAAGTCCTCATGTTTAAAGATTGCCTTCATGGAGCGATCCTTCGGGCGATACTTCAGGACTCCGAACCTTTTCCTGGAAGCAGCCTCTGCGGCTGGCTCTTACTTGGTCAGCAGTTGACTTTCCCAACTCCCCGGAAGCCTTGAACTCCCTCCGACAACCCCTGCAGGCCTGTCAGGCAGTGCTCGCACCCTTTCTATCCTCAGGAAACCTGCAAAGAAGGCGTGGCAACAGCAGTGGCAGGCTCGGGAGCGCTCGGGAAAGCATACGAGAGGCAGGCAGGGGAATTCACAGTCTCTGCTGGGAGGGGGTGTTCCTGTTACCCTCTCTTTGCTGGTGAGGAAATTGGAGCTTAGAGAAAGGAGGTCCTCTTCCTAAGGCTACACAGCCAGTGAGGACAGAGTCAGGATTGAAACCCACTTCCTTCCCTCCCCTACTGATGGATTCTAACTGAAATGCTCTGAGTAGTCAGCCGAGCAGGGTCCTGAGACAGCTCCAGCCTCGAGCAGCAAAATGAGATCTCCCGAGAAAGCAGCGGGGCGCCTGGCTGGCTGGGTCAGAGGAGTGTGTGACTCTTGATCTCGGGGTGGTGGGCTCAGGTCCCACGTGGGGTGTAGAGATGATTTAAATAAATAAATAAATAAATAAATAAAATAAATAATTTTTAAAAAAAGAAAGAGAGGAAGCTCTGCAGAAAAGATTCTCAAAGAGCTGGGGGAGATGCCTGCTGACCCCCACCCACTGAGCCATGGAGAATGCTGGAATGGTGCATTGTCAACGCATTCTCGGAGAGTGTCAATGCCTTTTACGATGACCTGAATGGACACGGAGCAATGTGAATGTGCAAAAATATCTCAGAGTTGAGCAGGTGGGACACCTTGCCAGACCCCCTTAGGCTTCAGAAAAGCCAGATTCAGGGCTTTAGAAAACATGGGCTGGCAAGCTGCCCTCGCCAAGCTCTGGGATGACGGCAGAACCCACCCCCTACAGCAGCAGCTGAAGGTCACCAAGAAACGGAGCTCACGGTGCTTCCAACTCTGCTTGATACAGTTGGAGTCAGTGCAGGTCAGCTCTCGGGCTGTGATTATTGATATTATCATTGTTAATATTCAACTTCTTCCCTCCCCCATTTGTCTCCCTATACTCAGCAGATTTTCCCATGTCCTTACATCTCCTATCTGGGAAGATTCAGGACTGCATGCAAGAAAGGGATCAGAACTAAAAACAAAAATTCTTTTTTTTTTAAAAAGATTTTATTTATTTGACTGAGAGATCACAAGTAGGCAGAGAGGCAGGCAGAGAGAGAGAGGGAAGCAGGCTCCCTGCTGAGCAGAGAGCCTGACACGGGGCTTGATCCCAGGACCCCGAGATCATGACCCAAGCCGAAGGCAGCGGTTTAATCCACTGAGCCACCCAGACCCCCAACAAAAGTTCTTATATTTCCATTTGTCAGTTCCCACCTACCCCTACACCCCCCCCCCAACAGCTTTCTGCCCTGCAACGGAGACATCCACGTCCCTACCTCATTGCTTCGATTCCTCTCACCACGGCTTGCGTGGCGCTGGGCTAGCAGCCCCCTCCAACTATGTGGAGAGGATGTGGCCTGGCTCACCCAGCCCTGAGCGCTCTCCTAGACCACACCTTGCCTGTGCGGAGACAGGAAGACAAGGAGGCTTTGTGTAACCCAGCTCCAACACTTGTAGCCACTGAGGCCCTTTCCACTGGGCTGAGAGATGGCCAGCCCCCATTTCCTGTGTCCCTTGGCCCCTTGCCTTGGGTGCGGGCTAGGAGATCAAGCGTCTGCCCAGCTCCCCTCCCTTCGTCCCGGGCAGCACAGCCACAGTAGGAGGCCCATGCATTCTGCAGCGTGGTCAGTGGAAGTGTGGGCTCCCTGGGAGCAAATGCCCACCTTTCTACATGGGACCTGTGTGACCCTGGGCCACCTCTTAACTTCCCTCCTCACTTTACGGATCTTGACACAAAGGGCCAGGTTGACGGGAAATCTTGAATGAAAAGGCTCTGCAAGTTAGAGCCCTTCACTTACGCAGGATGCTATGGGTGTTTCCCCCCAACTACCAAGAACTCGCCCCTCTGAACCCCCAAATACCCCATTTGCCCTTTACTCACCTCCACCTAGACTTCTAACTACCTACTTACTGGCGTGGGGCCTGAGAGTCAAGAGGCCTGATATGACTTAAAAACATGGATTTTAGAATCAGATCTACCTGGCTTCTCACCCGGGGTCGGCCCCACTCTGACCTTGACCAAGCATATCTTATTAGAAAAATGGAGGTAAGCATACCCACCATATAGGTTTATTGTCACAAGGATTAAATGAGAAAACCCATGGATAGCCTTTGCCTAAGACCAGGTTCCAAGGAGGTCAGCAAGTAACAGAGTAAGAAGACACAATGACACTCATTGTCATTCGCCCAGCTGGCCTCCAACTTGCTTGAGGTCTGGGATAGAGTCCACGTGTTTCTCTAGTTCCTGGCACTGATGCCAATTTACCCCATTTTTAATTTTTTTGGTCATTTCCAGAGGATGTTGGAAGGAGGATATTAACAAACTGTTTAATGTCATCTAGCCCAGAAGTTTTCCTGTGCATGTTTCGGCTGATTTCTGTTGGTATGTGGAACTAAACTGATTTCCAGACACTCATCTCGGTCCAGTCTGTTCATGCAGTAACTCATGTCGTCCTGCTTCTAATGGATTTTCTAAGAAAGCAATGGACCCTTCTTCTATTAGCACATTTTGTTGCCTTCAGAATGCCTCTTCATTTGTGCTTCATTGCATGGATCACACTGTGCATAAATAGTGACTACAGTTGTGTCTTTTTTTTTCCCCCCATTGCATGGAGCTCAGCACAGGGCTTGAACTCACAGCCCTGAGATCAAGACCTGAGCTGAGACCAAGAGTCCAACGCTAAACCGACTGAGCCACCCAGGTGCCCCATGGTTTTGTCTTTACCTTATCCCTAGCCTAACAGGGAACTCCTCTCCCCTCCCTTGTGTATGTGTGAACTGCTCGTGTGAAGCAAACACGGCTACCTTGTTAAGGAAATGTCCCTTTACTTCCTTTGTTTCTACCTCTCAGAATTTGTTGTTGTGTTTTAGTCTGGGATAGCTGTTTAATTTCATCAAATAATAGTTTCAGTACTTGTTGAAATGATAAGGTTCTTTTATTTTTCCTTCTTTGACCTTATGACAGACATGATGGCAAGAGATTTTTCCAGAACTCTACTGGGGAATGAATAGCTCTTTTATTTTATAGCCAGATTAGTGGCTATGCAAGAAGGAGTGTTAGGATATTTAGATGCCCATTTGGGAAAAAAAAATCTAAGTTTGAATCTTTCTTTGCAACCACATAAAAATTCTAGATGGGTCAGAGATTATACCGTAAGAAATGCTTTATGCTCGTTGGCAAAAATATTGGAAAATATTTTTGTAGTCTTGATGTGAGAATCATAAACAAGTTGTAAAACCCAGAAGCCATAAAAGAACAGACTAAGAGACTTGGTTACCTCAATATCTAAAACGTCTTTATAATGAAAGACACTGCAAAGAAAGTTAAAGGCAGACGAAGAATGGAAGGAAACATTGCCAACACACATCACAGGCGCTGGATTAATAATCAGAATATGTAAAAGAAGGGAAAAGAGAAAAAAGTATTTGACTAGGCAAATAAAGCTCAACTTCACTCATAATATATAGGATGTAATGAAAACAAGGTCACATTTTTCGTCTTCAAATTTTCAAATTTTAAAAAGAGATAAACATCCAGCATTGGAGAATGTGCCTGGCTGGTACCTCTGGGGCTTTGGCGCCTCACTCCAGAAGTATTTTATGTCAACGGCGCCCCCTGCAGCACGGCTCCGACATTAACTAGGAGGGAATTGGGTGCCTCCCCGCCTCCCCCGCCCCGGAGCAGAACTCAGTGCCTGCCTCCTCTCTTGGAGGTCAGTAAGAGTTTTTGGCATATCCACCAAAACGTCAAAGTCCCTCTGACTCAACGATTCTTTTTAGGAAATCCAGGCTTTCAGAAACACATGAGTGTGCAACGTGTACATAGAGATATATACGAAAGGATGTCCATTGAAGCCGCTCTATATTGGGGGGAGAAGGAAGCAAACCATCAACAGAGGATTGTCTGGACAGATAATGGTGCGTCCGTTCATGAGATATGTGGCAACTCCTCAAAGGAATGACGTGGATTTATGTGTACTAACAGAATGACCTTCAACATTAAATGTCACGATTAAGATGAATATGAATGCGAAAGCGAATCCCCAAAATACCTATTATTCAATCCCACGTATATATGTTAGTGGGCAAAAATGCATAGACCAGGAACTGGAAGTCCGCCACGCTGGGGGAGCGGGACTGGACTGGCCGGGCCCGGCGCTGGGGGATTGGTGACAGGGAGGAGTTTCAGGCTTTACTCTGCATGCTTTATTACTTCGTGACTCTACCACCACGAGAAAGTATAGCGTATGTGTAGTTTTCTTTGCAGATAAAAAATATTAAGAATCCCTGTGGGTTCAGTTTTTCTTTGACAACTTCCCACCTGGCTGAGCTACTGAGGAATGTCCTACTAAGTGTGAGAAATTGTTGCCATTCTAAAAAATGTCTTTCTGAGCTAGCTCCTCTGGGCCTCCTTATCCCCAGGAGAGTTTTAGATCCAAGTCTCTTGAGTCAGCCCAGGAATCTCGGTGCCTTTGGCTATTCTCTGGAGAAGGAAGTGAGGAGTGACGGTCCCTGGCTAGGGTGGTGGCTGTAGAGGGCAACTGCACAGCCACAGGTGGGAACCGAGAGGGCAACGAGGTGGCCTGCACCTACAAGGGTTCCAGGGAGCCCCGGTTGGGGATGCCTGGTGGATAAGGGTCTGCACTAGTGGACGAGAGGGGTGAGGCCAGCCACTCAGAACTCTGCAGTGCAGAAGGTATTGCTGTAGCTTTTGGTTTTTGTTTTCACTAACAGTTAACTTATTATTATTTCTTTTTGCACTTTTTGCGTGGGGTAGTGTTCAACAATTGTGTTCTAAACCGGAGGGGACATGGAGATTTGAAGTTCACTGAAAAACTCACCCACCTCTTATTTGGGTTTGCTTAGATGCGGAAAGAAAATCTGGCCCTCAGGGACCAAGTGTAAATCTACCCTTATGGAAGGGCTGGCACGCAGAGGTGGGAGAACTGGATTCAAATCCTGTCTCCGCACTTACCAGCCACGTGACTATGGGCAAGGTTCTTAACATCTCAGAGCTTCCGTGTCCTGATCTGCAGGAGGGACATAGGAGGCACCCTTCATGGAGTCGCAATGAAGACCAGAGAGGTTGTCTGTGTAGAAGAAAATCATCAAAGCTGAGCTGCGGTTTATTAATCTGACCGCACTTCTAGACCATGAACTCCTGGAGGCAGACGTATGCGATGTTGAGAATTACTTCTCTCCTTCCTTCTCCAGGCTTTATCTAACACTATCTAGTACAGAGCTTAAGTATTTGCTGAACACTGTGATTCTGACTTTTTAAAAGATTTTTTAAAAATTTATTTATTTGACAGAGAGAGAGAGGGAGAGCACAAGCAAGGGGAGCTGCGGGCAGAGGGAGAGCAAGAAGCAGGCTCTCCTCCAGGGTCATGACCTGAGTGGAAGGCAGAGGCTTAGCTGACTGAGCCACCCAGGCACCCCATGATTCGGATTAGGGCTCTGGGTCTTTCCTAGCCTTCAAGCCATTTTACAAGTCTGTAAATTGTAGAGAGCAATTAAAATAATTCTCATGTACAGATATTCAAATGATTCCTGTTACAGGTTCAGTTACGGGGTGTGTGTGTGTGTGTGTGTGTGTGTGTATGTGTGTCTGTGTAAGAAGCCAGCTTCACCTCCGCCTGTCCTTCCTTGCCAATGTTCCAGATGTGTGTCTGTTCTTCCGACTGGTTGTCACCTCTTTCTGGTTCCCTCGTGACCAGTGAGCTAAAGAAAATCTTGAGCATATACTCATTTTATATCTGAATAAAAGTCACGATTTTCCCTTTTTTTTTTTTTTTTTTTTTAGTATCTTTTAACATTGCTGGGACCCCATTAGCAGAAAAGAAGTTTCTGTAAAAGGCAGACACCACCCCAGCGTCCCTCTCTCAGGGCCAGACACCGTCCGATGGAATTAATGACCTGTTCGTCGGTGGACAGAGAAAAGTTTCCACACTCCGTGCCCTCGGGGTGCAGGTTCGTGGGCCGGCGCTGCGGGTGGAGGACTTCAGTGTGCGGGTCTGTGAAATGGACTCCTGAACCCCTGGGGCTGGGAGCGGTGGCCCGGAGCCCAGCCCTCGTCCCCTCCCGCTCTCCCGCGCCCAGGAGGGGGCCCGGCAGGGGAGGCGCCCAGGCTGGCACGCCGGCCCCTCCGCCCCGCGGGGTCTCCGGAGGGGGCGGATCGCGCGAGCCGGAGAGCCCGGAGCCGCCCAGGAATCTTGGCTCGGGAGGCGAGCATTTCCTGCGGGCGGGTCGGCGCGGGCCCGGGGGCGCGGTGGGGAGACGCTGCGCTGCGCTCGGCCGGCCGGCAGCATGCGGCCCCTGCTCTGCGCACTGGCCGGGCTCGCCCTGCTCCGCGCTGCCGGTGAGTGGGGTGGGGGGCCGGGGCCCGGGGTAGGGGGGCAGGGGTGGCACCGAGCCGGCGGGAGAGCAGAGAGCTGGAGAAGCGGGGACGGGCCCGGGAGGGAGGGTTGAAAACAGACGTGAGAGCGACCGAAAGGTAGAGAATGAGTGGAGAGACCCGAGGCCCGAGGAGAGAGAGGAGGCAAGGATCGCAGGGAGGAAGGTTAGGTCTGCAGGGTGGGCACACATCCCCCCAGCACTCCCGGGGCCAGCTGCCTCCCGAGAGCCTGCAGAGGCGCCTAGGCCTGGGTTATGGGCACTGCCTTGGAGCGGAGTTCCGGCAGGCGATGACCCAGGCCTGGCCCAGCACGGCCCGCGGGCGGGCAGGCGGCCCCGGGAGAAGGGCCACGGCTTCACCTGCCCTCTGGCCCGCGAGGGCTCTGCGGTCTGGGTAAGCGGGTCAGTCTTCCTGTTTCCGGAGCTCTTCCCTGAGGGCCTGAGCTGCCTTGAGTGATAGGGGGCTGGGGAGCTTAGGGTGCAGGAGGGAGAGGTCCTCTGGCGCTACCCCCGTCGGGGGCCTGGCCTGGCACCATCAGCTCTCCCCTCTCCGGACAGCAGCCTCGGTGCTGCCCCTTCTTAGGTGAGGCCCAGATGGGCGGCTGGAGAGAGACTTCTTACAGCCAAATGCTCACGCTCCACCCCAAGACCCTGCACATGACTGGTACTTCACAGTTTACAAGCCACACTCCCATTTACCCAGAGTCTCATTCATGCAGCCCTCAGCCAGCGGGACTGGGGCTCCTCCCAGCAATACGGGTGAGAGGAAGGCTCAGGTCTCCTGGCAGAGCCAAGCCAGAGGCCTCACCAGGCATCCAGGCCTGCTAAACACTCAGGGGGGCCCTTGCCCATCAGCTCACCCATCAGCCCGGAGCCAGAGGATGTGAGTCACACAGGTGAAGTGCCCCGTGCTAGGACGGAAGCCTCCTGTCCCTGTCCTTTCTGGACACGGCCCTCTGTGGGAGTCAGCACCCAGGGGCAGGGTGGAGGCCAGTGCAGATCCTGGGCAGCCCCTGGCTGAGTTTCTTGGGTGAGGGAAGGTGACTTCCCTCTGGGATGCTGTCTCCTTCTCTGTAAGTTGGGGAAAATGGTACCCCCCCTGCAGAGGGGGCTGCAGGAATGGAAAGAAAGAAGTCCCCAGCACGGAATTCAGCACATGTTGGCTCCCGTTCTTGTCCCCTCAGCTTCACTGATCTCTCTGAGCCTCAGTTTCCCCACCTGTTAATTACGGAGGACCTACAGCCTCCTCCTGTGCAAAGAGTGGCTGGGACTGTGCTCAGCACAGAGGACACAGTGCAGGTCCTTCTCCCCCCTTTCCTCCCCCGGCCCCTCCTCCCAGAGTCCCCATCTCCAGGAGCCCAAGGCACAAAGCCCAGTCTGTGCTCCCCGAGAGGGAGGAGCTGGCTGCCACCCACAAGTGGCGGACTTTCTGGGGCCTCCTTAGTCGTGACCGGTATATACACTTCAATTTAAAACCCTTTTCAAACATGACTTCCTTTCTGATGAAGCACGCTCCTTGCTACCAATTTTTTTTAAAAGGGGGAAAGTATTAATGTAATCTCAGCCTGAGTTCACACATTTTTGTGTGGAATCTTTCAGACTTTGGACAACTTACTATTGTTTCTCTTAACTTTTGATTATGAAATCCCCGGAGGTAAAGACAGGACAGCACGGTGAACCCCCCATGTACCGACTGCCCCACGTCAGCAATATTGTTTCATGGACGGTCCTGTTTCCTTTGTCACTCGCATTCTCTCTCCTTCCTCCAGTAATCTTAAAGGAAATTCCAGGCATCATATATTTTCATCCATAAATATTTCCTTAAGTATCTCTTTCCTTAAGTTATCTTTTAAATATTTCCTTGAGTAATCTTTTTCTTCTAAGTTTTATTTATTTAAGTAATCTGTATACCTGTGTGGGGCTCAAACTCACAACCCCAAGATCGAGAGTCAGATGCTCTCCAAACCGACTCTGCCAGGCATCCCAAAGATAAGTAATCTTTTCACAAACATAACTGCAATACCATTATCACACCCTAAAAAATGGACGATAATTTCTTTTTTTCCCCGAGATTTATTTATTTGACAGTGAGAGAGACATGGCAAGAGAGGGAACACAAGCAGGGGGAGTGAGAGGGGAGGAAGCAGGCTCCCTGCTGAGCAGAGAGCCCGATGCGGGGCTTGATCCCAGGACCCTGGAATCATGACCTGAGCTGAAGACAGAGGCTTAAAGACTGACCCCACCCAGGCGCCCCGATAATTTCTTTTTTTAAAGATTTATTCATTTATTTGAGAGCGAGCGGGGGGGGGGGCAGAGGGAGAGGGAGAGAATCTCAAGCAGATGTGCACTGAGCACAGAGCCTGATGCAGGGCTCGATCCTGCGACCCTGAGACCACGACCTAAACCGAAATTAAGAGTCAGACGCTCAACTGACTAAGCCACCAGGTTCCCCTGGACAATAATTTCTTATATCATCAAATATCTGATCCGTGTTTAAATGTCCCTAATTGTGTCATGTTGTTACATTTGGTTTTGTTTTATCCAAATAAGGTACACACATTGCTTTTGGCTGATATGTCAGTTAGTTTCTTTTAATAGGTAAGTTCTCTTCCCCCTCTTTTCCTCAAAATGTATTTATGGAAACAACTGGGTTGTTTGTCCTATAAAGTTCTCCACATTAGATTTCAGCTGAGTGTATCTGCCAGGAGTCCTCTAAATGTTCTTCTTTCCCCTGTATTGTCTATAAAATGGTAGTTAGATCTAGAAACATCTGCTGTTATGCAAGAATATATTAAGATGGTTTATTGCTTTAACTTGCACTTCTTTGATTACTACTGAGGTTGGACTTTTTCTTTAAATGCATTGGTCATTTCTATAATTCTTGTGAATTGTCTTAGGCTTCTCAGTTGTGGTACTGGGGTTTTTCATATTGATCTGTAAAAACTCTTTCTGTACTGATGGAAACACATTGCTTGTGATACTTATAGAGCCCTTTTAAGGTTTCTGCTGAGTTCCTTTCTTGTTTTCCCATCAGAGGAATCTAAGGTCCTAGAGCCTGGTCCTTTCACTAATTGTCACCCATGCCTTGAGGCCCTTTGGGCACGCTCTCACTGTCCACCCCTGCCCCAAGCCCCCATGGCCATCTGTCTTCCATTGGAATTCTGCTTTCTGCTTTGAGCAAAAGAGGAAGATGCTAAAGGGCTGTTGTGAGAATCGTAGCATTTCTTTTTACACAAATGGATATTGTGGGAGCAAACCACTCAAAGACAGTTCGGTCAGAGGCACGCATTTGGGCTCTGGTGGGGCCCCAAGGCAGCTGCAAAGGTGTCATATGAACAGGTCCCCTTTGCCCCATACCTGTGCAGTGTCCAAGTTTGTAACAGTGTCCAAGTTTGTTTGCTCGCTGAATGACAGGCCAGTAAGTTGAGAGGCAAGAAGTTGGGGTAGGAAAGCGACTTTATTTGGAAAGCCAGCAAGCCGAGGAGACAGTGGACTATCGATTGTCCCGGAGAACCACCTCTCCGAGCACCCGAGTCGAGCTTCTTTTATGTTAGGAACAGGGGGAAGTGGGAGGGGATTGGAGTCATAAGATGACTGATGTCTATAGACACTGGAAAAGGTCATGTTGGGGCGCGTGGGTGGCTCAGTCGGTTTAGCGTCTGACTCTTGATTTCGACTCAGGTAGTGATCTCGGGGTCCTGGGGTTGAGCTCTGCACTCAGCAGGGAATTTGCTTGAGATTCTTTCTCTCACGCCCTCTGCCCCTCCCCACCAACTCTCTCCCTCTATCTAAAATAAATAAATAAACCTTACCCACCCCACCCCCCAAAAAAAGAAAAAAAGAAAAGAAAAGGAAAAGGTCGTGTAACTTCTTTGTCCCTGCTCAGTTGATCTTTGCGTGTAGGAATCTGGTTGTGTCCTTCCTGTAAATCTTAACATAGTCAACTCTGTATGCACTTCTGTACCTCCTCCAGCGAGATAGGTTTCGGGTAAGAAAGCAACTTTTGTAAATCTCGGTTGTAGCAAAATTCTTTTAATGACTAACAGGGCGAAGCAGAAGTTTCCAAGCTGTAGGTCACAGCGGCAGGGAAATAGACGCAATGTGGAGTCAGACATGCTCAGTTTCTCCCTGTTGCGGAGGAGGCAGCTGAGACCCCAAGATAGGAGGCCCTTAACTTACAAAAGCTCACATCACTGCCAGTGCACAGTATAGACCGAGCCAGGCAGGTAAGATACAAATCCTGTCCCTCCTGCTTACTAGCTATGTAACCTCCAGCATGTTATTCAGTCTCGTTGATCTTTGGTTTTCTAATCTGTGAAAAAGGGAGGTAAGAGTTCGAAGCTCTTGACAGAATCCGATGAGATAATGTACATAAGCACTCAGCAGAAAGCTTGGTGCATCATGAGCGATCACTAATCCAGAGTAACTTTCAGTATGAAGTATGGTTCTGCCCGTTGTAAAGGTGAAGAAACAGAGTCCGGTGAGTGGGACTGGCTTCTAACAGAGCTCAGAGAGCCAGGTCAGCGCTGAGCCCTCTGCGTCCTTGTTGGAGAATTCCTCCCAAACATCCCTGGGATCCTTGTAGAGGTTTAGTCCTAGAATAGATGCCTTTCCATCATGAGAGCTGGTCGAAGTGATCCAGCAGAGCGTTGGCTGCATGTGGAGAGGCAGAGTCCTAGGGAACAAATCCCTGCCTTGCTCCATCTTCTGCTACCCTGGTGGATGCCCCCCAGGGCCTTTGCATGTCACTTGGCAATTGCAAGGCATCTTAAGTGCACGATTCCCTTGAATCAACACAGCAATCCTGCAAAGTAGACCTGGCAGGGCAGATCCCTCGCTCTCTGCAGGGGAGGCAAAGAGACCTGTCAGTAAGCCCAGAGTTGGACTGTGTCTCTGACACCCAGCCTTGGTGCGCTTTTCACAGTGTGCAGAGAGAGCTTTATTCTGGATGGCTTCTTAGACCTTCTCTGCCTTGTGGGCTTTTGCAGTTTACCTCTGAACTTGTACATGAGAAAAAAAAAAAAAAAACTCATGTAAAGTTCAGGGGGCCCTTTGGGATAGTAGCCCAGCTTGCCTGCCGTAATCAGATACTAAATGTACTGGAATGACACTGATGTGCTCTCAAAGGGACCAGCAAGACTCAGATCCAAGGAGGACAGGAGGACGTGTCTCTCCCCAAACCAAACCCAGATGTGCCCCAGAATCTGAGCTCTTTGCTGGGGGGCTCGAGGTTCTCTCTCTTGGCTTAGCCAGAGCAGTTGCACATTGCTGGAGTTCTTCATGTAATTGTTTGCAAGTAGTATTCTGCTTAAAAAAAAAAAAAAAAAAAAAGTTTAAAAACCACCAATGGTTTTAAATGAATCATAAATTTTGATACAAATATTGATGTGGTGAATTTTATTATTCTATTACATTGAATGTGGCCAAATACAGTTAACCCTGAGTGACAAACATTGCTGGTCAAAGCAGAGTATGTCTTCAATGACTCAGGAGCTACGGCAACGTTCGGGGTTGCTTCTGAGAAATTACGTGTCATCACAGAAGTCATCTGAGTTGTACGTGCTTTCTTTGTGTTTAAGTCCTGGACACAAAAGGTCTCCTACGCTGTGTGTGGAAGAGGCCATACTTCCCGCCTCAGAGGATGGGGACCCGGTGGCCGTGTCTCTTTAACTGGCGAAGTGAACCCGGCGCCTCGCGGGGCCTCTGGCCTCCACCGCAGCCTGCTCTCACCAGAGCTCTGTGTTCCACCCATGGCCACCATCCAGGGTGCACATAGGCCTCGAGTGGGAGCCAGGCCAGGGAAAACAACCCGGCCTCCAAGAAGGTCCCTTTCCCGACGGGCCGGGGCAGGGCCGGCGGGAGCCCAGGAAGGAAGGGAACACGGGGAACCACAGCTTGGCTGTTCAAGCAGGATCACCGCCACCCTGCAGCCTTCCCTGCTCATGAGCATCCAACAACCCCGTGAAGCAGGCATTCCCCGGGGCCCCTTCCCACTGAGGCTCTCAAAGACATGGAACATCCAGCTCATGACTTGTGGGAACTTCTGGTCCAAGAAAGAACTTGTCCTTGACTCACGCCCGTTCTGTCCTTGTAGCTAATTTATGAGGCCTCTCAGCAGACCCTGAAAGATAGAACCACAGCCCGAGTGAACCACAGGGGGCAGGAGGGAGGGCCTTGGGCCTCCCCACCCCGGGTTAGGAAGGAGGCAGCAAAGGCTCCGGGAGGAGAGGAAAGTTTCCCACAGGCCCACGCCAATTCGGGCCGAGCAGGGTGAGAACAGGGTCCCCCAGGGAGTTTGCGGCCCTCGCACAGTGAGGTCAGTGGTGGGGTGAGGGCCGGCATGGCTGAGGGAGCCACAGCGCGGCCTTGCAGGGAGGGCCCCGGTCCAGCTTTCTCTCACCGATGAGCTCACGGACACTTGTGCGGCGGGGCCCAGGCCGCAGCTCTGTCCAGATGTGAGGGATTAGCGCTGTGTGATGTGGAGAGAAGCCTCGGCCAATCCTTCTCCCTGGAGGGGTGTTGGAGCCAAGTTAGACCTCATTGCCGACATGTAGAAAACAGGATGTTTTAGGCCAACGGAGGGGAGTAGACTCATGTTGTCCATGACTTACAGGGCTGGCAGAGCCTCGCACTTGGCCAGCCAGGTCAGACTGCTTCCTCCCGGCCTGAGCTGGGTCTGGGAGAGGGCAGGCGAGGCTCCGGGGATAGATGTGGCCAGGGGCCCATGGGCAGAGCCTGTGGAGGGCGTCTGTGGACCCAGACCCCCAATGGGCAGACCCCCTTTTCACGGACAGCCCTCCTTGTGGGCGAGAGCAGCTCCTCTAGCCCCTAGGAAGTCCCTCCTCTCTTGGCTGGGCTCCCCGGTTCTCCAGCTGAGACACATGAGTCAAGCTTCTTTGTGCCTTCATCACGGCTGCCTCTAGCCCTGCTTCGGCCTCTCCAAGGCCCAGAACGGAGCACAACCCTCCAGGTGGGGCCCCTCAGGCCACCCCCGCCCTCATCCTGAACTTTCCCATCCACGCATGCAGCCCACGATGGCTTGTGCTTTTTGCTAACAACCCCACCAGACAACTGGCTTTTATTATGGAACATTTCAATCCAGATATACAAGAGTAGAGAGAGGAGTGGAGTGAACTCTTATGTCCCTATCACTCAGTTTCAACAGTTATCAATCTTGGCCAATCTTGTGTGGCCACCCATGTCTCCTCCCACTCCCAGGCTGGAGTACTTTGAAGTGACTCCAAGATATGCTAGGATTTCATCTCTAGAAACTTCTGTATGGATATCTAAAAGACTCCTTTAAAAAAAAAAACAAAAAACCATCAGTGCTCACTCCAGCCACACATAGATGAAAAAAATAACCAAAGTACCATATCATGTCCATCCCCCTCCCCAAAGTCAACAAGATCATTTGTCTTTTTGAAGAGGCTTTTTGAAATTTAGTGGAAGGAAATAATGAAAAGGAAACTGTAGAAACAAATTGATCTCCATCAAAGATGCTCAGAGTGGGAGGACGTTTGGTCTCTGCTCTTGGTTCACTCCCCTTCGTGGAAGACCTGGGATCCAGATAGAGTTGGAACATCTCAGGATGGCATGGGGGTGGCATGGCAGAGCTCTGGAGGCCAGCTTGCTGAGGTGGGGTCAGGACAGGGCCAGGGAGCTTGGGGTCCAGTCATTTGCTGACCGTGTGGCCTTGGACAGTTCATTCAACCTCCCAGAGTTACGTGTTCATCACCAGCAAAATGGCTCACCGTCATTGTCCCTCCCTCAAGAACTGCTAGCCTTCTGGGTGATTCTGTATGTCCCCTTGGGCAGCCCAGCCAACACCAGGGTCTTACAGTTACAACAGTTTTGCACTTAGATAGATTAAGTCCAATAACCCTTGCCCCCACTCTGCCTCAGATGCCCACATCCATGACCACAACCTTCGTATTGTCACTAGGAAGGTGTTCCACTTCTCAGAGCTGAAACTGCAACGTCTGTCACCACTCATTCCCTCTGTTACTCCATCATCCTACCAAGACCTCCAGTCCTGTCAGCTGCTCCATTTCTCTCAGTTTATGGGCCTTCTTGTTGGCCCCCTTTCCTTCATGATCCAAGCTAGACTCCAGAGCTCATCCCCTTAACTCCTTGCTGGCAAAATCCTCAATCCTTTGCTCCCTCGATCTCCCCACATTATCTCTGCAGACCCCTGGCTCCTGCTCCATCCAGCACCCCCCGTCCCGGCCACTCTGTACCCAGGGCGGCCCGCTGGGGGTTTGGTCTTTCCAAATATCCCCCTGGAGTGGGGTCCTTTGGCACGGGCTTCCTCCTCCTCCTCGCCTCCTTTTGAAGCCCTCTCTGTGTTCGAGCCCCCTCCCCAGTGGTCTGCTGATAAAGTGGCTCGTGGAAACAAAGACAAAGACAAAAAGAAGTCATTTGCCGGTTTCCATGATGTAAATCCTCTCACCGTGCCTCCCATTTTCACGGCTGTGTTTAATAGCCCCCTCACAGAATTCCTGAAAACGTCACAACTAGCTTCCTCTTTCATAAGCCAACGTGAATTTCCAACAGACGGTTCCCTTCTCACTTCACAGACTAGAGAGAAGGGAACCGGTGAGAACTCAGTCTGCGTCTTGGCCCTTTGAGGTCTGCCTTTACCACTTCTGTGGGCCCCCTCACCCCCTCCAAGCACCGACCCCCCTCCACCCCCGCCACTGGGCTCCCAGCCTGTCCGCTCCTCAGCGCTCCCGCCCTTCAGGCTATCAGCGTGGTGGTTTCTTCAAAGAACAGAAACAGCAAGAAACATTCTGTACACCGTGTGATCTGATCTCCCTTCCTTCACAGAAAAGCTTCAGGGAAACGTTTCCCAGGATCCAAGTTTCTGCCCTTGGACCTCTCTTTCCCTCCCGATCCTACGGCATCTAGACTTTGCTTTGCCTCCGCTGCTCTGTGAACAATGCCGGGGTGGGATTTAGCAGTGATTATCTCCTCGCTCTGTCTTTCCATCCTTACCTCACTAGACTTCCCTGCTGCTTCCGCCCTGGCTGACCACCTCGTCCTCAGTGAAACTCTTCGCTTCGCTACGTTTTGGAGACAGTGGCCTCCTTCCAGAGCGTCAGGGTTCTCCAAGGTTCCAGCCAACTCTGATGCCCCATAGCCATCTTGGGGCCACCAACACTGAAACCTGAGCCCAGAACCCAGACCCTGAGACTTCTGGTGTGAGGGCTCGTTGGTGCCAGAAGAACCAAGGAGGAACCAATGTAGGGGAGAAAAGGGATGAACCAAGAGGCGAACAGGATGAACCTCAGGTTTTCCAGACTTGCTGTGTGACGTTGCCCATGGCGTTGCACCCCTCTGTGCATCAGCTGGGGATCATAACTAGGTTGTTGTGAAGTTCGGTTGAGTTCGCACATTGGTTTAGCGTACTATGCGGTCCACGGTAACTACTCATCAAATGTTCAATGTGACTGACTAATCACCAATGTTAAGGCGATGGCTAAAATATCCCTCATCCTCTCTATTCCTACTGCCCTGTCTCGCTTCCTCACTTCTCACACTGACTACTGCAGTAACTCTCTGCCTTCAAAGGCAAATCCTTCCCATCCATTCTCTGTATTTATAAAATTCATATATGACCGTGTGACTCTTCTGTTGAAATAAACCCCAAATAAGCATCATGGTTTGTTTATTGGGGCATAAACAATCATCATCATCATCATCATCATCATCATCATCTGGCTTTGTGTCCATGCTCTCTCTCTCCTCCCGTTCACCCTGTACTTTCCAGCCACTCCAGCCCCCTGAGGGTTTGGGCACGAAACTGTGCCATTTTATGACTTTCTCTCTTTGCACAAGCCATTCTGTGTGGCTGGGACCTTTCCTCCCTCCCTTCCCTACAGAGTCCAGGCAGCACCTCCTTCAAGAAGCCCACCTGGGGGTGGGAGGGGACCAGGGCCATAGAGACAAGTAAGTGATTGGGGCACCCCATCCACATACCCTGACCCACACTCAGGCTTCCTTTGCTTCTCTTTGTGACTGTTTTCAGGACCCACCTCGTGGGGCCCAGTGCTTGGCAGGGGTCTCTGGTGTTCTAGGATATGGTGATGAGGCTTGTTTTCCCACAGCTGCTGAGCCCTTTGTGCCCTCCCGTGGAGAACCGGCCTGGAACACAGGGTGTGACAGACACATGGCTGTCCACGACCGTTTAGACGTCATAGAGGAGGTAACCAGGGTGGTTCGGGAGGACTGGCAGTTTCGGGACTGCCTGCCAGACTGGTAGCTTTCTAGGGCTCGGAGAATCTTGTTTTGGAAAATGGGGGAAATCCAGGCCAGTCCTGCTCCCTGGCCTCCATGTAAAGCAACTCCCTCCCTCCCTGGGCTGTTGGCTCACCAGCCCTTTACAGACCCTGCCTCCCCACGGGTCTTGCTTCCACCAAGCTCAAGATCATGTTCTTACACAATGAGCTGGTGGACATTCAGTCACCGTGTTTTGTCACTCAGCCATGGTCTGTAACACCGGGTCTATAACTTGTGTGGGAAAAGATCTACACTTTATTTTCACAAACCTTTAACTGAAATTTAGCATTCCATTCATTATAAGAGCAGACAACAAACCGTAAATGTATTTACCAGCACGGTGACTTTGTTCTCAATAGAAATCACAGATAATTTCATCCCATTATAGTTGTGAATATATCAACGTATTTATTATTCATCCTAGTCTGTATGTCAAAATTACAGTAGTTGTGAGACCTGATGTTAGATGTTATTTCATGAGTTAATAAATACATATATTTTTACATCAAAGATTTAACTTTTAGTACTTGAATAAGGTTTTAATGCAATTGGTGTCCTTGGAAATCCTACATGCTTTATTTTTTTCAATTAAAGTGTTTTTCTGAGAAGGGGTCTGTAGGTTTCACCAGACTGCTAATGGGGTTCATTCAGGAAGAAGTTAGGAACCCTGACTAAAGAACGTTTCAAAATCCCAAACCTGTCATTTGGCAGAGTGGCCACCAGAGGGCGGGGCGACAAAAAGAATGTGCTCTCCCCGTAAAGTCCAGAAAGGGAAAGAGGAATCCCAGGGTTGCTCCGCGCCAAACCTGTGTGATTGAGTGCATTGACTCCTGCCAGGGCCAGGAGCCGCCTTAGAGAGTGAAGCCCTAGGATTCTAACATCTGGGGAACTGAGAGGCCCCCAGGGCCAGAGCCTGAACAAGGAAGACTTAGGTCCCCCTGGCACTCAGTTCTCTCCCTGCTGTGCCCCACTAGGCTGCCAGGTGTCCCTTAGGATGTGGCCAAAGAAGAAAGGCTTGGCACCACTCTTGTGCTCCCTGCACGCCCCGCTGCCATCTCTCTTGTTCTAGACGGTGGAGAAGACGGTGGAGCACCTGGAGACAGAACTGAAAGGCTTGCTGGGCCAGCTGGAGGAGCTGGCCTGGAACCTTCCCCCGGGGCCCTCTGGCCCTACCCCCGACCTCCTCGGAGATGGTGAGTGGCTGGGGTGGCAGAGGACAGCTTGGGCTGGGGATGCCACCTCGACAAGCTGGGAGAGGGCTTGGCGCCTTCTGCAGCGGAGTGGGGAGGTATCCCCCAACTCTCCCTGCCTGTTCTCTGCCCTCAGTCCTGCCTGGGGGCATTGCAGCCTGGCACCTTGGTCAGGGCTTTTGGAAGAGCTGGCGCAGTTCACGTGGGGCCCACGGAGCACTGCCCTGGACGCAGAGTTCCTCCCTCCTCCCCGGGCCATTCGCTGGGCTCAAAGTTCCTGCACTCCTCTCAGGTGCCATGCAAGGCCCCCATCCTGGGTCACCACAGACCCCTCCGATGGGGTGTCAGAGGGGGTTGCCCCCTGCTCCTTCCCTGTGCCCTGTGTTCCCTGGCATAGGAGTTCCGGGGACTGGGAAGGGAGGGGAGGGGAGGGCAGGGCAGGGGGCCTGCAGCACTCCTCAGCTGCCCCCTCTCTTTCAGATCACTTTGGAGCCCCTGAGCCTGAGCTGCCCAGCAGCTGGAAGTGACACGTGTGTGGCAGCTCTCCTCTGAGAACAGAGCTGTGCCACTGGCCTGCCTTTGTCAGCTTGGTGCAAAATAAAAGCTCCTCCCTTGGTCTCCCCTGTGTCTGCTGAGAGTGACCCCTATAGCCACGGCCCCTTCTCCATCTACTCCCAGGCCCTAGGGCCCATGTTCTCCTGCGGACTCAGACCGGGGAGACCTTGGGCGGTCAGTGCTCCTGCCCTCCTTACTTATAGGGCCAGACAGGGCAGGAATTGGTTCAGAGATGAAGCACCGGAGGCCCAGAATAGTGCAGGGGCCCTCCGAGCAGCCTCCCCACTCAAAACGCGGACAGAGACGAGGAGCAGTGAGATCACCTGGGAGCCTGTCAGAAATGCAGGATTTGGGGCCCAGCCAGACCTCCCACATCAGAATCTACATGTCAGCGAAAGATCCCCAGAGGATATGTGTGCAAATTTGTGTGCGATTTTAAAAAGTTTTCTACTGAGGTAAAATGTGCACAACATAAATTACAAATTTTTAATCATTTTTGAATTGTACAAATTCAGTGGCTTCACACGGCTCTATGCTAATTCCAGAAGATTTTCATCATCCCCCAAAGAAACCCCGTACCTGTAAGCAGTCACTTCCCATTCCTCCTCCTACCATCCCTCGGAAGCCACTCATATTTCTCTCTCTATGGACTTGCCTATTCTGGACATTTCACATAAATGGAATCATTCTATGTGTAGCCTTTGTGTCCAAGTTTTTTCCCACTGAGCACCGTGTTTTCAGGTTTCGTCCAGACTGTAGCCTGTATCAGTACTCCGTTCCCTCTCACCGCTGAGTAACACTCCATTGTATGGGTGCCCCCCTCTTACTCATGCATCAGTTGATGGACGTCTGGATTGTTTGCACGTTCTGGCTATTATGAATAATGCTATGAATATTTATGTACAAATTTTTGTATAGACGCTTTCATTTCTCTTGGGTCTCTGACTAGGGATGGAATTGCTGAGTCAAATAGTGACTCTTTGTTTAAATTTCTGAAGAACCACCAAACGGTTTTTGCACAGCAGCTGTACCATTTTTTACTCCCACTAACAGTGTGTATATGAAGGTTTCAATTTTTCCACATTGTTATTATAACCATCGTACTAGGTATGAAGTGGTAACTCATCGTGGTTTTAAGTGGCATTTGCCTAATGAGGAGGAGCAGCGTTTCTGTGTTTCTTGGCCATTTGTCTTTTTTAGAGAAATGTCTATTCAAGTCCTTTGCCCATTTTTTAAAATTGCATTCTTTCTGTCACTGAGTGGTAAGAGTTCTATACATATTGTGGATATTAAGCTTTTATCAGATACGTGATTTACAAATATTCTCTCATTCTGTAGGTTGTCTTTTTATTTTATTGAGTATCTCCTGAAATATGAAAGGTGTAATTTTGATGAAGTCCAATTTACCTATTTTTTTTGTTGTTGCTTATGCTTTTAGTGTCATATCTAAGACTCCATTTGTCAAATCCAAGGTCATGAATATTTTTCTTCTAAGATTTTATAGCATTAGCTGTTCCATTTAGTTCTATGATCTATGTTGAATTACTTTTTGTATATGGTGTGAGGTGGGGTTCCAACTTCAATCTTAGGCTCGTGGATATTCAGTTGTCCCCGCATAATTTGTTGAAGAGAATATTCCTTTGCCATGAAATGGTTCTGGCACCCTTGTCAAACATCAATTAAGCACAGATGTTTAGATGTCTAATTCTATCCTATCCATATGTCTATCTTTATGACAGCATCACAGTTTGAATTACTATAGCTTTGTATTGTGGCTTAAGTTTTGAAATTAAGAAGTCTGAGATCCCTGACTTTGTTCTTCTTTTCCAAGACCTTTTTTTCTTTGTCTATTTGGGGACCAGTCCCTTGCAATTCCATATGCATTTTAGGACCAGATTTCCCAAGTCTGCAAAAAGGTAGCTAGAATTTTTATAGGGATTAAACTGAATCTGTAGATCAGTTTGTAGAGTATATGCCACATCAATAATACTGAGTCTTCTAATCTGTGAGCACAGGCTGTTTGTATTTTCTCTCAGTGTACAAGTCTTATACCAACTTAAATTTATCCTTAATTCTTTTGTTCTTTTTGAAATTATTATAAATAGGCTCTTTTTAAAAGATTTTATTTGTTTGAAAGAGAAAGAGAGCATAAGCAGGAGTGGGAAGGGAGGGGGAGAGAGAGAAGCAGACTCCCCACTGAGTAGGGAGCCTAATGTGGGGCTTGATCCCAGGACCCTGAGATCATGACCTGAGCCCAAGGCAGACACTTAACCAACTGAGCCACCCAGGCGCCCTATAAATAGAATCTTAATTTCACTTTCAGATTGTTCACTGCCACTATAGAAACACAACTGATTTCTGTATTTTGATCATGTATCCTATATCCTGCAACTCTGCCAAATTCATTTATTAGCTCTACTAGTTTTTGTGTGGATATGATTTATAATTTTCTACATAAGATCATGTCATCTGTGAACGAAAGTTTTACTTACTTCCAATCTGGATGCTTTTTCCTTTTCTTGCCTAATTGCTCTGGCTAGAGTTTTCAAAACAATGTTGACTAGTAGTGGCAAGAGCAAACATCTTTGTTGGATTTCTGATTGTAGGTGAAAGCTTTTACTTTTTCACCATTAAGTATGTCAGCTGTGGCTTTTCAAAGCTGCCCTTTATATAGGGTGATAACTATTCCTTCTTAGTTTCTTTCATTTTTGTTTGTTTTTGATCATCCAAAGGTGTTGGGGTTTCTCAGATGCTTTTTCTGCATCAATTGGTTTTTAATCCCTCTTCATTCTATTTTTGTTTAATTAAAAAAGGTTTTATTTACTTATTTGATGGAGAGAGAGCACAAGCAGGGGGAGCGGCAGGCAGAGGGAGAGGGAGAAGCAGGCTCCTTGTGAGCAGGGAGCCCGATGCAGGACTTGATCCCAGGAAACTGGGATCATGACCTGAGCTGAAGGCAGATGCTTAACCAACTGAGCCAACCAGAAACCCCCCTTCATTCTATTAATAGGGTTTATTACATGGATTGATTTTTGCATATTGAATGATCCTTGTGTTCCTTTGACAAATCTCACCTGGTCATGGTGGTTAATCCTTTAAATACACTGCTAGATTCATTTTGCTGCTATTTCATTAAGGATTTCTGCACATTTCTGTGATCTCTTTGCTTTGGTGTCAGGGTAACACTGGTCTCATACAGTGAGTTAGGAAGTATTCTCTCCTCTGTGTTTTGGGAAGAATTTGAGCAGGATTGTTATTTCTTTAAAGGCTTGACTGAATTCACCATGAAGCCTCCTGGCCCTGGCTTTTTCTTTGTCGAGAAGTTTTTATTACTGATTTAATTTCTTGTCACAGGTCTATTCAGATTTTCTATTTCTTCTTGAGTCAGATTTGGTAATTTGTGTGTTTCTAGGAATTTTCCCATTTTATCTAGGTTATCTAATATGTTGACATACAACTGTTAACAGTATTTTCTTATAATTTTATAATAGATAAATTTAAATAAAATTTTAGTTCTGTAAGGTTGTCAGTCATGTTCCCATTTGCATTTCAGAAACTGAGTCTCCTCTTTCTGTCAGTCAATCATCAGTCCAAAGGTCTGTCAATTTTGTTCATCTTTCCAAAGAACTACTTTTTTGTGTTCTTGATCTTATTGTTTCGCTGTTCTAACCTTTATTATTTCCTCTCTCTGGTTGCTTTGGGTTTTCCTTGTTCTTCTTTTTCTAATTCCTTAAAGTGGAAGGTTAGGCTATTGATCTAAAATCTTTTTTCTTTTTTAATGTACTCATTTATAGCCATATACTTCCCCCTGAGCACTTTTTTTTAAAAGTATGTTGTTCAGTTTTCACATATTTGTAAATATTCCAGATTTCCTCCAGTTATTTATTTCTAATTACATCCCACTATAGTCATTGAAAATAGTCTGTATAATTTCAGTACTCTAAAATTTGTCTATGGGGAGAATCTTCCATGCACAATTGAGAAGAATATATATTCTGTTGTTGGGCTGACTGTTCTATTTATGTCTGTTAGGTCTTGCTGGTTAACAGTGTTGTTGGAGTGTTCTCCTTCCCTGTTTTATCAATTTTTTTCTATCCAACAGGAAAGTGAGATGTTGGAAGTCTCCAACTAATAGTAACTATTCTCCCTTCAAATCTCTGAGGTTTTGTTTCAAATTTTCTGGGACTCTACTGCTAGGTGCATATATGTTTATAATTGTTGTATCTTGATGGATTAACCTTTTTATCAGGATATAACGTCATTTGTCTGTGAGAGTTTATGCCATTTATATTTAAAGCAATTACTGATAAGTAAAGGCTTGTGCCATTTTGCTTTTTGTATTCTATGCTATTTACTTTTTGGCTCCTTAATTCCATTATTGCCATATTTTGTGTGAGGCAGATGGTTTCAACTGTACCATTTTGATTTCCTTCTCAGTTCTTTTACTGTTTTAGTTATCTCCTTGGATTAAATTAACATCTCAATTTTTTAAAAGATTTTATTTATTAACTTATTTATTTACAGAGCAAGCATGGGCAGAGGGAGGGGCAGAGAATCTTAAGCAGACTCTGCATTAAGCATGGAGCCGGATACGGGGCTCAATCCCATGACCCTGAGATCATGACCTGAGCCAAAGTCAGGAGTTGGATGCTTAACTGACTGAGCCACCCAGGTGTCCATAACATCTTAATTTAAAACAATCCATTATAAATTAATACCAAATTTCAGGAGCATATAGCAACTTTGCTCCTACATAGCTCTACCACCTTCCTTTACGTTGTTATTATCACAAATTACATATTTATATATTTTGTGCCCATCAACAGTTATAATTATTGTTCGGTGTTGTCTTTAATTACTGTTTGGTGTTGTCCTGTATGTTGTCATACAGGAAAAAAAAAGAGCTACAAATCAAAAAAACATATTAATATTAATGTTTATGTTTACATATATAGTTACCTTTACCCACATCTTTTCTTTCTTCATGTGGATTTGAGTTATTGCTGGGTATCTTTCATTTCAGCTTGAAGGACTTTCTTTAGTGTTTCTTATAGGGCAGGTCTACTAGTAGCAAACCATTTACCTTTTTTATCCAGAAATGTCCTCATGTCTCCTTCATCCTTCAAGAATATTTTGCCAGATGTAGGATTCTGGTTGACACTATTTTTTTTTCTTTCAGCAAAACGAATACATCATCCCACTGCCTTCTGTCCTGTGTGGTTTCTGACAGGAAGTCAGAATGTTAATTTTATTGAAGATCCTTTATATGTGACAAGTTGGTTCTCTATTGGTTTCAGAATTCTTTGTCTTTTGACAATTTGATTCATGGATGTGTAGATTAAATTCGTCCATCAAATTTTTAAGTTTTCAGCCATTGTTCCTTCTGATATTTCTGCTATCTCTCTTCTCCCTGACTCCCATTACATGCATGTGGGCATACTTCATGGTGTCTCACAGGTCTCTTAGGTTCTGTTAATTTTGCTTCATTGTTTTTCTTTTGCTTCTCAGATTGGGAAATATCAACTGGTCTATCTTGAAGTTTGTTGATGTTTTCCGCCTTCTCCAATTTCCTCTTGAACCCCTCTAGTGAATTTTATTTTACTTTTCAACTCCAGAATTTTCTATCTGGTTCCTTTTTATAGTAACAGAAATTTTTATCTCTTCTGTTCTTATAGATTTTATTTCTTTTGTGGAATTACAAAAAGGAGCTAAATGGAAATTTGCATTTTAAAGACATTTCGTTTAAAAAGTCTTCATCTGTAAGTCCAATATCTGGGTTTTCCTGTTTCTATTCATAGATTTCTTGTGTTCCTCTGTATGAATCATACTTTCTTGTTTGCATGCCTCATAATTTTTTTTTGAAGTCTGCTCTAAGCTCCCTTATTTTTTTTAATTTTTTAACTTTTTATTAACATATAATGTAGTATTAGCCCCAGGGGTACAGGTCTGTGGTTCGCCAGGTTTACACACTTCACAGTGCTCACCATAGCACATACCCTCCCCAATGTCCATAACCCCACCACCCTCTCCCTACCTCCCCCAGCAACCATCAGTTTGTTTTGTGAGATTAAGAGTCTCTTATGGTTTGTCTCCCTCCCTATCCCATCTTGTTTCACTTATTCTTTTCCTACCCCCAAACCTCCCACGTTGCATCTCCCCCTCCTCACATCTCCCCCTCCTCATATCAGGGAGATCATATGATAGCTGTGTTTCTCCGATTGACTTATTTCGTTAAGCATAACACCCTCTAGTTCCGTCCACGTCATCGCAAATGGCAAGATTTCATTTCTTTTGATGGCTGCATGGTATTCCATTGTATATATATACCACTTCTTCTTTAGCCATTCATCTGTTGATGGACATCTTGGTTCTTTCCATAGTTTGGCTATTGTGGACATTGCTGCTATAAACATTCAGGTGCACGTGCCCCTTCAGATCACTACATTTGTATCTTTAGGGTAAATACCCAGTAGTGTGATTGCTGGGTTGTAGGGTAGCTCTATTTTCAACTTTTTGAGGAACCGCCATGCTGTTTTCCAGAGTGGTTGCACCAGCTTGCATTCCCACCAACAGTGTAGGGCAGTTCCCCTTTCTCCACGTCCTCACCAGCATCTGTCATTTCCTGACTTGTTAATTTTAGCCATTCTGACTGGTGTGAGGTGGTATCTCATTATGGTTTTGATTTGTATTTCCCTGATGCTGAGTGATGTGGAGCAATTTTTCATGTGTCTGTTAGCCATCTGGATGTCTTCTTTGCAGAAATGTCTGTTCATGTCCTCTTCCCATTTCTTGATTGGATTATTTGTTCTTTGGGTGTTGAGTTTGACAAGCTCTTTATAGATTTTGGATACTAGTCCTTTATCTGATATGTCATTTGCAAATATTTTCTCCCATTCTGTCAGTTGTCTTTTCGTTTTGTTAACTGTTTCTTTTGCTGTGCAAAAGCTTTTGATCTTGAAGTCCCAATAGTTCATTTTGCCCTTGCTTCCCTTGCCTTTGGCGATGTTCCTAGGAAGGAGTTGCTGTGGCTGAGGTCGAAGAGGTTGCTGCCTGTGTTCTCCTCAAGTATTTTGATGGATTCCTTTCTCACATTGAGGTCCTTCATCCATTTGGAGTCTATTTTTATATGTGGTGTAAGGAAATGGTCGAGTTTCATTTTTCTCCTTGTGGCTGTCCAATTTTCCCAACACCATTTGTTGAAGAAACTGTTTTTTTTCCATTGGACATTCTTTCCTGCTTTGTCGAAGATTAGTTGACCATAGAGTTGAGGGTCTATTTCTGGGCTCTCTATTCTGTTCCACTGATCTCTGTGTCTGTTTTTGTGCCAGTACCATACTGTCTTGATGATGACAACTTTGTAATAGAGCTTGAAGTCTGGAATCGTGATGCCACCAACTTTGGCTTTCTTTTTCAATATTCCTTTGACTATTCGAGGTCTTTTCTTGTTCCATATAAATTTTAGGATTATTTGTTCCATTTCTTTGGAAAAAATGGGTGGGATTTTGATAAGGATTGCATTAAATGTGTAGATTGCTTTAGGTAGCATAGACATTTTCACAATATTCGTTCTTCCAATCCATGAGCATGGAACATTTTTCCATTTCTTTGTTTCTTCTTCAGTTTTTCATGAGTACTTTATAGTTTTCTGCGTATAGATTCTTTGTCTCTCTGGTTAGGTTTATTCCTAGGTATCTTATGGTTTTGGGTTCAATTGTAAATGGGACTGACTCCTTAATTTCTCTTTCTTCTGTCTTGTTGTTGGTGTAAAGAAATGCAACTGATTTCTGTGCACTGATTTTATATCCTTACACTTTACTGAATTCCTGTACAAGTTCTAGCAGATTTGGAGTGGAGTCTTTTGGGTTTTCCACATATAGTATCATATCATCTGCAAGAGTAATAGTTTGTCTTCTTCTTTGCTGATTTGGATGCCTTTAATTTCTTTTTGTTGTCTGATTGCTGACGCTAGGACTTCTAGAACTATGCTGAATAGCAGTGGTGATAATGGACATTCCTGCCGTGTTCCTGACCTTAGCGGAAAAGCTCTGTTTTTCTCCATTGAGAATGATATTTGTGGTGGGTTTTTCAGAGATGGCTTTGATGATATTGAGGTATGTGTCCTCTATCCCTACACTTTGAAGAGTTTTGATCAGGAAACGATTCTGTACTTTGTCAAATGCTTTTTCAGCATCTATTGAGAATATCATATGGTTCTTGTTCTTTCTTTTATTACTGTATTGTATCACATTGATTGATTTGCGGATGTTGAACCAAACTTGCAGTCCTGGAATAAATCCCACTTGGTCGTGGGAAATAATCCTTTTAATGTACTGTTGGATCCTATTGGCTAGTATTTTGGTGAGAATTTTCACATCTGTGTTCATCAAGGATATTGGTCTGTAATTCTCTTTTTTGATGGGATCCTTGTCTGGTTTGGGGATCAAGGTAATGTTGGCCTCATAAAATAAGTTTGGAAGTTTTCCTTCCACTTCTATTTTTTGGAACAGTTTCAGGAGAATAGGAATTAATTCTTCTTTAAATATTTGGTAGAATTCCCCTGGAAAGCCGTCTGGCCCTGGACTCTTTTTTGATGGGAGATTTTTGATGACTGCTTCAATTTCCTTACTGGTTATGGGTCTGTTCAGGTTTTCTATCTCTTCCCGGTTCAGTTGTGGTAGTTTATATGTCTCTAGAAATGCATCCATTTCTTCCAGATTGTCAAATTTGCTGGCGTATAGTTGCTCATAATATGTTCTTATAATTATATTTCTTTGGTGTTGGTTGTGAGCTTTCCTCTTTCATTCATGATTTTACTTATTTGGGTCCTTCCTCTTTTCTTTTTGATCAGTCTGGCCAGGGGCTTATCAATCTTATTAATTCTTTCAAAGAACCAGCTCCTAGTTTTGTTGATTTGTTCTATTGTTTTTTTGGTTTCTATTTCATTGATTTCTGCTCTGATCTTTATTATTTCTCTTCTCCTGCTGGGTTTAGGCTTTCTTTGTTGTTCTTTCTCCAGCTCCTTTAGGTGTAGGGTTAGGTTGTGTATTTGAGACCTTTCTTGTTTCTTGAGAAAGGCTTGTATCACTATATATTTTCCTCTCAGGACTGCCTTTGCTGTGTCCCACAGATTTTGAACCGTTGTGTTTTCATTATTGTTTCCATGAATTTTTTCAATTCTTCTTTAATTTCCTGGTTGACCCATTCATTCTTTAGAAGGATGCTCTTTAGTCTCCATGTATTTGGGTTCTTTCCAAATTTCCTCTTGTGATTGAGTTCTAGCTTCAGAGCATTGTGGTCTGAAAATATGCAGGGAATGATCCCAGCCTTTGATACCGGTTGAGACCTGATTTATGACTCAGGATGTGATCTATTCTGGAGAATATTCCGTGTGCACTAGAGAAGAATGTGGATTCTGTTGCTTTGGGATGGAATGTTCTGAATATATCTGTGATGTCCATCTGGTCCAGTGTGTCATTTAAGGCCTTTATTTCCTTGTTGATCTTTTGCTTGGATCATCTGTCCCTTTCAGTGAGGGGAGTGTTAAAGTCCCCTACTATTATTGTATTATTGTCAATGTGTTTCTTTTTGTTATTAATTGGTTTATATAGTTGGGCGCTCCCATGTTAGGGGCATAGATATTTAAAATTGTTAGATCTTCTTGTTGGACAGTCCCTTTGAGTATGATATAGTATCCTTCCTCATCTCTTATTATAGTCTTTGGCTTAAAATCTAATTGATCTGATATAAGGATTGCCACCCCAGCTTTCTTCTGATGTCCATTAGCATGGTAAATTGTTTTTCACCCCCTCACTTTAAATCTGAAGGTGTCTTTGGGTCTAAAATGAGTTTCTTGTAGACAGCATATTGATGGGTTTTGTTTTTTTATCCATTCTGGTACCCCGTGTCTTTTGATTGGGGCATTTAGCTCATTTACATTCAGGGTAACTATTGAGAGATATGAATTTAGTGCCATTGTATTGCCAGTAAGGTGACTGTTGTTACTGTATATTGTCTCTGTTTCTTTCTGATCTACTACTTTTAGGCTCTCTCTTTGCTTAGAGGACCCCTTTCAATATTTCCTGTAGATCTGGTTTGGTGTTTACAAATTCTTTGTTTTTGTTTGTCCTGGAAGCTTTTTATCTCTCCTTCTATTTTCTATGATAGCCTAGCTGGATATAGTATTCTTGGCTGCATGTTTTTCTCATTTAGTGCTCTGAATATATCATGCCAGTTCTTCCTGGCCTGCCAGGTCTCTGTGGGTAATTCTGGTGCCAATCTAATATTTTTACCATTGTATGTTACAGACTTCTTGTCCCGGGTTGCTTTCAGGATTTTCTCTTTGTCATTAAGACTTGTAAATTTTACTATTAGATGATGGGGTGTGGACCTATTGTTATTGATTTTGAGGGGGGTTCTTTGTGCCTCCTGGATTTTGATGCTTGTTCCCTTTGCCATATTAGGGAAATTCTCTACAATAATTCTCTCCAATATACCTTCTGCTCCCCTCTCTCTTTCTTCTTCTTCTGGAATCCCAATTATTCTAATGTTGTTTCATTTTATGGTATCACTTCTCTCAAATTCTCCCCTCATGGTCCAGTAGTTGTCTCTCCTTTGCTCAGCTTCTTTATTCTCTGTCATTTGGTCTTCTATATCACTAATTCTCTCTTCTGCTTCATTTATCCTAGCAGTAAAAGCCTCCATTTTTAATTGCACCTCATTAATAGCTTTTTTGATTTCAACTTGGTTAGATTTTAGTTCTTTTATTTCTCCCGAAAAGGCTTTTATTTCTGCAGACAGGGTTTCTCTAATATCTTCCATGCCTTTTTTGAGCCCAGCTAGCACCTTGAGAATCATCATTCTGAACTCTAGATCTGACATATTACCAATGTCCGTATTGATGAAGTCCCTAGCCTTCGGTACTGTCTCTTGTCCTTTTTGTTGTGGCGAGTTTTTCCACCATGTCATTTTCTCCACATAAGAATATATGAAGGAGCCAATACAATACTAAAAGGGTGGCAAAGACCCCAGTAAAATGTGCTTTAACCAATTCAGAAGAGACCCCAAATCGTGGGAGGGAGAAGGGGGGTAAAAAGAAGTTCAGAAAAAAAAATTTTTTTTAAAGAAAAAAAATATATATTAGACTGGTGAATAGAACAGGGTCACCCACTTAGTTTTGGGAGTATTTTGGTCTCTTAGAAGAAACTACCTCCCCAAATTTTAAGAATGAAAAATATATATAAGGGTAAACACAACAAAGGGATGGAATATGACTATAAAGATGAAAATTTTTTTTAACTTCTAAAAAAGGAGTTGATAAGTTGGTTGGGAGAATAAAGAAAAAGAAAATGGAGAGAGTTTGCTTGGGCTGGAGACTAGAACAGGGCTGGTGTTAGATTTAGGGTGTATTTTGATCTATAAGAAGAAGTTGTGCCCCAAACTTTTTAGAAGAAAAAACCCTATGTGTATACAAAAAATAAAGTTAGAGACAATGAAGGATAAAATATGACTATAATAATGAAGGTTCAAAAAAGATTCTTTTTTTTAAAATGAAAGATATTAAGATAAACTAGTTAAAAATGTTAAAAGAGGAAAGGGTAAAAGTAAAAAATAAAAAATAAATTTAGCGGAATAAAATAAAATAAAATAAAATTAACTTTGCAAGACCAGAGAATCATGGGGAGAAAGCCATGAATTCCATGCTTTGCTTTCTACTCCTCTGGAATTCTGCTGTTCTCCTTGGTACATGAACTTGGTCTTGGTTGGATTTCCTGTTGATCTTCTGGGGGAGGCGCCTGTTGTAGTGAGTCTCAAGTGTCTTTTCCCGAGGTAGAATTGCACCGCCCTTACCAGGGGCAGGGGCTTGGGTTCACTTTCGGGAGCTTTTGTTCCCTGAACGCTTTCCATAGAGTTCCGGAGGATGGGAATGATAATGGCGGCCTCCCAATCTCTGGCCTGGAGTTGCCGAGAGCTCGGGGCCCCACTCCTCAGTGCACCCTCGGAGAAAAGCGCTCAATCACTCCCATCTCCCTGGCCTCTGGCTGCGCTCTGAGCTCACCCAGCCTGTGACCAAGCATCTCTGTCTCTGGCACACAGCCCCGCCTGGAGTCTCCAAACCTCGCAGATCTCTGCGCTCTTCCAGGGAGGTCCCCCAGATCTTGTGGGGTCTCTGCTCACAGAGCAGTGGCCTGTGCCATGGATCACAATTTAAGGTAGCCCCGAGTTGAGAGCTCACTCCTCGGCTCTGTCTCTGTAGCCGGCTTCCCCACTCTAATACCTGTGAGCTCTGCAACTCTCAGACACCCCCGATCCTTCTGTGACCCCGTGGGACCTGAGACCACACTGTCCCCACGTGGGCTTCACCGCGGCTTAGCCTCTGGAGTGATGTCTCTCAGTGGAGCAGACTTTTAAAAGTTCTGACTTTGTGCTCCGTTGCTCTGCCGCTTGCCGGGAGCCGGCCCCTACCCCTGCAGTCTGTCTTCCGGTCGCTTTGGATTCACTTCTCTCCCGGTCCTACCTTTCAGAAAGTGGTCGATTTTCTGTTTCTAGAATTGCTGCTCTTCTTCTCTTTGAACTCCTGTTGGATTTGTAGGTATTCGGAATTGTTTGATGAGCTATCTAGCTGATCTCCTCATCTCAGCCTGCTACTTCTCTGCCATCTTGACTCCTCCCCGCATGCCTCATAATTTTTGTTGAAAACTGGGCACTTTGTACATTATAATGTGACAATTCTGGAAACCACAGTCTTCTCCTTCCCCAGAATTTATTGTTGCTGCTTGCTGTATTAGTTGTAGTTTAGTGAGTTTTCTGAGTTAAGTTTTATTTTTTTATTATTAATTTTGGGATTAGTTTTTTGAAGTTTATTTTCTTTGTGAGATGCGGCCATTGAAGTCTCTACGTTCAGTTAGCTTAGTGGTCACTGGTAATTCAACAAATTTCCTTAAGAACCTGGAACCAACTCCCCGCCCTCCACCCCAAAATCTCCCAGCCCTTGCCGATGTGTTTTGTGTGTGTTGGAGCCAAGCAGTCTCTGACTCTGCCTTAGCCTTCACTTCCCAGTGGTGTGGAGCCGGTCAGCCAGAGGTGAGCACTCAAGAGCCTTCTCAGGTCTTTTCTAAGCATGCACTCAACCCTGGGCATGCGTGTGGTGGCCTTCTAGATCGCCAGGATTTGTGGGACCTCTCCAAAACCATTATTCCCCAAAGTATCTTATTGCCAGCCTCTCTTCCCCAAACTTTTCAATTTATCTCCTGTTTGCCCCAACTGTTATCCCCTCCTCCAGGCATCAGTGGCTAATATATTTGCCTTCAAATGTCCACCAATGCTGCCACCTCCACCTGAGGAGAGTTCCAAATTAGGTGAAATGAAAGCAAGTCATCTGAGCCAGTCTTTCAGGGAGCAACCAGACAGATCAAAATACCCAAAGTTCTTGAGAACAAGATCCATTTTATTCCCTCCAGTGCTAAGAACCCATGCAGGGACTGTGGGATGTTCATGAGGCTGCTGCTGAGCTGGGGGGATGCAGGGGATGGGGCTGGGGTGTTCGAAAAAGCAACAAAACCCTCTCATGGAGACTTTTTTTCTCAAGTATTTGTCTGGTTGCCGCAGACTTTCCATTAATTTTTGGAGTTTGGATAAAGTTGCTTCTGACAGTTCTTGCCATATTTTTTGTTGCTTTTGTGTAGGAGGTACACTTTTGGAGGTCCTTACTCCACCATTTTTGCTGACTACATTCAAGTTCAAGAAGCTCTGATCTAGTCTTTCATTTTATAAAGGAACAACAAAGGCCCAAAGAGGGGACACTTTCAGGATCACAGAGCACACCAGTGGCTGACCTGAGATCAGGACAGGAGCTCGACTCCCAGACTAGTGCTCTTTCTGCTTCAGCACAATGTTAACTCTTACTGTTGGAAGGAACCAAGTTCAGAGTGGGCATGAGGGTTGGGCCAAGGAGAGCTTTCCAAGGAGTGCGGGCTGAGGGTAGGAGTCCCTTGTAGAGCTGAGGGCTTCGCTGACTCCATCATTTACTGAGAGGGTCTCTGTAAGGGGCCAGGTAGAGGACTGAGTAATGACGTCCTGGTCTCTTAGAGGAACATAGCCAGAGACAGCTCTCAGGTTTGACGGGGTGAAAATATAAGCTGTTATCGGGCTGGAAAAGACATCTGTGACGATTTAGCTTGGTTTCTGTTTCCAAGTTTGACTCCACTTCCGTCAGCCAGGGCAGGAAGGAACTGGCAGCAGACAGAAGGGGCTATGTCCTAAGCTAGAGCTCTAACTCCTTGCCAAAGTGAGAGGAGGGATGTGGCAGGGTTACCCAGCTGTCGCTCTGACCATGGACATTTGCAGAGGTTCATCTTTCAAATCCCTCTTTCCACGCCGGGAGCAGACTTGTCCCATCTTCCATCACCTGACAGAATTCCAGGCACAGCCTGCCTCCACCTCACCTGCTGCCCTCTGTGTGAACACTCTATCTCAAAAGCCCTGTGTCAGCCCAGGAGCATGGAGATCAGCATCAGAATGACCAGGCAAGCAGGCTGCTGAAGCAGTTTCCCGGCCCCCAGGCCTGCTCCGCCCTGGGCGGCTAGGGCCCAGGGACCTGCATCGTAACAAGCTCCTCCGACGAGCCTCGTGCACATGAGGGTCTGAGACCCACTACCTGAGGACCACTTTCCCACCCACAATGTAAGCACCCCATACAGCCCAATATACAGCAAGGATGGTTTCTTTAATTTTGTACCCAAGACAAGTGACTCATCTGCCTCATCCTAGTCCCAGTCCTGCCCCTAACACAGTGTTCCATCCAATGCCCCACAGCTCCTGAGAATTCACTCAGGGCTGAATTCTCCTGGTATCTCATCCTCTAGTTCTTCTGGAAGTGATATAAGATGTGTAGCAAGAACTGGTCTTGACTAACACCCCAGGACGTAAAACAGTAACACCACCACCACCACCACCCACCATAGTCCTCTCCCAGAAAGATGCCCTGGTAAGGCTGAAGGTCTCCCTCCCCATCTTTTTTGTCCTGAGCATAACCAACAGAGTTAATAACCTCCCACTGACCTTGGAAGGCAGTAAATGCCTTTGGCCCTGGAGAGAACTGAGAGTTCATGCTGTCTTCTAGACCATCCTTATTATGGGTTGGGTCCCATGGGCATGACCAAGAGGGTAGCCTGGGGGACAGGAAGGTAGAGAGAAACCAAGACCTGGGCCAGGGTGAACACAGATGGTTCCCAAGTGTGTGCGCCAGGGGTCTCCAACTCCAAGCCCTACCGGGGCCAAAGAGCTAACATGAAACAGGGAGTGGCGGGGCCTGTGGCAAAACAGAACGTATGCTTCACGGGGGCAGCTGCAACCTGGCTCCAGCAGCTCCTGGTCTGCAGGGCTGCCAGAATTTGGTTTTTAAAGAGAAGCCAGAATTCCAGATTTTTAAAAAAAAATAACATCTCTTAATACCTAAATGTTGGCAATAAATTCAAATGTCTGAAAAGACTCTTTGGCGACCAAAGTAAATGGACGAACAGTCAGAAACTGCCTGCTGGACACCAGGTTGCAACCTCTGGTGAGACGAGGTGAAGGAATGTCACAAACATCTCCCTAGAGGGGGGCTGAATGTAGGCCCCAGCATAGCTCGGGAGGCCGCCAGGGTCCGCCCGAGTTTGTGGCAAGTTGTGTCATGCCAATTGGTTCATGCCACCCGGCACCCAAGAGCAAGAGGCCTGCCCTAGGGGAGGAGCACCTCAGCCAAGTATGCAGGGTGTTGTTTGAGAGGCTGGAGGCATGGAGGCAGGGAGACCTGAAGCAAACAGCAGGGCCTACCACTGAACTGGGTGTCCATGGCAACTTCTATGGCTTAGGCAGGTGGGTCTAGGTGGGGCAGGCTAAGGTCTAGCTCCTGGCTGCCCTGTGCCCCTTGGGCCATCCTTTCTTCTCGATATGACCAGGGGAGAGTGAGGGGGGCACTGCAGGCAGACACCTACTCTGGGGACAGGTCATTCCTTGGGGCCCCATCAGGGCCCAGCTGGCTCAATCTCCCACCTCGGTCCCTGAATTCTCTCCTTTCTAAACTCCTAACAAAGGAGGTCAGAAAGGGAGTGAGTGGAGAACCCTGGCCAGCGAGGCAAGCTCCAGGCTTCTGGACAGAACAATGATGTCTGGTAATTCCACCCCTTCTGGACTCACCCTCAACTACCCACCACCAACCAAAGGGCCAAAGGCCCACCAGGACCACAGTCAGGGTCTTCTGAGACCAAAGGGTCCCTGAGGGGAGGCGCCAGCCTTGTGCTTTTCTGGGTTGTCCCCATCCTCCTCTCCAGGACCCAGCCAAGAGTTCTAGCCCAGGAGTCATGCGCGTACCCTCCTGCCCGTGCCTCTCCAGGACCCGGATGAAGGACCTCACTCTTCCTACCTTGTCCTCGGTGGATTACACCACACCCACGTCTGACCAAAATCCACACACCCCTAGCATCTGGGCCCCAAGCATGGATTTCAGGAACGTCCCTTCTCATTACTTACAACCCAGGCCTCCGTAAATTACCTATGCTCACAGTTTCCTGAGCATAAGTTTCTACTTAAAGTCGTATAAATTTTTCACTGGCTATTAAGGCCAGAACCCTGAGCTACAGGCAGAATCATGAGGCAGAAGACGACAAGCTGGCACCAGGGAAACATTTCCAAAATGTTCCAGAGCTGGCTGACTTTAATTTAGAAAGTTTTTTGGCTATTAACATTCAGGTTTAAGGCACATTCCAAATTACAAGAAACCCTGTCACTGGCCGGGAGCTGGCTTTGTTCTCCTGGTTTTGCATGGAAGGAGGAACAGATGACTTTCTGGCCTTTTTCTCCTTCTTCTTTTTTTTCTCTTTCCTAAGAAAACTCTAAGGAGTGAGTTTGGCAATAACAAAGCTGGTGACACATTCTCACCAGACGCTAAGATGACTGTTAAAGGTCTTCCCTTTTACTCCTTGCTGCGGACACGGTGCTCCCCGCAGCCTTTCACCCAAAATGTGTGTGCATCAGAGACTTGTATGCATCTGTCTGGCAAGGACTATTAAAAAAAAAAAAAAGGTGTCTCCAAATAAAAATATAAAATTACATGACTAATAGGAAGCCAAGAGTCTCAGCCACAAGCAAAAGGGACTGACTGCATGGGTCAAGAAATAAAACGTCTACTTTTGCAGCAAGCGGCCGTGAGGCTGGGGAGGAAAAGGCGCCCTGAGAGAGGGACCCAGGTCCTACAGCACGAGCATGATACACGGAGCAGGAGAGGAAGGCAGAGGTGGAGGACGGGCCAAGGATCTAACGATGGACGGGCTGCCCTGGGACACCTGGGGGGCTCTTTTGTGGATTTGTTGGAAACAGATGGACATTCTTTTGACCTTTTCCTGGCATCACTATCGCTGGCAGGTGGACAGAAGTGGGAGCCACTGGTTACAGCTCAGTCATTGCCTCCACAGATCTTCAGCAGAATCTTCTGGTAATCCCCCGAAGTGTCTCCCTGGTCGTAGAAACAAGGACAACATTAGTGAGCTGTGGCCAGTTCTGGCCTCCTAGCTCCTGATTTTCTTCTGCCCCAAGTGCTGCTGCAGGGACTCCCCGCAATCTTGCCCCGCAGCCCGTGCTGGTCCCAGGGTGGGAGAGGCTCACGCACGCGGCCTTGCGGCTGCCTAAACCTACCACAGAGCACGGGGTTTGGCCTCCCCAAGCGATGCTGAGAAAAGACAGGTGCACTCACCCCGATGACCAAAGTCAGAATTTGAAAAATAAACATGCAAAATTTAAAACAGCCCACCCAAACCCCTCACTCGGGGCTAACTCATGGCGACCTTTTCCCAGCATCTTCACTGCACTGGACTGAGGCGGTATGTGACGCGGCACTTACTACACGTGCCCTGGAGCGTGATGTAGTGCACACCACTGTCACCTGGGCGTCCCAGCTCCCACCGACCTCTTTTCCACCTCACTGCTGCACTCCCATTAGAGGAAGCGCAGAACGCACTTAGCTAACTTCTTTTTAAAAAATTATTTTAAATATTAATTTTATTTTTTTTATTTACTTATTTTTAAAGTAAGCTCCGTGCCCAACATGGGGCTTATACTCATGACCCCAAGATCAAGAGTCACACACTTTACTGACTCGGCCAGCCAGGCACCCCGCACTTGGCTAATGTCTGATCGTTTCCTTCCACCATGTCCCTTCCCAGAGGCGAGGCCTATGGCTCCTTCCAGGAGCCCACAGGCACACGGGAGCCACTTTGTGCATAATTAAGGATCCTCTGCTTTCCAAAGCAGCAGGTTAGAGCCAGAAAAATGGAGATGAGCTGTTCTCGGTGACAGGCCCAACATCAGATCTGAGGGAGCCTGAAGTCACGAGCTGGTTGTGGTGGCTCTGGATTCAAGAACTTAATGGTCAGAAGGAATTTACGGTCAGGCTGGCCCCGGCGCACGGTTACAAAAGAGTAACACGTGTCACACAAGGTACCTGACAGTGCCACCTTGTTCAGACTCCCTGAACTGCTATCCCTGTCTTGGGGATGATGGAACTGCGGTTCGGGAAGGATGGTCAGGTCACACAGCAGGTGAGAAGAGCCAGACTGGACCCCAGGCCGCATGACCCCAGAGCCCTAGCGCTCTCATGCTCCCAGGGCTGTCTCTGCCGTGTGACCAGGTGACAGAAGGACTTGTCGCCTCGGGACGGGAGTCCTCACCAATGGGTCCCAGACTCATAGGGTGACCGAGTACCAATGTGGGGAGGCCCGGCATTTTCTCCAAGGCTGGTGTAGGGACTCCCCCTCCCTTCTATTTACTGAGCAGCAGGGGTGGGGGTACTGGGGAGGTAGGGCAGTGGCGCCAGCGGGGTTAACACCCAGCCTGCCCTCAGGAGCTTCTAAGAGTCTGGGGGCAACTGGACAAACCAGGAGAGTTTGAAGAGAGCAAGCGCAAAGCCCACAGGCGAGATGCCCGCGCACACCAGGGACCAAGGCGGGCAGCCAGGGTTCCGAGCAGGCAGGTACAAGGGGACAAGGGGGAGACCAGGGAGGTCCACAGGAGGCAGCCTGCTCGTCCCCACGAAGGCCATACCGAGATGTCGTGGTACAGCGACTTGCCGTACAGCCGCTTATACTCCATTCTGATGTCCAGGAGGTCGATCTCACTGCGAGACACCATGATGCGAATCAGGGTCCGGTCCTTCGTTCCCACTCCCTGAAGAGAGTCCACCAAGGGCATAAGCAATGAGCCTCCTTACTGTCCCACCTTCCTGCCCATGGGCCCTCTCTGTCCTCTTGGCTGAGGAGTGGCTCTCCTCGTGCCTTCTGCCCCGAGCAATGTCCTGGTCATGGGGAGGGGGGTGAGACACCCCCCTCCTTTCCTCCGCCCAGACCCCTGCACGTGGGAGACACGTACCCTCATGGCCTTGTTGAGCCTTTCAGCAAAGAAGGCTGGAGTATTCTTGAGACATTTCACTAGAACAGAGAAACAGAGTGTCACTCCATCTGCAGAAACTCTCGATCCAAGGCACCACAGAGAGAACGAGTGTCCTTGTGCGTGGCCGCGGGGGACACCTTCACCTTCCGCTCCTCATTCTCCTCCAGGCTCAGTTGTCTGTGCTCCTGGTTCTGGCTCTTCGGAATAGAAACATAGAGCCCAGACCCGAACCTCTACCTCCTTCCAGGCAACAGTGTGGTGAAAGGAGCCATGTAGGGATACTGGCACGTGGGGCAACCTAGGGGCTGGGACCCTCATGGAGGAAGGATGGCCAAGTGGCACGAATGTCTCCGGCCACGATCCCCATGTCACGGGAGACACACAGAGATGGGGAGGACTCGCCATCTGCCCCAGCCAGAAGGCTCCAAGGAAAGCACAGCTAAAGATGGGCAGATCGTGACCACCCCATAGGGCATGGAGAGGCTGCGAGGCCTGGGCAGGTGGGCGGCCATGGAGTGGGTTGGACCCCGCTGCACCCGGCTCGGGCACGGCAGGGGGCACTCCGCGGTTCCGGGAGCCAAGCCAGCTTTCCTGAGCAAGGGCCTGTTCTGCTGTTGCAAGTAAAAATCTTTCCACGTGTTTCCATCACAAACATCTGACAACTGCCTGCAGGGATGTATTTTTAGAGGAAACTTGGCAGGATGTGAGTCATCTTCCTCCGGGAGAGCAGCTGGCTGCCGTCCCACTGGTGCCCACACGGCAGCTCCCTTCCCCAGAGCTGCGCCTGAAATATAAACAGGACCGTCCGGGGCCGCGGGAGGTACGGCCATGCCGCGAGCCGGGAAGCAGGCTGCTTTCCCACCGCTTCGGCCCAGGATTTAGCAATCCTGGATCATGTGCTCGCTCGCCTTGCAGCCAGAGAAGGGGGAGTGCCCTGCAAACAGACAATGCACACCAGCCCCGGGGGGGCTGGCGGCAAGGCGGGCCCGGGACGCCTACCCACGGCCAGCATGCCCTGCTCCAGGTCCCCAGACATCTCCCGGCAGATGCTCTTCTCAATGTCTCGGCCGGTCATCCGCTGATACTCGTTGAAGACTAGTGGAAAGAGAGAAGGGACAAGTTACAGACTGAATTCTGTCCCCACAAAGTCATGGGGTGACGTCCTAACCCCCACACTACACCTCAGAATGTACCTACAGCCTTTAAAGAGGTGGTTAAGTTAAAATGCGGCCCTTAGCATGGGCCCTAATCCAATCTGACCAGTGTCCTTAGAAGAAGAGACCTGGACACACAAGGAAACATCAGGGATGCAAACACAGGGGAGAGGGTGTTTCAGAACACGGCAAGACGCCAGCCATCTGCAGGCCAAAGGGAGGCCTCAGAAGAAACCAACCCCCCGACACCTTGGTCTTGGATTTCCAGCCCCCAGGACATTGAGAAAATGAGCATCCGTCGTGTAAGTCACTCGGTCTGTGGTACTTTGTTTCGGCTACCCGAGAAAACAAACACAGGCATGCGGTGAGGAAGCCTCCTGGCCTTGAAACCCACCTCTCCCCTCAGCTTGCAGTACCCCAGGTGGCCCCACTGACCGGCCCCCCCACCAGCTGTCAAGTCAGGCAGGCTCTTCACCCCATGACATGCACGCACCCCACTCCTGTCAGCTCCTGGCTCACCTGAGTCATTCCTTACCACCCCATGAGCACCCCTCCACACACACTGACAGAAATTTTGCTCTCTTCTCAAATCCCTTCACTTCCCATCCATGCCCACATTCCTTCCCCATCACTCCATGTATCTGTCTTAGCTCTCAGTTGGACTATGAGCTAACACCCGTCTGGCCCCCAGAGCCTACCCAAGGACAAGTTAAGCACCCATGGCAGTGGGACTCCAGGCTCCTAGAGAGGCAGGTATGGCCCAATGGAGAGCCATGTGCTAACTCTAGCTCTGGTCTTAGTCCGTGCACAGAACAGGGCCCCGTTCACTTGGGCCCCCACCAGGCTGCTATGTGTGGCTCTCATTCTCAGTCCCACCACCCCTGCCCCAGGACCTTTGCACATGAGGCCCTGTCATGTTTTTAACTCAAATGTCATGACCTCAGCAAGGACCACCCCAAGCACCATCCCTGACCCCTGCACCACTCCCTATCTCTGTTTCCAACTTTATTGTCTGTCACTGAAGGATTTACCAGCTGGCACAGACTCCATTTCATTTTTGTCTCCTGCCTGTCTCCCAGAACAAGAATGTCAGCCTCAGGACAGCAGCGATTCCAGAATACAGTGCCCTGCTGCTTCCCCACACCCACTCTGGGACCTGGCCTGTGGCAGGAGCTTGGTTTATAGGTTCCAAATGAATGAGTAAACAATGTAGTTTTGTACAATGCACGATCAATTGTTATGCTGGTTTTTGTATGCCACGCTTTGGAAAGCGTCGCATCAGGTGCCCAATTTCCACATTCTGGTGTATAAAGACACCAGCTAGCAGGAGACTGCACTTCTCTCACCTCTTCCTCTGCTTCCCTCCAGAACCAGAAGTGCACGGAAGTCTGGAAACCCACTGATACGACCTTTCATGTCACCACCAGGGGGCTCTTTTTTTCCTAGATTTTTTATTTACTTATCTGACAGAGAGACAGAGAGAGAGAGGGAACACAAGCAGGGAGAATGGGAGAGGGAGAAGCAGGCCTTCCGCCAAGCAGGGAGCCTGATGCAGGACTCGATCCCAGGACCCTGGGGTCATGACCTGAGCCCAAGGCAGCCGCTTAATGACTGAGCCACCCAGCGCCCACCAGGGGGCTCTTCTAAGGAGGAGTAAGCCCCATGCAGTGGGCCTGCCAAGTGTTCCCGCTAGCTGTCTCCCCTTTATACCTTGTCTGCCCTCATCTATCTAGCCCTTGGGACCTGGGACTGCCTTACCTGCCACCAGGTGGGCCCGGCTCCGGGAGCACAGAATTGCATTGAACTTGGACTCATCTGTTCCCAGGCGGTTCTCCCCGGCTGCATACAGCTCCTGCACAGAGGGAAAGGCAGGCATGCAATGCAGGCCTCACCCCAGAGACCAGGCCCAGGTTACCTAGGGCAGCCGTGCAGGCCCACCAGGGAAGGAAATGGTTGCAGGGCTCTGGCTGTGCTCCATGCACGGTGCAGAACTAGACACCATCCACACATCATCTCACCAGGCAACACAGGGAGGGGAGGACACTCAGGACCAGGAGAACCGAGGCTGGCTGAGGCCGGGACAGGCAAGGGACAGCTTTAACCTCCAGCAAGGGAGCAGCAGCACAAGAGGGACAACAGAACGAGGGCTGGGCTGGAGTCCTAGCTCTGCTGCCAACTTGCTGGGGGGCTCTGGTGTGCCAGCAACCCTCCTGGAGCCTCACTTTCTCACCTCTGAAATGCAAAGGTTAGATTAGATTCAGGGTCACAAACTTGAAAGCCCAAAGGTTGGCTGGGTAACTTAAGTGAGGGAAACAGGCCAGTTGTAGGGGCGGTGGGTGGGGTGAGGACGAAGGCTAAGCACGCAGAAAGCTGACTGCTTCTTAGCACCTGCTGGAGACTTTTTTTTTTTAAGAATTTATTTATTTGACAGAGATCACAGTGGGCAGAGAGGCAGGCAGAGAGAGAGGAGGAAGCAGGCTCCCTGCCGAGCAGAGAGCCCTATGCGGGACTCGATCCCAGGACCCTGGGATCATGACCTGAGCCGAAGGCAGAGGCTTTAACCCACTGAGCCACCCAGGCACCCCTGCTAGAGACTTTAATAGAGGAGCACAGACCCACAGTTGCCAGAAATCCAGATTTCTATATAAAATTCCCAATCTTTATAAGATGTTTCCCTATCTATAAGAGGAACAATGAATAATATGACAATAAATACTATGACAATGAATAGAATGCAATTGTGGGTGTGGGTCTGCATGTGGCAGCCACTTTCCCTGTGTTTCCCTGTGTGTCCCTGGGTGTCCCTGTGTATACCATAATAATGTTTGCAAATGGGCAGAATCTGCACTTGCCTGTTACATTTTTGCAAGTTTGCACCCCAAATATTTGTCAATTCACAACCCCTCATGCCAGATGGCCCGGAATTGCTCTAGAGGCCTCAGGTAGTGGCTCTGGGATCTCAAGGCACCAACAGCCAGGGGAGGAGGGGCTCAGAGATCCCACAGGTCAAGGTGAGGCAGGAAAAGGTCTGTAACTAAGAAGAAAGAGAACTGGGCACAAAACCTTGATTCCAGGGAATGGCCAGGCCTATCTAGCAGACAGGAAAGCAGGAAGAGGAAAATTCCCACTGGGGCAAGGGCTAGAGCTGGGAGCCTGGAGAAGCCCAGCCCTGAGTCCAGAAATGGGAGCACACGTCTCAAGCTAGGGGAGTTGTTAAGGCAGACCCTGAAGGAGGGCATCTGGGGTGAGGCCAGGACACCTGGAACAAGCCAGGAGTCTGGGCCCTTGTCCAGTTCCTGCTTCCAGGCTCCTCCAGGCACAAGGGTCGGCCTCTCTGAGCCTCGGTTTCCCGAGGAAAGAAAATGGACCAGACTAGAGAGCAGCTGTTTTCCAGCCCTAAAAAGAGAGCCCTCCACAAAGGTCCTCTTCAGCCTGACAAACAGCAGAGATAAGGAGACCACTGGCAGCTCCTGGTGAATGCCGGGCTGGGGTTGGCAGGGGCGACAAAGGGGGAGAGAGGGCTGGCCAGCTCCATCCCACCAGAAGCTGTGACTCTCCTCTAGCCACAGCTGCTGTGGTCCGATTCATCAGTGGGAAACCCAAGCTCCTCTAGAGAGACACTCAGACGACCCGACAGAGGGGACGGGAGAGACCTTTGCCTTTCAGCTGCGGTCATGACCGGCTGCAGACACCAGCAGAATTCTAACGCTGCACAACTAATGAGACAGCTGGTTCCTAGGCTCTGACCTTCAAAAGCATAGGAGGCAACTGTAAAGTCTGCCCATCTGCAAACACGATGACATGCAACCGAACACAGGAAGAGGACCAGGTCACATGAAACCCCACGCCCACCATGACCTACCAACTCCTGTCACACCTGTCTCCCAGGTTCGCGCTGAGGTGGGGCTCAGAAGCCGACGGAGGCGAGGGGACACCCAAGGTCTCACGGGTGATACGCAGCAGAGCCCACCTGAGACTCACAGCATCTGGGACCGGCTCCTGATCAGTTGCTCTTTCCACCCCAGAGCCCCTCCCTCGGGAAGCAAGAAAACAGAGGTGCGCCCTGACTCTGGAAGCCCAGCTAGGGCCCCGGGCCATGACACCCACCTGAGCATCTCTCTGGACCACTGTCATGTCCACGTTGGTGCTTTCATCCCGGTTTCCCTGAAAGGAAACAGGAGGCATGGTCAAGGCTGCCCCCTGCAGTTGTGCGCCTCCCCCCCGGTCCCCGAGCCTTTTCCGCCTCTCTCTGCTCTGAGCCCCAAGCTGTGTCGTGGGAAAGGCACCTGAGACAGAGAGATGAGGAGCCGCTGGAAGTGCCCAGACGTGTCGCTTCGGATGGCCTCCTCCAGGGTCTTTTTGAATTCTGAAAGGGAGACACAGGGAAGGCACGTGCTGTAGCCAATCAGCAGCAGACGCCGGCAAGAGGAGGGCCCAAGAGTCCTGGGTGCAATGAGGTCCACAAGGCCCTCCAAGGGACAAGGGGACTGTGACCTCCAGGCTGACCCTGCCTCTGTCAGGCTCGGCCCAAACCACACTCAAGAGGTTCTCCCACTAGCCCTCTGTTACCTTAGCCACCTGCCCCATGTGCAAACAGCAGGCAGGGCTGGGTCTCGGATCAAAGCCCCACGTGTTGGGGGTGGCAGGAGATGAGGTGATAAGAAGGCCAGGAAGGTCTAAGAGGCCCAGGGAGAGGGTGTAGCCAAGGCCCAGAAAGCAGGAGTCTGTGGAGGACTGAGGGGCGGGCACCAGCCTTACCTGTTTTGTAGGCTCTGCTTAATTCCTGGATGTGCTCGTTGCTGCGGGAGGCGAAGATCTCGATCAGGCAGGCTTCATCAGTGCCGGCCCCCTGAGGTGGCAGAGAACACAAACCACAAGCTTGTTAGAGATCCCTCACTGGCACGCAGGGAAGACAGCAGGTGCCCTATGCCCCACAGCACAAACCGCAACAGCCACGGCCGCCAGCACCGGCCCCCGCCCCCGGTGGGGCTGCTGCTGCTGTCCGGCCTGAGGTAGCCAAGCTCCCCGCCACTGCCCCAGTCCCACAAAAATACCAGAGTATGACAGGGACATGGTGATGACCAGAGGTCACGTGAAGGACCACGCTCATTCCCCCACAAGGAAATGGAGTATCAGAAAGGTGTAGTGACTTATCCAAGGCCACACAGTAAATGGTGGGTTGAGATGTGGACCCAGATCTGTCTTATTCCAAGTTCAGCTCATGAATGAGATAAGACAGAGCAGAGGTGTGGACAGAGGAGAGTCCTGGACTGGACTGTGGAGCACCTGAAGACAGCTAGAAGAGGCAGCCCCGACGAGGCCACGAGAGAGGAGCACGTCAGGAGTGGGGAGAAGGCAGAGGACACAGGTAGCCTGGCTGCTGGGCGGGCTTGGATAATAAGCCTGCCGCTCATTAGCTGTGTGACCTCGGGCGCCTTTCTTCACCTCTCTGTGCCTCAGGTTCCTTGTGCATTAAATGGGAGCAGCTAACACCTACCTCCTGCCGAGCTCTGAGGATTAAATGTTAGGCATGAGAAGCACTTAGAACAGTGCCAGTCACGTAGGAAGCAGAGCATGGGGGGAGCTATTTTCAGGATGAGCACAACTGTTCGATGCCTCAGAGCTTGCAAAGAGCTTCTGCTGGCCGCCGTGCTCAGCGTTCACCACACGCTGCAAGAGCGAGCGTCTGCAGTCCCATTTTACACATGCTTAAGGACACACCGCTCATCAGTGACAGGTGACCCCAGCCCTGTGTGGTTTCCCATACTCCACAACCACCACCACCCCACGAAGCCGGCTGGGGGCGGCGGCTGGGCCCAGCATAGGTCTGGGGGCCACTCCCTGGGTTCTGTCCCCAACTGCCTCCTGACTCCACCCTAGAAGAGGGCGTGTCTGAGGATCTCAGCAGGCGCCTCTCCCCACTCCAGGCTCCATATTGAATTCTCTGCCTCTCCTCTGGGGGGCATGGTACCTGTCAAGCCTCCGAAAAATGATGGATTCCTTCGGGAACACCTGCTCAGTTCACAGGGATTTCCCCCTCCCGTGCGAGTTGCCCCTGCCCCATCCACAGGATACCTGCTGTGGGGCTTAGGAGCCACAGGACTGTATGGTCACAAGGGACTGGCCTGGGGGGCAGACAGTAAACCCTAAGTAGGCCTGTCAGAGTCGGCCTCTAGTGGAATTTGGACTGAGGGATAGCTTGTCTTTTCTGTGGCTGAATCTCTGAGAGGTAAACAGAGCGGGGTCCCCAGGGATCCTCTGCCCCCAGCAGATGGAAGAATGAAGCGGGCACTCGGGAAGCAGCTGAGACAAGAGAAATCCTGCTTGGGTCCCTGCCCTTGCTCAAGCCGGGCCGCTTACCTCTATCCTCATAACCAATTCTGCACCTCCGTCTCCCTTAAACCCCTTGAGAGTGTCTCTGCTGTTTGCTAAGGCAGAGTCCTAAATGAAGGAGGATGGTCCTACCTCCGGCCTCATATGCCGGCTCCCATCTGTGTGTCACCACCAGTTCGACCACCCAGCTGCTACTGTGCCTCTGAGATGGGCAGACGCAGATGCTCCCTGATGATGAATGACACCTGTGTTGCCTCTTAGGGAAGTCACCGGAAGTCACCCTTTCTACAGCACTTGGACTCCAACCTGAGAGGCTCCAGGAACCTCACCGACAATAGCAGCTAATAACCGGGCTCAGCCCCACTGTGCAGTCCAGGCCTTTCCCTGGCCTGTGTGTCCACGTAAGCAAATAAACACACACATAAACACAAACATGTACATACCTTGATGGCTTCCTTTATCTCATAGACATCGAAGAGAACCGGGGTCTTCATGAGAGCCAGGATTGTCTTCTCAAAGTTTCCTGATAGTTCAGACTTCAGATCTTTGATCAAATCCTGATCGAATATTCAAAGAGACAAACAAACCTATCTTGAGAATCCACAGGCAGTGACTAATAGGGACAATATTGCAGATGTGAGGCCCAGCAGCCTCTGCCTCAGTCAGGGCCTGGCAGAAGAGCCCAACCTCAGCCAGCCCAGACCTGCAGAGCTGGAGCCTGCAATTCAATCCGCTTCCCCGGGGACGCGTGGCTCATTCAGGCTGGAGAAGCACTGGGCTAGATAGAACACCAGACCCAGTGTTTACCTAAGGTTCAAAAGCCCGGAAGTTCAAAGTATGTTCCCATGCATTTGTGCTGAACTGCAATCCTTTTCCTTCAAAGCTCCCCCCCAGCTACACCTCCCAGGGTAGTCTTGAAGAGGACTGGGATTGGCAGCCTGGTCCCCAGGAGGAAAATCTGGCCCAGTGGGAACCGAAGGGAAATACTGTCCGTGGTCTCCATGATTCATGGCAGAGCCAGGGCCAGAACCCAGACCTCTCATCAAACCTCAGTGCCCTGTGGACTTCTGTTTTACAAAGATGCCATAACCCGAGAGGGCCCTGCTAGGTGGGCAGCAGAAAATGCCCTAATGGGTCTTACAGCCCAACCAGGAGACCTAGGCTCACGTGGGACCTAAGAAAAGCAGGGGTGAGTGGGGCTGTGCTAGAGGATATGCCTCAGTTCAGTGGGGACCCGCCCCACCCCCCACCCAGTGCCTTCCCCCTACTCACCTTCCCATAAGCAGTCTTGAAGGACAGGAGGATCTGCTGGCGCTGTTTGTTGGAGCGACTTCCCAGGCAGTCGATGATGGCCTGCTCATCGGTCCCTAGGACAAGAAGATGCGGATATGGGCAGGGCTGGGGTCGCGGGCATACTCTGCAGCTGGAAGCTTCCCCGGCCTAGGCTCTCCCGTTCTCTTGGGCATCCCCACCACACCCCTACATCGACCTCCTCTTCCACCACCACCACTGGGACTGGGTTCCCTCCTCCCAGCATCCCCACATCACCCCAGAGCCACCTGGCGAGTCAGGGGGGCCGTCAGGACCCGAGCCACCCAGGGTCACTCACCAAAGCCTTTCATAGCTTTCCGTAGGACCTCGGCATCTCGCAAGGGGTCAAAGCCGGGAGCATCTGTGATGGTGCCTCGGTTTCCAAACTGCTCAGACAAACAGACTCACAGAAGATGTCGTATCCCCAAATGCAAAACTTCCCTGCCCAGCCTCTGAAAGCGACCTTTCTGGGTACCTGAAGGAGCCTGCAGTCAGTCACTGAGGGAGCCTACTGTGACCATTAGATACCCTCCAGTTCGGGTACTGAGACTTCCGCCTGACTCCCGTGCTAGAGGCCCGTCTCTAGCCGAGTCCTGATGCTGAACATCTGCCCTATGCCCAGGTCCTCCAGCTTCCCGATGGGGCACGTGATGCCTGCGAACCTTGCTGCCACAGCACATGGGAGCACATTTCAGGGCCCTCCTGCCATGGTCTGGGTAGGCCACGGAGCAGCTCGGTGCAAATAAGGAAAAGGTATTCCCTCCAGAAACGCCAGCACCTGGCCTTTACCATGGTAACCCCCCCCCCCCCCCCGCCGCCTCACTGCATCCCGGACTCTGCTGTTCCGGGCGCTGTTCTCCAGGCTCTCAGCCCCGCTTGCCTGCCGGACTCCTTCCTGACACTGACGGCTGCCCTCCCCAGCAAACGCATTTCCTAAGTGGTCTCCTGGTAGCTTGCCTTCTGGGCCTAGTGTACCACTGGTTTTAACAGGTTAAAAAGTGAAGCTTGGAGAAGGGATGGGGGGGCAGAGGAAGATGGAGAGCAGGGCAGGGGTAGGAGAGTGTGGGGGCACGGAGGAGAGGGACCCCCTGTCTAATAATAGTAGTCGAGCACATACCACTAGCCCCGTGCTTGGCTGGTTTGGCCATGTAACCATGACAATGAATTCTAGGCACTGCAAACACGAAATGCTCTCCAAAATGAGCCAAGAGCAAGCCCTGAGGAACTGCCAGCAAGCTTCCCAGGCCAAAGGAGGTTTTAAGAACCCTCTAAGACCAGCCTGAGAGGCACCTCGGGAGACTGAAGACTAAGCCCCACTGGGCACATGGCTTGAGGCCTGGGGCCCAGGCAGTTCCTACAAAGCACAGAGCCCAGGCAGTAAATGACACAGGAGGAATGATGAGTGCCCTGGGACATTCAGTTCCAACTCGCATATGGAACATCCAACCAAACTTCGAGAAATAGGGCAGCTCCCTAAGGTCTTTAAGAATATAAACCGGAGGGGTGTGTGTGTGTGTGTGAGTGTGCGTGCGCGCAAGAAAGCAATAGTCTGGTAAAATAAGAAGTTATAGATGGAGGATAGAGCCCTTCTCCATGGGCTGTGCCCTCCCTGGCCCTGCTGTTAGAGGACGCTAGACCACGAGTTTCAGGCCTTTGGGGCCCAAGCCTGGACAAAGGGTGACGCAGGGCGGGCACTCACCTGGGCTGGAGGCACAGCGGGGGTGACGCTCCCAGACCCCAGGTATCCCGGATAGCTTGGCACTGGCTGCTGCTGCTGCCCAGGAGGTGGCATGGGTGGCTGCCCAGGGTAGGTCATCGGTGGCTGTCCGGGGTAGGGCCCCGGGGGCTGCTGGCCAGGGGGCGGCATGGGCTGGCCTGGCACAGGGGTCCCTGGGTAGGGCGGATAGGAAGGCATCCCGGAGGGCGGGTTTCCTCCAGGGGGCGGATACATTCCATATGGAGGAACAGCCTGCTGGGCGGAAGGTGGCTGCCCAAAACCCCCAGGGGGGATGGGAGGATAACCACCCCCAGGGGCCCCAGGGTACAGGTTTGGCACGTTGGCTCCTCCGAATGTCCCAGACATGTTGGATGCCTGAAAGTCCACAAAGAAAGCCTAAGATAAACACCCCCACCCCATCCCCCCGCCGTCCTCCCAGGAGCATGGCCATAGCCTGTCCATCCGTCCTTCCCTGATCTGAGCCCTCCAACACTGAGAGCTCAGAGGCCAACACCCCTGGCTTCTCAGCAAGGCCCAGCCTGACCACCCAGCTTGAAACTACTGCCCCCTTCCCCTGTACTTGTACTCCTGAGCCCTGTATTTGCTCTTATGCCCAAAGCACCCATATCTGCTCTAACACCCCACAGTTTACTTATGGTGACTGGCTGTCTCCCCAAGAGCTTCAGGGCTCAGATTTTGCTTGTTGTACCCACATACCCCCAGTGCCTAGAGCAAGCCAGGAACAAATGAGACTTGCATATGGGCTGCACGGTTGACACTGAGCAAGCATTTGTTTTTAGATTATAAAAATACATTTTTATAAGCCAATTAACAAATAAAAGTAGCCTATGCTACCAGGCACCCAGGCCTGAGCAGAACATTCATCCACATGTACATACACACACGTGCACACATGCACGTGTACACTGGCACACGCATACCTACGCTCTCCTCCCTCCTGACCCAATGCAGTGCTCCTAGAAAGATGTTCCATAATACTCTGTGAAGGCACTGCCCCATCCACTTCAGGGAGGAAAGAGACCTGAGAGACCAGGCAACCCAGTGTGCATGCCCTTTCCCCCCAATTTACAGATGGGACACCATGAGCAGGGAGAGGCCCGACGAAAACCCTTTGTTCTAAGATGCAGGCCAATACTTGGTACCCACAGGCAGGCACACACACAGACACCTCTGAAGGCACACAAGCCAGAAGCCTTTGTCCCTCTGGCCATGCAGGTGTTAAATCTCCCACCCCTCACCCAGAGGCAGCTCCAGCAGGAGGGCTGGACTCACCATTCCTGAGAGGTAGTCCTGGTTGAACTGCCCTGCGTAGTTGGCCATGTTATCCAGCCCGATCGGGGGCATGCTGGGTGGGGGGTAGCCAGCACCTCCCCAGGCACCACCACCTGGAAGCAACACCAAGCCCTTCAGCAGCCTGGCGGCACGCCCAGTGGGAAAAGACAGGGCAGCAAGCTCTCCGGTCGTCAGAAGGGGAGGCCAAAGCAGGGCCTGGAGGACAGCACTACAGACCCCACAGAAAACACTCAGGCAAGAAAGCTGAATGAAGCCCGCTGCCAGAGGAAGAGAAAAGAGGGAACTTGCCCCTCCTTCCAGGGAGGAAGGTTGGGATCAGCAAACCTTCCCAAGACCCCTATGGGACTAAAGAGGTAGGAGGACCAAGGACAGAACTGCCCTCCTGGGCTCACCATCACCGAAAGGGAATACAGACATAAAAACAGGACATTTGGGGTCACTGTGCTCAGCCTGTGACAGCGGTGAGCTCAGAGAGTACCGAGAACCCACAATGAAGGGAAAGCATGGCAGGGAAGGGTGGGTGTCCTGCCGACTGGGTTGTTGGCAGTGACAAGTCTGTGAAAGAAGGGAGAGCAGGACGACAGGGCGGAAGCGGACAGGGCTGGGTCACGCACCACAGACACCATCCCTACAAGGGTGGGGGGGGGCGGGGGTTGGCAGTTGGGGGACAGCAGTAAAAAGCCCCAGCTCTGAACCCCAGAGGGACCAGGTGTGTGCCGTAGGGCGAGGCGCTCAAACCCTCTAGCTCAGCTTCTTCAACTGACACTCGGGGACGATAATTAGTTTGCCTCAAACTGCCCGGATAAGGACGGAGACCTGATGCCTGTGCGGGGCTCCCGTGCCATGGCCGGCCATCGTTGTGTGGCCCCTGGCTTGTTAGATGCTTTTCTGACCAGGGCAGTGAACAGACCCCGAGGGCCTCGAGTTCAGCTTTTCTAGGGCTCCAGGCCCCTGAGGACAGAGCCTGCCAGGAATCCCCGGCTCGCCCTCTCTTCGCCACTCGGCGTGGCGGGGGTGGCGGTCATAGGACACCACGGCAGCATCCCTAGCAGGCCGAGGACCAAACATGAGGCCAGCGCTGGCACCCCTGGGCCGTGCCTTGTTCAGAGGGAAACGGCTCTGCTCAACCCAGCACGCCACGTGATGGTGGCCACGCCACCTCCCTGCTCCAGACCTGTTCTCTGCCTGCTGAAAGGGCAGGCTGGGCACAGATGGCCAGCAGGGTCATGGGTGCTCGGACTCCAGGGCCTCTGTTCTGGGGAAATGAACTTGCCCGCCGCTCTTGTGGGGTGAGGGGCAGCTCAGGTTACCAGCCTGGAACGATGCCCTCATCTCCTCCCCTACCACGGGGACCCAGTGTCATTTCAGGAGGAACCTGGGAGAGGCCAGGGCCAGAGGAGCTGATTTCTGAGTGTGAAGAGACATGCTTTGGTGGGGCCGGGCTCTGGCGGCCTGACTGCGGGTGCAGCCCCAGTGCAATCCGCCTGTAGCTTCTAGAGCTGCAGCACAGACAGCTGACCCAGAGCGACAGCCTCCACTTCCTCCCCTGGCAGAAGGACCCTGTGGTTGATCACAGGGTGCCAGGGGCTTTACCTGGCTATCTCACTAGTCTCAGGGGCAACCCAGTGGAAGAGAGATATGTGAAACCATTAGCAAAGGAGAGAAAAAGGGTCCCAGAGAGAAGAAGAAATCTGACTGCTGCTATCAGCTAATAAAGCAAGAAACTGGGTCTTGGCCTCGTCCTGGCTTTCCAGAAGTGTTTCAAGTCCAGGCTTTTCTGGGTCCCTGGGTCCCGGATTTTCTCCATCCCCTCCCCATCCTGGCTGCGCCCTTGGGTTAGAGAGGAGCAGACTGGAAAGCACTGTTCCTCTCTCCCTGTCCACTCCTGCACACTGAGCAGAGAGGGCATTCCTTCCCCTGACTGCCCTAGACCTTCTTACCTGGTGCAGCTGGGGGGTAGCCGCCTGCAGGCGGGGGATAACCTGGGTAGCTCATGGTTCAATCTGCAAGGCAAGAGGGAAGCATGTTCAGGTTCTGTGGGGAGCTCCCACCAGTCTTGCTGAACCCCCCAACAGCCACAGGCCAGGCCCCTGCACGAGCAGAGGTTGTGTCAGGCCTGACTTGGGCCAGCCCAATGTACCTTCCACCTGCTGGGCACCCATCTAGAAACGGCGACTAGGGGCAGACTCGCGCCTGTGCCCGCACGCCAGCACTGCAGGGCTGGCTCACCACACGTAAGTGGCTGCGATTCCCCACAGACCCCTTTCCCCCTATGCTTTACTCCCACCTCTGCTGACACTCATGCGGAGCTGCTCTCTAACCCCAGAGGTGAGCACACAGTCTCATTCTCAGGGGCCCACTCTATTGGTCTTTATTTTCCCACGTCTCTTCATCACCATCCAGCCAGAGCCCCTGTCCCCTGTGCCCGGCCTAGAGACCCCAAGCTGTCCATGGTGGCCTCCAACGTGTATCTGCCCCAAGCTACAGTTCCTCCCTCTCTGACCTCTAGTTCATCAGGCATGGGAATGTGGCAGGAAATTCTCACTCCTAGAGACAAGAGACCTCAGGAGGGCACATGTGATCCATATCTGGAACGAGGGCAAGTGAGGCAGTGGGAGCTCAGAAAGGTAAGTGACTTGCAGATCAGGAGTAGGGAAGGAGAAAGGCCTGGAACTCAGGGCTCCTGCCTGCTGGTGCTGGGTGGGACAGCTGCTCTCACAAAGTCCCTCTGTATATGGATCCTCTGCCATGCCCCATGCCAGCTAAACTGCCCAGAAGGGGCACAGCCACTCAGACTGTCGTGCAACCTACTTCCTGTTGCTGGTCAGTGGTTCAGTGGCTGCTGCAGTCCACAGCGGTGTCCAGGGATGGGTAAGGGTGTCAGGGGACCTGCAGGCCCCCTCAACCATCACTCCTGCTGACCCCAGGTGACCTGCTCCCCCCTGCACACTGGGCCCCAACCTAGCTCTCAAACTGCAATGTATGCAACAGAACCACCCCAAAGGGCTTGTTAAACACACACAGCTGGGCTCCACTGTAATTTGAGTCCGCAGAACCAGAATCTGCATTTTGAACTAATTCTCAGGTGATGCTGCTGGTGCAGGGACCCCACTTTGAGAACCACTGCTCTAGATACCATCATTCACCTACAGGATTCTGTGTGCCCTTCACAGCTACACTGGAGATCTGCACATGGTGTTTGCAAGGAGGCAAAACATCCCCACGGGGCCCACAGGGATGATGGGCGTGGGGATGTTTTGGTCAGTGTGTCTAGAGGTGACTGTACCAAAGGTCTTTGGGTACCAAAGACCCCTTGCCACCCTTCTCCTCTCCTCCCAGAGGAATGAAGCCAAAAGGCCCCACCCACAGCTGGGGGTGGGGTGGGGGGAGACAAGCCAAACGCTGGGTACCACCCTGTTCCATACATCAAAACTAATCTCAGACAGACCAGAGATTTAAACGTAAGAAGTGGCCCCGAACCCCAAAGACATAAAATTAAAGTTCTGCACAATAGGAAACAAATAAGGAAACCAACAGAAAGGCAAGAGAAATAACAAACTTAAGAAAAATGTTTTGCAATTAAACAAAACAAAACAAAAAAACCCAGTTACCAGTAGAGAAACACAAATGATGTAAACAGGCAATTCCAGAAAAGGATCAGAAGGCTTTACCCACACTAAGATGCTAGAACCGCCAATTACAAACGCAGAGATGTCAACATGTAAAATGACCTGGTCTGAACCAGAAACTCCCCTTCTAGAAATTTATTTCCCAGGCACACTTACGCATGTGTGAAGTGACACAGACAAGGAGTGTGCTGGGGCCTTCTGGGATAACAGCCCCTTAGCTAGCCATCTGCAGCGGCTGGTACAGGGAATCAGAACAGATCCGCACAACGAACGCTCGTAGCTATTTTATAATTAGCCGGTTCTGTATCTGGGCACATGAAATGATCACCATTCTTGATCAAGGTACAAGCCATGTGTTTACTAAGCTAACATTTTGTAAAAAAAGATGTAAAACAGACACACTCGGTGGTTGTGAGCATGCGCGCATGCATACACACACACACACACACACACACACACACACACACACACACATATCCCTGGAACGATAAACAAGAAGCTTGGTGACACTGGCTGCTTTTGGAAGGGAAAACTGGGGACAGACATGGAGGTTACTGTTCATATTTGCATTTTTTTGGCTATATGCGTGTACTGCCTATTAAAAAAACAACTTGAAAAAAAAGGCCCCATTCAGGTGGCGATTTCTGAGCTCTCTTGAGGCCACGGCTGTTCTTCCAAGATCTGAATACCTCACACAGGCTCTATTCAGGCCCAGGCAGCCCGGCTCAGCGGCTGAGGTTAGCAGCCCTACATAAACGCACCCTGGGACCCAGACCCAGAGGATCCACCCATGTTTCCCCGCCTGAGACAGGACCACAGGGCAGGCTGCTCCCAGGGTGATGGCATGCATTCCCAGGAGGGCTTTGCAGACGTCCCAGCAAGAGTTAAAAGCTGTCCTTTGGCAGTGAGTCGGGTCTGACCCCACGTCCGAGCAGCAGGCCTTCATCCCTGGGTCTTCCCCTCCTCCAGAGACTACCTCCAGTCTGGCCCTTCCCCGAGAGCAGCTTCATCTCCCCACCACCTCCTGTGTGCAGTACCATTCTCTTCCCTGTCTCGGAGCTCTCTTCAGAACCCAAGGACCCAGCTGTGGTCCCTGAGGAGCACAGGGCAGGACTGGACCATCGCCTCCCTCCTTCCTGGGTTGGGACACAGAGTGTTCTGGCCAAGGAGCCTTGATGCAGATCCTGTCCAACTCCTCCCGTGCCTTCTGTGCGCTGCTCAGCCCGCCAAGGTGACCGGACATTCCAGCGTCAAACATCTTAGCGCTCAGCTTTGTTTGGTAAGCATGACGTCTGCTTTCTTCCAAGTAACTGGTAGGAAAGGGGCCAAGGACAACACTCCAGAACTGTCAAGGCCGACCACGCCCCAGCCCGAGAGCAGCAGGTGCCACCATGCAGGCAGCACTCTGGTCCCCAACTCTTACCATGACGATGCTACACATTTCCCCACAACTTCACGATGGTGTAAAGAGGGCCCGCATCTGATGAGGATTCGAACACATGGCCCATGCCCAGAGCTCCCAGGGTTTACCTGCCTGATAACCCCCAGGAGAAGAGCCACGGCAGCTGGATGACCTATGGCACCCTCAGGGTGCACGTCCCTGCCCCCAGTGCCTACCCAACCCAGGGGCTGTGGGGATTCAGCTCTCCAACTCACAATGTCTACCTGCTTTCCCCTTCCTCAACATGAAGAAATCCGCTCATCCTCCAGTCGTTGGGTAACTTCTGCCACCAGCAGGGCCCGCTGTACCATGTGAAATCGTTCCCGGCACCATCTCCACTAGCAGGTGGGCTCAAGTGGGGCTTCTAAGGGGGCTCCGCACCTTCCTCTCCCCGCGCTTGCCTGTCCAGCACTCCCTCTCCACCACAGAGAACACAGTTGAGTTACAATCCAGTAGACTGGCTCTCTCTTCGGTGTTTACAGGTATCACACCTTCAGCAGCTCTGGCAGGCTGGGCAGAGGCCCCATTATGCGGTGGCTCTGGTCTCTGGTCAGGACACTGACACGGGGACTCACTGGAGGGAGCGTGTGCCACACGCCAGGCAGCTGGCCTGACTTCCAGCACATAAAAGGGAAAGGAAGGGTGGGTGGTGGCAGTGTTATGGCACCAGGATACAAAAGCGTCCTCCCCAGAAGGCTGGCGAGGGACCTGGGCGGGGACAGAGCGTGCAGCAGGCTGAGGCCTGGAAGCACCATTCGAGACCTCCTGCCCCTCTGTGCCCAGCAGCAAACCAAGCAGGCCCAGGACTAGAGTGGAGGCTGTTGTGGGATGGCCCCTCCACTGGCCTTCCCCGGCCTGGGGGCGGGAACAGTCGTCTGTATATTCATCTTTTAATATGAAATCCTCAATCTGTTTTGATACAAGAATTTAAATACAGAGTTTAAGTCATGCAGCTCAGATGATTCTCTGCTGATATTTTTTTAAAAATAAAAAGAAGCCAAGCCACCAACTGGGAGAAAAAGTTTACGAACGACACATCTGATCAAGGACTGTCATCCAAAACATAGAAAAGAACTCTTAAAAACTGAACAGTAAGAAAACAATCTAATTTAAAAAATGGGCAAAAGACCTGGACACCTCCCCGAAGAAGACACATGGATGGCTTCCGGGCACGTGAAAAGACGCTCCCCATCAGACATCACTAGGGGAACTGCAAATAAATAACGAGAGACCACCGCACACTCATCAGAATGCTCCAAGTCCCACCCAGTGACAACACCAAATGCTGGTGAGGGCGCGAAGCAACCGGAGCTCTCGCTCACTGCTGCTGGGAATGCAACATGGTACCAGCCCTCGGGAACACAGTCTGGCGGTTTCTTACAAGACTAAACACATTCTTACCATACGGTCCCGTAGTCCTTGATATTAATCTCAGTGAGCTTAAAACTGTCCACGCAAAACGTGCACACTGATGTGTATAAGCGCTTTTATTCACAATGGTCAAAATGTGAAAGCAGCTAAGAAGTCCTTAAGTAGGTGAATGGACAAATGCCAAGACGATGAGCTATTCCTCCGCATTAGAAAGAAGTGCGCTGTCAATCCATGAAAAGACATGCAGGGAGCTGGAGTGCAAATGAGAAAAGACTGCGTACTGCCTGCTCCCAACTCTCAACAGTCTGTAACAGGTAAAACCAGTGGTAAAAAGATCAGTGGTTTCCAGGAATTATGGAGGAGGGAGGGACAAATGAGCAAAGAACAGAGGATTTTTTTTTTAGGCCAGTGAAACTATTCTGTATGATATTAAAATGGTGGGTATATTAGTCAAAACCCATGGAACACACAACACCAGACGTGAACCTAAGGTGAACTATGGACTCTGGATGTGTCCATGCAGGTTCATCAATCACAACACACACCCCGCTACGGTAGGAGTGTTGACAATGGATACTGATGGTGTTGATAGTAATGTACTTTCCATACCATTTTGCTGTGACCCTAAAACTGCCCTAAAAAAATAAAAAAATAAAATTAAAGAATAAAACAAAAACACGAGAACACACTGCAGGGAAATTCACACACAACCAGAAAGGCACCAGAAAGTGAAAAGCAAAGGTCTAACCCTCTACCCAAAGGTCACTACTGGCAGTTTCTAATGTGTAATTCAAGATCCTGCCCCACCAAAACACACACACAAATGCACGTGCATGTGTGTGTACATATGATTTGTTTGTGCATGTGTGTATACAACTGTTTTAAAGCAAGAGATTTATTTGCTTATCTGCAAACTCTCCTCGCTCCAGTACCAGGCTGGGTTTGGGCAGACTGGGGGTCATTAATGGGACACATTACTACCCGGCATTGCTCGCCCTCAGCCAGTCTGAGCAGCTCCTGGCCTCCATACACCGCCCTGGGAGCGCCGGGCATTCCTCCCCGGGTCACTGGGCTGGACAAAAGGAGGCAATGACCCAGACGGGGTGTGAATGAGGCCCAAAGCAAGACAGAAACGTCTACTTAAAGTAATCCACTTCCTTGGGGCACCTAGGTAGCTGAGCGGTTAAACGTCCAACTCTTGATCTCAGCTCAGGTCAGGACCTCAGGGTCATGAGATGAGCCCCGAGTCCGCCTCCACGCTGTGCACCAGCCTGCTTAAGATTCTCTCCCCCCTCTGCCCCTCCCCCGCCTCTCATGCATCTTTTCTCTCTCTCTCTCTCAAAAAAAGAAATCCTCTTCTAAGAATCTCACGTGGAAAAGGATCCCAAACCAATGACCCGGTGCTGGGTCCAGTTCTCCATAGCCCTTGCTATCCCATGGGTGTGAAGGGAGGGTTTGCCAGGGGGTTGGGGGGGGTTCCCCCCCTCAGGGCTCGTCCTTCCTTTTGTATTTTAGGATTCTGAAAGGGGACACCCCTTTAGATTTTTATCCCAATCTCAGGTTTACAGACTACCCAAATGTTCCCATTGGAAGGGACCTTGAAGGCTGTCTAATTTCCAACCCCTTAGTTTTGCAGCTAAAATACACCAGGGACACGATTTACTCAAACCATACACACACTAGGGAGAGCATCCATGGTAGAACTCTACTCACTGCCTGCTTTCTCCTAACAGAGCCATGCTGCAACACCTGGGGCCGCTTCCATCTGAGCTAGGCTGGCTTATCTGGTGGTCCCAGCCAGTCGTGCCACAGGGGACCTACTATAGGACCCCTCCTCCCAGTGCAGAACTAGGTATGCCAAGGCCATTCCTCATGGCCAGGAGGTTCCAGAGATCCTCAAGTGCCTAGGCTTGCACCTGTTCCCTCTCCCTACACCTACAGGGGAGGAGGGAAGCCAGACACAGACAGAACTCTGCCACATACCGTCACTCAGAGCTGGCTCAGCAATAACCTGGGACCCCAGCCCCAGCTTAGCACAAACAGGCAGCTTGATTTACAGCTCAGTGCTTCCTGAACTATGTTCTTGGACACCAGCTTAATATCTTCCAAGTTGAGAACTTAGAGGGATGCAACTTAAAAGGAGAGAGAGATTAGTTGTCCAAAACTTTGGAAAATGCTGCCTACTACATCTCCTCCCCAAAGTGCCCATTCATAATAGCATGGTAAAAGGCTCTGAGAAGTCCTGTAACAAAGGAGACTGCTTAACTTTATCCCCAAATTTCTCCAGCTAATTAGGGAATCATAACAGTTAACATTTACTGACTACTTTAATATGTGCTAGGCACTCTGTTAAGTGCTTTACATGGAATTCAACTTTACAACAACTCTGCAAAACAAACACAGAGATTATGATCCCCTATTAAGAGATAAGGAAACTAAGGTATAGAGAGATTATGGAACTCACCGGTTACAGGGAGTAAATGACTGAGCCAAAACTCAGACCCAGGCAACCAGGCTCCAAAGCCCAGGACTTTTACCCCCATGCTATACTCTACTTCCTCCTGGAGCTCACCCGCCCTGGAAACCAGTATCTCAGAAACTGAAAAACGCCAGCTGATGGAATAGCCTGGGATCAGGAATCAGGATCTCAGGCCTCACTGGGACCCCAGGTACTTCATCAACGGCAGAATAGGCTGGTGGGAAGAACATGAACTCGGAAGCCAGGCCGCACAAGTTCAAATCCCTGTCCTGCTCTTTACTAGGTGTGTGACCTTGGGCAGGTTACCTAAGCTTTCTGGGCCTCGGTTTTCCACATGCGTAAAATGGGGATAGCAACAGGTAAATATCAAATATACTCTCCTAATTTCACTTAACCTTTCATGATACCAGTTTCTCCAGTATAAAACAGCAAACAGGAGGACTAGAAGCCCACTTGATAATACTCGGGATGAGAAACTTGGAGGCAGTGTGGGGAGAGGATGGAGAATTGGGGATTAATGCTAGAGGTGGGGGCAGAGGACGTGACAAGTAGAATCCTACTGGCCAGTTCCTTCTTCCACACCAAACCCAGCTCTGGAAGAGCAGGTCCTGGGAATGGCTGTGTTGGATATTCCCATCTCCCCAAGGGGGAATTCACCAACAGGAAACTGGCAAAGTTTTCTTTCTTTCCCTTCTGCGTGCCTGGGTGCCCGGTCCATGCCCCAGGAATGGCAGGGGCCAGAGAAGCAGCGGCTAGAAGCAGACAGGGCAGGGGGAGGCCAGGTGCGGGGAGAGAAGCACCTCTGAAAAGGCCTCTTGGAGAAGATTCTGCCTGTGAGGAGGGACCCAGGGAAGCAGCCCCCGCGGCCCTGCACCTGCTGTCAGTACTCTGACCCCAGGTCCTCACCCTGATGGAAATCATATTCCTTCCTCCCAGCTGCCTTTCTAGACCTGGTCCTTGGTGTTAAGAAGGGGAGCAGTGAGGCAGCGGTGACCACTCTCACACACCAGCTCGTGGTCTCCCTCCCACCCCACCACAGCACAGCTCTCTCACAAACCTGGCTCCTTCCTGTTCACGGGAGGTTCCCTCTGACACCACACCAAATGGGCTTCCGGAAGGGCCAACGCTTAGTCACAGGACAATCCCAATTTGGGATCTCTGAGCAATGGAAAATGAAGGTGAACCCAAACATGGTGTCAACACCGGCTCACACCCAAGCCCAGAACGTGAGGAGGTCTTGGGTCTCGGTCCTGGCAGATGCCAAGGTTCTTGTGACAGACAGAGTGGTAGTGACAAGTCCAAGTTGTGGTCAGGTCCTAAGGAAACACCCCCCACCCCAAAAGGGGAAACTGTGGTTGTGTTTCCAAGTGCAGTGCAGGCTGAGGAGAGACAGGTCTGTGTCTGCGCTTCACCACCTCCGCCTGGGGGTGACGGCTCCCGGCGACACCACCCGCGCAGAGGGGCTGCTCCCAGAATGGCCCAGAAGCCAAGCAGGAGGATGTCAACCAGGCACCGGGGGTGCCTGAGCCCTGCTGGCCGTCTAAAGGAACGATAAACAAAACGCGGTGTAGAACACAGAACAGAATACTATTCGGCCTTAAAAAGGAAGGAGATTGCAACAGGTGCTTCGGCAGGGCTGAACACAGGATGTTACGCTGAGAACTCAGCCTGTCACGGACAGAAAAACACCGTGTGAGTCCACTGCCGGGAGGTGCCTGGAGCAGCCCAATGCGGACAGAGAGGACTGTAGTGGCCAGGGGCGGGGAGGAGGGGGGTCTGAGGAATTTCTGTTGGCCACACGACAGTGTCAACGTCCTTAGTGCCTTCGAACTACACGCTTTTTAAAAAATGCTAAAATGGTAAATTTTATGTTATGTGTATATTTTTAAGATTTTATTTATTTATTTATCAGAGAGGGAGCACAGCAGCAGGGGAGCAGCAGGCAGAGGAAGAAGTGGACTCCCTGCTGAGCAGAGAGCCCAATGTGGGACTGGATCCCAGGACCCCAGGATCATGACCTGAGCCGAAGACAGACGCTTAACCTGCTGAGCCACCCAAGCGTCCCATGTTATGTGTATTTTACCACCAAAAGAAGTTGTGTGATTCTAAGCCACTAAGTCTGCGGTAATTTGTTATGGCAACAATACAAAACTAACACAGACAGTAATCTCCTTTCTTCCAGATCCTTCTATGGTGTTCTCTTTGAAAAAGCCTCTGCTCTCCTTGTGTAAAAAGACCCAGGCACAAGTCTATGTAACTCAGAAGGCTTTCCCTGACAAGGGAAAAGGAAGGAATAAATCGACTACTCCAACCAAGAAAGGAAGAACCAGGTGCTCACCGTTTCTGCAAGTCTGGGAATAAAAGCTCCATAAAGCTTTGCTCCCCGGTATTTTATCAGTCAACAAGAATCACCATGGTGAGGCTCAGGGCTGTGAGTGGTTCTGTGTGGCCCGGCCAGACACACCCCGCCAGCAATGCAAACGCTCTGGGGAGGGAAAAGGTTGGCAGTGTGCTCCACCCCGGCGGGACCATCACACCCCAACCAGCCAGGACCGCGCAGCTGGGGCCCCGGAGCTCACTCAGCCCTAGCCATGACTCAGTTCACTCCTACCCACGCCACCTCGGCTCTCATTTCACAGATGGGAGAACTGACAACCAGAGAGGAGGAAGTGACATGCCCAGGTGACAGAGCAAGATCCTAAGAAGGCTGGCCCAGGACCCCGACCTCCTGTCCCCCACCCCCAAATAAGAGGTCACTGTCCAAAAGACAGGATGCCAGCCAGTCACCGCATCTACAGGGGTCAGTCCCGGTTTTGTGGGGTCTGAAGCTCATACGATTTGGGGGGGTCTTCTTTCAGAAAATGAATACACATCATAGCTAGGACCCCTCCCTGGCAAGTAAGGTGGGGGGAGGGTCTCCTGAAGTGGGAGCTTACATTCCATTATCTTCACAGTAATTCCACTTCCGGGCTCAGAGAGGAACCCAGGGTTGGGCTAGGCTACCTGGGGAAAGAGGAGGAAAAAACCAAAGCCCTGGCCTGCCCCAGGCTTTCTCTCGGCCTGGGGACATAAACACAATAGAGCAGCTGCAGGAAGTTACCCACAAGGGTTTTAAGAGCCATTCCTAGGAAGAATGGAGATTATGGCAGAGAATCAGGAAATGCACCCTCTGGGAGGGGGAGGAGGGAGAAGAGTGTAGAGAATCGGCTTCTCTGGTGGGTCTTGACCAACCTAAGGCTCTTCTGGGCATCTTTCTCCCTCACTTATTAAATGGGTGAGCCTATGAGGGGTGTGTGGTTCTGGACTTGTGCTGCCCAGAACCTGGGGCTCCATGAGGGTTCTGTAGTTCACATTTATTTCCTGGGGGGGGGGGGGGGGGTGGCGAGCGGCTATAAAAGAGCTGGGCCTGACTTAAAAAAATTTTTTTTAGGGGCGCCTGGGTGGCTCAGTGGGTTACAGCCTCTGCCTTCAGCTCAGGTCATGATCTCAGGGTCCTGGGATCGAGCCCCACACGGGGCTCTCTGCTCAGCGGGGAGCCTACTTCCCTTCCTCTCTCTCTGCCTGCTTCTCTCCTTACTTGTGATCTCTGTCAAATAAATAAATTTAAAAAAAAATTTTTTTAATGGAAAAATAGGAGATCTGGCAACACAGGTCCTCTATTTCCTTGCGGTAGCACACAGCTAGGGAGGCAGCGACCACCCCTTCAGCCAGGTGTGCCTACTCCAGCAGCCCACCGTCCCAAGCTGGGCTATCTCTGCAGGCACCTGCACGTGTAGTCAAAGGGACAGGTGATGTCACCCAGGGCCCTGCCAGTTAAGAGGCAATGAGCCATATGAAAGCCAACAGCCCATCACAGACCCTCTCTCACAGTGAACTGGGGGAAGAGGGGCGGCAGGGAGGGCTAGAATGGAAGGCAGCAGGGAGCGCCTGTTCAAACGGCTTTGGAGAAGCTCAGTCCCTTCGAACCCAGATACACGAGAGAGCATCTATTCCGGCACCAAATGGCTGAGGCCCCCGGCCTCCCCTAGAAGCCCCAGGAAACCTCTCCTTCAAATAACACTTACCAGCACCCTCCCGTCTAAGGGTGACAAAGTTCCCGGCCAACCTTGTGCTGCTGAAGTGGAAAGAGATGCCCATCGGAGCCTACAGTTCACAGTAGAGAAGATTCTCTTTCGGATCTCGATTTCAGGCATGGGCTGACCCCTGTGTAGGGGGGATCCTAGGCTCTGCCACAGGGCCCTGGGCTAAGAGTTACGCTGTGCCACGGCAAGCTGACAGCAGGTTCCCAGATAGGACTGCGGTTCACAGCCAGGATGTCATCCTGGCACTTTCTATCTTCAGGACTTTTGCTCAGTTGGTCCCTTCTCACCGGTCTGCCCTCCTTGGCTCCTTTACGCCTTCCTTAAGCCTATGTCAATTTTGGCCTTCCTTTAGCCAAGACAGGGCCCCACCTCCTTCAGGAAGCCCACCCTGATCTCTCTACCCCTAATGACTGCTCTTCCTGGAACTTATCAGCACTTGGCCTAATATCCTCTAGTAAATGAACGTTACTCCCCTCTTCCCAGTACCTATGGTCGGGACATGTATTACCTCATTATATATTGCCTCATTCATCTTCACAATGTTCCTACAAGACAGATAAGACCGCCTCAAGGGAACAGGGCTCAGAGATGATTCTTGGCAGGCCAGGGTCACACCAACTGACACCAGAGCCAGAATTACTATTTCTTAGGCCTCTCGGTGCAAGAGGCAGAGCCTAGGCTGTAGGACAGGTCTCTCCTCCATCTGCCACTGGCTAGCAGAGGGCTGGGCACCACGACATGACACCAGTGGACCCTGATTCATCTCTTCCACATCCTGGGTGGCACCTGTTCTCACGGCCTCTTTGGTCAGACCTTCTGGTGCACAGGCTCCAGGAATTCCGGGGGCAGAGAGGACGACACACCAAGGACATTCTCTCCTCTCCCTCCCACAGCAAGGCAGGACTGCAAGTGTTTCAAGGGTGTACGAACATCCCTAACTCTGCAAGGTAAGTGGCCCTACTTTCTGCAGGGACACAGAGTCCCAGTGTCCCGCCCTCATAGGGATCTGCCTCTCTTGGGCGCGGGCACAGTGCCATAAAGCCACAGAAACAAGCCAGAGAGCCCCAGGCAGACCCCCACCAATCCTGACTGTATTTTCCCTCGCACTGAACAAAAAGCCTGCACAAGGTGCTGTTAAACATTGAACTCCCCACCCACAGGCCGTAAACGAAGGCTTGCTGGAGCCCAAGTCAATCATTAGCCAGCCTGTGCCTCACACTGTCCTCGGCGGGCTGGCACTGGGGCTAAGCAGCCGGGAGATGCTCCGAACAAGGCAGGCTGGGCAAGCAGCAATGGGGTAGTGTTTAAGCCTTACCGGAGGGCTGAACTTGAGCAAACCAGTTCTGAAAGACACGTCCTAGAAATAAGTCAATTCCTAGTGCCCTGGCATTGGATTACACAGGAATCCTAGAATACCGGACCTGGCAGCGGCCTTCGTGAAATCATCGGCTTCAACCAGCCTATTTTACACTACGGTGGGGAGTGGAGGCCCAGAGAGCAGAAAGAATCTGCCTGACGTCCCAGGACGGGCTGGAGGCAGGACACAAATCAGAAGCATGTCTCTCGGCTTCTGGGCTGACGCACTCACGGCCCACACCAGCTCCCTTCCACTCAGCTCCCTTCTGGGTGCCAACCCCCTCGCCCCCAGGGTTGGATGGAGCTGGGGAAATGTTAAGACAAAATGAGGAAGGGACCCGACTCCTGGGGGCAGCCTAGAAGGAGCGAGAATCCTCAGTGCATCAGCGAGTGGTGGCAGCAGCCGCTGGCCTTCTGTGCATCAGCCACGGGGTCGGAGGTGGCCGTGCCCTGCACTGCCTGTGGGCTCGCCATCACCACCATCGCGACATACCATTCTGGTCGTGACAGACCATTCCCGCTTCCTAACCAAGGAGTACCAGCTTGGCCGATGGCAAGACTGGAGTTTCAAATTAAACACAGCAGTGGGTGGTGTCCCAGGAACTTCTGGTTGTCCCCTACGACCATCTGCCCCCTCTTACTTGTGGCACAGAACACAAACTGTTGCCTGGCACATGGTAGCCTCCAATAAGGACTAGTTACCAAGCCTCCCTGGCAATCAGGCTGGGCATGGCCCTGCAAGCCAGCTGCCCTGGGCCACGCAGGTTAAGGGAAGGCCCTGGAGCAGTGCTATCCGGGACAGTCCCCACGCGGACGCAACAGCAGGGGTGGCTGTCAAAAATGAAGATGCCCAGGCCTCACCCCAGACCTCCTAAATCAGAGCCGTTAAGGGCGGAGGGGGCAGAAATCTGTGTTTTAACGAACCTTCCCAGTTAGTCTTAGATATGCTTATATTCGGAAACTGCAACCTAGAGAGTGCTGGGGGCAACTCCACACCAGTAGCCTGGTGCCAGGACGACCTCACGGAGCAGACATGGACCCCGGCCTCCAATTTCTGAAGAGAGAGGGGGCTCCTCTCCTAATCCACAGCCAAAGCTGAATCGTAATGCAGGCGGGCGAGGGAAGAGGGATGATGAGAAATCTCCCCAAGTCAGCAGAAATCAGGACAGAAATAACACCCAAGTATAGTAAATAATAAACAGAAAACAAGGTCCAAGGGATAAAATCAAGACTATCTGGTATGTGAACAGTCTGAATTCGCCATCAAAGACAGAAACCCCCAAATTCGGTTTGTTGTTACCACTGCCTTCTGCCATCCTCCCACACCCTGGTCATGTGCTGAGCACAAAAGACACATTTTTTTTTTTTTAAGGATTTATTTATTTGAGAGAGAGTGAGCATGGAGCAGGGGAGAGGGAGAGAGAGAATCTCAAGCAGGCTCCACGCTCACACTCACTGTGGAGCCTGACGTGGGGCTCAATCCCACGACCCTGAGATCATGACCTGAGCCGAAATCAAGAGTCGGACGCTCAACTGACTGAGCCACCCAGGACGTGGCCTAAGTCTCCATATTCGACATTTGGCCTTGGGACTTTTTTGTGTATTGCCTGTTTTGTCACTTCCCTTGTGGAATGGAGAAAGGCCGTGTGCTGTCACAAACCAGGAAGGGAACAGTGTAACTGCCAGTCAGAGCTGTCCCTGTCTTTGGACACAAAGGAGGGGACAAGAACCACAGAAGAAGAGAGGCAGTGCGGGGCCTGTCCCTGGAGCTTGCAGGCAAATCTTACTTTACCCATCCCTCCTAAGAAGCTGGCTATCCTGGTGACCACTGGGACCGGATTATTTCATGACAACTGGGGTGCTGAGAAGCAGGTCCGGGAGACCAGAGGACCACATACTCTGCATAAGTCTGAACTGAAACAGGCCCTGGTGTAAAGCCCCGGGCAGATGCCTGCCTCTACGTTTCTGAGCCTTTCATTTACTGTCTTACAAAATGCACTTGTTTATTTATTTTAGGTCTCTGAAGAAGAAAGGATTCTCCCAGACCTTCGGCAATGTGGTCTCCTAAAACACAGATAACGTGGCAATGAAGGCCAAAGGCCAAAAGCATTAAAATAAGCAACAAATGACGCAAAGTACAATCCACACAGATCAGCTTCATAAACCTGTACACATCAAGCACGGATGTCAGGTCCCTGCATCGAGAACGAAGGTAAGTACTGTCTGACTTAACTGGAGATTATAGAGAGAATTTTGGGGACCTCTTGCAGAATTTGAAAGACCAATATGCAAGGAAAGGCAAGCAAGCTCAAGTTAACAGATACATCTACAGTCTGTGACCCACGGGGAATACGTAACCCTTCCTGTCCGTGAGACCTTCTGGTATGGATCATGTACTTGCCACAGAGAAAATCTGGATACGGCCCAGCAAGAAGAAATTTTGCTGATCACATTCACTAAACATAACCCAATAAAACCAGCAGTCGACATTAAAATGTAATCATACTCCCCACAAAACCGGTTACTAGTTAAATTCAGGATCCTGTCTTCTAAAACATCCTTGGATCAAGACAGATCTACATGGCAGGGCAGCTGGCTGGAAGAGCGTGAGACTGTTGACCTCAGGGTCATGAGTCTGAGCCCTGTGTTGGGTGCAGAGACTACTTAAATAAATAAATAAACTTAGAGAAATAAAAAAAATCTCTCATCTATGTGGCGGCCATAAAGGAATGGAAAGGTGAGCCTTTCGAAGGTCAAACAGCTAGGGTTGTACACACAAATGTTGAACTTTACATGCTTTTTAAATTAAAAAACTAAAAAAATAAATGAACTAATTTAGAGATTAAAAGTAGAGCAACAAAATAAGCCAAAAGTAAGAAGGAATGAAAAATGATAAAGGCTGAAATTAATGGCCAAGAAACAGGAAAAAAAAAGTGGAAAGGATAGAAAAAATTATTATCCGGTTAGCAAATCCAGTTAGAATCCCATTCATAGTATCTACTAAAGATGTATTACAAGGCCTGTAATCTGTCCCTGATTTGCAAAAGTTAGTATCATAAAAATGTCAACTCTTCCTTATAAATGAATACATTCGATGACATCCCAATCAGGGCCCTACTGGTTGCTCATTCCAGCACTAGTTCAAATTATAAAAATAGTCAATGGTCTCCATACCCATCAATTAAGGGAAGACTGTATAAACCACAGTCCCCCTGCACTATAGAACATTCCACAGTGGCTACTGACCCAGAACACGGCTCACCCGGGGTTACTGCCCCTGATAAACTAATCAAAACCACCAGCTGTGGAATAAGGGGTGCAGCATGAAACCATTCTGTGAGAGAAGCCAACCTTTACAGGGGCACCTGGGGGGCTCAGTTGGTTAAGCGTCTACCTTTGGCTCAGGTCATGATCCCAGGGTCCTGGGACGTATGGAGTCCCACATCAGGCTTCTTGCTCAGCAGAGAGCCTGCTTCTCCCTCTTCCTCTACCCCTCTCCCTGCTCGCTCGCTCTCTTAAATACATAAAGAAAATTTTTTAAAAAGCAGCAGCAGCAGCAAACCTTTACAGGTGGCTGTGTCCATACGACACAGGGGGATTGGGGGGGGTGGGCCTGGACTGAAGGCCACCCACACTGCTAATTTCTCAGGGTGGAATGGGAGGATGAGCTGAGAAACAGAAACAAACACCCCCTCGGTGCCGGCCTCCTCCAGCACCACCCAATCCCTCTCCTTCCCTTCAAAGCTCGTCTATACTCAGCACAGCCCATCTGCAGTCCTGCAACTCCTCCGCCCATTCATTCCCATCTGGCTTCTCTGCCAACCTCCCAGCAAAACAGCCACAGCTAATGTGCTGCGTATCCTCCTTATCACTTCCCACAGCAACAACGGGCACCCGTGGTCACTCCCTCCGACTGAAGTGGACTCACCCTGGCTTCTATGATCTGACACTGTCCTGCTTTTCCTCTCCCCTCATGGACTGCTCTTTTTCTAGCTCCTTCGTGGCCTCAGGTTCCTTTACTCAGCTGTTCAAGGTGAGTTCCTCAATCTCATCATGCCCTTTACAGCAGATAAATCTAGACAAAAATGTCTCTCTAGCCCAGAGTCCTCCTAAGCCCCAGACACACCTGCCTCCTTGGTACCCCAAAGGCACCTCAAGACACTCCATGTCCAAAACTGAATTCACGATCATGATCTTGGCCACCTTCCAGACCTGGTTCTCATCCAGTATGCCATGTCTCTGGGGAATCCCGGCACACAACCTAGGGTGGGTGGGGTGGACTGTGCTTTTATGCACACAGCACAGGGCTGGGCAAACAGTGGGTACTCACAATGTTGGTTCAACAGAAACATGCCTTGTCACCCACTTCCTAAAAATAGCCGTGACCTTTTAGGTGGCCACAGCAAGCACACATCTGCTACTGCCAGCTGACCCCCCCACATAAACATACTTTTCCCCCTAGAGATGCCAGTCCCAGGCTTAATCTGCCACATGCTCCCCCCGAGCCCCCCAGCTAACCCCCTCTGGGTTTCTCCTTTCCACCTTCATTCGCATCCCTCTCAGCTCACAGTCCTCCCAGCCAGCCTACCCCCAAGCTCCAGGTGACAAAGGCTGGGAACACCAGACTTCCTTGCAATTTCAGGAACAATTCTTCCCTTCTTTTCTGCTGAGTCCGTGGGACTTTCAGGAGCACAGCCCCTGGAAGACCAGACACTAAGGGATCACAGAGTCAGGTACCAACCGTCTGCACACTCCATCCTGTCTCAAGTGTCCTTGCAGTAAAAGATCAACACCATCATGATCAAGCCCTGGCTGATCTTAAACCCCCTCCGCAATCATCTTCTCACCAGAATCTGCAAACAACCATATGAGGCAGTCATTTTACCATCTAGAACACTGGGACCTTGTGTGGCTCCACAACTTGTCCCAGTGACCCAAAACGGAGGAGAACTCTGTCTCCTGACTCCTCCATTGTTGCCCTCACCCACTACTTTCTTCTAACAGCGTACTGGAGCCTCTGTTTGGGTCCTATGTACTGTTAGGATCCTCTGGAATACAAGCCAACAGGTGACATCAGACCTCTATTTTATTGGGGGCGGAAGGGGGGGAAGGGGGTGTCAGCGGGCCTGCTGTGCTGTGGTTTCAGCATTATTAGAAAGCTTCACTGAATTTCAACAACTCCTTTTAAAAATGTAAATTCCCAAGGAAGTCACCTTTACAGGTGCCTAAGGGCTGAAACCCTAAGGGCTTTCCTATCTAGGATCACTCAAATCCTGATGCACCAGGGTACAATGGCATCAGAATGTGCTGTAGAGAGAAGTCCAGAAAGACCTGAGTTGACCTGCTTGGCTGTGACTGTGAAGCACACCAGCACACAGACTCTTCCCTGAGTGCCCCACATGGGATCAAGTACCAGGCACTGCCTCAGGCTTAGGGAGAGAGGAAAGGAGGAGGTGAATCCAAGAGGAAGGAGGGTGAGCTCCAAAAAGGCCCTGGGTCCTTGGCACAGGTCCCCAGCACTCAACACAGATTTCCTTTCTACATTCACCTCCTGCCTATACCGGCTTTGCCTCTCTGTTCTGCAATGAATTCCCAAGAGCCCACACTAACCTATTCCGGCTGGATTCTTACTCCCGTCACTCCAAAGGACCCACCCTCCACGGAATCATATGAGCAAGGCATCACTAATTGATCTTGGCCTTCTGGGCACAGCAATCCAAGACAGGTATCTGTCAGCCTTGCCCTAGCTCCATCTCAGGCTCTCTTTTGCTGCCTACACAAACCGAGCCTTCAAGGTCTAAGATCAAGGAAAACTTTACTTCCCTGGCCTGCCTCTCACACTCAGCAAAATTCTGCTGAGCACAAATATTAGGCAGAGCCCATCCTGGGTGCTGTGCAACCAACGCACAAGTAAGAAACATGAGTAAGCCCCGCCCTCCAAAGACAAAGGACGGGGCAGAGATAAGACACCGGGCCGCACAAATACTAAGCAAGGCGAGTACGGAGAAGGGATGCCAAAGGAGTGGAGGAGGAGGGCAGCGTGGGCTCCGAGTATGTCTTGTCCCTTCAGGCTAGGAGTAGGCCCCTGGATGGTTCCCAGAAGGGTGGGGAATCATGGACAGAGATGGGGAAGGAGGACATTCCAGGAGGGAAGAACAACATGAACTAAAACAGAGGAACTGGCAGGAGAGCAATTCGATTTGAATGGTCCTCCAGCTGCATGAAAGAAACAACAGCTATTATTGCTGTATTATTATTGCTGGCACTTGTGTCCTAGGCCCTGTCGTAAGCTTTACCACATGTAGGTGACATCCACCTAGAGCACACAGGTATGATCTAACAGTCACCAGCTCAGCACTGTGCCTGGGCTGTATGGATGTCACGCATTAACTCATTTAACCCTCACAATGCCCCCGTGAGGTAGGTATTATCACCCCCACTTTACGGCTGAGGAAACCAAGGTACAGAGACTTGTAAGAGACAAGACGGAGGGATGCAGGACCCCGAGGTACCGAGCACCCCCTGCCAGGGTAACAGATTTCCCCAGCACCTCATCTGGTCTGTCTTGCCAGGGACCACCTAGAAGCACAGGACGGTGCCTTGAGGGAGGGAGCACTGTTAATCCTCCTGGAATCCCCAACAATGGACTGAAGCTAGGAAGGAATGAAGGAACATAATGAGAGCCATTTAGGAGTGAAGAAAGAGAACACACCCTGCACCCTGGACTCAGCCCTGCCCTCCCCTGCAAGCTTTTGTTCCTGTTGTGGGAGCAGCGAAGAGGCACACCACTCCAGGCTCAGGTCAAGGCAGCCAGAAGCAAAACGTGGGGTCGGGAGAGGGAGCGGCGTCGCTGGCTACCTTGGATACCCAAAGCAAAGCAAGGTCACTGATGGGGGAAGCAGAGAGAAATGTCGTGGGGTGGGGGTGGGGCGGCAACTATAACCTGCTTGGGCTAGAGCTGGCCAGCTTAACTTTTGTCCTCGGAAGGGGAACTTCGCAACTGTCCTTTAAACCAATAAAATGGGTTTCTGCCATTTTAAGCCTTCCACAGGCTACGTAGGGCTCAAGGGGAAAGGCAGAAAGGGTAAACACACAGGTGAACACAGCGCCGGGGTAGTTCCGCATTCTCTCAAAGGGGCCTTAACAAACAATCTCCAGCACCAGCAGCTCCCAGGATTTGCATCTTCCCAGTTCAGGAGGAAAGTTCCTGAAGCCAGCCTCCTCTACAGTCCTCCTTAGCACAAGCCGGAAGGGCACCTACATTCTCGAGAACTCCGCTGGGTCAGAGGGGCCCGGGCCACGGGCCATCCCCATACGAGTCAGTCGCCTTCCGGTCGCAGGTTCACCCGGTGCCAAGCTCACCCAGTCGTCCCACGCCCACCCAGGAGCCGGTGAGCACCCGACCCCAGCGGCGCAGCACAGTCACGTGGCCCTGGGCACACGGGGCCCGCCTGCGCACCGCCCACCTCAAAGTGGGCAGCCCCCCGCGGCCGATCGAGCCGGGCAGCCTGGCTGACGACCCGTCGGGGGCCAGCCCGACAACCCGACACCCCCCCCCAACCCCCACAACCGCCGTGCTGAGCAACCAGGAAGCCGCAGGGCCGGACCCGGTCGGGAGCGGGCGCAGGGCAGTCTGGGGCTCACCGGCCCGGCCGTGGCGCTCTGCCGCCACCCTGTCCCTTGCCGCCGCCCCGCCCCGTGCCTCCGGAGGGCCGGGGAGCCCTCACTTACCCGGCCGCTGGCCACTGATCACAAGGGTGGGGGCTGCGAGGGGCCCCGGGCAGCGGCGGCTGTCTCCGCGGGCGTCCCGGCTGCGGCGCCTCTGTCGGCCTGGAGCTCTGTCCCACTCCGGCTTTCGGGGCAGTCGGGGCACTCCGGGCACTCCGGGCACTCGGGCACTCGGAACCGCAACCGTCAGGGCGGGGCCGGAGGAGGAGCGCGCGGGGCGGAAAACCCGGCGGGGGCCCAGCGCACCCCGGAGGAGCCGCTAGCGCAGGGGGCTGGGCGGGGCTAGGGGTGGGGTCGGAGCGCGGCCCCGCCCCAGGTGATGGGAGGGAGGGCTAACCGGCGGAGGGCCGGGGGAAGAAATCGCCGGCCTTCTGGCTCTTTTAGGCTGGCAGGGGATTCTGACGGCGCCGGGAGGTCGGTGAGGAGCTACCTCGCTCCGCCCGCCTCCTCCGTAGGTCGCGCCCTGAGCCACGATCTCGGGGACGGCATTCTCCAAGCTCCCTCCGGCCCTATGGTACTTTTGTTAGCGACTCTCCTTCAGGTAAAGAACACTTTTCACGTTAAAAAGGTCACCCAACAGTATGGAAATAGAGGTGGGGGGTGGGGAGAGTAGCTTTACAGTGGAGAAACCCGACAAACTACCTTAGCCAGGTGATCAAGGTCAACATGGAAAGAGAGAAATCTTCAGTGCTAGGATGTGCCCATGTGGTCTTCCTCCCAAGAATATAGCCAAGAAAAGTCTAAGGAGATATGAAAATCATGTAGTGTGGCATCCTGGAGGGGATCCTGGTAAAAGGACATTAGGAAAAAACTAAGGAAATTTAAGTAAACTATGGACGTCAGTTAATAAAGTATTGGCTCATTCATTGTAGCAAAAGCTCCATGCTAATAAGAAATGTTAATAATAGGAGAAACCAACTGTTAACTTCTCATTTTTTCTGTACATATAAAACTACTCTAAAAGATCTTATTTTTGAAAAAATGTTCGCACGGGTAATAAATGAATATATGATCATTTAAAAGCAATTTTTAGAAAGAGATTCACTCTTTACTCCACCAGCCCACTTTTAGGTGTGTCCCTCCAGATCTTTCTCTCTGCAACTCTCTATGTGTATAGATATTCATCTAGATGCACTGTTTAAAACGGTGTTGCCGTGTTTTTCTGCGACATGCATTTTTACTCACTACATCTTGCCGGGTCTTTCCATGCAAGCACACTTTGATCTACTTGGTTCTTCCCAAGGATCCAAGGAGTGCGCCAACGTGCGTGTCACCTAGGTTCTTAGGGAAAGACATTTAGGTTGCTGCCGGTTTGGGGCTGTTGCAAACAGCGCTGCTGGTCCTATTTACATTTTCAGCGCGCAAAGAGAGGGCGGGACTGGGCGCTGTAGGGCGAAGGGGAGACTCTGGCCTCTGCCTGCCGGGTAGGGTCGCGGGTGCGGTGCGGAAGCCGCGCCCTGGGACAGCCAGCCGCCGCGCCCGACTACAAACCCCGCGGACCCAGTCGTTTTACGCGGCCTCTGCAACACCCCTCACCCCGTAAAGGCGCGGCCTTTTTTCGGGGCTGAACTGCATTTTTTAGCGATGAGAGGCGGGTGAGAGTGAAACTTGGGCCAAAGGCCCCAGTGCGACTCGGAGGAAACGCCCCGCCCCCACCCTCAGCAGAAGACGAGCGAAGGGTCAGTGGCACCAGGAGGCTCCGCCAGGCCCGGATATTACCGCGGTGGGGGTGTCTGCGGCGACACAGGAGCGCGCGTCGGGGCGAAGCCCCCACCGAGCCCGCGGCCTTCCGAGGGAGCGTCTGTCGCCTGGCGTGGCCTCGGCTGGGGACTTCATCGGGGAAGGTCACACCTGGCGCCCACCCAAGCCTCCGGCTGGACGGCCTGCGTCGGCGCCGCGCTTGCCCCGGCTCCCAGCGGCCTCAACGGCAAGCTTCTTTGAATGGCTCACTTTTTTCGTAGATGAGCTACTGCTTCCTTAAATACCACCTTTAAAAAAATAAATCAGAGCGGAATTCCTTCTGCGTGTAGCGCACACTTTTCTACGTCAGGACTGAGCTCTTCAAGGCCAGGGTGGTGAATAGCAACCCCTGTGGTCACACTTCTGTGACTTTGAACCATTTATTTTTAACAAACGTCGTGTTGAGCTCCGACTCCGTGGAGACACTTGTGTCGGGGAAAAGACTCTGGGTTTGGTGTGCCAACACCTGGGGCCTGTCGCTTTGAAGTGATCCGTTCTTTGAGCCTCAGTGTTCTCGCTTAGAAAATCTTCAAAATGGTCTATGAAAATCTGCAAAGTAACCCCTGGTTCATCGCGGCTAGGGTCTGACGCAAACATGAGCTGAGCTAAGGGGGAGGGAACCCCTTGTAAACCGGTCAGGTGCTGCACGGCTCTGAGTAGAGCAGGAGCCTTGAGTCATTGCACAGACAGGGTTTGAGTACAGCCAAGGTGACCGGCCCTGTGCTGGGTGCCACACAAAGAGGGACTATAGAACACTCTATGGCTGTAAACACAGCTCTTCTCCAGTGGGGAAACAAACAAATCGCAAATACCTCACAAAACACAGGCTTATAAAGAGGATCCTTAGGGCCAAGGATGGGAGAGGCAAGTGTAGAGGATAGGATCCGGAAAGGCTGCTTCTGATCAGTCTGGCCAGACTTTACAATCCACTTTTAATTTTTTAAAAAAAATTTTTTTAAAGATTTAATATATTTGTCAGAGGGAGAAAGCACAAGCAGGGGGAGCAGCAGAGAGAGGGAGAAGCAGGCCCCTGCTGAGCAGGGAGCCCCACAAGGGACTCCATCCCAGGACTCCCGGATCATGACCTGAGCTGAAGGCAGACACTTAACCGACTGAGCCACCCAGGCATCCCTAATTTTTTTATAAATTATATTCATTCTTTTAAAAATATTATCTACTGCTTTCATTTCTGTTTTTATCTTTGTAGTTTCGTTCCTTCTTTCCTTGGATTTGCCCTGGTGATCTTTTTCTGGTATCTAGAGTTGAACATTTGGGTCAGTTATTTTCCAAATCTCTCTCTTGTTCTCTGATAAATGTATCTAAGACGATAAATCTCCCTGTACATCCTGCTTTAACTACGTGTCACAAGTTTTAACATGCCATGCTTTTGTTATCTCTCAGTTCTGAATATTTTGGGTTTTTTAAATTAGGATTTTATCCTTAATTCATGTATTATCTAGAAGCGTGTTTCTGTAGCTTTTTAAAAAACATTTTGGGGGTGCCTGGGTGGCTCAGTGGGTTAAAGCCTCTGCCTTCGGCTCAGGTCATGATCTTAGGGTCCTGGGATCGTGTCCTTCATCGGGCTTTCTGCTCAGCAGGGATCCTGCTTCCTCCTCTCTCTCTGCCTGCCTCTCTGCCTACCTGTGATCTCTGTCTGTCAAATAAACAAATAAAATCTTAAAAAAAAAACCATTTTGTCATAGATTTCTAATTTTAATGCTTAGAGATGAGGAAAGGTGCTCTTTTTGGAATTTGTGACTTCTCTGTGGCCTGACAGACAGACTTTTCTTTTTTTTAATGTCCCAGTTTTTGTGAATGCACAAGCTTCTTTCTATGTGTTTTTCCCTCCAGTGTGCTAGTTACTCAGATTGTTTATACCCCAGGTTTTTTCTGTTCCAGCCGTTGATTTCCAAGAAGGCTGATTTAACGTTTCCTACCTTTATTATACTTTGCCAATTTCCCCCTATAATTTGTTCTCATTTTGCCTTATAATTTTGAGAACAAATTATTAGGTTCACACAAGTTCATAATTGGTTTATCTTTTGGTGACTTACCTTCTTTTATCATTTTTCTCCTTAAAAACTTATTAGGCCTGCTTTCAGTATTGCTAAGATAGTATTTATCTGGTATGTTTTTCCTGTCTTGTTTTCAGGCTTTCCTGTTCTTTAGCTTCATCTCCTGGAAATGATGCCTTTTTTTTTTTTTTAAACAAATTTTAAAAAATCCAGTTGGGTACCTGCCTTTAATTGATGAGTTTAGGTTATATTAATAATGATTACAGAAATATTTGGACTTATTTCTGCCCCTTTTTTGGAGATGCACACACACGTACTCAGGGCTGATACTCACCTAAAACACATTGGTAAATGCTGTAAATTGTAAAAAGTCAAAGTTCTTTCATCCTGCTTGGTAAATAGCTGTTGCCTTGAGACCTCATAGTACCTCCACCCTTGATTTTCCCCTGATCTAGCAACAAAAGGGGCAATGCTTATCCCAGGGGGCCGTCCAGCACCTTTTCCAAGTCTCTAATTGGTTAGGAAAGGGGCCACGTAGGTGGATTCATATTTTGAATATCATGTGAAATACACTTTCTCTTCGTATCTTTTTTTCTCTTTTCCTACTTCCCTTGGCAATGTTTGAATTTTCTTTATTTAATCGGGAGGTGCTGCTAGAATTAAAAACATATGAATAGATAGCTGCTTCCTAGACACCTTTACCAGAATATCCTTCCTAAAACCCAACTTTATAATGTCAAAAAGTGAACTAATCATCTTTCCTGCTCAACCTGCTTTTTCTCTTGGCTTCTGTATCTCAGCTGAGATAGCACTACAGGGCGCCTCACCTCCGTGAGCTCCTCATGGGGGAGGCTTAGCAAACCTTTCTATGGTCCAATGTTTTTGTAGAGTTTGCAGAAATAAGCTATTTTAAATACAAGCAATTAAGACATCTGGTTGTTTCTACCCTGAGTTCTCCAAAAACCCCTCACATCAGAGGAGCCATAGGCATTTTTGGGATTTAGCTAAAAAAATGCAAGCTGAAGATTCGCTTAGTTAGGATTTAATAGGGTTTAATAGTTTGTGCCATTTCCAGTCACTTCTGTGTGTGGTTACATTACTGCTCATCTTTCAGTGTGGGAATGGTTTCTAGGAACATGGCTCTGATTCAGCCAGGAGAGCCAGAGATGGTTCAATAATAAACATGTCCTCTCACACCTGTTTTCAGAAAAATGTAGGCAGTGAAGGAGAAACAAGATTTGATACGTTTGGAACCAGAAATTAGTCTATGGAAAACTTCCAAACATTTTATGTATGAAGTTTTAAGCATGTAAGTTTATCCTCATCCATGCCCATTTATTTTTTGTTTTATTTTTTAAAGATTTTATTCATTCATTTGAGGGGGGGAGCATGCAAGTGGGAGGAGGAGCAGAGGGAGAGGGAGAAGCAGATTCTGTGCTGAGCGTGGAGCCCGAAGTGAGGCTCTGTCTCATGACCCTGAGATCACGACGTAAGCCACGAAATCAGGAGTGCATAGCTTAACCGACTGAGCCCCCCGGGGCACCCCTCATCCACGCCCATTTAAAATGGAAGTTCTCTTGTAGGAAATATACTTGATAAGGCAACATGTGCAATGACTACATATAAACATATAGAAATAGATATTTTTAAAAACAATTTCAGGACATGTATTTTGCTGAAACTCTGTGTAATAAGGCTCTCGGACTTCCTCCTTCATGATAGTGGACAGAGCACGTGCTGTAGTCTATCTCTTCAGCCCCAAACTCCAGAAATGTCAGGAAAGGAAAAAACTGGTATTTTTTTTTTTTTTAAAGCTGACAAATAATGTTCAGGGAATTAGAAGCACTGAAGAATTTCTGGGAAATCTGATTTGGATATCATGGACTCAGAATGGTCTTTTTTTTTTTTTTTAAGTTTTATTTATTTATTTTAGAGAGAGAGCACGAGTGGGAGGGGCAGAGAGAATCTCAAGCAGACTCCATGCTCAGCGCAGCGGAGCCTGACAGGGGGCTCAGTCCCACGACAGCGAGATCAGGATCTGAGCAGAAACTGAGAATCGGATGCTTAACGGACTGCGCCCCCCCCTGCGCCCCCAGAATGGTCTTTTTTTTTTTAAGTTTTTATTTATTTATTTGACAGAGATCACAAGTAGTAGGCAGAGAGGCAGACAGAGAGAGAGGAGGAATCAGGCTCCCCATGGAGCAGAGAGCCTGATGTGGGGCTCGATCCCAGGACCCTGGGATCATGACCTGAGTCGAAGGCAGAGGCTTTAACCCACTGAGCCACCCAGGCGCCCCCCCAGAATGGTCTTAACAGACAATCACTACTACTCTCTTATTACCTCCGGAAACAAGGGCTACCAATTCTGGATCCGCAACAGTCATTTTAAGAGCTATCCTCCAACTTTAGGGGATTTGGAGAAAACAGTTATGAGCAGAAAAGCTACCTTGTTTACTTAGGGAGTGCATTTCACAGCCGGTTTGACTAGCAGAGATTGCTGTTCGGCATGAGCGGGGCTGCAGGTAACTGCCTGTGTGTTCAAATAGGAGCTGTGCAACCACACCTACTGTCCTGTTTCTCCAGGCTGACTTTCATGGCCATTGCACGGTCCCAGGTGGAACCTCGGGGCCTCAGTTTCCTCTCTGTGGCATTCCTAGAGAACTCTGGAAGTTTCTCCTAAAGCAATTCTTGGCTCCACCAGCAGGGGCTCTCTTGACACATGTTGGAGGGGATGCGTGTTGGCCTTTGCTTTAGGAACATGGGCCTGCTGGCGCCCCAGTTTTCCTCAGAGAATTGAACTGAAGTCCCAGATCAGTTTATTATTAATGTGTGTGGCTCCTTTCATAAATGGCAACGGAAAGTACCAGCATTCCGAGTCGAATCTCAGCCACAGAGCCACAATGTACTGTTTAAACGTTTGGCTGAAAGAAATGCTGTTTGTGGACAAGTACCTATGAAGTATGTATTTTATTCAATCCCTAGACACATATTCTTTTTGACAGATTTTATTTATTTGTTTGACAGAGAGAGATCACAAGTAGGCAGAGAGGCAGGCAGAGAGAGAGAGGGGGAAGCAGGCTCCTTGCTGAGCAGAGAGCCCGATGCAGGCCTTGATCGCAGGACCCTGAGATCATGACCTGAGCCGAAGGCAGAGGCTTAACCCACTGAGCCACCCAGGCACCCTAGACTCATATTCTTAAATACATATAATACCAGTTCAGCCGGAGCCGCAGAGTTCAGCGCCTGAGTGCCTCCCGCAGCTTTTTAAAGATTAACTTTTAGTGGATTGTGTTTTGATTGGTGGCCCTCAATCTATACTGAGCAACATGATGCAAAATACAGCTTTGAACATGGATCCCTCTTCCGTTGCAGGGATGTCGTGGACCACGGGGCTTGTTAGGTCCATAGCGACCTCTCCAAAGGGACAGCTTGTAGAAATGAATGTGTTATTTGGCCCCACTCTCTGGAATCGGCAAATACTCTTAGATCTTACAATAGGTGCTATTTCCCTCTCTGTATCTGCTGCTAGGGTCTTAGGGCTAAGCTGATAAAGAAGCATGAAACTGTACAAAGGGAACTAATCACTCAGGTTGGCACCATTGGTGAAATGGAATCAGACCCTGGGTGTTGGCAAGGTGCTTGAGGGGCTGTGCCATCCGTCTTGAGTGTCGGGCAATCCCCTCCCTAGAAGAGGGCTGGAAACCAACACAGGTCTGTCTCCAAACTAGTCTTATAGAAATGTCTGCAGATGATCCCTCTCACATAGAGCTGGGGTTAGGACAGGTATAGTAGGGCGATGACACAGGGAGAGAAGCCTATCGACTCTTCTATCCTTCTCTCTCCCTAGCTTTTCATCTTTGATGCCGCATGGCATGGTTGGAAATGCATGGGCCCCCTATATGAAGTTAAGTGCCATGTCAAGTGTTTCCCAATACTTCACCCAGCACACTCTCCAGATCTACCTACATCCTGCCCTCTGTGTTCACTTTCGTTACGGGAGTCAGGGAAGCAGCCATACTCTAGATGTTAAATGCGTAGCTCTGGAGTCAGAGGACCCATTTCTAATCCTGCCCCCGTGCTCACTAGCTGAGTGGCCTTGGGTAAGAAATGTAGTCTCTTGATCTGTGTGACAGGAACCAAAACACTGCATGCCAAACCCAGTTGTTATGGAGACACATTATGTAACCTCTGTGAATCATCTAGCACAGGGCCGGACACAGCAATAGATCTTGGCCACGAAGAAATTCATCATGGTGGTTAAGCCTCTGGGCTCTGGGATAGGCTATACGGGGTTCACATTCCAGCTCTGCCTGGGCCAGCTGTGAAATGTTGGGCAACATTCTAACCTCTTGAGTCCTTAGCTTTTTTTTTTTTTTGTATGCAAATAGGACGAATAATACACACAGAACTCTTGACCCACTGCTTCCTATAGGGGGTGTGCTCCACAAATGATAGCTCTACCTTCTCGTTCTGTGCCTGCCGCCCCAGGGGAAGTGGCCTCTACCTCAAACACAGAGTAGTAACAGAGCCACTTAGGTTTATTGTTTTCTGTGTGCTGAGCAATGAGCTGAGAGTTTTCTATTTTTGTTTTACCTGAGACTAGCTATGGTGGATCCTTGGGGAGCCGAGAACTGTTCTCTGTCTAGGTTCATTCAGGAACAGGAGACAGAAACAATGGGAGTTTGCAGTTAAGCAATGGAGTTGGAGTAAGCAGTTAAGCAATGAGAGTTTACTCTAAAGAAAATTATGCTGTGATAAAAGAGTAACTATAGGATGTAAAGAGAGCCCTAGAGGTCAACTCTCCCTATAGCTGAGAGAAAAAAAAAAAAAACTCAAGGAAGGGGTACAGCCTCAGAAGGGGGCCAACTTTCAAGGCTGTGGACCAGACCTTGTTGGAGAAGGCATCATGGCAGCCCTTTGGATGGTGGAGGAATTTGCGGGTGTCTTGGCCAGAGCTGGTCTTCCATGGCTAGACAAGGATGAAGCAATCTGTCTGAGTGCAGGTGAGTCACAACCTGGTGGTGGGGTCTGTGGGCATCTAGAAGGAGTCAGATGGCAGTGTAGGTGGGCAGCAAGGAACACACAGTGTCCTTTTGGGGAGGGTCGTGGCAAGGTGATCACCAGGCTGGACAAGACGCTTAGGTCTCTGGGGGACCTCCTGGACACATGGGTGGGACAGAGCACCACAGGATGTCCTGTACCTGTCAAAACCAACAGCAGAAGTCCCGTCCTCCTGTGGAGTTCTCCTGGCACGCTCTGCCAGAAGACTTACCAGCACACTCACTATAAAGGCAAGATGCTTGTGGGGATCCTGCCCATTAGCAGGCAGCAGCTATTTGTGGGTAAACTGGGAGCTGAAAAGTCATAAACTGATAACTAGCATAGTCACGTTAGGGGCATTTGAAGAAAGCTGGATGCGCACAGGTATGCATCCATATAGTCACGCAGGGACTCATATGTATACTAATCCCCCCTGCTTGAGAGGGTATACTACTCCTAGAGTGTTCGCAGAGCCCAAGCAAAGAACATGCTTCATGGTTCCCTGCCGGCCACAAGAAAGCCTCCATAAAGCACTGAACCCTCAGGGGGAGGTGGGGCAAGGTGGCATGAAAGAACTGGCCACGAGACTTCTAAAATTCTTCCTCCTTTCTACTCCCTTCCACATTGCTCATGCACCCAAGGGAGACCTGAACCCTAGCAGAGCAAGCCCATTTCCTTTTTAAAAATTTTTTATTTTATTTATTTATTTGAGAGAGAGAGAATGTGAGCCAGGGGAGGAGCAGAGGGAGAGGGACAGCAGACTCCATGCTGAGCACAGAGCCCAACACGGGGCTCGATCCAAAGACCTGAGCCAAATTCAAGAGTTGGATGCCCAACTGACTGAGCCACCCAGGCGCCCCAAGTCCATCTTATTTCTGCATGTTTATTTCCCCCAAAGCCTAGCTAATCTGTCCGTGAGCTTGGGCACACAGAGGGCACTGCACTCGAACAAAAGGCTTCCTGGCTTCCTATTGAACAGACTCCTGCAAAGTCATTTTCCTCCACCAACTAAACACGAAGCAACTTGTTGATAGTGACCAGCACATTTCCATGCTTTCCACTATTCATGGCATGGAGTTCCTCCCAGTGCCCTGCTGGGAGTGAGGGCCCAGAGGCTGAAAATTCACCTCCCACCCTGCTCCAGCCCCATCCATGGGGCGGTGGTCAGAGACTCCTGAAGAATGAAATCGATTCCGTTAGGTGCTCGTATATTGTATGAGGCATGCACGGAACTCTGCCTCTATCCCACACCGGCCAGCATCCGAGGGGGCCCAGGAGCCTGTGTATTCTGAAAGACTGCCTTTTCTGCAGCCACATCACCTTCGGCAGAGCGAAGAAGGCCTCCGGAATTCCTCATACTTTGGCAGCCCCGCTCTTTCCTCCGCACACGGACTCCTTACCACCATTATTTGCCTTGAGGCCATCAGGATCTGCCTCCTTAGGGCTTTATCTCCATGCGCCTCAGTCACTGCTGAAAGCTCGGGCGTCCAGGCCATCCCTTATCTCCCAGGCCCGAAAACCCATACAGCTCATCACAGCTCTCTCCAGCCTTTACTTTTCCCCACAGCACCTGACGTATAGTACACTTGTTAGACTCCCCCGACTGAGGACGGAGTGTCTTGCCTCTTTTGTTAATAGCTATACTCCCAGCATCTAGAAGGTATCTGGCATACAGTAGGTGCTTAATAAATATATGTCAAAGGAATGCACGATCAAACAAAGCACCTCTGATGCCCCCTGTTCTCTGGGACTCGGTGTCCACTGAAGCCCCGTTAGTATCATTACTACCTTCCCATCAAGGGCCTAAATCGTAGCCCTTCTCCCGCACTGGCTTACACAACACTCTAGCAGTCTCCGAGCCTGGGCTTGGTAGGCACACAGGCGTGGGGGTGCATCCTGGCTCTGCCACGGAAAGGCTTTTAGCACCTCTGTGCCTCAGTTTCACTTATTTGTAAACCTGAGATTTTTTTGTCAAGTGGATTGAATGGCAGGTGGTATAAAGGACTCAGCATAAAGGACTAGGGGGCTTCTGGCCCCCTAGGGAGTGAGCAGTAAAGGACAGCAAGCAAGCAGGGAGGCCGCAGAGCAGGCCCGGGAGGAGCAAGTAGCCTTCATCTGCCGGGCCACCTGTGATGGGCTGGAACGGGATGCCCCGAGCCCTGTGCTAGAACGGATCCTGGGCAGGCCCAGCGCTCAGAGGGGAAGAGTCCAGCAATCGATTAATGATGTCTGCCATGGGCCTGGGTGCTGGATAGAGGGTGCAGAAGAATAAAGAAAGTTGCAGACCCAGGTCACACATTTGCCATGCTGATCTACAGTTTCCACCACAGCTCCTTGTCTTTTGTACATCTTGACTTTCAAGGGTAAGAGCTCCTCTCTTTCTAGGAGCTCTTCCCTGACCTCACAGTTCTACACACACACACACACACACACACACACACACCCTGAAAATGGTAAGGTCTGCTCCTTTGAGCCCCCACTTCTTTCCTATGCTGTTCCCTTATTAGTCACCATATACCATTTTGAATTGTGTTTTACCGTTCAGATCTCCTGTCTGCATATATAGGCTGAAAAATGCCTTCAGGGTAGGTTTTGCCTTTGAGAATGAACTTGGCAAAACTCACACGGTACACTGGATTGGGAGTCAGAAAGTCTGACCTTGCTGTGTGACTCTGAGCACATTGCCCTACCTCTCTGAGCCTGTTTCCCCGAAGGAAAATGGGAACCTTAAGCAAGCCGCTTTCTCTGCCCACTGTATCCCATGGGGGGGGGCGGGTATCAGTATTTCATAAGGCTTCATTCATGTTCTTGCTGCATATCCCCGTGCTCTCCTCATTCAGTGTCTAACACTGGAGTTTCTGCAGATGCGAAGTAGGCTTTTCTCAGCAAAGGAGTAAGCAGATGAATGCTTTGAATGGGAGCAATAGGCCCTTGGGATATACTGACATCCGAGTTTGGAGAACAGAAGGGAAAAGCCAATTTTCCTCCCTTTACACTTGCAGTTGGGAAGAGTTAGGAGCCAGGAAAGGGAAATGCTACCATCTGCTGGTCATTTCCTGTGTAGCAGCATCAAAGTAAGAGTTGCAAAACTCTTGTTCAAACTTAGCTAAGGACCCAAGAGGGGAAGGGCTGCATTGCTGAGCACTTCCCGTTTATATGGGAGGATCTTTGAGGATGCTGTAGAATAGAGATATGAATTAGCCTTGGATGCTGTCAGGAAAGACGGCGCTGACTCCAGAGAGCTCGAGCCGCCTCCCCGTGCCTGTGTGCCTTGAGCACATCCTTCAACCTCTCTGAACTCTGGGCTTCTCACTGGGTGCATGGGCTAGGATGGTCTCCAAGCATCCAGAGGGAAGACCTTGAAAGATGAAGAGAACGTTACAGATGGGTACTGAGACGGATAGGAGGACGGATCAAGAGAAGCCCTTGGAAAACCTGACACGTATCTTCTTCCCTTGTCTCCTTGTTTGTGACGCCATGGGTTAGGCTCTGGATCTCTAAACACCTGTCCTCCTCTGACTTCTTTCTGCTCAGGGGAAGGGACAGAGGAGTTGGAAAGACTTCCCGAAGGAACAATGGAACCAACACCTGTGTAGTCTCCACCAATTTTAAGCAATGGAATACTATTGCCTCTGAAGTCATCTATGATGTGAATATATTTTAATTTATTTATACATGCTACTGTGGATGGCATTTGAATTCTTTCCTATTGTTTCCAGATTTTTGCTGCCTTGGACATCCATGTGTGTATATTTCTGTCAAGTACATACCTAGGGGTGTAATTGTTGGGTTATAGATCATATGCATTTTCAACTTTAGAGATAATTACATTTCATTATCCCAGGAGGTTGCACCAATGGAAACTCACATTAGGAGAGTGTGCAGGTTCCCATTACTCCATATTCACTGCAAGTACTTGATGCTGTCAGATTTTTTACAATTTTGCTAATTTGGTGAGGGTGAAATGGTGTTTTACTGGGTTTTCATTTATTTTTCCCCAATTAATAATGAGCTTGTTTTCATACATTCATTATTTTGCCTTCCTTCTGAGAAATGCCTGTTTATTTCCTTGTCTGGTTTTCTCTTGTTTTGTCTCCCCCCCATTAATCTGTAGGCATTATAAACTATATTTGAGATACAACTCTTTTATCATCTATGTATATTGATAAATTCTTATCTTTTCTACCTTCTTATGAATGTCTTTTGAAGACTTGAAGTTATTAATGATAATGTAGTTGTAGTAAGCAGAATGCTAAGATGACCGCCATGACATAATGTCCAGCACCAGAGTATAGACAAAACCTGCGAATATGACAGGTATCATTGGTGATTGTGTCATATTATATGGCAAAAGGAATTTTGCAGATGTGACTGTGGTAACTAACCAGTTGCATATGAGTTCAAGCAGGAGATTAACCAGGTCGGCCTGACCAAGTCCCAAGGTCCTTTTAAACCTGTATCTAGAGATCAGAAACAGAAAGTCAGAGATTCAAAGCATGAAAGATGTGACATACGTGGCTTTGAAGATGGACGGGGCCTCTGTGGCAATACAGATGATCTCTAGGAACTGAGAACAGATTCTGATTGACAGTCAGCGAGGACCCAGGGACCTCAGGCCTACAACCTCGGGGAGTTAAATTTGCCATAACCCCATGAGCTTGGAAGAAGACCCAGAATTCTAGATGAGATCACAGCCCAGCCAACTCCTCGGCATTGGCCTGTAGGACCCTGAGCCCACCTGCCACGCCGTGCATGGGCTTCTAGGCTGCTCATCGGTGAACCAACAAATGGTTCCTCTTTTTAACTCTGGTGAATTTGTTATGCAGCAGTAGAAGACAAATACAGTAGTGGTACTTATCAACATTTTCCTGTATTTATTTTACTCTCCAAGTTTAGAAACTAGAATGAGTGAGCCTGTCCCCAGAGCTGCAAGGCTGCTGCCTCAGCTCCAGAAGGTGCCATTAGGATTGTCACATGAGAGAGACCCAAACGAAGTAGCAGTGGCTCAGAGTTGCCAACCTGGGGCCCCCAGCTAAACTATCACAACATTTTGTGGATTTTGAGAAGGACAGAGTCCCCATTTTCCAGGAAGCTTTAAGAGCTTACTGCAGTTTTTTACAATGTACCCCAGACCTAGTCACGTTCTTGCCTAGGACCCCCAGCCCTGCGACCGCTCAGAGCAACTATAACCTCGCACAGAGAAGCTCTCCTGCAGTCCAGGCGGCCTTCCAGTGCTTTCTACAAAGTGGGCCGGCATCAGCCCTGATCGAGGAAGGCGGACGAGGCCTGGTGACGCTGCAGCTCTCTGTCTCTCCCCCAGCTAGGCTCTCTGCCCTGCCTTGCTGTTCTCCCCATCCTTAGCCTCTCGGCCCTGGACCCCCCACCGGAGAAGGGTTGTTGGTGAAGAGCACTTCCTGCTGGGTCCTGGGATGAGAAGAGGTGGCCCGCGGGGGAGCACCATCTCCAGGTCCACGTGACTCCCTCAGGCCTCCTCCTGGAAGCAGCAGGGAGACAGAGGACAAGAAGACACGCTCTCCACCCACCCACCCGTGCTTCCTGCCTGGTCAGGCAACAAAGCCTATACAATTCGTCCAAATTACTGGTGATCCCGTTTCATACTGGCATGACTTCAAGGTTGCAAAGCCATTTCACATGGAGTTTCACCCCCCGCTGAGAAGTTTGGAAAACAGTTTTCATTCCCATTTTGTGGATGAAGAAACTAAGGTTTCGAGGAGCAAAGTATCTTTACCCAGTGACACGCATTTAACCAGTAGCCAACAGGCTAGGAGTAAAACCTGGTTTCTGACATTTATGCTGGAGGATTTTCCCCTTGTCCCAGAGAGCTCCACGTGACGGAAGAAAAAGTCCCTTCCTTGCTGGGCATTTTATGAAGCGACACAGAAACAATTCTGACCTTCTCACTCCGAGCTGCCCTAGAACAGAGATAACGTGGTAGTCAGGCAGGGGGCACCTGGGCAGCTCAGTCGGAGAAACCCCCGACTCTTGGTTTCCGCTCAGGTCATGATCTCAGGGTCTTGAGACTGGACCCCGAGTGGCATCGACGGGCTCTCGCTCAGTCTGCTTGAGATTCTCTTTCTCTGCCTCTTCCCTCACGCACCCTGCCCCCCTTTCTCAACCAACTAACTCACTAACTAAATCTTGTAGGGGGCAGGTCAGGGAGTCAGAACTCACCCAGCTACGTAAGCGACAGAGACGGTTTCGAGAGCTGGTGTAGCTGCGTCAGGCCTGCTCCTTAAGGGCGACAAAGTGCAGGGGCGTGCGCCATGCGTGTGAGTATGTGGTGGTGGGTGGACATACGATGTGTGTCTGTGAGGGTGCGTGTGCACGCGTGCATGTGAGATGGTCTGGGGCATACTGTGTACGGGCGTGGGGGGGTGTGTATATGTGTTGTGGGTCTACGCCACGTGGGGATCCGTCTGTGTGAGTGTGCGTGGGGGGTCCTTCTGAGTCGGGTGCTGTGGTAGGTGTGTGTGCGTATGTGTGGCAGGTACGTTCTCATCATGGGGACAGATGTGTGATGAGCAGTATGTGTGAGTGTGTGCGGTGCTGTGTGTGTGAGTGTGTGGGAGCACGTGCAGGGCTGGGACAAACACCTAGTGGCACTCGCGTCCCGGCTCACGGACCCCAGGCACTGCGGGGCCCCGGCCCAGCTAGGTCAGCACGCCCCGACGAGGCCTGTCTGCAGGGTGTCCACTGGAGTGTCTTTTGATTTAAATAAGGCCCAAGTGCTTGGCACAGATGGGGATTTCACTCTGGCCTGATCCCCACCGCAGGTCTCCCTGAGGCACACCAGCTGCCTTGAGCTCCAGAGGGGACTACTACCCCCAGAAGATCCTCCCCCCTTACCAGGACACAGAGAAGCTGTCCCCGAGCCTGACCCAGAATAGCTCTGCCAAACACTCTATGTCCTCCCACCCCTGAGAAAAGGCAAAACGAATGCCAGATGCCAGCAATCGAAAACCTTAAATCCCTTGGCCGGGGGGAGTCCGGGGGCCTCGGCTGCCATCGTCCCCGGGAAGCCTGTCCAGACCTCCCTCTTTAAAACTGCAATGCCTCCTTGTCCCCATCCACCCCACTGGCTCTCCTGGCCCCTTCACAGAGGGGTCTTTCTTCTCTGTTTCCAGAGTAGCACTAGCCACCGTGTAACAGTGCTTAATTTACCCAGGAGGTCCCCTTTTTGAGCCCCTGGTGAGAATGTAAGCTCCTTGAGGGCAGGGACCCATTTTACCTGGAGGAGAGGGCACAACATTTAGAAGGAGCTGGAAAAGTATGTGTGGAAGCAAGAGGGGAAGCCTGGGGTGGGGGTACTTTGCCCCAACATGCCACCTGGGCTTTGGGCTGTGATGAGGGTCTGGGGGCAACTCCCTTCCCCATGTTGTTCCCCAATTAACTCACCACCCAGAAATAGCCAGGGATCAGAGGACCGTCCCTGGGGCTGTGGTTGGGGTGCCTATCAACTCTGTAGCCACCAGCCTGATGGAAGGAAGGTGCAGCCGTGGGCGGGAGGGCGCGGGAGGAAGACTGTATTCAGTTTATAGGGACAGAACTATGGTTTGGGATGCACTTAATTTAGCCCATGTCTGGGGAGGTGGGCAGATGGAATCACCTTGTGTGTAGTTCTTTCCAAGGGCTGGGGGCCAGGCTTTGGTTCAACTGTGTTCCTGGCCAACAGAGCCTGAAGCCAACCCCAGAGCGGGGTGAGATAAGTACACACTTCCTCCAGCAGGACAGGACAGCCCAACCTCACCTTCCCCAGGGGCCCTGATGCACCAGAGACATTAGCAAGCTCGCCTTCCCTCAGGTTAGGGCTTTACAGCCTGCAACCGCCTTTCCCAGGTATGCTCTCATTTGACCCCGCAACTACCCGCCAGAGAACTAAAGTTCTCCATTTTGCAGAGGGAGAGGGAAGCTGCTAGGGCAGAAAAGGCTTGTGGGAGCCTTGGGGGGGCAGCTGGAACCAGCACTGGTTCGTCCGTCCCCACCCCATTGTATAGAAGGGGACTGGCCTCCTTGTTTCCTTCCCCAGCTATGGAATTGGCCCACAGAGGAGGTAGGACAGCCCCTGCAAGCCTGCACCCAGGCCCCACACTGATGTCTAGAAGGCAAATCAAGCCCAAACTGAGAATCAGAACATCCAGTTTCTTTTCTTTTTTTTTTTTTTAAGAGTTTATTTATTTATTTGACAGACAGAGATCACAAGTAGGCAGAAAGGCAGGCAGAGAGTGGGGGGGAAGCAGGCTCCCCGCCGAGCAGAGAGCCAGACGCGGGACTCGATCCCAGGACCCCGAGATCATGACCCGAGCCGAATGCAGCGGCCCAACCCACCGAGCCACCCAGGTGCCCCAGAACATCCAGTTTCGATCCCTGGCTTGGCTACCGACTGGGCAAGCCTCTGCTGCTTCCTGGGACTCAGTTTCCCCACCTGGACAGTCCATGCCCTATCCAGATGATCATGTTCAGGAGGGCTCTGGTAAGACTCAGGCCCACCCAATGAGGCTTTGTACACCATGGACTCCACCCACTGGCCAGAAGCTTCGGAGGCTTCTTTGGGAGCTCATTTTCATCCTTACCCTCCCTTCTACCTTCTGGTCTCTTCCCATCCTCTTCTTCAGCCCTGGGCCACGGGATCTGAATAAAGGCCAAAGAAAGTCAAGCTCTTCAGGACATACTGCCCAGCAGCTGCCCCAGCAAGCCACCACGGCCCTCATAATGCTGTCAGGACAGGACGGTGCCTGACGGGCTTGCTCACACTCACTGTCCCCATGCACTTTATGGGGACGACTCTGGCTGGGGCTTTGCTCACCCCAAGTGATGGCAACAGGACTTTTGGCTTCTAAGGCTGGGTGCTCTCTGTCTTTCTTCACTTAGCCTAACACCCTCTAGATCCATCCACGTTGTTGCAAGTGGCAAGATTTCATTATTTTTGATGGCTGAGTAATATTCATATATATATATATATATACACATATATATAAAGATATTTATATCTTATAAATAACATTGCAAAAAATATAGGGGAGCATATATCTTTTTAAACGAGTATTTTTATATTCGTTGGGTAAATACCCACTAATGGATCATATAGTATTTCTATTTTTAATTGTTTTATTTCTAATTTTTGAAGGAACCTCCATCCTGTTTTCCAGAGTGGCCGCACTAGTTTGCATTCCCACCAGCAGTGCGGGAGGGTTCCTTTTTCTCCACATGCTCGCCAGAACTTGGTGTTGCTTGTCGTTTTGGTTCTGGCCATTCTGACAGGTGTGAGGTGACATCTCATGGTGGTTTTGATTTGCATTTCCCTGACGATGAGTGATGTCGCGCTTCCTTTCATGTGTCCGCTGGCCATCTGGATGTCTTCTTCGGAGAAATGTCTATGCAGGTCCTCTGCTCATTTTTTCATCAGATTGTTTGGGGGGTTTTGGGTGTTGAGTTATATGTAAGGACTCGATTTTTAGCTTGGCTCATGATAAACACCCAACATGTGGTCACTGCTGGAATTATTGTTATTATTTTAAACACTCTTTCAAAATGTCAAAGCTAAGGCTCAGAGAGTTGAGGTGACCTGTCCAAGGTCACCAGCTGGTGTTGAAGGGCAACTGGGCCCATGACTATTTCAAGCCCAAACATAGACTTTTGAAACAGAGGGGAAAAGACAGGGGGCAATTCTTCAGGGAATAGGGGCACCTAGTTGATTATGGTGGGTGGGGGGTGTCCTGAGAGGACCTGAGCCTGAGGCTCTGCAAAGGGGCAGGCCTGGGAGGACAGTGCCAGGACATGGGAGCTTCACAACAGAGGGACAGAGGGAGGATGGAGGTATTGGAAAGGAGATGTGTGGGGGAAGGCCCTATAGGCAACAGGGGTCTCTCTCACCTGGAAGATGAGGTGAGGATACCCTCTCTGGAAGCAGATCTAGAAGCCATCCCTGAACCAGAAGCAACCACCAGAAGTGGGCAGAGGCCGCCGGAAGCCTCAGTCAAGATACAGCAAGTCTGAGAGTCCGTGCTGCTCCCTGGGCTAGGGTTTGGAGCCCTCCTCATTCCAGACGCAGTCCCCAAGGGCCCCCAGTGCCTCAGCAGCATTAGTTGTCCAACAACCTCATCTGACAGTTGCGGAACGTGGGGCCCATACGGATCGTAAGTGACCTGCCTGGGGTCTCCTTGCAGAGCCACGTCGGAGCCCAGATCCCATTCTCTGTCCAGCAGTGTGCCTTGCCCCACACTGAAAACCTAGATGGGGAAGGGCAACAGGGAACTCCAGGGACCTCAAAGGGAGACCAAGGTCCCTGGAAGCCCCAGGTCTCCAGTCTTTCCCCAGATTTCTCTCCAGTCCTGGGATCTCATCATCAGAGGCAATTTCCCTGCGAGTAAGGGACAACTGTTCATGCTTGGGCTTAGTTTGTAATCACAGGCAGAGACCATGTAGCATCAAAGTTACCCTTGGAAATATCTCAGGAGACACCTGGTGGACCCCCCCACGTGATCCTTCAACAAACCCATGAGGGCAGGTGTTCCCCCTGCCTTGGCTCAAACCTGATTTCTTTGGTGGATGCTGGCTTGTATTTAAGGTCACTCATGAGAAGTACCCTTATGTTCACCTGGAATTACTCCCAACCTGAAAAGGAACAGTCCAGTGGCAGAGCCTGGGGAACCAGCCGAGGGCAACAGATTCTGCCGTCCCGTCCCATGCTTCATCCCAGCACGCTGGGATGGTGGGGCTCTCCCTCCCCCCAGCTAAATCAGGCCGTCCTCAGTGTCACTCCTGAGACACATTCAGCTACGGGGCCTCTACGTCTATGGCTCAGGTGGGGCTCTATATCGAGTGGGGGTAAATCACATAGCTGTCCCACGTGCTCCCGGGCAGAGGACTGGTCTTTAACAGGCTCCATGGTTGGCTGGAGAAGGGGCATGGGTGCAGAATTCATCAGAGCATCAAAACTGGGGTCACATCCTGGCTTTGTCATTTCCTATTTCTGTGAACAAGTCAAGATTCTCACCCTCTCTTTTTGTCTATTTCCGTGTTCATCAAAGAGAAGAAGCAAGAACGTGGAGGATAAAATAACACAAGCTTTTCCTGTAACAAACATTCAGAAAACGGTAGTGAGTACACACTCACCGGCACGTGTGTGCACACACGCACACCTCTCTGTGGGGGGTGGAGGTGACAATGGCGACATGGGGAGGGAGGCAGTTAGGAGAGGCAGGTAGAGACCTGGGTGGGGAGGGAGGAGGCTGGGGAGGCTTGTCGGTGAGGTTGCTGCTGAGCCCCACCCCAGGTCCAGTCCCACCCCACCATACTGTTTAGAGGGTCTCTTGAAAAGTGCAGCCAGCCAGGGAGCAGAGGGGCAGGCAAAAGTGCAAGCATCAAAGCTGGACCCGAGACTTTCTGCCAAAAGAAGAGCAGCAGGAAACGTGTCTCCAAGTTGAAAGACCCAAGAAACCCCGTGGCTCTGAGCTCCTTGAGGCTTCGGAGAACTGGTTTGCGTGGCTGGGAGACGCCTGGATTCCGTCCAGACCCTGGGTTAGCATGCTCCCCTGTCCGTTTAACTCATGTCGGGGGAAGAGAGGAGAGAGATCGGAGGCAGGGAGGGGCAGCCACGCAGCTGTTCCTGAGCTGGGGGCCTCGGGAATTCGGGAATTCGAGCCGAGCCACAGGCAGCCGGCGGGCAGGAGAGGGCCTCTTGGAAGCCTACTTCTGAGACTCTGGCCCAGCCTTGCCAGCAGCCCCGGGATTAGCCTAGCAGCCTTCTCTGAGCACGGAACATCTGCAGCCTGGAGTCCACTTCCCTCTTCCCCACCCCCATGGGACAGCCCCCCTGGAATGGGGGATGGGGGAGCAGACAGCTGCGACCTACAAGGGAGGGCAGGAGGGCCCCCCCAACTGGTCTAAGTCTAGGCTTAGGGCCCAGCAATGGTACAAGAGCCGCCTGGGGCCTCATTCCAGAAATGCCTTCCCCCTCCCCATCTTGGGAGCCTGAAGGAGATGGAGTGGGGGGACAGGAAGGGAAGTAGCATCTGCACAGAGCTCCTGGCCCTCAGGGAGCGGCTGGGTGCTTCACCTGACATGGACCACTATCTCAAGGTTGGTCTTATTATAGCCATCCTTCATTTGAGAAAAAGGCTCAGAGAGGTTAAGTAACTTGCCCACAGTGACCCAGTTAAATTAGTAGTAGAGGCAAGATAAAAACCCAGGTCAGTCCAATTCTGAATCCTGAGCCCTCTCTTTATCCAGGGCCCAAAGAATTAGGGCCAGGCCAGTTAGAATGGAATCTTGGGGGGTGGAGTGGAGCTGGCCTTGCCGTCCTGGTGAAGGCCAGTGAAATCATGGGCTGCATCCCTAGGGTAGGACACGGAGGAGGGAAGAGGCAACAGGCTTTGCCGAGTGTTGTGTCCGGTTCTCACGTTGTAATGGATCCAGAAGAGAAGAGCAGGGAAGAAGTCAGCTAACCAAGTCGGGGGAGGCTTGGCTGAAAAAAATTGGGACAAGGCAGCTTAGAGGAGATTTGGGGGAGGCTGCGTTGTTGCTGGCCCTGAGCAGCAACTTGCTCTGTGGCCCATTCAGCCAGGCTAGGCTTGGTATTGCTGCAGTAACGTACGATCCCCAAACCTCAGTGGCTTACCCAGCCGAGGCTTACTTCGTGCTCACATCACGGCACAGATCAGGAGGAAGGCTCCGCTCATCCTCGTCACTCAGGGATCCATGCCGAGGGGGGTTTCCTCCAGACGTGAGCCTCCCAAGCACTGTAGCATCGGAAGCAGGGAACTGGACAATGGCCTATAAAGTGTCTGTTCCCACTTCCTTGGCCAGAGGAAGGCGTGTGGGAATACCTAAGTCCTGGCGGCCAGGAAGTACAATCCTCCCCAGTGCCCAGGAGCAGGCGGTGACGTTTGCTGGGCAACGCTGGCTCAGGGCCCAGAGGGGTGACTGAGTGTGGGTGCTTATATTCAGAAGTCAACTTTAAGTTCATTTAAGCACGACCTTCCTGGGAAAAACGTGAGTACCCGCCAATAGGGGTGTGCAAACCAAGGCGGGATGGGTGCATTGCAGGAAGGTGGGGGAGGAGACTCCGCTGTCATTGGGACGATGGGAAATGGCCCTTGTGGCACTGAAGAGCAGTGCTGCTTAAGGCCCAGGGCTCTGAAGCCAGAGCTGCCTGTGTTCGAATCCCATCCTCTCTTACCAGCTATGTTACTTTGTGCAGATTACCTAACATCTCTGGGCTCCGGTCCCCTCCTCTGTTACATGGGGGGTAGTAATAGCTCCGTAAGATTGTCGTGAGGATTTAATGAGATAATACCTGTGAAGCCCATCGCACACCATGCCCGGCACAGGGGAAGCTCTAATCAGTTGCTCTTACTGTTGATCTCATTTCCTACCCCAGATGCTGTGGCCTGCTGTGCATGGAATCCTTGGCAGTGTACTTTCTGGGCCTCTCGCATCCCAGTGACATTCATCAGTGGCCAGGGCAGGGCGGGGAGGGTTCTGTGTGCTGGCTGAGCAGGCTGATCTTTCTCCACTACTGCCACGTGGTTTCTGGAGGTAGGGTGTGCTCTGGGACCTTCTCTAACCCACGCCTGCTCTGCCGTGTGGTTCCCCCTCCTCCTGCCTTCAAGCATGATTGCAAAGCAATTGTCGACTTCAGCTCATCCCCAGATCATCCCTGATAACCACGGAGCTAATTTATGTCTCCACGATTTTGCCTTTTCCACAATGTCATATAGATGAGGCTGACAGTGGGTAGCCTTTACGCTATCTCTTGATTGATCTACTTTATGGAAGTTGGATCATATTGGAAGGGAGATTTCTCTTTCTCCCTCCCCTTTCTCCCTTCAGCTATATCCCTGGCATTTGCTCCTTGGTTGCTATCTTTGTAACTCTAATTAATATCCATAGACCTTCAGCTGTCAACAGTATCCCTAAGGCTCCCCACTTAATGAGATAAAACTATCAGTGTTTGCATAAGCTCAAAAATGACTGTTTTATAGAAGTCAGGGGGAGGTGTAGCAAAGTGAGGTGGTGAGTTTCAGAGATGAGCGCTGCAGGAGCAGAGAGAGGCGCAGGAAGTTTGGAGAGGCTTCCTGGAAGAAGCAAGGTTTGAGCTGAGCCTTGTCCTCTTTCCCTGGGGCAGCGGCTGGTCAGCCTGCCCTCTGGGTCTGTGAGCTCTGACCTGCAGTACCTGACCTCAGACGCCAGGGGGAAGACAAGTGGCTTTGCTGGGCCCTTCTCTGCCCCATAGCGGGATAGGCAGCTCGGCTCTCCCCACCCCCATCTCCTACAGCAGGGGGGCGGAGCTGACCAGAGGCTCTGGGCTCTCAGGCCTTTACCCCCACAGAGGCTTGAATCTGTGACTGCCTTCTCAAGCGTAGTTTCCAGGCCTTTGGATGGTTGATACTGTCTCCTGGTTCTCAAAGTGTGGTGGCTAGAACCCTTGCATGGGCACCAGCTTGCTAGGCGCAATGATTTCCTGGGCGCTGCTCCAGAGCTCTTACTGTGGGGGGAGGTGAGTGGGGAGTGGGGGGTGGGGATGGGGCCCGGGAATCTGCATGGTTAGTACTCAGCCCACAGTCCTCTCCTGCACAGGGTGAGAACGTCAGTCAGTCTTGCCATGATCTTAGTGGGGCAAGCTTCTTGACGCTTTTCTCCCTACTTTCCCGAGCAGTTTCTGAGGAAAGGGTCCATAACCGGGAACGCGCAACACTTGCTTCCTGGAGATTCGCAGGTCACACCACCCTGTTAAAAGCCGTGCGGTAAAGAAGGCTGTGTGACTTGTTAAATGTAACATTCCCCAAATTAATCAAGAGGGAAGCCCCTTTCCCGAGTTTAACACTTCCTTACATACAGAAAAGTTCACCCCAACTACCATCTGGCCTGACCAGACTCTGCCATGGTCCTTGCAGACATGATGCACTTTGCCACTTCTATACCTCCCCTTAACTCTAACCTAGACACCGGCTTAAACAGACCCCTCCTCCCCCCAGGAAGTCTTCCCAGATATCTTTAGACCCCGCCTGGGGCTTCTCAGAGCTCTTGCCTCAAATCACTGCCCTTTATCTCCTTTTTTGTCAGTTACTGGATGCTCAGCTCTACCCATCTTAGTGTAACAAAAGCTCTTCCCTCCCTTCCTTTTTGAGGAGAGGTACAGGCACTGGCCCTCCTGGGGGACAGCTCCAAGAGTGGAAAAGACAACAGGGCTCATTCCAGGGTCGGACAAGTCCAGCCTGTTCTATAGCCCAAGTACCAGCATGCTGGCTTGGGGCCCTTCCCAGTTCACCATCTCCTCAATCAAGGCCACCACATGTGGGCCCCCAGCTCACTGCCACTTCCCCAGGCCAGGCCTCCAGAGCAGTAGGTAACAGCCTGTGCCGGGACTGGACCTAAAGTCATTGCAGCGAGAGTCAGAGACCACCTGGATTTCCATTCTCCGCCCTTTTATTTAGCCCAGTGGTTCCTGGATTTTGGATTTCATGGGCCTGTAAGCAAACCCACCCCACACTCCCAATGTAGGAAACCAAATGATCCCAACTTTTAATACTTCCAAGAAACCCATTAAAATATTATCTCATTTTGGCTTGCCTGGGTGTTCAGTCGGTTAAGCATGAGACTCTTGATTTCGGCTCAGGTCATGATCTCAGGGTCATGAGAAGGAGACCTGTGTCATCTCTGAGATGAGCAGGGAACCTGCTTAAGGTTATCTCTCCCTCTCCCTCCCCCTCTTCCCCTCCCCCTCCCTGCTTATGCACGAGTGCCTTCCTTTCCACTCAAAAATAAATAAATACTAAAAAAAATATGATCTGATTTGCATTTCAATTTTCCCAAAATGTTCCTGGAGCTTTTAAATGGGAACCACTCATCCTTTTAAAAAATAATCAAATACAAATTTTAAGATCTATATTTTTTATTTTATGATCAAAACAAGGAAGAGGAATAGGGTGTCCCAATAAAGACAAGTCCTCTAAATTAATAAATTTAACTTTACAAAATATTACCCTATGATGTCCTCAATTTTTCTATTTCTCATAAACAAGTGAAAAACCACACACCCGTTCGTATTTTTGGCCTGGGGTTCAGGCACAAACCAATACAAGCAACTTCATGCTGGGGTCTGTGTTGTGGTTACGATATTAAGGCAGTGTCAGTCCTGAGCTTTCAGTACATATTTTGTGTCATATCAAGACCTGACATGTTAAAGTAAAGACAGGTAGTGTTGCCACTGTTTTCCATATTTGGTCTTCATGCTATTTCCAGGATTAAGAGTTTAAGAAAATTTGAGAAAATGATATCCATTTGCACACCTACTGTTTACTGTGACTGTTGAAATGGGCCTCGAGTCTGTGGGCAGTTGTAGGCCCTGCTGTCTGGGCAGCACGGTCAGGCGGTGAGGGATGGGAGCCTGCATGGTGGGTGGGTGGGAAGGAAGGGAGGACCTACTGCACTCCTTACAACAGACAGACCCAAGGAAGGTCAAGAGGCAGCCATGCTATTTCTAAACGCCTGACCCAGGAAGCTGTAAGCTGCCTGACACTCTGAGACCCTAGAAAGAAGAGCTAGGCCCACTGGCAAGAAATTCCAGAGAAGCAATTTTAAGCTTAAAAGAGCAAAGAAGGTTCTCGGAATCAGAGATGCCCAAATTTAGGAAGCGAGCTTCTCGTTACTGCATACAGACGTTGAATAATCATTAGTCTGGGAGGTGATGGAGAGGATTCCTACATTTGAATAAAAATAATAATAGAGATAAATAATAATAGAGATAATAGACATAATTCTATGTTTACAGTACTTGACATTTAGTAAGTTGTTTTGAAGGGGAGCCTCGCTGGCTCAGTCAGAAGAGTATGTGACTCTGGATCTCAAGGGTCATGAGTTTGAGCCACATGTTGGGTGTAGAGATTGCTTAAATAAATAAATAAACTTTTAAAAAATCAAGATAAAAAAATAAAAGTTGTTTTGGCACAACTGAGGTTTTTTTTTGTTTTTGTTTTTGTTTTTAAGATTTGATTTATTTATTTGACAGAGATCACAAGTAAGCAGAGAGACAGGCAGAGAGAGAAAGGAACAGAAGCAGGCTTCCCACTGAGCAGAGAGCCTGATGCAGGGATGCAGGGCTCGATCCCAGGACCCTGGGATCATGACCTGAGCCGAAGGCAGAGGCTTTAACCCACTGAGCCACCCAGGTGCCCACACAACTGAGGTTTTGAATAGTCTTGGAAGTTACGTAAAAATTATTCTGACTTCAGGTTCAAGATAGCAGACTGAGGACACACAGCAGTGAACAAAACATAAAAATGCCTGCCTGGTGGAGCTTACAATTTAGAAATTCCATAGATTTTATATTATCCTTGTGACCCTGGAATAACTTAGGGATAGGACAAAAATAAGACAATGCAAAGAGAAAAGAAAGGCAGTTATCAACTCCAAGAAAAATAAAGCAAGAGAAAAAATAAAGGCAATGTAATCATAGCATACTATTAGTTTCATAGTAAATAATATTAATGTAGTCATAAGAATGTAAATACCGTTTTTTATTTTTATTTAAAAACTTTTTAATGTCAATTTTTAATTTAAATTCCAGTTAACATATATAGTAAAATTGGTTTCAGGTCTAGAATTTAGTGATTCATCATGTTTTTTATTTTCAAATAACTTGCAAACAAAGTGTAGAAACTTAGTGATGATTAAAGACAGAATGCCAGGGTTAATGACCTTAATAATATAAAAATACATGTATAGTCAATGGAATACTTAAGTTTAGGGGGACAATGAAATAAAAAGTGGAGGAGTTAAGAGCCTAGTTTTCAAACAGGTTGTTGAAATATTGAATAGAGTTGAGAAAATGAGAAATAGAAGTACATTGTTTAAAAGTGTTCAAATGTAATTAATAGAACACAGAGTTAGATGATAGATAGATAGATAGATAAGAAAAAAGAAAGACAGAACAGAGAGGAAGAGACAAAGAAGGGAGTTTATGTGAACTAAATTCTTGTTTTTCATTGACTATGAAGTCAATAGACTACTTAAAGTCAGTAAATCAAGAAACAGTTCCGTGAATATTTTATTCAGAGTTTCAGAGACTAAGGACCTCAATAAACAAAAACATAAATGATTTTAAAAGTTTGCTTGGGGGGGCGCCTGGGTGGCTCAGTGGGTTAAAGCCTCTGCCTTCGGCTCAGGTCATGATCCCAGTGTCCTGGGATCGAGCCCCGCATCGGGCTCTCTGCTCAGCGGGGAGCCTGCTTCCTCCCTTCTCTCTCTGTCTGCCTACTTGTAATCTGTCTGTCAAATAAATAAATAAAATCTTTAAAAAAAAAAAAAGTTTGCTTGGGGACGTAAGTCAGAGATAGGGAGGACTGGACCAAGAAACTTGTTTTTCATCACACACATGTATATAACATATCTTGGGTTTTCTTTTTTTTTAAGAATACAATGTAATATATTATTTTCATGTTATTTGAAAAAAATTCAAATCTACCTTCCTCATTAAACAGATAAAGAAACTGAGGCCCTGAGAATAGAGGTGACTTTCCTCTGGTCATACCACTAGCAAATGGAAGGACCAGGAATGGAGGCCCTGTCTCACGGTATCAACTCCTCTGAGCTATATGGGACTGCTCCAAGCAACCCTAGAGTTCTTCCTCACCCTGCTTCTATGATTAACTATCCTTCCATGCCACTGTGCCTTTGCACCTGCTCTTTTCTCTGCCTGGGCTGGGCCTCCCAGCTTCTTTCCCTGGCATGTGCCTGTTCATTTTTCATAACCCAGCCCCATGTCAATGCCTTCAAGACTGTGACTCTTGTCCTCCTCCTCTACTGTCCCTGCCTCTACTATAATGTTACTTTCAGGTCCCACTGGATCCTAAATATTTGGATACCCAGCTGTCTGCCCACTTTACCGTCTTATTTGCTAGACTATGAATCCCTCAAGGCAGAGGTTTATGTCTGATTCCACACTGTACCTGAGCTCCCACCCCAAAGCCTGCCCCTGGGCATTCAAAAGTGTTTGGGGAATTTGTGAATGGGTGGAGCCCATGCGTCTCGGCCTCTAAGACTCCGGGCTGCTGGCTCAAGGCCCAACCCTTGGCCATAGGCCTGACAGCTGTGCAGGGGGTTCTCCATCAGGTTCAGACTCATCCCTGATTGACTCCCCCAACCCCGACCTTCCTATGCTGTCACCCTCCTGTTTTCTTGTTCTCCTCTCACATCTCAAGGTTTATCTGCAAATCTCAGCACTCTCAAAGGGCACGCTTTAAGAGCCAAGTGGAGCCTTCCATCTGGCTTGAATTAAACCACTGACAGTGTTATGTCCCCAACTCAGCAGGGGTTGGAGGAAGGCTTTGGGGAAGGGACCAGACCTTTGCTCCTTAGAGGAACTAACTCAGAAGAAAAATAATGTGTTGGTAAGAGCTGCCCAAAGGGGTTGGAAGAGGGAGATGGACAGATTGAGCCCCGCTTGCTGGCTGTGCGTCCCCAGGCAGGGTCTCGGTGTTTCTGGGCCTCTTTTCTCACCGACATCACAGGGGAGGGGAGGTAAGCTGGTGGTTGGGGGCAGGGGGAATCAGTGAGGAAAAGCACAAGGACGTGTCTGGAACACTACTGGCTCAGAGCACTGCTCAGTCTATGTGTGACCTTTCCTTCCTCACCAGCTCTTTTTCTATTTTTCTTTTTTTATTGTTGTTTTTATTTTTATCGCAGTTATCCATGGACATAGTCAAAGAGGCGAATTGTTCTTTTGTTTCAACAAAAACCCGTTTCTCACCCTGTCCTATTTTTCTCCAGAAACAACTATTTCCAACTCTTTTAAATAATTCTGCTGTATTTACTTCCCTATTTCAAAATAACTTGTTTGTATGGATACTTTTTGAATGCACCTTCTGAAGAACATCTTGGTTGCTTCTAGCTTGGGGGCAATTAGGAATACAGTTGCTATAAACATTCATGTATCGGGTTTTTTGTGGACAAAGGTTTTCAACTCATTTGGGTGAACGCCAAGCAGCTGGATTGTAAGGTAGGCTACCGTTAGCTTTGCAAGAAACTTCCAGACCGCATTCTGAAGTGGAGGTACCACTTTGCATTCCCACCAGCAATGAAGGAGAATTCCTGTTGCTCCACATGTTCACCAGCATTTGGTGTTGTCAGTGTTTTGGATTTTAGCCATTCTAATGAGTATGTATGGTGTCTTGCTATTTTTAATTTATAATTCCTAATGATATACGATGTGGAGCAAATTGTTGTATGTTTACTTGCCATCTGTATTATCTTCTTTGAGGAGGAATCTGTTCAGATCATTTGCCTATTTTTTAATTGGGTTGTTTGTTTTCTTATTGTTCAGTTTTAAGAGTTCTTTGTATATTTTAAATACAAGCCTCTACCACATCTGTGTTTTGCAAACATTTTCTCCTAGTCTTTGGTGTGCCTTATTCATTCTTTTTACATACTGAACTTTTGTTCTTATTATGGATTTAATTTCTTTTCTTTTTTTTTTTTTTAAAGATTTTACCTACTTATTTGACAGAGGGAGAGATCACAAGTAGGCAGAGAGGCAGGCAGAGAGAGAGGAGGAAGCAGGCTCCCTCCTGAGCAGAGAGCCCGATGCGGGGCTCGATCCCAGGACCCTGAGATCATGACCCAAGCCGAAGGCAGAGGCTTAACCCACTGAGCCACCCAGGTGCTCCTATGGATTTAATTTCTAAGGGCTCCTTTTGGTTCTCTGGATGTTCTTTCTTACAGTTCACCTTTTTGTTTCATGTATGCAATAACCCTTCTTATCTCTCTGAAGATATTCATGACCATTTTTCGTACATTTTCCTCTTCCTACACAGCCTCTGTTTCTTCCAGTTGCTTTAGTCTCTCAGTAGAGGCTTTCTTCAAAAGATAGGTGGTTCTTGGCTGTCTTCTTGTCTAAGGAAGACCCCCCAATCTGATTGGATGTTGTGTGCGCACGCGTAAGCATGTGTGTGTTGTGGGGGTGGTGTTTGGTGACTACGGGCTTCTCTCTAGGCAATCGGGCCAGGCATTTTCTTAGGGTGTGCCTACACGGTCCGTGCCTGAAGCCTCCTATCATGCCTCACTGCTGGTGCTTTGAGATTAGAGTGGGAGAAGAAGACTGGAGGTTATAACATCTATTAAGTAAATTTACATTTAATCCCACTTTTAATACTCCCCACTCATCCGTGCCTGCTGTCTTCCTGTCTGGATATCCTCGTTTTATCCCATCCAGAAAATGAAGCCTCGGGCTTCTGCTGAGCTGGAGAACAGACAGTCCCCAACCTGTGTAGCAAGGCAGGGAATGGATCCAGGGGTTAGGTTTGTTGTTAGATTGTTTCGAGGGGTGTAATATATTGAGCTCATTCCAAAGAGAAAATTTCATTTCCCCCCAATGTTCTCATATTCTACAAGAATAACATCTAATATCTTTTTACCGGTGCTTGGGGACTTAAATTTTAAAATCAGAAGTGATGATATGAGAGTGTATGGACTTTACACTAATTTCTAATAACTCCCTTTTAATAAAAATATGATGGAATTATTTCTCTGTCATCCTAAGGTAACATTTTACCAAAATTTATACTTTTTGGTCACATTCATCCAAAGATCTTTTTATTTTAAAATCCTCAATCTGTACTTATAATGAGTACACTTGAACAAAATACTCATGTCAAAAAATATTTCTATATCTGTTAGTCAAGTAGATTCTTCAAGAATTCTGGGTTCTAGCTAGACTTGTCTAGCATTTTTTGTTTCCATCAATTAAAAAAAAACTTTCTGTGTCCAGTCATATTTCCTTAGGCTTCTCTTGGCTAGAACTGTTCTCAGACTCTCCTTGTTTTTGATTATCTTGACAATTTTGAGGAGTACTGGTCAGGTATTTCGTAGAATTTCTGAAGTTTCTCTAGTGATCAGGCAGGAATGATGTGTTATTGAGGGAAAGACCACAGAGAGGCATTTGCACCCTGCGTTTCACGTGGGCACACGTTTTTAGACTAGCTGGGTCATTCCACAGACTTGTGACCAATCATTCTTCTGTTTGACCCCACCTTCACACCCACTCCCAGGGGAAGGGATGCCGCCTGTCCTCAAGCTTCTGAGGGATTCTGTGTTGTTGATCTACTTGCTTCGTGGCTTTCTGCCTGCCCGCGTGCGATTCCCCTTTCTCTGGTGTGCTGAGCTGGTTCCACCGTTCCATCAGCTTTCCAGCCTGGATTATGTTGTTGCTTAATCCCCTCTTCTCCTCCCGTTCTCTTCGTGGGTTTATACCTTCTTTTGAAGGTATAAAATTGAAAGCTAATGCCAGTGTTCAGCCCACAACTGCAACCAGCAGTGTTCCCCTTCCCTCTCTCCAAGGCTGCAATTTGATCTCCCTGCGTGTTAAGTAGGTAGGGCCCGGCTTGTCAAGTCATGGCTGATACGGCTCCAGTTATGGGAGAAGACCCTCTGCTCCAAATCTGTCTCCTGGTGCCTGTCCCAGCCAGGACCTCCGTCCCAGCTCCCTGCCCTTGGTGATCTCCGCCTTGGGGCTTTGAAGGCCCATACTTATGGAGAAGGGAGAGCGAGACTCAACATTCTGAGCTACAGGCCTCAGAGCAAGGACATGTCTGGAGAAATGACACCAATGTGGGATGGCAGGGAAGGGGCAGAGAGAGCAAGTAGCCCATTGTCTACTCTCTATTGGCACAGCCACTCTCGTGTCCCCAACAAGCAGTGTCTTGCTTGCAGCAAGCCTTCTAGGGAAATGACGGAAGCGGTGAAGTTCAGGATTATAGTCGAGAAATTGAATGATTGGTCATTGAATGAAATCACCTCCCTCTGCCCATCCTCTAATAATCTTGTGCTTATCGTTTTCACTCTACCCAGAGTACCTTCACCCTGGTGAGTCCTTCTACTCAGCGTCCTCACTTATAGCCTGTATTGTATCCAAAGGACTCCTGAGTTGTATCTCTGGCCATGGTCCCCTTCCTGCTCTAGCTGAGTGGTGATGGTTTGCCAGGTGTAGTAGCTAGGTGTGTTCTGTACCATGCTGGTCCTTTCTAGATCCAGGCCCATCATCTGTTTGGGTTTCTGAAGGGTTCCTCCAAGTTTCTGGTTCACATACACATTGTCTTCTTTATGAGAACTGTTATGTATTTATTTATTAGCTTTTAAATGTCTTTGCTATAGTTCTTTAGGTCTTCGAGCTGCCAGGGTCGGGGAGGGGCAAGACAGCTGTGTGACTTGAAACTTGAGAGGACACCTATCTCCCCTCCTAGGGTTCATTTTTGAAGGGCCTCGAGGTATTCCTTCAGCCCCTAAGCCATCTTAAGACAAGTCAAAGTCTGCTTTCTTTGGAGAGGGCGGTCTCCCATCCTCTTATGACAGCACAGTTTAGGGTCTCACAAATATGTGCGAGTTTTTCTTAGAGTTTATTTTAACCTCCATTTTTTTCTCCTGCATCATTAGCTCATCTCTCAGTAGGGTTAAAAACAGCTTCCCAGCTCTCTGGTTTCCCCGTTGGAAAATACGCAGGAGGTTTTGTTCCCATGGGAAGGATGGGATGAAAATCTGGTTCCTAGGATGACTCCACAGCCATTTCACCGATGACGGTGGCGGGGTGGGGGGGGGGGGTTATGCAATGTTCTCACTGTCGCCAGGCCTGTACCAGTACATCTGCGCTGCCTGTGGGAGACAGCCCACACTCCCTGTCCTGTGAGTAAAGCCACTCAGCATCAGCAGGGATGTCCTCATCTTGGGGCTGCAGTCAGGCGAGCCCAGAGGTTAGGAGCAGCGGGGAGTGCCTGCCTTCCAATCTGATTCTCCCAACGCACCTGCTGTGAGACTTCAGGCAAGTTTCTCAACCTCTCCGTGCCCCAGTTTCCTTCTCTGTAGACCAGTAAGTGCTGGTCATAATACCACGTGTCTCTTGGGTTTTCGTGATGATGAAATAAATGAACAAGTGAAAAGGGCTCAGAATAGTGCCTGGTGCTCGGAAGGTTCTCTGCAGCTGTGCCCCTACTCTCTGCGCCGCCTGTGCGTCCCAAGATAGAGCCTCCTTTCCGGTCAGACCACGCCCCTCCCTGTTTCCCTCCCAACTCTCATCTGTACTGTGGGGTCTTCAAGGGCAAGATGACATCTCTCTCTTCCTTCTCCTTTCTCCCTTCCTCCATCTCCCATTCTCGATGATAACTACTGTGTATTGAATGTTTGCTATGGGCTGGCTACTTTTCAAGTGTTATATTTTTTAAAATTTTTAAAAATCTTTTTAAAGATTTTATTTATTTATTTGACAGAGAGATCACAAGTAGGCAGAGAGGCAGGCAGAGAGAGAGAGGGGGAAGCAGGCTCCCTACTGAGCAAAAAGCCCGATGCAGTGCTCGATCCCAGGACCCTGGGATCATGACCTGAGCCAAGGGCAGAAGCTTAACCCACTGAGCCACCCAGGCACCCCTCAAGTGTTATATTTTCAAAACTCACTATAATCCTGAAAGACTGGTAATACTGTCCTGTTTTGGAGAGGAAGCAGCAAGCCTTGGAGAGGCCAAGTAAGCAGCTCTGCCGGGTGGCCGCGCTGAGAGGTCCATGGGACTTTCACCTCCATGGCACACTTTTTCCCTGTTTCACCCCAAATTCACTCTCAGCCACCCCCACCTCCAAGGCCATGGAGCCTCTCTCCTCGTTGTGAATGAGATCACTCACGATGCTTTTGGGTACAAGTGATAGGAGCCCCAACTCAAGCTGGCTTAAACTAGAAAGAAAATGTGTGGTTCACAGAAATGGAATGTCTAGAGGAAAGGCAGACTTCAAGCAAAGGGTGGGTCCTGGAGCTCATCGATGTCCTCAGGGACCCACTTTGCCTTGCTCTCCTGCCCCACCTTCTCCCGTGGTCCTGGCCTCATCCTTACACGAGCTCTCACAAGGCTTCAGGATGGCTGTCAGCAGCAAGCCGAGTTCTTACCGCTAGATTTCCCCCAGATCCTGAGCCGAGGATGTAAGATTAAGTAGTTTATTTGGGACGTGATCCCAGGAAACACGAGCAGGAAAATGGCAAACTGACTTGGGAAGGGAAATAGCCCGTCAAGGGTTATCTAGACAATTAGAGGACTGGAGTGCAAGGCCACTGAGGAATTTTGGGGAACAGTGTCGAACCATGTATCACTTTATCCCATCCATTGACCCTGGCACTTCTGGCCTGAGCCGGGAGTAGGCCCAGTAAGCTCCAGCAGCCAGAAAATGCCTCAGACCAAAAAACAAGACCAAACCAAACAAAAAAGCCAGAGCTGCCAATTGGCAATGGGACGGGGGCTCTGGGGAGGGTGCTGAGTGTGTCTGTTATCCCAACTATGTGCCTCCTCTGTCCTGCCCATTGGGAGAGGGAGAAGTCCTTCCCACAGCTGGCGGCCCGTAGTCCTGGGGTGCACTGAGGTTTGTCCCGTCCCATGCCCACATACCAACTGAAAGCTGTGTCCAGGAGAATGCTCCGTCCTGATTACCTTAGTGCTCAGTTACTGCCCACCCAGGCACCTATCACCGTGGGAAGAGAAGGGGTCATGCTCCTTGGCTGGGGTGAACGCAGGCCTCCCCCTAGCGCTGGGGTGGGGCCAGTCCTGCCAGAACGGAATGGCAGCTGTTCTGGAACGCTGGGAGAGCAGGGAGGATGCTGGGAAGCAAACGGCAAAGTTCATCACGTACAATATTCTCTGGAACAAAAGGAATGGAATGGAAATACAGCTTCTGAGAGAGGACTACAGGAACCAGCAAGCTCAGGGCTGGGAGAGGGCTAGGGTGTCACCTCGTAGAATCTACCCAATCTGCTCCTTGTCGGTCCTCAACGTGATATTCAGTCCCAACCCACATCCCTCCAACACCAGGGAGCCCGCTCCTCACCCAGCCACCCGTCCTTGTCCTGAAGACATCTCTAACCACTAGAAGTCTCTCATCACATCGGGTGGGAATCTTCCTGTGTCCTCTCTGGGGCTCCCAGGACACATCTGCTTCAACTGCTCCTAATCTGAATCCCACAGGGATGTGTGAACAGGGCTTGCATTTCCCCCAAGACTTCCCTGACCACCGCCAGGCCTGTCGTCTCTCACATCATGGCCACGGAAGGGCCCCGATGTCTGGAGTAAGGGGCTGGGGTCCTCGGGCCGGCATCCCGGAGATGCTGGAGCTTCAGATGGGCTTCTTCTCCGGAAGTATCCACCAGTCTCCAGGCCAGCTGCAGTTTACTGCCCAGAAGCCAATCAAACGGTCTCAGTCACAGGGAGGAGCCCCGGTTCCCTCACGGGTGTGTTTACTTGGAGAATGTGACCTCCCAGACACACAAACACTCTGCCTGCCTCCCACGGGAGCTCTGGAGGGCCCAGCGATGGCCCCATGCCCTGTGGCCGTAGTCCTGAGGTCCCGGCCCCCCCGTCTGGTCGTGTTCAACGAGGCCCCACACCCAGCCCCAGCCCAGACCTCTCCTCGCTTCAGGGGTCTGCACAGCGGGAAGCAGGACCCAGCAACAGAAAGAGTCCAGGCTGGAGCCGGAAGTCCGCCAGCGACTCCTGCTCCCCTTGGGTAAGCGACTTTGCCCCTCAGAGCCTCAGTTTCGCTTATCTGAGAAACAGGGAGAGGAACTCATCTGGGGAGCTGTTGCGGGAAAGCACGAGCGCCCGTACGCCAGGTTCTTAACAGATGTGTGTCTTAGGGAGCTTTGGTGCTGAAAGCTTCCCTCGAGGCTCCCCGGATCATCAGGGTTGGCTTGAGATGGTTATTAATCTTTTGTTCTGATAACCCTGCAACTTGGAAGGCACGAGATGATAACTCTTCTATCACAGAAACATCCTCGAACTCCTGCCTTCCTCCAAGACACATTCACATAGTGATCAGTTAGGGCAGTGGTCCTATCCTGTCCCTAGCCTCCAACTTTTATGAACCCTCTAGAAGACACCTGCAGTTCTAACTTCACTCCCACTTCTTGGGAACTGTCCTGACCCCATTCACGTGCCTATAGAGGCAGTGCCTCACCATCCCCCAGGGTTCTGTTGACCTCCTGACTTTCTCCATGATCTGAGCTGGGCTAACCAGGGTTCTGCTCTGGGACTTATCATGTTGAAAGTGGGAGCATCTTTCTTTCTTGAAGGCGTGTAGATCCGGAGCTGCTGGAAGCCACATGGAGAGCACCGGATTGCAGTGAGAGAACAAAGCTGACACACAGAGAGAAGCAGAGACAAAAGACACAGCATGGTGGAGTCCCCGGCTCAGGGGCTCTTCTGCTCTGCCTGTCACACTGCTTAGAGATGACAGAAGGAGCGGCCCACTTCCCCCAGCCTCTTCTGAGGTCCAACTGATGGGATTGTGGGTGGACTTTTGACCCCGGGGGAATCAATCCAGAAGTTGGGCAGAACCAACCAGATTGTGTCTCCTAGAACTGGAGTATAGATGGTCAGGGTCCAATGTTAGCTGCGCTGAGCTCTGGAGGTTAACAGAACCTTCGAAGGGCAGTCCTGAGGACTCTTACGTAAGCCACGGGGAAGCTTGGGGCCGTGCTCTGAGGGAGGCTGGGAGGGGACCTGCCCTGGGTCCTGACAGTTTCCCTTCCTATTTTCACTCTTCCAGAGTCCAGCCCTGCCACCCCTCAGGTAGCGTGAGCTCTTCCTGGATCTCTCTGGCAAATTTTCCCTCTTGCTCAAGCTACTTTGAGAAGGCTCCTGTTCCATGCCCCCCTTCCAGCACCCTGTTCCTTCGACACAGCCTGGGATGGAGGCAACAAGCAAGAGTCCACATTCGCCCTATGGGAGCACTGGAGAATGGGTCCCCACAGGATCTGGGGATGCACACTCAGTCTTTTTTTAAAAATTGAGATAAAACCCACAAACATAAATTCACCTTTTTAAGGTATACGATTCAGTGGCTTCTTAGTGTAGTCAGGCGTGTGCAAACATCAGCCTTCTGTAGTTCCAGGCCACTGACATCACTGGAAAAGAAACTCCACACACATTAACGAGCACTCCCCATCCTCGCCCTTGCTCTCCCCAGCTCCTGGCTACCCGTAAACTGCTTTCCCCATATTTATCCATTCGCCTATTTTGGACGTTCTGTATTAATGAAATCACGCAGGCGTATGGCTTTTTGCGCTCAGAAGAATGTTTCAAGCTTTATGTTGTAGCATGCTTCATACCTTCATTCCTTTCCATGGCTCAGTGATCTTCACATTTTGCTTATCCATTCATCAGCTGATGGACGTTTGGGTTGTTTGCACCTTTGGGCTACTGGGAAGAGGACCGCTGGGAACATGTGTGGACAAGTGTTTGTCGGAGCCCCTGTTCTCAGGTCTCTGGGGCATCTGCCTAGGATTGCCGGGTCATATGGTAACTCTGCGTTTACGTCTTTGAGGAGCCGCCAAACTGTTTTCTACAGCAGCTGCACCATTTTCCATTCCCACCCCCAGTTTCTCCACATCCTTACCAATGCTGGTTTTTTTCCTTTTTCAAAAAACAGCCATCCTAAGCTGGTGTGAAGTGGGAGCTCATTGTGGTTTTGATTTGCATTTCCCCAATGACTAATGATGTGAAGCATCTTCTCATGTGCTCATTGGCCTTTGTAGGTCTTCTTTGGAGAAATGTCTATTCATTTTTTCTTTTTAAGAGAGAGAGAGAGAGTGAGCAGAGTTGGGGAGGGATATAGGGGGAGCGGAGAGAGAGAAACTTAAACAGGTTCCCCATTGAATGCAGAGCCCGATGCAGGGCTTGATCTCACCACCTTGAGATCCTGGTCTGAGCTGAAATCAAGAGTCTGTCTGTTGCTTATCCAACTGAATTACCCAGGTGCCCCTGGAGAAATGTCCATTCAGATCCTTAGCCCATTTTTTCAAATGGTCATTTGTCTTTTTATTAATAGGCGACAATAGTTCTTCATATGTTCTACATACAGATTTCTAATCAGATGTATGATTTGTAAATGTTTCCTCCCATTCTGTGGGTTGCCCTTTCACTTTCTTTATGATATCCTTTAAAGTACAAAAAATCTTAATTTTGGTGGAGTCCGATTTATCCATTTTTTTCTTTTGTTACTGATGCTTTTGGTGGCATATTGAAGATATAATCAGTCTTCAACTTTAAGTTCAGATTCTTTCCATCTGTGTAGTTCCGAATTCTGCCTGAGGTTTGTAAATGACTTTTCTATTACTAGCATCTTGAACAAGTCTATGTGTCTCAGATTACAAATTCCCAGGGCAGTGACCAATTCTGAAAAACAAGTTCACACTGTGCCATTAATTAAAGCTTTAATGATGATGACGATAATGATCCAGAGGCCAGTAGGTCCTCCCTTGGGTCGAACCTCCTCTGGCAGAACAAATCCATTTCCCCTTCACAGGTACGGAGGATGACTTTGACGTGAAGGCTCCAGAGAAGGGAGGGGGGCGGCTCCTGGACACTATGGAGGGGGTCAGGAGCAGCTGACCTGCTTGGAGCATGCCCACCAGTAAAAAGAATTTCCGCTAAGCCTGACTTTGCACCAAACCAGGGGCAACAGTTTGTACTGGGAGGCTGTTGGGGGCTGGGAGTTGGCATTGCCTCTCCCTCTGCGAGAGGATAAACTGTGCTCCCTAAGCAAAATCAAGTCTCCAGCGCCGTCAGCTCAGGCTAAGGACAATAACACGTGTGAGGCAGGCAGACGCAGGGAATGGAAGATGGGGGCTGCTCAGCCCCTAGGCTGCAGAGACCCTGTGGCGGCAGCTCCTTCAGGTCAGCTGACTCACAGTTGACCCCTATGGGACTCTCAGGATCTTCCTAGGCCATGCCGGGGCAAACCAGTCCTGAGCAGTGCATGGGGACCACAACTGACTAGCCTCAGATTCCAAGCTGCCCACGCCCATGGGCTTTGGCAGGACTCACTAGCACATTCCAATCCGGCATCATTTAGAAAGCGCCTACCAAGCTCCCGTGCCAGGTCCCACAGGGCTCCCTGTCTTGGACCTCGACTCCCTCCCTGGTGTGTTGTGGGTATTTGGGTTGGTTTTTGGGTCAAGAGTCCCGTGATCCTGCTAAACTCAGAGGCCATGGAAAGAAGCCGGGTTTGGGTATTAGAACAGTTTCTACATTGGATCACCACTTAATCCAAGTGTACTTTTGGGTGAATCATTTGACACCTCTGTGTGTCTCTCCCACACTGGGAAATGATGTGACTGCTGTCCCAGGGTGGCCATGGGAGCATGGCCATGGGGTCTGTAAGTGTCTAATGTCTGATGGGGTGCGCTTGCTAAGTTGTAATCATTGCAGAGCCAAATTTTAGTCTGATCGTGCTCTAATCTCTTCTTTAATCTCCCATATGGGCACCTCAGCCCAGATATCTTTCCTGAAGACTTGAGTATCCAATTAGCCCCAGGCCTATCCATCTTTTCACCTAGGGCCTTAGGATGTCACAAACTCAGCCCACCCCTGCTGGGTTCCTCATCCCTCCCTGAAAACTTGCTTCTCTTCTATCCCCATGTTTGCAGTCTTGGTAAGGCCTGACCATGAAGCCAATGACCCAAGCCAGAGAGCTGGGTGATTTCCTAGAGCTTTGCCCTTGCAGGGTCCCCGTACCCCACCAAACCTCCTTGACAACTCCCGATGCATCCTTCCCCTCTCGCTCATGGCCCATACAATTAATTAAAGCTTTAATGATGACTGGGATAATGACCAAAAGCAGATACTTAGTACTAAGTCTTAGTGAATGAATTACTCCTGTCTGGTTTCCTGCCTGCCAGGCCCTCCCCTCCAGTCTCTGCTCCATACTGTAGCCAGGGCAAGCCTCCAGAAGCAACCCGCCATTGCCAAGACCAAACATTTAGTGACTTCAGACTGTCCAATGGTGTGAGGTTCTCCAGCAGCCCCTGATGGCTCAGGCCAGTCCAGAGAAGGCTGATGATGAATGAACCCGTCCTGGGAATTTCTCACCCAGGTGAGACGGCAGGGCCAGCGGGACGAGAGGGATGTCTATAAGGGTGATTGACAAGCCGTGCCAAGATATGGAAGGTAGCGGAGGAAAAAAAGGGAAAGGGGGAGTAAGAGAAGCTGGGTTATCACCCAGTCAGTCAGAATGAGAGCAGTTATGGTCAAAGAGTGATGTTTGCATTCTCACCGTCAGAGGTGGGGCGGCTCAGGGTAACATGGCCAGAGTATGGCTGGTGGTGGTGGGGAAAGTATGGGGACCAGAGGGCAGTGGTGGTGAAGGTCCCTGCAGATGAAGCGGTCAAGGAACTGAAAGCTAGGGTGGTGATGGGTCAGCATACAATCGATTGTCCACTTTTGCAAGGGAAAGGAGGCTTTCTGGATCTAGAGTGTACAGAGGAGTAACAGGCATGGGCCTGGATTGTCCTGAGCAAACTGACGCCTGTGATCATTCTGAGGCCCAGCTGCAGGCCGATAGCAGCCTGCAGGATGGGGAAGATGACATCTTTAGGGACCGATGGGGCACGCAGGCAGCTGAGCACGGAGTGAGGCAAGGTGGCATGACCAATGCCAGGCAGCTCACCAAGCAGGGGCTTTAAAGAGGCAGAAGAGTCTGGGTGGGAAGTTCAGCTGGGGACAGTGGAGGACACAGGCACCACCTCCAGACCTGGGGGAGAATAAGATTTGCTCCACCTCCTACATGAGTCATAATGTTTTGGACTTTCTCAAGCATTTTTTTTCAGTCTCGTAAGTTTCTTGAAAATTATCTGCTACATTTTCCTTTCAGAAAACGAAACCAAGGGAGAATGCGATGTAGGTGATTGACCCAAGGCAAATTGAGGAAAGCTCTGAAGTAGGGTTGCCAGATACGGTGAAGGAAGGTGAGGAGGCCAGAGCAGCCATATGCGTCCGAGAGCCTTGTTGGTGGCCCGGGAGGCTGGGAGGGCTGGGCCAGGCCTGAGCATGGCTGAGAGAAGAGTATCAGCCTGAGGAGGGGGACCAGCATGGGGAAAGGACTCAACACCAGCCAGGTCAGCTTCGGGACAGGAGCGTCCACAGGGTAAGTGAGAGTGCTTTCTGCTTGGACTGCGCACACTTGCTCACAATCAGATTGAGCCTCAGACTCCACAAACAGTGCTCACATCTGTTATTTTAATGGGATCGCCTCAGGTTTAGGTAGTTGGCACAGCATAGATCCCAGTGCCAAAGGCGCCGATGAGAATACTAAGGGTCAGGGAGGTTTTGCTGAGGCTCTGGAGTTGGGGCCCACGAAGGAAAGGATCTTTGTGAAGGACGTCAGCTCTTGTAGGGTGGGTGGGGGAGCTGCGGCAAACCCTGAAACTCACCTGGAAGGCCCAGGGAGCATAGTGCCTTCTTCCTGAGCCAGCGGGGCACAGGGGAGGGGAATGAGCCTGAGAGAGCTTTCGCTGGGGAGGGAGGGAGATGCTGGAAGAAGAAAAATGACCAAAGCTCGAGATCTCCTAGTAAATCATTAGCCTTCGCCGGAATACAGAAGCTGTGGACTGTTATTACAAAATACTGAAATGCTATGAAATACAGCCCAAGTGAAATACAATCAAGCAAAATAAAAGAACAAAGCTAAAAGGAATAAAGGTGTCAAACCATCTGATAAAGGTTCAGGAGAGCTGAACTCCCACAGGGCTGAAACCTGAAGTAGGCTCAAGGACAGAGCCTTTGGCTACTGGCCGGGGAGCCCAGGGGCAACAGGGGACAGTGGCCGCTCTCCTCATTCTGCACACTCGCTCAGTGACCTGATGGCATCTCTTATCTCTTTTGGAGGGGGGTGAGTGAGGTAGTGGTTCATAAGGACAGCTAGGCAAATGTGCTCAGGGAGAACCGCAAGCTCATTTCCAGGTGTGAGAAGTCACTGAGGGCGGGGGTCAGTGCATTGACCCAGCAACAGGAAATGATGTCCTACTGTGTGCCGGGCTGGGCAAGGCCCCTGTCTTCAGGGGGCTGACATCCTGGTTTGGAGATGGGTGGAGTGGGGGGTGGACACATCCAGTACCTAAGTGCACAGATACGTGAGCAGGGAGGCAATGTTTGAAGTGAAGCTCGTATGAAGTGTGAAGCCAGGCACGAAATTGGGGCTGAGCGGTCCAGACAGCAGCGGAGTCAGCTCATACCAAAGGCCTAAGGGGCCAGCAAGCTGAGGATGTTAGAAGAACGAAAAGAAGGCCAGCGTCTAAAAGAGAAGGTGAGATGAGATGGAAGGCGGTTCTGCAGGGCCCGTGGGGAGGGTAGTGACTCTGGGCTTGGTTTGAGCAGGTGGAAGCTATCAGAGGAGTTTGAATGGCACTGGAGTGGCATCTCATAGATGTTTTAAAACAGTAGCTTCAGAAATGCATGTTGAGGACATTGTGCTAAATGGAACAAGCCCGGCTCAGAAGGACACTTATCACTTGATACCACTTACATGAGGAACCCAACATAGTCAAACTTACAGAAGCGGAGTGGAACCATGGTTGCCAGGGGCCAAGGGGAGGAGGAAATGGATACAAAGTTTCAGGGATACAAGATGAGTAAGTCCTCGAGATCTAGCATACAGCGGAGTGCCCACAGTTCACTATATTGTATTGTATACTTAAAAATTTGTTAAGAGTGTGTATCTTACGTTAAGTGTGCCTATCTCACACATACACACACACACACACACACACACACGGAAAGAAAGAAATACAAGTTATGCCATGACCAGGTACACTAGGTATGTATATAAACATATGTTTTCCGAACACATCAGAATCAAACAAAAGTGTCACAAAACAATAGCTCTTTGGAGCCGTGTATTCTGATAGTCCCAATTCTTCTATTTCATTAAAACGAAAATCAGGTCATGACCCACTAAATTGATTTCACACTCAGTAATTGGTTGTAACCTACGGATTACACAGCTTTTAAGTTTTTTTTTTTTTTTTTTTTGACAGAGAAAGATTACAAGTAGGCAGAGGCAGGAAGAGAGAGAGAAGAGAAGCAGGCTCCCTGCTCGATCCCAGGACCCCGAGATCATGACCCAAGCCGAAGGCAGCAGCCCAACCCACTGAGCCACCCAGGCGCCCCTACACAGCTTTTAAAACATTGCTCTGGCCCTTGGGTGTAAAACTGTTGTGGGAAGCATGGGGGGGGAAGCAGGAGGAGTGGCAGGAAGACCGGCGAAGAGGGTGCTGCACAAATCCAGACACAAAAGGATAGAGGATTGGATTGGGATGTTGGCGGTGAAGACAGAGGCAGATGGGCAGACATGGGATATATTTTAGAAGCAGCATGGACAGGACTTATTAATGAATTAGATGTAAAGGGAGAGAGAGGGAGGAATTAGTAATGACTTAGTTTTTGGCTTGGGTTGCTGGGGAACAGCAGTGCTGATTACTGACATGGGTTACCATGGGGAGGGAGCAGATTTGCAGGTAATCAAGAGTTCTGTTTGGGCGGTGTCAATTTCAGCACAATTTCACTCCTCTTAATTGTTCCTGCTCCAGGCTTAGCATCAGCTCCTGAGAAAGCACACAACAGGTAGAAAGCAACCCATGGTGAAACATTGAGGCAAAACAAAAAATTTAGTTAATAGCTACTCAGAGCTTCCTCTCTGCCCGGCAGTGTTAGGAGCATTATGCATATTCATTGAATTCTCAGGATAATGCAATGGAATAGGGGCTAGTACTGTCTTCATCTTACAGAAGAGGCACAGAGAGGTTACTTTCCTTGTCCTTAGTCACAGCAAATACCTGCCTGAGTGGAAATTTAAACCAATTCTGCCTGACTGCAGAAGGTAGCTCTTGTCAAGGAAAAAGGCACTCAATCCTTTGGAGAAGGATGACTCTTGACTTGGAAAGATGTCACATTATCTTGCAGAGTTGAAAAACAAAACCAGGATTCAGACAGTAAACGGTTGATGCAGTTTTTGATCTGGTTTTATCTTTAAAGATAAAGATAAAAGATAGGTAGAGAAAAGACTAGAATGATGTACATCACAACGTTAACACCGGTTATCATTGGCTTGGTGGGATCACAGGTGGCTTAAATTTTTGACAATGACAACATAGAGCTATTGTAAAAGAATTTCATTTAAAAATAGGGAAAATGAGATAGTGTTCTGTGTATCTAGAGAGTTTACAGTAACGCAGATCAACGGACAAGTGTGGTATGTCGGTGGTGAAAGGCTTCAGTAGACCTGGACTCCCATCTCCGTACCACCTACGACTCACTGTGTGGCCTTGGGCAAATCCCAAGCCCTCTCTGGACCTCAGAGGGGGATTTGGGAAGTGCCTAGGAACAGTGGCGTCCTAGTTAATGTTTAACAACTAGTTTTCCAAAAACAAATCCTTGATTTTAACATTCACTGATTTCCATGGTATTAATACTCCCACCAGTTTCAAGGTCATATTCAGGTGACTAATGTATCCTGGGAAGAGATGCGTAGCCACACACCATTACATAGCATTTCCACCATGAAATACAACACAGCATTTCCACCCTGAAAACACAGTGCTGTGGTTATCAAGAGCATAGGTCACAGTAAAGCATAATAAAATAATTAGGACTTGATGTGTTTTCAGTATTTATTATCTTTGTGTTCAAAGTAATTTAATTGTAATCTTATATAATTAAATGTTTAATAATAGTGGTGTTTAACAACGGGCTTACAAAATCTGTAAACATATATCGTCTGCTCTAGCAAGCGCATGTGAGCCCACTCTAGTTCCACCGTTGCCCCGGAATCTTTCGAGCTCTGACAGAAAATCCAAGGTTGGATGGGGCTTGGAGCTCATGGAGGTCACGATGGTGGGAACGGAGCTCACCCTCCTCTCCTCCATCCCAAATGTTATCCGGGTCTGAATCACAGTCTCTGGAAGGAGAGGGAGGAAGGAGCCCAGGAGAGGAGGACTCTAACCAGGAAAGCAAATGGCAGGAAGGGCTGGCGGCATCCACGTTATTGTTGGAGCTGTTTTTCTCTGTCTTATCAATGGCAGAGACCAGGATAAACAATACCCTTGACTTCATATCACTTCACAAGCCAACAGGAAAACCCCCCAAGCATGGGTCTGCAAGGAGCTGGCCACTAGGGAGGGCCTGAATCTTTTCCCAGCCCTGAGTGCTCATGTTCTGCCTCCCCCTGCTTCCCGAATTGTAGCTGACCACCCAGCTCTGCGGGTCAGGGGCTCCTTCTCTGCAATGGCACGTCCTGCCAGGTCCTGCAGGCTTCAGCCGGGACGAGTGGTCCACAGTAGGGGCCACGGCAGAAGCAAGGCTGTCTTTCTGCTCCTTGGCTTCATGTCTCCTGCACCGACACTGCTCAGTCCCCACGTTAGCTTCAATTTGGGAGCTTTGCAGGCCCTCTGAGGATCACTTCCCTGCGGTAGATTTGGAAACTGAAGTCCGGGGAAACCAGGGAGCCTGCCGCAGTGGACTGACTGCATGCATGTGGCAACATTAAAAAGTCTGAGATTGAGTGTTGGGGAGGGTATGGACCCACGGGACCTCTTGTGCTACAATACATTCAGGATTATCTTGCAAACGCGAACATCTATGTCTCCACAGCACAGCAAATGCATATACTCCAGAGATGATCTTATGGATGTATGTCAGGAAGAGTCCTGGCCACATCGTGGCAAGAGCCATCAGCAGGAGAGGGGCTGAAGGAACAGCCGAGTTATGGTACGGGCTAGGATACATAGCGATCCAAATGAATGAATTGCCATGGCACGACTTTCATAGGATTAAACTTTAGCAATACTATGGGAAGCGGAAGAAGTAAGTCACAAAGATTTCAAACAGTGCGACACCATTTTGATCATATTAAAGAACAAATCAAAGATATATTTTTAGAATACACATAGAGGAGACAGCACTTTATAAATAGGAAAGCAAGGAAAGGGTTCCAGACGGTGCTTATATCGAGTCGGGGAGCCTGGGCCATTGGCTAGGGGTAGACCTCATGGGTATATATAAGGTATTGCCCAGGTCCTAGTTTTTATGCTGGCTGATTTGTTCATGGGGACTGATTACATTCATAGATAATTAATTACAAAATAATGTTACAAAGCGAGGGTTATGGTTAATGCCCTCCCGTGTACCTGGGCTGAGGGAGAGGGACAAGGTTGGTATTGAACATCAGAAGATAGGACAGCTGCCACCCACTGATGATTCAGGAGGCCAACTCAAAATCACAGAATCAGAAGCCACGTGATTTTCCTCTTCTCAATACTAGTTTTTGAACGGGCAAAATGAGGTTTTTGGACCAGATCATCTTCGAGTCCCTCCACGAGCGGAGCTAGAGCAGACTTTGCTACTGTGGCGAATAAGCCCCCAGTCTCAGTGGTCAAACACCAGAGAGTTTGTCCGTAGCGCCCATCACCGTCTGGGAGGTTCTCCGCCCCAGATCTCCCACAGCGTTGATTCAGCCATCTGCCCTCTTCTGTCTCGGAGTCTTTCACTTCCCGCCTCCAGAATGGGAGAGAGGAGCCACGGAGAAGCCACACCTCGTTGAGCTGCCTCGTTACAGACACCCTGCTTCTACTCACTGTCCGGGTGTCGAGAACAAGTCTCACGCAGTTCCCGGCTGCAAGGGAGGCTGGGAAGTGGAGGGAGGACACGGATGCTGAGTGAACAGTGACCCTTCTTGCTAGGGCCCTCCTGCGTTTCTGCAATCCTCGAGTCTCTGAGCTGTTCCAGACCAGATTTGACAGTCTCCTGTCTCTGAGTCCACAAACCACAAAGGCTTGCTGAGTTTATTTACTCCTTCCTTAAGTAAACAGAGGGTATGCTCTGCTCCAGTGCTGGGCCAGCCAAAGGAGCTCATAGTCCAGTGGTGTTGCCGGGTGGAAACGGGTGGGAAGGGAGGACTGACCGTTCCGTGAACATCGTGATGTCATGCGAACACCCTTTAGTCAAGAACGAAAGAGAGTATCAAATGGGTGGTTGTGAGGGTGAGAACGGGGGTTATGATTACAAAAGTCTTCTTCGAGAAAGTCATTTTTTCAGCTAGGTTTTGAAGGGTGAGAGAAGATTGCCAAGAGACTAACAGTGGGAGCTCTTCCTGGCAGGGGAACAGCATATGCAAAGGCCTGAGGCAAGGAAGGCCTTGCTTGAATGGGAAAGGCTGGTTGTCTCATTTTGCTGGAGGGCAGGAGACACATGGGGTTTAGGAGCTAGAAGGTGGTTTGGGCTGGCGATTAGGATAGAAAGGTGGCCAACAGCCAGAGGCCCAAAGGGCCTTGGACATCATGCTCAGTGTTTGGACTTTACTCAGTGGGCGGCCATGGAAAGATTGTCTAAGCAGGCAAGAAAGGTCAAGGGGTGCCTGGAGGAGCAGGTTGAGCCCCTCCCAAAGTCCCCATCAGCCAGCTTTCTCCATTCTTTGATATGGGCAAGACTTTTCCCAAAACAATGCAGACAGCGCTGTGCACTCAACTTCAGAGTGAGTGTTTCAATTTCCATTTTCCAAACAGATGCTTCATAAGCCTAAATACATGAAGATTCAAGAGCCACTCCCCCATATCCTCCACAAGAGAATGGGACCATGGTTTCATCACTGGTCCTGAGTGACCAGGTGTCTTCTTTCCAGCCCCAGAGGCCCAGGGTATCTTCAGAGATTGACGTTTGCTAAGGGGCTGTTGATAAAATGTATATAATAGCTCGTTTTTTGTTCGTTCGTTTGTTGTTGTTGTCATCGCTGTATTTTAAGGAAAAGTAGGTAGGAAATTGAAAGGAGAGTCATGGCTTCCTCTAGCTCCTGTGTGAGGATGGCCACATCTCTGCCTCGGCACTTTTCTGAAGGCAATTCCTCAGGGAGCAGTGGCCTACTAGGCCTCCTCCTATGACTTCTGGGGATCAGAGGTCCAGGACCCCTTGCCAGCTTTCCCCAGGCCACACACAACAGTAGGGCAGAGAACCTGAGGCTTCTGACATCCAGGCTGGTGCCCCTCATGCTCATGCTCATTGTCCAGCCTTGAAACCCAGCAAGCATCCTCTGAGAGCCTTCCAGTGGCCAAGGCTGTCAGAGTGTCCAATGCCCTCCTGTGTCCTGGGTTCAAGTAATAGGGAGAAGGTTTTGCACATAAGCAAACTGTCGAGCAGAGGATAATCAATCGCCTAAGTCACAGCTGGGAAATGGACCATCTCCAAAGGTCCAGGCACTCTCCACAGCTAAGAACCTACACGGAGTGGCTGACTGAGTTGAAGGTCCACGGATGCCCTCATCTTTTGTGGTTCTTTTATCAAGAGTCAAGAGTCTGTGGCTGGGGCCTGAACTGGTCAGGCTGCCCCCATGGTTTGGCTGTCAGAGCCTTGCACGAAGATGCTGATCTTGAGCTAGCAGTCATATGGCCCGGCAAGAAGAATGCCGCGTCCATGGGGAAGAGGAGATAGCAAACAGTCTTCATCTTCTGGGTCCGCTCCACCCTTCACGGTGACACAGAGTGCCGTGCTGAGAAGGGGTCTGAAGTCATGTCCGGGGAAGAGATCTGCACTCAGTGACTTCTGTCCTGGGTGGGGGATGGGGCAGTGGCGTGTGCAGGGAGACTCTTTGCCATTTTCCTATCACTGCTGTAAACTGACACCTTCTGTGTCAACACACAGTCCAAAGGAACCCAATGCCTAGTCCTGGCCGGGAGGAGAGACAACACTCAGCCTTCCCAGGGTGCACTTCGCTGTTTATTCCTGGGGCATGGAGTAGGGGCAGGTTCAGGAGGGTTAGGGCTTGTAAATTACCATGCGATTGATGTGCTTTAGAGAAATAAGCAGCATCAGTTAGCACAGGGTCGTGAGGCCCCCTCTTCTTCCTTGGCTCCTGTCTGGTGTCTCCCGGCTCAAGACCAAACTGAAGGCTGATTCTTGCATGAAGACTTCTGTGTGCCCTTCTTTCCAAAGTTTCTCTTGCTTCTCTGAGCTCAAAGCTCTTGGTTTGAAACTCACCCAAACATCTATCAGATTGTTGTCTGGGGAACTTGAGGGACAGACTCTCCCCTCCATGCACCCTGTTCCTTTCAACCACCCCTCCAGATAAACTGAATATTTCTCTTGCTTTAATTATTAATACCACACTTCCCTTTTGAATGATGGCTTATTCAGAGTTAGCAAAGCACCGTCTTCCTATGCGTATCCTCACTTGACCAAGTCAGCCAGTAGTTGAGAAAATGGAGGCTTACAGAGACGGCAGAGACTTGCCCAAGGCCCCATGGCCAGGTCTCTGCTCTCCAAATCCCATCTTTTCTCCATTGTCCCATTCTGGAAACCATGAGGTAGACAGAGTTACCAGAAAGGGAAGGAGGCAGGGACCTAAGTCTCACCCAGGAGTACCCTCTGACCTGTGTGTCTGGGGCCATGCTACACCAGGAGACTGCCAAATGGGGACCAGTGAGGGGGGAATGAGAATGTGGGTGGATTACGAGAAGGTAGCTTAGCCTTTAGGTTTCCTGGCTGAGCTCGGGCAAGTCTCTTTCCTTCTCTGGAATATGGTGACTCCTTCTCTCTGAAGTGAAGGCTTGGGCTAAGACCTCTGACATTCAAATGCAAGGCTTCTTGATGTGTACATGAGGGGGACAGGGGAGGCACAGAACTTGGGCCTGGGTGGGTCTTTTGAGCCTGGTACCCAGGCCCCTGATACCTATCTGGCCATCTGCCCCCATCGCCTCCCATCCCACAGGACATGCTCTTTCAGGGACTCTTCTGGGATGGGCTGAGGGGCTGACCTCACGGCAACCAGCTGCTACTCAGGCAAACTGCCCAGCAGTTGTTCACACTTATTGATTACTTACAGGGTACAGAGCCCACGTGTTGGGCAGGCGTGCTGTGAGCAAGAGGCGAAAGCAAAGTACAAGACCAGAAGAGCCATTCAGGTTTCAAAGGGGAGGAAAATTGGCCACCCTTCCAACCCTCCATCCAGTCCTCCACCTAGCAAACATTTGGGGATCATCTACTTTCGATGCAGCAAGACTTGTGTAGGAACTATGGGGCAGGGGTGGGTTTGGGGAGGGGGTAAAAGGGGCAGAGGCCACCAGCATGGTTGCCAGGTATGACAAGAGCCCTCACGGCATCAAATCATTGAAGAGCAGGGAGCCCCCGAGCAGATGTCTCTCTAGGCAGGTGACAGACTCAGAGTTTCAGGCTGAGAACCATGACAGAAAGGTTTTGAGTAGCTAGCCCTTCTTCATGAGGCTACTTCACTACTTCCCATTTATTGCCTTATACCTGGTGGGATCTGCCCAGCCTGTGAAGCAGTGTGAATGTGCGACCCACACTGGGGAAAAATGCCAACACTACAACGTAACAGGACTCCCTTCACCCAGAAGGGGGGGGCAGAGACGGAGAGCTCGGGGCTGGGCCTGGGTGCCTCAGGGTCTCCTCTGTGCTCCCCAGCTACCTGCTTGTGCAACTGGAAGATGCCTCCTCTCTGAACAGCAGTTTTCTCTAGAATGTCCGGGGAAAGTCTAAATCGGTGGTTTCAAATCCTATTCCCCTTCTTCCCATCTTGGAACCTTAAAGATAGTAGTAGAGTTCCAGAGATGACTCCAAATATTTCCAGGAGTTATTACATTTATTTCTAAAAAAATGTGTACCTTCAGCTTAAACAAATAGACTGAACATTGATTTAAAATATAAAGGGATAGGTCTCTGATAAAGAAACATACATTAACACAAACCTGGGATGTGCACTATCATCTGTATTAATAATCACAGATTGTTTGATAGGCAAAATCTTTGACATCATCGAACGATCTGAGACAAAATCATCGAAGGGGCTCCTGGTTGGTGACATGGTGGGAAAGAGGGACACATCCCTGAAGACCATTCAGGTCCAGAAACCCACAGATGCTCTTTGCGTAGGTAGTGAGAGAAATCCTTGTGGAGGGGGTGGTGGAGAGTTGACTTTTATGGAATGTCTTCTGCTTACCAAACTCAAACTGGTCAGCTCATAAACATCCCCAGAGGAAGGATGGTGACTAGCCCCATTTTACAGAGGAGAAAATAGGCTTGTTCGCTGAGGTTAGGCACCATGTGGAGGTCACTGAGCTGGAAGATTGCCAACTTGGCACTTGAACGCCCCGTGGAATGGCTCCAGAGCCAGGGATGCGGTGGGAGAGGTGACTACGTTCCCTCCAAACACCTTGCCTACAGTTAGCTGTGATGGCTTAGTGCAGGCGCGGGATGACTGACTACCCCAGACTGAGAGGGTGAAAGCCCTGGGCTTCGGGGTGTGTCAGGCCGAGGAGGGGACGGGGTGGGGGGGAGGCGGAGGTTCCCCCCAAGCATACTTGGAGTAGCTGGGTCGTTCTAGGAGGTGGGTGACAGTCGTCTTCCCGAGCTCCCCGTGTCCCATCTGGGGTCCTGGCGGCCCGCCGAGGCACCGGGTTGGGCTGGGGCCGGGGGTCTGGGCGGAGGAAAAGGCCGGCCCAGAGCAGAAATAGGAGAAGGGAGAGGGGGAGGGGGGAGGCGAGGGAAGGAGGCGGGGAGTCCTTCCTGGGGCAGGAACCCGGGCCCCCCTCGGCGGAGCCGGCCCACGAAGCGATTCCGCAGATGGAAGGAATTAAGTGGGAGGGGGAGGGTCCTACGGTGATAGCGAGAGGAGGGAGGTAGGGAGGCGTGTGTGTGTGTGTGTGTGTGTGTGTGTGTGTGCACGCGTGTGTCTGGGAGGGGAGGAGGAAAGGCAGAGAAACACATCAGACTAGACGGAAATAGAAAAGACGACACACACACACACATACACACGCACATGCACGCACGCACTTAAGAGAGACAGAACCACAGAAGACGACGACGAGCCGGACAGAGACAGGGACCCAGGAGATGTTAATATGAAAGATAGCGGAGAGAGAAGGAAAAAAGAAGAAAAATCCGGCAGGAGAAACGAGTGAAAATGAAATAATTGCAGTGGATTTAGAAAGAACGAGAGACAGAAGAGCTCCAAGCAGAGCAAGAGCAGATTGCTTAGGCCAGGGCTGTCCTGAGCTCCCGCAGGCTCCCGGAGTAGGGCGGGTGGGCGGGCGGTGGGTGGGGTAGGGCCTGGAAGGGGCCCGCCCATGGGCGGGTCAGCAGAATGCGGCAAGCGCAGATGAGCCCTAATTCCCCGCTCGCCCCGCCCCACTACTCCATATTCAATGAGACAGCCAATGGAAGGCGAGGACAGTGTGTAGGGGGCGTGGTCAATTTGGAGCCCGCCCCAGGAGCGGCTGCCGAAGGGGTCAGCACTGAGGCAGATAGCGGATCGCGGGGCGGGGCGGGGCGGGGCGGGGCGGGCGGCGCGGAGGGGGCGGGCCCAAAAGTTTCCTGCCCAACTTTCGCTGCTCCTTCCTCCGCCCGCGCGCGCTGCGGCTGCAGTCGGGGGGAGGCGGCGGCGGCGGCGGCGGCTGCGGGCAGAGCGCAGGGCTCACGGCACTGGGCGATCGCCGTCGGGGCTCGGGCGGTGGGCAGTGGGCTCAGGCTCCCCGGTGCCCGCCCCTCCGCTGCGGGGGAGGGGGGCGCAAGCGGGCGGCCGGGGAGGGGCCGGCACCGCCGCCGCAAAATGAGCCTGCTGTCGGCCATCGACACGAGCGCCGCTTCGGTGTACCAGCCCGCCCAGCTCCTCAACTGGGTCTACCTGTCGCTGCAGGACACGCACCAGGCGAGCGCCTTCGATGCCTTTCGGCCCGAACCGCCCGCAGGCGCCGCGCCCCCAGAACTGGCCTTCGGAAAGGGCCGCCCGGAGCAGCTGGGCTCGCCCCTGCACTCCAGCTATCTCAACAGCTTCTTCCAGCTGCAGCGCGGAGAGGTGGGTGCCCCCGCGCGCCCCCGCCCTCCGTCGACCGCGCCGAGCCTTTTCCTATCGGCCTGGCTCTTCCTGGCCTGGCCCGGCCCGGCTCGGTATTGCCCGGCCCTGCTTGGCTTGGCTTCGTTCAGCTCTGCCAAACTCGCCACCCGATGTCCCCGGGGCGCCGGGAGCGCGTCACCTCCCGGCTGAGCCCGGCTCCCAACAGCTCAGGCGCGGGCGGGGCCCTCTTGCTCCCTCTCCCAGCTCGGAGCGCCCTGTTGAAGCGAACTGGGGGGAGCCCGGGCTGGGCGGGGGGCTCCGGATTCTCTCCAGACAGCCCGGGCGCGGCCAGGGCGGAGAGCCCCTTCCAAGTGTCCTTCCCACGCCCAACCCCATCCCCCTCTTGGCCACTGCTCGCTGGGACCGGGAGTGCAGATTCTGCTCTGAGCTCCTCTGCAGGGGCCTAAAATCTTTTCTCCTCCGACCTCTGTGGTGGCTGACCCGAAGGGCACCCTGGAGAGCAGGGCTTTTCCTGCTGTTCTTACACAGGGACCCCCAGATACATCCTCCAGCTGCTTGCCCTCCCCCAGCCACATAGGAAGTGGTTTTTGAGGGCTTGACCCCACAGACTGTGCTGTCCCCCGCCCTCCCAGACTGGAAGGAAATGAAAGGGAAATCCTCTTGAGCTCTTGGGAGGGGGGCTAGCCAGGGGGAGAGGTTTCAGCTGCCCAGTGCCTTCTCCAGAAACCTGGGCTGGCTGCTTTGCAAAGTCTGCCTGTTGGGTGGATTTGGTTACAAAGTGGAAGGGGCAGCGTGTCTTCCCCGCCAGATAAATACACAGATTGCCAGGACCTCCCAGCCCCTTTTCAGAGGTCTTCTCCAGAGCTTTCCTAGATACCACTCCTCTCTCCTTTCAGCTGGACTCCTCCTCCTCCTCCCCTCCCATCTACTCTGGTCTCTTTTGGGAATTGCAGATACCCTTCTGTGGCCTTCACTCATCTGTCTTCTGGCAGCTCTCCCTGCAAATGTGCAGGGGGAAGGGGTGGAGGAGAGGACACGCTTGAGGGTTCCTTTTCCTTCTGGGCCTGAGCATGGCATTTGGTTTAGGAGACTCAGAGTCCTGAATGAGTCAGGGACAAGGGCCTGTGAATGTGCGAGTGTGCTAGGATGAGAGGGGAAAGGCAGAGGGTCTCCCTTTCTGGTCCCATAATGTGTTCAACTCTGCCAGAGGAGGATGTGAACATAAAATGCTGACCTGAGGCATAGAAGTGGGCCAGTACCGGGTGAGCTGAGAGAAGGACTGGTTGATCTGTTGTTGGGTCCGTTGGGCATAGCGCAGGGAGATGGGTCTGGAGAACCCCCCTCGGTGCCAGGTGAAAGCATTTGTCTACCAAAGCTCTTTGTAAACTGTAAAGCACTCTCTCCACGGGAGGAATTATTCTTGGCTGGGAATCCTCTCTCTTATAAGAGACTTGCCACCTCTTCAGGGAACTGGCTTCAGTGACTGGCGACTTTGGAGTACAGGTTCTGGGTGTTTCCTCACTGCCTGGGTCTTTTTAGTTGTTAACTTACCAAACATTTGTTGAGTTCCGTGTGGGCCCTTGGGGAAGCAGGGACAGACCAGTGAGGGCCCCAGATGAGAAGACAGACAAGATGTTACAACGTGAGTGGTAGGTAGTTTCGTGCGGGTGCTGTGGGAATCCCAAGGAGGACAGTGACCATGACCTGTGCGACCAGGAACTCTCACCCCTTACAGGTCGAGTGTTCCTAAACTCGGGGTTTGGGGGGGTGTTCCTAAACATCCTCTACTAGACTCCCCCAGTTCCTACCCAGTGGTTGCCTTCTTCCCTGAATGGGGGTCCCTGCTGAGAGGCTTGGAAGTTTGGGGCCATCCAAAGTCTTCTGTAGAAGTAGGAAGTGGTGACTTCTGTTGGAAATGTCTGACATTTCCACGAGATCCCAGTTGATCTCAGTGAAACCTGTCTCTGGTCACTTCACTGCTGCTGACCCCAGCTTCTCTTGTGAGGAGGGCCACTGTAAAAGGAGCCGGTAAAGGTTATGCAGAGCAATGGTAGAAAAAAGTCTCTTATGACCTGACTTTGGGGGAACGCCCTGTTTCTGCCTTGGCCTCAGTTTACACATTCGTTGAATTTAGTCTCTGCTGCCCCTTAGGGTGGTATGAATGGGATTTGAGAGATACGTATGCAAGCAGACAGGCTGAGCTGGGGAGGTAAGAGGGGCTTCTCCTATGCTGACAGGCCAGTGGCTTCCTTGGAGGGGCTGGAGGGCTGTGCTGGCTGACTTCCGGATGGCTTTCTGGGCTCTCGACTCATTCGCTCTCACCCCTCACCCGCTTCGCCTCCTAAAGCCTCTTGGAGCCCCAGCTGTGCTCCTGGGCTTTCCTGCGTCCAGGGCTTAGCCAGTGACCTAATATGGCTCCGAAATAGCAACTGGCTGAGAAGGCGTGAAAAAATACCCCCCACCTGAATGCCACTGAGGGGCTGGTTGGAGAAGCAAATTATGTGTGGGCCAGAGGGGACTCTGTGAAGGGACCCAGGGACTCAGGAGCATCGCCATTCTCTACAAGGCCTGGCAGGCCTGGTGGCAGTGCCTGCGGATGTGACTTGCATGCTGACCGCTGACCACGGCCTGTCTGCGCGGGTCCCGGTGCCAAGAGCCCACCCCCTCCCGCACCACCCCTAGGCTGCTCCCACCACAATAGCAAAACACCATGAATGCAGCTGGGATTTGGGCGGGGGGGTTGAGGACATGGGGGCACAGAAGCCCATTGTGCCCCTGGAACCTCAGCTCTGGAAGCTGAAGATAAGCCAAGGGTTCTGAGTGGAACACTGGCCCCAGGAGCAGAGAGATGGCAGAGTCCGTGTACGAGGGCAAGAGCGAGCACCAGGAGGTGTCTTGGACGCCCATGGGGGCTCTTCAGCTTCTCAGCTGGTGGTAAGGGTACCAGGCCAAAGCAGGCACAGACATTTTGTGCAGTTTTTTAAAAGGCCTCGGTCTAGAATATGGGCCCTGAGAGCTTCAGTTTCAACCCCCGATCTGGGGCAACATGTCTTTGAAGAGAGACTCCGGGGGCTCTTGGCTGAGCCCCTTTGCTCTCCTCTTAGGTACCAAGGAAGGCTGCTCTTAGAGGGAGTGGGGGGTTGGGTGGTGTGGGGGTCTTCCCTGCCAAGATTAGCTTGGAATTTAAATTCACAGCAGTGTAGGAGCTGTGGGACTCTACCTCCAGAAAAGGAGACATACCCCTCATTGTGAGAATTAGAATTAGCTCTTGGGCTCCTCAGAGGGGTGCCCAGAAGCCCTCCTGCGTTGTGCCTGTACTCCCTCAAGAGGAGCTATGGCTGTCCCACTCCAGGTCAGAGTCCGAGGGCAGCTGTTATCTTTCCCTCTTCCTCCAGGGATAGACAGACGTGGCTTTATAGTGAAACCATGGTTTGTGGAGGCTGGGGGAAGGGCTTTGGGGTCAAATATGTCTGGAAAGCAAAAGACTGTCCTTCCCTTGGAGACACACAATGCCCCTCCCACCACCCCCAGCACTGTGAAGGCTCTGAGAAGTCCCGCAGCATAGAAACATTTCCCTCTCGTCAGCCCCACATTTCCATCAGTATTTGACCAGAGAATGTTTTTGGCATAGAACATTTGACAGTGTTCTTCTGAACATCTCCAGGCCCAAGGATGGCTCCGTTGAGGCACATCTCTTCCAACCCTTAGGACATTCTTCCAGGAGCTGTTGACTCAAGCCCTCACACCAGCCCCACCCTGATCCTGGCGCTATCGACCCCAGCACTGCAGACCCCCTCATCTTTGCAGCGCTGGCCTGTCCACTGAAGGCACCCGGGGTGTCCCAAGGCTTTATGGACGGGGTTTCAGCCCTTCTGCAGAGAGGGCTATTAGACCCTTTGAGTCACCACTAAGGTGTCCTGCTTTCAAGGGCCCCTGGGTGTTGACAGCCCTATGAAGGTTGTGTGTCGCCTGTGCTGCCCACAGGTGCAGGTGAGCCCAGGCTGCCTGACCAGGGTGCAGGTGCAGAACAAAGCCCCAGCCTGTGTGAGAATGGAGGTTTGCCTCAGTGGGGCTGAGAGTGGGCTTCCGGGGCTGGAGTTCGTTCCTAGCAACTTTTGTGGTGTGTGTGTGTTGGCGGGGAGGGGGCAGTGCCAGGTCCTAGGAGGGATGGGTCTTCCAGCCCAGCAGAGCCTGGGAGGCTGCCTGGCCCCTTTGGCCAGTCCTGGGAAGCTGAGCTCTGACTCAGGCAAGGAGGGCCCGTCATTTGAGGGCCTGTAGGCTGAGGTGGCCCGATCCTCCCTCCATCAAAGTAAGTTGACTGGGCAGGCCTGGACTCAGAGGGGAGGCCACACCTTGTGGACCTTCTGAGTCAGGTGGGAGGGAAGAACGCAGGCAGGATTAGTAATTTGCAATGAGCGATGGCAGTGAGCCAGGCTCTGTCAGCGCCTAAAGGGGCTCCTTGCAGAGAAGGCGGCCCCGAGTCATGGTCCCTTACTCTTGGTCAGTGCTTTCTTCTTGGCATCTCTTTCTTCGTAGCCGCCACTTTCTAGAAGAGAAAGCAGGCCTGGCCAAGTCACCCTCAGCGAGTTGGTGGCCGGGCAACATCTAGAATGCCTCCATATTCCAGCTAGAATTGGCTCTGTGGCTCATTGTGCTGGCTGTCGCCTGGATTGTTCTCGGAGCCCCAGTGCAAGGCAGGCAGTCACCAGGAACATTCTGTCAAGCTGTGGGGCCTCTGATGTGTTGCCCCCAATCTCAGACCTTTTGAGGAGTGGTGGGCACTGGTGCATTCATCACGGGTCCCAGCCATCCCGCTGTGTCCGTACCTCAGTCGTACCCATGGCTCCAGCCCCTCCCCAGAGACCTGGAGTGGGGATCCCTGGGATGGGAAGTGCAAGGATGGCCTGGCTTGGGGGAGTCAGAGGATGGGCATGAGCACTTGCTGGCACTTTTGTCTCACGGCACAGTCGGTGTGCAGCGTCCCCATTGTCCAGGTGGGGAAACGAAGGCTCTTCAAGAGGAGGATGATACAGTCAGGGCATCAGTGGTGGGACTAGGGCTCCAGCCGAGATCTCAGGAGGCTTGGTCTGTGCCATGTGGCTGTGGGTGTGCTGGAGCATCATCTTTTATTCTGTCCTCCTCCTCTATACTGTGAAGCTTCGAGAAGGCACTAAGCTTTGCACTGGCTGCAGCTTGCACCTCAAATGCTCTTGTCTGCCCTCAACAACTGACAGATTCTAACTTCTATCTGGCACGAGAGGCTGCCCCTTCTCTGAGAGGCCTTCCCCAGCTGCCATGGGGAAGCTCACCTCCTTCCAGTGCCCGCGGCCCGTGGCAGAAGAGCGGGACGTGCTTCCAGTGAGGCGTGTCGTAGCATTTGCTACTGCGGACGAGCATCCGCTGTACGTGGGTCTGTCTACATTGTCAGCGCGCTGAGAGTGAGAATCCTGTCTTTTTCCACCTGCTGTTGTTGGTCAGTGCCTGGGACTGACCAGTGTTCAGGTACTAAGTGATTAGGTAAATGGGTAACTTGTGACAACATGAATGATCTCCTCAGCCTCTCTTTCTCTCTCCCTCTCTTTTTTTAAAAAAAGATTTTGTACATTTATTTGACAGAGAGATACAGAGCGAGCACAAGCAGGGAGAGCAGTAGAGGGAGAGGGAGAAGCAGACTCCCCGCTGAGCAGGGAGCCCGATGCAGGGCTCAATCCCAGGACCCCGGGATCGTGACCTGATCCAAAGGCAGAGACTTAACCCACTGAGCCACCCAGGTGCTCCCTCCTCAGCTTCTTATCTCCTGTTTTATCTCACTGGCAAAATGTTTATGGATTGCTTGATTAATTGGAAAAGAGCTGACTTGGGAGATAGGAAAGCCCTGTCCCTAGAGGTGTCTCAGCAGAAACTTAGGTATGCTCCTGGTTCTTGACTCTGGACCACTTTGAGAAGCTGAAGATCACCAGAGTTCTCCTCAGCACTCACGCACAGAGCAGAGGCATCCATGCACACACAGACACACACCTTTGCCGTTATTTCAATGGGCTCGTGGCATCCCTCCTGTCAACAACAGATCCAAACCAAGGCCACCTGCTGTAGGGGCTGCGGACCTCAGTGGTACTCTCGGACTGGCTGAATATTGGGGTCCCTTTCAGCCCTTAGGTTGTCAAATTCATGCTTTCTGCTTTCATTCCACGACTACATTCTAGAGCGAGAGGCAGCTGGTCCCCAGTGCTTATGCTCTAGCTGGGCGGAGGGCATACGGCTGGAAAATGTGGGCACCTGTGAGGTGAGCGGTGAGTTGGGCGGGAGCTGGAGGGGTGGAGTCTGGAGGGAGGGTCTCCCTGGGACTATTCTGTGTGTCCTGCCACCACTGTGCTCCTCCCTCTCTGGGTCTTTTCCTCATTTCTCTCTCCTCATTTCCCCCCACCTCCAAAAGGCACACAGACTGCTTATTTAAGTTAGAATCTCTCATTGAGCTCTGGCTGTGTACGGGGAACTGTGTTTGAATGGGCCTCTAGAAGGCTGTGGAGCCCTTGGGCATTCTTGGGCGAGGGGTTGCTGCCTCTGGTGATGGCTAGCCCTGCTACCTTCCTGGCCCACAGGTCAGCTTCAGACCCTGGAAACAGGAACCAAGCTGTGCTCTGACCACACCTGAGAAATCTTTAGTCAAGATGTGAGTTCACTTTCCTATCAGCCAATGGGTTGTCTCCTCTCCCCGAGTGCAGCACACAGCCACCTGTTCCTGGGGAAGGGGGAGGGCTATGACTCTGGGGGCTGGAGCCCCAGACAGACCCTAGGGGTAGAAGAAGTGCAGATCCCCTTGGAGAATGGGTGGAGCCATTTGTGAAATGAATGGTTTCTTGTGTTAAAGAGAAGGGTGTGGGTGCGTATGTGTGTGCACGTGTATGTGCATGTGTCCGTGAGTCTGGAAGGGGGTATGGGGTGACATTTTGGGATGAGAAAGCAGTTGTCCAGCTGATGAAAGAAGAGCTGGGAACTAGGATCAGGGAGTCCCCCCCATGCACCCTTCAGAGCCATCTCTGGCCTCAGGTTGCAGGCAAGACTCAGCCTTTGCTCCGGTCACATTTCCCCAAACGCTCCCCTTCTCATGGCCTTGCCCACTGCTGTGTCCTTTTCTGTGGGTGTTTCCACCTCTGCCAGCAATCTCTCCTCTCTTCTCTGCATTGATTTCCTCTCCCTAGAGCAGGCTTCTCTGCACTTGCCCTAACCCCTGTCTGCCTCCCTCCCTCTGGACCCTCTTCTGATCCTGGGAGGGCCAACAGCATATGGCAGTTTGAGTCAGCCCTGGAAGTCTTGGCCTGCACACTCCAGGTCCCTCTACAGAACCCCCAGCCCAAGGACCCAGACCCCTCATGCAGCACAGAGAAGGTGGTGCCTCATCTTGCCAGGGCCGAGGGGCTTGGCGATATGAAGTCACAGGCCCAGGGAGAGTGGTCCACCCTGTGTTTTCCTTTGGCTCTCCTTACTATAGGAGAAGCCAAGCCTGGAGGCCATGTGGGAGATGAAATATAACAGGCCGGCTGATCTGGGTGTGAGTCTCCCCTTAGCCACATGCTGGCTGTTTTACCTTGGGCAAGTTACTCAGCCTTTCTGAGCCCCAGTTTCCAGCTCTGTAAAATGAAGCCAATAATGCCCATCCAAATAGCGTTCTTGCAAGTATAAAAAGACCAGGAAAGAGAAAGGATCCAATGAAGTCTATGACACAAGCAGGATGAGAATAGATTTCAGCATCTTCCCCTCTAACTTTCCCCAACAGCCAAGCCAGAGCCTCAGAGAAGTTCCAGCAATGAGCAGGAGTCCAATGCTCCGTCCCCCAGATATGGTATGAGGATCCCACACTTCCTGACAGCTGCTGGGAGTGGGGAGGAGGGAGAGGTGGTCTCTTCCTTCAGGCTGGTGGTTTGGGCCCAGTGGCTTCCATCCACCACAGTAGTGGGGCTGCCGTCAACCAGTGCCCAGAGAGGCTTAATCTGGGGTGAGAGTGCCTTCCACTCCGGCAACTCGGAGACCCCCCAACCTGAATCTTTAAGTTGTTAGGGCATTTGCTGCCTCATCTGTCAAGTAGGGTTCCCAGACCCTTCTCTGCCTTTGACGATTTGCACCCAGGACAGTGGCAGGTATGAGGGATGGCAGAAACGGTCTGGGCTATGGGGGTGACGGAATGTTGCAGAATCTTTGCCTTTTGATGTGTCCAGCCCTGTGGGAAAATGAAGAGGCTTCAGAGCTCCTTCAGTCAAGGGCAGCAGAGTCATGGGGTGATCCCCATCCAGCCTGGCCCTGACAGACAAGGCTATGGCCATAAGGTCCAGGAGGCCCCTGGAGGAGGCAGGGGCATCTGAGGCCTGAGTAAGAGGAAGGGATGGGTTCAAGGCCACACCACCAGAGGTATGACCAGATCGAGAGCCAGGTCCTGGAGGAGGTTGGATGGACATAGGGCACCCTGGGGGGACAGCCAGTGTAGAACTAGAAGGGGGAAAAGCAGGTGCCCCGTGGGACACCAGGAGGAGAAGCATGGCTGTTAGGGAGTTCAGAGCTCCCTGATGAAGGGCCACTCCTGTCGGGCCTCACCCTCCAGCTACAGGCAGCAGGACTCGGAAAGGCGGTACCCAGAGTGACCGAGTGCCCTCCGCACGTTGGGCTCTGGGGTGGTCTTTCAGTAGCTGGTGTCCGGGCCCTAAGAAAGCGGGACCGTGAGGGTCATCCATGTTGCCCTCCTTCCCTGTTCCGGGTTCAGTTTACAAACGGGAAGCCCGAGGCCAGGCCTGCCTCTGCAGCCAGAGGGGCGGGAACACGGTGTGTCCGGGCCTCTGTGCCCACCCATCCCCGCAGGCCGGCCGGGGAAGGTCTGAGAGCAGCTTGCCTTTCACCTCCATGGCTGGAGCTCCTTGGGGCTTGGAAGAGGAAACAGCTCGCTGCCCCACCCACCCTTTTAGCCAGCCGGCAAGCAGGACTCGTGGCCCTCAGGCCTGGCTGTGTGCCCTGGTCTGTGCCCTGGGCCCCTCTGGGCCTCAGTTTCTCCATCTGGAATGTGCGAGCAGTTGGGTCAGATGTTCCGCTCCCTCCTTTCCACTTGAAGGTGGTGTCGTCTTAAATTGAGGCTGGGGGAAGGGAGCTGGAGCCACCAGGAGGGACAGGCCAGAGCACCCGAGGGAAGGGGGGAGAGGCGGTGAATAGGAGAGCTCTGACCTCGCTTCTCTTCCCGGAGCTGCTCGAAGGACAGAAGCTGTGACCCTCATGAGGTGGAGGGTGTGGGTGTCCAGCTGCTGGGGAGAGGACAGGCTGCTCGGAGGCCTCTGGCTGCCCAGGGACGCCCGAGGGGTCACCCGTGGGCAGGGCAGTGTGGCCACAAGGCAGGGGAGAGGCTGTTCAGGGTGTAATTAATGCACTTTTTGGCACCCACCGGACTTCCCCTTCCTCTTGACAGTTTGCTGCCAAAACAGTCCTGATTCCTGTGAACTTGCTTAAATCTTATCCAGAAAAAAAAAAAAAAAAAAAGGAAGAAGAAGAAAAAAGAAAAGAGAGAACGGGGGGAAAAAATGAAGAGGGCTGTTATTTGTGAAATTGCATTTCCCAGCCATGAGGGTGAGTCACACCATTTGGAGTTGGGAGTTTCTTTTCTGGATGAACTTTTCTCCAGGAGGCTGTGGTGGTGCTGCCCTCCCTCAGGCCTGTTTGGGTGAGGAGAAGCTTCCACTCAAGCTAAGGAGAGACCTGGGTGTTTGGAAAGGCCAGGTAGAGCCAGGCCCTCTGGACAGACTGCCCCGGGGAGCTTGAACGTGCAGATCTGGGCTGGGGGAAGGGGGAGCGGGGAGTTAGTGCGTCAGGGGGAGACAGTTTCGGTTTAGAATGATAAAAAAGTACTGGAAGTGGGTGGTGGTGTTTGGTGGTCGCAAAGTCATGGGAATGTACTTAGTGCCACGGAACCGTACACTAAAAAACAGAACTAAAATGGTCGATTCTCTGTAATGAATTTCTTACCACAGTAAAGCTGTAGGCTCCAGGCTCTTGGTCCCAGGTGACTACTTTGGTAGGTAGGTCTGAGGTGGGGCCAAGAAAACCGTATTGGTTCAAAGTTTCTCAAGGCACTCAGTCCAAGGTTGGACACACTTGCCTCATCTGTAAAATGGGACCACAGGTTGTGGTGAGTGTCGGATGTCTTAATAAGTGTACAGTTTCCAGCCCCTGGGACACTATAATTGCTCAGTAGATGGGACTGGGATCAAATCCTGTGGACACTGGACCCCTCTCCACACCCCTTGTCCAGAACCATTGGTTGTCCAGAACCATCTCGCACACCTGTGGGTATGGGAGACCCTTTGCCTCTCAGGATGGACCACTCTCTCAGTTAATCTGAGAGCTGGATAATCACCCTCACAGTGAAGGCAAGGTGTGGTATTTTGCACTGGTCCTGGGTTTCATGATAGCCCTGGGCAGTGGTAGAGCAGAGATGGTCCGAAGGAGCCTTTGAGTCCCATGCCCAGACATCATGGGCTGACTGACTGGGTGTTTGGCCTGGATGCCTGTTGGACATGGTCCCTGCGTCTTTTTTCCTAGGTTCCAGTCTAAACCTATAGGAGCAGGAACCAGGGCCCAGAGATGGAAAGGACTAGCCCCAGGCCACAGAGCAGGGTGTCCAGAGAGCCAAGAAGAGTGGTGGTCCCCAGATGGTGAGGGCTGTGTCCTCTAGGAGGGAATGCCAGGCCCCCAGAGATGGAACAAGTGGGGAGGCTGAGGTATACATGTGTGAGGGGTGGCATCTGTCCTGGTTTGGGGAGGGGTGCCTGATCTCCAGGGGCCTGCCCTCAGCTCCCTTCCCTCCCTGCCCACGGGGAAGGGACACAGGAGGGACTGTGCCCACTCTGAGCCTCCATCTGCCCTGTCTTCATAAGGGAGCCTGAGGCTACCTCTTTTCAGGGGCTGTCTTCCTCTAGTGGCCTGGGGACTTCCAGGAACAAGGCTGTCTTCCCATTAGACCCAAGGCTCCCCAAGGTTCCTTCCTGGAATCCTTAAGCACCTGAGCTGGGACCAGAGGATGCCCAGGCCCCGTGCCCAGGTTTGTCATTGACCCTCCTGGAGGAGCTGCCTCTTTACAGCCTTGGCCTTGCCCCAGGAAAAGGGGACCATGGCTGTTCCCTGCCAACCTCACCACAGGCCCCACCTTTGCTAAATTCCAGTGTGCCTGGCTGCCCAGAGCCCGTGACTCCTATAAATAGAGGCTGTATACACCAGGAGGGGGCCTGGGCCGCGTCTGCTTTGAAGCCAGGCAAGACATCTGGTTCCTGTCAGCTGGAGGTGGGAGAGGTGGGCCACTTCCTCCTGGGCTCACAGAGGGCAGGCCTGGGCCAGCCTCGGGGCTCCCCGGACACAGTCTGCACAGGCCTCATGCCACAGGAGACCAGGCAGAACACTGAACCTCAGTCTTCTCTTCTGTACAATGGAAACAATCCTGTACGCTGATGCCCCTCTTTCTTGTAAGATGGGGAAACTGAGTCAGCTGAGACATAAGTGACTTGTTTAAAGCTCTAGTAAATGGCAAAGCCCCAGATCCAACAGGTTGCTTTCTGCTATGCCTGCTTACCTCCTGGGAATGTGTAAAGAACTAATGAGAACCGTCCTCCTCCTCCTCACTTCTTACTGAGTGGTTCCTCAGTGCCAGGTGGGAGATACAGTGACCTCACTTGAGCCTCCTAGGAACCCTAGGAGGTGGCTCTCATTACTTCTGTTTTCCAGACAGGGCCCCGGGGGCCCAGAGCGGTTCACTGGCTTGCCTGTGGATGCACAGCTGGAGTTAGGATATGAACTCGGGCTCTAGGGGGCCAGAGCTCCCGGGCAGCTAGAGAGTGTGCATTCATGAGTGTGCATGCATGTGCTCATGGACATGTGCCCATGGACATGTGCCCATGAGGCCATAGCTGCAAACAAGCGTGCCCAGGCCCGGGGAGCCCTCACATCTCTGTCCGTCCTCCCAGGCACTGAGCAGCAGCGTGTACAAAAGCGCCTCGCCGTACGGTTCCCTCAACAACATCGCCGATGGCCTCAGCTCCCTCACTGAGCACTTCTCAGACCTGACCCTCACCTCTGAGACCCGCAAGCCCAGCAAGCGGCCCCCGCCCAACTACCTGTGCCACCTGTGCTTCAACAAAGGACACTACATCAAGGACTGCCCCCAGGTAAGGCGCCCCGCTTCTCTGGGTAGAATAGGCCGAGTGGCCCCACCTCCCCGCCCCCAGGGCCCCTTCCGCCAACAAGTGGCCCTGTGCCCTCTGGTCTCCATCTTCTCCTCCCCTCTGGTATTTCTGAGCAATCTGGGTGAGGGGCCCCAAAATGAGGTTCCGGGCCTTCACGTCTCCGCCAGTCTTCCTGCCAGGGTGGGTCCTGTTACAGTGGGGCAGGACGGGGGCCAGCGGCCTCCTCGCAGCTCTCCCGAGAGAGACCCCATCTCCTCACACTCACAGGGAAAGAATGCGGGCTCTGGGCCAGGAATCCAGATGTGCACCCCCTCCCCCAGACCCCACCTCTCCCTCCTCCTCAGCAGTGTTTCCTCAGTCTCCTGCCTGTAAGGGGGGAGGGGAGAGGGCCTTGCCCCTGACTTTGTGCCCCCACAGGGTAGGTCTGGGTGAAGGCCTCGGGCACCGCAGGCTGGGCCTCTCTCTCAGCGTGGGAAGGGGGCCAGGCGATGGAGAGTGTGGGGAGTAGCCCCGTCTCCCACCCGGTGCTTCGCTGTGATGGGCTGGGGCTCCTGGGGGCAGATCCCACTTGCAGAATGACTCCTGACTCTGACCAACTGGGCTCTGGCAGTCTGGGGAGAGAGGTTAAGGTCGTTTCCAATACAGTACGAGATGGATCCGTGATTCCTTTCCCTATTATTTTTTCAAAATTTCTAATGTTTTTATAATGTGTTTTTTTGCTTCTATTTTACATATGTCATGGAAATGGGATCCTGGAAACTCAGAAAATCCATGTAGTCTTACCCTCCAGATGGTGGGAGCCCAGGGTGTGGCTGGGTGGGGCGGGGTGCCTCCAGACGAATGGAGGCTGAGATGTGCTTGCTGCTTGTGGCTCTTTTCAGGAATAGCTGTGCCGTGCTTTAGGTCCTCGCTGCGTGAAGTATGGCCAGGATAGGGGCCTGGGAGCTTCTCAGAAATGCAGTCTTAGGCCCAGCCTGTAACTGCATTTTAGTAGAAGTCCCAGGACCTGTGTATACCGATGATCTCAGCCTCCCCCCACCCTTGGTCAAGAGAAGCCCACCCCTGACCCTGAGTGTGGGAGCTGGCCCACTGATGGCTGTTACCAGACCCCACACTCCAGTGGGCGCTGTCCACCCTCAATATACGCAGGAAGCCAGGGGCCCTTGGGATGAGGATGTCCCAGCTCAGGGTAAGACCCCTACCCCCCCAGGGGTTCTCCGGACGGGATGAGGAGCATGCAGGCGACTAAGGATCCCGTTGGTCCTCAAGGATGTGCCCCTGGCCCACCCTGGCAGCAGCCCCTTGCACCTTCCCCAGCTGAGCCTCTGCGAGGGGACTTTCAGTCACTTCCATACCTTGGAAACTTCCCTCATTGTCTCCTGCCTACAGCCTGTGCTCACAATTAGCCGACGTGTCAAGTCTCTCATTAGCCTCTCGTTACGTGATGCTTTGAGTGAGTCAAGCACTCACACGGGATCATTGAGCCAGTCTGTGGAGGTGCTGGAATTTCAACCCCGGCCAGCAGGTGACATTCAGACACCAACAGGGGCCCTTGGGGCTCCGAGGAGGTGTGCCCGTGCTGAGCTGGAGGTCTGGGAAAGCTTCCAGGAGAAGGAGAACTTGAGGGGGCTTGGCTGGAAGAAGGGTGAGCAGTATCCAAAGGCAAGGGATGTTGAGGCAGAGGTGAAGGGATGGTGAAGGCGTGCGGGTGAGTGTGTGTGCATGCCCAGCCCTCTCTCCAGAGGGTCCAGGGCTCTCCTAAATGTGGGGACAGAGGGTCCCTGACCTCAGTGCCTCTCGATTTCCAGCACAGTGCAAACCCTGGTTCTTCCTTTATATTCTTTTATATGGATTACATAGCAAGTGCATTGGTGCAGGGCTCTTACCTCTTCTGCAGAAGGAATACTGGCCCCATTTTACAGGTGAGGAAACAGAGTCTCAGAGAGCTGAAGTGCTGGGGAGGGGCAGAGTGTCTGTGAGAGCCCCAGGCTTGTGACCTCAGTGCTCTTTGCTTTCTCGAGCATCCATACCAATCCAGGCTGAGACGCCCATGACCTCTGGGGCCTCAGTTTCCCTCTTGAGCTGGTAGAGGCCCTCTTCGAGCTCTACCTCAGACCTGATTCTATTGGAGACTCCTGCAGGCCCAGGGACCTCCTCTACCAGTCATGAGAGTTTCATCATCTGGGAAACAAAGCTAATGAGAGTACTAACACAGAGTAACGTTGTGAGGATCCAAGGAAGTAATGCATGGAAAGTACTTAACACAGTGTCTGGCATACAGTAAGCACTTAATAAATGTTGACTAGCATTATTTTTTTTCCTCCCTTGGGTAACGATGGGGAGTGTGCTTATTTGGCAAGGTACTAGAGATTTTGGCAGGCTGGAATATAATTAGATGCTCTCCACCCTCACCTGACCACAAACTCCAGGGGCAAGTGCTGGGCTGGATTCATCTCTGTATCCCCTTGCTGGACCAAGATACCACACACAGCAGGTGCTCAGTGTAAGCCTTCTGGAATGAAGGAATGGGTAGACAAGGCTTTTATAAGCTTGGAAACCTCTGTTTCAAATGTAATATTATGAGCTCAGTGTATAGGATAGTTAAAAGTGGAGTGGGAGTGCTTGTTTTGGTAACACCTTTAGTGAGACAGAATCCACATACCATATAACTGACCCATTTAAAGTGTAGAAGTCAGTGACTTTTAGTATATGCAGAGCTGCTCAACCATTACCACGATCTATTATAGAACATTTTTTTTAAAAGTTTTTATTTATTGAAGTAGTCTCTATACCCCGTGTCGGGCTTGAACTCACTACCCTGAGACCAAGAGTTGCACGCTCTACTGACTGAGCCAGCCAAGTGCCCCAACTGTAGAATACTTTTATCACCTCAAAGAGAAACCTCATACGCTTTAGTTGTCACTACCCCCTGGCTCCCCAACTCCTAGTAACCCATAATCTACTTTCTATCTCTATACATTTGCCTGTTCTGGACCTCTCATATAGACAGAATCATATAATATGTGGTCTTTTGTCACTGGATTTTTTCACTTAGTATATTGCTCTCAAGGTTCATGCACATAGTAGCATTTATCAGTTCCATGATTTGGGAAGTGTTCTGTTCTATTTTCTATAAGAGTTTGTGAAGAATTAATATTAATTCTTCTTTAGGGGCACCTAGGTGGCTCAGTCTGTTGAGCGTCTACCTTTGGCTCAGGTCATGATCCCAAGGCCCTGGAATCAAGTCCTACATAGGGCTCCCTCCTCAGTGGGGGAGCCTGCTTGCTTCTCCCTCTGCCTCTCTCATGCTCTCTCTCTCTCTTAAATAAATAAATAAAACCTTTAAAAAAAAGCCTTCTTTAGATGTTTAGTAGAATTCACCCATGAAGCCATATGAACTTGGGCTTTCTTTTGTGGGTAGATTCAGATTTTCTATTTCTTCTAGAGTCAGTTTCTGTGTTTTGTAGAATTTGTCTGTTTCATCTAAGTTATCAAATTTATTGTCATAGAGTTGTTTGTAATATATTCTCTTACAATCTTTTTCATTTCTGTAAGGTCAGTTATAATGTCCCCCTGTTTTCTTTCTGATTCTTATAACTTGAGTCTTCTCTCTTTTTTTCCTTGGTCAATCTAGCTAAAGGTTGTTCATTTTGTTGAATTTTCAAAGAAACAAATTTTGGTTTAGTTGACTTCCTGTACTGTTTTTCTGTTCTCTGTAACATTAATTTCCACTCGAATCTTTTTAAAAATTGTGGTAAATTATATGGAACATAAAATTTACCATCTTAATTATTCTTACATGTATAATTCAGTGGTATTAAGAACAGTTGACCCTTGAACCACATCGGTTTGAATGTATACATGGATTTTTTTTCAGTGAATACAATACAGTGCAATAACTCTTTTCTCTTCTTCATGATTTTCTTAATAACATTATCCTTTCTCTAGCAAACTTTTTTTTTTTTAAGATTTTATTTATTTATTTGACAGACAGAGATCACAAGTAGGCAGAGAGGCAGGCAGGGGGCGGGGCGGGGGAAGCAGGCTCCCTGCCGAGCAGAGAATCCAATACGGGGCTCAATCCCAGGACCCCGGGATCATGACCTGAGCTGAAGGCAGAGGCTTAACCCACTGAGCCACCCAGGTGCCCCTCTAGCAAACTTTATTTATATAGTATAGAATACATGTAACATGCAAAATATGGGTTACTTGACTATTTAAGTTATTGGTAAGGCTGTTAGTAGTTAAGTTTTGGGGGAGTCAAGAGTTACACACTGATTTTTTTTTTTTAAAACAACACTTTCTTCTTTTTTTTTTTTTTTTAAAGATTTTATTTATTTATTTGACAGAGAGAGATCACAAGTAGGCAGAGAGGCAGGCAGAGAGAGAGAGAGGAGGAGGAAGGCTCCCCGCCGAGCAGAGAGCCCAATGTGGGACTCGATCCCAGGACTCTGAGATCACGACCTGAGCTGAAGGCAGAGGCTTAACCCACTGAGCCACCCAGGAACCCTACACAGAGATTTTTGACTGCTCCAGGGCATGGCACCTCAGCCTCCACATGGTTCAAGGGTCAACTGTACATTCACAGTGTTGGACAATCATCACTATCCACCACCAACCATCACCATCCATCCATCTGTGGAACTCTCTTTTTTGTGTGTGAAACTCTGTACCCATTAAGCAACAACCCCCTTACTTCCCCCAGCCCCTGGCAACTACCATTCTACTTTCTGTCGCTATGAATTTCACTACTCTAAGGACCCCGTAGAAGTGGAATTACATAGTATTTGTCATTTTGTGATTGGCTTATTTCACTTAGCATAATGTCCTCAAGGTTCGTTCGTGTTGTAACAAGTTTCAAAAGTTCCTTTCTTTTTTAAGGCCAAATAATATTCCTCTGTGTGTGTGTGTGTGTGTAGGTGTGTGTAGACCACATTTTGTTAATCTAATTATCTGTCAATGGACAACTGGATTGCTTCCACCTTTTGGCTATTGCAAACACCACTGCTATGAACATAGGCGTGCAGCTAGCTTGAGTCTCTGCTTTCAATTCTTCATTCTAATCTTTATTGTTTCCTTCCTTCATCTTGTTTTAGGTTTAGTTTGCTCTTCTTCATCCAGTTTCTCGAGATGGAAAGTTAGGTTAATGGTTCTACATCTTTCTTCTATGTTTAATATAGATTTTCACAGGTATACATTTTCCTCTGAATTGCATCTTATAATTGTGTGTGTTGTCTCTTCCCGTTCATTCATCACAGAATATTTTCTGATTTTCCTTATGGCTTCTTCTGTGACCCACTGGTTATTTAGAAATGTGTTGTTTCATATCCACATATTTGTGAGTTTCCCAAATGTGTTTTAAAAATGATTTCTCCTTTCATTCCACTTTGTATTATTTTAGCGCTTCTAAGTTTGTTGTGGTTTGTTTCATAGCATTTGGGTTGTCCTTGAGGATGGGCACTTGAGAAGTGTCCATGGGCACTTGAGAAGAATGAATTCTGCTGTGGTTGGAGTGTTCTGTAGGTGTCTGTTGGGTCTAGTTCACAGTGTTGTTGGTGTCTTCTGTCCCCTTGTTGATGTTCTGTCTCATTCTTCTAACCATTGTTATAAGTGTAGGAGTGTTGAAATCTCTATTATTGTTCAGTTAACTATTTTTTCTTCAATTCTGCCAATTTTTGCTACGTGTATTTTGATACTCCTTTGTGAGCTACAGCGATGTTGTAACTGTTGTATTTGCTAATGAATTGGTCCTTTTATTGTTCTAAGGTGTCCCCATTTATCTCTAATAACATTTTTTTTTGGTTTGTTTTAAAATCTAATTTGTCTGATACTAGTATAGCCGGCTTCCTTATGGTTACTATGTACATGATAGGTCTTTGTTCACTTTACTTTCAATCTATTCATATCTTTAGATCTAAATTGTGTCTCTTGTAGGCAGCATATAGTTGGATCTTGGTTCACCTTCTATTCACGTTGACAGTCCCTGCCTTATGTTTGGATTGTTTGATCCATTCATATTATTGTTAATGCTTTTATTAATGCTCATTTGATATATGCAATTATTGATACAGTTGAATTTAGGCCTGCTGTTTCACTTTTTGTTTTCTGAATTACTCATGTTTTTTTTGTTCCTCTGTTCCTCCTGTACTGCTTTCTTTTGCATTAAGTGATACTTTTCTAATGTGGCATTTTGATTTCTTTAATGATTTTTTTCTACTTTTTAAAAGCTATTTCCTTAGTAGCTGCTCTGGGGCTTATTTTACATATCTTAACATGTAAAATCTGCTTCAGATTTATACTGACTTAATTCCAATGAGATCTAGAAATGTGACTCCTTTATAGCTCTGTTCTGTTTTCCTGATTTTGGGGGCATTATCGTTATATGTATCATATCTTTGTATGTTACAAATTCAACAATACTTATAATCATTACTTTTTGTAATTTTATGTGTCTCGGGGAAGCTGGAAGAAGAAAAGAGAGCAATTATATGCCCATAACTTTTGACATCTTAGCCCTTTTATTTCCAGCTTGTTGCTCTCTTCATTTGTTCCTGTGGACTCAAGTTACCACCTGGCATCATTTACTTAACCCAAGACAGGTTTGCTTCTACCTGCCTCTTCTGTGCTGTTATTGACAAATATCTTACATTTCCAAATGTTATAGGACCAGATAGTACAGTTACATACATACTGTTTTATGCACTTGCTTTTTAAATCAGCTAAGAGGAGAAAGGAAAAGAAAAATTCATTTGTGCTATCTTTTATAATTACATAACCACCTTATCAGAGCTCCTTGTTTCTTCATGTGTATTTGCATTATGTCTGGGGTCACTTGCTTTCAGCCTGAAGAACTTCCTTTAGCATTTCTTGAAAGGTTGGTGTGCCAGCAATGAAATTCCTGTGTTTTTGTTTATCTGGGAATGTCTTTATCTCACTTTCATTTCTTAAAGATAGCTTTGCAGGGTATAGAATTCTTGGCTGATGGTTCCCTCCACCCCCCGCTTTGAGCACACTGAATGTTACCCCCTGCCCTCTGGCTATCACCATATCTGATGACAAGTCAGTTATTAATACTGTTGCAATTTCATCTTAAAGGATGTGTCCTTTTTCTCTTGCTTTTTCAGCGTTTTCTCTTTGTTTTACTTTCAGCAGTTAATTTGATGTGTCTATTTGTGGATCTCATTGTGTTTATCCTACTTGGACTTTGTTGAGCTTCTTGGATGTGTTAATTAAGATTTTTCATTGGATTTGGGAACTTTTCAACCATTATTTCTTCAAATATTTTTTCTGCTCCTTTCTCTCTTCTCCTTTTGTGGAATGATTTTTCAGTAGTCTAAGTGCTTTTAAAATCTTAAATCTAACTGGAGGTAGAACGGAACCCTAGGCATTCACTGCCGACAGCCTGGATAGTGGCACCCAGGAACCAGGAGACACTCTGCAGCCCCCAGTGCAGTCAGGAAGGCCAAGGAAGGTTGGGGCTGCCAGCTCTGGTGGCAGCAAGAATGCCAGCTGGCTGTGAAAGAGGCATGGTTGCTCTCTGCATGGCCCACCTGCAGGCTTACCTGTGCATCTCACATTGGCTTCTGCACCCCAGCGTGGCAGGCTGTGAAGACCCAAGTGGCAGCGTTCCATTCTGAGCCAGGTGCACTTGAGCCTGCATGGGTATGGGGGTTTGTGGTGGGGGCTTGGCATGGTGCCACCTCTGTGGCCGGGATGCACAATCTGTCCAGGACAGAGCTGGGCCCAGGACATACTACGGAGTGTACAGGAGCCCTGTACTCTGTTAAATGATTCTTTTCCAAACTGAAGGGTGGAGAGAAATGTCCAGAGTTCAGTCATTGGACTGATGGGGCTTCTCATAGGTCCTGGGGGCAGTGTGAGGGGGATTGGGCACTACAGGGGAGCCCCCTGAAGCAGAGGCAGAAGGTGCTGGAAACCAATTACCAATGATGCTGAAAGGCAGCCCCTCTTTGTGGGGTGAGGTGGTGCCTGGGCCAAGGTCCATCTCCAGCCAATGTCAGCACTGGCCCTAGAAGGTCCAGGAGTCAAGAATGTCTACCATTCAGTTCTTGAAAACCCTGTGTCTGCAGCTGTCTCCACCCTGTGCCAGGTGTCGAGTTCCAGGGTAATAATAATATTAATAACAGTGATACTAGTCTGTACACACTGAGTTGACCACTGAGCTGGGTGTGAAATATGCATCAACTCATTTAATTTTCTCAAAAATTCTATCAGGTCAATTTCCAGATGATAAAACTGAGGCCTAGAGAAGTTAAGTGACTTGCCTAAGGTCATGTAGTTAGAAAACAGCAAAGATATGGCATGTAGGCCTTCCTCATTCCAGAGCCTATGCTTTTTATTTTTTATTTATTTTTTTAAGAGAGAGAGGGGTTGGGGAGGGGCAGAGGAAGAGGGAGAGAGAATCTTAAGCAGACTTCTCACTGAGCATAGAACCCGACTTGGGCCTCAATCTCATGACCCTGGACCAAGACCTGAGCCTAAATCAAGAGTCAGATGTTCCACCGAATGAGCCACCCAAGCATCCCCAGAACCCATATTTTTAAAATTAGGTTCTGTGATCTGCCTTCACATCCAGACTTGGATCTCCACTATCATTCTCAGAAAGTCAGGGTTCTTTATTTTTTTACTTTATTTTTAATTTTTTTTGATATTATTTAAATTCAAGTTAGTTCACATACAGTGTATTAATTGTTTTCAGAATGTCAGGGTTCTTTCTTTCTTTCTTTTTAGTCAGGGTTCTTTATAAAGATGGGTTTCTGGAAATGAGGAGGGATGAGGATGATGTGAGTAGGGGCCATAGCAGACCTGGCCTGGCTAAGCTGTTGTGTCTGGAAGATTGGAGCCCTGGCCCAGCCCCAGGGTGTTTGTGGCTCCTTGTGCAGTCAGGAAGGCCGGGGTGGGCTGGGGCAGCGAGAATGCCAACTGGCTGTGAGAGAGACATGGTTGCTCTCTGCAGGGCCCACCTGCAGGCTCACCTGTGCATCTCACGTTGGCTTCTGCGCCCCAGCATGACAGGCTATGAAGACCTGAGTGGCAGCGTTCTGTTCTGAGCCAGCTGCACTTGAGCCTGCGTGGGTATGGGGTTTTGTGGTGGGTGCCACCTCTGTGCCCAGGATGTATGGTCTGTCCAGGACAGAGCTGGGCCCAGGACACACCAGGCTCCCAGCCCTCTCGGAGCTCCTTCTGTGTGCCAGGCCAATGTTCTGTAAGGCCCCATCCCTGTTCTCAGTGGGGTAGACAGAAACACTGCGGGCTGTTCAGGGTGGCCAGGCTCTGGTTGAGGTTCGTAGCGAAGGACTGCCTTGGCCTGGGGCTTCATGTGAAGCCTCCAAGAGGAGGAGTCTAGAACTGGGGTGGGAAAGGCTTCCAAGCAAGCGTGTAAATAATGAGGGTATGCTTTCCGGGAAGCTCGAGCCCTTGGCCGTGGCTGGCGTGCGGGGTGCCTGAGGGGAGGAGGGGAGGTGTGGCCACAGCAGGTGGTGAAGGGCCCGTGTGCCAAGCTGCACAAACTTGGACTTTATCTGGAGGGCAAGGGGAAGCCATCCAAGGATTTAGGTGACATGCTCTGATTGGCATTTTGAAAGCTCACACTGGTGGCAGGTCGGAGGCCAGGCCGGAGGAGGCAAGACTGCAAACAAAACCAGTCCAGTAATGTGGACGGATGATAAGACCAGACATTGGGCAAGGAAGGGTGAGCAAAGGTTGGAGGTGAGGGGACAAATTCCAGGCACTGTAAGAAGGTACCGTCTCTGGGGCATGGTGACCACTCTTGGCCACCTTTCCTCATCTCTAAAATGTATCTGCGATTTGGGGTCCGTCCCCTGATGGTCCACTCAGTGTCTCTGTAAGGAGGAAGCTGGGTGTGGATGAGGGCAGGACATCAGGACGGGCGTCCTTGCCCTAGGCCCCTGTTCACCCTTCATGGCGGCTAGGCCCAGCCACACTTAGCCTGGCAGCCTCCCCATCAGGCGCTGAGCTGGGAGCAGAAATTCTCCAAGCTCTCGGGCTCTGTCACTCCCTGGACGTTCTCCGTGGTGGTGGGGAGGGGGCTGCTTATATCTTTGAGGGAGGTCTGAAGGGTGTCATCACCTGTGCCTCCTGTGTCCAGTGAAGGACCGGGCACTGTGAAGGGTCCGGGGAGGGCCTGAGCCCAGGGGAGCTGCCGTTCCTGAGTCAGCATGCCCAGGGCTGCTAATGAAATCCAGATGTCAGACAGAAAACAATCATCGCCCCCACCCATCTGGCAGTTCGGGTTACTTGGAGATTGCAAAAGAAGAAGAAAAATAGAGCAGGGAGAGAATGGATCCTAGAACAGCTGAAACCTTAGAGGTGGCATGTAAATAGTTTCAGGGTCTTGCTCGGATGAGGGATGGGAGGCAAGAGAAGAGCAAAAGCTGGCCCAGGCCCCCTTCCCCACCCCAATCTCTACAGCCCCCGGACCTTAGCCATTGGATTGCTCCCCACTTCAGAGCAGGCTGGGGTCCCTGTGGGGCTCTGTGACCACTAGCCCTTGTCCAACCCTTACCTGGGGTTTCCAGCCCCCCATTCCTGCCCTGACCTCACTGCAGGCCTGGGTTTCCTCTGGGGCTGGAGCTGGGAGGGGATGGCAGAGAGGGACTGAGGGCATGCAGAATTTTCCCTGCAGAACCCTGGGCTCAGGATCCTTGATTAGTTAGGAGCCATCCGTGTGCTGGTGGGGAAACTGAGGTTTTCTCACAGTACCAGGCCGGGACTACATGTTGTGAAGGATCCATAGAGTGCGGAAGGAAGAAGGAGGGGAGAAGAAGGAAGGAAGGGAGGAGGGAAGGTGGGAAGACAAACAGCGCCATTCCGTGACTCCAGCAAGGAAGGGCCGGCCCGGGGCTGGCGGCCTGCATGTGTACGCAGTAGTTCTGCAGGGTTCCTCTGGACCCTGGGGCTGGCCGCCTGGCCAAGGGGCTTGGGCTGTGATGTCCCGCACTTGGCTCAGGACCTGGAATGTCTCAAGCGTTCGGGGAACGTTAGCCGGGATGGGTGCTGACGGGGGGTGGAGGGCCTCCAGATGGGCGTACAGGTGCTGATGCTGGAGAAGGACCCCCAGCCAGTGCGGCAGCCTCTTCTAAGACTCCGTTTTTGTGGCGGGGTAGTTCTGAGTACAGGCCCTGACGCCTGCCCTCCTGGGTTCGACCCCCGGTCCTGGGATATATTAGCTGCGTGTCTTTGGCAAAATTAATGGAATATCCCTGGGCCTTAGCTTCCTCCTGTGTTAAGATGGTGATCGTGGGATGTTATGAGGATACATGCGTTACCTCATCTGTACTGCTTAACAGGGAGCCTGGCACCTCATACACACGGCAAGTGGGATTGTGCTAATGACCATCATTCCTGTTATGCTCAGCTGGTTCGGACTGTTTTAAGACATTCTAGAAGTCTGAGACAGTGCTTCAGGGCTGTGGGCTTATCAGAGGGGCCTGGTCCCAGGCAGAAGGGGCTGCCTCTGGGACGGGCCAGAAAGGTGCAGAAGAACCTTGGGATGGGGGCAGGGGAAGCTCTTAGGACTTTGGGTCCTAAGACAGGAAGGTAGGGACTGGATCCTGGAGGCTCCATTTTGCCCAAGTGGGTGCTGCAGGAGGAGGGCGCTAGGCATGGATGGAAGATGCCCAGGGCCTCCTCTGGGCTGTCAGCCTCCCTCTGGCCCAGGCCGAGGGATGGCCCAACCAAGTGCTGGCCCCGGCACAGACAAGTGGGAGCAGCTGCGGTTGTGGGGGGAGGCAGGGCGCAGGGCGTGGGGGCTCCTTGGGCAGCCACTTGTCCATCCTTCCTGCTGTCCCGGGCCTGGCAGGAAAGAGCCCGAGAGGGCCAGTTTCACATCCTCAGCTGCCAGTTCTCCTTTTGAGTGGACCACAGAGGGTGACTCGGAGCCCCCAGCGTGTCAGGTGGCCTTACCTTCTCAATCCTCTGCCCCTGGGCCCTGAAGGACAGGGATTTTGGCAGAACAGGGAGCCAGGACCCGTCCCTGGTCCTTGAACCACCTGCAGGTCTTAGTGGATAGAGGGCAAGCAGTTGCATCCTTGGACTGAATAGCTCCCCAGTGTCACTTCCTCCAGGCAGGCTTCTCTGATTTCTCCTGTTCTCTAAGCCCAAAGGGACTGCTTTCCTCTGAACACCTGAAAGAGCCCATTCACTTACTCTTTAATTCCTTACCTGCCCATGGCCTCCTGTGTGCCAGGCTCTTGACCTGCCCCCCACTCACACAGTTGTTTTCCTCTTGGAGTAGCTCAGAGCCATGGAAACTTCTGACAGGGTCAGCCCTTGGCCCCTTCAGCCTCACTGAGGACTGGAGAGAGCAGGGCAGTAGAATCTCACAGAGCTGGGCTCTCAGTCCACACTTCTGCCTTTTCCCAGCTGCATGTCCTTGTGCCCGTCACACAGCGTCACCTGGGTGTCTGTAAAATGGGCTCGCCCACTTTGCAGGGTGTTTTTGGGAAATGGGTGCGCAAAGCGACTGATACAGAGCTTGGCATCACATGGCCTCCGGAAAATGGCAGTTATTAGTCGTGCACCATACATTGTGGGGCCTCCCGAGCCTTATCAGCCCTCATTTGTAAAGGAGCCTGCCTTCCCAGGGTTGGTGGGAGGTAGGTGAGAAGCAGCCTGGGGTGCAGTGGGCACCGAACCTTCCTCTTTCCTTTTCCCTGCCCCACCCCCACCAGCAGCTTAACCACACACACAGGTGCACGCCACACCTGCGTGTACACATGCACACCTGGGGCTCTCAGCCTCTGCCTTGGCTCATGCTATCCCCCCTCCCCACAGCTCCCTTCCCTCCTCTCTTTCCTCCTACCGCTTTCAGAGCCCAGCGGAACCCCCCTCCCTCAGGTGACTTTCCAGCCATCCTAGGCGAGCAGCTCTCCTCTCTGAGCCCCACTTTTCATAACCGGCACCCCAAAGCCAGGCCTTCAGTGGCTTCTCACATACTGCCTCTCCATCTAGGCCCCAGAGGACAGAGCAGGCCCCTTGGGTGCAGGCTCTGCTCTGCCCCAGGCCTGGAAGGTGGCCCCACCGATGCTCCAGGAGGCAGTGCCTGCGTGTTTACCATTTGAGGTCTGAGCCTTCCCCTGCTCCAGGACTTGGCCTGTGCCATGCCTTTGGCTGCTAATTCTCTCTCAGTTTCTCCATCTTCTCCCAGCCCAGCCCGCGCGTCCCCTTTCGTGTGGAGCATCCCCTGCGCCCGTCCATGCCCCCTGCCTTGCTGCTACCCCAGTTTGCTGAGCCCCACCTAGCGCTGGGCTGATCTGCACACAACCCTCTGTCCTACATTCTGGGGGCCTGGCTCAGGCGGGGGCTGTGTCTGCTTGGCCGGCAGAGGGGGCACGTGTGGGCTCTGGGGGCCGCTCTTGTCCCAGGCCTGCTTCTCAGTCACTGTCCAGCTTTGGCCGAGCCCGTCCTGCCCTTGGCCCCCCACACTGCCTGAGCCTCGGACATGGGGTCAGCCGGGGAGCCCATGTCAGAACCTGCGTGAGACCCAGAGGTGGTGAGCAGGCTGATATGTTTTGAAAACTGTCAGCTTGCGCCATTTGCCCCACTGCCCAGCGAGCAGCCCAGTGCAGCCCACAGAATGTTTGCCTGAGTGACTAGACGGTATGTGGGCTTCTGGCAAGTGCCCTATTCTGCACCCGGGCCTTGGAGGCACATTCGGGGGCAGCAGTCTCCCTTCCCTCTGCATCTGGGGTGGCGCTCAGGGACAGGGCCTGATTGGGTCCTCCTGCACCCCGTGGTTTTGTCCGGCCTCTGAATTCAGGGACTGGGCACCACTGACCCGGCCAGCCTTGAAGAGCTGGGCTTTCTCTCCACCTGCTGCAGATTGGGCTGCAGAGAAGTCAGGCAGCCGGGCCAGGGAAGGAATGCCCCTGGAGTGGGGTGGGGAGTCAGGGGCAATGAGACTTTCCTGCTGCCTGGCTTACAAAGCACGTCTATCCATGGCTGATGGGATTCTCACTGTAGCCTGGGCTGTTTCTGCAGTCCGTCTGCCCACCTTCTTCTCTCTCTTCATCTCCCCCTCACTTCCTTTCTTCCTTCTTTTGTTTTGTAACAAAGCAGCATGGAGAGGTTAAGTAACTCGTCTCACAGCTGGTGAAGATTGGGCCAAGTCGGCCCCATTCCAGGGTCCAGCCTTTCCCACTGCCCCTCTCTGCCTACAAGAATGGTTTTGTCCACTAGGACACACTGTGCACCTGCTGTGCTCAGACCCAGGCAAAGATGAGGCTGTGGGAGAAAGGGTGCCCCCCTCTTGCCCCAGGCTTTCCTCACTGCCTTGTGTCCTGGCGCTTCCCTGGCTTTGGCTAGGGAGGGAGGCTTTGTACGGGAGCTGGTGTCTCTCATCCCACAGGTTGGGGTGACGGTGAGGAAGGGGATGTATTTCCATGGTGGTGAGCCTGATGACAAGGATTAGAAGCTGCCAGAAGCCCAAGCTCCTCTCCCCCTTCCTGGGGAGCATGAAGCTCAAATAGGGCCAGGGGTCCCCTCCTCCCACTGGCCTTTCGAGCTCTCCCCATTTACTGGTTACCCCCTCTTCTGTGTTCCCCAAGATCTGCACACAACCAGCTTAGTGTTTTGTGTTCTGATTAGGATCTTGGGGCAGGGGTGGAGGGGCCCTGGAAGTCCTGGTATGCAGTGAGTACTCAGCAAACGTGAGCTACTTCTGCAGCTTTGAGCCTAGATGCCCGTGTCTGCTGTGGCACCTGCTGCAGAGCTGGGGCCACCATCTGGAGCGGGGAGAAAGCACATTAGCTGCATATGTGGGGAGCGTTCACGACGTGCAGGTGCTGCTCTAAGCACTTTTCACATGTTGACTTATCTGCTTCCTGCCACAGCCCTTTGGGCTGGGGATCCTATTTTCCCCCTTGCACAGAGAGGGTAAGTGACTTGCCCAGGGTCACACAGCACAGATGCCGTCCAGGCGGTCTTGCTTCAGAGGCTGGGCCGCTATAAATTTGTGAGGGAGGGAGGAAGAAATGAACAAGACTCAAATGCAATGTGGGGAAGGCGGAGAGCTAACACAGGCTGAACATCCTCTGGGTCCTTGCACATCATCAATGTCCTCAGAGACATCGAGAAATTCCCTTAGGGTCACACAGGAGCCAAGGGCATAGCTTGGGCGTGAGCCCAAGGAGCGTGGCTCTGCAGCCTCGCTGATTCCTAACTCCCCGTTCTACCTGTCCAGCCCACCAGGAGCTGGATCAGTAGCCAGTAAGGTTCAGCGAGAGCCCCGTGGGGACCCCCGAGAGGCCTCAGGGCAGAGGAGCTGGCTTCCACCCCCAGGCCTACACAGTTATGGGGTAGGCAGGACAGGGAGCCGCTGGGTGAGGCCACTCATTGCTAAGCTGTGTGTTTCTAACCAACCTCAGGGGGGTTTAGAGGAGGGAGCACAGCCAGGTGGGTGACTTAGAACAAGCCGCTTGCCCTTGCTGTACCTCAGTTTCCCTTTCTGTGCTGTGATAAACATCCTAGCTGCCCCTTAGAGCTGCTGTGTGCATCTCACAAGCCATCAGGGCTGGAACGAATTGCAAGCCAAGCTGAACAAAAATAAGGAGTCCTTAGGGATAAAAAGATTTTATTTATGAACATCTCAAAGTGTGGTCCTCGGACCAGCAGCAGCATCAGCAGGAGCCTGCCAGGAATGCAGAGCCTTGGGCCCTCCCCCAGCCCTGCTGAATCAGAACTGGCATTTGCACAAACTCCTGGGTGACTGTTGGGCACATTACAGTTTGGTCTAAGGAATATCTGGGCTCCCGCTTCCCCATTTCTGAGCTTTGGGCCCCCCTGGCCCCCCTATCCATAGCCCGATAGGGGTTCTTGCGTGGAAATCCCCATCTAATTTTCGGAAGCGCTCTGGCCTGGCAGGGCTTCTGCCCCTGATAGGAGCACATCAGATTCAAACCGGGAATGGGCAGAGGCTCTGACAGCCTCTGTGGCTTTGGCAGCCCTGATCAGGCCCCCTACATTTGTTTGGGAGCGCAGCCCCCCATGAGTCAGCAGGGCCGGCCAGACTACAACAGGGGTGCGGAGGAGGACATCCTCGGCTGGGATGCCGGAGAGCTGGGGATTGCCTTTGAGCAAGGGAAGGGCCTCTGTGCCCAGACAGTCTCCATCTCTATGCAGAAAGGCAAAGGGCTGAAACAGTGGCTGGAATGTTTTGGTTGGAAATAAGAGGGAACTTACTGATTGGGAACAAGCCAGCAAAGGATGTTGAGGGCTCCCACCTCCTTAAATGTGTAGCCATGTTGCAAGAGGTCAGGAGGCAGAGCTGGAAGGGATTCCCAGAGGTTCTCCATCCAGCCTTTCTGCCTTAGACTGTTTTGACATAGGGCAGGTGACTTGTCTAAGGCCACAGAGCAGGCTAGTGACAGTGAGAACCCCAAGCTTCTGACTCGCCATGCCTGGCGCGTTTCTTCATTACAGGTCTCTCTGGAGGCTGGGGATTGACCTTGATGCCCTTTGAGGTGTCCCTCCAGTCTCCCTTTGAAACGGTATAGAGGGCTTGGAGGCATGCGGGTGGGGACGAGGGAGAGGCTGACTTTCTGAGTCCAGCAGCCTTCAGGTGTCTCACTGTGTCCTGGCCCACTCGGTCCCCAAGACCACCGGGAATACCCGTGGAGCAGGGGGGCTGTGAGATAGACACAGCGAGTTGGGAACAGGGCCCCTGGAGACAGAGGGGTCCAGGTAGAGGAAGCAAGGGAAGGCTAAGGGCCTTGACCTCGGTGTAGGGACCACTGCTGCGGTCCTTGGACCAGTTACTTGCATCTGTTTGCCTACCTGCATGGAAGGAAGTGGACCAGATCTGTAATTCTCCATTGGAGCCTCATATTAGAATCACCTAGAGAATTTTTTAAAAATTTGGTGCTGGAAATTCTGATTTGGGAAATCTGGGGTAGGCCTACCCACGGCATTTTTTTTTTCAGCTCTCTAGGTGACTCTGGTGTGTACCTTCGCCCAGGTCTGAAGTGGTGGGGAGCTCGGGCAGGTGCTGCTGGGGAAGGACCTGGGGACGCAAGACAACAAGATTCCATGAAACTTTGAACTGAACGTCCCAGGGGTCCCGCTTCTAGCACTGCATGATGTTCAGTCCCGGATTTCTTAGATCGCAGGATTATAAGGTGTTCCCGTGCTGTGGGAGGAGGCTTCGACACAGGGTGATTCTGACACTTGGCTGTTCTAAATCGTATGATTTTAAGAGTCTGAGGTTCTGTGATCACTCTGTACCCGAACCAGGCGGTTCTGCACTCAGCCCGCTCTCTGGATTTCAACCTGCTGTGACTACTGTCCTTTCAAGTGAAGATCCCCTGCATCTCGGATTCTAACGTATTATTAGACTGACTTTCAAGGATTCTAAGAATCTAAGCTATTATGGTACTAACACTGAAAAAAAAAATTCTAAATTCAGCAACTCTGTGATCTGTCATTTCATCTAGGCAGTTGGCCGCCAGGGCCCGGAGCCTGGCCTTTGTCTCCCCAAGACAAGGTGGTGATTGTGCGAGCTTGGACGCGTGCCCCCTCCCCTGCTTGGCCTGGCTGGCCTCTCTTGGGGGAAGGGGTGGGGGTGGGGAGAGCAGAGACCCCACAGAGCTCTCTGTGCTCCGGTTCCGGCTGTGTCCCCACGGTAGAGGAGTGGAGGGCAGGACGAGTATGAGGGCTTGTCTGATCTGCAGCGGAAAGGCCGGTGGGCGACGCATGTAGCAACATCTCGAGCTCGCTTCATGCGTTGGCCCTGTCTCAAAACTGAGCTGTCATCTCCCAGGGTGTCAGTTTTGGCTCAGGACATTACCGTCTATCCCACCCAAAGCCCAGCCCTAAACACACACATGCACGCACCCTGGTTCCAGGTGGAAAAACTGAGGCCTGGCAGCGGGAGGTGACTTGCCTGAGGGAGCTGGTTGGTGGCCAAGGTCAGCTACTGCCAGGCGCCCTCCGACCAGTCCTCCTTAGGCCTTGCTTTCTGCACAGGATGGACCTTCTGTAGGACCAAGTCAGCCTTTAGGTCCCTCCGAGGTGATGGGGACCCGCCCGGCAGTTCAGGATCACACATTTCTGGCTGGCGGCTCACACACCAGGCCCAGGAGCAGCTCTCCCTGCCCCACATGACCTCCCCTGGCCGTTTCCTGCCTGCCAGGCCACGCCGTCTTCCGTTACACTCCCCTAGGACCGGGGCTGGCATGCACCGGGGCACGTTGGGCTCGGGGACTGGGAGGCAGACGGTGGGCTGGAAGCAGTGGGGTGTGGGGTGGGCGTCCTCACCGTGTCACCTCGAGAAAGCTCCTCTCTGGGGACCGGTGGATCCTTTTTTTATTGGTTAGACGATTAACTGAGATTCTATATAGGAAACCCTGACAGGCTGGGATGGGGCGGAGGCCGGCCTTGTCCATTGCCCGCTCCGCACCCACAGCACCCACCCGGCCCTGGCCCGTTCCTCGTGTTTGCTGAAGGAGATGGAGACTGGGCTTATTTGTATTCCCTGGGCGGGGTGGGCGGTGGTAATTTGGGATTTCAGACACTTCCCTGGGTTTTTACCCGAGGCAAGATAGGGAAGAAAGATTATAGAGGCGGTGGGCATCTGAGCTTTTAGACAGGTGTCCCTGTAACAATGATGAGCACCGCTAGTTCCTGGGTTCCAACTCTGGGCCAAGCACTTTGCATTCATCAGCTCATTAAATCTTCTCGGCTCCCCGCAAAACGCGTCATTCCCCACCCCCCCAGAGTGATGGGAAACCGAGGCTCAGAGAGGTTTGGCAGCTCCCCCCAGGTGCTTGCAGCCAGTCATGGTGCAGGCAGGCCTCGAACCTGGGTCGGAGCCGCATGGCCAGCGCCCTCTTGCACTTTGCACCTGGCTGGCTCAGGAGCTAGACGGCAGCCATCTCCTCCTGCCGCCAGGGCATAGAGAGACATTTTCCAGAACAGGGAAGGGTGGTTGCAGTTTTTCCTTCCTTCAGCATGGTTCCCTCAGTTTTCCAGACAGTCATTTGTGTGATTTTGAGAAGTCCAGAGCTGCCTGTGGCTGGGCCTCCCCCTGATCCACCGAAGCTGGTGGGGATGGGTGTAGAGCAGGGGCTCTGTGCAGCCCCACACTCGGCACCCGTGCACAGAGCGCCGAGTGTGCATGCGGGCACGTCCGCCCCTTGCCGATACGCTGGTACACACGCTCGCACAGGGGCTCACGCTGCTGCCAAGCCCCAGGGAGCCGTGAGGTGGACAGGAAGCTCGGCAGACCGGCCTCCCTTTGGGTCCTGGAGCAGCCTGAAGGGCCGCCGCTGTCCTCCTGACCATTCACTTCCCTGTGGGTTGACTTAAAGTGGAGCTGGCAGGTCATCTTAAGGTGTGTGCCTTTGAGACATTCCTGTGCGTGTTGTTCCTTGTGGGGGTTGCGTGCGCACATGCATGTCTGCAGACCTGTGGCCGCCCAGGGCCCAGCTCGGTGCATGGGCTCAATGGCCCTTTGTGGGCAGAGCAAGGAGGCTTTGCTCCAGACCTTCACATGCCAGCATCTCCTAGGTGCTTCCCGCCACCCCTGCCATCCGGGCCTTTTCGGTTGCTGGGAACGAAGCGAGGGTGGGAGACCGGGACCAGGAAGGAGCACGTGTGGGATGGTGGGCTTCCAGGGGGCTTGTCTCGGGTGCCTGTACCGAGTTACTGCCCCGCCGTCAGGGGGGACGTGCCCTCCGGAGTCAGGTGCAACGGCCTTCTCCTGTGGCGTGGAGGCCCTCCGGAAGCGCTGATGGGGGCCCCAGCCTGGAGAAGCTGGTCCCAGGAGGTGCTCCTTCCAGCCACATCCAGCTCCTTCCCCTTCAAAAGGGCCTTCTCCCTTTTGGGACTCCACACCTCTCCCACTGCCTCCTCCTCCTGAGCTCTGAAGAATCAGTTGTGCTGGGGCTGAGCCGGCAATGGGGAGCATGGGAGTTTCGAGTGTGGCCCTTCCTGCCCTGAGCCCGTGTGCTCACTGGCAGGGGAGTGTGCGTGTCTGCACACATGCGCGTGTGTGTGATAATTAGCACATGGCAGGGTAGCTGAACCCACTTCCACGTCAGCTCTGTGGTGGACCCTGTCCCCAGGGGCATCTTTCACCGGCTCAGGTGACAGGGTTATCGGCAACTCTTCAGGGCGGGCCTCTGGGAAGGAGCCAGGACAGACAGCTGTCATGAGGCTGTCCCATCTACCGCTGTTGCCTGCTGCCCAGGGATGGCCCGTCCCCCTTCCATCTGTCACTGCCAGCCGCAGGGCATCGCCATTGCCCTCCCCTGCCCCCCTCCCTCTGCTCCAAGCACCAGCCAAGAGGGGGTCCCTGGCCAATCCCCATAGCCATGCAGGATGGTTGAGGTCAGACAACCTCAGAGTCATTCTTGACTCCTGGCTGTCCCTCCCCAGGGTGAACCCAAGCCGGGGGGTGGGGGGTGGTAGCAGATCTCTGTCTCCTATCCGTCCTCTCTCCGCTACTCCTCCCCAGACTGGACCAGCAGCTCTTCTCGGCAGCATGGTGCAACACCCCCTCCCTGGCTGGTGTCCTCACATCCAGTCCCAACCCTCATTCAACCCATTCTCCATGCGCAGCCAGAGACCTTCTGGAAATGCCAGGCTCTTCTGGCCAGCCCTGATTTTAAACCCTTCCCTGGTGTCCCATGGCTCCGGGACTACCATCCAGCGCTGCAGTGTAGGCCCAGGAGCCTGTGTGGTCTGGCTCTCCGGAAGCCCCCCTTGCTTCCTGCCCCCCAGCCCTCTCCAGGAGGGGTTCCCCTGCCCTTCGTCTTCATCTGGCCCTGCTCGTTCCCTGTGGCCTCCTCCCCAACCATCCTGGCCCTGTGCTCCCAGAACACAGGGCTCTGTTCCCCAGAGCACGTCTCTTGGTATGGAGATCACTGTTGAAGTGTGGCACTTTTCTCTGTTAATTTGACATGGCTTTACTGAGTGTCTAGTACGTGCCAGGCTCTGTTCCTGGAACTGGGCACATACCATGGTGAACAAGAAGACAGCAGAAGAATGCAGCTCACGCTTTAGTGGGATGTCAGATGGTGAAGAAATGGGTACAGATGGGTGTGCTAGGGGGTTAGGTCAGGTCAACTGGAGTTGTCAGGGACAGCTGCTCTGAGAAAGGGATGGCTTGCTCGAGACAGGTGAAGCAAGGAAGGAGTGATGGGAGAGGTCTGTGGGAAGGACAGGCCTGGCTGAGGGAGCCGTAAGAACGGAGGACCTGAGGTGAGGCAAGGATGTGCGTGGCCCATTCAAGGAAGAGCAGGAGGGCCAGAGTGGCCCTCCTGACAGCTCCAGCTCAGAGGGAGGGCTGGTTGGGAGGGGAGGGGCTGAGGCATAGGAGTGAGCAAGTCCCCAGCCCTGCTCTCCCTTCTCCCACCTCCTCCCCCAGCTGGGCAGCCTTCCTCTAGGGGACATAGATGGGCACTTGTCTTGAGAGCCTCCCCCCTCCCCCCTGCCCTTCTGAACGCTCTCAGTGGGGACAGGAAGTGTCGGGCCTCGCCTCCCAGCTGCCCGGGTGGGATGCCACCGCGCAGGCTGGCCTGCCCAAGGAGGGACAGAGGCCCTATTGAGCTCAGTCTCTGGACCGGCAGGGACAATAGCCACACTGAGGACCAGGAACATCAGCCGGCATGCTTGTCCAGGAAGTCGCCAGGCCGCTGCCCGCCCCCCTCCCCAAGCCTCCCCAACCCCTTCTGACTTTTTCCTCTAGCTACTTTTTTCAGACTGATAGTAAGGTCCAAAATGGTCACTTTGTCCTTCACCTCCTCCCCAGAGGCTCCCTGCTCTGTGCCAGACCCATGCAGGGCCCTGGGATCAGAGAAGAATCCCACACGGTCTCTCTCCCCAGGGAGGGGACAGAGGATGAGACAACAGACGCACGAACCAAGACATCCCACGTACCTCCTGCACAGGGATGTACAGAGCACAGCGGCCCGCAGTGGACAAGGCTGGGTCTACAGGGAGAGCTGGTAGGGAAGGCTTCCTGGAGGAGGAGGAGGAGTTGTAGTTCTAAAGTGCTCCTGCACCCCGGGTCCCGTTTTGAAGGCATGATCGCCGTACGGCATGGCAGGGGCAGACAGGTGTCTTTTACAGGCTCAGAGGTGGAAGGAAGCCATGGTCTCCACCTTGGGACGTGAACTCTGGCTGCTTCTCCAGCCTGCGTGCTGTCCACTTACAGACTGTTTGCAGCAGAAGGGACCTAGGGCAGAAATGCCAACACAAGCCATGGGTGCCCATCACCCCCCAGCCCACGGGCACCTCCCCAGTCACACCCTCCTTGCCCGGAGAATCCTCCTCAGGCCAGTCCTCCGGGAGCAAGGAGCTGGAGTGACACCCAGGATGACCTGCCTGCCCTTCGTGGCTCTCTTCCCCCGCGCTTGCTGACACAAGGGAGACCGCGACCCACGAAGGGAAGGGAATGGTCTCAGGTCACAGAACATGTTGGTGGCGGCTGGGGCCAGGGTTCAGCTTTCCAGTGTGAGGCTTCAGAGGCTGGGACAGATCCCACCCCCCCCACCCCCACCGCCCGTGAAGAAGAGACCCCGCCGGTCCGCAGTGGCCCCTCACTGCTTCAGAAGTGTAATATTGAATGAGATGCTTGGGTTTTTCTTTCCAACCTGACTGTAAGCTTCTGGGGGCCGGGGTTCTGTCCATCCCACTGGGCACCCCGCTCCAGTGGCTCGTAGGTAGTTGGCACTCGGTACATGAAGTGTTGAGGCCATGAGTGGGAGACCCTGTGGCAGGAGGGGTAAACGCACACAGCGGCCACGCCTCAGTCCCTTCCCCACTCCAGGCCTGGTTGTTTGGTCCCCACTGGCCTGCGGAGGACTAGTGGGACCTCCAGGGGCATCACGGGCCCAGCTATGAAGCCAGTCACGTACCTGCCGGGACATGGTAAGCCATCAGCCCGGTCGGGGTGGTACTTGAGCTTCCTGTGGGGAAACTGAGACCCAGAGAGCCACAGTAGTGAGCTGGCAGGGGAGTCTTGCAACCTGGGCAGGGAGCTGAGCCAGAATCTCCTGACTTCTGGGCACCCGACCTGGCTACGAGCCCCCACCTCTGTACCTCAGAGACTGACTTTTCCTGATAGCCGGGCCCCTCGGGAGCTGTGCGTGCCAGTGCCAAGGCAAACAGCAGTGGCGGGGGTTGGTGGGGGGAGTGCCTGTAGGCCCTGAGTTCCTTTGCTCTCCTGAACAGACAGGGCCAGAGCCCCAAGCAGCCAGGCCCCCTGCTCCCTTCATTGTTCCCCGTGATGGTTTCCAGATGCTGAGGAGTCACAGGTTTGGGGCTGAGCCAGGAGAGCCAGGCCAGCCCTCCCCCAGCACCCCGCCGCCACCTCCACCAGCGCCAGTCCTGCTTTCAAAGAGATAGCCCTTCCTCCCACCGCAGGCTGTCGCCCCGCTCCGGCCCGGCAGACTCACTGTCCCGCCGTCAGCCCACCTCCTGGGGTGGGAGCCCTGTATTCCGCTCCTGGCTCTGACCCTCACTTGCTGTATGGCTGGGGCTACTCATTTGCCTTCTGGGTGCCTCAGTTTCCAGGGTGCAGAATGGGCATGTGGGGTGGGGGTGGGGCAGAGAAGACAGAGTCTGAGCGACACACTTACTTTAACAGACTGTTATCAATATCATCTAGAGCAATGGTTCGCACAGTGCGTCCCTGGGCTGGCAGCACCAGCAGCACCAGGAGCTTGTGAGAGATGCAGAAACTCAGGCCCATCCCAGACCTACTGGTTCCAAAACTGTAGGGATGGGACCAGCAGCCTATATTATAGCGAACCCCCACCCCCACCCCGCCGCCCCACCAGATGTTTCGGATGCAGGCCCAAGCCCAAGAAACAACCTGTACTCTAGGATTAGGAGCGTGTGGATCTCGAGTCAGGGAAATGGAATGCAGACTTCTCAGCTGTGTGGCTCTGGAAATGAGCCTTAGTTCCCTGGTAAGGAAAATGGGTCGATATTCCTCCCACGGTGCTGATTAAGTGAGACACTGAGCACCGGTCAGCCAGGTTCCCACACCACTCTTCTGGCAAAGACACTCGTGAGGGCAGGGTCGTCTGTCTGGCTCATGCTGCCACGTCAGTACTCTAAAGGATCTGGCTCAGAAGCCCAGTGGAGGGGTCTGCGCCCAGGCTCTTGGGGGCAAGGGCACTGCTTACTCTCATAGGTATGAAGTAGGCCCTCATGCCACCCGAGGGGTCGTGGCCCAGAGTGACAAGATGAGCGTCCCCGGGTTGCAGAGACCAGAAGGGTCCCTGCAGGCAGGAGTGGGCAAGGAAAGTGGGCAAGGAAGCTTCCTCTGGATCGGGTGGGGAGACAAGGTAGGCCGGACAGAAAGACTGGTGTGCACAGAGGGGAATGTGAGAACGAGTACCGCTAGCCAGGACCCTCCACCCCGCTCCAGTGATGGGCACACACTCTCTTTCCTCATGTGCAGCTGCCATGGGCAAGGGCAAGGACACCTCCCCAAATCAGAGTGGAGACCCTCTGGGAGGCACGTGGTGTCGTGGGAGTCAGCCAGGCCTGGGTTTGGATCTACTGCTTCCTGGCTGTGTGACATCAGGCAAATCTCCCCACCTCTCTGTGCCTTGGATCCCTCACCTGTAGGGATGAGAGTGAAGAGGGAATGGCTGATGGAGGTTACACCGCACACAGGCAGGACCCGTGAGGGTTTTATGGCGGGGACCCTGGGGCCCAGGGAGGGGAATGGAGCGTCTGGGGGCATGAAGCAGAGCTCCTCCGGAGCCATGCTGCGTTGAGCACTCTTGCCATGGGGACAGCGGGGAAGGGATGGTTTTGCAGGTGTGTGTAGTCCACGGGTGAAGAAGTGAGGTCCGCAGCAGTCTGGGCTATGGAGGTGAGAAGTGGGAGGCTTCTGCCTCCTCGTGAACCATAAGGGCAGCTCCTCCGCTGCTAGGTCCCACCCCGAAGGGAAAGAGCACAGGTAGGTTTGTGCTGTGGCAGTGGCCATGAGAGGCCCCCATATGCATCACGTGTCCGTATGCACACCCACCCTCCTGCCCACAGCCTGTTCTCTGGTTTCCATCCGACACTGTGGAACCACAGGAAAAGCTACCTGGGCTGGCCCATGGGAGCCTCTGAACCTCTGGCCCTGCCCAAACACAGTTGCCACAGGTGGCCTTGAAACCAGGCCGTGGCCTTCAGGACCTCACCTGGCAATGAGGGAATTGGACAACAACCAACAAGACTAGAGTTCAAGGCCTGCATTTTACTTGCTTGGATGGCCTTGGACAGGTGACTAAACCTCTCTGGGCCTCTGTTTCTTCATCTGGAAATGGGGGTCACAATGAAGCCTCCTGCAGGCCAGGAATGTGGCCAGTGCTGGTGGGCAGTGGACGTTCAGCACAGTCCTTTCCTGTCTGCGGTGGCTGTGGTCTCCTGAGCGACTCAGGCTCCAGCACTCACCCGTGGAAGGTTCTCAGAGGTGGACAGCTTGCTTCTCTTTCCACCCCTCCGAGGCCTGAGGAGATCGAAGCCCAGAGAGAGGAGGGACTGGTGTGAGGGCAGAGCCCAGGCTGGAGGTCGGGCCTGCAGCCTCCCTCCAGGCAGCCGTGGGAGCCCCAGCACTGGCTCTTGCCAGAGTGGCCCCAAACTGCTGACTTCAGCGTTTTACCGGCCAGGGCAGATCAGATTTCTTTTCTGGCTCTGGGCCACCCTCCACACCCTTCCCCCATCGCTATTTTGAGCTGAGTTCCCCTGTCCCCTCTTCCTAAGGCTTTGGCCCTTGTACCAAAGCCTCATCCCAGGTGAAGATCACCACTAGGTACCCTACTGTAACCTTCCTGTCCCCAGCAGGGCCCCTAGGATTAGCGCAGAGCTTTCCTCCAGCAGGTGGGGCTGGGCTGGTCACATGTGGCCTGGCCTGGCCAGGGACGGCCTCAGATGTGGAGCTGGGGACCAGCCAGCCTGGGGAAACAGCGTTGCCGGCCCGAGGTGGCCCTCCAGAGTGGTCAGTGCAGCCCAGGAGGGGTGTCCTGTGAGCGGAAGAGCCCACCCCGGGGCCCAGCATTGCCCCCTCCCGCCAGCAGCCCTGGTCCGCACACTTCACCCATCGTGGGCACTGCCCGTGCCCGTGTGCCCTTAGAGCCCACGTGCTCCGAGCCCCGCCCGGGACTCCGAGGGAAGCAGGAGATACAGAGGGCTCCCTGTCCCCACCGCACACATACGGACGGGTGGGGAACAAGAAGACAGCAATGGTTAAATTCGGGATGCGGCCTCCGGCACGCTGTATCATCTCCGGCATGCTGGAGGCAGGGTCAGGGCAGGACACGACCCGCAGCCAAGCGAGTGGTGCAGACCACACAGTCCCCTGGGAGTTTGGGGAGCTGGGGCCTTCACTGGGGGAGGCGGTAGGAGGGTTCTCAACTAGCGCAGGAGCCTGGGACTCAGAACTGAGTCCTCAGGGAGGGCAGTTCACTCTGTCTGGGATGGGGGAGGCCAGAGGGCGTGGCCTTTGAGCTTGGCCTTGAAGGATGCAGGGGCATTCCCCAGGTAGAGAAATGTTTAGGGCATCCGAAACAGCAAGAGCAGAGGCCTGGGGCCGGGGTGGGGGTGGGGAGGAGGACACAGCACTTACAGATAATGATTTTGCTGTCCTTGAGTGTAGGTTTTGTAGGAGGGGGACTAGCTAGCGGGCACTAAGGTGAGAAGGTCATCTGGGCCCCGTGGGGAAGGGACTCAAATGCCTAAGGTGTTTTTGCCTCAGTCCTGCAGTTGGGGGTGGGGCGGGGGGCTGTCTGAGGCAGCTGTGCTCATTAAAATCTACTGGGGAGGCTGCCCTGCTGACACCAGGTTGTGTCTGAAGCGGGGGAAGGGGGCACAGTCAGACGGGCCACCCAAACGGGGATGTGCAGGGACCGGGAGGCCTACTCGGAACCAGCGGTTTTCAGACTCAGTAGCATCCAGCTATGGGCCGACCGCAGGCTGGTTGCGAATCTTCTATCCATCTCCTGCAGTGGCCGCGGTGTGGGCGCGGTGTGGGCCGCCGTTCTCTGCAGGCGCACGAGGGGAGGAAAATCTACATCTTTTGCAATCGCTATGATTCGGATGTTTTTCACCCCTTCGGACTGGCCCCTCTTCCCCTCCCCGCCCCTGAGTTCTGATCCATGCGGTTTGCTAGTGGAGGAAGGCCAGAAGCAGGAAACAGATAACTCAGGGAGGGGTTGTTCATGTGATTCAAAAGTCTTTGCTTTCCAAAAAGTTTAGCCCTGAAAGGCTTCACATTGCCTGGCCTCGGGGTGGGGTTGGAGAGAGGGGTTTCTGCCCTGCTGTCACCAGGGCTCCCTGGGGCACAGGCACGGAGCTAGAGGCATGTGGGGGTGTGGGCGGGGTGCCTGGAGGGGCTCCTTGGTCTCTGTGTGTCCGTTTCCGCTTTCCCTTGTAGCTCGCTTCCCGCCTTCTCTAACCTCGTCCTGTCACTCCCTGGTCCTCCTTTCCCAGACTGCCCTGTCCTGCTGCCCTGTCCCGAACAGGGGCTCTTGGCTCCCACCCTACCTCACCCTCCCTGTCCTTTGTAACTGATGTCTCTGCCTCCCCTTGCCCTGCCTCTCTCTGCCTACCCACCGCCCCCCTCCCCCGCCTTGATTTCCCCTCTTTCTCGGCTCTTCCCTCCTCTCCACACCCCCACTCCGTGCCCCCTCCCCAGGGTTTTCCTGAGACCTTTTCCTGGCACTGTGAAAGCTTCCATTGTTCCCGGCACTTTGACAAACCCTAGTGTTGTGGAATCAGGATGGCATTTTTGCTGCGGCTTTGGGCTGGGAACGGGGCGGGAGGGGTGACAGGAGGCTGGGCTTTCTGGGCCCATGCTGGGCTGCGGCAGGAACCCAGAAAAGGGGAGGGGGCTGGAGGAGGTGGCCAGGACGCTTGTGCTCAGACAAGGGGGCCCTTGAGGCTCCAGAGGAAACCCAGGGTGGCCTCTTGGAGCGTCCTTCCTCCCTCCCAGCAGCCTGCAGGCCGCCAGGCCCAGCCCACCTGTCCCTCTGATTCCTGCTTCCTCTGGGGCCTCCGTGGACCCTGCAGCTGCGTGGACCAGGCTGCAGACACCGAGGCGGCCCTCCTGCCTGCCTCCATGGGCCATGTGTGTGGACATGTGAGTGTGGGAGTCTTTGGAGGGTCCCCAAAGCAGGGAAGGAAAAGAGTGGGTCTCAGCACGGGACAGACTTGAGCCCAGAACCTGGCACCACTGCCTACTAATTATGTCACTTAGGACAAAGTCACTGCCCCTTTCCAAGCCTCAGTTTCCTTTTCTGTCATTAGGGTTAAGAGTCCTGATTTTGTAGGGCTGTTGCATCGATTAGAGATCATCTCAAGTGTCACGCACGGGCTCCATGCCTGTCACCTGGGAGGATGATGTGTAGACTCTGCCTGAGGATATGGGTCCAAGAGTGTTTCTACAGGTGTGAGTCTCACTTGGGCCAGAGCTAGAAGTGTGTGGTTGACCGTGTCCGTGACTGGTGTAGGCCGCAGTTGGAGAACGGGTCACGGGACTGAGCCCTTTGGAAGGCCTCACTGTGAGAACATTCCTCATCTGTCTTCCCGGAATATTCACCCGGCCTGGTGCAGACTAGGTAGTCCATAGCTGTTAGTTGAATGAATGAGTGATTGAGGCAGGGTCCAGGGGCTGAGGTCAGAGGTGGGATCATGTTCCTAGAAACAGGCTTGTGCTCTGGTTTTCTCATAGCTATTCCGTGGAGAGGCTGTGCACAAGGAGGGAAGGGTTGCTTTGGAGCTAGCAGATTGGGTTCAAGTCTTGACTCCATAGCTGTGGGACCTGGGACCTGTTGTTTGGCCTCTCTGGGCCTCAGTTTGTTCTTCTGTCAAATGGGGAGGCTGTGGTTGGGAAGGGGCTGGCACATAGTAGGTGCTCATTAAATGTCGGTGTCCCAGATCCTCCCGAACAGCCCCCTCGCTTGCAGGCGAAAAAACTGGTGATGAGCGTCAGAGAGCAAGGGCCCAAACCTGGACCTCTGGCCACAGCCCCTGTTCAACCCACGTGGGCCCACACAGCAGGGAGGGCAAAAGGGTAAGCCTGAGGAAGGGGGGGTCGGAAGGGAGCATCCAGAAGCGGGACAGTGCCTCTTCCAGGAAGGACCCCTAACATCCAGAAAGAGTCCCCAGAACCCTCTTGAACTATCCAGGAAGGGCCAGCACAGCCGCACAAATGGTCCTGGGACTATGACAGGGCCTCCTTGTGGAAGGGCATCTCAAACCCCCTAAACCCAGGGCTCTTCCTCTCTTGACTTTGGGCCCAGAGCTCCTCAGGCACCCGGCTGCAGGAGAGCAGGCAGACAGGGTGGGATGGGGAGCCGGCAAGGAGCCCATCTGGTCCTTATTTCCTTCCCCTTCTGCTCCCGGCTGCGGCCTTTGCCTCTCCACTTAACGCACCGTGGGCTGGACTCGCGCCCCACAGCAGACAGGGGAGCGGGAGTGGGGCTGCCAAGACGCACGTTGACTTACGGGCCCCAGAGAGAAAAGTGACCCTGTCCAGCAGGTCCAGCAGTCAGTGCCACTCTCATTCTGGACATGGGGAATCTGAGGCCCAGCGAGGGGAAGGGAGGCCCCCAAGGGCACCCAGCATGCCAGGACCCGTGTGTGACGGTACCAGCGGATCCCTGTTTCTCCGGGTTGTGGCCGGGTGGGTTTCTCATCTTTGTACCAGCCTGGCAGGGCAGTGGAGAGAGTGGGCTTGAGTCGGGGGCCTTGGTTCAAATCCAGACTCTTCCTTTTGCTGGCAATGTGGCCTTGGGCAAGTCCTTTCAACCTCTTTTTGCCTCAATGTTCTTTTCTGAAGACTGGGACAGACCAGGCCTAGCGCACGAGGCGGTGGTGTTTGTAAGAATACCAAGAGAGCCTGGCCCTGGCAAGACCTGTGGGGAGTGTGGCCATTCCTCCGTCGCAGAGCTTGGCGGGCCGCAGGCTGCCCTCCCAGGCAGGCGGGGGTGGTGTGGCCAGGGTTGGGGTGTGGCTGGGGGGCACAGCCAGAACCCTAGATCCCGAGAGCAGAGGCCGTGTATCCTGGGGCAGAACCTGGCATGGAGTCCTGACATGACATGAGCCTCCGCAGTCCCACCCTGCTGACCTCTCTGGGGCACTGGGTTCCCGGGATTCTCTGCCACAAGTTACCAAGGTGACAATGTCCTCCTGCTGCCAAAGGGACACTATCTAAAAAGGGGCCGAGGGAAGAGCGAGCTTCACCCTCAAGGCTTACTCTGGGTGGGACTCCAGGAAGCAGGGGCAGGGAAATTGACTGGCAGAATGACTAGCCAAGCTCTTATGTCATGTGACAGGTGTGGATACTTCCCAGCTGTCCTCAGTTGAGGGAGCCGGTAGGATCTAGGAGGTGGGAAGTCTGCTCCGTGGCTGGGGGCAGGGCAACTCTTCCAACAGGACGACCAGCATCCAGAGGTCGGCCAGTGTCCAGGACGCGGGCCCCAGTGGATGCACCTGCGGGGGCAAAGCGAGGGCAAGTATGGACAGAGTTGCCATCTCCATGGGTTGCCACCTCCGTGGGAAAGCATGGGGCGCCCCCTCGTGGGCAGAAGGTGCTGGCAGGCCAGGGAGTTGGCTGATGAGCTGTCATCATCCTCTCCATCAAAGTCATACCTACTCCTTAAAGACAATTCATTAATTAGAATAAAGAATTCTGTCTCCTAAAGGCAACCTCTGAACACTTCTGACCTTTTTCCTTACAGCCTTTTTCATGCCCACTTTTCCTTTTTACGGTTTTACTTTAGGGAGTCGTTTATAGCCTATCACTTGTCCTGCTTTCCTTATAAACATTTCCCAAACCCTTAAAAAAATTCCTCATGAGTATTTTAATGGTTCACTGTCACTCATCCAATGAGTGTAACATCACTGAGGGGGCCAGAGCACTGGTGTTGGTATTTAGACCGTTCTAGTTTTGCACGTCATAAACCATGCTGTGATGAACATTTTTTTTTTAAGATTTTATTTATTTATTTGACAGAGATCACAAGTAGTCAGAGAGGCAGGCAGAGAGAGAGGAGGAAGCAGGCTCCCCACTGAGCAGAGAGCCCGATGCAGGGCTCGATCCCAGGACCCTGGGATCATGACCTGAGCCGAAGGCAGAGGCTTTAACCCACTGAGCCACCCAGGCGCCCCCGTGATGAACATTCTTGAACACCCTGTTGGTCCCCATCTCTGATCAGTTCCTTAGGATGGTTGCCCGGAAATAGATTTGCTGGGGGAATGGACATTTCTAAAAAGTGTAAAGGCTTGTTGCCTAGTTGTGCTCTAAGAATCTAGTAGGAAATACACCTGTTCAGCCCTACCCCCAGCAATGTGTGAGAGGACCCCCTCTCCACACCTGCAGGTCGACTTTCCTCAGCAAGAGCTGGAGTACTACAGAGGGGGAGGTGCCCTCAGAATAACCTGACCAAGACAGAGGCCTCCTCGGCAGCCTTCCTGATAGTTATTTACCCAGCCCCCTGCTTGCATACCCCCAGTGACAGGGAGCTCACCATCTTACAATCAACCCTAAGAAATCTCATGAGCTGTTGGGAAAAAAACATGGAGCCATTCTGAGAAAGTGCCCAGATCAGATCAGCATCATCCGCCTCTCTTCCCAGGCTTCCCTGGATGACTCCTCCCACAACCCGCCCAGCTTTGCTCTTGTGGCTCCTTGGCCCAACTCCTCTCCCCTCCCCCACAGCAGCCGCCACCATCCACTTCCCAGGCTGCCCAGTGCAGGGATTCTAGCTGTGGTATGGACGTCTGAGGATCCATCCCCATCTCTCAGCTCAGTCCGTGGCCTGCTGTGTGTCCTTGAGCAAGTTGCCTTGCCTCTCTGGCCTCCAGAGGTCCTGTCTGTGCTACGAGGGGTGGTGTCTTTGTGCCACTGAGTTTTGCCCGGGTTGCTGGCTGATGTGATTCCCCAGAGGGGTACGTGGCAGGGGCCCGGGTCAAGAGAGCAGGTCAGACCTGGCACCCTTCCCAGGCAGGGCGGGCGGCGGCCCCTGCAGCACTGGGCACTCAGCGTCTGTTTCATGTTGAAGTTTATGAGAAGAGGCTGGCCTTTCTGGGAGGAGGCAGGGGGAAAGTGTGGGGGGTAGAGGAGCCTTTGTTCCGTCAAAAATTCCTCCTCCCTTTGGCCCTGCCTTCCTCTGTAAGCATAAACAGTGTTGGGATAAGTCCTTCCAGGAAGCGGCTTCTCGCTGTTGGGCTGAGAGAGCAGCCCGCTGGCCCGTCTTTCCCTCCCTGCATCATCTGCCTCTTCACCCCTGCCCTGCGGGTCACTTCTCCCCTCTGCCCGCAGGAGTGCAAAGCCACCAGGCTGGGCTGAGCAGAGGGGCTGGGGGTTTCAGCTTCGTGGTGGGGATCACTTAAGGGTGACAGACAGCAAAAGGAAGCCCAGGGTAGCCTTGTGGCAAAGCCTCGCACGCCGGAAGCTGGAAGCTCTTCGGCAAGTCCTGCCCCTGCCCCATGCCTCCGTTTCACCATCTGTTAAATGGGTTGATGATATTCCTTACCCCCACAGGATTATGGGAAGAGCTGAGTGGGAGCCTGACAGGCCATGGTGGTGCCTCATAAGCATCTGCCCTCGCTCTTCCCTCTGTTCTCTGCTAGCAGCCCCCTGCAGAGCTTCCGTGGCCTTCCTCTCTCTTTCTTGGTTCCTTTCTGAAAATTCTAGAAGGTGAAGACACCTAACGCAGTCCGGTTTTTTGCCTGCCACCTCCCCCGCCCCCGGGGATAGCAAGCCCACCTTCCACCCAGACCCCCTCCCATCTTCGGAGCTTTCCTCCCGTGATTTCCACCTCCTGATCTCAGCCCCAGCCTCTGCCTCACCCAGAACCATGAATGCCTCCCACCCTTCCAGCCGCGCTGAAGGGCGGGCCCCTCCCATCCTCCCATCCTCCCATCCTCCCATCCTCCCATCCTCTCGGGTTTCCAGATGAGGAAACCAAGGCACAGAGAGGTTGAGTAACTGACGGAGGGTCCCCCAGATTGTCCCGGGCAGAGGCGGAAGGCCGTCACCAGCATCTGGCTGTGACTTCTGGGCTGTGGGTCACGTCCCAAGCACAGGGGTGTCAGAGCGGCGCCCTCCCAGGGTGGGGATGGTGTGCTGAGGACCTCTGGTCCTGTAGGAGGCTGGGGCCCCCGTCCCTGGGCCCTGCCCAGCAGTTCACACTCCCTGATGGACGGCTCCAGAACAGCTGGTTTTCTAATTACACCGTGTAGTGTTGCTTCCCGACCCTCCCCTCACTCCTGCCTCTCATCTGCCGGCTTCTGTTTCTGGTGCACACTCTATATCATCTTTTTCGTGTGGGTTTTCTTCCTGCTCGTCTCTGAAGCAGAAACCCTTTGGGAACCAAATTGCCGACCCTGCCAGGGATCGTCATCCTTCACTAGGCTGGGTACCCCCTCCCTCTGACCCATGCCCGCACCCCCCCTACCTCCCTTTGCCCCAGCTGCAGGGCCTATCCGTTTCGGAATCAAGCAGTCCCCTTTCAGTCAAGGGGTGTCAAATCCTAACCCCTGGTGGGTCACCCCAGGCCTACCCATCATTCCCTTTTGAGTGGAGGTGCCTTGGAGAATGGAGACACTAGGGAAAGAGTTCACGTAGTACTTCTTTCAGGATTCTGAGGAAGGGGAGCCACAGAAGCTAGAGTGGCTTAGATGTTGACATTCCAGGCACCAGGTAGGAAAGGTAGCCCTGGGAGGGATTAGAGGGCTCACCGCACACCCACTAGCTTCGTACCAGCAGAGCTCAAAGTGCCTTCCGAGGCATAAGTTGACTCCTGTACTGCAGTATGCCTGGAGCCTGGATGCCGAGGGCTCCCCTTGGCATGACCAGCCTCTCTCCCCGACCTGCCAGTGCCGAGAGCCAGCCCCGTCTTAGCGCTCAGACCCAACCTCCTCCCCAGGATATCATGGCTGCCAGGAAGGCCAAGAAGGATCCAAAAGACATTCGGCCGCAGGCCCAAGAGATCAGGGCAATATTCTTGTCACTTTCTAGATTTAGATTCACATACTCAGCACATATGTCCCTTTTTAGTATTTTGCTTGAAATTCTAGTAGGCTGTCACCAAGTGGTGGTACTGGCTCCTGGGAATAAGACATGATTCCCAGAGGTAGCAATGATCACTTGTATGCTGCTATTGTTCTGTGTTCGTAAATCGTAATAATAACTAACACCGCTGTTTTATGTATCGGGCACTGTCTAAGGGTTTCCTGTGTATTATCTCAGTTAGTCCTCAGAACAGCCTTATGGTAGTTCCTGTCATTATCCTTGTGAAGTAACTTGCCCAAGATCACAAAGCTAGGATTGGGATCCAAAGTCTGTGTGCTTAACCTTTATGCACTCCTTCGTAAATGGGCAACTACCCAGAGGAACATTACTGTAGAAACAGATCACCTCGTAGTAAGCATGACACATGGGTTCCCGGGGGCTCTTGTTACAATGCAGATTCTAATTCAGTAGATGTAAGGTGAGGCCTGAGAGTCTGCATTTCTAACAAGCTCCCGGGGAATGCCGTGGACACAGTCTAGGACCCACACTTTGAAGAGTGCTGGCGTAGAACCTGTGTTTAAGCCTATCTCAGACCTGGAGCGTGCAAGCCCGGAAGATACGATGTCAGTGCAGGGAGCTGCTGGTCGGAATGGAGAGGACCCTCCTTGGCCGCAACTGATGGTCACCACCGAGATTTCTGGACCAATGTGGTCATAGATCTAGGTGACATCCTCCATCTTCAAACACTGGGGTAACGAATCCAACTTTATAAAACACCATGCTGCTCGTACACAAGTTTTCATAGCAGTATTATTCATAATAGCCAAAGATTTAGAAACAACCCACATGCCTATCATCTGATGAACAAGTAAATAAAACATGGCATAGCCATATGATGAGATATCATTTGGCAACAAAATGGAATAAAGTACTGGTAGGTGATACTACCTGGATGGAGCTTAAAAGCATTACACGGGGGGCGCCTGGGTGGCTCAGTGGGTTGGGCCTCTGCCTTCGGCTCAGGTCATGATCTCAGGGTCCTGGGATCGAGCCCCGCATCGGGCTCTCTGCTCAGCAGGGAGCCTGCTGCCCCCGCCCCCCCGCCTGCCTCTCTGCCTACTTGTGATCTCTGTCAAATAAATAAATAAAATCTTAAAAAAAAAAAAAAGCATTACATGGACAGAAGCCAGGCCCCACAGGACAATTATTGTACGACTCTTCTGGATGGACTAGTTACAACAGGGAAATCTATAGCCTGGTGGCTGCCCAGGGCTGGGGAAGGTGAGACGGTGGAGGTAGTCTGTCGAGTGACTGTTAATGGATACAGGGTTTCTTTCGGGGGAGTATGACAGAATGTTCTAAACTTTGCTTGTAGTGATGGTTGTTAGACTTGGTGAGTATCCTGAAACCCATTGAATTGTATACCTTACACGGGTGAAATGTGGGGTGTATGAGTCCTATCTCGCTAAAGCTGTTTAAAACAAAAAGGAAAAAAACACCATGCAGGAGAGAACCAGTCTCTTCAATAGATAAAGTGCAGTTACAAATCAACAAGAAAAATAACAAACCCCAGCAGAAAAAAAGATCACCAAGGACATACACCAAGACTCAACAAAGGAAACACGACGGTTCTTAAATGTGTGGGGAATTCTCTGTTGTTCATGATAAAAGACATACACATCAAAGCCACTCTGAGAAGATTCTCTACCTCTTAGATGGGCGACGGCAGAAACTTCCAGCAAGGAGATAGGACGTTAAGTTGGTGCCCCTGCATTGTGGTGCAGCAGAAGCTGGGACTAACTTGTCATTACCTTCCACAATTGAAAGTGCACATACCCCGCAGTTTTCCTTCCGAGCATCTGTCCCGCAAATGTCCTCTCCCGTGTGCAAAATGTGACACCTGCCCCCCACACACCCACACAATTGTTCATCATAGGGTTGTCTGTACACCAACCCAGAAGCTCTGTAATGGCACCGGGCAGACCCTGGAGCTCCTAGAGACTCCACACTGGTACAGCCATTAAACACGAGTCAGTAGGACTGTGTGTCCTGATTCGGGGAGAAGATATACCATTACGTATCTTATAATAATAATAATAATATGCCTGAGCTAGATTATGAAGTGAAACAGGGAAGGCACAGAACCAATGCCTGGTGGGCCCATGGAGCGAGGGACAAGGATGCATGTGTGTCTGTGTGTGCTGCGTGTGTCTGTAAATGCAGAGCCCACCTCCGGGCTGGTGGGAAGGAAAGGAAGGTGGCCTCCAGGAGGGGAGCCGGTGGCCAGGCCCCGGGGGAGGGGAGACACCCCTTCACTGTACCCCAGATTGCATACTTGTGCCCCTGTTGTCTCACCAACGACCATGCAGACCACACCTCCGGAGGGGACAGGGCATGCCAGAGATCACCTGTGTGCAGGTGCATGGGACTGCTAGCTGCCTTTTTATGCTGTGAGTCAGAGAAGTCATTCCTGGCCATGGTCTCATACTTTGTTCCCTGAAATCTAGAAAAGATGTGAATCACCCACCACCTCCTGTTCTCTGACTCCCTGTGTGGGTCTCCTAGCCTTGGGATTCCCGTGTGTGTGTGTGTGTGTGCACGCGCGCTCTGGGGGTGGCCTTGGCATTCTCTGGGTGGGGGTGAAAAGTGCCTTACCCCCTACCTGTGGGGATCCTGTAGGGGCGTCATTTTGGCCTGGTGGGCCCCAATGCCCTGTGTTTGCTTCCTGTCCTCTAGGCACGCCCCAAAGGCGAGGGTCTGACCCCGTACCAGGGCAAAAAGCGCTGTTTCGGCGAGTACAAGTGTCCTAAGTGCAAGAGAAAATGGATGAGCGGGAACTCGTGGGCCAACATGGGGCAGGAGTGCATTAAGTGCCACATCAACGTGTATCCGCATAAGCAGGTGAGCGGGGCGGGGCCGGGGGCGGGGAAGTGGGGGCCAGAGGGGCTCTCATGAGGGCCTGGGGGCTGACCTGGATTGTTATTGGGCCTCAGCTTACACCTGCATGTGACAAGGATGAGACCAAATCTCTCCAAGCTGGCCCTTTGTCGATCTCCTCTGAAATGGGAGTGAGAGAGCACCACTTCTCTGGGAAGGGAAGGAGGTTAAAGGGGTGAATTCAGCAAGACCCTGAGACTGCAGACCCAGGTGATTTCTGAAACTAACGAGCTCGGGGTGCTGCTGCAGTCTGAGTGGGAATGCGGGGGCAACAGCGTGCTGCAGAAAACACGTCTCCTTCGTTTGTTCGCCCGCAGCTCCAGTGTTCCAGGCACCATGCTTGGGGCTGGTGGCCAAGGTGTACATGGGCACGTTGGGGGGGGGGGGGGTGACAGACGTGGTGAGGCAGCTCATCCTCCCAGGGAGGATCCACTCACTGCAGGCTGCAAAGAGGAGGTCTGTTTACTCTGGGACCCGAAGGATGGGAGGAAGCCAGACCTGTCACAAGTGGGGGACAGCAATCTCAAGAAGACAGCAGGTGCAAATGCCCTGTGGCCTTATGGACTTCGATGCTCAAGGCCCAAACCTCAGTGAAGTATCAGGAGAACTGAACAAGAGGAATGGGGTGGGAAGCTGAATGGGGTGCTTCCCAGCCTTGGGGGCCGCTCAAAACCCACAAGCAACAGAGCTTTCAGCTTTATTTTGAGATGACTCTTCTGATGTATACAGAGACTAGTCGTGGTACAGCTGGGTGATCAAAAGTGAGGAGACCAGTGGAAAAGTCATGGCTATAGTCCCATGCATGCTGGGAAGAGGGGTGGCCTTGGACCTGGATCAGACGCAAAGTGTCCCTGGGTTGGATGTGGAAGGTGAGGGAGGGACAGGAACCCACGAGAACGGTCATCAACCTGAGTTGATGGAAGTGGGCTTACTGGGGTGGGCAACCTGGGCCGTAGGCAGGCCAGGGTAAGACCCAGGTGTCCCAGATAAAACCAAGAGTTCTCTGATACACATGTTACATTTGAGATGTGTCTGGAAATCTAAGTCAAAATGGCAAGAAGGCAGTTGGATTTGTTATGTTGAAGCTCATATGAGAAGTCAAGGTGACTCCTACATACTTGGGTGTCATTGACCTTAAGGTATTCAGGAAGTGGATGAGATTTCCTGCAGAATGTAGACAAAGTGGAGACAGAACTCCCCAGCTTATGTGTTGCCGAATCCCAGCACTGAGGGGTCAGATGGAGGAGAAGTCCATCAAGGAGGAGGAGAACGAGGAGTGCAGAGTTCTGGGGTCGGGGCGTCCCATCTGAGGGGACAGGTGAGGCTCGTGCAGAGATGTCAGGGATCATGGCCATGGAGAAGTGCCTTGGGGATTTGGCACTAAGGAGGTGGGCCTCAAACTTCCTGGGGCACCACTTTGGCCTGGAGACCTTGTTGAACTGCAGCTTGGGTCTGCGAACCCAGAAGCCGATGCCCTGCAGGTCAGGCATAAGGGCGGAGTGGGGATGTGGATTCACAGCGACCCGCTGGCTGGGGCAGTGGCCTCGGAGCCATGACGGGGGAGGGAGGTGTTGGTGGGGCTGGGCTGCAGCGGGAATACCTTCTCTGGCCACTCCCTCGAGGGGGTCTGACTGTAGAGAGCAGCAGAGCGATGGGGCAGTCGCTGCGGTAACACACATGGCATTGAGGCAGGTGTGATGGAGATGGGAAGAGCTCAAGTGTGTTACAGGCAAAGGAGAAGGAGCTAGAAAGAGGGAAAAGGTTGATGATGCAGGGACAGGAGGGCGATGCCTTACCATGGGCACAGGAGGGAGGGACGTGGGGGGTGGTTAGGGAGGTTGGTGGGTTTGATGGTGCAGAGAAGAGGGGCTTCCCTTCCAAGGCTTCTGTCTTCTCAGAGAAACGGGACGGGAGGTTTTCAACTAGATGTGAAGGTGAGGAGGGGTGGGGTGGCCTTGGGGAAGGACGAAGGAGGAAGTGGGCTTCCCAGAGAGATCGAGCTGTGTCCCCAGCTTGGGAAGGTGTGAGGTTGTAACTATCACCAGCGCTGTGACTTGCTCCAGTGGGGGCCACGGGGCAGGGGCAGGAGCAGGCCAGAGTCTGTGGACAGCGGCACAGGGCAGAGGTTCACCAGGACTGCAGTTCTGAGGGTAGAAGGCTGCAGAGTTGGTGTGTTTGCAGAAGTATGATGGTGCGTGATCCTGGGGAGCCAGGGGGGCCCTGATGGACAGGGAGGTCAGGGGGGCTGCCCAGCACAGAGAGCAGTGTTCTGAAGAAGACCAAGTCCAGGGTGTGGCCAAGGGGGCCGCCAAGGGGGCGGTGGGAGAGGTCATGTTGATGACGTTGTAGGGGCATTGAGGAACCAGGGCTGGGGCCAGTCTTCCCTGTGGAGGCTGAGTCGCCAAGGATGGTGGGAGCAGGGTTTGGGGGTCTGGTGGAGGCAGGATGAAAAGGGAGGTGGACTTTGAGGCTCTTGGGGAAGGCACTGATGTTGGCTGAGCTCTGGTGGAGGGTGGAGGGGACTGGGAGGGAGTGGCCGAGGGGGAGGGAACAGCGTTTGCAAAGTGGGGAGGCCAGGGTCAGGTACAGAGCATTGGGGGAGCTGAGGGGTAAAGCAGAGGTCGGAGGTGGGGGCCAGGCTGCATGGGGCTGGCTCCAAAGCCCTGGCTTGGAATTTGGTCTTTATTCTACTAGGAGCACAGCCCGGGTGGCGGGTGGGGGGTAGAGAAAGGAGGGAGCCGTCTGAGCAGATTTTTGTGGTGGAAACATTTTGTGATTTCTCATGCTGGCTTCCACTGCCTGTTTGCAGACCCTCCCTACCCCCCCACCCCCACCCCAGGGTCTCTGGTTCCCATCAGCCACACTGCATCACGTGGACAAACAGACTCAAAGCTGGCCATGGCGGTCCAGTGGACAGGAGTCTCCTGGCCCACATGCTAATGGCGTCGAGGGGGGAGACCAAGGCTCTGCAGTGCCAGGACAGGCCTGATGACCCATTCGGTAGGCCTGATGTTGTAGGAACATGTCCAGGGTCTGGGGCCAAGGGTGGGCAGTTTAAAGGAGACATGGTGTCCTGGTTCCTGATTTCCTGCCAATTCCTGAGAAGGTCTGAAATCCCAATCCAAAAACCCCTTCTCCCCTGTGTTGAACTAGGAACGCACTCCCCTTTGAGCTGAACTCTGCTCTCACAGGGACCCTCTCCCGGGCTCCATGTGCTTCTACCTGGCCCTTCTCCCTCAGGGAGATGACAGGCTGGCTGGGGAGGGGGGATGCCCTGAGAGGAGGACTTGGAGTCCCCACCCCCCAGCCCCCCATGGTGCAGAGGGGCTCCTTTACTTCTCCTGCCCGCGCACCCCCCCACCCCCCACTGAGCTCTGACCTATACGGCATCCATCCCCTGAGAACCCTCCACTTTCCCTCTCCTCCTTCCCCTGCCACATCTGTTTCCCGTCAGGCTCCAGCTGAAGCTCCCCTGCCCCCCGGGAGAAGAAAACACTGAAGGCCTTGCCGCCCTGCTGGGGGTGGGGACAGCCCTGGGGTGATCTATCCCAGCAGCTGGAGGTTTTCCTTCGCTGGAGGGGAGTAGTCCTGACGGCGTCCCCCAGCTCCTCCACTCAGCGGAGCCCGGACCCGTGGAGGGCAAGGGCACGGATGGGGTCATGGCCGAGGAGGAGGGGTGGTGAGGATATGGCAGGGGTATTTCCCCGGGGACTCAGCTAGCTCCCCTGCCCCCCGCCCGCCCCCAGTCCTCCATAATATTGGCGATAGTAGCAGTAAGTCATTGTGGGAATACTGGTGGACACTGCATGTAATTATCTTATTTACTCTTCACAACCCCTTATCAAGTAGGTACTCTAAGTAACCCCATTTTATAGAAGAGGAAGTTGAGGCACAGAGAGGTTCAGTAGCTTCTAGAGGCCACACAGCCATTATTAAGTCTTGCAGAGCTCTTTATGACCATAGAGTGCTTTAAGGCAGTCGTCTGTTTCCTGCTATCTCCGTCACGCACTCTCCAAGTGTTCTTAACCTTCCACCCAGCTTACAGAAGGGGGCCTTGAGGTTCTAGAGCAGAGAGCTCTTACCCAACAGCCCTGGGTGGGTAGGGGAAACTTCAGGCCCTTGGGCAAGACGCTTACTGTCTTGGAGCCTCGGTTTCCTCATCTGTAATATATGAGGGTAGTAATAGGCCCCTTGTAGCGAGGTTGTCCAGTTAGGTGGTACAGTCTGTGTGGCCATGCTTTGTGGAGTGTAAACCATGGGGGCGGGGGTGGTGTGGGACCTGCCTCTTCTGGCCTGTCTGGCCCCACCTGGAAGACTGGTTCAGGGGGGTGCCCTGGCTAGCATGGAGAGTTGGGGAGGAGAGCTGGAAACCAGGCCAAGTTTGACCTGGGGGAGGGGAGACTTGAGGACCGCCCCTCTCAGACCTGTGGGAGCCCCTGTGTGGTAGTGATGATGAGGGGGGAGGGATGGGGAGCCAGATTTCAGCTCTAGGTCAGGAAGCCCTTGTTAGAGCCAGGCAGCTTGGCTGGCAGGGAGCTCCCAGCCCTGGCTTGCAGGCCATGCCGTGGGCTGCTGTCGGTCTTCCTGAGATGCCTGGGAGAGCAGGTCCGGGGGCCTCCCTGGGCCTCTCAGCTTGGAATCACAGCTTCAGTGCCCCTTTCCCTGATGGTGCCCCCCCCCCCCGCCATCAGTAATCACAACAAACGATGTGAGGAGCTCTGCTCTTCTCTGCTCTTTCTTTTCATTGAGTTGTAACAACAACCCCATGAGAAAAGTGTTGCCAACGTCCCCTTTTACAGACGGGGAGGTGGACAATCCGAGGGACCAGGTGGCTTGCCCGAGGTCACACAGCTTGTAGGTTGTTCAAGTCCCTGTCTGACACAAAGGTAAACTCTTCCTCCTCTCCCTTGGCCAGGAAAGCTGGTCATGTTAAGGCCCCTTGGACGAGGCCGAGGCTTCTGTCCATTTTGCAAGCCTTCTCTGGGTAGCTTTAGGCTCAGAAGCACATAGATGGGTTTTGTGACCCTTGGACCCTGGACCTTGTCCTTCCGTCATCTCTGTGCTCTCCTGCTGGAGGTTTGGGGCTCTTCCATTTCCCAGACCGCTCTCAGTGTCTGCTTCGGACTGGGGATTGCATGATGGGCCCGAAAAGCCCGCGTACTGCTTTTGGGAAGATTATAGTCTGCCCGTGGCTTCCCTCCAGGACCATCTCCGGTCACAGCCACTGACATCAAGGTCCGTGGCCCCACAGCAGCCTGTGCTTCCTGCCCCCTCTCCTCAGCATGTAGGTCCCAACTGTCCCTGACCAGCTTCCTCTGTACCCCCCACATCCAGGCAGGGGACCCTTCTGCAGGTGGGGGTTCTGGGCTGGGGCTTCGACTGCCAGCCAAGAAACTCTGTCCCTCAGGAGGTGTGCCTAATAGCCTCCATAAATTTTCCAGGGAAACAAGTCTCTGTTGGCTTTTGCGAGCCAGGATGGGAGGGAAAGAGGGAGCAGGAAGCTCCTTATGTCCCAGAAGTGCTCTCCTGCGTGCCTAATGCTGCTAGTTTACAAACATCTAGACATCCAATTCCTCCCACTGCGATGGGCCTGATGAGGGCCCACTTTCCAGATGCAGAAACTGAGGCCCCCTGAGGTCACAAAGTGTGTGAGTAGTATCACAGGTCTGGCAAGCCACCTCCCTTCTCTGGGTCTCAGTTTCCCTGTTAGGACACAGTGGAGTTCTGCTCCTTTGGCCACTCAACCGACAGGGCAAGGACTGTGCCAGGCCCTGGGGTGAGGGGCACTGGCTGCTAACCTCACAGGGCCAAGAGCTCATTTACCCCAAGCCCGAAGCATGGCAGTGACAGGTAGCCTGGGAAGGAGTGCTAGGTGTGCTGGAGGTTAGGAGACATGGGCTTGGGTCCTCCCTGCTCTGGGCCTCGCTTTCCTCATCTGGGTAATGTCTGAGCACCACCGTCCTGCCTGTGTCCTGGGCTTTCATGAGCTTCGGGGGTGGCTGCTCTGACAGTCCAGGGGGAGGCCAAAGTGGCATCCAGACCTCAAGGGTCCAAGAGCCCCTCCTCCCTGGGCTACCGTAGCCCTGGGCTACGCACCTGCCACAGGCCAGAGGCAGGAAGGGCCTGGGTCTCTTGGGAAACAACCTCGGTGACTCCAGGCTGTCTCCGGGCACCCCCATCCCTGTCTGTCTTGTGCTCTCTCCGTCCCTCTCTCTGCATCTGTCTCACTCTCCCTGCTTCTCTCTGTGTTCCTGTCTTTCTCTCCACTCCCCTCTTCCTCTCTGCAGAGACCCCTGGAGAAGCCTGACGGCCTGGACGTGTCCGACCAGAGCAAGGAGCACCCCCAGCACCTCTGCGAGAAGTGCAAGGTGCTCGGTTACTACTGCCGCCGGGTGCAGTGAGCCAGCGCGCCATGCCTGCAGCCGCCCGCCCAGCGGCCGGAGGGACGCCACTCCCTGCGTCTCTCCGCGTTGCCGTGTGTCCTGCAGCCTTACGCGCCTGGGCGGGGGTGTCTTAGGTTCTGGTCTCATGTGTGTTGCCAAACAGTGTTACGGATGTGGCTGCCCCCACCGAATGCTGGGGCTCTCTGCAGGTGGGCCTGGGGTCTGTGTGGAGGGGACAGGGGTAAGCAGAGGTCAACACCCAGGACTCCATAAAGCCCTTGGTGTCCCCTGCCGGCAGTCTTCCTCTGAGATTCCCTTTGGGGTGAGCAGCCTCGTATTGGCCACAAGTGCACTAAATGTACTGTGAATCCCAAAACCTGCAGGGGACTGTCTCCCCAAGACTAGCCAGGCCTCCTTCTCTGCCCAGAACCTTCCAGTTTGCCATGTGTGCAAAGCCACTCTCAGAAAAGCCCTATGTTTCTGTCCTGTTTGAGTCAGCAATCCTGGCGAGCTGACCCCTGTTCTAGCAGCTGCTGGGGAGTGGGCATCTCGGCCCCCTGCCCACCATGAGCCCCAGACCCCACTGCCTGTGACGTCATTAGCATTGCATACCCTAGACCCAGAGGTCAAGGGCAGGGAGGTGCTGAATGTTGGCTAGTGTCCCAGAGTGTGGCCTGGGACACATCAGACAATGCCTCTCCCTGCCCCCACCACACACTTCCCCCACTTGGGATTAGATTTTGTGCTTGGATTGTGTCAGGCCCCTTCCCTACCCTTGTCCTTCACCCCCACCCACCCGGGGTCCACCCCCTGATCGAGGCCGTAGGGCCCGGTGTGGAAGGCCCTCTGGCAGGACAGACACAGGCCTGGTGGTCTGGAGACCCAGGTTCATGTGCCAGCCCTGCCGCTCACACACTACGAGGCCTCAGGAAGGACTTCTCGGCTCCGGCCCTCAGGGCGCCCGCTAGTTAAGTGAGAGAGGCTCTCCGGGGTGCACAGGCCCAATTCGGTTCCGGTGTTGTGGGGTTCACGTGGAGCTTTGTCCGGAGAGGCCCACCAAGCCCCACACTGCACGTGGTCACCCATCGGTCACTTCGAACAGAGCTGAGGGATGCCGGTCCTCCCCTGTCACCACCGGTAACCCCTGCCCTTCCTGATGTCCCCATCCCACCTCTGCAAAAATGAGGGAGAAGAATCCCCCTCACGCGAGGCCGACCCGTAGTAAGCTACAGGACCTCTGGTTTATAAAATGGGACAATGATTTCCTACCTCCCAAGGGAGCAGGGAGGCCTCTGGGCAAGTCATGTTGGTCAGGGAGACCGCTGTCCTGGCTGGCGGGAGGGATTACGCTCGCCTCTCTCCTCTCTCCCCCGTGAGAAGCCCTATTTTTACTGTCCCATCATCCCTCCTTTCTCCCAGGGAGGGGGAGAGAGCTGGCTGGCGGGACCCGGTCACTTGGTTTTGCCCCAACATTATGCCTCTGTGGAAAAAACAAACAAACAAACAAAAAATTCAGACCGTGCAATGGGCCTGAAATTCAGTGTTTACCACGGCTCAAGGTCACCCAACTGGGGCCTGGTCGCCTTTTGTTTTCAAATGAAAATGCTGTGTACAACTGAGGGGTTCGAGGAAAGTGATAACCAGGGGTCCAGGGAGCAAGTTGAAGAGATGGTGTGAGTGCGTTCGCAGCCCGGGAGGGGGGCGGGGGGCGGGCCTGCAGGGGAGACGTGGGGGGAGGGGGGGCGTGCCCTCTGAGCACTTAACAAGAGGCTGTTTACTCCAGCTTGAGCCCGTGGCCACCTCCCCGCTGCCCACAGGGACAGAGGGCCCCGCAGCCAACTGTGAACACCCTACCTCCCACTGGGAGTGCCACCGAGGAGTCCCTCCCAGCGTCCCCTGTCTTCTCCATGGTGGCGAGGGGAGCTGCAGCCATCCCGGCCCAAGGCTCTCTGTCCGCCAGGAGAAGCTGTCACTGTCAGTCACCCCGGTGCAGTGCGGAAGGTGGTGTCCGCAGTGGTGGGCGGTGTGCCGGTCTCTGCTGTGAGGACCAGGACCCGGCCCTTCCAGGGACCTGGCCCCCGGAGGCCAGAGCCTGCCAACCGTGCTGCAGTGGTGAGGACAGCCCACACCCTAAAAAGAACGAAGCCTCCAGACTGCTGAAGGCCGGGATCTTCCCTGGGGCCAGTAGGAAATGGGATATCCCCCCACAGTGACCTTCCCAGTAGGCCTGTCTGCCCTCTGGGCAGAGCTGGCCGAGGTGGGGGCTGGGCCCTCCCGCCCAAGGCAGCCCCTCTCTGCACTGCCCACGCCTGCATGGCTCTGGCTGAATATGGGGGCTCTCTGTGGGCAGCCCCGGCCGGGTACTGTGAGGATTAAGTGCTCAGAGGGCCCGAGAGCCCGGGAGACAAGAAAGTGTGTGGCTTGTATGTTCAAAAGGGACAACCGCCTGCAGTTAGTAGATCTGGTGACCTCGTTGAGAGAGAGCGGCGTTTAACCCGTATGAAGTATTCGATAGTTCTACTTGTGAATTTGTATTTATTTTGAGTTATACTTGACACAGAATTCCTTTTTTTTTTTTAAGAAAAATACTATGTGTGTATTTTGAAAAAAAAAATCATAGATGTTAAAATTTCTTCTGGTTACCAATTTTTCTCACAACACTGAATTTGTTACTTTCTCCCGAAAGAAAAAAAAAAATCTTCACGGTGATCTTTGTCTGTATATATTTGAGGGCCTTTTTTTTAAAAAAAGAAAAAGAAAAAAATATAATTGCTTGATTTTTGAGATAAAAAAAAGAGAGAGGCATTTTCAAAACTTCGGAGCTTTCAGGAGGGCACTAGAATATCAAATGAAGATATCTGGAAGTATTTTTGCAAACCTTCTGTTTGAGCTGCAAGAAAATATTTATGGTGAGAACTTTTCTCTTTTTTCCTGTTGTTGGGTTTGTTTGTTTTTTTTTTTTTGTTTTGTTTTGTTTTTGGTTTGATTTTTTACTATGCTTTGATCTGTAAAAAGTATGCAACTGAACTACATTAAGAAGGAAATATTGTCTACATAGAATATTATATGAAGTTGGTACATAATTCTGATGAGGAAAAAAAAAATCTTTGCAATTCTTTAAGCCATATTGTTATTCTGTGTTGTTTTCCTTGGATGAAAATATCAGTATTATGTAGCCAAGCATATTATTCAAGTGCTTAGACTTATTAATATGTTCGTGTCCTGTATTTATACATGTGTGTATTTTGGAAAGTATTGCTTTTTTTAAGGGAAGCTATTATTAGATATGTAGCCAAAAAGGGAATAGTGACCCCTTTGAGCCTCTCCAGCTGAGGGTAAAAACACAGCATTGTAATCCATTCTTTTGCACCTTCTTATTATTATCTTGTTATTATGGTTATTAACTTTGTGGGGGGGCAGGAAGTGGGCCAGGGGAGGAGGGGGCCTAACAGTATTACACAGCCGGCTTAGGTGACTAACCAGCCCCTCCGTGGTTGGCCAGCTCCAAAGATGGCCTCCTCGGCCTGGTGGAGGGCTCCGGTCAGCAGGGCCCAGGAGGGAAGAGGAGACAGGAGGCTGACTTCTCCACGCCCCTCTTTGGAGCTTTGTCATCTGAGCCACGCCTTTGGACCCCATGCTCTTTGAACTGGGATGTGCCAACCAGAGCCCTTACACCTGCCTCCAACATCAAATAGACTTGAATCTACTCTAAATGAATATTTAATCCAACATCACTACATTGTAGCCCAGAACAACAACTAAACTGAAGTGTGGGAGGCGTTCCGGCCTTCAGGGAGGTGGCTGAGCCGTCCCCAAGGGCTGGTGGCAGAAGGGCTCATCGCCATCTGTTGCCAGCCTTGCCGTCGGACCTCCTCCGCTCCCGTGTGGTGACCCTGTCCATGTCTGTATCTGTTAATACGTGTGTGTCCAGCTAAAAAGACAAACAGAACCCGTGGGCCCGCCTCGGAGGGTGCATGGAGAAGGCTCCCAGTCTCTCTGAAGGGCTGCCCTCGGGATGGCATTCCGTTGTGTGCCTTATTCCTGGAAAATCTGTATACGGCTTGCCTATAGCAATATAGCCTTTTCATGCTGTATTAAAAGAACTTTTAAAAGCAAGAGTGGCTCATGGGTTTCCTTGTTTACACAGAGCATCAGGGGGAGCTGGACGTCGTCAGATGCGTGAGGCCAAGCCGGGTGGGAAGGACTTCGAGCTGCCTTTCTCCTGTCCCAGGTCTGGGTCATCTTGTCCTTGCCCTGCCTCCACACCATTTATTTGCCTGCTCCCAGCCCCTCTGCCCCCAAGTGGACACTCTCTCCAGACTCAGGGCCCTTCCCAACTCGGGCCAAGACTGGGCGAGATTGTCAGCACATTAGGTCACGCGTTAGCTCAGCAATGGGACTCCCGGGTGACCATATATAGGAGTGAATCTTCCTTGGAGGCAATAGCCCCGGGCCCCACCGCCCGTGGCCACACTTGGCCCTCTTGCCAGGCTCAGGATTTGGGCCTCAGACCCTGGGCATCACCCAATGAGCGATCGGAAATGTCCAGGCCCCCTGGGAAGTCCCCAGGAGAGGGAACAGAGGATCTCTCCTCTGAACGAGCCAGGATGAGGCCGGGCTGTCACAATGTGGGGCTTTAGCTGAGAGCCATGGACGGGAAGCCATGGATCTCGAGAAGCTACCCACACATGGGGCCCCTCGGACCGGGGCCAGTGCTCTGGTCCCTCTCAACCTTGTTATTCTTCGGAATCACGATGGGCGCTGTGGTCCCACCTGAGAGATGCTGGAGAACTTGGCCTGTGTCCTCAGGTCTTTAAAGCTCCCCAGAGAAGTCCCATGTACAAGGTTGAGAAATGCCAGGCTTTGAAATGGTCTCTCGCGGTCCTGTGGGGCCAGTGGTAATGTCGGAGGTGGGGAAGCCAATGAGCAGAGGCACTGGCCACACTGGAGGCGCCCCCCACCCCCATCCTCAGCTCCGGCCAGGTACTGCTAAGAATGTGCTACTTGGAGGGGGGTGGTCCTAGAAAGCCAGGTGGTTATGTGAAATTTTCCAATTTTAAATTTTGGCAACTAGTTTACTGAAATTATAGATAGTATATAGGTCAAATCATGTGTCTGTGGGCCAGCCCTCGCCTCCAGACTGCAGCCTCTGAGACAGAGCAGAGAAAAAGTGTGGGTCCTATTGATTAGGGACCACAGTTGGGGAGGAGTGGGGAGCAGGCAGGAGCAGAGATCCCTGACTTCAGAAGCAGGGAATATTCCCCCTGTGTTATTTTGAGTGCCCAGTGACTCCCAGAAGCCACCAGCCCTTCCCTGCTTGCTGGCACACTCACCCCCAGATGCCTGCCCTCAGTGTGGGTGACGTGGCCGACAGGGCCGGAGTCAACCTGAACTCGGAATCAGAGCTGAGCAGGGCAGTGGAGAAGGGGACCCAACCCCCACACGGTAGGAGGAGGAGGGGCTATCTCCTCAGAGTGCCTGTGTGGCAGCAGGCACCCCTGCCAGCAGCCCCAGGAGGGGGCTGCCCTCCCCAGTAGGGATCCGAACAGATCTGAGCACCAGAGCCCTGCCCTGTCAGAGTACCCCTGTGCCCCACAGCCCTGCCGCCCCTGGGGATAATGTGCAGAAGCTGAACCTTTCCTCCACTTCTCTGAGCCCTGGGCCTCCCCAGGGATAGTGTGGAGATCAGACAGATCAGAGTGCTTTGTAAGCACAAGGCCCAGTGCCTGGCTTGGCACCCAGGGGGTCCCCGGGGACGTGGCGCCCTTTATGTCGTTGTCTGTGACTCAGGCAGAGACACCTCCCAGAGATCACACAGGAAGTCAGAGTGACACAGGAAGTCAGAGTGGGAGCCAAGCCTCCTGCCCAGGACCCCCAGGTCCACTGACCGGCCCTGCAGGCATCACAGGGCGCCCGCTGTGCACCAGCTGGTGCTTTGGGGTGAACATTCGGTTATCTGCCCTGGTGGGTCAGGGTGCTCGCGCCCATATGTGTGTTTGGTTTTGTCTTCCGTGGAAAGAAAACAAACCCGAGGCAAACACAGCCTGCATTTCGACATCTCCCGGAGCTGTGCAAACCAGTAATTCCCCTGGACAGGAAGGATTTCCGGTCAGACTTAATGTCCGTGTCCAGAGGCAGCTGGCTGCAAGGCCCCGGAGAGAGTGGACAGTCCACCTCAGAAAGGGGTGTCAGCGGACTGGGGAAGGTGGCCCTGCGCTGGGCTGGCTCCTGCCTCCCCCGGAGGCCGGCTCCCACTCGCACCCCTCATATTTCTGTCGGAGCCACGGTGAGGCCCCCAGGGAGGAAGGCTTGCCCAGGGTCACCGGGCAGGCAGGTGGCAGTGGCAGAGTTTGAACCCCAAGTTCTCCGTCCCCATGCAGGGGTGTGGAGGCGGTTCTGGGGCTGAGCTCCAGGTCTGGAGCCCTGAGCTATGGCTGGTCCCCACAATGAGCTGGGAGTCAGATCCCTGCCTGCCCTCTGACACCCTGACCCCTCTCCCCGTGGCCTGGGAAACCCAGGGTCAGGGATGCAAACACCACCCCAAGCGGTTCCCAGGCCTGTGCTGCCTTGGCCAGGCTCCCCCACGGCTTCTAGGAGAGGGAGAAAGGGCAGGAGGGGCTGGGACAAGGGGGGCGGCCTGCTGGGGGAGGGCTGCCACCTCCAGAGTCAGGCATCTGGCTGTTCCCTGGAACTGTGTGCAGAGCCAGGAACAGTCTGTCCTCAGGCACAAAGGCCCCTCTAAACTCACTCACTTTATCCAGAGCTGTCAGAGGCCCCGTGCTCACCTCGTCCCAACACACACGTATTCACACACATTCACACACATGCACTCACACCCGCCCACAGACACGCCTGGCTGCGGCCCGTGGGGAGTCCTGTCGGAGGGGGGAGTGGGCCTGTGTGGGAGCCAGAGCCCGGGCCCAGCCCCCTCACAGCCCCCCAATCTGCCGGCCAACCCTGTCCTTGAAAAGTTTGGGGGGAACGAGGGGGAACACTGCTTCTGCCTCCGCCACCCCCAGGGCCAGCCAGGCCCAGCACCTGTGCCTCTCCCCACAGATCGTTGTTCTTCCTTCTCCCCAGAGCCGTGCACGCAGGCCAGCTACCTTCCCACATCCTGCATCTCGGCCAGGAAGGGAAGAGCACTTTCTCCTGTCCCCATGCAGTCCAAGCTGGGAGCCGAGCAGCGGTCCCTTCTACCAGCTGCTCCGTGAGCCCCCGCCCCCACCTCTGGTCATGCCTTAAGGTGGGGCTCAGCCTCCAGGACCCCTTAGCACAGCTCCTGCGCCCCCCGGGGCCATCTGAGGTCCAAGTCGGGGACTATGGCCCCTGCCCTGACCTCCATCTCTGCCTGCCCACCCTCATCCTGGCAGGGATTCGGGGTGAGATGGACTGGACACGGAACCACAGCTTACCAGCTGTCGTCCTGAGCAAGTCACCGGCCCCTCTGAGCCCTGGTGTCCTCTCTCGTAAGATGGGATAATGCCGGTCTATCTCCCTGAGGGTCACTGTTACGATTAAAAGGAGGCAGAGTGCTTGGCAGCGAGAATGTGCTCAGGAACTGTCAGCTACTGCCGCCCTCACAGAGGTGGTGATGGCCCCCGGCCTGTGCTGCCTCAGAAGTGGGCTCCCCGGGGTCCCCCTCCACCTCTGCCTCCTACCCCTTGAGTTCTGTGTTCTGAGACTTTCCCCTGGACCTGGTGGCAGATGTCGAGCCCAGGCCTTGCTTCTGGGAAGGGACTTGGATGTGCTGGTTCCTGGGGCAGGAGGCCGTCCTCTGCTCCCCAGGACCCACGCCCTGTTAGTTCAGGGCTGACTCGGCTTCTGCCTCAGTTTCCTCCTAGGGCTGAGGCAAGAGACATCTGCCTAAAATAAATCTCCTCCTCCTCTCCTTTGCAACCTGACCCCAGCCCCGCACCACAGTGGAGTCGGCTTCAAACCTTGTGGTCACGCTCTCTCTGTCCCGACATTTTCGCTGGTTTAGAAGCCCCGCCCCCCAAAACCCCACCGCCTCTCAGGTCTCTCACAACAATGGGACGGTCTTCTGCTGCCCTCTGGTGGTTAAGTCTGAGAACAGCAACTCCCTGCTGAGGGAATTTTTTCTCCTTCCCAATTCCAGGTTAACTCCTGACCTCATCTGCACAGGGCTTCCTGCCTCATCGCTTATGCACCTAGGAACAATATTGTCAAGTGCTAATACTTGAGTTTTATTATAAAAATAATGCATGCACGACATGAAGTGGGCAAAACACAGGGAAATAGGAACTAGAATGTGAAAATACCCAGTGGCCCAACTTTCCCCAGAGATCACTACTGTCAGGGGTTTGGCCATACCGTTCCACAGCCTTTTTGCTTCCGTAAATCTGTGTGCGTGTGATGTACACAAACACGCACGCACTCACACGTTAACAGGATTATACTTGACATGCTATTCTGTAACCCGCATTGTCTAAATCATCCTCTTGCCCTGTTAGCACACAGTCTGCCTCGTTTGTCTAACAGCTGATTGCACTTCTTTGTTGAGTAATGTATTTACCTTTAGAAGGATTTGAAGCATTATTGTTTATAAAAGTCAATCATTTTACCTTTTTAAAAAAGTTTTATTTGGGGGCGTCTGAGTGGCTCAGTCAGTTAAGCATCTGCCTTCAGCTCAGGTCATGATCCCAGGGTCCTGGGGTCGAGTCCTGCATTGGGCTCCCTGCTTAGTAGGGAGTCTGCTTCTCCCTCTCTTTCCCACTCATGCTCTCTTTTGCTCTTTCTCGCTCAAATAAATAAAATCTTTAAAAATAAATAAATAAGAATAAGAGTTTTTATTTAAACTCCAGTTAGTGAACATACAACTTACTACTAGTTTCAGGTGTACAATATAGTGATTCGACACCTCTGTATAACACCTGTTGCTCATCACGACAATCCCCATCACCTGTTCCACCCATCTCCCATCCCTCTCCTCTCTGGTAACCACCAGTTTGTTCGCTATAGTTAAAAGTCTGTTTCTTCGTTCCCCTTTATTTTTTTTTTCTTTCACTTTGCTCATTTGTTTTGTTTCTTAAATTCCACAAGAGTCAAATCATATGGTATTTGTCTTCCTCGGACTGATATTTTGATTAGCATAATACACTCTAGCTCCATCCATGTCCTTGCAAATGGCGAGAGCTCATTCTTTCTTATGGCTGAGTGAGATATATACATATATCTTCTTTATCCACATATATATATCCACATATATCTCCTTTATCTTTTTCTTTATCAATTGTTGCACACTTGGACTGTTTCCATCGTGTGGCTATTGTAGACAATGCTGCTATAAACATCAGTGTGCATGTATCTCTATGAATTAGTATTTTTGTTTTCGAATTTACAAAGAATTTAGTATTCTTTGGGTAAATACCTAGTAGTACAATTTCTGGGTCCTAGGGTAGCTCTATTTTTAACTTTTTGAGAAACCTCCATACTATTTTCCAGAGTGGCTGCACCAGTTTGCATTCCCACCAATAGTGCAAGAGGGTTCCCCTTTCTCCGCATCCTCGCCAACACCTGTTGTTCCTTGTGTCGTTGATTTGAGCCATCCTGAAAGGTGTGAGGTGACATCTCATTGTAGCTTTGATTTGCATTTCCTCGATGATGAGTCATATTGAGCATCTTACCATGTGTTTGTTGTCCATGAGTATGTCTCCTTTGGAAAAATGTCTATTCATGTCTTCTGCCCCTTTTTCAGTTGGATTATTCTATTTTGGGGTGTTGAGTTCAATAAGTTCTTTGTATATCTTGAATACTTACCCTTTATCAGGTAGGTCATTTGCAAATATCTTCTCCCATTCCATAGGTTGCCTTTTAGTTTTGGTGTCTCTTTTCGCTGTGCGGAAGCTTTGTATTTTGATGTAGCCCTGACAGTTTATTTTTGCTTTTGTTTCCCTTGCCACAGGAGACATATCTAGAAAGAAATTGCTATGGCTGATGTCAACAAGTTACTGCCGGTGCTCTCTTCTAGGATTTTTTATGGTTTCAGGTCTCACATTTGGGTCTTTAATCCGTTTCGAGTCTGTTTTTGCTTATGGTGCAAGAAAGTGGTCCAGTTTCCCCAACACCATTTGTGGAAAAGACCTCTTTTCCCCATTGGATATTTTTTCCTGCTTTGTTGCAGATTAATTGAACATATAATTACGCATTTGTTTCTGGGTTTTCTATTCTGTTCTGTTGGTCTTTGTGTCTGTCTTTGTGCCAGTACCATGCTGTTTTCATCACTATAGTTTTGTAACATAACTTGAAGTCCAGAATTGTGATGCCTCCAGCTTTGTTTTTTTCAAGGTTGCTTTGGCTATTTGGGGTCTTCTGTGGTTCCATATGAATTTTAGAATTGTTGGTGGCATTTTGATAGGAATTGCATTAACTGTGTAGATTGCTTTGGGTAATAGAGACACTTGAACGATATTTGTTCTTCCAATCCTGGAGCATAGAATGTCTTTCCCTTTGTGTCATTTTCAATTTCTTTCATCAGTGTTTGATGGTTCTCAGAGCATGGTCTTTCACCTCTGTGGTTAGGTTTATTCCTCAGATCTTATTATTTTCGATGCAATCGTAAATGGGATTGATTCCTTAATTTCTTTTACTGCTGCTTCATTATTAGTGTATAGAAATGCAATAGATTTTTGTACATTGATTTTGTATGCTGCAATTTCACTGAATTCATTTATCTGTTCTAGTAGTTTTTTGGCAGAATCTTTCGGGTTTTCTATACATGGTATCGTGTCTTCTGCAAATGGGGAAAGTCTGACTTCCACCTTGTTGATTTGGATGCCATTTATCTGTTGTCTGATGGCTGAGCTGGGACTTCCAGTACTGTGTTGAATAAAAGCAGTGAGAGTGGACGGTCCCTGTCTTGTTCCTGACTGTAGAGGAAAAGCTCTCAGATTTTCCCCACTGAGGAGGATATTAGCTGTGAGTTTTTCATAGAAGGCCTTCATGATGTTGAGGTGTGTTCCCTCTAAACCTACTTTGTCGGTTTTTTTTTTTTTTTTAAATCAGGAATGGATGTTGTACTTTGTCAAATGCTTTTCCTGCACCTGTTGAGAGGATCCCTATGGTTCTCATCCTTTTATGAATGTGACGTATCACGTTGATTGGTCGATCTTTTTTTCTTAATCACCTTTCCGGTTTGTGCAGTTGGAAGGTCTGGGGTCAGGAGAGCCAGGATCTGACCTGACAGATCTCTGTCCACTGTCATCGATCTCACCACTGTGCCCCTCCAGGCCCATTTCCCCACCTACACAGCAGGGAATCTGGTTCCCATCTGGAATCCTTCACTGTGACGACTACTCTGAGCTGTGACCCCCGAGGCAGTCCTGGAATCACCCACACAGGTTTTGGGCTGGTGCAGGGAGGAGGCCTGGGGCCCAGTGGGAACGTGGACAGTTGCAGAGAAGGAAAGGCTGGGGTGCTGCCCGCTGCCCCGTATTGGGTGAGGGAGAGTGAGCCCTGACGCACGCTCCTCTCCTGTAGCTGGCCGAGGGCCGCTGGGCTGGCTGCTTTCTCTCGGAGGACACCGTGGGCATCTATAGCCTCTTCCTCCTCCCGGAGCTGACCTGCGTATCACGGAAGTAAGAAGAGAAAGTACTCTCCTCGTAAACAACTCCAACGATACAGAAGATTTCAGCTTCTGGGGTCAGAGAGATGGAAGTCACCCTCCCAGTGTAAACAACTAAATTAACGGACAAAATATGTGACACAATGGTGTCCAGCTGTTGGACAGAACAGGGATTCCTGAGAAAAGGGAAAAACAAGCAAATGGGGTGAGGCCTGTGGTTGCGAAGCGTGCTGCCTGGACAGTCTCGGGTCGCCGAGCCGGGCAGGGGAAGCCACACAGCCCAGCCAGCTCCCTTACTGGAGGAACTCAGGCGGCAGAGGCTACATAGAGTTTTTGGAGCAGAACACTGGAAAGAAGGGTGCCTGGGTGGCTCAGTGGGTTAAGACTCTGCCTTCGGCTCAGGTCATGATCTCAGGGTCCTGGGATCAAGTCCCACCTTGGGCTCTCTGCTCAGCAGGGAGCCTGCTTGCCCCCCAAACCCCACCCCTCTGCCTGCTGCTCTGCCTGCTTGTGCTCTCTCTCTGTCAAATAAATAAATAAATCTTTAAAAAAAATACACTTTCCAGTGTATGTACACTGGAAAGAAGACAGCTGCACTGAGAATGGAAAGTGACGTGGAGAGGAGGAAAATCCCACCAAGAGGCCTCCAGACCCATGCAGAGGGCCCCCCTCACCCAGTTAGTTGAGAACAGATCAGTGCATATGTGTGAGGAGATGACCCAAAGCTGACCAAAGGACCTCTCCCCAGCCCAGAAGGAACAGGTAAAACTAAATCCCCAAAGCTCACAGGGGGACAGAAATGGTTGGAGTCCTCACCACCCAGATTGGGAAACCTCATAATAAACAGGGCAGACCACTGAGAACGACATGACCTCAGAAGGGGGACTAAATTAGTCCTTCACTAAAGGGTGAGCTCGTCTCTACAACAAAGCTCAAAACCAAGCCTCAAAGAAATAAAACAGCCTCCAAATAACTTTTTTGCATTCCGCAACAAAGCTTAAGAATGTTTACAGGAACACAATGATATCCAAAACATTTTAATGAGGTAAAATGTCTGGCATCCATTAAAAGTTAGGCATATAAAGAAGTAGAAATAAGTAAAAACAGACACAGAAATCACACAGATAATGGATGAGTAGACATTAAAGCAGTTGTAACTGGATTCTGTATTTTCAAGAAGGTAGAGGAAAGCATAGACATGTTAAAAAGAAACATGGAAACAATATTTTTAAATACCTCAAACTTTCAGTGATGAATTTTTTTTTTCTGATACAAAAAATACACTGGAAATTAACAGCAAATAAAAAGAAGAAAGGGTTAGTAAAACCTGCACTTCCTCTGCGTTAGGCCCATCTGTCTGCTTAACCTGGCCATAGACCGAGCATTTATTTAAGAATAAAACTGTGGTGGTGGTCTGGAAAAGAAAGAAAGAAAGGGAGGGAGGGAGGGGAGAAGAGAAGGAGGGAAGGAGGAATAAAGGAACGGAGGAAGGGGGAGAGAGAGAGAGAAAGAAAGAGAAAGGAAGGAAGGAAGAAAAAAGAAAGGATTAGGGAACTTAATGACATAGCCATAGAAACTATCCAAAATGAAATGCACCAGTATAAAAAGACAGGGAAAAAAAAAGAACAGGGCATCAATGAGGTGTGGGCAACTCCTGTTGTACAAATTAGGAATCCCCAAAGGAGAGGAAGAACAGAAAGATAAATGAAGAAATAATTAACTAAAAATTTTCAAAATTTGTGCAATCTATAAATCAAAGGAGAACAATAAACCCAACACAAGAAATATATAAAGAAAACCATATATTGCATCATAATCCAATTGCTTAAAATCAGGTAGAAAATCATAAAAGAAGATAGAAGGAAATGGGTATATTACATACAGAAAAACAAAGATTAAAATTGTACCAAGCTTCTCATAAGGGGGAAAAATCATCTAAGCCAGAAGACAGGGAAGCAGCATCTTTAAATTACTTAGAGGAGAAACTGTCAACCTAGAATTTTAACTCAGCAAAAATATCTCTGCAAATCCTAAATCTGATAAAGGACTTGTGTCTAGAATATATAAAGAGCTCTTACAACTCAACAATATAAAGACAAACAACCCAATTCAAAAACAAAGGATCTGAGTAGACATTTCTTCAAAGAAGACATACAAATGGCCAATAAACACAGGAAAAGATGCTCAACATCATTAGTAAAATCAAAACTGAAATGAGATAATACTTTACACCAACTAGGATGGTGAAAATTGAAAAGATAGATAATCAGAACTGTGGTGAGGTTGTAGAGAAACTGAAACTCTCATACATGACTGGTGAAAATGTAAAATTCTGTTGCCACTTTGGAAAACAGTTTGGCAGTTCCTCAAAACAGTAAACAGATAATTACTATATGATCCAGCAATTCTTACACTGTATACAAAGCAGTACAATATATTTGCAGGTAATCTGTGGTAAGTGAAACTATATATTGTAACCCTAGAGAAACCACTAAAAATATAAAATGAAGAATTAAGTCTAATAAGTCAATAAAAATGGGATCATTTGAGAGAAGAAAAGCTCAACCCCCCCCCAAAAAAGAAGGGAACAAAAAGCTGATGGGACAAAGAGAGAATAAATAGCATGATGGTCAACTTAAATCTAATGATGTTGATAATAACATTCAATATAAATGGTTTAAACATTTAGTTGAGTGGCAGAGATTGTCAGACTGGATAAGAAAGCAAAGCTCAATGCAACACATGTGATCCTTTTCTCTTAGATCTAAATTCTCCCTTGCCCTGTTTGTGATACTCTAAGAGTTCTCCTTTGCCATCTGGAATTATATTAAACTTTATCAATAGAGGGCACTGGAGAGACGTATTATTCTTTAGAGTTCTCTTTCACCTTAGTAGATAAACCCATGTTATGGTTAATTTTTTTTTTAACTCAGTTATAGTTAACATAGCATGTTATATTAGGTGCAGTTATACAATACAGTGATTCAACAGTTCTATACATTTCTCAGTGCTCACCACGACAGGTGTACCCTTAACACCCTTGATCACCCATCTCCCACCCACCTCCCCTCTGGCAACCATGTTTGTTCTCTGTATTTAAGAGTCTGTTTTTTGTTTGTTTCTTAAATTCCACATATGAGCAAAAACTTATGGTATTTGTCTTTCTTTGACTGACTTATTTCACTTAGCATTTATACCTTCTGTGTCCATCCAAGTTGTTACAAATGGCAAAATTTTATTCTTTTTTATGGCTGAGTAGTATTCCACTGTGTCTATATACCACATCTTCTTTATCCATTCAACTAGCAATAGATAATTGTTATTGTAAATAATGCTGCAATAAACATAGGGGTGCATATATCTTTTCAAAGTAGTGTTTTCATTTTCTTTGGATAAATACCCAGTAGTAGAATTACTGGATCATATGTTAATTGTATTTTTAATTTTTTTTTTTGAACCTCCATACTGCCTTCCACAGTGGCTGCACTAGTTTGCATTCCCACCAACAGTGCAAGAGGGTTCCCGTTTCTCCACATCCTAACACTTGTTTTTTCTGGTTTTTTTTATTTTGGCTGTTCTGACAGGTGTTAGGTGATATCTCATTGTGGTTTTTATTTGCATTTCCCTGATGATTAACAATATTGAGTATCTTCTCATGTGTCTGTTGGCCACTTTGAAAAAAGTGTCTATTTAGATCCCCTGCCCATTTTTAAATTGGATTATGGATTTCTGGTGTTGAGTTGTAGAAGTTCTTTATATATTTTGGATACTAACCCCTTATTGGATACAACATTTGCAAATATCTTCTCCCATTCAGTAGGCTGCCTTTTGTTTTGTTGATGGTTTCCTTTGCTGTGCAAAAGTGTTTTATTTTGGTGTAGTCCCAATAGTTTAATTTTGCTTTTGTTTCCCTTGCCTCAAGAGGAATATCTAGAAAAATGTTTCTGCAGCTGTTGTCAAATTACCACCTGTGTATTCTTCTAGGAATTGTATGGTTTCAGGTCTCACATTAGGTCTTTAAACCATTTTGAGTTTATTTTTGTGTATGATGTAAGAAACTAGCCCACTTTCATTCTTTGGCATTCTGTAGCTGTCCTTATTTTCCCAACACAGTTTATTAAAGAGACTGTCTTTTCCCTATTGTATAGTCTTGCCTCCTTTGCCATAAATTAATTGATCATAAGAGCGTGGGTGTATTTCTGGACTCTCTATTCTGTTCCATTAATCTATGTGTCTATTCTCGTGCCAGTATATAAATTTTATATTCAACCTTCCCTGTTAGAATTATTGGGTTGTTTCTCTATCCGGTTTGGAACCTGACCAATATAGAACTAACACTGGCCAGTGGTCATAGGAGATAACCCCACAAAGATGGGATTTAGAGAGTTGTTTGGCTGTGTCTTTGGGCTTGAAGGCAGCTCTGAACTACCTGCCAGTGGGAAGTGGAATGCTAGCAACGCATGGCATGCTGTGATATCACAATGAATCACGTTATCTCTTGTGATTATGTGACGAGAGAAGCATGTGCCTTGGGAGGCCAGGTGGCTGCCCCACTTGACTATTACAGCAGCAATGATGACCATAAGGACTGTGATGTGGGACGAATTATTCTGAGCATACGTGACAGTTCACCAAAAGAAAATGACAAATTCTCAGCTTAAGTTCTGGTCAAGAACCACAAAGCTTCTGTAACAACTCTAAAAAGATTCTCCCATTTCTTACAGACACTAGACTGATATCCCTTAAAATCAAACAAACATTTAATGGTGCAGGTTGCTGAATTAAATTTCAATTCATATTTTAAATCAATATAAACTCATAGTCTCCCTAAGTTTTTCATGTGAAAGGGCAAGGGATCCTGAAATTCGTAACAGGGACATCTGATTGGATCGAAATAAATAAATTTATAATATATGTAAATATATATAAATAGATAATATATATTATATATAAATAAATATATAAATATATAAAAATTATAAATTTATATATCTAAATTTATATATTTACATATATATTTTATATATATTTTTTTAAAGATTTTATTTATTTATTTATTTATTTATTTGACAGAGAGAGAGATCACAAGTAGATAGAGAGGCAGGCAGAGACAGGGAGAAGCAGGCTCCCCACCAAGCAGAGAGCCTGATGTGGGGCTTGATCGCAGGACCCAAGACCATGACCTGAGCTGAAGGCAGAATCTTAACCCACTGAGCCACCCAGACACCAGCTAATATATATTAATATATATATAATATATATTAATATAATACATTAATATTAATATATATTAATATAATATATGTTTTAAGCGTATATATTGAGCTATGGTTCACGTGTCATACAATTCATCCATTTAAAGTGCACGATTCGACTGCACAGAGACATGCAACCCCCAGAAGAGCCCATGTTAGGGGATTTCCATCATTGCATTAAGAAACCTCAACACCTTACCTATCACCCACTTATCCCCCCACCGACACCAACCTCTTCAGCTTAGGTAACCACTAATCCACTTCTGGCCTTGATAGATCTTTCCTGCCCTGAACATTTCATATGAATGAAATTATATACAAAAACTAATGATGTGCTTTATGGTGACTAACATTAACACAATCAAATAAATAAATAAACTTTAAAAATAAAAAAAAAATAAAAAAAAAGAAATCATATAGTTTGTGGTCTGGGACTGGCTTCTTTCACTCAGTATAATGTTTTCAAGCTTTTCCCAGGTAGTAGCATGGATCAGCACCTCATTCCTTCTTATAGCCTAATAACATTGCACCGTGCATGGGGCGCCTGGGTGGTTCAGTCGGTTAAAGCCTCTGCCTTCTGCTCAGGTCATGATCCCAAGGTCCTGGGATTGAGCCCCGCATTGGGCTCTCTGCTCAGTGAGGAGCCTGCTTCCCTCTCTCTCTCTGCCCACCTCTGCCTACTTGTGATATCTCTCTCTGTGTCAAATAAATAAATAAAATCTTTAAAACAACAACAACAACAGGGGCACCTGGGTGGCTCAGCGGGTTAAAGCCTCTGCCTTTGGCGCAGGTCATAATCTCAGGGTCCTGGAATCGAGCCTCGAATCGGGCTTTCTGCTCAGCGGGGAGCCTGCTTCCTCCTCTCTCTGCCTGCCTCTCTGCCTGCTTGTGATCTCTGTCTGTCAAATAAATAAAATCTTAAAACAACAACAACAACAAAACATCGCACCGTGCAGACATACCAGTTTTGATCCATTTGCTCATTGTGGAACACTTGGGTTGTTTCCACTTCTGACCATTATCAGTAATGCTCCTGCAAGTGTTAGCATAAATGTCGCTGTGTAGACGTTCATTTCTTTCCACTGTACACCCCAGAGTGGACTTGGTGACTCTGCGCAGTCATCTCTGGAAATGCTGGACTGTTTCCCAAAGCAGGTGGACTATGTCACATCCTAGCATCAGTAATTGGTTTCTCCCGTTGCGTGGATTTTCACTCTCTGGATGGTGTCCTCTGTGGCACAAATATTTTTAATTTTAATTAAAATGAAGGCTAATTTATCTGTTTTTTTTTCTTTTGTTGGTGATACATTGGTGTCCTATCCATAATCCTTTGGCAAATCAGATACATTCCTCAGTTGTGCTGTCTTTAGTCTTGAGCTCATCTGCGGACGTCTCCATTTTTGGGGTCGTTTTTGGTATATATATATCTATCTTTTTTTTCCTTGTAGCATCTCCACTAGACTCTTTCTTATAATTTCTGCTAAAATTACTCCCCATCTGTTTGTGCATGTTGTCCATCTTTCTCCTACTAGATACTTCCACATATTAATCCCAGTTATTTTAATGTCCCTCTCTGGGAGGGTTGTAGTTGAGTCCAATTCTGTTGATGGCTTTAGTGACCAACAGTATTTCTTCCTTGAACGCTGAATGTTACTTGAACAACAGAAGAGACAGCAGCATGGTGTACATTCTGGCCAAGGGGCGTGCTGCTCTGTGTTTTGAGTCTATTGTGGGAAATTAGTCGATGGAGGCAGGAGTTGAGCTGGGTTTGGGTTGTGTCATCGCTGTCCTTCCTTTTGGAGCCCCATGGACGCAGACTCCTACAGCAGCGGCCAACTGTCCTTGGGGAGAAGTCGGGGTGTGGCAGGCTCTGTCTCAGTGTTCGTACCCCACTTCCAGCTCAGTGCGGCATAGAAGGTATCCGTCTCTATGCCTTTCCCTCCCCGAAGGCTGGGGGGGTGGGGGGGGCGGGGCACGTGATCCTGGTCCGGCTTCGGTCTTAGGCACGTCTTGCGTGCGCATCTGTTCCTCTCCAGGGGTCTCTGATTTCTGGTTGGCACCTGAATGGGTTCTCCGGCCCTGGCTGGCTTCTTGCCCCTCCCAGGGGCTTAGAGGATGTTCTCTTCTACTTTTCCCCGACCCAGCATGAACTTTTACCTCTTCCTGGGGATAAAGGGAATGCTGCCCTTTCCATAGCCGATTAAGAATTTTGCTTCATAGGAGAGCATCTGAGGAAGTGAGCGAGGCCTCATGCCAGGAGCTGGAGATCACTGCGGACTCTCAGCTCCGAGGCAGGTCTCGGGCCTTTCTGCTGAGCGTCCGCTGGAGGCCTGGCTGCGAGCGAGTGTGAACTGGCTCTGTGCACAGGGGGCTCCAGCCATTCCAGACAAATCGGTCCCTCCTTTGCCCTTACAATTCAATAAAATTTTACTGGATTTCATCTTCCTCACTTGTCCTGTGGCCGGATCTTTCTGCAACGCTCTGCCACAGGCGAGACGGTTTGGCTGTCCTCTCTCCTCGGAACTCGGATTACCTAGTTGCCTTTCTGATGAACTCAAGAGAAGTCACGACTTCATAGCTTACCCACCCTTCGATTTGTTGGGGCAGGAATGTTTCTTGCGGCTTCTCTATCCTAAGCCAATGCAGAAACCCATACCGATTATTAATATAATAGGGTTACGCGTAATTTAGATTCTCTATATTTTATATTTATGGAACTTTTGAATTTTTACAAGTGTATTTGGTTTTACAAGCAGAAAAGAAAAATGAGCCGGGATTCTTCAGAGAAACCGAACCAATAGTGTGTGTGTGTGTGTGTGTGTGTGTGTGTGTGTGTGTGTATAAAACAGGATTTATTATAAGGAATTGGCTCACACAATTATGGGGGCTGAGGAGTTCCAAGATCTGCAGTTGGCAAGCTGGGGACCCTGAAGAGCCATTGGTGTAGCTCCAGTCCAAGACTGAAGGCCTGGAAACCAGGAGCACCGATGTGTGGAAGCTCCACTCCAAAAGCCAGAAGACTGGAGCCCCAAGAAGAGCAGATGTTTCGGTTGGGGGGCAGAAGGTGCATGTTCCAGCACAATTAGGTAGGAGTTCTTCTTACTCAACCTTTGGTTCTATTCTGGTCTTTAACCAACTGGATGAGCCCCACCCACCAACTGGAAAGTTAATCCCCTTCAGAAACACCCTCACAGACACATCCAGAATAATGCATGACCCAACGTCTGGACACCCCATGGCTCATTCAAATTGACACATAAAATTAACCATCATAATGTTATAATAATAATAATAGTACCATCATAATTCTGGACAGCCTCATAAGGCTGAGACTGATCTGGGAAGCTCAGTGGTGCCAAGACTTTCTCTATCCACCCTGTTTCAGTGGCCTAGACACCCAGCTGACTTCTGGCTTCCAGAAGCCACTCACTGAGAAATGTTGTCCAGTCTGAACCCACCCAAGCCGGACCCTCCTCCTGATGACAAAGGAAGAGCTGAGGCCACCACACAGAGGTCCGCCCCTCAAAGGCACCTCACTGCCCTGAGGCCTTAGGAAGCCATGTTTGCTAGCCCTAGGAAGAGCAGCGGCCCACAAAGCTTAGGCTGGACAGGTGGCACGGCCTCACCATCCCAGTCATGAGGTACTTTCTGTAAGTGGAGGGCTTGCTCCAGATTCCCAGAGCTTCCAGCAAAAAGTGTTTCCAGAAGCAACCAATGATACTAGTGGTCTAGTGGTTTCCTTTTGAATCTCACCCACCCTGGCCTGTGCTCAAATTCTCAAACCTTAAAACTATTATTTTAAAATTCAGATTCCTAGATCCTACCCACGGAGATCTGTATTCAGTAGGTCTCAGGTGTGACCCAGGACTCTTCGTGCGTTACCCACCCCCCAGGACTCCTGGGAAACATTCACAGACATTCCTTTTCATGGAGCAATATGCTAGAGTCCAGAAGTGTATTAAATTCCCCATATTCTCACACGTGCTCCACGAAGGGAGTCAGACGCAGAAAGCAAATCTTGCATGACTCCATATATACCAAGTCCCAGAATAGGCAAGAGGCGCGTACAGTGACAGGACTCAGTGGCTGCCCGGGAAGGCGCATCGGGACAATGTTGGAGAGATGGTAATGTTCTAGAACTTCATCTTGTGTGTGAATTTGGAGCTGCACACTTCAAATACGTGAGTTCTGTTATATGCAAACCATACCTCAGCGAAGTCATTTTGAAAAGCTTGTCAGGTGTTATCTCAGAAAAAGGATATTTCAGATGTTTACACACCGGGCTCCCATGACGTCACGGGATCACATCCGAGAGCATGTGTATGACTCACTGCTTCTTTCATGCGTTAGATGCCGCGTGCCAGTAAGTCACCCTCTTATCTGTGTATCAGGCTCCCGCTTGATCCAGTAAGACCAGCCCCAGGCCCCCGAGTAGGTCTCAGGCTTAGAAAAGAACCGGCGAGTGGGGTGAGTGGCCCCATCTTCGGGAAACTCCGAGTTTAGGCAATTCTTGCATTCCAGTCCCCTGTGCCATACCGCACTCCTCTGGATGGAGGGACACACACACACACACACACACGCACTCTGCGCTCATGGAAAAGGAAAGGCTCTGTAGGGTCAACACAAGCCCCGCAGGCTCTGTGACCGAAACTCCTCAGAAATCACCACAGGGCCGACCGGTCGCAACTTGAGGGGCGGCCCCTCACGCTTGCCACCAGCACCACTGTTTCCCTAGGGTCCCAGAGGTCAGGAGAAAACTCCACAAGGACAGAAGTTGTGGCTCTGATCTCCGAAATCATGAGCTCTGAATGTGGGGATCAGAGGACCAAGGGGCATTGGGGGAGGCCCCCACAGGGAGCCCTCTGGATTGGCGTGTCCGAGGTTCTAAGCCCCTTCTACCGACCAACTCGCAGGATTGCCTGGGGCCACGGTGACCCCACTGGGGCCTCAGTTCCCCCATCTGTAAAATGTTGGACGGATGATTACTTACCAATTATTATCACCATTATCGTGATTACTGTTGGGTTCAAGATCCCACTCTTCAAATGAAACCTCTTGTAGAGCCCCAGTAAGAAAAAAAGAGGGTATCTGATTGAAAATGGGACGGAGGGGCCCATGTCCCTTGTCTCCCCCTTGTTCTGAGGACCCTACGGCTATTGAGAATTGTTTAAAAAGTGCTAGGCTAGCTGGGCTCCCAGTCCTTGCAACTGAGCTCTGGAAACTGCCCTCATGGAAACCCTCCAGGACTCCAAACGGCCTGACTCCAGCCACCGTGACCTCAGAATGACAGGAGGCACACATAACCGGACTCTGGGAACCCCAACATGAAACAACTCTGTTCATATTGTGAACAGAATGCGATGATTCTACTACTCGGACTGCCATCGCTGGCCTGCCCTCCCACTCCCCAGTCTGCCTTCCCTGTGACTTCAGAATCACCTAGAATTCCAAGTGTAAGAAGCAAATCTAGGATAGTCAACTCCACACCTAACTTCTGATGATCACAGATCCTTCTCTAAGACTCTGACATGGGAAATGTCATCATCTCTGTCACTCCAGAGCACGCATTAAAATGACGGGCCAGGACCCACGCTATGCACTTCGCACGGATCACCTTGGCCTCTCCCCACCTTGTGAGCCAGGCATTACTGTTACCCCATTTTGCAGCTGAGGAAAACAGACTCGGGGTCACTAAGAGGTGGAGCTGGGATTCTGGCGGGTGGGGGGGTCAGTCAGTGCTCACAGCTAGGCTATGGGTTCTAAGATCGCTTGTCTGAGCCCATCTCATCTCTGAGGATAACAACAGTGCCATCCTTGGTTGCTGGAGTGATTAAATGAGATGGTCCAAGTAAAAACCCTCAGGGTAGCCCAGACGGGTGTGTGGTTAACTCAGTAAAGATTGGGTCCAAATACTTGAGCTGTAAACCCTGCTTCCTAAAATCACCAGACACCAGACAGTCTTCTACAGAAAATAGGATTTATTTTCACATTTCAAGTGAACACAAATAAATGTCCCACAAGTGTATTACATACAAAATCAGTAGATTTATTAACCACAGAAAAATCAAAGGCCTCCAGAAAAGACACGCCCGGGCCATTTCCATTCTTCACCAACTCACGGAGTGGGCACAGTTCGCAGTGGGTTTGTTCCCAGGTTCATCTGCGTCTACCCCCATGGACTCCCCTCAAAACCACAGCAGCAAACCAACAGGATTCACAGTGGCTGGGATAAGTGCCATGGCCGTGGCCCCTTCACTAAAGCCCCAATCGTGTTCCAAAGGCCAAGCTCTGGGGTTCCATGGCTTCAGCCACCAACTGGGGTCCTGCCACGGCACAGGGCAGTTAGTGTCACAGCTTCATCTCTAGGCAATCTTGTTAATTAAATTATTCCAATTAGAAGAAATATAATGACCCTTTTGCAACAGCTGGCCTTCCCCCCTCAGTCGAGGAAAGGGCAGTAACCTGTCCCTGAAGCTAAGTCATCACCACCCCAATGTCCAAGGCACGGGTGACCTTGGGCTGGCTGGATGAGGAGTGGTGACATCACAACCATGATGGGTGTCTAGAAATGGGGCAGTGAGGGAGGGCGGACGCTGGGGAAGCAGCATGGCGGGCCTGGTGGAGATCTGACACTCAGGAGAGGTCTCGCTCCAGCACACAGTGACGGTGGAAGGTGCACAGGCACCCGGACGGGGCACCGCTGCTGGCGCCTGAGGTGGTCGCCTAGGTTAGTCAACATGAGTGCAGCTACTACCGGCCTAGCGCCCCGTGGCCGTGGCCATGGCCGTGGCCAGTTAGCTTAACTGGCCGCAGTCCGTGATGACGATCTTCTTGGACGTCTTCCCACTCCTGGAACCGAAAGATTCTATTTTCTTCACGACATCCATTCCCTCTTTGACGTGGCCGAACACGACATGTTTGCCGTCCAACCTGTGAGTCGAGCCAGGTAAGAGTAAGAGTAGTGCAATGTCACCCAATGTCATGGTCACCTGGTCGTGGAACTATTCAGCAGAGATGGCAATTCTGAAAGGGACCCACATGGAAAATCTGGACCCTGACCTCACAGCTCTGGTACGAGGCCTTGCTGAGCGCCCCCAAACAGACCAGAGGGTCCCTCCCTTCTGGGGCCTGTGCTGCCTCCTCTGCCGCATGACCTTGTCCGGGACCACTTAACCTGAATCCTGGTAACCTCATCTACCAAAAGTAAATTATTCTTGTTCTGCACAGGGAGAAAACAGGGTGTTAAACTCCTCCCAGGAAATAAGAAGTCCGTGTAAATGGAACCATCTTAATGGTCACGAGTGGCAAAGTAAGAGCCAAGATAGCAAGCGTGGCTCTCTCCATCTGAGAGACTTTCAAGAATCTAAACAGCCCCTTAGTCCAGTGCCCGCAAGGCCAACACTGGTTACCACCTGGGGCAGAACTGCAGGACCCATTAGAGGTTCCACGGAAGCAGCAAAGGGCAGGCAGAGCCAGCAGCGATCTGCCCAGCCCTGACATCTGTGTCCCTTCTGGCCTGGGGACTAGAGACAACTAGGACCAATCCATCACTCAGGTCTCTCTGAAGTCCTAGGAAATGGGCTTTGTTAAGTCTTAGCTCCTGGCCAGCTAATGTCCCCTCAGTCCTGTATGCCTCAGAGCTAGGATGCAGGGAACTCCTGGCAGAGGAACTTATTAGGTAGTGGGACAGCGACCAGGGAAGACACCCCTAAAATCCACAGGCACGTGGGCCAGAGACCTCCATGGTGCGTTCCAAGCTCAAGGTAAGCCGGGAAACAACAGGTTAAACCAAGCAAATAGGCTTCCACCACAGGCCACCTTGAGGCCCTTGAGTTCTGCAGCATGTCCCAGACGGATGTGGTACAAGATCTTTGGCACAACACATGGAGGAAATTCCAACTCACCGCAAACAGAAGCCTAACACAGACACAGTTCTAAGAACCACCCAAATTCCCCCTCAGTCCTTTCATGAACTTTACCTTCTCCCACATGGACACACACACAGCCCAGTGGAGGGCTGCCGCCCCAGAGCACAGTCCAGCTTCACGCTACCCTCCCCCGGAAGCACACAAACCCTCTTCTGGCTGCAAGACCAGCCCTCATGTGGAGCCTGGGGCGAGGAACTCACCAGTCTGTCTTTATGGTGCAGATGAAGAACTGGGAGCCGTTGGTGTTGGGGCCTGCGTTTGCCATGGACAGGACACCTACAGAAACAGGCAGGAGTGAGCCAGGCTGCCCCAAGAGGCCCCTCACTGGGGAACCATTCACAAGAGCAGACAGTTCCCAGCACAGCAAGGACACTGGGGTCTGACGGTCCTGGAGCTTGAAGAGGATGAGCAGGGCCCAGAGGACTGGCTCCCCAGGGCCCGTCCCCCCTGCTGCCACAGGAAGGACAGGGCCTTGTGGAAGCTCTCCGAGGCAGAGCCAGCATGGGAGTTTGGCACACTGCATCCTGGGTCTTAAACGTGACACAACGCTGGGTTTTGCTGAAAGGCTTTCTCCCCCAGCTTCTCAAAGAAAGACTTGTTTTTAAACGGAGAGCTCAGCACGACAAACCTCCAAGAAAACCAACACTCCAACCCGGAGTGCTGAAGGAGGGAAGGGGCATCGCTGGGTATCGGGAAATTGGTCCCAGCCTCCGAGCCATGGTGGGCATGGTGGACCTCGTAGGCAGGCCAGCAACCGGGCCAGAGCTCAGGACACTCAGAACGGAGAATGGAGGCCCCCACTCACCTGGTCCCACATGCTTCAGTGTGAAGTTCTCATCAGGAAAGCGACTTCCATAAATGGACTTGCCCCCGGTGCCATTGTGGTTGGTGAAGTCTCCCGCCTGTGAGCATAGAGCACCTTCTGAGCAGCCAACCACCAGAGCTGGCAGGAGAAGGCTGCCGAGGCACAGGGACGTGGCCCCCAACCCTCTTGGGGCCCACCCAGCCAGAAGCCCCGCAGGCCAAGGGGTCAGAAAACATCCAAAGATGTCCGGGCTCCTAGCTTCAATGTTTTCTGCCATTAATAACTACCCTACCTTCCAAATGATCCACTTTTTAATTTGGGCAGGTTTTTAAAAAGATTCTCAAAGGATCTAATGGCTATTCTGCGATGATTTGTAGGTAGTGACCTAGAATTTTCTACCTACAGCTCTTGGAGGGGAGACAAGGAGGTGACCAGGGGGTCCCTGTTCCCAGGTCTGGTCTGTGGGGGGAGCAGCAGCTGGCACAGAGCCAGTTCCCTATGCTGAGCCCCACTTCTCCCCCACCACCAGGCCTCCTGGCCTCCCTACACCTTGCAGACCCAGGACGGGGTCCCCCCCAGGTCTGGCATCCCTCTTCACAGCTTGCCGGAGGTTTCCAAGGGAGCCGTGGCCGGAAGAGCGCAGTGGCTGCCAGCCCCAGCCCTGTCCCTGGCCAAGGTCTCGTGGCTGTCTTCCTCAGATATGACCCTCAGGTGAGAGAGATGACCCGACCAGCCTGACCTAAGCACCCACAAATGCCAGTAAGGTGTCCCCAGACAGGTGATTCAAAATCCTGGCCTCGGCCTCCTGGTGCCGCCAACTCATGCCTCAGAGAGCCCTCCAGCCTTGGAAGGGCCCGCTCCTGCCAGCTGCTGTTCAGAGGAAGATCCTCGCCCGGCTCAGGACAGTCCCTTCAGCTTCTGCTTCATCCACGGCCTCCCTCAGGCAGAGCTGGGAGGGCCTCTGTGGCAGAGAGCCACAGGCCTAGCCAGGCATGTCCCATAGCCACAGCCTCCCTTCCGGTCCCTGCATTCATCACATTGGACACGTCAGCAGGCCCAGCCCCAACCCGCTGCCACTCACCACAGAGGATGACAGCCCCACGGAGGAGTGGAGGGAATGGGGCAGAGAACGCTGGGTGGGAAGGACTTCAAAGAGATCACGACACTCATGTCCCTGCCTCTATGGCCTTATGGCCTCAAGACACCAACCCCTGGGGCACCTGGGTGGCTCAGTGGGTTAAAGCCTCTGCCTTCGACTCAGGTCATGATCCCAGGGTCCTGGGATCGAGCCTCACAAGGGGCTCTCTGCTCAGCAGGGAGCCTGGTTTCTCCTCTCTCTCTCTGCCTGCCTCTCTGCCTACTTGTGATCTCTGTCTGTCAAATAAATGAAATCTAAAAAAAAAAAAAAAAAGACACCAACCCCTGTCTTATGGGGCCTGATCTAACAGAGGACAACCCCCAGCACAGCTGGGGTCCTGACCCTGGGAAGTTCCTGCTGTCCCCATCTATCCCAAAACTTCTGACATAGCCTTACTGAGGTTTTTGAAAAAACAGGCAGCACACATGACTAAAGAACATTCATTTAACCAAGAAAGATGCCCCGCTCTAAAGGAGAAGCTCCGAGTCCAGACCCGTGCGTTCTTGCTGGGGCCGTCTCCCTCCCTCCCTCCCAACCTCCCACGCCAAGCACTCAGTGGGACACACAGGGGGATGCCGCCAGAGACGGCCTAAATACGCTGATCCTGCAAAGCCTGAAGATCTACTCCCCGCCCCCGTGCACAGCTGGATCTCAATGCCAGTTCCCCGCCAGCCCATCCTGCCCCTGGCTCCGTTGCTCAACCGCCGGGGCCGCCCCACCCACTCCACCCTCTCTGAGTGAGAAGACAGGCCAAGAGAGTAATGTGTCCTCTCCATTCAGTATCTCACAACCACCCTATAAGGTGGCCTCTGCTGTCCCCCCCGCCCCCCGACAGGGAAGTGAGGCAGACAGGGCTGCTGTACCTGACACATGAAGGATGGAATCACTCTGTGGAAAGTAGAGCCTTTGTAGCCGAAGCCCTTCTCCCCGGTACACAGGGCTCTAAAGTTCTCTGAGGGTTGAAGGAAGACACAGGTCAGCAGGGCCAGGCCTCAACTCCAGGGTCACAACTCGTTCAAGCCAGCACCCTTTTACCCCCCAGGAGGTGAACAGGGGGTGGAAAGACCCCAAGCCTGCTCCCTGGGTCTGCTCTGGCTGTGCTACCCAGGGCAGGTCACCTTCTCACAGCTCAGTGTCCCAGTGTCCAAGCACTGTGACAAGAGCACAGGCTCCTGGCAGGGAATCCCTAGGCCATGCAGCCACTGCCCCACCGGGCACCAGGAGGGAGGAAGGGGTCCCGGGGGGAAATTTACATAAGGCTACACTGGACTGGTGGGCAGGGCCAACACCCAAGCTCAGAGAGGGACAGAAAGTTGCCCCAGGGTACCCAGCAGCTGAGCCTCATGTGGAACTTTCATCTGGTCGTGGGTCTCGGTGCCCGAACTCCTCTCACCATCCCACCCATCTGGCCTGGCCCCTCTCTCTCCCACCTAGACCAGACTCAGAAGGCCCCAAGTCCCGTCTTACCTGCTGTTTTTGGGACGACATCTGCCTTCAGCTGTGGGGAGGGAAGGGGCCAAGAGAAGATGGTCAGTCCAGAAGCAGGTGACAGAAGGAACCTCCTCACCAACCAACCCCCACAGTGGCCAAGGAGCCCCATCCACTTGCGGGGCTCCCAGCCCTCAGCAGGAGGCAGCCTAGGCAGCTATCATCTCTGCCAGTTGTTTCCTGAACCCAGGCTGGGAGGAGGCAGCCTCGGTTTCCCTAGCTATCAGAAGAGATGACAGTGCCATCCTGGCCTACTTCCAGGGGCAAAACTGGCAGAGCTTATACAGCTTGGTCCCAAGCATCAGAGACTCAGGGCCGGGAGAGGTGCCAGTCCAAGCTCAATGCACAGAGGGGAAACAGGCTTCAAGGCAGGGGAGTGGGTGGGTGGGTAAGGAGAGGCTAGAGCCCCATCCAAGCAGGCCTCTTGAGTCCAAGCCTCAAAAGCCACCCTGGCACAAAACCATTAAAATAAAGGGGAGTAAGGAGAGTGGTCTTCATCTTCCAGAAGGGAAACAGGCCTACCAGAGGTCCCTCTGTTCAAAAGAGGGTCTGGCTTGAGAGCTACACCTGAGCTTCCCCATTTGTTCCCCCTACTTGTTTCTTACTTTGTGAGTCCGGGAGCGTGGCGGGGTTGGAGTTGGGATGCAGGTCCCCTGGGCACTCTACCCCGACTTGCAGGGGGCCGTCCGGGTCCGTCTGGGGGCAAAAGCCCCCAAGGCCCGCCCTTCAGGAGAGGAGGCCGGCTGGCCTGAAACCACCTCGGCTCCTGCCCCAGCGCCTGGAGGCGGGGTGAGTCCCACCGAGGGGGCGGGGCCGGGCACCGCATTATGCAAGGGCAGCCACGTGAGCACCCCGCCCGCCCGCTGCCCGGACCCTCGAGCTCCCGGGTCTGGGCGCTGACCCCGCGAGGTCGCAGGACCTCTCCCCGACCTCGGAGCCAGCCAGCAGGGCCGGGATCCCACAGTCAACGAGCTGACCTTGAGCTTTCTCCTCCACACCTGACCTCCCTCCCGCCTCCACTACTCCAAAGTGCCGAGAGGATACCGGAAGAGACCAATCTGATGCCCCCCTCTAGGGATTGGGACACTGAGGCCCACGGCCAGGTGTGGGAGGCAAGGTCTCCCAGCCAGTTGGGCACAGCGCCGGGCCCGTCCCCGTGCAGTACGCTCACCTCCAGCACCACGCGGCCGAGCGGCTGCCCGTCCGCGCCCACGTCCAGGTACACGAGCGGGTTCCGGGAGGAAGAGGACGAGTCGCGGGAGCCGCCGCCGCCGCTGCAGGCGCGGGCCGCGGGGAGGCGCAGCGGCGCGGAGCGCGGGACGGGGAGCAGGCCGAGCAGGCGGGGACCGCAGCGCAGCGCCAGCATCGCGGCTGCGGGTCGGGGCGGGAGAGCGGCGGCAGGAGCGCGGCAGCTGGAGCCGAGGCGGCGGAAGCGACGGCTACGCGCGTAGAGGTTGGAGTCAGCCACGACCGCGCGCCGCCGTCTTTATTGGTCGGCCCGGCCTCGAGGCCCCGCCCTCGCCCGCACTGCCCGCCCCCGGGCCTGTCCGCGGGCGGCCCCTGGCGGCCCTAGCGGGCGGCACAGCCAGGCGGCTGGGGCGACGGAGCGTGAGCTCCTTGCAACCGGTTCTCCAAGGTCCAGAGACCTGAGGGACAGACACCACCTGAGGAACAGACACGACCTGGCAAAAGGGGGCCGGTTCCATTTTGTAAGCGTCCCAGATTAAAAACAGAGAGAGGGAAATATGCTTAAACGTGGTTAACTCCAAAATAAGGGCATCCATATGTTTTTATTTGAATATAACAAAAATCTCCGTTTGAGCCCCCCGGATAGGCCTCCCCTCCACCCAGAGACCCTGCAGACGGAGAGATCAAGAGAGACAGTGGGTGAGAGACAAAGAACTTGGAGGTGAGAGGTGGATTAGAGTGAGAGGTGCAGGAGGACATAGGCAGGGACCCCTCCCCTGCTGACCACGGGCCTCCTAGTCCTAGTCTGGCCCTTTCTCCAGATGCTTCTGGACACCAGATCGTCTTCCCACACAACTGGAACTCAGCAGGTCCCAGCGGGCTCTGGCCAGGCCCCAGCTCTCCACCGGGGTTGGGTCCGATGCCCCCTCCCCAGTGCCATAGACGGACAGTTCTGGTCCCTAGCAACAGGGTCAGCTGGCTCTTGGCTCCCTTCCCACCCCAGTCACCCCAAGAACACACCTGCAGGTCACACAGTACAGGGGTGATTCCACGGGGAATGCAAGGAAAAGTGAAAAGGTAAGGCAGGAAGAGAAGGGGAGCTGAGAACCCTGGTGAGGAGAATTTACCCCACGTGTTGAGGGGCTTCGTAGAAGTGTGGTAGGGGTGGGGGTCCACAGCTGGTAAATAATAGGGGCCCAGGCAGAGCATCTCAGCAGACACCTGTGCTCTCCGGATGGGAAACAAGGACCCAGAGTAAGGAAGGCACTGCCCGGGGCTAGGAGCACCCTGCACCTTTCCCTGTTAGCCTGCGCCAAAGTCTTCTCAGACCTCTCTGAGCCTGTTTCCCCACTGGAGAATCAAGATGGGATGGTAGTCCTTACTCTGCTTCTTCCCAGGTCTGTTCCAAGGGTAACATGAACAGGAGAGGGAGACGTGTGTCAACCGTTAAGTACTGTGCTATGAGCATCAGTGATGGACAGGGTCTAGACTGTCTTTGCTTCAGGTCTAGGGCTGAGACAGCAGTGGGTCTCAGCTGCAGGGGCTCAGAGGTCCAAGGGGCCCAAGAAGAGGGTGGAGGCTGAACCTTGGGGTCAAGTGGGCTTGAACTGAGACCTGAATCAGCTCCTGGGAAGGGGTAAGACGGCAAAATGCTGGCCCGAGTAAATTCGTGAGGTTAAAGCAGCATGTCCTAGGCTCATTAGAATTCTGGCCTTGGCCCTTTCCTAGAAGTTTACAGTCCGCTTCTCTACTCCTGGCCCAGGAGGAGCCTGGTCACTCAGTGATGGCCCAGCTGCATCCTGGAGCCCAGAGGCTCCCCAGGGTCCAGCCCAGGATGGAGCCTCACTCTGTCCTGGGGAATGGCTCCTCCTTTCTCATGATTATCGTGCCCTGAAGTAGAGCAGGCCTGAATGGGGAGACAGCTTGCCCGCTGCCCCATCTGGGGCCCTCAGGAGTCTCCCAGATCTCCCCCACCCCCCAGCCCCACATCAGTGCATACCATCTGCTTGAAAGAGGAAGAGAGGAACCACCTCCCATGTCGGTTCCAGTGCCTTAGCTCACACAGCCCTTCGCTACACCGGGTGGATTAGTGGTGCCCTGTGGTCCTTCAGACCTGCTCCTGGGGGGGAAGCCTCTGTCTATCCCCCACCCCAACGAAGCCTGAGCGGCCCTAACCCAGGGAAGAGCTGCCTACATTCACTCAAGCACTTTAGCTCTCGGAGCCCTTCCCCGGCCCTTAGTGTGTCTGCTTCCCCGCCATAGCCTGGGTGGTAGTTCCATTTTGCAGGTGGGGAAGAAAGTCCCTGAGAGACAAGAGAGTGAGTTGCCCGGGGCTGGAGGGTTGGAGCTGGGAGAACTCTGACCCCAGGGCCAGGGTGTACTGCATAGGCCAGATCCTTCCCGCTGCCATCATGGAGCTGGGAATGGGGTGGGGAGGGCAAGAGAGACAAGCCAGGGACAGACAACACAGCAAGAGAGAAGCTTAGGAGTTCGCCAGAGGAGGCTGTGGAACTCAAGGGACAGGGAAGATGGTTTCTGCCTGGGGGGATCAGCCTGGACACAACCACATTTGAGGGGGCAGAGACACAAAGATGTCCCCAGAGGGGGAATGAGCCAGAGGCAGGCCAGGGTACCTTCAAGGAAAGGCTGCAATGTTGACCATAAGCTGAAAGGCTGGGGTGTGGGTAGGGGGAAATCACAGAGGGTCCGGAAGGCCAGGCTGAGGTATAACGTTATTGGATAGCACTGGGGAGCCATGGATGGTGCAGTGCCCCCATCCCTACGACTCCAGACTGAGAACTAGCCTCATTCACTCACGTTACTCCTACCCTCTTTGGAAAATCAAATGTCATCACTCCCTCCTGCTCAAGCCAAAGAAATTTCCACCTTCCCCAAGGGCTGAGCTGTGATGTCATCCTTACTTGTACTGTCCTCAGCGGCATCAGGAGGAGGGACGGTCCCTGGACTGAGCCCTGAACGGAAGCATGCCCAGCCCTTGAGGACTCCCGGCCCAGGTGAGACTGGGCAGGTGTCAGCACTCAAATGGCTCTGAGGCTATTTATAGACTCTGTGTCATCCTCAGAAACAGCAGTTTCTCTCCACTTGGCTAAAGTGGCTTCTCATTCAGGATGTTAATGGCTTTTGTCACCTGGGGATCCCGTGGGATTCCTTTAGGTATCATAGAGCCAAAGAACAGACAGGTCACGCTGACATTCAGGGGTGACAAATTCAGACGCCTAGGGGGCCAGGCAGTGACGTACACACTGAAACATACTAGACAAGTCTCTAGGGAGTAAGGGGAGACAGTGCTGTGTCCAAACACCCCAGTCAGAGGGGCAGCTTCTGCCCATGCCAGCCGATTGTGTATGTGAGACTAGGGACCCAATACAGTGGATCTTCTCTTTTTTCAACAAAATCTGAAAATCTTGGGCTTTATGGAAATCTCCCCCCCCCTTTTTTTTTGAAATCTCCCCATTTTTAAGTGTTGGGAACAAATTTTAGAATAAACATTGAATGAGCTGTAAACAACATATCCACAACATAGATAGGTCCTCTGGGCCAGCATTTTGCAAGTTCTGATCTCCACTGTACAGATGAGAGAACTGAAGCTCAGAGAGGCACAGAGACCTGCCCATGGTCACACAGCCCGGAAGTACCGGGACTGTGGACAAACCCCTCTCTTCACTGTTGCCAGGCCCCTTCTGCAAGAGTCACTTGGCAGCCATGTTTTCCGAGCACCTGTTATATGCCGAGCCTGAGATTTGCCCTGGAGATACAGGACAAAGTCCGGGATAGGCACTCACGGTGCCAGGTGGTTCTAAGTGCTATTGGGCAAGCCTCTCCCGGGCAGCCCGTGTGTGTGGCAGGCGTGACTGTCATGGCTGTCATGAGGGATGAAGTTAACGGTGGTCCTGGAGACCCTTCCTGGAGGGGCTGGGAGGGAAGTGGCCTTGCTATGGGCAGGGGGTGGGTTTTCGTGAATGATCGGTGCCAGTCTCAGGCGCGGGGACAATGTGCCTTGGACTTCATTTCTCTTAGTTCCTTTAGAGGGGGCTGGGGTCCAGGAGAGTGTCTGTCATGGGCGGCTGACAGGGAACCCAAAAGAGAAGTCCTTGGCGGAGAGCTGGGAAAGCGAGCCACACCTCCCGCACAGGCCCTGGGAAGGCTGCACTCTGGGCACTCCCCTGTGCCATTCGCAGACTTCACGGAGCAGCACGAAAGCTTCGGTGTCTCTCCACTGGCTTCCAGGAAGCACAGGTGGGTCTGTTCCCGAGCACGCTGTGAACCAGAGCATGGCGGGAAGCAGGGAGAGGCCCGAAGGGGAGGTTTCCCTCAAGGTCCAGGAGGGTGGAAGGCACGGTGACCAGAAAGAGGCCCAAGAGGAGGGTCTGGGGAAACTTCCCTTTCCAGAGTCCAGCTGGGCTTTAGAAGTTGGTTGTGTGGGTTGTGTGGGCCCCTGGGAGAGGCAACCAGCAGGCAGGGCTGGCTCCCCACCCATACCCTCCCCAGCTGCTTGGCTCTCCCACAAGCCACCTGGTCACAGGAAGAAGTGGAGGGAGCTCACTTGCTGAATGTATCTGCTAGCCACTGTGATGGGGACAACCCTGGGGGCCAAGGAAGTCTTCCTAAGAAGCTGTCCCCAAAGGGAAAGGTCGGGAAGGACGGTGGAGGCTGGCCCTGGGGGAAGGGGTAACTGTCAGCCAGCCCCGGGTCCTGAAAGTGTGGGTTTTGAGACAGGCAGAACTCTCTAGAAACCTGGCTTCCTATTTCATTCATTCGCTCCCCAGCTTTGCTCTGCACCCTGCTGAGCGCCTGCCACTTTCTCCAGGGATTAGAAATATGGTGGTCATTGGACAGAAAAGTAAACTTATGTTTTCACTGGGAAGAGAGAGAACAACCATTAAAAAGAAAAAAAAAAAAAAAGCAAAGGAGAAGGAAGATGCTCTTAGACAGTGGTTTGGGCTGTGCACAAGTGAAGCAAGGCACAGCGCTCGGCAGGGGCTGGGGGCAGAGCTGAGGGGGTTTCCGCGTGGCCTGACCCAGGAGGAAACATTCAGACCAAATCACATGTAGCTGTGTGAGCTCAGGGAGGTCATTCTTGGCTTCTTGGGGCATCACTGTCCTCGTCTGTAAAGAGGGGTTAATAATGCCCATGTCACAGAATTGTCCATTTTAAGGAGAAGGACATGGTGAAGGGCTTTGAACATACTCAGGTCTCGAATGAATGAATGAATGTATGCATGCATCCCACCTACCCCAGGCCGGCGTGGGAGTCAGAGTCAGGGTAGAAAGCATGATTTTGAGGGACTGATATTGGGCCCTATGGATATGTACCCTCAGGTGTGAACATGACAATTTTATGAGTGGAGATTTTTTTTTTTTTAGATTTTGTTTGTTTGTTTGTTTGTTGAGAGAGACATGGAGAGCAAGTGGGCATAGGGAGAGGGAGAGGAAGAGGGAGAACCTGGAGCGCAGGGTTCAACTTGGGACTCGATTCTAGGACCCTGAGATGAGGACCTGAGCTGAAATCAAGAGTCAGATGCTTAACCAACTAAACCACCCAGATGCCCCATGAGTGGGCTTTTACTACTGTCCGCCCAAGACTCCCCTTAATGATCTAATAGTGCAATCCTTACACCAACTGGTATGTCCTGTTTGGAGGCCTCCTTGAGTGTATTCACGGCCACTGCATCTTTTGATTCACAAAACAGCCTAAAAGGCTGGCTGGGCTGAGCTGTCACCTCACTTGATGGAAGTAGCAGGATGGCAGGCCGCCCAGGGCGACACAGAACAGCCAGGATTTGAGTCGGGCTCACTGGGCTCGGGCTCTTTCCACTCTCTAAACAAAGTTATGATTTTCTTTTCTTCTTTCTACTTTTTCCCCATGCCCACCCCCATGGAGGCCGTCCTCAAGATGGCCCCCCGTGTTCCCCTAGTCAGCCCAGCCTTCTGCGGTCCCCTCACCCTGCCTGTGAGCTGGACCAAATGACTCCCTTCCAGCAAACAGAATATGGCAGAAGTGATGGGATGCCCCTTCCAAGCCTGGGTTACAAAGCAGCTGTGCTTTCTGCCTCGGGCTTTCTCTCTCTTTCTTCTCGCCGGCTGCCGTACTGTGACACTCAGACAGCCTATAGAGGCCCCCAGGTGAGCCACCAAGGCTGGCTAGCAACTCTGTGAGGGATCTGGACGTGGACCTTGGGCAGCCTGCCAACAGCCTTGTGAGTGAGCTTGGGAGCGGATCCTTCGGGTCCAGTGGAGTCTTGGGATGATTGTGGCCCCAGCCAATGGCCTGATTACAACCCCTGAGAAACTCTGGGCCAGAGGCATGCAACTAAACCACACTGGGACGTTTGACCTCAGAAACTATGAGATAATAAATTTTTGTTGCTTTAAGCCCCTCAATATTGGGATCATTTGCTGTGCAGCAACGGATAGCTAATACACCCCCAGCCGGGGGCCTTTAAGGCCAGCTCGGATCCCGTTGCTGCACACACAGCCTGTCATTGATCTGCCATCTTAGCAGACTTGTGTCATCAGCTGTTCTTGGCAGAGACCGCACGGGCACCGTTGGAAAGAACCAACTCCGGGAGACAGAGCTGCCCTGTCTTGGTGAAGACGTGCAGTGGGCTGGCTGTTTTTGTCTCGTTCCTCTGAAGGTGCACATGATGAAGGCTGCGAGAGAGGAGGAGCTGGGAGGAAGCCGTCAGGGAGAGAGGGCCTGAGCAGGGCTTTGGCCCTGGCGTCTCCGTGGCCTCTGGGAAGGGAAGGTGCCTCACTCTGTGACTGTGTGCCAGGCTCTGCGCTAAGCACTTTCTATTGATCGTCCCGATCCTCTGGAGGACCTGGCACAGTGAGGGTTCTCCCTGTCTTACAAATGACGAAATGGGGACCCAGGGAGGGTAAGCGATTTGTCCAAAGTCACACTAGTGAGGAGTCTGAAATGTTTCCCAGTTCTGCTGGACTGTGTGTCTTTCTTCAGGATCGGGGGGGGGGCGGGGGGGGGGGCAGAGCTCCAAACAACAACTCTCAGTTGAATTACAGCAGGTGTCATTCTCTCTAGGTGGCCTTTCTTCCAGCTAGCATGGTGCTGTGCTTGGTTACTTAGATCCACAGTCCCATCTAGTGCTTAGGATAACTCTGCAAAGGTCGGGCTGTGGTCCCCATGGAATGGATGATAGCTCCCAGCCCAAGAGGGAGCCTATGATATGCCCAAGGCCACACAGATACTAGATGACTGAGCTGGATTTGAACCTAGGTCCAGCTGACTCCAAAGCGTGCACTGTCCTCCACCACTGGCTGGGCCTCCCTGCCCTGCAGAATCTACCATTGCCTTCCAGCCCTGCAGAGACAGTTTCCACTAGTACAGGGGAGTGACATGCCCTCAGCGTATTCGCACAGCCCTGCCTAGAGTCAACGGGAAAAGGAGCCGGCTGGCAGGACCCAAGAGGTTCTTAAGCACAGCCCAGGTTGGCCTTCGTGCATGCCGTGCCCCTCACTCCCATCTTTGTTTTCCATGCCCTGAGTGGCGTCATTATGCTAAGGGGAGAGCCCCACTGCCAGGCTCCCTAGGAGTGGGACTCGAGCCTTTGCCAAGGCTAAAACGCTGCTTGGCCAGACCTTGTCTGAGCTCCGGGCTCTCTGCCCTGTGGCCGCAGGAGGCAAACAGCCTGTCATTCTGCAGTCTCCTTTTCCTTATATGGTCTGCCTCTCCTGTTGACCTGGCTAAGTTTCTCAAATCTATTGGCTTGACTCTCCATCTCTCCTTACTAACATTAACACCGCTCACGCCTCGATTAGAGTAAGTCCTCTGGCAAATCAGCGTTGCCTGCCTTCTAAGTGAGGCGGCTCATCACCGACAACAAGTGTTTGTCTTTTTTTCCAATTAAAATAAGTGCTACGGTCCTAGGTGCCTGATGACAACAAGCTCAGCTATCACTGACCGCATGCTTCATAAGCTGCACGTGGTAGGAATTTACATTACCTCTTAATCCTCCTGTGGTCCTTAAGAAGAGGTACTCGGGTTAACGGTTCTTTAGAAATGAAGTCTCCAGAGCGGACAGAGGTTATGTAAGCTGTCCATGGTTACACGGGCCTTCTCCCGGGTTAAATGAGTGGCTGAGCTATATTTGGCCTGGCTCTGCATAATCCCAGGACTTGGCTGCTCTACCCTCTACTGTCGCTGAATTTTAGTACAAAAGGTCAGCAGGTGCAGGTCAGGCAGGGAGAGGTGTCCATTTATATAACAAAGATGAGCAGAGGCTCCGAAAATTGATCAACTCACGGGCTAAAACAGCATGTCAGTATCAGAGGCCCTGGCGCCGGGCGAGTCCCGGCAAGTCAGGGGATCACCGTGCGGGCCTCCAGGACACGGGGACAAGCCCAATAAACGCAGCAGGACACAGCCTGGAAGGAGGAGGTGCAGGGATGCTGGGAATCAAGGGTATGCAGAGCAGCTCTAGCAAGGCTGTTCACTGGCCAGGAGAGGGGTGTGGGCACAAGGCCATCTCCAGGGTGATGGGGACTGTCCTCGGTGGGCCACACAGTGGGGGTCTCCAGGCCTGAAGCAGGACCCAGCAGGAGAAAGATCTGGGCCTGTTTAGACAAGAAAGCTCTCTTGTGTGTCTAAACAAGTGGGCCTCCGTGCCCTCCCCCGGCCACGGTGTGGCATAGGGAGCCACCAACTGATTTCCTGGGGGGTGGTGGCCAAAAGGGCACAGAGCAACCCCGTAAGCCTGAAGTCTTGGAGATCATGGCAGGGCAGGGACAAGTACCAGATGGAAACAAGGACAGTAGATGCCAGGGGGCCAGCAAGGACAGTGCTGACAGATGCCCAGCCCTGCTCTCTTGGCATTCCGTAACCCCAGGGGCTTAGAGGCCATGCTGGGAGAAAGGGTGGGGGAAGGGCCTTCCCCAGATGACTCAGATAGTTTCCACCATTTGGCCAAAACAGGAACTTGAAAAAGAAATTAAGTTCTGTATCAGAAAGTAAATTTAGTTGTGTTTCTTGCACACTTGGATTTATGGGCTAGAATTCACATCCATTATATGATTCAAGGCTTCCGAACAACCGGGGAAGATATCTGCCATGCACTTTAATACAACTGTTCATGAAAATCAACAAGAAAAATGTTCACACCTCAGGAGAAAACACAGAGAGGAAATGGGGAGGCAGGTCACAAAATGCAAAATATAAATGGCCGGAAGCCCGAAGAAAAAGAATGTTCGAGCTCACTGGAAGACGTGTCGGCAAAAGGGGGCATCTGGCTGGCTCACTCAGTAGAGCACGTGACTCTTGATCCCAGGGTTGTGAGTTTGAGGCCCCCCCTTGGGTATAGAGATTCCTTAAAAAAAAAAAAGAAAGGCACAGTATAAAAAAAGAGGAGTAGAGGGGCGCCTGGGTGGCTCAGTGGGTTAAAGCCTCTGCCTTCAGCTCAGGTCATGATCTCAGAGTCCTGGGATCGAGCCCCACATCAGGCTCTCTGCTCCGCAGGGAGTCTGCTTCCTCCTCTCTCTATGCCTGCCTCTCTGCCTACTTGTGATCTCTGTCTGTCAAATAAATAAATAAAATCTTTAAAAAAAAAAAAAAAAAAGAGGAGTAGAAATGTCCACGGAAGGCGTGGAGTATCATTTTAGCCTTGCGTGCTGGCCCCCCATTTACCCGCACAGGCCGAATGTTTCTTCATGGTTCTCTACAGCAGCTCGAGCCTCCCTCCCTGACTGCCCCAGTGGCCCAGGCAAGCACTGCTCCCACTCCTGCCCGCGAGGCCTGGGGGTTGGCGGGGGATGTGGGGGGTCCCAGGCTGCCACACTCTGGAGTCCACCCTCACGGTCACCCCTGAGCCATGCTCACAGCCACTGACAAAGTGTGACAGGGGTGCTAAGGCTGCCCCCACTCCTGGGAGACGCGGACCCCTCTGGCAGCTGATTTTGGCTAGAGGACTCCCCAGCAGCTGTGCAAAAGGATTCCACCCAGCCAACCTGCGCCCCCGCCCCGGTCCCTCTGTCCCTCTCTTTCTCCTCCCCGCCCCCTTCCTTCCATCCCTCTGTCCTTCACTCAAGGGCAGACTTGAACAGCAGTCGGTTATCTCTCCCGCTCCTCCCCTTCTCCCACCCCATTTCCGTTCATGGGCGTTTTCCTTCATATGCTTCTTGGACATCTAATCCTGTCTTGGTGTCTGCTTGCTAGAGGCTCCCCACTAGCAGCCAGCCGGGGCTCCTCCACACAAACCCGGCTCTTTCCCCGTGAGTCCACTGCTGCTGACAGGCCTCCTCCCTCCCTAAAGGCCATGGTGTTGCTGCACTCTTGTCCTAGAATGTCGACCAGGAGCCCACCAGGATGGCATACAAGGGGGATTATGGTACTAAGAGATTCCCCACCAGCTTTCCCGTCCCCCACTCCAGGGAGGCATCACATGTACCCCCAAACCAGTTTGCTCCTTCTCTGCCCCCATCAATGAGCCATAATGAAGTACCACAAGCTGAGGGGCTTTGACAACAGAAGTCTGTCCTACAGTTCTGGAGGCCAGAAGAATCAAGATGGCCGTTCCTTCTGAGGGCGACGAGGGTAGGGTCTGCTCCAGGCCTCTCTCCTCACCTTGTAGATGACGTCTTCACCCTGTGTCTTCACATCAACTTCCTCCCATGCCTGTGTGTGTCCAAAATTCCCATTTTCATAAGGACACCAGTCACTGTGAACTAGGTCCCCCCTAATGACCTCATCTTAACTACAACAGCAACAACCTTATCTCCAAGTAAGGCCACCTTCTGAGATCCTGGGGGGTGAAGACCTCAACATAGGTCTTCAACCCTTAGTGGGGTCCCACAGCAGGCCACTAGGGACTCAGCATCTCACCAGTGTTTTAGCAAAACCACTCTCTTTCCCCTCCTTTTGTACCCGCAGCTTCTCAAACCCCTCAAGACTTGGTCATGAGCCTCAGAGAGGCAGGACTGGGGGACCAGAATGATGCCAGAATTGTCCTTGCCTCCGATGACAGAAGTTTGTTCCTGGACAAGGCTGGGCCCAGACCTCACCTGGGAGACTCCTCAGCCTCTGGCGAGGCCTTTGGTAGGCCAGGCTACCTGTTCACCAGGCAGTCCCAGATGTGCCAAATCCCATTCAGACTCCAGCTGGGAACCCAGTTCCTAGACTAGAGTTCTCTACCTGCCGACAGCGGCGCGCCTGCTAGCTTCCTACCTCAGGGCTGTTATGGGGTGATGTCCGTAAGTCCTTCGCCTGGCATGCTGAGCACTCAATGAACAGTTCCTGTTACTACCCTTATTTCCAGTGCTATGAACTTGGCCATTCCCTCAGGGCCAGGCGTCACCTCACTTCTCTACCCTTCTTGTGTGTAGCACCTGTGGACCCCCACTGAGACAAACAGAAGACTTCTAATCTGGAAGGTCTCAGAGCACCCGGACCCTATCAGATGCTGAGGAGAACAGTGGGTGGGCTTGGAGAACTTGCACACTTCTCTGACCCAAAGACCTGGGCTGTTGTTAGAGGATCACAGAAGGTATTTGACTTCTGTACATGCCAATTCGGGAGAAACACCCACGCAGCCTGGAATGTTCTGGGCTGTGATTGTGTCAACTAGAGAAGCTTTCTGGGCACTGCCCTTGAAAGTTCAAGGTTTCTAGGCTGTGAGGCTCGTTGACAGGCTCCAAGGTGGTGATGAAGTTAGCAGCAAACACCTGCGTGTTCGCCTCCGCTCACCCCGTAGATCGCTGCCCTCCTTGCCCCACCCATACTCGTCTCTCCAGGGGCTTCTCCTGGCTCCTTACAGTGGCCATTCCTCAGGCCGTTACTGGAGCCGCCAACCAGCGCCCTTCAACACTGTCTCATCAAAGGTTGCTCTCTCTGGCGCCAGGCTGTCATTGGGTGTCCCCTAGTTTCCCACTGTCCTCTCAAGCACTCCTTCTCACCACCTTCTCAGCCTTCCCTCCACCTGCCTGGCCCTTTTGAGTGGACCTCCCAGAGATCTCTCTTTTGCCCTGTCTCTCTGTCTGGTCTCACCCAGTCCCAGGACTGCTCTGGGCCCAGCAGGGGTAGTCGGGGAGGGGCATTGACAGGAGGCTGGGCATCTCTGGATGAGGGTCTAAACCATCAGCTGGCATCTGAGAAGTGGGGGAGGTCCTGACAACTCGATTGGAGCCACCACTGGCAAGGGATGGTCTTCCATGGCAGGGTTTCTGACGGCAGGATGTGGGCTGGGGCAGGGCCAAGTTCTGGGGGAGAGGGAGGCGGCTTTCCCTCCTGACATCAGGTGGAGTCAGTCCTCTTCACCTGACTATGGGCTGGCCTCAGTGACTCACTTCTAACTGCTAGAATGTTCCAGAAGTGAGGCTGAAGGTCTTCCTATGCCAGGCCATAAAGGCAACATGCTTTCACCGGATTCTTGCTGTGCTATCCAGCTGCAGGGCCATAAGGAAGCCCGGGCCGCTCAGTGAAGCCACCTGAAGGCATTCCAGCTGACAGTCCCCGCTGAGGCTCCGGACGGCCAGGCACACGCAGGAGGAGGCCTTTGAATGAACTCCAGCCCCAGTGCCCCCGATGGCAGTCGCCTGACAGCCCCTTGTGAGAACTGCCCAGCTGAGTCCTGTCAGCCCCCAGATCCAGGAGAGGGGCCAATGACAATGACTGCCCTTGTTTCATGCCACTAGCTTTGGGGTGGCTCGTTACGCAGCTGGAGTTAACCAGAACGCCCCATGGGGCCATGTGGTGAGCCCCTGACGGCCTGTCAGGAGCCCTCCCTGAGCACCTAACCTTGTGGGTCTCTAGAATCTTCAGACAACACGGCCCAGTGGGGACTCATTACACCTCTGCCCCCCTTCCTCCTTCTCCCAGACGTCAGATGACAGCACAGCCATCTGCCCAGGCCACCCCAGGTATCCCAGGTGTCCCCTGCGATCCCTCCCTCTACCTGACTGTCCCATGCCATTTATCCGAAGACACCTGTCATTTAGCAAACCTTCGTGAAGCCCCCACTCCGCGTCAAGCTTTGTGCTGCATTTGTGCGGATGCCAGAGAGCAGGACTTCCTGGTCCGTCTCCCAGGAAGCTATGGTCAAGCAAATCATTCATTACAAGTGGCACAAACTCTAATACCTTAATACCCGTGTGCCTCAATTAACATTCAGTCCCTCATGTTCTTTCAATCATTCTTTCCACAATGAAGAGATTATTAGCTCCAGAGATCATTGGCTTCATTTTTCAGGTGAGGAAACCTGAAGGCGGAAGGCTGAGGGGTGGTCCCGGAATTGATGGCGGTAGGAATTGGGAGCACCAAGAAAGAAGAACTTTCCAGCCCACCCCTCCTCCCCCATTCCACTTTGCTGTTGTGGAGGTCCTGCAGGTTCTCTGGAAGCAGAGGCTGAGGCGGGTTTCCCTGGGGATCGTGCCTATGAGAGACAGAGCAGGCAGTAGGACTGGGCAGGGGCACCCCAGGCTTCCATGCAGACCCAAGCCTGGGCCCACCCCACGGGAGCCCCGAGCACAGGTGGCTGATACAGGAGTCCCCTGGGCTCAGAAGCTCAGGCCGGTGTATCCCCACTGTGCGCCGTTGTTCCTGGGGCTGCCCAGAGGAGTGTGAGCTCGGCGTGTGCAGGCTTCCTCCACCCCTTGGCAGCAAACCTCAAGCGCATTCCTGAAACGAGCGCCCCAGCCACCCTCCGTAGCTGCCTCCTGCTTATCGAGACAGCCTCCCTTCTAGTTCTTCTGCCCAAACCGTGTCTGGAGCCATTGTTCTAAAACATACAACTCTCCCATGAAATCTGCTGATAATTCCCGTCTCCCACGGGGTAAGGAACAGCTTCCTGAGCTGAGCCTTACGGCCTCCACTGTCCCCGCACCAACCATCTAGGGACATGGGCTGTAGAATCAGACAGCCTGGGCTCGTACTGTACCCCCTCCCCAAGCCCACTACCTGGGAGCCTTCGGGCGGTCATTTATGTTCTTATCTGTGCATATGTACGTACATACTCCAAAGGTGGCTGTGGGGGTCCAGTGAGAGGCTGCAGGTAAGGCAGCAGCACAGAGAAAGGTGGAAATGACCTTCTTTTCAGCTCAGACCTGCCTCTCGGTCAGCATGGCCGTAAAACCCACAAGGGGCTGACGTCCTGTCAGGGGTTCTCTGTCACCCCTAAGCTTCTGGAGGAAGAGTGAACAGAGGGGTCGCTCTCAGGTTCTCTGCCTGTTGAGGGACCAGAGAGATGGGGAGAGGGAGAGGAGGAGTCTGTGTGACCGTGTGTATGTGTGTATGGTGTGGGGTCTGAGGCTGGGGCCCTGGGGCCTGCCCACCCTCCTGTCGTCCACCCCTGCTCCAGGCCCATTGGGCACAGCGGTTGGGCTGCTGGGACCAGACCTGCCCCCGCCGTGCCGGCTGCTGTGTAGGAGGCCTTGTTTGCTGATGATCCTGGTCCCGCCTGGCGCCAGCCTGCCCACAAGGCTGAGCCCCTCCTCAGGGCACTCCCCGCAAGTCGTCTCCTCCAACAAAGGACCAGTGTCCTCTACAGGGCAGGTGTGCAAGCAGGATGGCAGCCAGGCCTGCCAGGGACTCCGGGCGGTCAGATCACAGACGAGTGACCAGGGCTGGTGGGGGCCGGGGCCAGCAGGCTCTTCATTGTTTTTGTTGGTTGTGAGCCACTGCCCCTAGGAAGGGGTCAGAGGAGGGAGGCTGACAGAGGTCCAGGCTGGGGAACTGAGAGGTGTGTTTGCCAAGCTGGTGGCTTGGGCTAGATGAGGGGGCCCCGAGAGGGTTGCGGGTTCTCTTCCCTCCCCAGTGGGGGCCCAGGCCACACCTCAAGCCCCTGGTCCTGGCTTGACCTGAGACAAGCAGAGAATGGAGTCTGCCTCCTGCAGCCAGGAAGGAAGCCACTGTTCTGCATAGTAGCTTGGGCCCTCCCCACCCCCCAGCCCCTATTTCGCTCTCAGTCAGCCCCACACTGACACTCCGGCTCAGGCCCACTGCCAGACTGAGCCCTCAGCTGGTCCCACAAGGCCAGCCTTCCGGCATCCACTGCCGGCCAGTCTCGGCCCCGACGAAGCTGTGTGCACCCATCCACCCACAGCGGGAGGCCACCTCTGAGTACAGGCTAGTCCCAAGCAGGATCTGAGCTGGTGGTGGGCCAGGGCTGCCAAACATCTCGGGCCATATCAGGGAAGTATCCAGAATGAGGCAAGTGAGAATCACCTTTGCTATTTGTAGCTTAGAGCTATGGGAACCACACTACCTACAAATTCTGGAAGGAGTGCCACGGACCAAGGACAAATGAATGGAAGTTTCGGAGAATAATGAACAAAAGTTACAGATTTCAGGACATGGGGTTGGATAGAAATCTGTCAGGGGTTCTGTGTATGTTTTTTCCCCACTAGTAACTCTGCTACCATCTCAGTGTCCTGCTGCCTGTTGCCACTCAGTTCACCGGGATGGCAGTAAATGCTTGGTGGGTCCGTGGGCAGAAGGATGGATGAATGTGTGGATGGTGGCGGAGGATGGATGGGAAGGGCAATGGGTGGGTGGATGGATGGGTGGGCAGGCAAACTTGTCCACAGCTGACTTCACAGCTGGGACTGGTGAGTAATAAGTGAGTCCTGCACCAGAAGGAGGCCAGAAAGGAAGCCGGCATAACCTTTACTGGCACAAAACCTAGGCTTCTCAAAGATCTCTTGCAGGGAATGCAAAGAGCGCTAATCAAAACAGCAAAGATGGAAAACTTGGGTTTCATTTTTCTTAAAAAATTGGGCTCATTAACATTAATGATTTCTGGGCATTGCAAGACATCATTTAAGGATGGCTGGGTGGCTCAGGTGGTTAAGCATCTGACTCTTAATTTTAGCTCAGGTCCTGATCTGAGGGTCATGAGCTCAAGCCCTGCGTTGGACTGCACTTTGGGCAAGGAGCCTACTTTAAAAGATTATTTAAAAATGAGATAAAAAATGAAGGCATAAACTGGGCGAAGGTATTCATAAGACATTTATCTGTATATATGTTTTGGAGTATAAAGAACTCCTATATATCGACACAAAAAAGGAAGGCAGCCCAGTAAACACTGGTCAAAAGACTTGAACAGGCATTTCACAAAACAAGGGGCATCCAAATGAGCCATAACCATACAGGAAGGCACCAAACATCACTAGTCAACAGGGGAAAGCCAGCGAAGCCCCAGGGAGGTACCATTATGCAGCCACTAGAACAGATAGAATTAAAAAGTGTTGGAGAGGATGTAACATGGCTGGGACTTTCATACGTTGTTAGTGGGAGTGTAAATTGGTACAATCACTTTGGAAAACTGTTTGGTAGTTATCTACTCAAGTTAAAGATATGCTTACCTATGATGGAGAAATTCCAGCCCTCGGTGTATCTCTAGGAGAAGGGAGTTTGTGAGTCTATGCAAATACTTTACAGGACTGTTCATAAGAGCTTCAAACTGGAAATGACCCAAATGCCCATTAACAGTGAAACAGATACAGACCTAGTGGTACTTCCGTACAATGGGATACCACTTACCAAGAAAAAAGGAAGAGATTACTGACGCACACGATGTGGGTGAATCTCCCAGACAGTACCTTGGGCAAGAAAAGCCAAAGTATAGACTGTATGTTTCCACCTGCAAGTGTAGGGAGAACTAATCTATGGTCAGAGAAGTCAGAATAGTGGTGATTTGCAGGGCTGGGGGTGCTGGCAAGGGGGTAGCCTTCTGGAGTTCCGGGAATGCTCTGTATGTTGTTCTCAGTGGTGGTGCTCTGTAGAAGTCATCAAACTCCACATTGATGATGGGTGTGGTCATCATACTTTTATGGTACACTTTTATGGTATACAAAACATTTGGAAAAATACATCTGAGTTTCCTTGCTCCGGAAGAATGGGGTGCACGGGCCTGGGAGTGGGAGGAGCCTAAAGGGAGTACTACCATGTCCCTTCCAAGGTCCACAGTTCTTGGGACTCAGTATAAAACGTCTCAGAGGAATTCCTTGGCCGAGGCTGGTCTTTTCCTGGAGCGGGGGGCCAGATCGGATGCCAAGGAGAGGGTGCACCTATGGGGAAGCCCACGGGGTAGAGTCAGTGACGACGAGGTGACGCACATCTGGGACTTTCCTGTCAGCTCTGCCCCAGGCCACTGCTCACCTCAGCTGCTGAGGCACCCCGAGGGAGGCGGCTGGGGTTTCTGTGCCTCCCTGCCCCACCATGTGGTATTCTGAGGGGAGGGTACCCCCATCAGCTTCCGACTCTAGGCCTCTGGGAGGAAAGGGTCTTTGTGGTGCCAGCAGGTGCCCACCCAGCAAAATCAGAGGCATGTTGGCCTTGAGCTACTCCCCTGCCCTCTCGGGGTCTCTTCTCTGTTACATGGGGAGCTTGGGTGATACCTTCTAGGTGGTTCCTATGGGAGTGCCCCAAACCACCCAGGAGGCGAGGTGGCTTGCCAGGCCCACGCCCTTCTCCCAAAGAGCAGCAAGCACTCTGGGAAGCCTGCTCCAGTCCGCTGACCTCGCAGAGCTGAAGTCACCTGTGCTGCTTCTCCCGTGAGTCAGGGAGCACCACGAGACTCCGGCACAGGTGACAGGGCAGGAGGCTTCGAACACCCAGAAGGGGAGCAGCCCAGTCAGGAAGCCCACGGGGCGGACCAGGAACAGGGTGAGGGCTAGCCTGCCACAGGTGCCGAGGGAGGAACCTGGGAGTCCCCTCGCCTTCTTCCTCTCCCCATGGTCTCCACTGCTGCCTATCAGGAGTGCCCTCTCCTTTGCTTCTCCTTAGCATCTGGCTCGTCTACCCTCCCTCCCCATTCTGCAACCCTGCCCTAGGTCCAGGCCCCAGCCTCCACCTTAGAGGCTACAGGAGGCCCCTCCACGCGCCCCAGCGTGAGCCCCTTGGTCCGTGTTCCTCAGGCTTCCAGAACGTGCTCCCCCTACCCTGGTTTTAGTCAAGTACACCTGATAATCGATAAGACACAGCGACCTTAAAAAAACCCAAAGAGGGTTTTGCTTTGTTTTATCTCACATGAGCCAAGACACAGATCCTCAAACCTCTTCTTGTGAAATGTTTTAACCTAAAATCAAGACTTGACATTCATTACGAGGAAATCTTTCTTATTTTTTTCCCCTTTGGCGCATTATTCCAGCACCTCAAGAACAATTCAGATCCTGATTTTTTTTTTTTTTAGCCTTTTAACCCCCTTCACCCATTTCTCCCACCTCCTACCCCTAACCTCTGGCAACTACCAGTCCACCCTCTGAATCTGTGAGCTTCTTTTTGTTTGTTTCTCAGAGATTCTACACACAACTGAGTTCATATAGTATTTGTCTTTCTCTGTTCGACTTGTGTCACTTAGTATAATGCCCTTGAGGTCCATCCGTGTTGTCATAAATGGCAAGAGTTCCTTCTCTTTATGACTGTGTAGTATTCCATTGTGTGTGTGTGCATGTGTGTGTGTGCGCATGTGTGTGTCACACTCTTTAATCCGTTCATCCATTGATGGATGCTTCGGTTGCTTCCATATCTTGGCTATTGTAAATAATGCTGCCACGAACGTAAGTGACCATTCATCTTTCTGAATTTGTGTTTTTGATTCCTTCAGATACATACCCAGAACTGGAATTGCTAGATCCTATGGGAGTTCTGTTTTCAATTCTTTGAGAAACCTCCATACTGTTTTCCACAGTGGCTGTACCAAATTACATTCCCACCAACAGTGCACGAGTGTTCCCTGTTCTCCCATACTGGCCAACACTTGTTATTTCTTGTCTTTTGGATAACAGCCATTCTAACAGGTGTAAGGTGACATCTCATTGTGGTTTTGATTTGTGTTTCTCTCATGATTAATGACATTGAGCACCTTTTCATGTGTCTGTTGGCCAACTGTATGTGAGTTTAAGGAGTTTTGACAAATGTATATCTCTGTGTAGCTAACACCCAGAGTATAGGGCGTTTCGATCATCCTGGAAAGCTCCCTTTTATCCCCTTCAAATCACCTATCTTTCTTCCCAAACAACGTCTGTTCTGACTTCTACTCCCACAGATGAGTTTTGTGGGTTCTTGAATTTCACAAAAATGGGATTCCATAGTAATTATAGAGTACGTAATCCTTTATGTCTAGCTTCTTTCACCCAACATAATGTTTTCCACTCTCATCCATCTTTTGTGACTTATTGGATAAGATTCCATTTTATGAAAATAACTTTGTTTGTCCATTCTTCTATTGATGGACAGCTAGGCGGTCTATTGTTTTTACCGCAGGTTTTTGTTTTCACATATATTTGCATTGTTCTTGAGGAAATGCCTACGATTGAATTGCTCAGGTATGTAGTAGACGTATGTTTATGTTTATAAGTGAGACCAAACTTCCCCAAAGTGGTTATACCATTGCAGACTCCCACCCATAACGTACCAGAGTAGGGGAGGGGGGCAGGGGGATGGGTAGGTCCAATGATGGGTATTAAGGAGGGCACGTATTGCATGGAGCACTGGGTGTTATACGTAAACAATGAATCTTAGAACACTACATCGAAACCTAATGATGTACGGTATGGTGACTAACATAACACAATTAAAAAAAATAATACACCAGGTTCCAGTTGCTCCACATCCAATGCCAACATTTGATATTGTCGGTCTTGTTAATTTTAGCCATAAGAGGATTTAAAAAAAAAAACAACCCGCATATCCATCAGCTGATGAATGGATGAACTAAATGCAGTAAACCCATACATTGGACTATTTTTATTTTATATTTTATATTTATTTTACTATACTCAGTAATACAAAGAAATCTAAAACACAGATGAAGCTTTAAAATGTTAAGCTAAGGGGTGCCTGGGTGGCTCAGTGGGTTAAGGCCTCTGCCTTCGGCTTGGGTCATGATCCCAGGGTCCTGGGATTGAACCCCGCGTCGGGCTCTCTGCTCAGCTGGGAGCCTGCTTAAAAAAAAAATAAAAAAACCATAAAAGACTCAATCTCAAGAAACAGACTGAGGGTTGCTGGGGGGAGGGGGGACGGGAGAGGGTGGTGGGGAAATGGACATTGGGGAGGGTATGTGCTATGATGAGTGCTGTGAAATGTGTAAACCTGGCGATTCACAGACCTGTACCCCTGGGGATAAAAATATATTATGTGTTTATTAAAATAAAAAAATTAAAAATAAAATAAAATGTTAAGCTAAGTGATAGAAGCCGGTCACAAATGACTACCTGTATGATTTCCTTTATATGAAATGCCCAGGACAGGCAAACCTATAGAGACAGAAAGTAGATGAATGCTTGCCTGGGGCTGGGGGATGGAAGGGTCGAGGGATGATCACTAAAGGGTCGAGGGATGATTTCTTTTGGGGGATAATGAGAATGTTTCAGAATACACTGTAGTGATTCTCAGCTCTGAATGTACTAAAAGCCATTGAATTACACACTTTAAATGGGTGAATTGTATGGTTTGTATCTCCGTAAAGTTGCTTAAAAAGCTCAGCCATATTTAATGAGCCAGTCACCCTCTGTAGCTCCCCGTGTTCTCAAAGTAAAGACCCAGATTCTCAGACCCAGATTTTTATCTCCCTCTTCTACAGGCACAGTGGGAATCCTGCCATTTCCAGATGCACCATATGCCAGTGTGCATCTTAGTATTTGCATATGCGGTGTCCTCTTCCTGGAATGTTCCACATCATTTCTGACTCATTCTTGGCGGTTCAGCTCACCTGACAGCCTTCTCTTATCCCTCTTCCATTCATTCATTCAAGTACTTATTAGACAACTGCTGTATACCAAGGCTCTATTCTAGGCACTGGGGATGCAGCAGCGAACAAAATTGACTATAACCCCCATGGAGCTTATGTGACTGTCTGCATAAACAAATACTAATTGAGCACTTGGCAAAGGTGAAGCCTTGTGCCCAGCCCCTGCCCTGCTGGCTTCATCAACATTCCCATAGTGCCACCTGCTCTTCTGTTTCAACACTAACCCCTCTGGGACAAGTTGAGGGAGGGTGGCTCTGCCTCCCTGACAAGGTTGGGGACCCCATGGGGTAGGACCCGAAGACCAGTGCTCCTGACTTCAGAGCAGGGACGATGCTTCCTCCATGTACATTTCCCTTCCCAGTTTGTGGAATGCTTATGCGACCTTGTTCTTCTCTGGCCACTCACCTATGCTGTGCGTGGGGCATCACAAAGAGAAGATGAGAAGGCAGGATGCCCACTGCCCAGATCAGCTAACTGAGGCCCCGGAGAATGGCTTGATTATACAGATTCACAGAGCTGTCTGTAGAACTTTGACAGAAAGCTGGTCTCGCTCGCTCTCTCTCTCTGCCTAGGAAGGTTCCTGGTGATGTGATCAGCTCTGAAGGCCTTGGGTTGGTGTCCCCACACCAGAAAGTGATTCCAGGCCCAGCCAGGATCATGGGCCCGGGGCTGGTGCTGTGGGTCACCCTCTGTGGGCATTTCCATCACTCCAGCTGGGACAGCTTGTGGCAGGATTGTCAAGACCGTCTTCCCTGTCCTCAGCCTGACTCAGCTGGGTCACAAACTACGTGAGAATGAAGTTGTCCTCTGGGCTTCCTCTCCCAAGAGATGTGCAGTTTACAAGGAAAGCCTCAGGAAAGGAACAGACAAGTATGTCTCCTTAATGGTGTGATTAATGCTCACGTGTGAATGGTGGCTCAGAGCGGCCTTCCCAGTGACACCTTCTTAAAGGCCCCGTGGATGCTTGGCTTCTCTTTGCACTTGTTCCTTCTGGTCTGTTCTGGCAGCAGCAGGGGCAGGTCAAATGCAGTGAGGAATGTGGGTGTTAGGTGAATGTACAGATACAAATGCTCAAATCTAAAGTTTCTGCCACGTTAGCATTTCTCTATTAATTAATTTTTAACCAGTGTCTGAGATATCACAACCTAGCCAAAATATTTTCAGAAACTCATATTAAAGAAAAAGCTCAATCAGAGGCACCTGGGTGGCTCAGTTGGTTAAGTGTCTACCTTTGGCTCAGGTCACAATCCCAGGGTCCTGGGATAGAGCTCCGCATCGGGCTCTCTGCTCAGCAGGGAGCCTGCTTCTCCCTCTTCCTCTGCCCCTCCCCCTGCTTGGGCTTGTGCTCTCTCTCTGTCTCATAAGTAAAAATAAAACCTTTTAAGAAAAAGCTCCCTTCAGTAGGCAGTGTGGGTTATCTGAGATCTCCATGTCCCCTCCATCCTTGGGTCTTTCCTGCCCATTTCTCTTTAGGTGCCTGAGGTCAGGCGCCCAAGGGCTGCTGGGCTCACCTGCTTGGGGTCCTGTCACTATCTTTGTTTCTCCTGCTGTGGCACAAGGGAAGGGAGCTCCTATTACACCAGGCGACTTGGTGGTTCCTGGGGCTCTTCCCTCCTCCCATGGGCGTCACACCCTGGGCCCTGTGAATTAAACCCTGGGACAGAGTTTCTCCCAGCCTCTGCCTGACCCTGGAGAAAAGAGGCTCACAGGATATGCTCTCGTTTCTCCATCTGCACACCCCAAGGGGGCAGGTGCCCTGCTCGCCTCAGAGGCCACATCAGTGAAAAAAGCTGCCTCCTCTCTGGACCTTGGGTCCTAGCGCGGCTCTGGATGGAACCTGGGGGTCATGTGTGGGGAGGATGGCAAGGGGTGTTCCCCATCCCTCCATTCTCCAAGCTTGTGCTCTTCTAAGATAGAAACCCAACACATCCTACATGGAAAAGAGGTGTCCCCTTCATGCTCTTGGCTTGGTGTCCTCTGGCTACATGACAAACCAGGTCCAGACAGCAGCTTCAGTAATAACCATGTTGATTATGCTCGCAGATCTTGGGGTTGACTGGAGCCAGCTATGAAGGTCTCTCTCAGAGACCCCTGCAACCTCAGCCAGATGGCGGCTGGGTGGGAGTCGTCTTGAAGACTTCCTCACTCCCATGTCCGAGCTGAAAAGACAGAGACAGATGGGGCTGGAAGAGCCACGAGTCTCGGCACATCTCTCACTTTCTCTGTGGCGTCTCTATGTGGTCTTGCCACATGGTGGCTTCAGATAGCTGGACTTTGTCCGTGGTCACTGAAAGCTCCCAAAGCTATCAGAAACATCCAAGTTTCTCCATCTGAAATAAACTTGACCTTTCTCCTGACAGTAGCCTTGATGTTGTTTGATGAGTAGAGAGCTCCCACTCCTCCCTGCTCTAAACTACATTACCATGCATCTCTTCCTTGAACAGGACAATGACAGCGAAGGTCATCCTGTCCAAATCCTGTCACTTTAATTTCCAAGTTTCTTCCTAGAATGCAGAACTGGTGGGGAGATAGCTCAGCTTGAAGATGCACTCACGGGCGCGCGGGCACACACACACAGACACACAGACACACACACACACACACACACACCCCAGACTTGTCTGTCTGGTCTTCCACAATTCTCTCCTTCCTACCTACACTCTGACTTCCTTTGGAGGAGCTCTTTCTCATTCTACAGCTTCTGTCCTTGTGTATCAATGTGTCCAGATGCCTGAGCCCTACTGTGTAAGCCAGGGGGCTGCAAACATTTTTTTAAAGTACCAGATAATAAATATTTTAGGTTTTGCGGGCCAAGAGGCAAGTTTGAGGCCATGATATAAGTACTTATGTCATCATTCAAAATGTAACCACTATAAAATATGAAAACCACTTTTAGCTTATGGGCCCTAAAAATAGGAACCTGGTTAGGATTTGGCTCTGGACTCATAGTTTATGAACTCCTGGTATAAAGCAAAGGGATCCCTGAGGCATTTCCACTAGACGCTTCCTCAGAGGCTTGTGGGGGTGGAAGTGGGGCACAGTTTTGCCTGTGACCTCAGCCTGACCAAGAACCAGATGTTCTCTAGCAGGATGTGATACCAGGACAGGAAAAAAAAAAAACCACACAAGAATTCATTCATTCTTTCCTATAGCTGTGTCTGATAAGCTATGCTACTCGTTCCTGCTCTCAAGCCTGTCCGGAGTGATATTCCTGTCTATTACAAGCTCATTTTCCATTTCTCCCTCCCAGCCTTCTCCCTTCACCCACATCCTACCAACAAATGCCCTTTTCCTTCTCTTACAGTAGTCAGAGTTGGTTTCTGTTGCTGGTACCCAAAGCTCGCTAACTCATATGTACATGAGGCATCCTACTTTGTCCAACCACAATGGAATTTTCTAAGTGCGCATTCTGGATGCAGGAACTCAGAAAAGCCTAGGATCTTGGACCCCATGATCCTTAGCCCTGGGATGGTGATTATGATCTGAGGCCCTGAGACTCTACACAGTTCGACCTTGGAGTTTCCAAGTCCCCAGGTCCTCTCTCCTGTGGACCCCAGGAAACCCACCCTTCTGGGGGTGGGATGGTGCCGCTGGGAGGCAGGAAGGCTGGCACCAGCCCTGCCCATCTCTCTCTCTCAGGGCCTCTTTGTAAATTTACCCTGCAGCAATCATACCTTGGTTTAGGCCAATCAAAAAGGAAGAGGTTGTCCTTTTCGGTTTGTTTCTCCAATAGCTGCAGCCGTGCCTGGCAGAGACACATTTCAAATTAGCTTAAAGTAGAGGAGAATCACTGGCTCTCATTTGACTGAGGATGACGTGGGTGTGACCGAGAACTTCTAGAACCAGCCTCTTTCTCTCTGACATTGTTCTCTGTTCCTCTGCATGGCTGTCTCTTGGTCTGTTCCTGTGGGTTTCCTTTTCTATGTGGCCTGAGACATGGCAGCCAGTTACTTCCAAACTCCCATCCTCAGAACTTGACCGCCAGGGGAAGACTCTCTCCATTCTAGCACCAGAAAGGAAAATCTGAGGAAGGATTCTGAGTGGTGCAGCCAGGGTTCTGGGCCCACCCCCAGACCCATCATTACAGCCCGGAGAGTAGGGCTATTGTCAGCTCCCACGGAACCACAGAGCAGAAACCGGCTGCGGTAGGTTGCTGTTGTCTGCCCTGTAATTTCCTCCCTCTGTTCACACCTTTGCAGTATGACCTTCAAGTTCTTCCCATCAAGAAGCAGAGTCTGTTTTCCCATGCCCTCCATTGGGGCTGGTCTTGTGACTTGTTTTGACAAAAGGAACGAGGTAGAAATAATATTGTCTCGAATCTGAGCTTTAAGAAATCCTGTGTACTTCCTCTTCATCTCTCATAACCTGCTGCCACCATTGGGACAAGCCAAGACTAGCCTGATGGGGGCTGAGACACACATGGCCCAGTTACCCCATCACCCCAGTTGACTGCAAGCCAACGACCAAACATGTGAGTGAGGCCGTTCTAAGCCAACGTGCGTGCTGGCTGCAGACACACAAGTGAGCCAGCTGTGGTTGGAAGAGCCTGGCCCAGATCAGCAAAACTGCTCACTCCACCCACAGGCTCATGGGCACAAATAAAGAGTTGTTTCAAGCTACGAATCATAAATACCTGTTTGTTACGCAGCAGAAGTTAGCTGAGACACTGGCTAAGTGTTCATCAAATCCATGGAAATGGACACAACCCTGCCTTCTAGTCCACAATGACTGGTCGAGGAGATAGATACAGAAGCGAGCTGGCCAAGCAAAATCCTTCTCTAGGATTCTCTCTTATAGCCCCTTGTAGTTAGGCTGAATTTGTTCTGATCTTTGCCTTCTTTCTGAACTCTGTCCTGCTGCCTTTGTAGTTAGATAGCCTGTGGTTGAGTCCCAGTCGATAGAATGTGGGCCTGGCCCACAGCCTCACTCCCTGGGGGAAGACCCCTGTCTTTTTCCATCAGCCGGCCTAACGCAGAGAACTCCAGGACGAGAAAGGAGGGCAGAGTTACAAGGAAAGAAGAGCCTGAGTTCTTGAGTGACCACACAGATGGCATCCAACCAGAAATACCCACAGTGAGCTGTGCCGGGAGCCACTGATTGTGTGGTGGTAAGTAGTACGGCAGCATAGCTCAACTCACGTATCAGAAAGGGGCAGAAAGAGGAACAGAGCAGTTTCCCCAAATCAGCTGGTACTGCACCTGGAAGAAGGGAGGGGTGTTTGCTGCAAGGCAGGACATTAAATGCCCACTCTAGGGAAGACTGGGTGGCTCAGTCAGTTAAGCATTTCCCTTTGGCTCAGGTCATGATCCTGGAGTCCTGGGATCGAGTCCTGCATTGGGCTCCCTGCTCAGCAGAGAGCCTGTTTCTCCCTCTAATCCTTGATTGTGGTCTCCCTCGCTATCTCTGTCACTATCTCTGTCTCTCTGTCTCTCTCTCTCAAATAAAATAAATAAATATCCCCTCTGGGAGCCACAAACCACCTCGAATGTCAGGCTATAAAACCAACCTAAAGAGAAACTCTGGGATGCCGCCGAGGGCAAGGTCTGTGGGATTATGTGTTGCCTTACCAGCAGCGCCCTGGTTGGGGTGGTCTCTCTTGCCTCATGGGGATGACACTGGGTCCTAGACATTGAGCAGTAGTAATAGGGAGAAAGGGCCACTGGTGGGACCTCAGAGGTCTCAAGCCCACTAAAGCTGAGACCTGATCTTTGTTGGACATATGTTCTCATTCTAACAGGCGTCCTCTTAGTTAAAAGCTAAAAATCTCCTTTTGGTCTAGTGGGAGGTGTCAGAAGACTTAACTTTTCATATCAGAAAATTCCTAAGAAGCCATCTGTACCCCAATGTTTATAGCAGCAAAGGCCACGGTCGCCAAACTGTGGAAAGAACCAAGATGCCCTTCAACGGACGAATGGATAAGGAAGATGTGGTCCATACACACTATGGAGTATTATGCCTCCATCAGAAAGGATGAATACCCAACTTTTGTAGCAACATGGGCGGGACTGAAAGAGATTATGCTGAGTGAAATAAGTCAAGCGGAGACAGTCAAGTATCATATGGTTTCACTTATTTGTGGAGCATAACAAATAACATGGAGGACAAGGGGAGATGGAGAGGAGAAGGGAGTTGAGGGAAATTGGAAGGGGAGGTGAACCATGAGAGACTATGGACTCTGAAAAACAACCTGAGGGTTTTGAAGGGGCCGGGGGGTGGGAGGTCGGAGGAACCAGGTGGTGGGTATTAGGGAGGGCACGGATTGCATAGAGCACTGGGTATGGTGCCAAAACAATGAATACTGTTACGCTGAAAAGAAATAAAAAATTAAAAAAGAAAAAAAAAGAAAATTCCTAAGAAGGTACAAGGAACTCATGCAGTCTGGAGGGAGGGGACTAAGTCCCAGGCAAAGATGAGGCTGAACAATAGAAAGATTTTATAAGCAGGAAGAGTTGAAAGAGGAGGCCAGGCTTCCAGCCCAGCTGGGGCCACAGGCAGCCACCCTGCAGCCTTTTCTTCTGAGGCCAAATTCTTGAGTGAGGGAGGGAATGTGATGGGTCACGGACCAGCCAATCCTTTGAGTTGTGTGCCTATCTTGGTCTAGCTGGCTGAGGGCAAGGGGGTTTGGTTGTGTGGGCCAAACTTGGTGGTCCCTTAGCAGCAGCAGGTGGCTGTTTCCAGGGAAGGAGGGTAAGGGTAGGCAGAAGTCTAGTGTGGCATTTAGGACAGGGGACAGTCATTGGCAGAGAGATGGAAGGGAGAAGCAGGACAGTTTGGCATGATGGCTAAAGAGAGAGTGAATTCAGTTCTGAGATGGTGGGAGATGGGACCAGTCTTGGGATCTGCAGACCATAGGTACCCCTGAAGGGCTTTTAGCAGGCATAGGTCTGTCCAGCTGATCTAGAGGAACAAACATGGTGGTTAAGCTTTGCCATCAGGAGTCCCACAGCTCTGGGCTTGCAGCTTGGTCCTGCCACTTACACCAGGCATATGGTCCTGGGTCAAGGTCAAGGACTGGGGGCCACTGAATGAGATGCAGCCCACATATAGGCTTTCTTTGGGCGACATGATGTCTGTTTGTTGTGCTTGTTAACGTTCTAAAAAAATCTCCATTTCCAGATTCTCTTGGAAGATCAGAAGATCTGGCAACAACTGGGTCTGCAGCCCCACCTGCCAAAAAATACCTAGAGAAGCAGATGCCCCTTGGTCACAGCTGATGCTTGCTGGTTGTCCACAGTCTCTACCTCTCCCCAGTACCTTCCCAACACCAATGCCCTGGCATCACGTTCCTCAGCAGCAGCTCCCACTGCTGTTTTCTTACAGTAGAGAAATAATTCTCCATATCCATGTGCAGGCAGAATAATGGCGTCCCTATGGTGTCCATGCCCTAATCCCTAGAATCTTTAGCTACAAAGGGCAGCTAAAGTTCCAGGTGGAAATAGGATTGCTTGTCACCTGATCTTGAGATGGAGAAATGATTCTGTATGATCCAATATAATAGCAAGAGTCCTTAAATGTGGAATATGGGGCAGAAGAGTCAGTGTCAGAGGGATGAGAAGGGACAAAGACTTGACTGGCTATTGCTGACTTTGAAGGTAGAGGAAGGAAGAAGTTATGAGTCAGGGAGCATGGCATCCCCTGAAGTGCAAAAGGCCTGAAAGTAGATTCTTCCCTAGAGTCTCCAGAAAGGGGCACAGGGCTGCTGACATCTTGGTTTTTAGCCTAGTAAGAACCATCTTGGGGTGCCTGGGTGGTTCAGTCAGTGAAGTGTCTGCCTTCGGCTCAGGTCATGATCCCAGGGTCCTGGGATGGAGCCATACATCGGGCTCCCTCCTCAGTGGGGAGTCTGCTCCCTTTCCCTCTGTCCCACCCCTCCACTCATGCTCTCTCTCTCTCTCTCAAATAAATAAAAAATAAAAGCTAAAAAACAAAACAAAACACCTTGAACTTTGGGCCTTCAGAAATGTATTATAATACGTTTGTATGGTTGTTGTTTTTTTTTTTTTAGAAGTCTCCCTGCTGAACAGAGAGCCCGATGCAGGGCTTGATCCCAGGACCCTGAGATCATGACCCGAGCCGAAGGCAGGGGCTTGACCCCCTGAGCCACCCAGGTGTCCCCGTTTGTATGGTTTTAAGTCACTAGGTTTGGGGTAATTGTTTACAGCAGCAATAGAAAACTAGTGCACCTGTCTCTTATCAAAACGGACAATCAGCCAAGGAGGCTATGTCTTTGGGGAAAAAGGAGAGAAAGCATATGACTTAATGAAAATAAGGAATATTTCCGTGAATTTAATTTGCCAGCCAATTGTATCCTACACCCGACCTTTCCCTATCTGGTGCTATAGATATTAGGGTCTAGAACCTCCTCTTTCAGAAAGTAAATTACTTAACCTTTCTGTTCCTCACGCCTCTCTTCTATAAAATGGCATCTGCCCTGTGGTTTTGTTATAATGAATAAACAAAATTAAGCAAACGAAGCAATTAGTATAGTACTTGGCCTGTAGCAAATGTTCAGTAAGGGACGGTATGATTCGCAGTAGCTGGTCATGTAAGGATGGATGCATGAGGCAGAAGAGGTTAGGTTTTGCTGCAGGAACAAATTAACACTCCATGTCACTGGCTTACTATAATAAAGATTTTTCATTTTTTTAATTCAAGCTACATTTCCAACATGGATCAGTAGGCTGCTTGGCTCCAGAAGCCCCTCAGGGACCCAGGCTGAGGGAATATCCACCATCCTGCCGTTCCACCGTTTGTAACCCATCGCCTCCTTGTCACCGGGCAGGGGATGGGCATGCTGGGGCCCCTCACGATGGTAACTAAATGCTGTGGCCTACAAGCAAGCCACATTATTTAAGCTCACAACCTGTTTTCCAGAATTGTTCACATGCATCCACCTGGGCGGGTGGGGAGGTGGGATACTCCCAGGTGCCTGGAAGGTGAGGAGACCGCACTTGAGTACGTGATGGAAGTCAGCATCACCGCGGATCTGAAGAGAATGAGACTGGGGCAAAGAGACACATTCCAAAGCTCTGTAGAGTCCAGATGGGAACTGATGTGGTCTTGAATTTCAGTAACAGGGTTAGGGATGGGGATAAGATGTCCGATGAAACAGATATTTAAGGGGTCAAGTCGCCAAAGCTTTAAAATGTAGGAAGATAGACGAATACAGTAACTGAATTAGAAAATAAGAAAGAAATCAGAAATAAATAGCAGATCCAGGTATCAATTTGAATACACTAAAAAAAAAAAAAATCATGCTCTTTCTTCTAAAACCGAATCACAGACTTAGCTTAGTGCAATCTTGTGCAAACTGAGAAGAGGTTTTGAACGTTTCTTTAACAATGATGGACACAGTGGAGTCCTGTGAATGAAGTTTTTGTAAGCTGAAATCAGTCTGAAATTATTTAAGCTTGGCACTAGATCATGAGAAATGATAAAACACGGCAAACCTCACAGTTGAAAAGCAGATAGGTAACAAGTATATTTTTAAGGTATTATTGATGCGTTTGCTTCCATTGAAGACGGGAAAGTAAGATGATCATAGATCTTGCTTCAGGGATAAATGAAATATTTAAGTTTTAAATAACGTAAGTTTTATTACCCCACTTGTCAGGTTTTTGATATTTTTCAAGTACTTCAACGGTGTTAGAAAAGTGAATTATTAAAAATTTTAAAAAGTGTGTATGAACTGGAGAAAAAGTGTGGTGGTCAAGGTCATAGGAGAGGTCAAGATGCCCATGGAGAGACTACAGACTAAGGAAAGGGTGCAAGACCGCCAGGCAGAGAAGGTGAGGGCGAAGGTATTGCCTTGAAGGGGGTTTTCGGGAAGCAGAGCCTGCGACCGGGATTCTTGATGTATTGGGGGGGGGCTCTTCCAAATGCACCTGCAAGAGGGGCGGGGAGCAGGGAAAGCCCTCTATCCCCCCGCCCTTGGCTTGATCACAGAGTGAGGGATCTGGAGCAGAAGCACGCCACAGCGTGGTCTCCTGGTCAGGAACGAGGGCTGGCATTTTATACTCCGTGTTGGTCACCCGGCGGGGGTGGGGGATGTGGGCCCAGCAGGGCAGATTTGGGCAGGGCCCTGGTGTTAACACGGTCTTCCCGCTGCACTGCTCAGACCCACTTGCTTCTCGCCTCGAGTTTACTCCACCTGCCCACTGGGAGACGCGGGGTGGTCGTCGGTGGGTGATGTGGGGTGCAACTTGGAGAGTGGTATGCCGTTCTCTCAGGGCCCCACCCGCTCAGGGGGCTCCGCTGCGTCTTGAAGAGGCCGTTTGACTCTGCGTGGGGTCTGTAGCTTCTGCCTGGCGCGACACACGGTGGCCCCAGCGGAATCTCTGAGTGTGTATCCACGGCCTCACCACCTTTTCTGTATGTGGGCGCCCTTGGTCTGAGAGCCCATGTCCATGAGCTCCCAGGCAGTGGCCATGGCCTCAGTCTCCACAGCAAGGAGAAGCAAGCCCATCCCTCGAGTAAGGACCAATCCTGGCCAGGGTGTCCTTTCTAGGATAGAGGGGGTCCTGGGTAATAAATGCGCCACCAAGGGGCTAGTTGGTCTCCTCATGGCGTGTTAATGTCTCAGAGACTCAGCACGGTCTCTGTTGAAGACAGGGTGGACATTCAGCCATGGCGGCCACCGGACCGGCCTCGGAGAGAGGGAACCGAAGCTGGTGGGCTCCTGTATAACTTGATCTCTGTCTCCAGGATACTCTCTTCCTGAGCCCAGGTCGTGCAAGCCTAGGTGGGGGTGAGGGGTGAGAACAGAGACTGGGTGACGTCTGCTGGCCGAGTCGTCCTGCATCCTTGGTTGCCCACTGTCCTCCGCAGCAGACGCGTCTGTAAAAACATGTTACGTGGATCCTCACACCTGCCCCCTCCCACAGGCCTACCCACCTGCCTCCCACTCGGTGCTCCCTGTCCCTGGCTGGACAGAGCCAGTCTTGCTCTGTTCAGCCTCTGACCAGCTAGGTAAGCCACTTGCCACGGCCCACGATTGTGTGTATGCCCCTTCCTCAGGTCGCTTCTCTCTCCGTGAGAAATAGATGGCCAGGTGTCCCGCCCAAATCCCCGCCTAGTGGAAGGATTCCCTCTCACCTCGGCCTTTCCATCTTGAGTGGGGCTCCCCCTGTGGCTTGCACCCACATCCCAAGCTGTCTCACCTGTGAACCAAGTTCACAGCTGATCATAATAGATCCTCCAAGTGGCAATAGGTATTTGCCAAGGGGGAGGGGCGGGTGCAACTCTCCCCACCCCAAGTCCTGGGGTCTCACTCCTTCCCTGTTAGGGGCCCGTTGTTGGTGCAGGCCACCTGATGGCACAGAGCGCTGAGCGCTTTCTGAGGTTCTCCGGCTGCTCCAAGAAGCCCTGCCCCGTCGGTCCGGCTGCGTGAGGTGAGTGTTGCAACGCTTCCTTCCTTCAGTGCTTTCCTCGGACTCTCACAACTTTGTTTCAAATCGCCAAGTAAGAGATCTGAGATTGTAATTTCCTTTCTTTGGTGAATCAGTGGCACTTAGCAACAGGCACTCAGTTCCATAGTCTCAACGCTTGTTCTTTCCTCCTACTTGCCACAGGCCGGCCGCAGGGCCCCAGCGGGCGCAGCCCCCTCCCTCTTCCCCGCAAGTGGCCGTCCCAGGCCTGTGCTGTCACCAGGGACAGGGCCCCGTTCCCATCTGGTCAGGGACCGTCTCCAGCATCCTGTCGTCCGAGGCTGGCTCCCATGCCTGCTCCCAACACTCCCTGCTTTATTTAAGTCTGGTTGTCTAGGAGCAGAGCCTGAGATGGGCCTTCAGATTCCTGTGATGCACTGAGGGACAGCTCTCAGGGGAAACCTACAAGGGAGGCGGTGAGGCGGAAGGGAGACGGGGACAAGGTCGAGCAAGCATACGGCTTTAGGGAGAATCTGGTCTAATCCACAGGGAAGACTCTGGAACACGTACAGCACGGCAGCAAGGAGGCTGTCCTGCGATTGATGTGAGCGCTCAGGCTTTGGCTGCGGGGCTTCCTGGCGGGGGGTGGGGGTGTGGAGGAGTCGGTCGCATTCCAGGCAAGAAGGTTCCAGGCTGCTGAGGGCAGTTCACTGGTGGAGAGAGGCTGCGAGCCATGCGTGCCAGATGCAGGGGAATTGGAGAGAGCTCCAGGACCTAGTTGCAACAGGAACCCATGACGGCGACAAAGAAGGCATGGTCAGAGGTGCTCAGGCAGAGCTGAAGACCCAACGGCGGGGGTTGTCATGGAATCCAAGAGAAGAGTTTCAAGGGACAATGGCCACCATCACACGCAGTTGTGAGGGCCAGTCTCCAAGAGCAGCATGGACTTCAGTGACCAAGAGGTCACAGGTGGGCTTGTGAGAGGAGTTTCAGAGCACTTCTGAGATGTGAGCCGTAGGGCGTGGAGAAGGGCGAGTGAGCACGGACAGCTTCCCCGACTGAGGAGTCTGCATGAGAAGGAGTGCAGAGAGGTGGACGGCGAAGGGTGAGGATGTGGGATGATAGACCTCACCACACTGGGCCCGAAGCTCCAGACCCCGGGCAGGTGCAGGAAAGGGGCCAGCTGACCGAGCCAAGCCCCTCCTGGAAGAGAAAGAGGTAGTGATGTCAGAGGCCCGGGGGGAAGGGCTGGCCCTGACTGGAGAAGGGCCACCACATCCTTTGGGCCTAGACAGAAGAATATAAAACTGGAGGAGGGTAGAGGTAGAGTCATGGGTGGAGGAGCATGGTGGGGGGGGTGGTCTGGGTGATGGTTGGGTAACCTGCTTACAGTGAGGTGGCCGTGGTTGAGCAGGAGGCTGGCTCACAGGACAGAATAAGGGACATGGGTGGATGGAGGGAGTGGAGACCATGTCCTGAGGTCTCGGGGGCGGGGGGGGGGGGCGGCTAGAGACCCTGACTTGTTCTGGTGCTGACCTGGGGGACTGAGTGACCTTCCGCAGCAGCACCCTATGGTCTTATGAGGAGGGACGGTCATTGGATTCAGGGCGGGGGCTTTGTGGGGTGGGGGGCAAAGAGCAGAAACGCAAGATGACGCCCGAGCAGGAGGATGTGATGTGTGGCCCCCGCTGGGGGTCCACCCCCCAAGCAGCCCTAAGCCGGGCCCTCCTCGGGCTCTTCCTGCGGATTTATTCTAGACCCAGAGACGGAAGTGACCAGTCCTGGGAGGAGTTGGTGGGGCGGGGCGACGGGTTTCCACGCAGCCTCGAAGCCTCGCGAGGCAGCCACAGGCCCGAGCTGAGCCACACCGCTGGCTCCAGGCTCCGAAGCGAGAACGCAGGGACGGTTTGCTTTTTACGTCAAGTTGGCGAGCCTACTGCCCTGCCTCTCCCTCCCCATCCCCTGCCCACTTCCTGCCTTTACGGCGATGGCATTCAAACTTTTTGTTTTCAACCACAACCCACAAGTAAGAATTAATTTGACATCATGATTCAGCAGACGCACACACACACTGCACAACAGCAACGAACGTTTCCCGATCCATCCCCACCCTTACTCCGGAAGCCTCCTCGTGCTCTCCTCCTTCGCTCCCAGCCATCTCATGAAAGGAGCGCTGGTCACAGCCCAAGTGGATTCCGCGGGTCCCTGGACAGGTCCTGAAGCACCGGGCTATGAGGGGGCGGCCCCTCCTCTAGGAAGGGCGTCCGCTCTCAGAGGACATGCCTCCTGTCCCCGCGATGCTGGCAGAAGGTGGTGCTCGCAGCTCAGCCGTGACCAGGATTCCATTATTTTTTTTGAAAAGATTTCATTTATTTATTTGACCGAGAGAGAGAGATCACAAGTAGGCAGAGAGGCAGGCGGAGAGAGAAGGAGAAGCAGGCTCCCTACTGAGCAGAGAGCCCGATGTGGGGCTCGATCCCAAGACCCTGAGATCATGACCTGAGCCCAAGGCAGAGGCTTAACCCACTGAGCCACCCAGGCGCCCAGGATTCTACTTTTAAGGTAACTTCTCCTTCTCCCCTCCCCTTCCATCTCCCACCAGAGAAACTGGCCTCCCTGGAGAAGCCTCACAGGCAGGGGACTTCCGGGCACCCCGTTCCCCATAGGCAGTTTTGTGGCTGCTGAAACCACGCATCCCTCATGCCGGCTGCTTCCTGCGTCCCCCCTCCCCCACCCCACACTTAGGAGACCTGCGCACTCTCCTCACAGGCATGTCCACACACACTCCAGGGGGTAATTTGGGGGCACCTGCCAGCCTCTTCCTTCTTGGAACATGCCCTCACCCAGTCCCTGTGGAAGGAAGGCTTGGCAGCCACATGTATTTTGCTCCTGTGGCCAGGCCTGGAGCTGAGTGGAGTGGGGGCGTAGTCCCGCTGTTGGGCTCTGAGAATGACTCACTTCTCCAAACTCCAGGAGGAGACTCGGAGAGGGGCACCGAGTTTGGGTTGGGGGCTGAGGCCACAAAGGAGAGTTAGGACAGTGGTCTGGGTAGGGGCCGTGGCTACAGATTCCCACCCAAAGCACAGTCACAGAGAAGAGGAAACCCAGGGTCCCCTCAGAGGGTAGGTGGCAGGGGTGCTGGGGAAGTACGGTGGCCTGAGGGAGATGCTGAGAGAGCCAGCCAACTGGGAGAGTGGCTGAGTCAGCAGTATCCCAGGGTCTTTGAAGCCTCGCTGGGCTTTCAGCTCTTCATTCTGGGTGCTTTGGACAGCACCCTCTGGGGCTTGGCATGAACAGGTTCCTGCTCTATAAACCTAGGAAATCCACAAGGGGCTTGTACTGAGCCTGGCCAGCACTGCACACCCTCCGCTAGACCCCAGCTGTCCCACTGCTGGAGGCGGGGCCTGCAGCAGACTGGAGTCCCGCCAGAAGGCGGCTCTGGGGTCTGGATATGACCATCTGGCCCCAGGTCCCAGGGCCTCCTCCAGGGACAACCCACGGCAGGGGCGCCTCCAGCTCCACACCAAACCACCTGACTTGCTGTTTTTTTGCCGGGTGATCGGGCAGGGGGGGTGGTTTAGAAGCGGAAAGAAACAACCAAGCCCCTCCGTAAAATTCACAAAATAGCTAATTCGCCAAACCTTCGTTTTTTGTCAATTTATTTAGAAAACAATTAACATGGGCAAATGAGATACCTCAGTGTTACAACAGAGTATAGAAATGTCTAGCAATAGTCAAATAATTTGATCTTTAAATACAAAATAACCACATGAACACCTAATATACAGGTTTCATCTGAATACATATTTATTAGATAAATATTAGAGGTTGTCACATCATCTAACTACATACAGCTTTGCAAGACTAGAAATCACAATTAGTTTTCTGACCAGTTTAAAGTATGAAATGATTGCATTGTACATAGATGTACAAAGACGATGACGGTTTCTGTGGGGGGTCACTTCAGGCTGCACTGTGGGTGTGTTTATGTGTGTACGTGTGAATCACCTGCAATCATGATATCAAAAAATTATACAAAGTATGAATTTGGTTACAATTTTCTTCTGAAATCCCCGTTTCTTTTCATTATTTCCATAGCACCCTAAAAATACACAGGTGGCAGGACTAGCACACTGAAGCTAAAGAGTACATGTAGGTAAAATAAAAACGAAACAGAACAAAAATTCCTTTCCACACAGGGTCAGAGTATATTACATGAGACAAATGTGGAGAGAGACCTCACAGACGCTAACGAACAGGATCTAGTTTTTCCACGTTAAGATGGAATTCCAAGCCTTTTTTTTTTTTGTTTTGTTTTGTTCCGCAAAATAAAAACAATACACATTCCAAGGGAAATGAATGCATCTGTTAACGTGTCTCTATTTCTCATTTACATATGTACACACGTCCCTTGTCCCTTGAGTCGCTGCTGCTGACGTCGTCCTGTCTAGGTGGTCAGGTCGAGGGAGCAGACAGGTAGCTCTCTGGGGGGTTTCGGGCTTCCGTGAGGGAGAAAGTATTAGAAGTTTCTTAAAAAATAAAATGGCTACAGGGAACATGATACACGGGTAAAGCTTCGAACCAAGGAGATGGGGTGATTGCCTGTATTCGGGCCTTCCCGCCTGCTCGCTGGTGCCCCGTCCGTCCTGTGGAGTGCCAGCAGAAACGCGTCTGCGGCCTGGGTGGATGCTTGTCATGGAGAGGTGGCTTGCTGAGGCCTCGTTTTTGCTGAGGTTACTTATGGCTCCAAGTAGTCGTCCAAAAGGATGAGGGAAGCATCTCCCCAGAGTTCAGAACCGCCCTGGCTCGGGGAGGCTGTTGTCACCTGAAATCTGTCACCAGCCGGGCCTTCGTCCAGCCCCGGACACCTTTCTGCCTCCCTCACCCCCCTGGCCTGGCTCCAAAATTGCTCCGGGGGGCACGTCCCCAGAGCATGGGCTTCAGGCACCACGGTTCGGGAAAGCTCTTTGCCCAACTTGCTGGTGGAGGTTTGCGTGGGAGGGGCCCCAGGAAACCTGCCTCGGGGAACCAAGCCCGGGCTTCCACGGAGATGGTTGAGGGAGGGGCCCAGAGCCTGGGCTGTGGGGAGCAGATCGACCTTCTGGCCTAGAAAGCTGTGGGTAGGTTGGTGAGCGGAGTGGGGACACCCGGTAAGAACCAGCATGGACCCCAGGCCTTTCTGGGAAGAAAGTAGCACAGCAGGAAGCAGGAACTTCTAAGGAAGGCATTTGTAAGTCTGTCTGGGGCAGAACATTCCCAGATGGCCTAACGCAGACTGTGGCCACCTGCCAGGGCCCTCAGCCACCGGGCGAGGACGGCCACATGCTACCTGGCACCGTCTGGTCCCCACCAGCAGACTGGGGATGGCTCTGAACAGCGGGTGGCCTGACCTCACCCACCCACGTACTTTGTCCCTTCATCTGTACAGACAGCCCTGGTTGCTTTTTTGTTTTTGTTTGTTGTTTTTTAAAAAAAAGGACTCGGTCTTTGTTGTTGAGTCAAGGTATTTTAAAAACACCAGCAAAGGCTATAACCAGGTCATGAAAATGTTGAATATTATCAAAGACAATACTAAAATATTCACAAAGATATTTACAAAAGCAATTCTTAAAATAATTGATTTGCATACTGAACACCACACTGTCTGAAAAAACCTCGACAACGGGACAAAGGAAAAGGGGGCAGGGACCATGGCAGCTTTCCTACAGAGAACCTTGTGCCGGCCGTCTGGTACAGTGACTGGAAAATCAACAGCTGGGGCCACCGTTCTGGTCAAACCCAGAGGAGCGCTGGGCACCGCCCGCCATGGGGCGAGGGTGTAGTGGGGAGACGGAGAGTGAGACCGCGGGACAGTGGACGGAAAGCAGGAGGCCCCCGGCAGCAGCAGGGAGGGGCGCAACGAATTCACAGACGTGACCCAAGTGACCCGACGGCCCAGCAGCATCACAGGCCATGCGGCTTAGGGTGGGGGGCACAGACGACCCCCAAACAAAACGGACGCCCACACAAGCTCCCCGGGAGACTCCGAGAGCGGGAAGCCGGGTGGAGCAAAGCAGTGGAGGGAAAACCAGAGGCTGCTTCTGCTCAAGTGAGCAGGAGTGTGGGCAGCTGTGCAGGGCAGAGGGACACAGGGAGGGAGAGGCCGGCAGCCAAGCGGGGCACGGAAACACCACGGGATGCTGGCAGGCACATTCCGGCACGTGTGGTGTGACGGACCGGGGTGCAGCAGGGACAACCTGGAGCACAGGGACAGACGGGGCCTCCGGGCTAGAGGGACGCCCGTGCCTGGGGTTCCTGCGGCTAAGCCCGCGCAGGTGCCCTAACCCGTGCCTCCCCTGCCTCTCCACCCGCGCCCCCCGCTGGCAGGGTGGACAAAGGAGAGCGGGGACAAAGGGAAGCGGGCCTCCCACATAAGAGTCTGGGAGAGGTGGGTGGGGGCAGGAGGAAGGAAACAGGATGCACGGAGAGAAATGGTTTGCTTGCCGTCCAAGTCCACCGTCCCTTTTCTCAGATGTCTTCATAGTTTAATCAAATTGTCATTTAAAAACAGGGAGTGGCTTGGAGCAACGTGGTTTAAGTTGCCGTTTCTATCCGACTCCGGCCGGCGGCATCCCCCTGCCCCCCAACTAAGGGCACAATAATTTCAGCTGGGTACTCTGTCTGCGCTGCCCCCCACCCCCAGGCCGGTGCCCCACTCCCCAACAGGCCTGAGTCCAGAGGTCGTGGGGCCAGCTGTGTTGTCCTGGCTCTGAGGAGGCCCTGACCCCCTTTCCCACCAGTCCCCAAGCAGGAATGGCACACCCTCTCTCAAACACAGAATCATGTCCTTTTTCTCTGCTTTCTGAGAGAGGAGTGTTTTTACAGGGTATCTTGGCTTAGAGGTCAGGGGTCAAAGTGATGACCTTGGCCCCTGAGAGAGTTCTCTTTCCCAGAGGTTTGTGCTTTTCTGTGGTGGGTGGTGGTGGTGGTGGTGGGTGGGCCGTTCTCACTGCCGTCAACCGTCACTGTTCCTCCAAGGCTTGGGGTGGGGGGGGCCTGCCTGGGTCTCGGGGTGCCCCTCTCTCAGGCTCACAGTCACTTGAAGGAGGCTCTGGGCCAGGAAGCAGGGAGGCAGGGTTACAGTCTAGAAACCGGAAGAACCTCGAGGGCACTGGAGGGTTGTTTGGAATCAGTACACACAGAGGGACCAGGAAGCCTTCGTCAGCATGTGCCCTCTCGCCGGGCTGGTTCCCCACATCTTCAGGGCCCGTTCTGGGAATGGGCACCAGCCCCACACAGCCTTCACAGTGCGCCCTCCCGCCCCTCTGCTCTGAGAAGGCCGCAGCAGGGGCGGTCTGAGGGCATGAGCTCCCAGTGGTGAAGTGTGCGGGGGACAGACAGGGAAGGAGCCAGAGTGGGGAGGGACGGCCCCAGTGGGGGGGGGGGTGGGCTTCAGTTGTTCTCAAAGAGAGACAGGAGGTCATCATTACTATTGCTCGGCAGGTCAGGGGGATCCAGGTACGAGAGGAGCTCATCAGGATTTGTGAGTTCTGGAAGGAGCTGGAAGAGAAGTACAGAAGCCCAGATGAAGTGTCAGCTGAGGGGCTGGGATGGCCCAGAGTGCGGACTGCGGGGGCATGTGCCCTTTAGCTGCTTCCTGGGGTCCTGGCCCAACACCAACCGTGCTGGCTGTCCCCAGAGGCATCCGGGCCACAGTGCTAGTCTGAGGCATACCCATGCTTATTGCCAGTGGGGGAGAGGGCGGTCCCCGGCCCTCCAGCTGGGAAGGCTCATGGCAGGTCAAGGGGCTTTCTTCTGATCCCAGCGTGCCTCCAGCCCCAAGACCCTGCCCAGAGGAGGTGTGGGTCACATGGGCCTTCCAGTCGAAACCATGTGGCTTTGCACGTAAGGCCGCATGGTGCCTGTACTGTCGCCAGCCTGCACCTCCCTTCAAGAGCTCACTGCTGTCTGGTGAGCCTATGGCTGGAGGGCTGCACAGCACTGTCCTTCCCTGTGGCCCCCGGGGCCAAGGCTGCACACTGTCCCTACCTTCCACTGTGAGGCCCTTGGGGCCTTTTTGTCACACTGGGGATCCTCATGCACCTAAAAGCACCCCCACTGGCCTGGTCTGGGGAGAAGAGTTGGGTGAAAATCCAAGATGGCTGCCAGACGGAATAAACCCCATTCACCATAGAGACGGACGTTGCGGGGGGCGGGGGGGCTGCTGAGGGTGACAGTGGGCCTGGGCCCACAGACAGGAGGGGCTGAGGACAGAGAAGATTCCTCTGTGGGAATCTACAGCCCAGGGGCGTGGGAGGGGAGGGGAGGGGCAGGCGCTGCCTCCCTTCCTGGCCAACCCTAGCCAGCTGCCCGGCCCCCATCACACAGAGCCTCTTTCCACCCCACTTTCCAGACCATTCAGCTCTCAAGGTGGGAGACCCCCGAATCTCAGTCACCCTGGCACGACCCAAGGCTGGTCCCTTCTCAGAGTGAGCGATGGAGCAAGCAGAAGCACAGGGCATGGACGACGCACGGACAGGAAACTGGACACAGACACACACCAGCGAGACAGACAGAGGGACCCTGTCACTCCAACCCCTCCCCTGCCTCAGGCCAGAGTGTGGCAGACACTGAGATGACAAGCTTGATGTTGGGGGTGGGGGTGGTCAGAAGAAGGGCAGGGGCCTGCCTGGGTTTCCTGCTGAACCCTGCCCCAGGGGGACTCTGTGAGGGCCTGGGGGGAGGTGGGGGTGGGGCAGGGTGGGGCTGCAGGGCTGTGGCCGAGGGGACCAGGGGGCAGGCACTGGCAAGTTCAGGGATAGGATGCTGGGACTCTCGGGGAGGCTTCCCTGTTGTGGGGTTCCCTGGTTCTGGAGCCAGGGGAGGAAGGCTGGCTAGGCCCACCCACCACCCACCCACCCCCTCACAGCTGCACCTCCTCCACCCTGGGCCTTGAGCCCTCAACACCCACCCCTGCTCTTGGGCAGGTCCCGGCACCAGGCCTAGCCCCAGGCCAAGGCCAGTGGTGACCCCAACTTACATCCAGCGAAGGCTCCGGCATGTCGGATGCTCCCTGCGCTCCGGCCTGACCCTCTAAGGCTGAGGAGGGGTTAAAGGTCAGGTCGCTGTGTGGATGGTTGCTGGGAGCGGCCTGTGGCGGTTGCCGGGGAGGCTGGGAAGGAGGAGGAGGAGCCCCACTGTGATGTAATGGAGGCCCTGACTGGCTGCTGGGGTGTGGGACGTGCAAACCTTGTTGTATGGAGGGATGGGGCTGGTCAGAACTGCCAGGGTGTGGCATCTGTGGAGGAGGAGAAAGCAGGAAAAAAGAAATGTGAGGTGACGAGGTGCAGCGACGAGATGCCTGGAGAAACGAAAACCAAACAAAACCAGGAAAATAACAAACCCCCAAAACAAAGCCACCCCCTTCCAAAGCTCAACGCTTTGTTGTTGCTTTGCAGGGAAACAAACAAACAAAAAGTCCTCCCCCAAAACTGCCAGTCAGGGAGGCTGTGGAGGAGGCAGGAAGGCGGCCTCTGGGGCCGTGTGCGTCCGGGAGGGAGGTGGCTAGGGGCTCCGAGACAAGCAGACACTGATGGCGGGGTCCAGGCCCCCGCAGGCCCGTCCGCCTCCGTGGCCCGGACACCATCACCACAAGGAGCAGCAAGGGCGGAATGGAGAAGCAAAATGGGCATGTTTCCAGGGAGCAGGGGGGCGGGAGGGGTGCTGGGGGCAGCGTGGTGCAGGGCCCCCTGCGGGCCAGGGCAGCGGAGAGCGGACACGGACAGACAGCATGGGCAGGCGTGCAGCTCAGGGGGCGTCTGTGCTCCACACGGGCCCCAGTCGGTGGGTGGCACTGGACACACAGGCTCCTTCCAAGAGCCCCTGGTGGCAGGGGCCGGGACCTCGGGACGAGCCCTGCCTGCTGCCCCGGGTAGGGGGAACCGAATCCAAGCCGGAGGAGCAGAGTGGGGCCTTCTCCACATTGCCAGACCCTCCCTGTTGGCCATCCATCTAGGCAGAGATAGGCCACATCCTGGGGGGATGAGGAAGGTAGGCGCTTCTAGGCCTGGCCCTAGGCCCGAAGGCTCACTGAGTTGGGCAGGAGGCGCCCGGAACATGGGGCTGCGGCGGGCAGGGGGCCATATGCTGGTCTGTGTGCTGTCACAAGCAGCCTCCCTTCAGAGCTCAGGTCTTAAGAGCACAGATCCACCCTTCACCCCACTGCCAGGGCCCCTGACAAATTGTCCCCACCCTGCCTGCCCTGTGCTTGTTGAGGGGAGATGGACTTGACAGGCCGCAGGGGAGCACACGTCTCCTGGGCCTTCTTGGACCTTCCTACCCACCCCCATCATCCAGGCCACACAGACATTTGTTTTCCTCTGATCTCCAGACCCTAGTTCCTCTTCCTGTTTCTCCTGAAGCTGCCCCCAGGCCTTGTGCTGGGCCTCTGCTCAGTCCAGCAAGCCCCTCCAAGCTGGGACCGGACTGCAGGACTGTGGGACTGCATGGGGGATGCACCTGAGATAGGAAGGACTGACAGAAGCGGGAAGGATGACCACCACACCAGCTGGTGACCCCCCACCCACGGCTGGTGCCCACGCCAGGGGGCAGGGAGTGGCTCCATACTCCTGGAGCAGCCGAGCCCAGGGCAGACGGTCCCGGGATCTGCTGACACAGCTCTCCGCCTTGGCCCTGACAACTTGCTGGAAGGTCCCAGGGCCCAGAGAGGCAGGCAGGTGCTCTATGGGAACTGCTGGTCAGCCTGCCACGGCTCCTGCAAGGGAGGGTCTCCGTGAACCAGCACCTGACTGGAGCCTTTCGGCCACGCCCCGCACACAGGGGCGTCCTTCCTGGCAGGTGCTCAGCCAGGGCCAGGCTGCTGTGGTGTAGGGTGGTACAGCTGTGACTGCACTGACCCTCTTGCACAGCAGTCTCTCTGGGTCCAGCTGCCAGTTAGCAAAAGCCCAGATACGGGGAAGGACAGTACGTATCTTGGGACCATCTTGGGGTGGGGAGCTATGAAGTCACCTAAGGGCTTAGGTCCCGCTGCAAAAACCTCTGGTGGCCCAGCTAAGAAGGCAGGAGAAAGCCTTGTTGGACTCAGAAGTACATGGCATCCCGTTGACATTTTCCGGAACTGAGAACTGTGACTCAGGGTGTGTGGCATGTGAGTGTGTGTGGCGTGTGATTTGGGTGACTCTGGGGCATGGAATGTTGAGGAATGGGGGCTAGGAGAGAGGCCCCTAGAAGTCAGAAGCCCCATGGGGCAGAAAGTAACTTGCAAAAATGTGGCTGGAGCCCTGGGACAGCAGCTACATCTGACATGGCATTCTGGAGTTCCAGAGGAAAGCCGCTACACTGTCCCTCAGCCCGTCAGCCTTCCAGTTAACAGTCATTCCTGCTGAGAATTGGTGGCTCTGGCCCACAAGACAGCTTCTGGCAGAGCCAACTCCATACGGAACACACCACCACCCAGAGGCCCTTCCTCCCAGGCCACATGGTGGAAGATGGGTGGGTGTAGGCCTGCCCAACCCCACTGCCAGGCCCCCCGTGGCCGCTCCCTCCTCCTTAGGGGAGAGACCAGGGACTCACAAGATGACTGAGGCCTGACTTCAGCCGTCAGGCCTCTGTGTTCCCAAAACCCAGCTCCCTCCACACGAGCACTGCCAGAACTTTTGCTCCGTTGGCACAAGGTCCGCATCTGTCTTGCTCACACCGGGTACAAGGCCTAGCCCAGAGCACAGGCCCAGGAAATGTCTACAGAGTCAAAAAGAATCACGCAGTGCTCACGAGATGAGGACCCGGGGAATGGCCGGGCCTGTTACCACTGGTTGGTGTGTGTTAAAATGGGACAGGAAACAAGAAGGGAATATTCTCAGGCTAAACAGAATTGCCAGCATTTCTTCCCACAGGAGATGGTGATACCCTGAAGATTCAGACCCCTGGGGAGCAAGTGGCTGGGTTTGAGACAAAATTCCACATGGCTGGAGCTACAGTAAGTCAGCAGAAGAGTGTGTGTAAGTCAGGGAGAGAGGCTGCAGGGGTGGGGGGCTGGCGTGTGCCGGGGGCTGCTATGTGCAGTGGGGCGGTGGGTACACTTGGGAGGTGGGCACAGGTATGCATCGTGTGTGCAGATCGGAGCCTGCAGCTTCCCCCCGCTGAGAATCCAAAGTCCTGAGCGAAACAGCCAAGTCCAAGAAAGCCAGAGGGCCATGACCCAGCCTAGGTCAGGCCTCTCCCTCCCTCTGAGCCCGCCCAGGCTCATTCCCATTCTCAGTCCACCGGGGGCAGGGGGGAGCTAGGCAAACATCAGAGAGGTCCTCAGGGATGGGGAGCCCTCTGCTCCCACGAGTCGCACGCAGAGGATGGGGACAAAGGGGGAGGGAGGCAGGGGGCGGAGAGGAGATCAGGGTGAAGAAGAGGTACTCACAGTTTCCTGCATGGGGTGGCTGAGGGGTTTCTCGAGGGCGGCCATGTTGTTGGGCATGTCCGGGGGGTGGGAGAGCTGAGGGGGCCCGTGCATGAAGTCGTTCATGGACGTGCCACCAGGGTTTCCATGGGGGAAGTCAAAGTTGCCGTGGCCCTGGTAGTTGTTGCCTGGAGAGGGAACAAGATGGCAGTGGGGCAGTGTCACCCAGGGGAAAGACAGCCACGGGGGAGGGGTGGGTGGGTGGGGTGGCATATGTAAATTAAGATGAGTCCTGTCCCCCGAGGCTGCAGTTGGCTCCTATGGCCTCAGACATCTGGGCTGGCTGGATGACAGGGCAGCGACAGCCTTTTCTGGTGGGCCTTAGCACCCCAGGACATGAGCTGTTTCACAGCTATGAGGGGACACAGTTTGAGCAAGGGGCAGGCCAGGCTCCTAAGGTGGCAGGGGAGTGGGAACGATGAGGCCCAAGTCTGAGCCTTCCATAGGGTCTGCTGAGCTAGGTCCCCAGGGCTGTCTCCCACAGCCCCCACATGGTCGCACCTCAGCCGTGGGAAGACCCCGGCCCAGAGTGGGAGATCGGGATCTGCCCAGTCTGCAAAGAAAGCTGCTTCAGATTAGAAGTCAGCTGTCTGGCTTCCCTGACCACTGTTCCCTCTACCACATGGCCCCAGCGAGGGATCAGAGGCCCATCATACTGGAAAGCTGGGGCCTGCTGAACGCTGTGGGACCCTGCTATGTGGGTTCACCTCTCTGGGCTTCTAATCATGCAGAGCTCAGATGCTGTGAGGAGTTGCCATCCCCTGTGTTTAAGGGGGCTGGGAACTTTCTAGGAACCTAGGTCTGTAGGGTACAGTTTGGTCTGGGCAGCAGGGAGAGTGAGAGGTAGTGACGGTGACCTTGGTGGCCAAAGACTAGAGCTGCAGACCTCTGGACTCTGTGCCTGGAAGGATGGGAGTGTTGTAGGGACAAGGACAATAAGGTGTTACAGAGAAACATGGGAGGGCCAGGGGAAGGGCCAAGATCTCCAAGTGGGAATGTTCTGTTGGTGGCCCCAGCAAAGCAGGCTCCAAAGGAGTCAAGGAGTTGTCTGTCCCCTGGAGCTTGAGGAGGCGATTAGGGGAATGAGGGAGAGGCAGGAGGCAGGAGGCTGGCCCACGGGCAGCATCTCACTTTGGCCTTCCCAGCTGGGTGCTGACCCACAGGGCTGGACGGAACCACATGGGAAAGGAGAGGAGGATGGTGTTGAATGGGCCACTGTACCCCCAAGTCCAATGACCTGGGTCATGTTCTGGGCGTGTATATTACCACAACCCCCCTTGCACCTGCCACATGAGCCCAGAAATCCTGGGCCCCTCGTGGGCCTCCTCTCTCCCTCCTTGTCCAGTTTCACCCACCTTGGTTGCTGTAGTCGTTGGAGCTGGTGCCCCCCGGTGGAGGTGGGAGGGGGTAGGGGGACGGGCCAGGGCCCAGGGCTGCGATCATTTCCATGACATTGGGCATGATCATCTGGCTGGGACTCATGGTCTTGAACCTCTTGGAGGGGATGCCATCTGGGTCATCTTTAATGTGTAGGTCTGACTTGATGGGGACTGGCCGCCAGCTGCACGTGGGGTCGATGGTGACCTCTTCAAACTCGGAGCTGGGGGTTGGAAGGGGACAGAATTGAGGTCCTGGGATACGAGAGCTTCCAGCTTAGACACCCACTGTGGTGTCCCTGCCTAGGCCCCCTGTCCCCATTCTCGCCACACACTGCACAGGACAGAGGTGTGAGGGACTTTAGGGGGTGACTAAGGCAAGGAAAAGCTAGAAGCTGGGTACCAGGCAGCTGGCGCCAAGGCCTCCCACCCAGGAAGAGGCTGTCTGGGGCACTGTCTTGTTCTTGCTGAGTTTGGGACTTTCTGGAAAGTGCATCTGCCCCCAGGCAGAGAAGTCCCTGAGAGAGTCACAGAGAAAGGAGAGCCTGGGTGGGCGAGTGGTCTGCCCGCCTGGAGAGCGAGGGGTTGTCAGGAGTACCCCCGTGTTCACATCATCCCATTCAGGCCAGTCCCCACTACCCCCCCCCCCCCCCCGCCACGTGCCCCTAGCTGGAGAGGCTGACTTACTGTTGGATGGCGTTCAGGATGCCCCACATGTACTGATCTACCTCCAGGCCCTCAAGCAGAGCGGTTTTACTGGAAAAAAGAGAGGGGGGCTTGGCCTTCACTCTTGCACCCTGGAGAGTAGGGACAGAGCCCACCCCTCCCCACTATGTCAAAGAGCCTCGGCCTCTGTGATCCTACGGGAGGCAGAGACAGGAGGCTGGCCTGCAACAGCGAGCACAAGAGGATGGCTCACAGCCCCCTTGCTCTGAGCTCCTCCGCCGGTCTGGGTTCCCCATTTGGCTTCTAGGCCAGGTGCTGGGGGCTGGGCCCAGAATGCAGGGCCCGATGGAGGCCAGTGAGCTCCTCCCTTACGAGGCTAGGTTGGGGGGATCCCGCCGGGGCAGCCGTCACTCACTTGCACACAGGACACCTCCAGGTCCCTCTCTCGCAATTCAGCTGCAGGTACGACTCCAGGTCAAAGCACTGCAGAGGCCAGGAGACAGGCAGGCAGACAGACAGACGGATGAGAAGATGCAGAGATGCAAATGCCGCTGCTCTTGGGACCCTCCCAGCAGGGAGGGAGAGGAGTGCAGGGAGAGACTGGAGCTGGGCTGTCACCGGTGGCCATAATGGGGCCTTTCTGCTGCTCGCACAGCAAACCAGCCTCCCCGAAGCCCTGCATGCATCACTCCTCACACTACTTGTGTACCTGGTGGCCCTTGCCCATGTCCTCAGAGGAGGTGTCCTGGCATGCCCGTCACTGACCCTGACATGTGATGGCCCCTCTCCCAGAGGCCGGGGGCAGTGCGGATGCCAACCTCCCCATCAGCCCAGCTCTGGCACCCAGAACACATCCGGTCTGGTTCGTCAATGTGTGTCAGACAAATCGAGAGCCCAGACTCTTTGTGCCCACACTGTTCTCCCAGAAGGAAGCTCCTGCCCCACCATGAAGCTCCTCGTCCCCTCTTCTAGGATTCCTTCCTGAGCAGCTCCCCCATCCAAGGGAATCCCACCCACCCGGGCCCCCCACATTTGCACAGTGCTCTACTGGAGCAACCCAGATGGTGACAATCACTCATTCCCTGGCCACTCCCTGAGCACCCACTGGGGGCAAGGTCCCAGGACACAGCAATGATCAGGCAGAAGTGTCCCTACTCTTGGGCTCCAAACCAGCTGTGGCTGTACGTGCAGAACTTTCAGCAGACACCTGACTTCTGTCAGGACAGGGACTAAGTCGGTTCTGCGGCCCCCTGGGAACCAAGCCCTGGGCAGACGAAGATGGCTGGGATGGGTGAATACGATCGGCTGCCGATGGCCACAGGGCGCTCTGGGGATCAGAGCCAGAGCATCCCAGCCGGACGCCCCACACCCTGCTACCCCCGGGAACCCTCACCTGGACGTGCTTGCAGTCATGGCCTCGAGCAGGCAGCTGGATGCGCCGGAATGTGATGGGGCACTTCAGAGACACCTTGATGGCCGTTTGCTCCACGCCATCCTCCCCGTTGAGGGTTGTGTTGCCTGACGAGGCAGCCACACTGCTGAAATTCCGCTTGACTGTGGGGCAGGAGGCACAAGTGGATGTGGGAGACAGGGCCATCCCACACACATGGCACTCCCTCCTGGGGCTGGGACACAGCCTGCTTCTCCACCGCCCCAAAGAAACTGGGAGGCCCCGGGAATAAGAGGTGCAGCCCGGCCTGACTGGAGGGGAGGCTTGGCCCTCCGGGCACCCTGGGCCACCCAGCACTCTGGGATGGCAGCCCCCATGTGCCATGTGTGGGAGGCATGTGTACCTAGAGGTCACCATGTCAGCTCCCCAGTCTCTGTGGAACAGGCCCCGCCTTCCCTAGGAAGGGGGACTTCCTACCACAGGTGCAGAAACCCAGTCTGGCACTGCTCATGATTTTCTGGGTCAGGCACAGTCACTTCTGCAAGGGCAGAGATGGGAATGGACCCATGCCTGGCAGGAACCAGGGGCTCAGGAGGTCATGTGAAGCAGCAGAGTCAGAGGGAGGAGCCGCAGGGCACCTCCCGGCATGGGGCCCCTCACTAACGACCTGGGTGTTTCCTCCAAAGGACTGGACTCGGAATCAAATCCCTCTCTCTAGCTGTCAAGCTGGGGAGGCCAGTTGGGAAATTACCCCTAGGCCTCCCTTCTGCTGAAGATCCCCTTTGTCCAGTTCCTATAGGTGATCTTCCAGGTGATCACCGCTTCCAGGAAGCCTGCCTGGCCTGTCTATACCATGGTGTTTCCTTTTAATTTGCCTCACTCCCCTGTGCTGTGAGCCCGCTCGTCCAGGCTAGACAGGTCTCACAGGCCATGCTACTCTGATCATCCCCACGGCTCCAGAAGGAGAGACATGAATTGGGGATGGGGACTGGTGCCAAGAGACACTTGGGCCCTGTGGTTTGTGCACGGAGCCCAAGGCGGGTCCTGGGTGGATGATGAATGTGGCTGGATGACAAACACGGGCTACGGCTGGTTCTGGCTCCCTGGGCCCCCACACTCACTTTTTGTGATACAGTGCTCGGCCGGCAGGAGGCGCTTCTTCAGGAGGCCTTGCAGCACAGAGCGCACGGAGGGCCGGTGGACCAGCTGCAGCACGAAGAGGTGGGACTGCCAGGAAAGAGTGTGGGCTCAGTCCCCGCCCTATGGTCCCCCACTACCTCCCTGCAGTCCCAACTTGTGCCCGAAGGCCCCTGAAGGCCAAGCACAGGAAAGGGCCCGTGATCCATAGTTATGCCACTCTAGAACAGGTCCCCTTGAGGCCCTAGGATGTGTCCTTGGACTGGTGAGCCTGGAGATCTAGGCAGGGGTCACCCCTTGGGACAGTTGCCTGGGGCCTGGGCTGACACTGAAACACTCCTGGCATTAGGTTATGGGACACCTGGCATCAGGACTGGAGCTGGCCTCACTTCCTGACCTCACCCAGCACTGCCCCCCATCATGAGTTCTCCACCATTCCTGACAGGGAGTGTCATCCCTATTTTCACTCCTCTAGGAAGCCTCCCAGGATTGTACACCCTCTCGAGCCCCTCCAGGCTCTTGATTTTGTGACTCCTGTTTCTAGGTAGCCTTGGTGTCCCTATGCTTGTAAGGGCAGGATCAGTGATTTTCCTTCTCCCGTGTCCCCCACAGAGGCCAGCAGAGTGGGGTAGGTAATCTACTTCCCCACACGTCCCTGAGCAAGCCCTATGTGCAGGTCCTGATCTCTGGGGGGTGGGAGAGTGGCTCAGATGGGGTTCCAGAGCAGGTCACAGATCGGATTCTGAGACAGCAGGGTTGGGTAAAGAAGGGAGAAAGTTAACTCCAGACTTGATGGAGTTGGGTCTGGGTCAAAGGTTGATTAGAATATAAACATTTCTTGTGAATGAAGCCAGAACAGTGCCTGGCTTCAAGGCACACAGACCTCCACCAGCAGAAGAGGTGGTGGGCACCGGGAGGCGTCCGGGAGGAGGGGCCCGTCAGAGGAAGTGGAGGCCGGTGTGCGGACAGGATGGGGGCTGTGGCAAGAGAGTGGGAAAGGCCACCTCTACAGCCAGAGCATGGCAGCTCTGAAGGTTATCCCACAGCCCCAAGGGACCGCCACACGTGTGCAGAGGCCATGTTGCTGAAAGGTCACTTCAGTGGCTACGGGGATGGGGACAGAGCCGCAAGGACACGGCCGCGCCCCAGAGGGGCACGCCCCACGCCACGCCCCCGCCCGCACACTCACGCAGCAGCAGGCCGTGACGGTGATCTGGATGGTGTTGCGGCCCGGCTGGCACACATGCTTGAGGTGCAGGGGCTTGTGGGAGGTCTTGTTGTCGCCACGCTCGATGGTGAGGGGCGTGGCGTTGACGCTGACCTGCACCGAGGCTGGCCAGTTGGTGTTCATCTGCCGGTCCTCGTGGTGGTAGCACTTGAACTGCAGCTCCAGGTCAGACCTGAGGGGTGGGGCAGGGCTCAGATGGTGCTGCCCATGGCCTCGGTGACCCCGCCATGGCCGAGGCCCTCGGGGCTGCACATCATCTGTTGTGACCGCTGCCCTCAAATTCCTGCACTCTCCTCTCCCACCCTGGACAGCCCCTCTGCCCACGTCCCCAGCCAAAAGCCCTCCTGGCCACCCATGTTCCCCCATACTGTTGACTCCAGCCACACCCCACAGCTCTACTGGTCTCCCCCAGACCCCTCCCTATCAGGGTGACTGCCACTCCCCCAGGACAGAGACAGAAGGACAGAAAGGACAGACGCGAATGTGACCAGATCAGCTGGGAGGCTGATTATGCCCAACCCAGACTCCAGCTAGGAGAAGCACCCAGGCCTGGGCTGCATCTGATTCAGTTCCCTGCTGGGTGCCAGACATACAGCACAGAAGAAGATCCTCGTGAACCCAGCAGCAACCATGTACGTGTGGAAACCACGCTGGCCAGGGCCACGGGACGCCTCCTAGGCGAGGGCACTGGGGTAAGGACGGACGGGTGAGCAGGGCCTCTGCACAGAGGTTTCTCCACCCTCCTGCCTGAGCACCTGAGCTCCTGCATGCACCCTTCCACCCACCCAAGCTCTGTCTGCAGCCCCCGCCAAAGCCTGCCTGGTAGGGTCAAGGCATTGAGCGAGCTGTGTGCATGTGCCCAGTGCACACTCATCTCGTGCCTTTCAGCTGCCCATTGTTGGGCAGCTGAGAGACTCTGGTCACAGTGGTGGCAGGGCAGTATGAGCCCTGCCTGAGGAAGGAGGACTGAGAGTGAGGACACCAATGGGTTCTGGCATCCAGGAGAACTGGGCCCGAGTCCCAGCTCTGCCGCTTGCCGGGAGAACTCCCTGTTCAACTTCTCTGGCCTCACTGTCAATGGGAAAAGCATGGCCCACTGACAAGATCAAGAGAGGTCAGGGGTAGAAGGCAGAGAACACAGGGCGTGGCCTAGCCAGGGACCTTCAGCCCTTGCCCTCTGGTGTGTCTGGACGTCTGAGCAGTGGCCTGGCTCAGTGGCCAGCCCCTGGCAACCCGTAGGGCTTATTGGTCGTGCCCAACCCAGCCTCATCCCTCTACATTCCTGCTCTAGCCACAACAAGTCATGTTCAAGTTCCTCTTGCCAGTGGTCTTTGGGTCTTGATGGTCTTTGGGTCTAAGCTAGCCACCTTTTCCTCTGGGAGATCATCCCTGACCATTCCCTCAGGCCTACGGTGAGCTAAAGCTGCTCCCTGCCCTCGGGCCACTGCACCTGCCAAGGCCTGCCTGCAGGTTCCCCACGACATCCCCCAGACCCTGCCCAGAGCAGGGCCCAGTCAGTGAGGCCGAGCAGGTGAAGGCAGCAGACAGAGGCTGCTACTGCCCGCTCAGGGCAATGGCCGGGCCAGGGAGGTCACCAGCAGAGGCCTCCCCCGCCCAACTCGGGCCTGGACCCCCAGCACAACACTCACCTCCACATCAGTGTCTGGTGGACCGTGGGCCGCAGGTGAAAGACGTGGTTGCTGACGGCCAGGTTGTGCTCGAGGCGGAAGGGCTCCAGCACCACGCCATCCCGCACCGGGAACGTGAGCCGCAGCTCGTCGTTGTGGTTGGCTGGGCAGGAGAGCCGTGGGTGAGCCGCACGCCCGTGCCACCGTGGGCACGGAGAAGTGTGGGCTTGGGGGCGGTGGGTGGAGCTTGTGGTCCCACACGACACACACTCCTGGCTGCGTCCTCCTGGGACTGCGCAGGTGTGTGTGTAAACACGGCCACAGAAGCTGGGACCGCGCAGGTGTGTGTGTAAACACGGCCACAGAAGCTGGGCTATCAGTCTGTGTGCACACCAGGGAGCCCATTGCTTCTCTCAGTCCGCCCCACCCCACCCCATAAAATGCCACCATCCCTGCATCTCTTGTTCCCCACATCCTGGCTCTACTCCCCTGTGGCCCCACCTACTCCCTATTCTGGAAGCCCCCAGGCTCCTTCACTCAGCCCCTCTCCTTGGCTGGGAGCTGCCTTTGCTCCCCACCTCCAGGGGCTCAGGGCTGTGGGTGGCCCAGAACCACCCCAAATTTCCCTTGCGGGTGGGGCTTACCTGCTTCTAAGCCCTTCTGCCCTTTCCACATGCCCAGCCCCCATAGGCAGTGCAACTTCCAAGCCCCCTGGCTCCTGGCCCTCTGTAGGGCCCCAGGTGGAGCTGGCCAGACAGAGGGAGGAGGTGGGGCACTCACCTGGGGGTGGTGGCAGAGCGCTCATATTTGGCTTGATGTCAGGTGGGAAGGGTGGTTTAACGTCTTGGCTGGGGGACAGGTACGGGGGGATGCTGCTCCCGGGGGTCATGGGGGGCGTGGGGTTCCCTGGAACAGGTGAGTGGGGGTAATTTGCCACAGGAACTGGCCTGGGAGGCTAGAGGGAAAGAGAAACCACACATAGGTTATGGGGTCACAGGGATGGGAGGGACTATGGCTATGGATGTACACCCCACCCACCCTGTAGTCCTAGGGCTGTGGTCCCTGCTCCCTGAAGGGCGGAGAACCAGTCCCCCTGGAAATCCCTCCATCCCGGCCAGCACTCAGGTCTCCGGCTGCCTATGTCATCACTCCAGGCCACACTGTCTACCCCCAGCCCAGCGCGGTCCTCAGATGGAGCTGGGCCTGCAGGACTGTGGGAAATTGGCTCCCTAGGAGCCCCTCTCCCTTCTGCTCTTAGTCCTTACTCATCCCTGCCCCACCTGCCTGCACCTGTGGCTTCTGTCTGGGCATCACTGTGCCCAGGAGCTGACGACTAGGGAGTGTAGCCTCACCCATGGGCTTCAGGTGGCAACGGCCAGGCCCCTTAGACACACAAATACACCAGATAAAAAGTGGAACGTACCCTGTTGACGTTCCCTTGGCTGTAGTTACTGTAGCTGCTTCCCGAGAAGGTGTTATTTTGTCCATTAAATTGCTCTGGCTGTTAATGCAAGACACATGATGCGGTGAGAGTGGAAGGCGGAGAAGCTACCAGAAGCCTGCTTTCTCTCCCGATATGAAAACTGGCCAGGAGTACAATACAGGGGATGCTGGTGAGGCCCATCCAGTGCTCGGGTGCGGAGTGGGACCCCAGGGGCTAGAGCAGGTCACCCCCTCCCCATCCCGGAACAGAATTTCATCTCTCTCTGTCCACAGCTAGTGATACAGCAAGAGTTCGCAAAAACAGAAACACCCAGAATGCTGAAGTTGGAGCGGTGGCTGGGTGGTCATGGAAGTTAACATGATTCCTGGGCAAATACACGTCAAGTGTGTCCAGAGTCATCTGCGCTCCTGAGAATGAACTTTATGATCCCAAAGAAGGAAAAAGCTAGATGCTGGAAACATTCATCATGGTGTTACTTTGAAAGTGAAGTATCAAAACGCAAATGTCAGACAGGAAGGGAATGATAAAATACAGTGTGGCTTAGATCCACAGAAGGTGAGACACCCTAAAAAACTGAGAACCACAGAGACTCTGTAACAGTATGTAACTGATTTCACCTTAAGCAAAAGAAACAGATTCAAAATGACAACCTTAATAATAACTATGTAACATGCTGATGCTCACAGGCAGTAGGGGAAAAAGGTTTAGAACTTAGTATTAATATAACCAGATGAATGCTATTTAAAAAAACAATACAAAACAAAAAAGTTATTTCCAGGGCACCTAGGTGGCTCAGTCGTGGGGTGTCTGCCTTCGGCTCAGGCCATGATCGCAGGGTTCTGGGATCGAGACCCATGTCAGGCTCCCTGCTCAGCAGGAAGCCTGCTTCTCCCTCTCTCACTCCCCCTGCTTGTGTTCCCTCTTTCGCTGTCTTTCTCTCTCAAATAAATAAATACAACCTTAAAAAAATAAAAAAAACCCGTGCTTCCTTTATGATCATCGGTGCATGCTGTAAACAGCAACAGGGAAGGGGAAAGACCTTGTCTGAGCCCCATGAGAACAAGGAACCAAGAGAAGCCAGCCTGACATTTTGGCCATGGCTCTGAGCTCTCGAGGACACATCCGGAAATCTTCACCTGGCCCCTGGTGACTTCAGGGGACACACAGGACCAAGAGGACCCAGCTGGGGGCAGGGATATGAGGTAGAGATGAAGGAAGGGGCCGGTGGGGTGGTGGGACTCACCTTGTAATACTGCCCCATGTTGACCGTGGGGGGCGGGTACTGCCCGGTGCTCGGCTGACTGGGCATCCTCTGCCCGGGGTAGTTGGGAGAGGTGAGCGGCCTTGGGGGGTTGGGGGTGGGGTACTGGCCTGGCTGGGTGGGGAACTGGCTGTTTGGTCCGTATTGCTGGTTTCCATAGTTGGGCTGTGGCAGTGGACAGAGGAGAGGAGAAAGGCTGTCAGTGTCGTGGAGCCAAGCCACTTACCAGAAGGCCTGGAGCACCCTGGCCCGCACTTTCATCCCTGCTCTTTTCCACAGACAAACTGCCTCCTTCACCCAGAGGGGGGCGGCGGCACAGAGGCTGTACGAGCCCCCTGCTGCCCTTATATCTGGGGACATGACATTCTGTCCGTCTGGCTTGAGGGCCACCTCCCTGTGAGAAGCCTTCTCCAAGTACCCTGCTTTCAGAGACTCTCATTCATCCTGTTAGGGGGGGATCGAGTCTAAAGCCCCCTTTATGTCTCTCCCAGCACCTGGTCTGTGGCAGGGGAACGCAGACAACAGGATGTGCTTCCAGAAAGGGAATCCCCTCAACCCCTGCATTTGGAGGCTGAATGTGGGGGGCCCCGGCTCCATACCCCACACTGAACAGCACACACGGATGTTCAGTTCTGGGCCATGAGTGCAGAGGTGGAGAGAAGCAGGCTTGTGGGGGGTCCAGACAACCCTCTCAAGACAGGCAACCGAGAGAAAAGGAGGCGGCTCGAGGGAGGGGCAAGGACCCCTGTCCTCAAGGATCTATGAGGTGACCCCTGACACGCCGATGTCCACCCCTGCAGCTGCCTCCCCCATCCGTAAGATGAGGGGACCCTCAGGGCTTCCTGCCACCCAGACACTCCAGGCCATGACATCCCGCCAGGTTGGTGATTTCTTCTCCTGGTCTGTTCAAACTCCTTATCTACTTAAACTGTCTCTCTTGCCTCTAGGCTCAGAGGTCCTGGCTGTATCCCAGTGTCTGGCAAAGAGCAGACCCTCCATAAACACTTGCTCAGCAAATGAAAGCAGAGTCCAGAGTTCAGCGGCAGAGGGTGGGAGGTGTCTTGTGTAGGTGCTGAGGACCTCTGCCACTCACACTGCAGCGACGGGGGTGGCTGCTGTGGGTGACAGTGTGGTTCCTGTCACAGCACTGGAGGAGCAAGGGTGGAGGGGAGCCCGCCCATCAGGCCACTGAAGAGGAGTCCTGTGCGGGACCAGCTAATCTGACACCTGCCCCAGTGTTCTGATGGTTCAGAGATTCTAGAAGCATCAAAAAGTGATGCCCGCCTTCTCAGACAGGGTCAGGCCACACGGGCTGGGATCACGCAATGTCCCAGCCCAGTGCCAGGCATTTTGTAACTGGGGAGCATCAGCGTTCCATGAAGAGGATGACTGAGTGGAAATAATTCAAAGCTTCTGGTGTGTGCCTTCACAGGTGCAGGTGGACATCAGAGCAAGGACTGAGACTTTCTCTGCCTTTCCTTTCCTGGGATCACCTCCTTAGGGGCCGCCAGTCCCAAAGCTGGATCTGCAGATGGCATCGCTAGCCCAGCCAACAGGGATGCTTGGAGTCTGAGGACAGAGGGGCTGAAAGGGATCCAGAACTCCTGTCGGGACTGTGTGTGGCAGTGAGACCAGGAGCTTGAGCATCCCCCGCCCAAGGACAGTCAGGACCTCAAGAGCACCGTCCTTCTCTGGCTGGTGTCTCCTGAATCGGTGCCACCCAGGAGTGTCTGGGCTTGAGCAAGGCTCCCTGTGTTTGAAGAGGTCCCTGAACTCTCTCCTTCTGGACTCAGGACACTTCCAACAACGGTCAAGCCTGAGCTAGGGGGAATGCTGAGGGAATCACACAGACCTTTGAGGAACTTAAGCTCTAGCCTCTAAACCCACCGCAAGGCCAAGCTGAAGGCCACAGTTCGGAGGCAAGTGGGGTGGGGCTGGGGGGGGGAGCCAGTCTGAGAACGGGCGGCAAGCAGAGAGCTGTGGTGGAGATGGCTCAACAAGAAGCTTTGCCTAGGAAGGAACCAAGGCAGGCTTCCTGAGGAGGGCACCCTGGGCCAGGATTCTAGGGTCCCTGTGTCTTCTGCAGGTGAACTAAAGCCTTACTTAGGCCATTGGCTGCCAGCTTTTCCCACTGCTCACTGAAGGCCCTGCGACACCTCCTCCAGGAAGTCCTCTTTCTCTGACCTCACGTTTAATTCCGGATACCCCCTGTGTGTCACCTCCTTATGGGCTCCTGCTTAAACAGGTTTCTAGGAAGGTGATCCCCTTTCCTGCGAGTCTCATTTGCCAGGGGACGGGTGTGGGTTTTATTTCCTTAAATCTTCACCTTTCCCTTGACTGAGCTGGCTGGGCAGCCAATGAGGCAGTGTTCCTCCTGAAAGAGCAGCTGACAGTTGGCAGAGAAGAGCCCTAAGAAGCACGCTGTCTGCCTTGCAGTCACTTCTTCGACATGCACAGCCTTTAGATATCTACAGACTTTTACTCCCTCTCTCACTCTTGCAAGTAAGAAGCCCTCGTGTGCAGGTGAGCAACGTGGACCCAAGGAGGCTTTGCTCCTTACCAATGCCACCTGGCTAGTGTCTGTGCCAAGACAAAACACCACACCAACTGCAGCTGCTGCTGCCCCTGCTGGCCCCCAGCCAAGTGCTTCCTGTCCAGCTCCTCATTCACATCTCCCAAGCGACCCCAGGAGGTGGGCTGGATCGGCACCATCTTTTACAAATGAAAAACCAAGACTCCAGCAGGGAACATGACTTGATCAAGGGCTTCCAGCTGGGAAATGGCAGAGCTGGTCTCCAAGCCAGAAGACTGACTCTGTCCTAAGGCTCAGACTTTTGGTCCAGGTTTGGTGCTGGTCAGTTCCTGCCCTTTCCAAGGTCCTGCCCACAGCCCATCTGTTTTCAAGCCCTGGGTCCTCCCCACCTCCCACCCTGGTGACCACCTGCCTGCTGTCACACTCACCTCTCCTGGGTATGGCCTCTTTATGCTCTGAATGGGAAGGGACTGGGGCCGGGGGCCCGGGTAGGTCTGCTGGGGCATCCGCTGCCCGTGCGTGCCAAAGGGGCTGATGCCGGGCGGCCGGGGCTGGTTCATGCCCATGGGAGGGCCGCTCATCCCCGAGGGTGTCATGCCAGCCGCCATGCTTGCGGGGTTCATGCTGCCCCCCATGGAGGCAGGCCCCCGTGGCCCGGGCTGGTTCATGAATTGGCTGTTATACGCCTGGGTGGGACCCATCTGGAAAGAGGAACAGACCTTCAACGGGAGAAGAAGAAAAAAAAAAGAATAAAATGCCACATGCATTGAAAGTGCAGGGAGGGAAGGGTGGGGGAGGTGGGAGGCTCTGGGTCGGGGGGCACTTTCCTGTGTGGTTGCAGCTGGTGACCAGGCCCCAAGGGATGTCAGGCCTCTTGGGCTCACCACTGCCCTCTGCAGGCCGCACAGGAAAGATGCAGCCCAAGGGGTGTTACGGGGTGGGGTGCAGTCACTCCAGAGAGCAGGCAGCATTTCCAGGGAGGCAGGCAGGGAACGGGAAAGAAGGTGCAGAGGTGGGGAGGGGCGTGGGAGGATGGAGGGGGATGAGGATGGAGGCAGGAGCCCCTTTCATGGAAGCCCTGGCCCCGCCCTCGGCCATTGGAGACACACCCTCCATCCACAGAGTCTGAGGCAATCCCAGCTCCCACCTCTGCCCACCTGCCCTGCTGTCCCCTTCCTACAAGCCCCATCTCCAGTCCCGTCCTCCATTCCTTCGGGGAACCCTCTCTCCTCTCACCCCACCAGTCCTGAAGGTCAGGGGAGCAGAAATGGGACCTGGGCTCAATCCACAGATGGGATGACTAAGACTATATGGTCTTCAGAAGCGACCACGGGGACACACTGGTGACAAGGCATTTTAGGCACTGGGCCCGCTCTTTGGTGAGCAGGCACCCAGAGGGCGATAAAGAACGTCTTTCCCCATTCGCAGACACGCACGAACCACAAACCCACGCAGAACAAACACAAGCACCCGGACGGCCTCCCCCCACCACACCCAACCACGCTGACACACCCTCGTCCTAACACACACCCGTCCACATGCCTCCAAGGAAACCCAGACGCACCCTGATACCATCAGCATTTCCAGCACACACGGCATCAACACCCCAACTCTGCTGGGGGGGCAAGGCTGGACCAGGACTAGTGGGGCCCTTACCGGTCCATACTGGTTTATATCCTTGTTCTGCGTCTCCTGCAAGGCTGCCACAGTGGCCGTGGCCGTGGCCGTGGCCGTGGCTGCTGCTGCCGCCACCGCAGCTGCTGCGGCAGCAGCCGCGGGCTGAGTGAAGTCAGCGGGCGGCCTGGTGTGCGGAGGGATGCCCATGCCTGCGGGGGCATTAGGACCCCCGGGGTAACTGCAAGGAGAAGAAGGGGAGACTTAGACACTGCCTGAATCTAAAGATGAACCCACTGTAAGCCCTGGGCTGGGAGGCTGGGAGGGAGAAGGCGGGTCCTTCCATGACCTCCTGCCCCAGGCTCACAGACGGGGAGGTGTCTGGACTCCGAACCCAAATGGGGGAAAGGGGCCTCCTGTGGGTTGGCAGCCCTTCGTGCCCCTTGGCGACAGGCAAGCTGCTGTGTTCCCGAAGCCCTAGGTGGGGTCCGGCTTGCGAGGACCCTCCGGGGCATGAGATTACTGCATCTCGCTGCCATGGGGAGCCCACCTTCTGGAGGAGGACGTGGTGCCTCAAAAAACCCCGAGCACCTTGCCCACGGGCATTTCAACCTGACACTTGCTCCGGAACGGAGGGGAAGGGCAGGGCCAAAGCTGCTCCCGGGGGCTGCTCACCTGGCCCCAAAGCCCCCGCTGCCGGGGTAGTTGGGCCGGCCGTACATGCTCTGCTGGATGTAGGGCTGAGCGGGCCCAGCCTTGGCCGAGAACTGCTGCTGCTGCCCGGCAAACTGGGGAGAGTTGAGGCCGGGGTTGCTGGTGGTCATGCCCGATGCCATGGGGTTGCCGCCTGGATTCATGGGGTTGTTGGCATTGGCCATAGGGTTCCCGAGGACCTGTGGGCAGAGAGGTTGTCACCCAAGTGGTGCCCCAGGGGGCGTGGGAGGGAAAGAGGAGACACTGGGGAGGGGGGCTGCTGAAATGGTACAATGGGGAGAGCAGAGGGAAAAGGGGAGAAAGCGGAGGCATGAATTGTCCCCAGACCATACAAATGCTTCGAAGTGGGTAATGCAGCCTTAAAGCTGGCCTCGCAGGGGATAAGAACCCCGGCCTGTGACGGAACCAGGAGGGGCTGGTCCTGCCCTCCGTTGTAGGTGGAAGGAACTGGACTTTTCAGCCCTCCCCTGCCAAGGGTCTGGATGCCCAGAGAACTGGGCCGCATCGTAGCCCTGGGGTGCTGCTTTGTCAGGGCGAAGAGAAGCCCAACCTGCCAACTCTGGAGGGCAGCGGGATCCTGGCCGAGGGGTCCCTGTGGCCTGAAACTGCAGGGAAGCCTGGGGCTGCCCTCGGGGGTGGCCACCAGCCCCTAGCTGTGGCAGAGGCCGAGCAGACTGGACAAGAAGGCGTGGAGGAAAGAGGAAGGGGTGAGAGCAGGAGGGCGGGCTGGCCAGGGGGGTGGGGAGGGGTGTGTCACAAGCTGAAAGCTCACCATTTTGCTGAAATCTATCCCAGGTTACCCAGGGTCAAAGACCCCAGACACTGGAGCTCTGAGACCAACAACACCCAAGAAGTTCTTCTATTTATTCAACCCAAGTAAACGTGGGCTAGGGAAGAACCCCCAGCTCTCCGTCAGATGAACGTCATTCCCCCAGAAACGCCCTCGGATGGGGACGGTGGCCTAGGGGCCAGCTGCTGCCCTCCTGAGCAAGCATGGAGGGTAGCAGCGTGTCCATGGCTGAGTGTGCCCCAGGAGCTGGTCTTTCCAGCTGGGCAGTGCGAGGACAGCCGGCATGGGAGATGATGCAAAGGTCCCCACGCTCAAGGGATGGTCCTGCTCGGGAGAGGCTGCGGCTGGGGGCAGGAGAGGCTCTTACCTGGCTCTGGGATGTGTTGGTCACTCCCCAAACCGTGGTGACCACAGAGAGGGAGCCGGGAGGCTGGTTGGTGTTCTGCTGCCAAGGGACAGAGTCATAGGGGAATGACCCATCACTGCAGAGGGAGACAGAAGGGGGATCCTCAGGGACTGGATACAAAGGAGGGTCCCATCACCCCACTGTCCTCCACAGCTTCCAATCAAACCCAGGTGACCCCCATCTCTGTCAGCTCTAGACCCCCTATGTCTGGCACGGGGTCCAGTGCAAAACAGGCGTGCTTCACGCGGTGGCAGACCGTGCCAGCGACCAAGTCTCCCCCCATCGCTCTGGAGGTCCCACTCCCATGGCTGTCTGCCTCACCTCAGCCCAAAGTCCAAAGGAAGAAGACAGACCCCCAGACCCCACCTGAGCTCCTCCTTCCACCAAGCTCAGACTCGAAGTGTCTCTCCAGATAGAGCTCTACTTCCCCCGTGCCAGCTTCCCCTCGGAACTTCCCAGTCCCTTCTCAGAAAACACCGGAATGGCCCCAGTCTGAAGCTCGCCTCTTCCCCCTTCCTCCCGACACTCTGCAGCAGGTTGGCCACCCAGCCCACCTGATCTGGCCTTTGGCAAGAGGTTCCTTACGTCACTCCTCCTTCCTGCCTCTGGATCGCAGGTACAGGCCTGCCCGCCATGCTTCTTCCCCTGCTCCCGCCCCAGTCTCCTGCGCACGTCCCCACCGAGCTAAGCTCCCTTAAACACCCAAGACGCTTTCCACAATCAAAGACCTTCAATGGCTCCCAGTGTCTACAAGGTGAAGTCCAAACTCACATACTTCAAAATGATTTACCCTTCTGGCTAATCCCACCGTACCCTGCCTCCCTGCATGGCTCCCACCTCTGCCAGAGCACCGTCAGCCACGGCCCCGTTGCCCTGTCTTCCTGCTAGGCCCAGAAGCACCCACTGTGTTTGGGGACATCTGAGAAGCCCCCAAACACCAGAAGCAAGGACTTATTAACCTTAGGCCCAACACCCTGCTCTGCACACAGTAAGTACTCAATAATGGTTTCCTCTTAGTTCCTGTGGTGCAGGTGAAGAATGGCCCCAGGAGAGGGCAGGGGCTGTCAGGGTTACGGCACGAAGAAAGTGCTGGGGTCCCAGCCGCCAGGAATGCTGAGCTGGGGCTGTCTCTGCATGGACTCCCTGCAACTCTCATGGAGAGACAACCCTGGACATGGCCCCCAGGGGGAGAGAAAACGCAGAGCACCCAGATGTGTTGTAGCAGCCCCACACGGCTTCCCGACAGCAGGGAGGCCTGCAGGGCGGCACTGCTGGGTACCAGGATGGGGGGTGGGTCTGGGGGAGGCTGGTGTGGGGGGAAAGCACTTCATGCCTCCGTCTGGCACGGCAGAGGCAAAAGGGCTTGCTCACTCCTTGAGTACTTAGACCCTGGCCTAGCAGGCAAGCCAGGCCCGGCCCTGGACGTGCTGGGAGCCAGCCCGGAGGTCAGGACTCAAGGGGGAAAGGCGTAACAGGCAGGCAGGGGGCTGAGTCTCGTGCCTGCTTCTTTCCAGGCAGAGCCCTTGGCACCCAATGCAGTCAAGGCAGGCAGGGCCCTGCAGGGGTGATCAGACTGGAAGGTGGGGCCGTGTCACTGTCCGCCCAGGCTTGCTCACCCCTTGCCCGGATACCCTCTCTGCCCGGCCAGTCCCTGGCTTCCTTCCTATCTCTGCTCAGAAGTCCTCTCGCTGGAGGGGCCTGCCCTGATCTCCTGGGGTAAGAGCCACCCCATCCCTTCCACTCCCTTTTCCTCCTGCCCTGGTTTTTTTGTTTTTGTTTCTTTGTTTTTGTTTTTTTTTTTTTTTTGTACCCTGGGCATGAATCCTGTCCTGTCCTAGCTCAGGGTCCAAATTCCCCTGCCTGTCTGCACCGAGTCCTCTCATCTGTCAAATGGGCATAGGAAGGACATTCCCCTACTCTGCTCTCAGAGTTTTTAAGCTATGGGTCATGAAACACGATTGGGTCATGACATCAAACCAGCACGAGGGGAAAAAGAGGGAATAAAACAGAAAACAGTTAAGGGTGAGCACACAGTAAGAATAAATAATGTTCTGGTTGCCAGGGGGAGGGGGTTAGGGAGAGGGTGGCTGGGTTATGGACATTGGGGAGGGTTATGTGCTATGGTGAGTGCTGTGAAGTGTGTAAGCCTGATGATTCACAGACCTGTACCCCTGGGGCAAATAATACATTATATGTTAATTAAAAAAAGAATAAATAACGTTCCTCAGTGGCTTGATTTTATGCGCGAGTGTGTGGGCACCCTGGGTCACGGTGTACTACACATATTTACTGTGGGTCTCACTGAAGGTGGTCTGGACAACACAGGCCTTGGTAGTTTAAGTCTGATGTGGCTCAAAGAAGAATATGCAGCCAGAAAGGTTTTCTCGGTTAGAAAGGGACACAGACTTGGGCATTACTTGTGATTTCCAGGGGGAGAGGAGAGGCCCTCAGGAACCCAGACCTCCTGCCTGCCCCCTACTCATGCCAGCCAGACACAGCGTGGGCCAGTGAAAAGGAGGTGAGGCCCAGATGCACTGACCAAAGCTGGCAGACAGCTCATACTCGCATCTGGGAGGGCTGGTTGGGAATCCAGGAGCCCAGAGAGCTCAGGAGGGGTGGAGAAGCCCAGGGAAGGAAGCTACGAGCCTGAGCACAGCTGGGCTGGAAGGACCTCCCTGGGAGAAATCAGGAAGGACTGGGGTTCCACCTGGTCCTGGGCCTGGCACACCAGCAGCCTGAAGGAAAGCCCTGCAGGCTATAGAGAGAAGCTATAGAGAGAAGCAGGCTATGGAGAGAAGACCCCTAGACATGAGCTGTCCTGTGAGGCCCTCAACCTTGGTGTGCAGGACGGAACACAGGACCCTCAGCAACTTAACAGCACAAGTGTGCGTCTTCTCTGCCCCACAAGCTCCCAGCGACCCTTCAGGCTGATGTTCAGTTGGTGTCCTTTAGAATGTGCCTGGCACGCTCAGAAGGAAAGCCCTCTGGGAGCCCCTGGAGCCTGGCAGGGCCCCACCTGCGCCTGGAGGAGGGGGGAGCAGGCAGCTGCTGCTTCACACCCTTGGGTGGGGAGGCCCCGGCTCACCGGGATACTGCACAGGCCGACAAACCAGCCCCCGACTGCCCTACAGCTCCGTGGGTGGGCCTTGTGGGTGGAAACCAGCTCCTTCCTGTTTCATCCCCTCCGCCCGAAACTTGGTGAGAAGCAAACTTAACCGTGGTTCCCAAACTCGGTATGCCCACCTTCTGGCTGGAAGGGGACCCCCAGAGTCCCGGGCCCATCCTGGGAGTGCTTGCGGGTGGCTAGGGACATGGCTGTGGGTCTGCACACGCACCCTGCTGCCACGGTGCTGTGCACACGTGGGGGCAGAGACAGGCACACGCGTGAAGGGGCGGTCTCAGGGCCTTGCTCGCCCCCACTCGCACCTGCTGCAGAAGCAGAAGTGGCAGCCGCACCAACACGGCTGTGACTCATCTCCTGGGGAGACGGCTCCTGCTGTCGCAGGGAAGGCTCTCGCCCCCACAGGCCCATGGCAGTCGGCCCTGCCACCGCCTCTGCCCGGGCTCAGACACCACCAGGGGGCGGGGGTGCTGCCCGGCTACAGCTCCCTGTGGACTCAAGGAATAAGGACAAGCCCGGCTCCTGGGCCCTACCAAGGTGGGAGGGGGCCTAGGGTGATGAAGAGGAGGCCTAGGGGGCCTATGGAGGAAGGGGGTGTCCTGGGGCCCTTCCTTCCACTGGCAAGTACTATTTGACCTGTAGATGAGGTCAGCCTGGGTCAGGGGTCCAGGCATTTTGGGACTGCCTGCTAGGAAAAACTTCTCTCCCCTTCTCCATAGCAGGTTGTGGTTCAGAGGGAGGCCAGGGCCGCTGGGATGTCAGCATCCCACTCTTAGTAATCCTGCCCAGCTCTGTGCACCCCCAGTGGGTACACCCCATCGTGCACCACCCCAGAGCCCACTCTCATGCCGAAGCTGCGGCACGAGTGGCAGTCCCGTCCAGACAAAACCACCGCAAGAACACCAGTGCCCCCGGAGAGGCACCAGTACCAGCAGCCACCTGTAATCTTGGCAGTGTTCTGCCTACCGAGCACCTCCTCATGGGGAGGCAGCTGCTTTCCCACTGCTATGCCTCCTTAGTCTGGAACGCTTCCTCTTCACCCTCATCCTTAGTCTGGAATGCTTCCTCCTCACTCCTCACTCATCCTTCCCAGGATCCTCTTAGAAAGGCCACCTCTTCCAGGAAGCCCTTGGGAAATTCACTGGCTTGAGCTCCACTTGTTCCTCACATTCACAGGGCCCAAGTCGGGGCCCACTGAGTGGCCCTTGGGTGGGGGGATTTCTCCTTCCATCCCAGGAGTCCTGACTTAGGCTACCTGTACCTGGCATGATGTCTCCACACACCTAAGGGACTCAGAAAGCCTTTGTTAACCAAAGTACCAGAGAGAAACACCGACTCTCCATACCCTCCTCACAAGGAAGCCCGAGAATGAGTAACTGTGTCCACTGATTAAACCTGACTGTTGACCACCTACAGTGCGCTTGTGACCCCACAGGCACTGGCTCCCAGCAACCGAGAGTCCCGCCCTCCGGGGAGAGGGACAGAGGGAAGCTAATGAAGCAGCTACTTGCTGTCTCTATGCCTCAGGGTCCTTGTCTGTAAAATGGGACAATAACAGTATGTCTCTCAGAAGGCTGTCAGGAGGACTGAGTGAGCTCCCATGTGTAAGGCAACATGAGCACATGCCGCTTACCTCGGGCACCTAAAACTGGTGACTGCCGCTGTTGTTATGATTTATTGAGTGGCTTCTAGAAGCAAGGAACTAGGTGAAGGGACTTTCACCTAAGAACTCATTTCATCCCTTAAAGTGGGCTCAACTCAGACACATCTGTAGGAGCTGAGGGTCACAAGGTCCTGGAGCTTGTCAAGGGCAAGACTGCCAGGTGGGCTTGACCTCATCCCCTTGCCTCAGGGAGCTAAGGATCTGGTAAGACAGCACCTCCCTGCACAAAGATGGGGCGGGGCGCCTGGGGGGCTCAGTCGGCTAAGCGGCAGACTCTGAGTTCACGCTCAGGTCATGATCTCAGGGTCATCAGATCGAGCCCAACATCAGGCTCTGTGCCCAGAGGGAGTCTGCTTGGGAATTCTCTCCCTCCCTCTCCCTCCACCCCTACCCCCCTTCTCAAATAAAAAAATAAATCTTAAAAAAAAAAAAAAGAGAGAGAGGGACGCCTAGGTGGCTCAGTGGGTTAAAGCCTCTGCCTTCAGCTCAGGTCATGATCCCAGGGGCCTGGGATCAAGCCCCACATTGGGCTCTCTGCTCTGCAGGGAGCCTGCTTTCTCCTCTCTCTCTCTCTGCCTGCCTCTCTGCCTACTTGTGATCTCTGCTTGCCAAATAAATAAATAAAAAATCTTTAAAAAAAAAAGAGAGAGAGAGAGAGATGGTGGTAATGCAAGGGGGGCACACAGTATAAGGGACATCTAGCAGTCTCCAAGAATTCTGAGAAGGGGCACAGCTTCCAAGGCTTCTTGGGGGATGCCACCCAGCATGAAGGGACAGAGGATATGTAAAGTTTAGTCTCAAAGACTGGCTGCAGAGAAAACCCAGTGGCCTGGGAAAAAACCCAAAAAACAAAAACAAACCCGCACAGAGTATCCTGGCAAATATTCAGGGACTCCAACTAGACATTCATGAGACTAATACTCAGATGGCACAGGGAGGCCCTGCTAAACAGTGGGGCTCCAAACTTCGAGTCTTTGGGGTTAAGCCTTGGTTCTGCCACTGACAATTTCTATGACCTTGGACATATCACTTAAGTCAGCTCGACTTTCTCATCTGTAAAATGGGACTAATACTCTCCTAGAATGAAGCATACGAATATAGGTAAAGTTTTGCCCAGAGCCTGGCACCGAGTCCCTGCTAAATTGTACTTCCACTTTTCTCTCCATTTCTCTAGGCTGAGTGCATGCAGGTGTCCCTATTTACTTGATGATACGATGACAGTGCTCACAAGTTTTGCAAAAATGCTATGAGAGGGGAATGTTCTTCTCATTCCTGCCCATTGAACAGATTTCCCAAGCCTCTGGGGGCATTCCTTAGTGTTCCTTTGCCTTCCTGTCGTTACCGAACTCCTACCTACACTCCAAAGCCCAGCCTGGGTACACTCCCTTTTGTGATTCTCTTAAGCAGAACCAAGGACATTTCCCTCTATTCCCTCAGCTCTTTTTGTCACATAAAAGAGCTTTTCACACTGCAGTTAGCGTAGACAATTTACATGTCTGTTTGGCAGCTCCATAGGCACTGACTGATGTTTGCTAAATGTGAGAAAATGAGTAAAAGCCCAGCAAGAGTGGAGTGCTGATTCCTGGCTCCTGGGTACCTCCTGTGGCAGCGTCTACACAGACATTCACAGAGGGAAGAGGCGGGCAGGGCTGAGTTATTTCTTCCCTTGCACTCCTAACAGCCACTTTATTTGGGAGAAAGAACAAATTCCTATTAAGGGTATTGTCAGACCCGAATTAATTTCCCTGATCTGGCTATATCGGTCCGTCTCCATGCAAGGCTGAAGAGTTACCGCTAATGAAACACCAAGCCAGTGAGGAGCGGAAGCCCCCACCCTCTTTCATCTAGGGGAGCCGTTAACGGGGCTCTCCATCATCACAATTACTCGGGCCGCTTCCTTCCCTCCCCGCGGTGAAACGTAGAGGGACCTGCGCAGCTGACTGCATGTTGGAGGGTTTTACATTTTTTCAGTAGGAAGGAGGAAAGGAAAAGATCCTATATCTTAGCAATCTGGAACCGATGGAGCAGAATTTTTGGCTCCTTCATCAATCCTCCCTCCCTCCCTCCCTCCCTTTCTTTTTTTTTTTTTTTTAATTTTCTGGGGGCAAGAAGGACCCATTACAACCTAAGCTTTGGGCCCAGCTCCATAGAAGCAGCTAACAATGAACACAGCGAAGGTGGTGTGATGGCACCAAGGAAAGGAGGAGGCTGGGGGTTCTGCTCTGATGGAGCCCCTCTCTGTTGGCTGACCAAAGTGAGCGCATCGGAGTCCGCTGGCACTGAGCGCGCTGGAAGTCCTGCACTGCTGTTTCTAGTACTATAGGTGAGGACACCGAGGCACAGAGAGGTTCCAGAGCTGCCCAAAGGCCCCCAGCCCGGAGAGGGCAGAGTGAACACTCACGCCTGGGGGGCCTGGCTCAGTGCCTGTGCCGCCCACCTACTGCTTAACCCGGAGCACCCGGGGTACACCCAGGCACCTCTCCAGGGGGCGGGGGGAGGAGACACAAACCCGTCCCCTGGAAGAGGAAGGGCGGCACCCCTTGATTTTGGAGTCGTCCTTAGCTCTAGCGGGCTTTGACTGTAATTAAGTTCGGAATGTAAATGAGATTTATTAGGCTTTTAATTACTTTGCAGTACTGATTTGCATAGGGACAATGTGCTAATTACAAACGGCTTTTTTAACCACTCCTTTAAATCTGAGAGAGAAGGTAGAAGTATACGTTGGCAGCATGTCCAGGTGATGGCGGGGGTGGGGGGTGGGGGGGTGGGGTGTGGGGCTGTGAGCCCGAGGCCCCTTCCAGCCCCGGGCTCGGCCTTCCTTCTAGGGCCAGGAGCACTGCACACCTCTGCAGAGCAGAGAGAACAGCATCCACACAGCCCCTCATCCCGGCCAGCCTCAGAGCCACTCCAAGGACAGCTCCACAGACCATAAAGCTCTTCCTCAACGTGTGGGCGCTCGCCGTTCCCCCCAGACTGCTGTCACTGCCAGCAGTGGCCGCGGGGCGCCTGAGCCCTCTGATCCTTGCGTGTGTGCGGTACCAAGTGCCACTGTGTGCCTATTGTCTCCAGCCCTGATGCTGTGGTGCCCACCTCCGGGGAACCTACCCCCTAAGTGGCCAGGACTGTGGCTCTGGAGCTGACAGAAGCATGACAGTCACAGGGTCCCCCAGAGACAGCCTGGGGCTCTGGGCTCCCAGGGGCCCCCCACCCTTTCCTACTTACTAGTCCTCAGAGCCTACAGACAAGCCCCCCTGAGTTTTCAAACAGCGACACCCCTCCAAACCCCAAATCCTGAACATCACGTGGCCCAGGGTCTCCCGAATTAAAAGGGCAAGAGGGGCTTCTGTCCTCCAGGTCACTCAATCCAGCAGCGAAGGAGGAGGCCCGAAAATTTTCCTCTCTGTGAAAAGTACCTGACTTTCCTTCTTATTTGGGAAATTACATGATGCTTCCTATTGGGGATTCCTGGGAAACTCATGAAGCTAGAAGTAGAGAACGGCCCACCTCACATCACCAGCCACAATGTGCCCTTGGCCTCAGCGTGGGGTCTGCAGGGATGTGGACCACTCTCTGTTCAAATGATGCCACTTCTTTCTGGTAGTGATATTGTACAGAATTGGGAGATAGGGCAAGTCTGGATCAGAGTTGGGTTAAACAACCAGACACCCCCTCGCCGGTCTTGAATGGCCAAGAGCAGAGTGAAGGGCAGAGAACTGTCCTGCCCCTTACTGGCTGTGTACTCTTGGGCAAGTCACTGTCCTGCTCTGGGCCTGCTTTCTGTTCTAGCTCTGCCATCTGGGGTGGGAGGTAATTTGCAGAATGTGAGGAGGCCACGTTCCATGGAAGCAACTGGTCCTCCATCAGTTCCCAGCGACTCTTCCGGGGCACAGGGCTCTCCCATCTCTGAGAGGCTGCCTCTTTGCCTCCTCTGTCATTCATGGGTCCCTACAGGGCGTTGAACCAGTGTGGCATCAGGGGCAGGGCACTGCGTCCCGGCCCCCTGAGGAAAAGCCAGTTCAAGCTCACGGAATGCACCTGCCCAGCTCTGAGACCAAGTTATTGTCCTTGAAGGTCAAGGCCCATGTCCTCTGGGCAGCCTGTTGACAGCCTGGCCATTTTTCCTCCTTCTGACCCCCAGGCCAGGCCTGCCTGTCCCCTAACCCTAAACATGCCTCCATCAGTCGGGTCTCAGTTTTGCCTCAGTGGGTCTTCTTTCCTCCCCAGCTAGTGAAATGCAGCTCCCCGGAGCACAGACATCCTTCATCCGGGTAACTCCAGGACAGGATGGTCTCCGGCCTCCAGCTCAGCTCAGCAACGACCTGGCAAAGGCCTGGCGGGGGTCCAGAGCCACAGCACTCTGCGGCCTGAATGGTCATGGCTGAGCAGGTGCGAGGCAGGCCTCTCGTGGGGCTGCGGGGCCCAGGTCCACCATCCATGACTGCTTTCCTGCAGTGGCTTGGAGGAGGAAAGGCGGAAGGGACGGGAGATGGGAGGCAACGAGAGATGGCAGGCGTCTGGCAGAGCGGAGTGGTAAGGAGCTAAAGTAAAGGCAGGCAGCTGAGGCTCCCTTCAGCCACAGCCCGTGCAGAGCGGCTGGCAGCCCCGACGGAGAAGCCCTGCAGCCTACTGCTGAGCCAGGGCAACGGGAGGACGGCAGCCAGAGGCAGGGTTTGCCTTTCCAGAGCCGTCGTTCTTAACCACAGGTGATACCCTCACCCCCCCAAAATGTGTGAAGGTGCTTTTACAGCATGGGGGTGGAGGGCACTAGAAGAACCAAGTGGGCAGGGCCCGAGACATTGAATGCCCTGACCCAATGCAGCAGTGTCCCCCCTGCCACCCCACCGAGAAACACCCACAGAAGGGGGGCTGTCCTGAGTCTAGGGGTCAGGGTGGGACCCAGGTCACCTGCCGCATGCTCTGGGCTTCGGGTGCCTCAGTCAGGCTGGGTCGTGAATGAGAGCCTAGCTCTGACTACAAGTGTACCCTCCTGAGCCTGTCATCAGGGGGACTTGCGGAGGGAAAGCAGACAGTGTGGCAGGCCCTGCTGTTCGGGGGTCATCGGCAGAGCATGCAGAGAGAGCGGGCCCAGCTCAGCCAGGGAACTGCAGAATCATTGACTGCTGGGTTTGCTGGTCCTGAACACACTGAACACGTGCTCCTTCCGAGGCTGGGGCCGGGCAGACCGGCCACTTCCTTGGGGCCCGATGGTCTCCTCCAAGGCGTTCCCACCTGTGACCCCGGGCTTCTCTGGACCCTGCCCCTGCACCGACAGCCCAGCCTCACTCAGCTCCTGCCTGCTCAGCCTCGGCTGGCTCTGTCCCCATCTGCTGGTGGGAGCCCAGCTCTGTGATGTTCCTGAGCCCCTCGTGGGCCCTGGGTATCTCTGGGTTTGCCCAGGACCCTGCTCAGAAGAAACGGAAGGCCCTGGGCTCGGGACAGTTAAGCTTCAGCCTGAAGTCTAGAACCTAAAAGAAGAGGCAGCCCTCCACCAAAGGGACAGAGCAGCCAGGCTGGGTAAGACCAGCAATTTCAACCTCTGCTGTGATGGGGAAGAGACAGTGCTCCTCCACCAGGATTTAAAAAACAGCTGCATTTTAGAAAACACAGAATATCCTCCGAGCTGCTTGGCACCCCACCCCAACCCCCCAGGTCTTCCACTGGAGGGGCACTGCCCAGTGCCCGCCCAGTAGCCCCCGGCCCACCCCAGAGATACACGCCCACTTACCTGTGCGACAGAGTGGGTTTCATGGAGCTCATGGAGTTGAGGGGGGGCTGCATGGGGAGTTTCCCAGGGGGGTCGCTCTGGCGGCTCTTCTGATGTCGGAGCAGCAGCAGGCGGCCAAGCTCCTCACACCAGGAGGACAGCAGGGCTACAAGGAAGGACAGGACGGTCAGCCGGCCCCATGGCCACCTCCCCCTGCTATGACCACCCCCACACCTCGCCCTCCCAGACTGGGTGTTCCCACCTTCGTGTGACACCGGGAGAGCCACCAAACCTTGTCGGGAGGCCTTGGTGTTCTCACCTGTAGAGTGGGACTGCCACCCCGAAGGAGGGCCAATGTCAATGGCCCTCACTCTGAGAAGGACAGGCCAGAGGTGAGCATGGACTCAATGGAGGGGATGTCAGAGACAGTGTCAAGGAGAGACCACCAGAGCGGGAGGGAGGGAGCCCAGTACAGACCCTATGTGGGGCAAGCTTAGGAAGTGCTGGGTTCCCCCCAACTTCTCAGCAAAGCCTCTAGACAGTCAGCTCAACATGGCCTCTCCTCCGGGGCAGGATAGGAGGGGCAAGTCACCGGGAATCCAGAGCCTTCCTGAAGCCTCCTGATGATCCCAGGAACGCCCGCAGGCTCCTTCCTGACAGTCCTCTCCACCAAAGTGCCCATACCTTCCAGGGAGACCTGAGGCTGGTCCCTGTGCTGCTGGGCACCCATGCTTGGGAGGACTAAGGACTTGTAGGGCAGAGGGCAGCCCCAGCGTGGGGTGGGGGGGCTAGCCCAGAGTGTGCCGGGGGCACAGAAGGCAGAAGCCCAGGAGGACCTCCACATCCAGGCGTTGAGCCCTTGAACACCAAGAGAACAGCAGCTGAAGCTAACTAAAGGGGTGCTGGGGAATCACCCTTCACTGTCCCAATGTGGCCGCCAGGGGCCAAAAGCTCCCTCCCGGTCAGTTTGTCTGGCCAGTCCGTCCACGCATGAGCAATTTGGGAAGGCTGGGCTGCCACCACTTTGTTATGTGAACCAACAGAGCTCAGAGACCCTCTCTGGACCTCAGTCTGCTTAGCTCTGCCTTGCCCTCCTCGCAGGGGTGTGGGGAGGGGTGCATGGGGGGATTGCTGAGATAGTGTGGGAGCAAAAGGGGGTGATCACACCCCGGCCACTGCCCCATTCCTGCCGTGAGGACTTTGGTCAGCCGGGTCTGAGAGCTCTGGAAGTAGTCAGCCCAGTCCGACAGACGCCCGTGGAAGCACAACCGCTCAGCCACTTGCCGGACGCAGAGCCCACTTCCTCATTTCCAGGCTCTCCCATCTAGATGCTGTACGACATGCTTCTGTGTCCTTTTTTCCAAATCCGCCCTGCATGATCCAGAATGCCAGCCACTCACCCCATTCTACAGATGAGCAGACTGAGCTCAGGTGAGGGAAGTCACTTGCTCACAGTAACCACAGCTAGAGGGGCAGACACAGAAGGGGCGCCCCTGCCCCATCGCCCCAGTGGTGAAGCCCAAGCCTGGACCAAAATGTGGCAGAGAAGATGAAACCCTTCAGAAGGCAAAAACCAAGTGGCCATGGGCTCCAGCCCCACCAAGAGGCCCCCCGGCCTTGTCCGAACCTCCCCCCATTACCATGTTCAGCTAGTGCTGGGGAAGATGCCTTGCCCCACAGAGCCCTGCAGTGGCTGCCCAGGGCTGTCATGTCAAAATGCCCAGATCCCGGACTGAGTGCATTAGCCCAGAGACCCGAGAGGCAGGGCTGGGACCCTCTGTAGTCCTGTCTGCCCCTGACCACGCCCACATCAGCTCTGCCAGGGCAGGTTCCTTCCTGCCCCTCACCTGGAGGGCAGGAGCCAAGAGGCCACTGTTCGGACCAGTAGGAGAGCCCTGTGCACACGGTCCCACTGGCAGCTGCCCACCTGTTCCCGGGGAAGCACAGGGGCTGCTGGGCAAGGGACAGGCAGCGGTTCTCCCAGGGAACGGGGTCAGGGTGGGGAGGGGCCCTCTAGGGTTGCTCGGTTCATCTGCTCTGCTTGTGTGCTGCCCAAAGACCACCAGTCAAGGAGGCCAGCAGGGGTTGAACACCAGCCTGTGCCTCTGGCCAGGAGAGCACCTGTTCTGCCTCCGGGAGGGGGTGCCAATGGGTGAGCTACATCTTAAGAGATGTGTCCCGCCCTTCCGTCAGGCTCATCTTGTCACCACCTGTCCAGGGAGGAGGGTGCCAGAGAGGCTCCTACCCTGGCGGGTGTCTGCCCAGAACCGTGGCAAAACACCCCTAAAGCAGGCATCCAGCACACATCTGCCACAGCTGGAGGGGGAGGCAGCCTATTCAGAGAGGTTGGAACAAACAGAAATGAATTTCCAGATTGCTCCATTCTTCTCCCAAGCCCCTAGTTACCGCTTCTTGGTTGGGGGGGTGGGGATGGTACTGGGCATCTGGAAACTCATTTGCACGCCAAGCACGAGGCCTGCCGGATCGCGGCGATGGAGGGACTGCTCGGCTGCCAGCACAAAGGACGGCCACAGATGGTGTCGCCCGCTGCCCGCGGATGCCCCTCCCAGCCCGTGCTCCTCCTGGGGGCCACCACGTCGGGCGGGAGCTTTCCTCCAATGTCACGGGCCACCCCCCCTGCTTGGTCAAGGACAGCCCTCATCTGCCTATCGCTGGTGGAGGGATTTTCCATAAAGGGAATGAAAGGAAGCTGGTGGCATCGAAGGGCCTGGCTGCGAAGAGTCTGGGATACGGGGAGCAGACGGGACATGTGTATAAGCCAGTCACGACATAACACAGATGCCAGGACAGTCACGGAGGAGGAGGGCAGGGGGCGAGGAAAGCAGCACCCTCCCCTCCTGGGCCCGAGCAGCCAGCTAGCACAGAGGCCACGCTGACAACGCATGGGGGTGGCGGCACGGACACAGGGCATGCTCTCTCGTGCCGCAGACCCACACAAGCTGCTCTGACACAAAGGCTGGGTGATGACAGCAGGTGAGAGCCAGTCTGCGGCCCAACAGGGAGTCGGCACTGTCTGAGACCCAGGAGGACTAACAGAGGCAGGCAGAGGGTCACACAAGGACAGACAGACAGGCCAGCCGGATGGGCGTCTGCGTGCACACCGCATCGTGCCTGCATCCGGGCAGAGTGGAGCATGTGTGCTCGGATGGGGCCTGTCCTGCCTGCATGTCTGCAGGGTCCCATGGGTCTCTGCTCTGTGCCCTCTCTGCGGTGGGAAAGGAGAAGGGACTGCCGAGCACAGGCTCTGGGGCTCAGGAGGGATGTCAGACATGCAGAGTCCCCAGATGGGGTGGGAGGGATGGGAAGGCACTGTGCGGTGTGCACGAGGCTGCCCGAACTGGGCAGAGCTTCAGGAAGAGATACCAGCCATCTTAAGAAGCTAAGGCAGGGGAAGGAGTGGCCCTCTTGCTGCTTGGACAGCCACTGCGGCCAGCCCTGGGTCTGGTTCTGGGGGTACCACTCACCCTGGCAGTCTGGGTTCCAGTACTGAGGGTGACGTGACCGTGGGCGAATTACGCACGCTCTCTGGGCCTCAGTTTCTTTATCTGATAATAGGCATAATGCTAATGCTCTCTCCTTAGGACTGCTGGGCCCCTGGAATGACACTAACACCTACAAGGTGCTGAGAACAGGGTCTGGTATAATAAGCGTGGAGAGCTGGGAAAGCACTGCATGTGCTCTCCGGACAGCAGGTGAGGGTCTGCGAATGCTCCCTGTTCCCCCCAGCAGGAAAGCACCTTGTGAACGGGAGGAAGCCAGCCTGGCCCGCTCTAGGAGGGGTCAAGGCAGTCCCAACGGGCACCAGGGCCTAAGCTGCCCCAGGAGAGGGTAGGGGAGGGGACAATGGTAGGGAGGACCCAAGGAGCAGGGGCTGTGCTCTGGCTCTATAGTCCCACAGGTGATGAGGCTTGGGTCCTGTCCTGCCACTCTCTGGCTGTTGAGATTTCACACAGGCTTGGAGACCCAGTTTCCCCATCTATGAAATGGGCTTAACAGAAGCTGCCTGTCTCAGGGAGTGAATGGGAGCTATAAATTAGTGTTGTCAGCCAACTGCAAAGGTATCCAAGCAGAAGCCAGAAAGGGAGGGAGGGTGAGCGGAGGAACGAAGGAACCCTGTATCCTACAGTAGCCCCCGAAAAGCAGCCCGTCAATCCCACGCCCACTGCACAGCCCTGGGAGAGTTGGGGAGGCACCGGCTTTGGAACCGGTCCATGAGACCCAATCCTAGCTCAGTCTCCACCACCCGTGTGGCACCTGAACAAGTTGCCTACCCTTCCTGGGCCTCGGTTTTCTCATCTCTAAAATGGGATGGTGGTGATTCTACTCCCCACCTCAGAGGGTAGTCGTAAGCATGAGCTGAGTTACGGGGGCCACACTCGTAGGGGGCCGTACACGTGTTTGCTACGGTGAAGATTAGTATTACTGACCTCCGTCAGAAGAGGAGCGACCGTCAGGATGCAGCTTTGGTGTCGTTGGCCACGTGGGACCGTACGACAGAGACCAATGACCCGGGGAGGCATGCAGCTGCAAAAGTGCCCAGGGGCTGGGCTGGGTGCAGGGTGTCCCTAAGTCCCAGACCCCAGAGCAGATGACTAGGCCTGCCTGCCCCGTCGGCTATGGGATCTGCCAAGCGGCCCCTTCCCGAGCTGCTGAGGTGGGTACTGAGGGGCAGAGTGGGGACACCATCACGTGCCCCGCTTTGCCTGAGACACAGAAGGCAAAAATCAATTCCCCTTTAGATGGAGTTCTGCCTTTGCTTCAGCCAGTGGAGAGGGACCTTCAGCCCCGGAAGGGAGGTATTCTGGCTTCCCTAAGATCCGCCATGGGCCTCCCGGCCCAATAGCTGCCATCTTCAACGAGGGGTTCCTTGGGATCTCGAACACCCCAAGACCCATCCTGGGGCACCTCACCTGGCCCTGTCTTGGGCCCTGGTCTCTGGCAGCCAAGTTCCGGATGGCCACGTTATAGGGGAAGCAGCAGCCTCGAGGGTCAGCAGAGCCCGGCCGGGAGAAGACATGACGGTTGACCACGGCCCGCACTTGTCTCTGCAGCTTACCCAGGAAGCCACACGGACATGAAGATTCCCACTCCAGACCCGCCTCGCCTCGGATTTCAGCAACTAGGGTCATTTGCCAACAGCACGTGTCTTACTGTTGATGCCACGTCGTGGTGTGATTCGTGGCATGACTTCCTTCCTCGTGGTACATAAAACAGTGGTGAGTATGACCATGGGGGAGCATCTTCTATGAATGAGATACAGTAGACGAGCCTAGGGACCCCTGTGCCAGCAGATTCAGTGGCTAAGGCGGCATGAACTCTTCTGGAAGAGAACTGGAAATGAGCTCCAGGTCTGAGCATCGGGAGGACACAGAATGCCCGTCTGAAGGAGGGCAGGGAGGGAGAGCTGCAGACATTTGCTCCCCAAGATCTTCCTGGCCACTCCCCCCACAGCCACAGCTGCCATAGTATGCTCTATGGACAAGCCAAAGAAACCAGATGTCAAAGCGAAGGCAGGTCTGGAGTGGCGTCCTAGAGCGTCTTAGTCCTGGCTTGTCCCAGATGTGTCCTCCCTGGGAACAGGGACAGGCCCTGTACTTGTCTCTGTACCCATAGCTCCTCGCAGAGGGGACCCCCAGGATGGGCTGACCAGATGGACTAGTGGGACTGGCCAGTCTTACCATGGGGGTGGCGAGGGTGGGGGCAAGAGGCTGTACGTGGCAGGATTTGGGAACCGCCTGGTTCCAGGTAGGGAGGGTGGAGCTGTACTCTCCAGGCATGGCTAGCCGCCAGCAGACAATGGGCAGGTGGGGGTGGAGGAGAGACAGAGGCTGGGGGTCTGGGAGCTAGAGCATCAAAGGGGTGAACAAGCTCACCCGGGCACAAGAGAAAAGTTGCCCCTTGCCAGGCTGGACTCCAGCTTGAAAAGGAGCCAGGAACCAGAGGCAGCCAAGTGGCCACAGGAAACAAGGCATTTGTTCTTTATGGAGGCGAGCAGGGGATGTTCAGATAGCAAAAAGCCTGGTCTGCTCATTCTGGGGAAGGTCTGGGGATAGGGAAGGGACAGGAGTGGCCTGGGGGGCGTGAGGGGGGAGCGCACAGAGACCTGGACGTGGAATTATCAAATACAGCCTGGGGAAGCTACATGCGAAATGAAACAAAGGCGTATTAAGTATCAAAGAGCATCTTAGCCGCTAAAAGGCTGCTGGAGAACAGAGAAACTCTGTGAGTGTATGTGTGTGTGTGTATGAGAGAGAGAGAGGGAGAGAGAGAGAGAGGAAGAAAGGGAAGGAGGGAGAAAGGAGGGGCTTCTGAGACCCAGGGATGGGGTAGGACACAGGTGTGCTCTGTTCGGAAGGGGGTGAGGGAAGAGCCTTGCAGGGCGAGGCATGAAGAACCCTTGGGAGCGCGCAGGTGGAGTCTGCTCCTCAGTGAGAGGTAGGAAGGACCCGTTCCCACACATCTCTGTGCTCTTGGCTCCCAAAATGGACGCAGGACCCTCAGAAGTGGCAGTGGGAGCATGCCCCACTTCCCAGTGGGAGCTAGGAGGAAGTACCAGCCTCCATGCAGCCCTCCTTCCGGCCCCCCAGCCATGTCTGAGCTCCTCCTGGTCCCTCATCCACCCGAAACTCCAGGAGCACGCAAGCCCCCTCCTGAAGACGCCCCCTCCCCTGCCCCACGCAGGGCCACTGCAGCCTGATCGCCTCTGCAGCGTGTCCCCTTTGCTTCCTGCCTGTTCCAATCACCTTCTGCAGCCTTGTCCCTTCTCCTCTGAATTATGACAAGCCTGGCCCCTCATTTATCTCTGTCTCCGAAACTGCCTCCCGCCAACCTACACTCTGCAAGGCGGCCAGAGGAATTTTTCCACAAATGTATTCTGATCACCTCTTTTCTAATCTGTGCCCCCGAAGGCTGCACACGGCCTAGTAGATGGTAGGTGCTCAATGGATGCAGAAATGAGTCAGAGAGCCGGGCTACCCCAGGGGAAAGGTGCACCATTGTCCCACATGAGCACAAGCCCCATGGGCCAGGATGGGATCCAAGGGGTTCGCTTCTGCAGCCCTAGCACCCAACATGGCCCTTGACATAGGCGACACACCGATACGACCAACGGGCTGAAACGAATCACCGCTGGAGAACGTACTACATGGGAAATGGGAGGTCTGGACAGACCCACCTGCTGTATCCAAGAGCCAGACAATCAGGGCAAACGTGCGACAGGCTCCCTGTGGCTTTTAAACCTGTTGACAGCCCTCCACCCCTCTCCCCATTCCTCGCGGGCAGGGGCCTGGCCTCAGCAGCATCACCCCTGCATGGAATTCTATCATGATGTGTCCAAAGATGGGTGCTGTCATCCAAAAACATCCGTATCTGAGACAACTGACACCTGTTTTGTGACCTGCCTGCTGGTAGGCTGTGCTAACACAGGAAAGGAAAGGTAAGCAGATTAAAGGAACCACATCAGCTCCTACACCTTGGCAGGCTAGCTGCAGTCCTGGGTCTTCCCTGCTCACGGTGAGATACTGGTCTTGATGTCGACGGTGTCCACCCCACAGGGGAAGGCCAAGGGCCTTCCCAGAGCACCTCACCCACGGCCCCCTGGAGATGCTGCTGCTCTTCCTCCTCCTGTCTCCAGACCCAGGCCACGCCCTCCCAGCCTCTGACCTTCCTCCTTCATCTCCCAACCATGGGATGGGACCCGGGACCGCTGCCCGGGGGAGCTCAGGAGTCAGAGACCATGGAGACCCAGTCAGTGGGGACTCCTGTCTGCACCTGGGGCCTGGGATCCACGCTCCAAAGCCGTGCAGAGAAAAAGAGTAGTGAGGGGCCTGGAGGGGAGGGCGAAGGGGGAGCAGCCACAGGGGTTGACATGACTCAGGTGTGGCCTGGTCTGTCCGTGTCATCTGTAAAGTGTGAAGACAATAAGAGGAACCTCTGTTCACAGGCCTGGTGGGAGGCGTCCTGAGATGAAAGAGGGACACAAGCTTTAAACCACATGGAAGAAATGTCAAGTCTTGTGCCAGAGTCTCAGCTGGAAATTCAGAAGCTGGAAAATGCTGACTACCTCCTGCTTCCAGAAGGCAGAGGGGCTGAGCACATACAGTGGAGCCAGTCAGCTTGGGTTCAAACCCCAGCTGAGCCCCTTGGCAGCTGTGTGACCTGGGGTAAGTTACTTAATCTCTCTGTGTTCTGGTCTTCCCGTTGGTAAAATGGGGAGAATAAACATTACCCACCTCCTAAAGTGTCAGGATTAAACCAGCTAATGCACATAACATGGTAGTACCATTTCTGGCATCCAAAGACTCTATATAAAGAACTGTACTGGTTTGGTTGCCGAGTTCATGCTCCTTCTAGGGTTGGGAGGCCTCTCTGTCTCCCCCTCCACATGCTGCTGCTCAAACAGAATACAATTCCTTTCACTCATCTCCAAGAGGATCGCAAAAATGCATCTGCACCTTGGGCCCAGCCCCGCATCACCTCCTTCACGCTGCGTGCTCTCTGGGTAGGTGGCGTTGCTCTGCTCCCTAGCTCCCAGCTATGCCCACGCCCTCCACTGTCCCTGCCAGACTCTGTGAATCAGGCAGATGGCAGGCCCCCACATATCTGAGGCCCAGAAGTTGCTCACTTCTGACCCAGCTCTTAGGCCACACTGGGCAGGTGGCCAGTCTGGGCAGACTCCTTCCTCAGGAGTGCCAGGGAGCAGGCGCAGACTCTGCAGCCCTCCTCTCCAACTGGGCCAACAGAGCAGCTGACAAAGAGCCTCTCTTCAGGCCCCAAACAAGGGGTGGGTCAGGGAGGCCTGGGTGGGCCCTTGGCCCCTCCTGGGTCCCCATCCCTCTGTGTGTCTACCAGGAGGTGGGACGAGGGACAGGAGCCAAGGTCAGGATTCCTGCTCTGACTCATGACTCCAGCTCTGAGAACAGAGCTGTCCATGGGATTGTTCCTCCGCCTGTCCTCCTTGGTGGGCCCACCACTGCCGGGTCCCCAGAAATGAAAGAGGGGCCCCCTCCCTGCCAGTTCTCTTGGGTCATCTTCTCCCAGAAAACAGCACAGGATGCACTTGACCACAAAGGGGCAGAGCCAGGGCCAGCAGCTGCTGGGGCTCAGGAGACCGGGTGTCGGCCTGAATGTAGCCACGGACCCAAGAGGCCAGCCAGGGCCCCAAGTGCAGGCCTGTGAAACAGGGTGATTTCACCCTGGCATGGACAGGGAGGACCTGATGGGATCATGAAGGTGCAGAGACAGCCCTTGACTCTTCTCACCTGGCTGGTACCCTCTGCTTTGCTGAGCCTCACAAACCCCAGCGGGGGCTGGCCCAGGACGAGGTTGTCCATGTTTCATGAAGCAGCAACGGCGGCCCACAAGGAGGCGGTTCAACCCCAATCACACCACAGGGCCGTGACCCCGCTGCTGGGCCAGCACAGCTTCCCTCTCAACCCCCCGAGTCTGTGATGTCACAGATCTGAGAACAGGCAAGGCGTGCCTCCTGCCCACCTCCTGTCCTATGATTCATCCCGGCTTCTTGTCCCTGGTCTGCCACCAACTTCCTGGGTGACCTCAGGCAACTTCCTTCTGCCTCTGGGCCACACATGAGTGGGGTGGGGTGGGGGGTGTCACGCTCTCTGAAGTCTGTGTCTCTGGGAATCAGTGCTGGTCTCCTAATGGGGTCACGGCTCTCAGGGCTGAGGCTAGCCTCCGGCCTTCTCAATCCTGCAGGTGCTGTGGGATTGTGGGAAGAGTTGCCTATCCTCCTTGTCTGGTCTGGACACGTCCATCCTCCCCTCCCTGGGTGACAGATGGAAAGAGCTCCAGAGATCTCACCTTGCCCGGTTACCCCATTTAATAAAGCCAGGAGTGCAGAGCGGGGAGCAGGTGTGCAGAGGTCTGAGAGCCTGGGGGTCAGGAGGGCCGGGGGAGGGAGCTGCTGGGGCTGCCGAGGCTAGAACTTCCCTCCAGTTCCTGAAAACATTGTTCCTGGGGGGCTGTAGGCTGGACTTCGTGGCCCTGACAGCTGACCCCTGGATCATAAAACAAGAGATGTTTTCCTTGGGGGGAAATATTACTGTCCTGCAGAACAGCCGTACCCTTGTGCCAGCAGCAGCAGCAGCAGCACACGGAGGACAGTGTGCTAGATCATTCCCGCACTCTACTCCTTGCTCTGTCACCTCTCACTGCACTGTGGCCAACAAAGTCAAAACAAGGAGGAATGAGCTGCCGGCCCTCTGGCTGCCAGTGACCCTGCCCTTCTCCAAGTGCGCCTGCGCACGTGCTTAGGCCCCCGAGAGCAGCGAGAACTGAGCAGGCTGGAGGTCCGGCTGGCTGCAGACGTGCATGGAGGCTCACGGCCTGTCCTGCCTGGCCCTACCTATGTCCTTGCGCTCCGCATCCCGTCCCTCCAGGTCCTGGCTGGCCAGAGAGGGCCTCTGGGCTGTGCCCTTCCTCCCAGAACACTCGTTCCATGCTCCCACCCCCTCTCCCCAAGGGCTGCCCGGGTTGGCAGGAGCTCGGAGTCTCAGGGCATGTGAACTCACCCTGGGAACTGAACTCCAGGGGACCCCGGAGCCGGAGCTGGCAGGGATGATTCCCAAACCGGTTCAGCCGTCCTTCATCCTGCCGGGCAGGATCTTCAGACCCGGGGGGAGATGCCAGACAGGTTGAGCCTGTCTGTGGGCTTTAGGAAAATCCCAGCCTGGAAAATTCCCTGCCTACCTCACACCACCATCTGGAGCCTTCCAGGATAACCCATTTAATTGTAAAGACACCCCAAAGCCAGCTCAAGGGGCTCTTTACATCGGAAAGAGAATGCTCCCTTCTCCTGAGAGGTGCCCCCTGGGTCCTGCCAGGCAGAGGCACAGACCAAAGTGCTGCTCGCTGAGACCAGCTGGCAGGGAGCCCGCACCATGTCCCAGGCCCCTGCACTCTGTCCCCGGACCATTATAAACTACTCAGGAGTAGAGCAGTCACAGCCCCCATCTAAGAGATGAAGGGCGGGCACAGAGAGGGTAGGGATCCTGGCTCAGGGCACACCAAACTCGTGACAGGCTGGGACAGAGGCAGGACTTTCTCCTTTTACCCCAGGGACACTGGCTGGTAGTAGAGTAAGGGTGAGCAGAGTTCCCCTTCCATGCTGGGAAGGGGAGAAGGGCCCTGAGCCGCCCCCACAACTGACTGAAGCCAGGTGCCCTCTGTGCATCTGTCCCACCATATTCTGGGAGAACACGGCTTCCAAAAGGACAGATCCCTCTGACTCCCCGAGGTCTGACCAGAATAGCCGCTGGGAGGATGGTCCAGGGAGTCAAGAGTCTCCATGGCTCCTTTTTGCTCCAAGGCAGCACCCAGACAAGGCAGAGGGGAGCCCAGAGGCCTAGGACAGCGAGGGTGCTCTCCCCACACTGCTGACCCTGGGATGACACCCCTGGTGGGTCTGTAAGACCAGACCTGGGCCCCACAGGCACAGAGCGTGCCCCTGGGAACCATGGAACCCCCATGTCCCTCATTCCAGCTGTCCCTCATTCCAACAGGGGCTACCTGGAGAGCCTGCTTCTGTCCTGTACATAGAATTTCTCCTGGGGCCTCAACACCACTGCCCAGGGCGTACTCCAAGGGAACTGGAGGGGTGGGGGCGGGGCAGGAATCCGTTTCTTCCCTGAGGAGCTGACTTTCCCGAGGCTTCCTAGCTTAGTGCTTGGCCATTGGTCTGGCTCCTTCTGTTCCCTCTGGGTCTAAGGGAGAGGTCGAGTGAAAGCAGGCCCCTTCCAGGCTCAACCAGAAGCCCAGTCTAAAAACCATGCTTGTCCACCTTAAAGGAAGGCAAGGCAGCTGTGAGTCTGAGAGTTGAGAGGCCTGGCTGTGCACCTCCATTGTTAGTTCCGGTTCCCACGGCCACTCTCGATCCTCATGGGAGTGGGAGCCAGCAACAAATGCCAGAACCCTCAGATGAAGGTCCCCTTTCACCCAGCCTGGGCTCCCAAAGCCACAGCAGACCATCCTGGGGTCCCGGGACCAGGCCTTGGGGAGGTGCTGATCCCAGGGTACCTTTGTCTCCATTAAGGAACCACCTGGAAACCTTCCCAGCCCTAGGGTGACTGAGGGTGCGTGCGTGCCATGTTGACAAGGACAAGAGAGAGATCTGGGGCGGGTGGCACTTTGCCTGGTGATCCATGCACTTGACTCCTGAGAACTGGCTTTAGGTCACTTGTTGCTCTTTGAGAAAGAGGGAGTTCAGGACCAACTTGTTGACCACCCCCAACCCTCCTCTGCTTCCCCCGCCCAAGGGACCTCATCGTCCTGTAAGAACCTCAGGTGCACAGTACAAGAGAGGCGGACCACACCTCCACCCTCCCTAGCCTGGGCTCAGCCTGGGCTTGTGAAGGGGAGGCCATGCTGTGCTAAAGGCTTGAGCCACAAGGCAGGTGGCTCAGAGGTTGACACAGCAGTCTTGTTCCAGCGGCAGTCGCTCTGCAAATCAGGCAGGTGTTTTAGCTCAGGGGCAGGTGACCTGGCCCCACACTGTGGGGGATGACAACTGTCCAGTGGGTTCTCTATCTAAAACCCATGTTGCACTGTTTGTTTTTCTTTCTTTCTTTCTTTTTTTTTTTTTCTTATCCGTGTATCCAGCAAGAGCAGCCCATCACCCACACATCTCGCATTTCTGTCCTGGCTTCCTGACTGATTACCACTCCTTTTCTGGGAAACCCAGCGTATGTGGACATTTGAGGGAAGCCTGGAAGCTGCCCATGACTGGCTGTCACCACCTCTCCAGGTGCCTCACAGGGGTTCGCTGTGGGTAGCCTGACTGCCTGAAAACACAGGGCTGGCCCAGCTGGACTGCCTGAGACTGCTGGGGTCCCTGGTGCCTCTTGGTGACTCTGTCACATTGCCTACCTGTTTTGGTTATGGAGAGGTGGACACCAACCCGAAGAAAACATGACTTAGAGACTGAATTTCTAGAACACTGGGGAGGGGGTTGGGCAGGAAATGGGAGAGGAGTTTTCTCTTTGCAGAAGCTCCTTTATGAGATGAAATGATTCTCTGTGAGGTTTCTTTAAATATCCAGCTGCCTTGTTGCAATGAAAATGATCATTTATGAGAATTCCATTTACATATAGTGCTTCCTGGCTGCACCTGTTTCTCAGAGAGTAACACACCTGGGGGATGTCTGGGTGACTCGGTGTCTTGGGTGCTGAGGTGCCAGGGCAGGGCTGAACCACCTGGGTCTCCAGGATAGGAAATTTTTGCCTGTGCATCAGAATCGTCTGGAAGGCCTCCTCCCCAGTGGGGTGTCAGATTCAGCGGGCGGTGGGATGGAGCCCAAGAATTTGCATTTCTAGCCAGTTCCCAGGTGATGCTGATGCCACTAGTACAAGAACCCCACTTTGAGAACCACTGGTCTAGCCCAGTGGCCCTTTGGTCCATGAACGGAGAAAGAAGGAATAATTCTTCCCTTTCCCTTGCTGGGTTCAGAATGCACACAGGCTCTCAGGCCAAGGGGAACTGTGTGCTTGGCACATGGTCTCCCCACACTGCTGCAGACTCCTCAACTGTTACGTTCAAGGCCTTGGAGATTTGACCCTGGACTCCCTCCCTGGCCTCAGTATAGATGAAAGAACACTGGGTAGGGAGTCCAAAGTGGGTGAGTCCCCATTTTGTCTACTCGCTCTGTGCTGTGTGGTCTTGGGCAACACCCTGGCAGATTTATGGACCTCTCTCTTCACCTGCACATCAGCCGATCTCCACCTACCTGCTCCCAAGGTGTAATGGGGCAACCCCGGCAGGGGCTCCTGTGCGTGGAGAACCGGGTTGGGGCCAGGCCTTGTTCTGAGCCCTTCGCACACACTGTCTCACACAAGCCTGCACTCTGGGAGTCAACTACTCCCATCTCCCCACAACTTGCCAGTGTGTTGGCTGGGTGGCTCTAAGCCCTCTCTGCCTTGCGGTCTGCCTCACAGAGTGGCTGGAAGGACGGGGTTAGGTCCTGCTGGCCTCAGCATGGCCGTGGCTCTCAGGAGGAGGCCCCGGGGATGGGGGGGGGGACTGACAGCAGCCTGGGCTGCCTTCAGTTCCTGTCTCTCTTCCTGAGCAGCTGGGGGAGGGGCCGTCATTAGTTTAGGTCTCTGCAGTGTTTAATCACCACGCAGCTCTGCCTCCCTCCTCCCCACCCCAGCGCCTGCTCTCTCCCTGCAGGAAACAGCTCTCTGCCTTCTGCCTCTGATGGAAGCCATGAAAAATGAACACAGCACCCAGAGAGAAGGAAACACCAGGGCAGGGAGGGGCGTCGGAGCCAGATGACCGGCTGGTCCTAGCCCAGCAGGCACCAGCTGGACCAGCTGGATCCCGGGGAGGCTCTCGAGGGCCTGCTGGTCACACACCTGACCCCCTAACAGGGCCCCGGGGTCTGGACGGCCATTGGCTCAGAAGTCCAGAGCAAATCCAGCTGCCTGAGAGCTAGAACCCAGAGCCCGGACCTTCCTGGGATCTCCAGCACTCGGGTCTACTCCCTGCCTCTGCCCTGAAGGCCAGGCCATGTGGGCACATGCCCTCGTGAAGGTCGACTGCAAGCCGGGCAGAAATTCGACACATCCCTTTGGTCCGTTCGTTTTCCTAACAGTCCTATGATGTCAGGATCATGACTCCCATTTTCTAGGAGGGAATTGGCACTCAGAGAGGTTAAGGAACTTGCCCAAGGACGACCAGCCAAAACAACTAGCAGAAGGGGACTATTTATTTTTCATTAATGCCATTACTGCTTATTTACATAATACACGAAAGCATTCTCTTAAAGCTAACATTTCAGACAGAGACCCGAAGAGAAACCGAGGCCCAGATCTGCTAGCCTCCAAACTCCTCATTCTCCTACTGCCACTGATGACTCCAGCTGGCTATACTTCCCTCCCTCCCTTCTTGAACTTTTCAATGTAATTTTGAAGAAGTCACGCGTGCACATGACTTAGGGACAGAAGTCGATAAAGGGCACATACTGGAAAACACGGTCTCCTCCAACCACAGGCTTGTTGCCTAGCTGCTCTCAACCAGGGGAATCATGCTAGAGGCTCTGGGGTTTCCTCCCAGAGCTGTTCTGTCACTGACATACATCATGGCCTTGGCAACGTCTGGCTGGAAGATTCTCATCCTGGATATCCACGTGGTTCATCCCCCTGTCCCCCAGTTGTCCATATTCGGCGGTGGGGGGGCATCCCTGCCCTTTCCAGCGTGCACACTGTACCACCTGTCCCGCCTCCCGCGTCCCTCCCCCGAGTGATCCTTCTCCACGGCACTGACTCCCTTCTGCTTTTGATCGTGTTTATTATCTGATGCCCCACTCCCTGAGCCAGAGTGAAAGCTCTTCCTCGGCAGGGGTTTCCACATGCTGCGTTCACTGCCACGGCCTCAGTACCTAGAACAACGACCCACACATGGGTAATAACATGAACGTAAAAGCCGGCCCTGGCCATGGTACATGTGGGCAGACCCCACCCTTGACACGAAGGGTGGCATCTCATACACGCTGTTCTCAACCTTCTTTCTAAGAACATATGGTTCAGCCCAAAGAGATTGTCAGTCCTGGAGAACAGGACGGAGCCTTTTCTACCTCTTGTCTCTCTAAAGATCCAGCCTGGCCTGGGGGCCACACAGGACACGCTCAGAGCACAGCATGGCCAGACTGGAAACTTGGCCCTGGAGACCGCAGACCAAAAGATAAAAAAAAAAAAAAAAAAGCAAAACAATACACTGTCTGGAAGATGCTACAGGAGAATATCTCCATGACCTTGGGATTGACCAAGATTCTCAAAGAAGACCACAGATGCTAACCATAAGGGAAAGTTGATAAATTTTCTGGCATTAAAGCAAAGAACCTCTGCTAACACAAAATACCCCACTAAGAGAATGAAATAGGTAAAGCCCAGGGTGGTGGGAGAGTCTGGAAGAGACAGAAGACACACAGCGCATTGTGAGGCCCAGGGTCAAGGGCTCTGGGGAGGAGGGCTCCCCAAGACTGTCTGCAGTGAGCTACGAGTGCTTCTCAGGACAGATGGAAGGGGACTCCATCTCACTCCCCCCTCAGCTCTGGCCTCCTCCTTTCTAAGAAAACCAGACACTTAAGACAGACAGAAGACCCCCAGCCCGCCCGCCCCCCCACTTTCTGCCCCATGCAGAGATAACCAAGCAAGAAAAAAACAAATTAAAGAGCCCAGGAGCCTGGCAGGGCCTTGGTAAGTTTGGTTTGACAGGGCAACAGCATTTAACAAAGCTCAGATCATCCATCACTGGGGCCCAGTCATTTAGATACTGGGCATTTGATTAAACTAATATGGGCGGCTGGGGCAAGGCACGGCTGGGCGCTTCCTACCCTCGCCTACAAATTAGACCGTCACACACAATCCGATTACCTTGACTGCCACATTTATCTCTGGAAAGGGGCCATCCATCACTCCCCAGCAGCTGGCTCTGTGCCTCCTCCTGCAGGAGGGGAGTGACGCGTGCACCCGAGTCCTAGCAGGCGGCGCTCACTGGGTCGCGCCTTCCACCATCCCCTCAGCAGACACCGTCCCAGGTGCCCACCCTGCTGCAGGACTCAGGTCGCACGAGCGGGTACAAGCGGACACAAGCCTTGCCACTGCGGAGCCCACACAGAGCTTGTGAAAGGGCAAGTCTCCGAGCTGGCCAGAGGAGAGCGCGGCACGTGGACGGAGCCGTGGGCCCAGGTCGAAACCCCAAGCTCCCTCTCCTCAGGCTGGGACCCCGAGAGTGACGTGTCCCTGATCTAGTCCTCGACCTCACACCCGTGAAATGGGGCACCGACCTAATACAGCACCGTCCGATGTGACCTCTGCGGGGACGGACGTGGCCTGCATCCGCGCCCTCCAGTCTGGAGCCACAGCCCACCTGTGAGGCGGGACACCTGACCTGCGGCTCGTGCGAGGAGCCGGGTGCTTAACTGCATCTCACTCTTTCTGCAGCATTAAATGCCAGTGTACACAGCCACACAGGGCTCCAGTTCCAGAGCCGGACATCGCAAATCCAGTGGCCGCTCCCTTTCTAGGGCTGAAGTGAGGGGTACACTGGACAGCTTTACCATGGCCAGTGCAAAGCTGTGACCAATGCTCCCTGAAGGCTAGACACCCTTCCTTCTCAAAGGGAGGGCTGGATTCTGGGGCCAAGGACAACAGCTGCTATGACCCAAAGACCTGGCACCGGTAACGCTGTCACCTCTTTTGTCTCGTGGTCCGACAGGGTGGGCATGCTCCCATTTGAAACAAAAAGCAGCCTTAGAGCTAAAGACAGATCACCAAGGGGCAGGCGCAGAACTCGAGTCTAGGTCTTTGTGATCTCGAACCCCCTATCTTCCCACTGGATGCTTCCCACCGACTTAGGAGTTGGGTCTTCGGATGCTCAAGGATGTCCTGCCGGCGGCAGCCTCTCCCTTGACCACCATGTGTGCGGATGCCACGCGCACCAGCTTCTCTCTGGACCGGTCTCCTCTCAATGCCAGAGCCGAGGAGGTGGGTGCCAGGCAGAGGGGCACCCCAGAGTCCCTGTCCAGCTTGCCCAAGCCAGAGTGGCCCCTGGCAACCCCACCTCACACCCCACCTAGCACAGGGTAGAGCTGGAACAGCCAACACAATTTGTGGTTCTAAACATACCGAGTCTAGATGGGGCCCCACCCGGAGGCTTTTGCAGAGTGACCAGAGCACCCAGAAATGGAGCCTCTGTGATTGTAGGACCAGCGAGAAAGCTCAGGGACATTGCTCTACAGGATGCGACTGAGCACAGGCTGCCGGGCTGGTGGCAGTGCGTTCACACCAGCTTCCGGCACCAGGAACCCGAGGGTCCTGGGGGAGCTGAGTCCCCTTATGGGGCTGTAGGGGCGAGGAAGGGTGCTCACAAACCTGGGGATAGGATACAGCACCCCACAAGCGCTCTCTCACTGGGTACCTGTTCCAACAACCACTCCTGCCTGAGGTCTCAGGGCAGGTCAGAGACCAGGGAGCCCCCCAGCCTGTGTGCAGGGCTGGCAAGGCTGGAGAGACAGCCCTTAGGAATGAGCACTCTCACAGGGGCCTGAAGACCCCGTTTCTTACTGACTGGCTCTGGCACAAGCTGTGTCACCCTCGGGGTCTCCTTTCTTTATCAAAAACGAGAATAAAGTCACAGGCATGCGCAAAGCCCTTGGTGCGGATCTGATGGGACAGGTGAATGCATGCACACACGCTGGATCTGGACACGCCTGATAAAATCTAGGTGTGTCGCTGGGGAGGCTTTCCCAATCACCTGAGAGCAGCCTCGCCCTACAGAGAAATCACCTCCCCAGGAGAAGACAAGTCTCCTGCAGAAACAACCAGAACTCAGAGTTGGGTCTTTAGATGCTCGAGGGACGTCCAGCTGGCAGTGGACTTCTCCTAAAGCCTGAGGCTGGAAAGGGGCAGCCCCAGGGGAACAGAGGCCCACCTTGGGAACCTCTCCTGAAACCCTCTGTGCCGGTCGCCAGCAGGATCCCAGGAGTGGGCCGGCCTGGGCATCTGGGAAGGATGCAGGGGACACAGCTATAGGAGGGAACATTCTCCCCTGGATGGAATACAGGAGGTTCCGGGTGGGAGATCTCCTCTAGGCTGGGAGAGGAGAAGGGAAGGCTGCGAGGTGGGAGCCAGACCAGAAGAGTCCGGAGATGAGGTGACCTGGAAGAGCCATACAGGAGATGGGAGTGGGGAGGGGTGCCCAGCAGGGACTAGCTGAGGAAGCCTCCTGAGACACAGCCTCTCCCCAGATTCATCCTTCTCTGTTGTCCCAGTTGATGGTATGCTTAGCCACTCACACATTAGTATAAACGAGTTCATAACAAACTGTGCCAAGATAGGCAAGAAGCAATACTTGCAGGAGAAAGAATGGGGTGGGGGAAGGTGGCAGGCAGCTCTCCCTAGCAAGCCACCTGCTTGGAAGGCAAGGAAGCCACCCCAAGAGCTCCCCAGTGGGGACCCTCTGCCGCCAGGACCACCAGCATTCCCCCCATCCCTCCCCACAATGCCAAAATGCCAACACTCTTTTGTTGCCACTTAAACCAATTTGGGGGTAATTCTGCAGGCAATTGTCTTCCGATTTACAATGCTGCGCAGTGATTGCATGGAGGCTGATGGTTCAGGCTGTAATTGTATGGTAATCACTTCTGTTTATGATCGATGCGGAAATCACTATTGTTTTCCAGCAGGCTTGTTAAATCAAAAAAGTGCAGGGGTGGGAAGGGAGGGTTTATTTCTGTGAGTTGGAGCCCCAGGAAAATGAAATTAAGCAGAGCAACCCGATGTGGGGGGAGGTGGCTCTGATGGCAAAGGAACCCTCGTTGGCTCTGAACTGAGACAGAGACAGGCAGGGACGCAGAGATGCAGAGACAGCGAGAGACACAGCAGGTGTAGGTGGAGACCTGCGGAGACACAGGCAGGTGAGCAGGGAAGCCTGGGGAGTGGCCCAGCTTGGGGTAGAGATGGACAGATACTCAGATACAGGGATGCCGAGACAGCCCCCACTGCTGAAACATACAGAGACACGGAAAGAGACGTAGTAAGGAATCCCCTCTACACACACATGCATGTGGGCGCACACGCACACACACGCATTACTAGACCTACTCTCCCCCTGCTCCTAGGGGGGCCAGACCCTACCTGCCCGTCTGGGCTAAAGCACCGTCCCTGTCCCATCTGGGATCTGCCTGCCTTCTTCCCCTCGCCCCTGCCCCAAGGCCACCTACCTGCTGCCTGGAAACAGAGTGGCACATGGCACCTGGGGGGCTCAGGTGGCAAGAGCACAGCGGTATTGGGAGCTGAGCCATGGCTGCGGGGAACAGGGGGAGCTGCCCACCTGGCAGGCAGAAACCCGAACCTCCCAGAGGCTGTAGGGAACAGGCCTGGGCCAGGGGAGAGGCCCACCTCCCCAGGCGGCCACAGGCACTCCATGGCACCACAGGACTGAGCCAGCCCAGGCTGGGGGCCAAGGCCCACGGGGAGCGAGCAGGCACCAGCTGTTGCCGCTCAGACAGGCCTCTAGGCTGCAGGCTGCACTTGGCTATAAGGCATGTGTGTTTTTCAACCACATGCCCTCCTTCCCCAGCAAAAGGGCACGCAGACCACTGGACAACATACTAAAAATCCTGTCTTTGGTACGAATCTCAGATATTTGCTTCCCAAAGCCTACAGGCCCCATGCCCTGGTCTCTGCCAGCTCTCCTGGCACTGCCTAACCCCGCACCTCCCTGCCCCCGGCACCTTTCTCAACTACCCACCATACACAGTGCTGCCTGGCCTCCCCAGGGAGCCTTCCCCCACCCAAGTGGATCCTCCTCTCCAGAGCTCCATGGTACTGGAAGTCGCGCCGACTGCGAGGCAGGACTTGGGCACCCACAGACCTGGCTTGAATTAGCTCAGTGGACAGGATGGCAGGCTGAACCCTATCATGGGTGAACTCCCAGCCGTGGGGGTGAGAACGGTTCGGCAGCCTTCCAAACAGTTTGAGCGTGGGCCGGAAGGCCACCCTGACCTAACTGGTCCGGCTTCCCTTAACCCAGAGAGCCCTGATACTGCTGTCATGCCCTGTGTGTTGCTCCAAAAGGCAGTCCAGGCAGTGGGATGGTAAGCAGTGAGATCAGCCCTCCTTACATGGAGGAGAGGTCTGTGCCCTGTCCCTCACAGGCCCTCCGTGGCCTGGGTTCAGGTCCTGAACTTGCCCTCGCCTGGCCTTCCAAAGGCCAGCCCCAGCTGCGCTGGGCCCTGAACCGGGGTGCCCCGGCTGCCTAATTAGGGGCTCAGCAGGGCATGCCAGGCAGCCGCTGGAAAAATCTTAGAAGTGGAACAATCATTCCCTAATTGGACTTCCAGGATTCTGCTTAAGAAAACAGACTGCTTCTCCCCCAGGGACTATGCTGCTGAAGTATATACAAACAAGTGATAGTTGTTCAACATTAAAAACAAAGTTGGCTAAAACAAGAATTGAAACTGCCGTCAAGTTGTCTAGATGGAGAGGAACACCCCAGCGGTGGGGAGTACGTGTGTGCCTGCGTCCGTGTGAAGGGCTGTGGGCATGTGTGTGCAGGCTCAGGCGTCCACACTGGACGTGTGGCATGTCCAGCATGTGGCTATCTTTTGGGGTCACTGTCTTGTCCTGTCTCTGGTCAGGAGCCCATCGCCAAGCCTGGACCCCACACCTTTGCAGGTGCTGGCACCGGTGGGCAACGAAGACGCCCGCTCTGCAGGGGGAAGGCCAGAGGGAGAGCCTCAGCGCTCCCCTGAAACGGCCCAACCCTGCCCCTCAGTCTCCCAGTCTGCCCAGTGTTGGTAATGACAGCAGCTCCCCACCAGGGGAGAGAAGGTACCCCATGGGTAGAAGCACATTTTTAGACTCTGAAGAGACTCCGATCCAACTTGAAACTTCAAGGATGGGGGAAGCCCATGGACCCTGACTTCTGTTTACAGAGCACCCTGAAGTCAGGGCCCTGGGTGGGAAGTGTAAGGTAAGGCCACTAGGCCAGGGCGCTTCCCCTCCCCACACCCACCCCTCCGAAGGGAGGAGTAGCCCCAGTGAGCCCATGGAGCTGGCAACAGGACACCGAGGCTGGGCAGGAAAAGGCCAGGGTCGGTTCGTGTGGGAGCTGCTCCCCACCCAGGCAGCTGTGGCCAAGGGGCAGGGCTGTGAAGGCACAGAGACGCAGCCTGCCCTGAGTCAATCCTAGAGCTAAGGAGGACAGGGATTAACAGCCCCATTGTTCAGATGGGGAAAGTAGGGCCCCGAGAGGCAAGGGACTTCTCGTGAAGGGTGGAATACGGCAATCTCCCGACTCTGCGTGCTCTGATAGACGGATAGTCCAAAGGTCTCTCTCTGTACGAAGCTCTGAGAGTTCTTCTGCCACCCCTGAGACAGGCAGAGAGGAAACTGTGGAGGGTCAGGGCTGATTTCCCCGGGAAGCCACGGAACACCCTTTCCTGAGGGCTGGGAGGGTCCAGAGTCATCTTCCTGAGGATGGGACAGGCCTTCTGGGGTCAGCTCCAGCAGGCCTTCCCAGGCCCTCCCTTAGTCCCTGGAGGGATGCACCAAGAGGGCCACTGGGCTAAAGGCCCTTGGCCATCTCTCAGGGGGAAGAATATCCCTAGAAAGGTCCAGACCTTGGGACGAGACCCTTCTCAGAGCTCCATGTCCATCTTCCAGTTTGAGTGGGCCAAGGGCATGCCTACACTGGGGAGGGGGCGGGACAGGGCCAGGCACAGTGAATGCCTTCATCTGGGGCCACTTGCTCCGAGTCATGGGCCCCTAGGCCAGTCAGGGACCATCCCTCCCGCCCTAGCACGATGAGAACACCTGGTATTTATGGAGTGCCTCCTTTGTGCCCAGGCACATGGACTCGGTGGGTCCTCACAGACCATCTCAAGGTTGCTACTATTATCCTTGTTTCTAGACAGACATGGAGGCTGAGGAATCACAGAGCTTCAGTAACATGCCTGAGGTCACAAAACTGGTGAGAGGAGGGGCTGGCCGCACACAGCCTGGCCTTGGGTCTCCCTTATGCTGCCCAGCATGGAGAGAGGGCCGATGTGGGCACCCGCACGCCCCAAAGGGATGGGAACATGTTAACTCACACACACACACACACACACACACACACACACACACTCGCAACAACCGTATGCCCCAAAGGGATGGGAACATGTTAACTCTCTCTCACACACACACACACACACACACTAGCAACAACCCCTGTGTTCACAAACCTCCACAAATCCATGAGAACACCATCGTATACATTCATCCAACAGTCACTCCACTTGTAAATGCCCCCCACACGGCCATAGGCGTGTCCCCCTGCACGGGTTCACAGCATCTATACCCAGATCCCAAACTCGCAGAACATTTTCAAATGTTCCATCTTCCACTTCTCCAACACCTACAACACGTAACCGGCTCACCCTCGCTCAGCTGCTAGGTGCACCCGTGGCCCCGCACACCCAGCCCCATCCGGCCGAAACCTCTTCGTTTGGGGACTTCCAGCTCCCTGAGGGCAGGGACCATGTTCCGTTTTTCCACATTCCCCACCGTGCCCCACCCAGAGCCCACTCTTCATTTGTTCCTTCATTCATCCAAAACATATCAGAGTATGTACTTTTTGGCCCATTTGGATGTGGATCATAAAAACTCGAACACACTACAGCCATGAACTTGAAGAAATCCAGTATTCCTACACAAATGCAGGGCAGCGCTGAGGGCTCTAACTGCTTCACAGCGAACTGGGAGAGGGTCCCAGGCGAGGAATTAGTGAGCGCACACGCGTGGAGGGCCCTCAGCAGGACAGCCATCCGCACTCCCTCGCTCCTTTTACAACAGGCCTGGGGGCAGGGTGCCCCCATCTTACTGGAGAGGCAGCTCACGCGGCACAGTGGAATCTCCAGCTCGGGGCACCAGCGTGGAGCCCGGGAAGGCTGCACGTAAGAGGTAGCTGAGACGGGGGAGGCGTCCGGGGAAGCCACCCTGGGCCTGGCCTGGCCAGAGGCTGGGTTCCGTCTGGGCAGGAGCCCGAGGGCACGGCGGGGAGTACTCCCGCACTCCTGGGAGAGAGGAGGGAGCAATCAGGAAGCCGCAACCTGGGAAGAAATCTCCCGTCGAAGACACGGGAACCCGAGGCCAAACGGCTTATCCGGTTCATCAAACGTGTTTCCTGAAGAAGGTACAACTCCATGCAAAGCTCTGAGAGGATTATCAAGCCCCTGACAGGCCCGATGGTGGGGAGGTTTAATTCCTGGGGGTGGCGGAGTGGGGGGGGGGTGCTGCGGGAGCCTGGCTCACAGTGGGGCGGGGGTGCCGGGTAAGGAGGGTGAACTGACCAGGCAGTGATGCTCCCAGTTCCCCAGCAGGAGCAGACCCACGAGGCCTGCCTGCTACTCACTGTGCCTTTGGGCAGGGGCATGGAGAGGGCCAAGGACCCACCTCTTTCTCAAGGGTCAAAGTGGCCTGGACAGAAGGGAGGGTTCACAGGGAAGGTTCCATACCTTGTGGAGCTTCTGCTTACAAAGGGAAACAGATGCTTGGCCCTTGCCCCTTTCCCTAGCCTGATGCTGACCTCAGCACCCCCTCCAGGGGCTGGGCTGCCACCCTATGGGAGGAGGGCATTCAGAAGTGGAGACCCAGTGGTTAAGGCTGTCCTGGGTCCGGCCAGGTTGGGGGGGGCGGTGGGAAGGTGTGCTCTGCTTTGGGACCCCCTGCCCTGGTGCTTGCAGTCCCTGTAGGGCACCCCAGAACTACCCAGGAGCTTTTAGGGGCCGCGTTGTTGGCAAATGAAAAACAGACACACCAGAGGGTTACACAAGCAGTCCCAAAGCCCCTGCAGAGAAGCCACAAGCTTCCCTCAGCAAACACTAAGGAGGCCTGAGCTCCTGGCCAAGAGCTCTGGGAGGCCCCCGCAGGGAAGCAGCAGGGCTGTTAGGTCCAGAATTTCCTAGGATCACCGGGGGAGGTGGGCATTCTGCGTGCTCCCCACTTCAGGGCTTGTGCTGGGGGAAAGGCACCCCCACGCAGACACATGGGCGGACACAGGCGGCGGGGAACATTCTGAGAGGCTCGGGCTGCAGTGGAGGGATACGAGGCAGCGAAGCTGGAGGATGTGTCCCCAGAGGAATGGGCCTTGCACACATACAAGGACACCCATGACTGGGCAGCAAGGACAGCGAACATTTACTCAGGACTGGCTAGGTCCTAGTGCTGTGGTTAGAACTGTAGCTGGAATGTACCCTTTAATCCTCCTGCAGCCTTTTGAGATGGGCACTGTTGGCCCATTTCACAGATGAGGAAACAGGCTCAGAGAGGGTTAGACTATGTCCCTTCCAGTCCCAGTGTGTGGGAGGGGCAGGAGACGGGGTGTGGGAGAGGCTGGTGGGCAAGCCTCAGGAGGGGAACCTCTGAGGACTTAAGGGCTGCCAACCCATAACGGGGAACCAAAGGAGGGCCACACCCCTCCCCCGGACCCCCTCCCCGCTGCCCCAGTGGAACCCTCCCTGTGAATGCCTAGCCTACACCTCCTCCGCCTCTCTGCATGGAGACAAATCCCTGGGGAGCCCCCTATCGGGGCCTCCACCCCAGCTGCCCCTGTGCCCTCCCTACAAGCAGTCTGTTACCTGAGACTTGTTGCTGCCTCACTTCTCAAGGACAGGCCTGAGTGCTGTCCTGCTGCCCAGAGCCCAGCACCACGCACAGAGGCTCCTGGGATCTCCTCCCCCAGCTCCTAGAACTTTCTTTCACTGAGCACTTTTCCTGAAGCCCTTTGGACCCCTGGAAGCCAGGCCTAGACCCAGAGGCCTTCCCTGCCAGCCTGCCTTCTTCCGGGCTACTGTGGACCCAAGAGCCATGTCAACATGGCACGTCTCATGGGACCCTCTGCCCAGAAGACACAAATTGGGGGCTTGCAGACCCCAGCAAACTGTCTGTGGACCTCAAATGGGGGACGTTCATGCGCAAGTCACTCAGGGGGCTTCAGGAGTCCAAGGTACAGATCTACAGCTCCTTCCCCCAGAGGGAAACGAAAGTGGGTTTGTGTGGGGAGCCATGCAGACTTCCTGCAGAGCTAGGACACACACTGGGACCTCCTGAAGGCTGCTGGCAGGGGACAGCCCTGCAGTCCCAGAGTCAGGACAGGCAAGTGGCAGGCACACTCACGACCTCGCTGCCTCCCGCTGACCTTCACAGGATCGCCGGTTACCGTGGCCCCGAGGGAGGGGGGACAAGAGGACCCATCCTCCAGATGTCACAGCAAGGTCTCTGGCCACAGCCCACAGAGGGAGGAGCATCTCACAGGTGAGGACACTGAGGCCCCAGACAGAGCTGGGACAAGAAGAACCCAGTCTCTCAGACTTGGGAATTCGGGAGAAACCAGAAGCCCAGCGCTGAGGGAATTAAGTCAGGAAGCTGCCTTGTACTGAGCAGTCCTATGTGCCAGACCCTGAGCTAAGCACCTTACCAGCCCGTCTCGCTGCCTCCCCACTGCAGCCCCGCCATGCAGAGGCAAGTACAGGCAGCTCGATTTGGTTGACCAGGAAACAGGGTTAGAGAGGTGAAGTGACTTACCCAAAGTCACCCAGTAAGTGACAGATGTGGGTTTCATAATTACTGCCCGACACTGTCTCTGGAAGGATGCTGGTGGCCCCATTTTAAAAGCCCCAGTGGGGATGGGGCAGGGAGGTCCTTTGGGACCCCACACTTCACAGAAAGGATGGGGGGCGGGGGACGGAGAGTCTGGGGCCCTGAGCTAGGGAATGGAGGGTGGGAGCAGCTGCTGGAGCTGCTGCCCAGGCAGGTGGGCCTGGGGACCCCACCCCCCCATAGAACCACAAGGGCAGAGCTACAAAGGCCCTGGGAGCCCGGCGGGAGCAGCACTGTCTGACAGAACCGTGATGGTGGGAAATGTTCAACCACTCCCCTGTCCAACACGGCAGCCACTAGCCCCCCGGGGCTACTGAGAACTGGAACTGTGTGTACTGTGATTGAGGAACCGAAAATCTATTTTCACTTAATTTTTCCTAATACACATGTAAGTGGCCACATGTGGCTATTGGACATGCTCTAGGACAGCCCAGCAAATCTGGTGTTTTTTTCCTACAGGTGGGTTTCCCAAGAAAGAAAGAGCTCTGGCATGTCACACGGTCAACCTGGGAAGCCAGAGCTGGGCCAGGAGCTCAGGCCTCTCCATTTCTTCCTGGGTGACTGCCTTTGCCGTGACCCACTTCTGCCCTGGGCTGCTTATTTAAGATACTGTTATCAAGCACCCAGCACTGCTCTAAGCCAGGGAGGTCCTGTCCTATAACCCACAGCCTGGGGGGGTTAAACACTTGGGTAGGCACGTGACCACATGAAACAGACCTGCATCAGGTGGTGGGACCTGGGCATCCAAAAGGGCGTGAAGGACTGCCGAATACAGGGTCCCACGTCTGTACATGTGCTGGGGGTGGGGGACCAGGGAAGGCCTCCTAGGGGGTGACACTGGAGCTGGGCTTAGAAGCCACACAGGATGGAGACAAGAGAGAAGAAGGTCTCCCTGGGCTTCTCCCTGCCTCCCTGCCCCCCCAATTTTTCACGGCCCACCCGCCCACACGTAGCAACTGAACCAGACCTGCTAAACCTTCTGTGAACGTGCCAAACAGATTACACTCTTGGGAGGCGGAGACAGTGCGTATAAATCTCCAGCCACCCCAGGCTCGGACCGAGGACACCACTGAGATGGTAGGAGAACAAATTCGGCAAGCCCAGAGGCTATCACCTGTCCCCAGACCTCTCTAGTCCCAGGGAACTGCCCATGTTGATTTCAGACCTCTGGGGCCTGGCTGTCACCCCTAGAGGGGCTGGAGACACAAACACGTCTCACTTTTTTTTTTTTTTTCCCCAGGACAGAGCTGAGGGCGCGAAGAGGAGGTCTGGCCAAGTGCCACCAAGTTCCCGGAGCTTTTCAGAAGAAGAGCCGGCTGCCCTCGCCCCCCACCACGGGCAACCGCAAAACAGGAACCCTGCAACAAGAGGAGGCTTTCCATGGCGTCAGCACAGGCAGGGATGTTCCCGCAGCAGAACTGTGACCTCGCGCTGAGACCTCGCACTGCTCCCCATTTCTCTGCATGGTTCCCTGCCTACAACTCGGCAGCATCCCCGCTCCTGGAAGTTCCAGTGGCATGTGTGGATCCAAAGCCTTCGACGGCTCCCCGTTGCCCCCAGGATAAAACCTGTGTTCCCCACGGAGTTTCGGCAATGGCTCCACTTCCTACGCTGACCTCTGGTGCTTCATCTGGAGGGATCCCCTCCCTTCCCTGAGATTACCACACCTCTCCAGGTTTCCAAACCTTTGCTTCTTTCCACCCTCCTACCTGAGATCCATGGCCCTTTGCACCTAAGACCCAAATCCTACCATTCTGGAAATCCAGTTCCACCTGGGAGGAATTTCAGGCTACTCCAGCCTCGAATTTTCCATTTCCCCTTCTTCCTTCCACAGCTCTTAGGGCGTGGGGCACCGTCCTTTGTTCACTCAATTCTCCTTACCCTGCTGGGCCTTAATATTTCCCCCTGCGCCATCAGAGGCTGCTGGCAGTGCCCAGAGGCAGCACCAAGCCTTTCTGTCTTTGTCTCCCCCCAGCACAAGACTGCCAGAGTGGCGTTTACCTTTTAGAGATGAGACACAGAGCAATGCTCTCAGTACAGAGATGAGAACAGAGGCCCCCAGAAGGGAAGTGACTTGCCAAAGGGCTCACACTAATTTGGCCCCAGATCACAGATGTTATCACTTGAGGGCTAGGCCCTGAAAGCCATGTTTCCATGAACCGCATCAGAATTATCTGAAGGACCTTTACAAAACCAAAGCCAACTCATAGAGGCTGGGCCCTACCTCAGAACTACTGAATTTCCAAAGTAACTGGGAGCCTCAGCATCCAGGAATGCGGGTATCCTGGCTAAAGCCCCTGTTCTTCATTCACTGAACATGCTGGAAGCACCCATTACTGCCTGGGGCAGGGGCCCTCTGGAGGCCAGGCCTTACTCACAGGTGGGCGGGGCCAGCAGGACCCAGCAGAAGATAAGGGGGCTCAGAGAAGGCCTGAGAGCTGGGTCCAGGAAGAAGTCAGTGCCACGGCTTGGGTACTGAAAGGGAAGAAAAGGGGCCACTTTCTCACCTACAGCACATGAGACTCTGGGGAGCACGAGCGCTGTGGGCGTTCCCAGGGCGGCCCACCCCGACCCCGGGGAAAGGCACAGGGACTCCGAACACCACCCTACCTCCCTCAAGGGGGACTGGGGACCTGGGCATGTGGCCAAAGGTCCTCTCATCCCTCCAGTTCCCCTGGATGGGCCTTAAAGACCACCTTCAAGTTGTGTGGGTCCCTGGCAGAGGGCCACCCTCTTCTCAGACCCCTCCCTTTGGTCAGCTCAGGGCCATTTAAGAGCTGGAGGCTGCAGTGAGGCTGATGCTGGGGGCGGGGGGAAGGGTTGTACCTCAGGACATAGGGCCAAGGCCAGAGACAAAGTGACCTCACCTCAGGGCTGGGACAGGAAACTGAAGCAAGGCACAATTAAATCTTATATAAACCTCAAGTTCAAAATGACAGACCGGGATCTGCAGTGGGCCATGAGAGGGCATTCGCTCCATTTAGGCCTGCCCTACTGGGTGACCTTGGGGCAGGGAGTCCCTTCGCTAGTCTGGGCCATGGGTTCACTGTCCTTCCCTGCCGGTGGTTAGTGGCCTGGGAGCTCCCCGGAGAAGCTGGGTGTGCTTGGAGGGCAGAGTCTTGTTTTTCCCAGAACAGGCTCCCCCGTGAGGCTGATGCTTCTCTGCCAGGCCCTGGGAGAGTTTCCTCCTGCAGCTGAGGCTTCTTGGGGGCGGGGGTGGGGGGGAGCGAGGGCAAGCGTGCCACGCAAATGCCCCATGACACAAGGGGCAGCAGGCCCTGGCAGGGAGGGAGCAAAGGGCACCTTGTGCCAGCCAAAGTCCCCAGATAATTCTTCTCGTTGGGCTGGGGTCTGCATACCTCCTTTGGGGTGGTGCTAACGAACCTGGCCACAGGCCCGTCCACAGGGTCCTTCCCTTCTGAGACAAGCCAGTCTCTCCTGGGGACCAGAGCGGCATCGATCAAGGTAAACACCTCCCTCACCCAGAGCCTCTCTCCCTCTCCCAGCCCTGCCAGCACAGAACTCTCTGTTCCTGGGGACCCGAGGCTGAGCTGGCTCTCCCGCCCGATCGATGGATGACTTCACAAAGACTGACGCCTAGCAGGCACCACGATGGTCCTCAGGGAGGTCTAAAGCTGCTCTGGGGATGGCTGCCCACCCTTGCCCCCTGGCTGACCTCCGCTGGGTGGCAGAGCCCTGGTAGAGGAGGGGCTTGTGCCACTCTCTGGGTGACCTTGGGCAAAATGGAACCTCGGCTTTCTCCTGCACTAAATGGGAATACCTGGCTTTTGTCTACTCCCCTCACAGGGAAGCTGTCAAAAAATCAAGTACTAAGAAAACAGAAGATGGCCTCATCTGCACTGGCACACCTGTGGGCTCTGGACTAGTGTCTTCACCCCACTTCTGCTCTGAGTCTCCATCCTTACAGGCCAGCGCGGTCCAGTGGAACTTTCTGTCACAGGGCAAACATTCTACAACCCAAATAGCCACACATGGCTGGTGCCTCCCCTATCCGACAGCACAGTTCTAGACGTACTCCGCCATCCTTAGTCCCTGGGGTGTGACCCAGAAAGAGCCATCGGGAAACTCCCAGGCAGGACTTTGGCTGAGTATCTGTGGGGGCACCTCTCTCAGTCTGACTGGCTGACACCAGAATGGGGACTCATCTGAAAGTTCCCAGGGTCTGAGCAGGGCCTGGCTGCCTAGTGCTCAACCAACATGAACTTAAATCCGGGAGTGCTCTCTCAGTCCTTCTGTCCCCTCCCCACCCTTGTAGGGAAAGCAGCACCAGACCTGCCTTCTGCTCCTGCAGCCCTCAGCACTCACTGAGGGTCCGCCAGCTGCCAGGCACAGTGGTGGGTACTGGCCTATCCAGTGGTGAGGACCAGATGATCCCTGCCTCCAAAGAGCTCAGGGTCAAGGCCTCCTTCTGGTGCGAGCTAACATTGGCTTCCTCGGTCCTCTACTGGATAGTCTCAGGGCTTCACACACATTTTCCCGGCTGAAACTGGGGCTCCCAAGTCCCTAAGTGCACAGGCTGCCGTGAGACCCCAGGGGCAAGAGAGCATGGTGGGGGGGCTGGGCGGCGGTGCAGGGGAGTGGAGACAGCCTTGTAAAGCAAGTCAAACTCTGTGCAGCCTGCTGCTTCCGGTTCAGACCCAGATTCTCACCAAAGCATCGCTGTTTGGTGGTTTCTCACTAAGGAAGTTCACGGTAAAAATAGCTCAGGAGGGGACTTGAATCCAGCTAGTTGGGGGGTAGTGACTGCTTAGCTAATACACAAAAAAAGGGGAACAGGCTTATTAGTGACCATGTGGACCCTAAGACTCAGAGTGCCCCCCCCAAGCCCTGGTCCCTGCCATGGGACAGAGCCTTTTGCTTTGTAGTGGACGGGAGATGAACATCCTGTCCCAGAACTGGAGGGTCTGAGGCCCTGTAGGCCACTGGGGTCACCCCGAATTCAGGGTGGCACCACCTTGTCCACTCCAACTCACTCCCTAGCAGGATTTCTGGCCCACACTGCACCCACTCTCCAGGCTGGGCCATTAAGAAATACTCTGGCACCAGCTCGTTGTCAGTTGCCTCACAAAATCTTCCTGCTGGAAGAGCCACCAGCCATGCCCAGTGCCCATCTCGCAGTCTGGCCTGACGGTCAAGGGCAGGGGTCCTGGACCCCTACCCTGAGAATGACAGTTACCTGAAGCCCATCTGAGGAGGCGCCACCTCACTCCACTGGTGCAGAGGGTTAGGGCAGGGAAAGGTGCAGCCTGGTCCCCCCAGTCTCCTAGGAGCAAGCTTCCCGTTGGACCCGGGAACTGGGACCTGTCTGGAGGCTTGGGCACCAAGGCTAGTAAGACCCAACACCAAAACCATGTGCTCAGGACAAGGAAACAACCCATTAGCCCCAACAGTCTCCTGAGAAACCCTCTCTCCAAAGCCTTAAACAAGATCCTCACAGCCTGGTGTCAGGCACCCCCAGAAAGGCGCCTTCCTGCCTGCTACTGGGAACCCTCTCTCTCCTTCTCCAGCCGGCTTCCCAGCAAACACTTGTCAGAAGTCTGTTCCGTGCCCACCAGCTCTCCGAAGGACGCCCTGCCGCAATGGTGGCATCACCAGCGCCCGTGGGGGTCTCTGGGCTCTTTCAACATTAGGGCTACAACCTGACAAAGGAGCAGCTTGAAGTTAAAGACCCTCGGCCGCTGCCTCCGTGGAAGGCTTCCTGGCCGATTCTTATTTTGCTATAGGAGCCGATTGCGGACGAGCTTCGTAAAATGTCTGCTGGGGGACCAACACTTCACCTTCGGGAAGAGTGCGGGGGAGCACCCAGGCCCCGGGCCCCGAGGAAAAATGAGGGCCCCTTCAGTGGGAGCACAAAACGGGCCCGGTGCACGCCTGTGCCACTCTCGCGGCCAAGCCTCGGGCTGACACCATGCAGCACACGGCGCTACCCACAATGCACCGGCCCTCCTCTGTCACACACAGGCACGCACACTCACCCCCGCGCCCGGCGGGAGCCCGGCCCGGCCCGCGGGCGCCCCGGCGCCGACCCCTCCAGCCCCGCACTCACCTAGAAGTTGCACCGGCCTTGGTCCCACCCTGGCGCCCGCGGGGGGCTGGGGCCCGGCGGAGAGCTGCCGCGGCGAGCGTCTCCGGGCAGGGTTCAGCCGGCGCCGAACAAAGGCTGCGCGCAGGCAGCGGGCGCCGCCTGCATCCCCGCTCCGCGCCCGGGCGGCGGCGGCGGCGGCGGCGGCGCGGGGGCCCAGGCGGCTCCGGCGCCCGCTCGCTCCGCGCTGCCCGCTCCGAGGGCGCTCCGGCTCCCGCGCTCCCGCTCGCAGCTGCCCGCCACCGCCGCCGCCGTCCGGCTACCGCACCGCACACATCAATTATTCATCGCCCGTCTCCAGCTTCCCGGGCGAAGCCAATCACAGGCGGAGGCTCCGCTAATGGGGCCGCCGCCGCCGCCGAGGAGGCAGCCAGCCGCGCGCCCGGGCGCAAGCGACAGCCCTCCGGGGACGGGGATGGGCCGGGGGCGCGCGGGGGGCGGGGGCGCACGGGGCGCGCCAGCGAAACTTCCCACGGCCCGCGCCCTGCGCCGCGCGCCGGGACCCCGCCGGCGCGACCACCCACCCTGCGTGCGCCCGCGTGGGGCTGGGGGCTCCGAGGAGGCCGGGCGCGCCGCGGAGGGGGGAGGGGAGGGAGGAGGAGGAGCGCGCGAGGAAGATGAAAGGCTAGCAGACCTGCTTCGGCGTCTCCAGGGAGCCCCGGCTCGCGCGCGCCCTCCCCGCCCCGCGAGCCTCGCCGTCCGCACCCCCGCCCCCCAGCCCGCCGCCCGCACTCACTCGCGCGCGCAGACCGTCGGCCCAGCCACTTTGCTGCGAGGGAGCGCGAGCGAGTATGAATCGGAGGCAGCTCACATTTCAAACTTGCACGCAGGGGTGGTGCTGGTGCACGCCGCCGCCGAGCGAACGCACGACCCGACAAGCGGCGCTCCAGCCTCCGGGCGGGGGCGGCGACCAGGGCCCCCGCCCCCCGGTCCCCCGGCCCCCCCTCTCCCGCCGCCTGGGCAATTAATTGGAAGCAACACTTGTGCGAGTGGGTCTCCCGGAGCGCTGTCGCCTGAGGGGGCCGCCGGGAAGGCGCTGGCGGTGGTTGACTTGGGGTGTCTCCCACCCCCCACCGCCCCCCAGCGAATCCTCCCAAGTGGTCATGCTAATGAGGGTCCCCGGCGGGGTGTGGGCGGAGGAGGGAGCTGGCCTGGGGGCGGTCTCGGCCCAGGGGGTGGGGGGAGGGGAGGAGCGGGGCGGTACTGGGTCGTCCGGATTGCGACCTCGGTTTGCAGGATTTTCGGAACCGGTTAGGGGGCGGAGAAAGCAGACGACCTGGTATCTAACCTGGCACAGGGACCCCTCTACCTTCGGGATTCCCCGAGCGCGGAGCCGGGGGCAGTGTGAGCGGGCGTTCGTACGCTCGACCTCCCCGACTTCGGGGAGTTCCTGTGCCCTGGGCCAGCGGCTATAGGGAAGCCGGGGGCGGCTGCGGTGCGCGCCTGCCTCGGCCCTGCCCCGCCCCGGGAGCTGCTGCCTTCCTGACATTGCATCCTGTGGTGGCCGCGGCCTCTTCCTTCCAGCCTGTCTTTCGCAAGGTCTCCTGGCGTTGAGCTGAGTTTGCCCCCTCTCCACCCCTCCATCCCGGAGACGCCCCTGGAAGCCCACCTGCTGTCCTGCCCAAAGGGCACTGCCCCTCTCCCTCTTTGCACCTCCATCACCCCCTCAGGAGAAAGGTTTTATAGCCCCCTCCCCCAGCCCTACCTACCTGCCAGTGAAAATTGCTTGGTGACCTAACTAACTCAAATGATTAGGAAGGTAAGAGGGGTCCCATCATTCATCCTAAAGAAAGGTAGCCAGAACTGTCTTCTCCTCTATACTGACAGCTGTGCACTGCTCTCTGAGACATCCCCAGTAACTGACCAGGTCCACTAGCCTTTGCTGCTTCTCTAGACTTCATTCTCGGATACTCCCCTCCTTTTTCATTCTGAGCCTCTGGTTGGCCCCTAAACCTTACTGTCTGTCCTCCTGCCCGCCCTGGAAGTGGCTGAGACAAATCACTTATCTAGAAATTATGTTCTTGCTCCTTGTTTGACATAAATCGTTAGCAGGCTCTAATCCCACCCACTGCCACTTGAAATATCACTTTCGGGGATGGCATTTGGAAATGCAGTTGTCATGGGCTTTCCCTCCGAGGAGCTGGTTAAATGGATTAATTCATACTTCATAACTTGCTGCCTTTTGGACAAGAACTAGCTTCCTGCAAGAGAGATTAATTGGCATCCCCTTCCTGCAGGGCGAACCCCAGGGGCAGCTGGGGAAAGAGGGACTTCTCTGCTCTCCACGAATTTCAGGCTCTGCTTACTTTCACCTCTTCCAAGGAGTCTTCCTTATTTTGGGTTAGAATGGTTTCGGGGGGGGGGGGCAGTCATTTAGTGAGACATCTGTTGGGAACCTGCCCTCCCAAGCAGTCTCATCAGGATTTGGGTTCTCAAGAGGGAAGAGCCCTGTGGCCCTATAAAAAGACTCTCCCATTTTTCTCACTTTGGCTGGCCCAGTCCCCACTGCAGATCCCCTAGACAATGGTTTTCAAAGCCCAGGGCTCTGCCAGTGACACCCAGAAACAGATGGGCCCTGACAATTTGGCCCAAATTTCAGAAGAAAACACTGAGATGGAAGTCCTCAAAACCAGATTACTAACATTAATCTGGTTTTAACATAGTGTCAGATTACCCAGAATTCAAATAGCCAAGCTTCAAACAACCAGAACACACTCTTGGATCCTCCCCTCCCAGAAATTCTGGGCACTGATAGTTCACGATATTAACCTGATCCTTGGTGCCCTCCAAGCCACAGAAAAACTAAATGTTTGGAACTTCCATGTTCATTTTTGAAATCCCCTGTAAGTGTTGGTACCAAGTAGCCAGCCCCCAGGCAGAGTTCAGAAAAACCACTTCCTGTACGTTGAACCAGGATCCGGACTGGAGCTGAGGTTTATACCAGAGGGAGACAGACCTGGCCTCACTGCCTGGAAAAGGAGTAAGACAGCCCCACCACGCCGCCTCCCCAGCCTCCCACTTCTGGCAGGATGGGGTGGGAGAAAAGCATTAATATGCTTATTTAAATTTTAAATTCCTCAGGCCTGGGACCAATTGTTTTTTACTTTCTCCAGGTAAGCAAAAAAAAAAAAAGTAAATACCATCCAGCAGATTTACGTAATTAGAAAAACAAAACAAATTGTTTTCCAGCATCCATTCACTGGCCGGCACCCAGGCCTCCCGGCCCAAGCTAGGGTTTTCACATGTTAATTTCAAGGCCCGCAGGGCCCTATTCTAGCCCCTCTCCGAGGTCTTACTGGTACTAGGCATCCCAAGCCTACAGATACACGGGGACTCTAACCAGTTCCTGCTTCAGAGGGGATTCTCCTCACTTCACATTCCAACTCCGCTTCTCCAACTTCCAAAGATGTGCTCAAAAGCCCGGAGCCCGAGCCCAAAGCGGCCTGCTCCACCCCCTGGGCGCACGCACGCCCCGATAAGAATCTGCCGGAAAAGGGCCGAAGACAAAGCCGCCCTCCACCTCTGCGAGCAGTCGTTCCGCGAGCTCTCCGAGTGACCTCGGGGAGGGGGGCACAGCCCGGGGGAATGACTTGGGAGGCAGAAGAAAGGAAGAAGAAAGGGAGAGCGGCGGCCCTAGCGCCCTGACTCCTTGATGAATGGCTGCGAGCGCTCGGGAAGCCTGATGTGGGGATCAATAGCGGGTGGCTTTCTTGCGGGTGTTTGAACTCCTCCAGCCTTGGGCCCCGGCGAGGAAGAGCCGCCGATAAATCACGACGCTAGAGCCAGGAACGCGGCAGCGGCTCGTTCCGGAGGGCGCGGGCGGGAGGATTCTTCACCCAGCTCGGGGAACCTGTAATGCAGAACCCACTTCTGCGGGACCGTGGGGAGGGGGGAGGGGACCAGCGTGGCGCCTGGGGGTGCGGGAAAACCTCTTCCAGGGCTTCCCAGCTAACCTCCGGGGGCACGGCCTCCTGGAGCCCGTCCTAGCCCAGGCCGGTAAGGAGAGAAAGAACAAGGCACCTTGGATGTAAATCACCCGGGGGTCGAAAGTGGCTCCGCCCAGGGCTTCCAGGCTCCCGACTGGGTCGCCACCCAGGCGAGGCTTTGTGTTTGAGGCCTGGGGGCAGACAAAAGCCGAGCCTCCTCTGACCGAAGCTGAGGAGAGGCAGAACAATGAACTCCAGAGGCGGCTCTTCTGGGCCTTGGGTTCTGGGGAGCCACAGAGCCGGGTCTTCCTCAAGCGGGGCTTGCTGATTCAGCAGGTCTCAGCAAAGGTCCCAGTGACTCAGAGATGTCACCCATGCTGGAGCGCTCAGAGGGAGGATGAGATAGACAGGGAGGCCCTGGGCAAGTAGCCACGTGGGTGTGACAGGCACGAGCACAGGGCCTGGGAGCTTCCTGGGCCGTCCACCTTCACACAACTGGTCCCTCTCAGGACCCACGAAGGAAGTTCACGGTCCAGAGAATGTTCAATAAAGGGATGAGCACGTACTGGGGGTCACAGTAGTGGGACGTCTGTCTCACTGCCAGTGTGGCTGGCCCAGGAGGGCTCAAGGGACTGCACTGGGGGCAGGAGTCAACTCAGGGGCTCTGCCTCCAGAGACCGTCTCCTGAGGCTTCTCCTGCCCACCTCTGAGGTGCCAGGGCGCAAACCCCTACGGCTTTTGATAACACTGTTCCCTCTTTCCCCTTTCCTCTCTCCCTTCGCCCCCGTCAATCCCCTCAATTCTACTTGGACCCTCCTGAAGGAGGAAGTCCAGCACCCAGCCAGCGGAGGTGTCTCCGCCAGGCCTCGCAACCCTACCCACACATGGGGGTCAGCAGGAGAGCGCACGCCTGTTTGGGAAACAGAGCTGGGACTTCTGAGCTGGATCCAGGCCTCTCCTGGTTCCTAACTGTGCAGAGCTCCTGGTCACGGGGAGTCTGCTATCTGCCAGGCACTTTCCAAGTATCGACGTGTGATCCTTTACCCTCTCTGATGAGCTATGATCATTATTCCCACTCTACAGACAGTAACACTGAGGCACAGAGAGGTTTGGACGACTTGCCGGAAGGATTTTAAACTCGTGGGCAATCTGATTGCGGAGTCTTCCACGGACCCATCTTGTTATATTCCTAAGATGGAACTCAAAGGTCCAGAGGACAGGGGCCATCGAGGTCACTCCAGCTCGCTAATGAGAGCTCTATCCCCTGACTCTTGTTTTACATTTTTTCCAGCACAATATTTTCTTTGTGTTTCTTTTTCCTGTTTACCATCTGCGTGATGGTAAGCATCCACCTGACATCTTGGTTGGCCAGGCTCCCCCTGCGGGGGGCCTGGGGACACGGTGGAGAACGAGACCTCCCTGGCTCAGAACCTCCTCTCATTGCACTCCACCCCCCTTCCTGGATTTCTTCCCCAGCAGGGCCCTCGTCCCAGACTCAGACTGCATTCCCAGAAGTCTGCATTTGGCTTCTGCCCAAATCTTATCATTTTATTCAGAAAACAAAACCAACCCCTGCCCCACACCTCCATTCGGCACCTCTGAGAGGCCCTACGATGGCAAGGTTACTGGGGACCCGGGAAAGCCTCCTGCCAGGCTGAAGGAGAGGAGAAGACAGGGGAGGGAAACCAGGAGCTGGGCATAAAATGGGCACTCGGGGGGCTTCTTTAAGAGCTGTCTGCCCTTTAACTGCTTAGCTGGGAAGGTGGCCACCCCCTTAGGCTGTCTGCCCGTGCTGCTGGGACAGAGAGGCTGGCAGGCAGGGGCTGGCAGACAGGAAGGAGATAGCCAGGTCCCTGGTAGCTGAGGAGCGGCGGAGGGAGGCGATGGGCCTGGATTTGGAGGCTGAGGCTCAGGAAACAAGCACTGACAGCCGCCGGCCGGCCGTGGACAAGTCCCTTAGGCTTCCTGGGCCCGTACCGCCTCCTTCCTAAGATCGAAGTGAAACCACCTCACACCAGGTCCTCAGGGGACCAAAGGAGATACCGGTGACCATTCTTGAGGGGCTGAGTCTGTGCAGTGATGGTGTGGGTTGAACTGTGTCCCCCAAAAGATGCTGAAGTCCCCAGTCCCCGGTGTACTTGTGAACGTGACCTTATTTGGAGGGAGGCCTTTGCAGATGATCAAGTTAGGATGAGGTCATTGGGGTGGGCCTTACTGCCCTATGACTGGTGTCTGTTTAAAAAGCAGACATCTGGACACGGAGATATACACGCACAGGGGGAGGACGCCTAGAGACTGTGGCATCATGGTGCCACGAGCTGGGGGAGAGGCCTGGAACGGGTCCTTCAGAGGGTATACGGCCCTGCCACCACCATCTCCGAGCAGCAGACCTCTGGCCCCCAGCTCCCTGAGACGGCGCGATTGTCTAGTTGAAGCTGAGGGCAGGTGGTACTTTGTTCTGACGTTCCTACTCAAACAGTGCCCCTGGTGACACTGAAAGCTGAGGTCGCAGCACATCCCTTCTCGCCTCAGATCCTTTCCTGCGGAGGTTCTGGCTCGGGCAGTGTGAGGTCCCAGAGCCCTTACGATTACCCACAAGCCCCCGCGTGACCTCCCTGACCTCATTTCCTTCCAGTCCGTCCTTGGCTCACTCGGCTCCAGCCTCCCTGCCCTTCTGGCCGCAGGTGCCCCCGACGCACCCTCCGAGGTGGGCCAGGCACGCTCTTCTCCAGGTGGCCCGGCTCACGTGCCCCCTCCCTGCAGGCCTCCTCGTGGCTGACCCCTTCTCCGGAGCCTTCCGCAGCCACGCTGCCCCCAACGGCCGCCCCTCCCCACGCTTCCTCCCACTCTTTCCTGACTTCGCTCTCCCCTCCGCACTTCTGACTGCTTGTTTCTCTTGTCAAAGCTGTCTCCTGACTAGAAGGCAAGGTCCACATCAGCAGCGACTACTGCCTGCTTTGGACGTCTCACATGGACAGGATCTAAAGGATGCCAGGCAGATGCAGGATATTTGCTCTAGGAAGGACACAAGAACCAGCTGCCTGCCTGAATGAATGAATGAATGAGGCCAGGAATGAAGGCGTGAATAGGAGATGCTGTGGTGCCCTGCGCCCCTGGCCTGCACCCCTCCCCAGACCCGCTGCAGGGAAGAACACCGGGAGGCTTCTCCGCGGAGGCAGCCTGTTCAGACAGGAAGCTCAGGCCGGCTAACAAAGGGGCCACCGGAGGTGGTGGGGAACTTGCCACCCAGGCCTCTAATGAATCTCTTTCCATTGATTTCTGGAGTCGCCTTTGAAGGGAAGGGACCGCCAAGGCAGCTCGAATGTCTGCGTCTCAGCAGTCCTGGGGTTTTATTGCTTCTCCCAGGACACAGCTTTGATGGGGGGCTTCTGGACGGTCCCCGGGTTGGACGGACATAAGCTCCCTGCAGTTGGAAAGGCAATTTCCCTTCCTGCTGAAGCTGTCGGTCTGTCTGTCTGCCTCCCTGACTGTGCAACATTTCTCCCGTCTGTGCCAGGGCAGCCAAATTCCACTCCTGACAGCCCCCAGACAAAGGCTCAAGCAGGTCTCAGGAGGATGCCCCCTCCCCGTTGCAGAGGAAGAAATGAAGTTCAGACAGGGATGGAGTTAGGAAAACGCACACATTCTGGCTCAAGGCTGGGGGGCCGGTGGAGCTGCGTGCAGGCTGCCCCAGCCACTACTGACCCCACAGAGCCCCCAAGCCTGCATGGCCTCTTACAGCCGGCCCTCTTCCCTGCAGAGCCTCTACCTGACCATTTGGGATCATCGACTCATTTAGCACTGGAGTCAAGAGCCCCTAGCCTCACTTGGAATGAGGGAACCCGAGCTCAGAGAGGGGCCTGGGCTTCCTGCCACCACACAGCAAATTACTGGGAGAGCCAGGACTAGCCCAAAGACTTTGCTTGTTCCAGAGACCCAGGCCATGTCTCCTGATGTTGCGTTCCCATCAAGTGTACTGGCAAGGGCATGTTCTCCAAACTGTAAAGTGCTAGAGAGATAGGAAGGTCTAAAGGGCTCTTGTCCATCAGTTGCCTCTTTTTATGAGCTGATGGGATTCGGATGTGGAGGGTCTGTCCCGCTCCGTCTTCCTCCTCCTCCTCCCAGGGAGGTTGGGGTCCAGACTCTGGAATCTTCTGCTCCTTTCCTTATCCATAGAGGGTCCTGTGCATCTATGGGGTGGGGGCATCCAATTTGGGCTCAAAAGAAGGGAAGTCAGGGCTTCCCTGGGGTAGTAGTGAGCACCTTGTCACCTGAGGTGTGTAAGCTGAGGATGTGAAAATGCAGAGGGAATATCGGGGTAGCAGGCTAGGGCTTCTGTGGCCATTTCTGCTCTGGGGTGCTCTTACAGGTAGGAGGAGAGGATGGTATGCCCAAGCACCTCAATATGTTCTGGGCAGCAACAAAGCAGCCCTTTGAACCTTCCAGACCCATTAAAGTTCACCGGGAACCCTTCATCATCTGTGTGCTTCCTTCCCTCCTCCAGACAGTCCTGAGTGACAGGATACTATTCCCGCTGCCCACTGCTTTCCAGCCACTTACTCCTAGCCCACAGCAGCCCAGGGAATCTGGCAGCTTCCTTCACTCCCCCGTGTGGTCCCAGGTGTCCCCCCTCTCCCAGGGGTTGGGGGGAGGGTGGTTGGACGTGAGCAGACAGGCCATGTAGGAATGTCTGTCTGGGGAAAATCCAAAGTGGCTGCCAGGGCAGGGCAAGGAGTGGGAGGCTTGATGTTGAAATCGGGATCTGCAGAGCTGAGCTTGGCAGGTGGGAACAGCACACCCTTCCACTGGAGGCCAAGGCCCCAGTGGAGAGATGTTGCCTGGGAGAGAGGCTGGGGACTTGCTGTGTGACCAAGAGCATGTCACTACCATTTCCTGGGACACCGCTTCCCCATGCAGTGTTGACATGCAGTGCAGATGCTGGGCCTCTTTGCTACTAGGGGCACTGGTCTCCCTAAGTCTGATTGGGAAGGCCCCAAGAAGGACTGTCACAATTGAGCTGACACCCCCCTCCCCATTGATAACCTATAAGGGATTGAGCAAGCCAGGCCAGATGCTTCCAGTATACACACAATCCTCTATGACAAAGAAGCCAGTTCCAAAGTGGTAGGCCTACTAAGGCCCATCCTTGCAAATGCTTGTGCAGTGTATCTGCAAACATAGTACCCTTTGTGGTAGACTATGAGTTCTGTGAGAGTAGGGATTTTGTCTGTTTTGATCACTGCTATATCTCTGATGGTTCTGTACCTGGCACATAGTAGGTGCTCAACAAATATTTGTTGAAGAGCAGTTAGTGTGTCAGTAGGACTTCAGCTCCACTTTATAATTTTCTGTATGCCTTAACTGTTTATAAGGAGTATATATTATTGTGATTAGGAAAAAAAACACCCCATAAAACCACTTTCTTTTTAGAATGAAATAAATCCAAAGTTAAGACTTTTCCCCCTGAAAGGACCTACACACAGCCTTCAGAAACCACTCAGTAACTCCACAGTGAAGCTTAAAACAACTCCAAGTCACCAGTGGAGCTTCCGAGGCCCAGGCATGGGTGGCCAGGGGCTAGCCACAGGCAAGAGGCATTGCTGGAGAGTTACCATCTGTCCTTTTCCCTCTACACATGGCACAATTCCACCCCAGCAGTCTCTTTTCTGGACATCCAGAAGAGCATCCCCATTGTTTTCTCTGCCACTGGCCCCTTGGTCCCTCCTCTAGCTGCTAAGGTTTTATAAAAGGCAAATCTGACCATGTTACTACCTTGTCTAAAACCTTCCATGGCTCCCCAGTGCTGCCAGGATCAAGTGCAAGCTTGAGCTCCCTGGGTTGGCATTCAGAGCCCTGGAAGGGTTATGATGATCTGTAGGAAGGTCCTTCTGCTACCTTCAATCTGAGTTGCTCTTGTCTAGATGCCTCCAGCAAGTCCCTTAAAGGCCTTTCTAAACCCTAGCTTGCCCAGCTTTATTGGAGGTAAGCTTGCCACAAAAACCCACATGCCAAACAACGTGCTGAACAGCAAATAGGTGCCAGCCTGCAGCTGGGAGGGGATACTGCCACAAATCCAGGATTGACAGAGAAGCTGAGCCCTACCTTCCCTCCAATCTGGGGGCCCGTCCAGAGGAATGAGGAGCCAGGACTCCTCATGAATCTGAAAGGTGGGGCAAGCCATGGGCCAGCAGCCTGAGTTGGGGTGCTCAAGGAGGGGAAAAATCAGCCCAGAGATCTCAGCTCTGGGGATACTATGGTTTGGGGCCAAGCAGCACTTCCTTTCCCCTGACTCAGTTTCCCCATTTGGGATGCAGGCAGTTTTCCAGGGTGCGTGGTAACAAGGCACAGCCCTGGGAATCAAGCCAGTGCTTCTGCTGCTCCCCCTCAGCAAGGGGAGCCCACACCTCCCTCGGGCTCCAGACAGACCTGGGAGTGTGGTATGTAATTGAATTTGGCCTAATTACCCAATTGTGCTGAGGAACAACCAGTACTGATGGAGGCCTCGGGTGTCAGGGGGTGACTGGAAACCAGGAGCCAAGTGGCAGCCTCTGGATTCCTTAGGCATTCAAGGAAGCAGTGCTAGACACCAGCACCTTCATATCCCTTAGTCTCTCTGTTGCTTGGAACCCTGGGAGGCAGGTGGCATTGTTCCCATTCTACAGGTGAGGAAACTGAGGCCCAGAAGCATCTTAGGCAGGGACACCAAGTTGGAAAAGGTAGAGAGATTTGAGCCCACATTTCTTCTGCACGTAAGGGTCTTTGCACATGCTCTTCCCTCTATCTGAAATGCCTTTCTCTGCCCTCCCCTCTGGGCAGATTTTCTCCTTCTTGCTAGGGTCATTTTCTCGAGAAAGCCTCTAAGATGTTCTTTGTAGAACCGATCACAATGACATCATCACGGGAGGGTGTTTATTCCAAGTCTGTCTTCTCTACCAAGCCTCGAGCTCCCGGAAGGTAGGGACCACGTCCGCCTCACTCACACTGTGTCCAGGCACCCAGCAAAGAGCCTGAGACCCTGTGGTATTCATGGAGTATTTGCCGCACGAATGGCTGAATAAAGCTCTATATTCTGGGTCTTTTCCAGACACAGTTTGTTGGTTCCCTGCCATCACTGGCCTCGGCCTTGGGAGTTGGGTGGGGGGGGGTCCTAATCTGCAGGAAATATTGTATCTGGGGCTGGCCAAGAGTCCCTCAGAGTCACAGGGAGCTACAGAAATGCTTCAGGGCAGAGATGCCCTCCAGACACAGTAGCCTCCATGACAGAAGGACAGCACACCTGCTCTGTGAGACTCTGTAGTGAAGGGACACGCCCGGGGTCACCCTGCTTGCAAACACAGCCAGATCTGGAAGCCAGGCCGGCCTGAGTCTGGGACCTGGCCTCACTGTACCCCCTGACTATGGCCCTCAAATGCTAGAGCGAATGAACAGGCTTATTTATAGATGGACAAATACTTAAATCGAAAGAAAGTCAATTGAATTTCAGCTGGAATTTCAGGTTTCGTGAAACCAGGCAAGAAAGAGAGAGGTTATTAGACTCTCCACAAAGGCAGCTCTCCTTGGGCTAATTCACAAGGCAGCCCTGCTCCGGAGACACACCAGGCCTCCATTCATCCAGGACCCTGGGCTTGTCTAGTGTCCTTCCTCCTTCCGGAAGGCATCTGAGTGGGTACCCGAGCATGCAGGTCTGGAGTGAGACTGCCTGAGTCTAATTCTAGCCCTGCCGCTTGCTAGCTGTGTGGCCTTGCGCAAGTAATTAACCTCTCTGAGTCTCCTCAGTATTTTTGTAAAGATGAGAGGATGTACATGCGGTATTTTACCCAGTGTCTGGAACATAGTAAGAACTCAATAAAAGTTAACTTATTCATTGACTAATAGGGGAAATATGATAGCATTAGAGGTTTAGCACAGCAGTATTAATAATGGTAGCGTTAGCAGTAATAATAGCTGTCGTGGGAGTAATGGTAGTACTAATAGTAACAAAAAGAGTATTAGGTGGTAAATGTCTGCACACGCCAGCCCCACCCCCTGGCGTCATGGGGACACTGGGAAGATTGCTCTCTCTCTCTCCAAGGCAGTCTCTTCTCTAAGATAAAAATAGGGGGTTCAGCGGGGTGATGCCAAAAGCCCTCTGCACTCCAACATTCACATCTGAGAGTAACAGTAGCAGCAAAAACAGTATTACTACAGACCCTTACGATTTACAATTCTTTCTCATTATTATATACCTCACATCCTCCAAAAGGGTACCATCTGCCTGCTTCCCCCTTCCTGTCGGACATACGGGATCCTCCTCCCTGACCTCGCCTTCTCCCTCTCACAGCTTATTTTTGGGTGGGAAGGGTGCTACCCGCCTACCTGGTTGGCGTGGCACTGGGATGTGGCAGACGGATACCTAGTTTTCACCACACACAGGCACAGCTCCCCCCCGCACCATCCCACCGAATCCTCAACACCCCAGCACAAACAAGCGTGGCGGGGAGGTATGCTTAGCCCCTTTTCCTGATGCCTCAGTGGAGGCTCAGAGAGGTTGTGCCAGTTACCTCAAGTGACACAGCTTGAAAGCACGGGAGTAGGATGCAAGCCCTGGGTGGCCTGCCTGCCCGTTTGATACTTAGCATATGGGGGATTTCTATGCCTTACAGGTCCTGCCCTCCTACCCTTAAACCCCATTCAGGTGCTTTTCTCAGGACCCTTCCCTGCTGATATGGCCCGAGGTTTCTTTCTGGATTCAGAGAACATGACCCAGTCCCACAGACTCTGCGGGCTGACCCTTCCTTCTCCCATGAGTCATAGGGTACTATCCGTCCTAGTCTTGGTCCCTGGTGATTAAAGTCCCATGCCTCCATGGGCCACCTGAGAGCCAGCCTCTGTCATAGCTGGACTAGCCAGCTCTGGTCTTCAGTAAGGGGTGGTCTCAACATTGAAAACCTCAGATTTCTCACAGAACTGGAAACCCTGGTGGTTCTGGGCTTCTGTCTCGCACAGTCCCAGGGGGAGCCCTATGCGTAGCGGCCCCGTTGGGGTCACTGGGCTCTCTGATCCCCAGACCTACTACTCTGTACCTTCCACCTGGAAGCCACTGTTCTACACCTGGCCCCTGGCTGTGTGGACACGTGAGTGTGATTAACCAGCGACCTTCTCTGCACAACGAGGGGGCCTGGGCCCACACCCTGAAGCTCAGCTCGGCCAAAAGAAGGGCACCAGTGCCTCAGAGGAAGTAGACCCAATCTGTGGGGTCACCTGCTAACTTCCTGACTTTGCTCTTGGGGGGCGGGCAGTGCCTTTCCCTTCCTCTTTCTTTTTCTTATTTGGGAGAAGAACCAGACACAGGCGCCCTGTCCACAGGGGCTGGGCACCGGGATCTGCCCCTGGAGGCAAACTGCTAAGGGGCTGGTGCTCCCACAGCAGTAGTGTTGGCTGCCAACCAAAGGGGCGTCTGGCCGCACTTCCCAGCCCTCGGTGGGCTTCCCCATGGAACTCAGTAGCCGGCCAGTTCCCCTGTCCCGGCGGAGTGCAGGTTCCCATTTTCTCCCTTCCAAGCCCGCTTGCACACACGTGGCCCCTTGCCTCCTGGCCTCCCGGCAGACAGAGGCTTAATTGGGAGGAAGTAAGTCTAAACATCTGGGGCACACATCTGAGAGCGGGGAGCCTGGAGGAAATGGGAATACAGGCAATTATGTCACTTCCTTGGCGGAGGGTACGGAGGAGGGGGGCAGCCCTGCACAGCAGCCGGTGTTTCTGGGGGCAGGGGCAGGGCTGGGGGTGGGGGCAGGACCTCGGTGCCCCACCTCTGGCCCGGAGCCTGTGGCCCGGAGCAAATGGCTGGCTGCCCTGGGCTCCTGGGCAGGGCTGAGATGCAGCCCTCCGGCCCATTGTTGCATGGAGCTGCGGTCCCAAGGGGAAAGGGGAGACAAAGGAACCGAAGGAGAGAGGGAGTGGGAGGGACAGGGAGGAGAGGGGAGAACACAGTGAAGGAGAGAGGGAGGGAAGGAGACTGGGGAAGGAGGAAGGGAGGGGAGTGGGAGAGAGGGGAGGGAGAGAGAGGGGGGAAGAGAGGGAGAAAGGACAGAGAGGCAGAGGACTGTTTTGCTCAGCTTAGAGGGAGGCCTTGGGGCATGGGGGAAATGGGATCCTCCTAGGGCAGCCCACCAGAAGAGCACTGACCCCCACAGGGTGCCCCCAAGGAGGCAGAGGACCCCGGTTCTGATCCTTGCCCAGGCACTTCTCAGCTGCGCGACCCTGCCAGGACTTCACTTCTCCGACCCCCAGTTTCCATCTGGAAAAGGGGCTAGATGTGCCTCAGCGACTGTTTGTCCCAGGAGTCCCGGGGCTCACCTCCATGAAGAGGAGGCAGAACACGGGCTATCTCTGAGCTGTCTAACCCCAGCAGGTTGGGAGCAACCAACCGCAAGCGCCTGGCCCCCTTTCACCTTCACCCTCTGCTGATGTGGATCTGTTGATCTGGCCTTTTTCCTGAGCATGCAGGGTCTCTGTAAGCTCCTTGAGGGTACAGACAATTTCTGGGGTTACTCCACGGTTAATCACAATGTCTGCATGTAACCGGTGCCCGTGCCTGCTTGGGGAAGGGGTGAATTTAGTTTATCCTTTACACTGAGTTTCTGTTGTCATAATTATGTGCCTGTTTGAAAGGCAGACTCCTAATTTCACTCCCCCTCCCCACCCCAGTAATTCCAGTTTCCTGCCCCAAGACAATAGTAGCTCTTCATCCCAAACAGGTGAGACTGGGTCCTTTGGAATTCCCTACAGAAGTCCAGCCCCGGGCAGCATTTCCCACCCTGCCAGCCTCAACAACTCAGGAAATGCACCCAGGAATATAAAGAAGCAACTGTTCACAGCTCTTCAAGGAAAGTCATTGGTCAGTGTTCCCAAGCTCTGAGGTGTGTCTCTCTCTGCCTGCAGGAAGAGCAGAGCAGAAGGCCTGGCCAAGGCGCCCAGGCTTCCTTCCAGCCACTGCCTGGCCACCGCCTTGTCCCTGGCGAGGGGAATTACCACCTTGCAGAGCTTCCACTGCAAAACACAAACACCTGGTTGCCTGGGCAGCACCTTGCCAGGGTGATGTGATCCAGATGGTCCCTTGAGAGGCAGCTGGGTTGCCATGGAAACAGAATTGCGGCTGCTCTAGCCAGGGGACCCAATTGGCTGGACCCTGAGCTTGGGAGAAGCCAAGCGATTTGCATAAAGTCACAGAGCAAGTAGGGTTCAGAGCTGGCAGTGCAAGTCTTAATCTGAATGCTTGTGGACAGAGCCCTCCTGAGACGCCAACTTGTGTTAGGCACTTAGTGCTGATGATTTCATGAGAGGGTAGAAGACGTGGCTAGGGTTGCGCGTGGCATGGAAGTGATGGAGCTGGGCTGAGCCTAGGTCACCCTATTTCAGGCTGCCCCTGCTCTGGTTTCCAGATCTTGGCTCTGTATTTCTGGAAGCCAGTCCTATCCCAGAAGGCAGCTGGGCCGCACTTGAAGGTGCTTAAAAGGTGCAGGCAAGGAGAACCAGGGGTCTACAGGCCAAGACCCACAGTTTTCAAGGCCTGGCCTCTCCTGGCTCTGCTGTGCATGCTGTCCTGGGTAGCTAATGTGGGGCAAGAGGGCAGGGTCTATGGGCATCTTCCTCTCTGATCCTGCTTGCCAGAGGGGCCCTGGGGACCAGCCAGGGGTCACGGCCAACGAGCCTGATCCCAGAGAGAGAAGGCACGACCAGGGAGGAGTAGAGGGAGCAAGTGCTTGGAGTTGAGGCCGGCTCTGCTCCTTCCTCCCTCCTTCTCTTGCTTCTTTCCTCCTTCTCTTCAGTCCCAGCTGATCAAACCTCCATCCACTCAGAGCCATCTAGCCAATCATTCCTTCCTTTGTTACAAAGGTTTTGTGTTACTTTGGGCAGGTGAATAAATCTCTATGCATCCGTTTTCCAATCTATAAAATGGGTTGGTTCCTTCTGAGGATCAGTGCGGACACTCATAAAATACCCAGCACAGCGTGTGGCATGAAGCAGGAGCTCAATAAATCGTGCTTGAAGAGCTACTTTCTCTCTTGAGAGAATTTTGGGAAGCGTTGCTGGGACAAAAGAGGCCCTCAAATTTCCCTAGTCCAAAGCACAGACAGGGCTCTGCTGGCCCTGCCTGGCCCGCCTCAGTCAGCTCTCTACCGTCTACTGCAGGCAGCCTGCCTCCCCCTCTGGGGCTCAGTCTCCTCTTCTTGGGGGGAAGGGAGAGTGCTCTTGACCTCACATGAGCCTCTCTTGAGCCTCAGGAAGGGGCCGTCACCCCTCTCATCTCCTACCCTCTCAGAGGAGGGTCTGGGGGGCAATTATCTTGGCTCTGCCTACACATATAGGTTCCATATTTCCCACACCCCAAATCATGACACAGGGACAGGCACAGGCTTTTGGGTAACCTCCAGGTACAAGAGACATTCTAAGACAGTCTGAATGTCAAAACTTGGAATAAAATTGCTAGCCTGTGTATGGTAGCATTTACTATACCCCAGGTCCTGTTCTGAGAGCTACACATACATTCACCCACTTAATGCCCATGATGTAGGCATTATTATTACCCCCTTTTATCAAATGAGGCAACCATGGCACAGAGAAGTTAAGTGACTTTTTCCAAGGTCACACAGCCGGTGAGTGGAAGTCTGGGTGGGATTCATATCTAGACAGGTTGTTCCAGAGTCAATGCCTTTAACCACTACTCCTCTCTATGATATAGCTGGAAGGTTTCCGGGGAAAAATATTTGAAATTGGGGCTGACCAGGACATTTCAATCCTAACATCTGGCATGTACAAAATGCTTACTATGTGCCAGTCTCTCTGCTACTCATCATCTATGGGGCTGTGAGTGTTGAATAAGCTCAAAGACAGGAAGGTATTTAACCTACCGACAAAGACAAATCATCGTCAAATACTTAATACCTCTACCTGCAAGCAGTTCTGGTGATCTTGACATGTTCTCTTGAGTCATGAACATGTTGTTCCCCGGACTTCATTTCACCCTGTTCATAGACAGTCTGGGGTGACCTCTGGCTTCAGGGTCAGATATGCTGGTTTGAACCATAATTCTGGCTCTTTTTAGCCAAGTGGCCTTCATCAAATGACTCAATCTTCCCCAGCCCCAGTTTTCCCATCTGTAAAATGGGTTCACCATGTGGGTAAGTGGGTTCATGGGTGCCACACACTGCGAGGGCCCATTACCAAGAAAATGCTGACCACATGCTGGCCATTGTCATGACTGAAGGGAGCTATAAATCAGATTTTTTTTTTTTTTTTTGCCAGTCCAGATGCCCTGCCCTGTAAATCGAAACAGGCAAGATGGACGGTACCAGCACCAGCACCGATGTTAATCCCTGTCTGTCTGTCTGTCTAACCCAGAAGGTATTTACAAGGCTATAGCTTGCAAAGCGTGCTTCAGGAGTCCCGTTACCTCCTTGCCCGCTTTCTGCCAAGCTCCTGCTCCATTTCACTCTCACGCCTGAGGACTCCCCAGAAATCCCTCCTCTGTTGGTGGGAATGCTAAGCTCCATCTTAAAACCAAAGCTCCGGCTTCCTTAATCCTCTTACCTGGCTCTTTCCTCTGCAGAATTAATTGCTGCCGATGGCTTTATTAACTTCACGGGCAGCCATGGCATTCTCAGGGCACCCCGGGGCACTGGGGAACTGCTTTGGCAGGATCTCTGTCCCGAACATGCCTTTGGGCTGGATAGCACTGTGGTTGAAGGGGACACCCTTAGTGCCTGTAGGGTGGTACCTGTGGGCCCGCATCTCCCCAGAGGCTGTGCCCACTCCTCGGGGGACACATGCAGAGAAACAGGGGTGGGCTGGCCAGAGCTCTGGTCCCCACCTCTGCTCCGGCTGCGGCTACCTCGCCACTCCTCCAAGCTGCAGTCCCCTCCTCTTTAAATGGGGAATCTGCCCGCCCTGGGGATCTCACAGGGCCAGACAAGGGAGGCTGTGTAAAGGGCTCTGTTTGTGTGTAGGATTACTGTCATTTCTCACCCACAGAATGGGCCCATTCATCTATTTCAAATCTCAAGAGCAGGGACCGTGTGTGGTGTATTTATATACATTTGTAGCCCCCGTGCTTGGCACAGAGTGGGACTGGGCAAAACGATCATCATTCCTGGCCTGAAAATTCCGGTTTAGTATTTTCTTATTTTGAGAGGGATTCTCACACCCATGACCTCATCATTTCTTGCTGTAGCCAAGAAGATAGAGAGAAAGAGTGAGGGCTTTGGCCTATGGAAGAAACTGACTTGGAAGGGCCCCGAGGTAGGGGGCGGCGCCCAGGCCCCATGGCCTTGGATAAGACTTTCCCCCTTGACAGTAGCACTCTCAGGTATGGATGAGGGCCTGTGGCCCCCATGAGGAAACCATGGCCACGTCAGATCTCTTCCCACATCTGAGATGTGGTTATTTCACGAAGGGGACTCCCAATTTCCTAAACCCTCACCTATTTTTTTAACTGGCAGAGAGCTGGCCCAGACTCTAGGGATGGGCCAGACACCTGTCGCTCAACCCAGACACAGGACAGGGTCTCCAGCATCCTGATTTTGACAGTTAGTTTCTAAAGGTGGCAAGGGAGACTGGTCTGCCAGTTACTGTAGCATATAAGTATAAAGTTACCTTTTAAAATTTCTATCTTGAAAGTCAAAATAAGCCAGAAACAATATGAAACAGACAATTATAATAGGAATAGGACTGGAATGTGGCAGGGATGCTGAGGAATGAATGGAAGTGATGTCAATGGGGCCAGTGCCTTTCTCCCGCCCAGTGGGTGCCTCATCACACATCTTCCACTTCCTGTGTGTGCCCTGACTCTGCTGGGCACTGTCGCTAAGGCGACCCAGAGGGCACACCCACGCCCCGACCCCAAGCAGCCCTCGGCCAATGATGGATGCCAGGTGCAGGATAAAGAGCTCCTTGTCCCTGCCTCTCAGGCTGAGGGGCACACTCTATTGTCTCCCAGAGCTCCCTGGTACGTGGTCACAGCAGGTACAGTGCTTAACAACACATTTTCATCGAACTCCTTCCCTTCCCCGTCTTTCCCTGCTTCTCAACGGGTGTTCTCTGGGATCCTCCGAAACAAACCTCTTGCACCAGCATGTTGGCTGGGCGTTGCGTCTGGGGGAACCCAAACTCGGACACGCATCATGTGTTTGAGGAGCTTCTGGTAGCCTCTCCCTCCCCTTGCACAAGCCTCATCAGTCCCTCCCTCCCTTTCGCAGACCCCTGCCCTGATCACGGGGCCTGAGTGTGTGCCCTCCCAGCTGGGGCTCTGGACTGGGGTGAGGGTCCAGGTAGTAGGAGCAGCCCCATCCTGAGAGGGCTCTGTACTGCCTGTCAGGGTCCCGGCCCCGGATCCTCCCTCCCCACCGAGCAAGCCGATGCCCTCGGCCTTCTGCCCCCTCTCATTCTGGACAGGCCTCGAAAGCAGATATGCACCAGCTGGGCCTCAGGCAGCTGTGTCCTTGCACACCCCGGCTCTGCGGGGGAGCCAGCGATGAGCTAATCCCGCAGAAGAGAGAGGGAGACAGGAAGAGCAGCCTCCCGACAAGCCGAGGCCTGCCCCCCGGGGCTCCTGGGGAACCAGAGAGGGCTGCACTGGGAAAACTGCTGAGCCAGCCTGGAGACAAGGGCACTCTCGTCTCGCTCCACCCCTGCCAGCGCCAGCCAAACGCCAGAGGAACCAACAATGCCCACGGCTGCTTCTGCTTAAAAACAGAATCTGTGCTCCGTGCAGAAAATGCGGGAAATACGGTGTCACTCCCTCCCCCCCATTCCAGATAGATCCATTATTTATAAGTTGACATTTTGGTATATTCTGTTTTCTGTTTCTTGTGCACCTGGTTGAGGTCCCACTGAACTTACCATTTTTGTTACCCTTCTAAAAATTCATGTTATATCATAAGCATTTCCATATAGTAATTCTTGGGAGACCTGGTTTTTAATGGCTGTGGAGTGGCCATCGAAATACTCAGTGCTCTTTTCCAGGGCCCTGTAGCTGTTTCCAAATCTGTCCTCTCTCATTCTTCCGTGGCACTGCCCGGCTCCTCACTGTTCACTCTGGACACCCCAGGGACTGTCACAGCTACCCCTCCCCCCAATTCCTTAGCCTGGGAACGCTGTGTCCACAAACCCTGTCACGTGGGCTCCTCCCCACTGTTCTTTTTCTCCAAGAGCAGAGTGAGGCCACCGGATCCCAGGCCTCAGCCCTCAGGGAGCTGGGGGAGGGAAGAGGAGCCAGAGGCCACCGGCCCAGGACAAGCTACCCCACCTGCTCACTCAGGGTCACTCAGAAGGGGGACAGCTCCCTATGTTCCGGATCTGACCAGCTGGAGGTCCAAGACCTCTTCCAGCACCACAAGTCACGTGACCTGGGTCTGTTTCTCCCAACAGAGCCTTAGTTTCCTCTTCTATAAAATGGGCATGCTGTTAAGAGCCCCAGCAGCCTCTCCCATAGCAGTGAATCAGCAGGCGGTGAGCAAGCCTTGCAAACAGGTTTCATCCATTAAACAGGGCTGACCATGAGTCGGTTCCCAGGGGCCTGGTGATGAAATCCAGAGCCCTTTCCTGAGCGGGACCTGCCCTGGAGTGCAGGAGGAAGGAAGCCAAATCCCTCCCCCACATCCCAGCTCTGCTGAGCTCAGATGTGGGGGTGGGGGCTGGTGTCCAGGAGGAAGTCTGTCCCCAGCCTTGACAAGGCGCCCAGCCTGGCAGCCTGGCATTTCAAGGGCAAGGGCCCGCCTGCCCCGCTGTTTCTGGGGAAGCCAGCGAGCATTAACAAATCCCTCTCAATTTGCACCCACCAATCCCGCCTGCTCACTGGGCGGCCGCGAGCCATTTTTCACGCAGAGCTGCACACAGCTTTGTCTTAGAGAGACAGATCTGGCAGGGCGTCCCTGAACGAGGCCATTTGTCCTCCCCGGTGACGGTGACGGGAAGGTGGCTGCATGCTCTGGGGTAGGTAGGGGGGTGGCGGGGAGAGCTCCTGGGGGAGGCACGAAGGTGGAGCTGGAAGCAGAGCCTCTGAGAGAGACCAGCACTGTCCCTACCACCCGGGAGGTCTGAGAGCCGCCGTTCAGCCAGGTGAGAGCAAGGATTCTTTTCAAAGACAGAGAGAAGGAAGCCGACTTTTTCTGCTAAGAGTCCTGAGTACACGTGGTGAAATGACCTGGGTAGCCTCTGATGACTGTCCCATCCCAACTGTGTCACAGAGGTACGACGCACCATGGATGGGGCCCCCGGGTCGGGGTCTGTGTCTGAGCCCCAGGGCTGCTGTGCAAGTTCCTACAAGAAGGTCCCTGGGGACTGAGAGCTCCAAGGGACTGAGCCTCTCCCGAGCCCCTCCTGCAGGGACCGCAGGACACAGACCCAGAGGGACAAGGCAGGGGCTTCATCATATTCCTAATGCTTCGCCTTCCAGGCTGGCTGGGGGCCCTGGGCGTGTCTCAGTCCCCTTCCCATGAAAGTTTCCTCTGGGGACTGTCAGCACATCAGAGAAAGCAGGTGTTTGTTGATACAAAGCAAGTGGTCCACTTTGCCTGGGGCTCCCCTCCAGGACCCTGGGCTCAGGCTTCTGTGTTGGGATGTGAGGGTGTGCTTAGAACAGAGGTCATAAAGACACATGACCACGGGGCCTGGTGGGTTCTCGAATTCAGAAAATGCTTGAGGCATAAGACAATGGGAGAAGCACAGTGCCCATCTGAGGGGTCCGCTAACCACCCAGTCAGCCATAGGTTGTGGGTCAAAGATTCCCACTGAAGGGGAGACAGGCATTGGACTCGAGGGTGCGAACTCCCAAAGAGCAAATGTTGGCAAATAACATGCGTTTTTCAAAACCACTGAACATTGGAGCTCAGATGTCTGCGGGCCACATCCAGCCCACAGGCGGGTGACTGACAACTGCTCCCCACCCCACCCCCCCGGTCCCTAAGGAAGGCTGGCCTCTTCCTTGGAGTGGTCACAGGCAGCCTCTACCAGCCCTGAGCCCTCTCCTGAGTTCTCTGGTTCCTCTCCAAAGCCCACTGGTCACCTCTCCCAGGACGCTCCTGGGAAGCCTGGCGTCTCCGGTACCTGCTGCCCTCTGCATGTTTCCCTTCTGCCAACAGCCCCAGGCCTCTCCTCTTCCCAGATTAGAGCCCAGAGCCATCACAGACCCTCGTCTGCACGGAGGAGACAGGAGGGATGTGAGGATGGCCAGCGTGCACCCCAGGCTCTCGTCTGGACTCGGCCCTGCCTTGCTGTGACCTGGGGCAGTTCCTGCTCCATTCTCCGGCACCAGGGCTCCCCATTCCTTGGGTTCGGACGTCCCCAAGTCTGCTGAGGTCAGCCGAGGGGACACAGAGTCATTTACACTGGGCCAGTAGCTGAAGCATGCAGGGGGCTCTCGGGGACCTCGGGACATGGAGACTGCCTGCTGCTTGGTGCCTACACAGCCAGCAGGCGTGGGCCCGCTGGCTGCCGAGGAGGCTGACATTTCCGCGCCGCCTGCCAAGTTGCTGGGGGCTGGCACGCGGCGGTGGTGGGGGCAGGGGGACCCGCTGCGGCCCCTCGGGGGCTAAGGGGAGGCGCGAGGCAGGTGACCTTCCTCGGAGGCAGAGGAAGGGCGGGGGCCCCCCGAGGACCTGCTCCTGGGGAGGCTCCTGACCATCGTGCCCGCGTGCGCGTGCTCCCGTGTGCGCGTGCTCCGGTGTGCGCGCGCACAGGCTAAAGGCTGCACCAGAACAAAGAGCTGGGGGCTGGGTAGCTGAGGGGCCCACGTGGAGACGCCTGGCTTGGCGGTTTGCTGCAGTGTCTGCTCTGCGCTCACGCTCCGTCTCTGTCTCTCTCTCTCTCACACACACACACATGCACGCACACGCACACGCGCACACCGCACAGCACTGCCCCCAGGACCGAGCTCTGGCTCCAGAGCCTGGCAATGCAGGCGTGCACAGCCCGGCCCAGCCCACCGCCATCCCTCTTGACAAAGCCCTGCTCCCGCCGCATGATCTCATCCCACCGGCCCTCGTCTGGCCCCAGCTTGGCCTCCTGACAAGAGAGACAGACAGGGAGACAGAGCTTGAGAAGGGTGGGGGAGGCAGGGGGGGCGGGGAGACACAGGCAGACATGCACCCAGCTCACTGACACACATGCATGCACACACACACATGTGTCCCCACAGACCCACAACAGACACATACATTTACCACCACACAAATAGAAACACAAACACCCTCACCACTGCACACAGACATGTACCCCCCAGACCCAGATACATATCTCCAACAGACACACACATACACACACACATATGCTCACCACCACATACACAAACACCCCCAGCTGCCCTGACACACATACACACACACACAGACATGTGTCCCCACAGACCTATACTACACACACAGAAACACAAACACACAAACATGCTCACCACCGCACACAGACATGTTCCTTCCCAGACCCAGATACATATCTCCAACAGACACACACACATACACACACATATGCTTACCACCACACACAGACACATACATACCCAGTCGCCCTCACACACACGCACACACACCCACACATATGTCCCCACAGACCCACACACACACTCACCAGCACCATGCAGAAACACAAACACACCGACACCCTCACCACTGCACACAGACATGTACCCTTCCAGACCCAGATACATATCTCCAACAGACACACACACACACACACACACACTTACCACCACACACAGACACAAACATACCCAGCCACCCTGACACACACACACACGCACACACACTCACCAGCACTACGCAGAAACACAAACACACCGACACCCTCACCACCACACACAGACATGTACCCTTCCAGACCCAGATACGTATCTCCAACAGACACACACACACAGACATATGTCCCTATAGACCCATAGACACACACATACACACTCACCACACACATACACATGCACACACTCACCACCACACAGACACACATCTCTGACACACACACACATGTTTACCACACACACACACACACATACACAGAGACATGTAGCCCCTACAGACACAGAAGCACACAGGCATGCTCACCACTACACACAGACACATATATACCCAGACATGTACTCACCCAGACACAGATGCGCACACACAGACATACACGCACATCACACAGGGAGAAAGTCTGAGGGGCAGCAACGAAGGGAAGGACAGACAGGGAGAGACATAGGACATCAGAGACCCTCAGAGAGCAAGGGGAGGGAGAGACTAGGACGGTAAAAACTGCATAAGCTGGTCAGACACAACGGGAGCGCAGGCAGAGACGGAGAGGAGGGCAAGAGGAAGCATGGGCTGGTGGCGGGAGCTCTATGGACAGAGTAGGTGCTAGATGTGCAGCGGCCTGGCCTGAAGAGGTCTGGGCAGGCCTGGCAGTGGCCAGCGTGGCCACTGCACACACCTGAGGCCGCGGGGACCCTCAGAACTATAGCCGGGGCAGGGGGTTACGACAGGTCATACACCAAACACAGAGCCTCAGGGAAGTAGAGCAGTGGGAAGCAAGCTCGCTGGGGCAGAGAAATGCTGAGTCAGGTCAGGAACCATTTGGGGGGTTGGCGGGCAGGGAGAAGGCAGACCGGAGCAGAGAAGGAGGGCTGGAGAGTACTGTTGGCTTGGCACCCCTGGGCCTCAGGTACTGCCAGGTCCCCTCACTTCCACGAGGAGGGAATCTCATGAATCCTCACAGGCAGCCTGTGAAGGAGGCATAGAATCCCTCTCTACAGATGCGGCCACAGGTCTGGGAGGCAGGCAACATGGCGGAGATGGGAGCCCGTGTTGGAGCTGCCTCTGGAACTCCGGGTCACCGCTCAGCAACTTGTGGCCTCCACCCCTCTCATGGTCCAGCCTGGCAGACCCTTTACTCTGACAGTGAAAGCAGCAGTGGAAGCCTTCCCCTTCAGGCTGGTAGCCTGCCTTTCCAGAGGAGGGGCCCAGCAGGGGCCCGGCTGGGAACCTGAGTCCTGAGGCCCCTGCTTCTCGAGGGGCTGGGGGCGATCTGTGAGAGGTGCTTAGGCACGGCTGTTGGTGCTGACAAGGGTTTGACTCCCAAGAAGTGCGTTAAAGCAACAGCAAAGCCACAGGCATTGCCAGGCCTCAGGCCTCAGTGTCCTTAGCTGCAGAATGGGTATGCCGAAGCCTCACCTCAGGGTCTACCATGTGACTTATCTAAGAGACACAGTGCCTGGAAAAAGGCTCAATAAACTGTAAGGAGTTGTGCACAACTGGGAGTGCAAACAGAGGGAAGAACAAAACCCCTATTTCAGGAGAAGTGATGCTGGAAAGGCCACTCAGCCAAGGGCAGGACCACCTTGGAGTGACTTGAGGGAAGTAAAGGGCTCTCCCAGGTGGAGGCATGGCCTCCAAAATCGAGGTCCAGAGTTAGCTGTGATGTGATGGGGTGGCCAGAGACTGGGCCTGGGGTCAGGAGGCCATGGGTTGAAGTCCCAGCTCTATCATTAATGAGCTGTGTGACCACAAGGAAGTCACAAACCTCTCTGAGCTTCAATGTCCTCACCCATAATTATAGACAATACTCCACGTCTTACAGAGCTGAGCGTTGCAGCAAAGCATAAGACAGCACACAGCATGTACCAGCAGGATCCTAAGAGACCATTGAGGAAGGGCTGCACAGAGACCTGAGCCCCCTTCTCCCCAACAAGGGAGCAGCTGGGATTCTGGGACAGCCCACTCTCCTGTCCCCATCCCCCCACACCCCCAACCATGGCCATGCTTTCCTGGTCTTGGTGTTGCCTCTAACACCGTGTTTGGATTCATCCCCGTCTCTGCACTCTGTTCCACAGGAAGCAGAACCCTCCTGGTCCAGCCACCGTCATCCTGATGTCCCCAGCAATCTGCCAACCCTCTCCCGGCATCGACACTGCCCCCTCCCCCTGCGCAATCTGTTCTTCCTTTGTAGCCAGAGCGATCTTTGTAGCCGTGTTCTTATTCTCAGTACAAAACCCACAACCCTCAAGACAGGCCCTGTGCTGTTGACTCTACCTCCAGGCTCTGGAACCACTGTCCTTGGTTTGGTTCTGCCACTAAGCCATACTTCCTTCTACCTCAGGACTTTTGTTCAGGCTGTTCTCTTTACCTGGGAAGAAGCTCTTCCTTCTTTTCTTCATGTATGCAAAGGTTCTTGACCTCCAGGCCTCAGAGAAGCCTTTCCCCACTCCTGAGTGGTCTCATAACATCCCCGACTTTTCCCTCCTGAAACTTACCACAGCTTGAATTTTCATATGCCCACGCACACATGCACACCCCCATACACCTATGATTATTTGATGTTTTCTTTTCTTCTAGACCCGGGGTCAGGAACCCAGAGCCAATCACCTGATTTCATAAGTGCGATTTTATTGGAACGAGCTGTGCTCATTTGTTCACATATTATCTAAGGCTGCTTTTGGACAGCCTGCAAAGCCTGAACTGTGTACTATCTGGCTCTTCACGGACATTTGCTACCCCCTTGTTCCAGACTCTAAGTTTCCCGAGGTGGGACCACATCTGTTGTAGCCCTCATCAGACCCCAGACCTGGCCAGGTGCCCAACAGAGATACGGAGATAAATGTTTCTTGGATAAGTAGCACTTTTTACCTTGTCCAAATTGTGTTGACTTAAGTTATTATTAAAATTGCAGATTCCACTAGGAATAGACGTCACTTATGAGATTCCCAGACCATTTTCTGGCCCACAGCTCAGTACGATCGCGCCGTCCCAACAAGGGCTGGTGCAGCAAAGGCCCTCCGAGCTAGCGGTCACCGCACACACGTTCCACAAATGACCCAGAGTCCGCGTGCGTGGTCTGCAAATGCGCACGGCGGCGAGGAGCACGAACCCACACTCGGGAGATTATAGGTTGAGCAGGTTTATGAAAATACATCGGGAGATATCTTTGAAACATTTTCATGAAGACTGTTTCTAGAGCTACTCCAAAGAACTGATTGACGAATTCAGAGAAAACGTCTGTTTTATTGTTATACAAAGGAAATAATTGATTTTCTTCTCTTTTTCAATGAATTACTTGAACATAAAAAATGTTAACAATATCTAGACGCTGCATTTGGCACTGCACGTGTATCTAGAACTGACCGTGACCCCTGCAGGGTAAGGGTCATTGTCATTCCTGCCTTCCCAAGGAGGTAAGCTGAGGCTCAGAGGCTACATGGTCAGAAAGTGACAGGGCGGGGCTGTCCCAGGTCTGTGGGAGTGAAAGCTTACGCCAGGCCCTTAGCTTAAGGAAGATAATGAGGACGATGGGAAATGTAAAACTGTATCTTTGGTGTGCTTAAAGCCCTCAGGCACAGAAGGCTGCCAGCACCTTCTGTGGCCTTGGTTTAACCTAGAAGTAAGAGGTCCCAGGCAATGACAGAGGGGCGACGGAGAATATTATGCAGAGAATACTATGCTTTTAGAAACCTGCATGTACCAATCCACTTTTATTTTGGATTTTATTTTAAATACAGATGTTTTGAGTGAACACAGGGCTAAGAATGCCCATTCTGGCATATAGGTCTGGGCTCGAACCCCAGATCTGCCACTTTCCAGCTGTGTGACCTGGAGAAACCTCCTCAGCTTCTCTGAGCCTCGGTTCCCTCATCTGTCAAATAGGGATGATCACAGGGCTTATACCAAGGGGTCATTACGGTGATGAAATGAGATGATGCATGTCACCCTTGAACCTGTCGGGGGGTGGTGTGTTGGGCCCCTCGCTGGCCCTGAGGCTCCCCCGCAGGTAAGAACACACTGCCTGAGAGGAGGGACAAGCCTCAGTCTCGGGCTGCCCAGCCTGGTGGACAAGCTGCTGCTCCTTGGAGGCTCACACCACACCTGGATGAACCAAGGCACCAGCAGGCAGAGGCGGCACGTAGCCCCGGGTTCAAATCCGGTCACACTCCCACCTCCCCGTGACCCCTGTGGAACCCCCAGCGGTCACCTACCCGCAGACTTGGGAGTGAACTTGTCTCGGTTTGCAGCACACACCGCCAGCAGTCTGTAACCGAGGTCCAGGTCAAACCCTTGCTGAGCTGCCACTCGACTGACCACCTGCCAGCAAGAGAGAGAGGAAGGGCAGGGTGAGTCACTGCCAGTGCCAGGCCTCCGAGCCCAAAGAGGTGCATGTGTCCATCTAGGAGGCAAGGCAGCTGAGGCAGGCAGACTAGGCTAAGGCAGGTCCCCAAGATCAGGCAGAGCTGGGACTCAAGCTCTGCCTCAGTCGCTCCATAAAACCCTTCCTCCCTGCCCAGGCCCTGGGATCCAGACCCCTGCCCTCAGGGGTTTCTAGTCTTCCCGTGAGCCTAACCCCAAAGTCCAGGCCCTGTGGCTTTCAAGGACTCCATCTGGCCACATTCCAGAAGGTGCTGTACCACCGCGTTTTGGATGGCTACAGGCCAGGCCTCTGTTCCCTCCTTCCCCTGGGGCAGCTTCCCAAACTTCCTTCTAAGTCCCAGCCCCGGAAGTCTCCCACACCTAGCACCTCTCCCATCCCCTCCCCGAGCTCCTGCACCCACCTTCGTGGGTGCTTGCTGCCCTCACCATTCCAGGCATGGTCCCCACCCAGCGGCACTGGCCCCTCCTGAGTCAAAACCTGTGCCTGGGGAGAAGCATGGATTTAGGACACTGCTCCAAGGAGCTGCAGTGTGGAGCTGCCGGACAGGCTGCTAAGGCTTCTCCAGATGGACATGTCTATGCTCCTCAGTGCTGCACTCTGTGCCAGGCACCCTGCTGCCTCTCACGCTCTCCCTCTCACAGGGCCCTCGAGCTCAGCCTGGGGTCTGTCTCCAGTATGGGGCACCTGCTCAGTACACGGGAGGCTTCCATCAGAGTGTTGATGGAAGCTTGCTAACAGCTGTGTATTTGGAGCCTGAGGTCCCTCCCTTCTCCTTGAGAACCTCTGAAGTACGGGCCAGAAGGGGGAGAGGTGAGGGATTGGGAGCGCTGTCAGTCCCTGGGGCAGTGTGGAGCGGGGTGCTCTTGGGAGCCCCGCAAATGGCTCCACAGGCTCCACTCCTTCCCTGCCCATGACCCCTGTGGAACCCCCAGCGGTCCTGCCACAGCCAGACCTACTCCCTCCTGCCCGCCTCCCTCATTAATGGCAGCAAAATTAGGTTTCCTTATGAAGAAGGAAGGACCTTGGAAAATGGAGTCAGTGCAGGAAGCAGTTGGAGCCGCTATGGTTGAGTGGGAGAGGAGTGCTCCCAGATGTGGGAGCTCGTTCTTTTGAGAGAGGGAAGACTCCGTCAGCGAGCCCCTAGAGACCACCTGCTCCAGAAGTGCTCAGAGGGCCTCAGAGGGCCTCAGGCTGCCATGGGGTTTGGCCCGGCCCCTGTAACCATGAGAGTAGGTTCCCTATTATTTGCTTTATATTTAAGGGTCCGTTTCAAGGGCTCTAGGGATACAAAAGGATGGGAAAAGTGCTAATCTAGGCCAACCCTGTCATTTAAAAAGAGTATGAACACTTAAGACCTGGACAGAGTGTGTGTGGTGAACCAGGCAGGAGCCATGGGATGCCCTCTTCCCAGGACCACCATGGCCTCTGGAATGGGGTGCTGCCCCTGCCCTACCTCCTGGGAACACCCAGGGCAGGGAGGAAAAGGGACATCTCAGGTTTGAATGTTTGCTCAGCTTCTCTGTTGCAGAGAAGCTGACGCAGAGCTCCCCTGTTCCTCCAGGCCTCTTTTCCACAGGCTCTATTTGCCCCTGCCCCTACATACAGCCCCTGGTCCAGAGGCTCTGGGCCACCTCTGGGCAGGGTAATCTAACTGTTCATTTCACTGCCCAAGCAGAAAAACCAAGGTCACTAACTCTCTGTGGCCCGTTGAACATTTTGGGTCTGGAAACTGGCACTGTCCCTTTAGCAAGTGAGGCAGGTGAGGCAGGCAGGCTAAGGCAGGTCCCCAAGATCGGGCAGAGCTGGGACTCACCCCAGTAGGCCCAGAAGAGTCACTTCAGCTTAGATATGACTATTGTGTCCTTTTCTTTGGCAGAACCTTGGAGTGGATATGAGTGAGCATAGACAATTTGTTTGGACTAGTGCATCAGTGAGGCTGCTGTTGGTGGGAAATGTTGATGGAGGCAAATAGCGTAATGAGAGTGCTGGCTCCCTGGTAGGAGGGTTAAATGAAAGCTTTGTGAGCAGTGAAGTGCCAAATTCTCACAGCAGCTCCACGAAGTGGTATCATTATCTCTTGTTTTATACAGAAGGAAACAGAGTACCATATGAGACAAAGGTTACAAGTCTTGTCCATGATAGAGCCCGGATGTGATCTCAGGCAGTCAGGCTGCAACGTCTGGGCTCTTTCCATGAGAGTCTCTCTTTTTCAGCCCACAAAGGGTTAAGGCCATAACTCCCAAATGAAGGGAGAAGCCTCAGGCCCTGTGTTGAGGGCAGAAAGGCAAAGGTCCCTCTGTTTGGCCAATACTAGCTAATCCTGTTGCTCTGGCTTAAAACACACACACACACACACACACACACACACACACGCACACACACACACACACGCACACACACACACACACACCTGAACTGAGCAAGAGAGGCCTGGTGCTGGTATAGGGCTGTCCTGCAGGCCTGGGAATGTCTGCTTGTCACCAAATCCCCTGAGCTCTACCATTCAGAAGGGTCATTGGCAACAGTCCTCTTTCATTAAGCCCAGAGAGGGCAGGGCCTTACTGAAGGCAGCACAGCACAGTGTGGCTAAGCTCGACCCCGAGGTTCTTGAGGCCTGAGGTCCACCCCTTGGCTTCTTCTGGCCCAGCCTGAGGACCCCGCTGGAAAGTCCTGTGAGGTGGGTCTGACTGACAGTGGTGGGGAGGTGGGCTTAGGTGAGTAGACAGTTGTGTTTCAGAGGCCTGCTCCCCCCTCAGTGGGCATGGCACCCCCAGTGAGGGTCCTGTGTGCAGGTGGGCGGGAAGACCCCTCCTCCATAAAGACCAGAGCGGAGAGGCAGCCGTGTTGCTGCCCTCTGCTGGCTGCTCAGGCCCAGCCAGCTCAGGGCTCTCTGAGACCTAGCCCCGGAGATCCCAGGGGGACCTCCAGGTCAGGGAGTCCAGCCCATAGTGCCAGAGAGGGAAACCGAAGCCCAGAGATGACAGAGGGCGTGTGCCCAAGGTCAGGTGGCCAGTTAGTCCCATCTAGGGAGTGTGTTGCCTTGAAAAGCGGTGAGCCTCCTGGCTACAAAGCAGGACAAGCTGTTTGGGGGATGCTAGAGAAGGGATTTCTGTTCCAGGCACGGGGCCGGACTCTGACATCTCCTGAGGGAGTCAGGGAAACTGGAGGCATGCCAGGCGGGTACTCTAATTCTGCTCCCCCCCCCCCCGTTCTGTGCAACCTAAGGCAAGTTACTTAACGTCTCTAAGCTTCAGGTTCCTTCTCTGTAAAAGTGCAGGGACATCCTCTATTGCCACGGCAGGTGCAGTGGCCTCTGACAGTTCCATGTGTCCCAGTTCTGTCTCCCGGCTCTAACAGAAGCCCCCCAGGGCAGAGCCCTCTCTCCACTCTGCTACCCTTCTCGGTGCAGAGATGTGCATGTATTTGGGGCTGCTGCTGGGGCTGCCGTGGAGTCAGGCATGAGATGGGGTTCTGGATCTGCCACTTACTAGCTGTTCTACCTCACCCAAGTGACTTAGCCTCTCTGGGCCTCAGTTTCCCCATCTGTGAAATGCCCTCCCTGTGAGGATGAGAGTCAGGACCAGGCACAAAGCTCAATGAACGCTAGCTGTGAACATAGCCTGACAGCTTCAGGAGTGACTTCTCTGCTGCTGTGGGGAAGCTCTCCCTGAAGAGAAGGAGGGCACCGTGGTTAGGCTGGCTGGCCTCTGCTTCCCTCTGCCACCTCCTCTCCTTCCTGTCTCCCCTTCTCCAGTTCTCTGGCCTCCTCCTTTCTGTTCCTTGAGCATATCCAGCATGCTCCACCTTGGGGGAGGAAGGAGTGAGTTCAGAAAGGCCTGATTTTGAGGGGCTCCTCAAGCATGGGGCTCAGTCCTGCTGCTAAGGGAGGGGCCGGGAGGCGAGCCGCCGGCTCACCAGTAAAAACCTGGTCTGGGCTCACAGCTCTCACCCCTGGGGAGGGGCCTCGGGACTCCCACACTTCTGCATTGTGGGGTCAGAGGGCCTGAAGGGGAGCGTGGGGCAGGGGAGTGCCAGAGGCTCTTCACCCCAGGGCCTAGCCCCAGGATGACATAAACGTGCCCTTTTTCTGCTTGAGGCTAAGTGGCTTTTAATTTCTATCCTCCAAGTAAGCTGGAGTCAGAGGAGTTTGTTCCCAGGGGTCACCCAGGGGACTGCTGCCACCTGGAGTGCTTCAACCTGCCACCTGGATGGGGATGGGTGCATGTGTTGGGGGGAGCTCGGTGGCTTTGCCCTGCTTAGGCCCCTCAGGATGTCTGACCTCCCGCATCCCCTTCCTTTCCATGGGGCACGGCTGAGGACGTGGGACCAGCATCAGGGCCCTGGGGGGTCAGTAGTACCAGCCTAGGACTGTAGCGAGCTGCTCCCCCTTTCTCAGTGGCCTTGTTTATTAAGCAGAAGTGAGAATCCCGTTCCTGCCTGGTCTGCATGGTCTTCATAAGGATGCGCGGGGACAGGGCCCAGGACAGTGCCTTGGGTACCAAGGGGTCTGCTCTGGCCTCCCTATTCCCTGCACTTTCCTGCCGCTGGTTCTACTGAACTCCAAGGGACAGTCAAACCCAACATCTCTGCCACTGTGGCAGGAGAACCAAAGGCCCCTTTCTGGTTAAGCAGCAGACTAGAGAGGTCCGGGTTAAAGCCCACCATTCAAGCAAGCGTGTGCTGTAAACTGTCTTGCAACGAGGAGAGGCCCAGAAGGGCTGGCACTGTGCCTTTGTCACACCATTGTCCCAGTCCAGGAAGCCAAGGCCTCCTTGCTGTCTAGTCAGATCCTATAGGCTCCTCCCCGGGCTCCCTCCTCCAGGAAGACCTCCAAAATCCCTCTAGCCTATCCTCCTAGGATGCTCCCCTCAGAACTCCTATCCTCACATAAACCATAGCCTATTGCTCACCTGCTTAATATCCTTCAAGGCCCCCAACCACCCTTCACATAATACCTGCGCTCCTCTCCCTCAGCCGGCAGGTCCGCTGTCGCCTTGTCTCTGCTTCCCTCTTTAACCTCATCTTGCGTCCTTTCCCTCTCCTGTGCTCCAGCCATCTGAGACTTTCTTTCTTTCCTCCTTTCTTCCCCCCTTCCTCCCTTCCTCCCTCCCTTCCTTCCTTCTTTCTCTCTTTCTTTCAAGATTTGTTGATTTATTCGAGAGACAGAGAGTGCATGCGAGTGGGGGAAGGGGCAGAGAGAGAATATCCAAGCAGACTCCCTCTGAGCACGGAACCCCATGTAGGGGCCCGATCTCATGAGCCATGAGATCAGGACCTGAGGCAAGGGCGCTTCACGGACTGAGCTACCCGGTGCCCCAAGATGCCTTTCTGTTCCTTGAACAAATCAATTCCTGGGGCCTTCGCACTGGTGGTTCCCTCTGCCCAGAGCACCCTCCCCTCTCGTGGCTGACTCCATCTTGCCATTCTGGTCTCAGCTGGGGGTCACCTCCCTCAGGAGGCTTCTCCTGAGCAGCACCCCAATCCCTCTCATGGGGCGCTGGCATATGTCCCTATTTACTCCTTTAGTGTTTAGGGTCTGCCTCCCCCATCCTCCCCTGGAACATACACTGTTGAGAGAGGTCCACTGTGCTTGCTGCTCTACCTCTGGTGAGCACAGGGCCTCGGTGAACGCTTGTCAACTGAATAAATGAGTGATGGGGCTGGAGCAGGGCCGGTCACTGCTCATCTCGTGCCCCCAGGTCCAGCCGGCCTGCCCAGGGCCATCGTCTGATGCAGTTCTGAATCCCTACCTCCCAGGCAGGGCCAGGCTTGGGCAGGGTGCTGGGAGGCTGTGGCAGCCAGTCTGTCTGCACCTTGAGGTGGTCGCCACCTCCTACTTCATTTCACTTATGGCTGCCAACAGCTGGGATGGAAACGGGGGAGGCCTCTGGTAACATCTGTCCTTGCCTGCAGGGCTTAGCCCGAACCAGGATCCCTGCAAAGAGGATTACAGGAGCTGGTAGAGGGAGGGGAGCCCAGGGGGCTGGAGGATGAGGAGGGTGGGGGAGAGTAGGCAGCCGCCTGATTTGGCCTGGTGGTTCCAAGGGAGCCAGATGGCATCGGCCTCCAACGGGGAAGTACTGAGGGTCTCGGCTGCACACCTGGCTGACATCCTTATGGGCCAGGAGCATTTTCTCTAGAGGCAGTGGGGTCTTGGCTGTGTGACCCTGGAGAGCCATCTTAGCAAGCCTCAGTTTCCTCTAGAAAATGGGAATGATGGTGGGGCTGGCCTCACGGAGTGTGAGGACTCAGTGAGAAGGTGTGTCGTGGGCGCAGCTCAGTGGTGGGCACAAGGGGTGCCTGGAAAGGATGGCCCACGACCGTGTCCCTCTCCTCTTGCTCCAGGCCAGGGCTGTGCTGGGGCCTTTCGCCGCCCTCCTCTCTGGAGCTTCTCAGAGAACATGGCGCCCCCGTGTTTTACCTATTGCTGCTTCCCGGCCCGGCATCGGCCTCGGCCCCTCCTCCCCAGCCTTGGGGCAGCGAGGCTCTGCGGCCATCTGTTCACCCATGTTCTCTCCAAAGCTGACTCAGGGCCTTCCAAGCAGCTGCCCTCGCTGGCCACCAAGCCTGCCTCAAGCTCACGTGGCTGGGGTCGTTCGCAAGCCACGAGCTCTTTCCAGGCAGCTGTCCGCCGGCAAGCTCCGGGCCTGGCCTCTGCCCAGCCTGTGTCCTAGGTCCTCACCAAGCTGAGTGAACTTCAGCTCTCTGGGCTCTGTGGTCCATCTGGGCCTTTGCACATGCTGTTCCAAGTGCCTAGAACGTGCTTACTCTGCCTGGCTGCTCGGGAACTCCGGCAGAGGGGTCTGGGGCTCCCTGCCTCAGTTTCCCCCCAGCTGCCCCCACCTCCCGGGCCGCCGGCGCTTCCCTGCCCGCTGCTGCTTTCTCCTTGCACACAACTTTCTTGGCTCTCTCTTTCCACGTTGGGCTCCCCAGCTAGAGGGACTCAGGCTGGGCAAAGTCTTATTCTGTGGTTCCCTAGGACTTAGCAGAGGGGACCAGACGTGACAAATGAGGGATCAATCGGTGTTTATTTGGATAGATGGATGGCTATAATAGGAGCTCAATAAATGCTTCTGTGAATGGGTAGAAGGACGGAAGGACGGATGACTATAGAAAGAGCTCTACAGATGTTTGCCCAGCTGGATGAATGAAGGACTGGATAAAAGGACGGCTACAAACCCTCCACGACTCTGCTTCACTTCGGGTGCAACATCCACTCTCATCAGACCTGGTACTTCCCCAACGTGGGCCCGGTGCTTTCCCATCCAGTGTGGGGAGCCCACACCATCCCGAGGGCTGTGTCTCCCCATCAGAATGGTTTCCCCAAAGGTGCACGCTGGGGGGCGCTCCCAGAAGGGCTGTCCCCTCCAGCACTGGTGTCTTTCTATCTCTCACCCTGTTGTCTGGGGCCTCTCCAACACCTGGACAGGCACGTGAGCCCCCTGGGCGTCTTCCCCTGGCACCAGTGCAGGTTGGCAGGGGTGAGGGGTCGGATGCAGACTCACCGTCAAACAGCCCATCAGGCTCTGCTCAAAGGGCCGCTGGAAGGCTCGCGGGTCTCCACACCAGTCCAGCAGCTCCGTGGCGGCATTGTGGAAGTTGGCAGGGTTCTGTAAGTGCTGTGGGAGAGGGAAGGAGGCAGCATGAAGCCCCAGCAACAAGGTCAGCGGGGGTGGCACGTGGGTCTGCGGCGGCAAAGACCCCAGGACTCCCTGGGGATGAAACTTGAAGAAGGGGGGGCTGGTGCCAGGATTAAGGAACCTTCTCGAACAACCTGTCATTCATTTCCCCTGTGCATCCATCCCACCCAATCCCTGCAGGATGTGGATTAGTAGCCCCATTGCAAAGAGAGGAACACCAAGGTCTAGAGAAAGACAATAATATTAAAGTGTTTTCTGGATGCTGGCTGTGGGGGCAGGTGAACTCTGCAGGGTTCGGGAGGGTGGCCTGTGGCCCCCATGCTTGGGGGCTGGCTGTCCCCAAGCCAGGGCAGGCTAGCCCTGGAGATTTCCTTCTTGATGCCTCTCCCACTAACCACTACCACTAGTACAGCCTTGGTCTGGATGCCCACCAGCTCTGGCTGCAGAGGGAGATCAGCCATGGCCAAATAGGGCAGGGTCAGGTGGCTTAGAGAGAGGTCTCTGGGCCAAAGCCAGCCTGGGAGCACGCTGTGCCCAGGATATCCTCACACCAGGGTCTGGCATACGTGGCATACGTTTTAGCTCCCCAAAACCAGATTTCTAGGCCCAGTCTGCTGGCCTTGTCGGGAGGGGTCCATGCCTGAGCTCAAGGCCCTCCCAGTCAGGGGATCTGAGTCGGCAGAGACTGAATCTTGGTGCCAAGGCCTCTGGATCCTGCTTTGGACCCAGGCCACAGGGCAGCCAGGGTGGGTGGGGTAGCTTAATTCTCTAACACCTGTCCAGGTCTTCCCAGGCCCTGCTGAGTCGAGCCTTAGCGCAGGGGATGAGTGACTCGCTCAGGGTCACACAGCAGTGTAGGGGCAGAGCTGGAATTCCAGTAATTGGTGTCAGGGATCGTGGGTCCTCCAGAGAGACATCTAGGGTGTGATATGAGAGTCAGAGCACAAGCCAACTGCAAAGGGGATGGTGGGACCTTTTAAGGCCCCTGTTGCCTTGGTGCTGGGAGAGACAGGAACGGTAGCTTCCCCTGGGGTGGGCACTCTATTCCAAACTGCAGCTCAAGCCTGTCTTGAAGCCAAGGAGGCCAGGCGGGGGTGGGGGCGGGGTCTTAGCAGCCGCCAGGTCCCAGAATTGGGAAGGAATGGCACGTACAGTGGGAGCCCCTGTGGGGCAGGGCCCCAGGGGCTCCCTCTGCCTTCACCTCCTGCTAGCTGCCGACCCAGGACAGTCCCTTCACCTTCCCGAACCTCAGTCGTCCCATCTGTAAAAGGGGGATGACAGATCACGGCTTGATGGTGGGAATTTTTCTTTCCTTTGTGCAGGGCTTCATGACTATTCCCACGACACGGTTCGTGTAAGAAAGATTTAAAAATGGATGGAAGACAGCGAAATGAATTAGAACATGGTGCCCCTAGGGGAGGGAGCAGTGGAGGCGAGCAAGAGGGCAAGCAAGCAGCAGCACAGCCCTCCGTCACGGGGCTGGGGAGGCTTAGACAAGACGAGGCTCATGCGGCCCCTGGCACGGCGCCTGGCGCGTGGGGTGTTCCCACGTGGGGCTGCCCTTGGCCCTGACTCTGGCTCCCGGAGTCTCCCCTGGAAGCACAGCTGCACTCGGCAGCCCTCAGCCCTGGCTCACACAGGCTCTCTCTGCAAAGGCAGAGCTCCCTGCCCTTGACGCAAAGGAGACAGGAGCAGCCTCCGCGTGGAGGACGGGGCCCTTTGAGAGGGCAGTGGGGAGTTCTCCCCTCTGCCTTCTGTGCTTGCTCTCTGAGGCCACGGAGCGGCGGGGGGGGGGGGGGAGGAGGAAGGGGGGGGCGTCCCTGCTCCACATGGAAAGCCATGCAAATCGGCTCATTCCTTGCCTGGCAGCCTCCCCTGGCTAACTGAGTTATTCCGTTTATTTACCTGATGTCACACCCAATTAGCAGGGTCAGCAGCCACCACATGCTGCTCTCAGAGCGGCCTGCCCGTAGCACCCTCACTCCTGGCACCCCCTTTGGGGCTCTGGGCTCACAAGTGGCTTCTGAGGCCAGTCTCAGGGGCCCGGTTTTGTTCTGGCCCCCGGAGCACACCGTCTTCCGTATCATGGCCAGCCCACCTCCAAGCTTCTCCACCTCATGTGGCCTTCAGCTGGGGCTCTGGGTGGTCACTGGTGGGTGCGACTCGTTGGTAGAATGGACACAGGTGTCCCGTTCAGTGGCTGCTGCTCAGCAGCTCTGTGGCCTCAGCCACGCCCCTGCCCCTCTCTGGGCTTCTATTTCCCATTTTGACTATGAGGTCACTGGCCTGCACAGAAACGGATGACCCAGCTCAAACCCCACCTCAGCCACTGAACCCCACAATGCTGGGTGTGCTTCTGAGCGTCAGATCCCTCACTGGTGAAATGGGGTGCCCATAGCCTGCAAGGCTGCCACACGGCTTGGGAACACTTTAAATCATGACGTCCCCATGAGAGAGTCGGGGCCCCGTAGAGACGGCTACTGCTCTGACCTCTGTCCAGTTTCTTCTCTCCTAGGAGCTTCTGGACAGTAGAAGTAGTGCCCTGTCCCCCTCTGGAACCCTCAAGACTGGCCCGAGGCCAGATCCGAGCAGAAACAGTTGGTGAGCCATTCACTGTCCAAAAGACGGTCTATCCACGGTGTAGGCCGGCAACCTGGCCGCTGTAGGACAGGTCCCTAGTGGCATGTGGAGCAGCCAGGGCTGGTGGGGGGGAGCTTGGCCAGCTGGGTGGGGGAGCTTGGTCTGGGGATGGGAGCACAGATCTGAATCATAGGCAGAAGCCTCCCTGGGTGTGGCCATTCCTGGATACCAATGCCTCACTTCCCACCAGACCGACTGCCTGTCTCCACGGTTCCTGGGAAGATCTGGGCTATATTCACTGGCCACTGGGTCTGTTGGGGCAGGATTACGGGACACCAAAGCCTAGACCTGTTGGATCGGCTACGCAGACCAAGTGAGGAATGCATCTTCTGATTAGTCCATTTGTGATCCAAACAACCTGTCCATCCTTCCAAAAATGAATCGGTCTACCCATCCATTCATCCATCCATCCCCTCGTCCATCTACCCATTCAACCATTCACTACTTTATTCATTTCCCATCCATCCATTCATCTGCCTTCCTATCTGTCTACCATCCAGAAGTTATCCAACCTCCTGTCCATCCATTCATCCATCCATGTATCCATCCATCATCTGTACCTACCTGCCGAACTGCCCATCCCTATGTCCATCCGTCCACCCTTCCGCTCATTCCCTTAGCTATCCATCCATCAGTTCACCTCTCCCCTGACCACCCCCCCCAACCTCTGTGTGCCCTGGCCTGGGTGCTGCGCTAGGATCTGCTGACTTTGAGACGGATACAGCACATTCTCTGCCCCTGAGGAACTCAGCCTGGCAGGTCTGATATGTGTCCCACAGGGCTGAGGGCCCAAGGGAGAAAGAGCAGTATGGGTGAGGCAGCTGGGTGCCCAGGAAGCAGCAGGGCTCAGAGATGGGCAGTGCAGGTGCTCAGAAGGGCCGTGGGGCTGGGGGACGCTGCTGTGTGGGAATTAGCCAATTTGTGCGTGCGGCCCAGATGTGTCTGCGACCTCTGAGTGCCCATATAGAGAAGGCACTGGTTCTCCCAGTCCTTGGGGCTGAGACAGGGGGAAAGGCAGCTGAGCCAGAGGCTGGGAGGGAAGAGAGGCAGTGGGGTGCTTGGGGGATGGCCAGGGTGAGTAACGGCGAGAATTAGGGTGTTGTGGGTGGGGTGTGTGTGGGGGGGAGGCTGTGCTTAGAAGTGAGGCAGGGAGTCTGAGGCTGCAAAGCCCTTGATGGGAGCCACAGACCCACCAGCCAGAGCGAGGCCCAGCCAATGCATCTGTCATCCTCAGAGCACACAGACCCGCTCGCCTTTCTCTTCTGATTAGGACAGGGGATGTCTGAGGATCAACAGTCTTCAGCCAGACGCGCCGCCCTCTGGAGCAGCCGTGGAGCAGACAGATATTAAGGGCCGAGCTGTGTCTGACCAGAGGTGTGGAGGGGGATGTGGGGGCGTCGGGAGCTCTGGATGGCCCAGGGCGTCATCTGGACAGTCTGCTCACCCTCGCGAATGCAGCAGGGTCTGGCCCCAGTGCAGAGCTCTGGGTGTGTGTGTGTGTGTGCGCGTGCACGCGTACACACACGTGTGGGCCGGCCAGCCGGGGAGGGCAGCTGAGGGGATCCCTGGCCTTCCAGCTGCCCTGCCACACACCAGCTGGGCATCCCTTCTGATGTCTTTCTCCAGACCGAGTGGGATACTGTGGCGGCTTAACCAGGGTCGGATAGTTAACAAGTGGCGGAATGGGGGCTCGGACTGGCTGATGGGTTAATCTGAGCCCTGGGGGCCACACTCTGAGGGGGGAAATGGTGCCCTTATTTCTGGGGACACAGAGCCAGCCACGGGAGAAAGGTCAGCTCGTGAGCAGGTCTCAGGAGGAGCCACGTGCCCAACGCAAGGAGGGCTCATGCTGGGTGGTGGGACTGTGCTGTTGGGGGTGGAGGCCACCGACAGCGGCCCCTCAGGGCTGGGAGAAGCTGGGCCACAGGCTGAGCTGGGAGAGAGCCCTGCAGAGCCCCAAGGAGGAGGCGAGTGCAGAGTTGGAAGGAGGGCACTGTCTGGCTTCTACTCTGTGACCGTGAGCAGAGGCGTCATTGGCGTTTGGGGGAGCTGTTTGGGCTGGGTTCAGTCTATAACAGGTCTTCTTCAATTTCCTCTCCTCAGACCCCGCCTGGGCTTCCGAGAGAGCTCTGCTTGATATTTATGAGAGGACACACGCCCAGTGCTCGAGGACGGGCCTCAGCTCCACTGAGCCCTGGGAAGGCAGGCTGCGGGGGTTGTGTGGCTAGGAGCACTGCCTCCCCAGGGGTCCTGAGGCCAGCAGCCCATGCTGGTGACCCATGTCCTGTTAAGTCACCTAAGCCAAGGGCCTCACCCCAGCGCTTGCCTCCCCGCTGCTGAGACACTGAGGATAATAGCCCCTGCCACCCCGTGACGGTCTGGACCCAGGGGATGGGTAGGGAAACTGAGGCTCAGAGAAACAAAGGGACAGGCCTGAGATGACACTGTGGGTATGTGGAAGAGTGAGGATTTGGGAGGTCTCTCTGATGTCAAAGCTCAGCCCCTTCTACCATCTCGCTCGCTCCTGGAGTAGGGTAACACTCTGGAGTCCGCACAGACACCTCCACGCAGGGCTGCCAAGGGGGCTGCGCCCAGAGGGTGGTGCGCCACTCCTGGTCAACACTGGGGGGCGCCCGCCAGCCTTGGCTCAACCAGGCTCTGAGCGGGGGCGGGGGCTCTGAGCCCACCTGGAACCTGCCCCACTCTGAACAATCCAGAGAGGACGCTGGCGGGCAGATCTCCCCTAGAACGTGACGTGAACATGGGCGGATGAGGGAGCTTGCTGTGCTCAGGGATGAGGCCCTCCCAGCACAAGTGAAGCTGGGCTGTGTGACCTCAGCCGACCCCCTTCTCTTCTCTGTGCCTCCGTTTCCTTTTCTGTAGCATGATCTAATTTCTCCGAAGTTTTCCTTTTGTATATCTTTATAAAGAACCACAGAAGCAGAGGGTTGGGGAGCTTCAGTCTGGGAAGGAGACTAAGTACTTTACTACACCTTCACAGCAGCCCAGATGGCACAGCAGAGCCCAGAGAGGGCATGACACTGGCCCCAAATCACACAGCTGGGAAGAGAAAGGGAGGGGAGGGAAGGGGAGGGAAGAGGAAGGGAGGAAAGGGACAGGGCAGAGCTGGCACAGGAACCCTGGTGTGCAATGTCAGTGTGGGTGACAAGAGACCTCGGGGTGGTCAGAGAGACCCTGGGCAGTCAGCCCTGGCCTGCCATCACCTCCACCCAGCACCCAAGAGGCCCAGCTCCACAGTGCAGGCCAGCATCCCTCCTGCTCTGCCTGCCTTGCCAGCCCTGCCCTCGCCAGCTGGGCCAGGCTGGGCAGGGAGGAGGCGTGAGCGCAGGCCACACACCCACCTGCTTGATGCACTGTAGTCGGTCATTGGTCTGTTGGATGTGCCTGTCCATAGAATTCATTCTGGCCGTTTCACTGGGTTCTACCCGAGAGCCATGAACGTTGTCCAGCCTGTGAAGACAGAAGAGGGCGGGTGTCACTGGGGTTGCACCAGGCCCGACAGCCTCACAGCCACCCTGCAGCCCCAAAAGACAGACATGCTGGGCCCAGTGGCTCCCAGCAGGTTTTAGGCCCCTTTGGGAGCAGTGGTGGCCTCTGTCCTAGCCAGCCCCGTGCTGGAGGGAGGAACTTCAGCCACAGCTGCCTGGCCCAAGGGGAAGCCTGTCTGGGCTGAGGGTGGGAGGTACTCCTGGGTGTTCTCTGTGGGTGACTCATGTCAGCCCGGAGTATGCATGTCCACCACAGGACACGGAACAGCACACTCGGGCACACTCATTTCTACACACCTGTGCATGTGTTGGGGGGCTAATGGAGATGGCAACCCCATCCTTGGATTCCCAGTTCAGGGCTTAGCTTACCTGATGTGGCTCTGTGTGTATGCAAGTGTGCGTGCACATGTGTATGTGTGTGCACCCACGTGGAGGGGTCAATCCACATGGCCCTCATTGCGTGTGTGGTGTAAGAGCAGTGACCTGCCACGGGTACCATGGTCCCCCACCCCAAACCCCCTTGCTTTCGAGTTCTTCATGCCGTGAACCCCGATTCCATTCCTCCCTTTGCCTTCCTGGGGAAGTAGGGAGGGTGTCCGTGCCACCTCCTTTCCAAGACAAGGAGACTGAGGCTCAGAAGGGGACGGGAGTCATCCACAGCGGCACAGGGAGCCAGTATCAGAGCCCAGGCCAGGAACTAGGGCTCCAGCTGCCAGCTCGTGGTTCAGAGGGCAGGGTCCATGGATGTCACGGCCACCAGGCTCACTTCCTGAATCGCTGTGAGCCTCGGGAACTCCAACATGAATGTGACTTCCTTCCGGCAGGGGAAGCTAGGTGGAGGAAGCCCCCTCACTCCAGAAAGTCCCCAGAGTCCCCGGGCCTCTCCAGAGAGGCTACAATGGCAACGGCAGAGATGGGGAGAGAGAGAGAGAGAGAGCTGGAGAGAGAGAGTCTACCCAGTACTCAGTGGCCCAGGTCTTTGGGCCAATGCAGAAGTCTGCCCATGGCCACTGGGTTTGCTTTCCCACAACCCAGTGGGCATTTCAAGCGACAGACACAGGGTGCTGGACAGAGGCCCCTGGCCCTCGGCCTTCTTCGCTCTCCTGTGGCACTGCCCCCCGGAAGTCCCCTCCGCTCCTGCAGTGTCACCAAAGGTCCCATTTACCAGACACTTCCCGCATGCTGGGGCCCTGCAGCCTCTCCTGACTGTCTGTAAGCCTAGAATCATCTCCATTTTATAGACGAGGAAACGAAGGGCTGAGATCTGAGATCGCCCAAGTCCCCACGGCCCGTAGGAGCCTGTCTGCTTCCACGTCCTGACTCTCTGCCCCCTGCGTGAGCCCCCCGGCTGAGGGAACTCCCAGCAGAACACGCCGGGGCCCAACCTTGGGAAGAAAGGCCTGGCTGTGCTTCCCAGGAGCGCTTTACCACACAGCTCCTTCCAAGCGCTTCCTATCGTTCCATTTGTATTGAAAAGGCAGCTCATGGGGTGCCTGGGTGGCTCAGTGGGTTAAAGCCTCTGCCTTCAGCTGGGGTCATGATCCCAGGGTCCTGGGATCGAGCCCCGCATCGGGCTCTCTTCTGAGCGGGGAGCCCGCTTCCTCCTCTCTCTCTCTGCCTGCTGCTCTGCCTACTTGTGATCCTGTCTGTCAAATAAATAAAATCAAATCTTAAAAAAAAAAAAAAAAAAAAGAAAGGCACGCGTGGTTCAAAAATCAAAGTCCAGCGATGTTCTGGCTCTGTCCCCAGCCGCCAGATGGCCTTCCTGGAAGGACCAGGCTCACCAGTCTCCTGAGGGGCTCAGAGAAGCAAAGATCTATGGGTACTATCCCCTGCCACCCCTTAAAAAGAAAACACATAACATGATAGCATTCTAATACACACTACTTGGACCTTGCTTTTCTCCTCTGAATCGTATCTCAATGTTTATTCCACATCAAGATACAAAGAGCCTTTTTAAAAAAGATTTTATTTATTTATTTGTCAGAGAGAGAGAGAGAGAGAGGCAGGCAGAGGGAGAAGCAGGCTCCCCACTGAGCAGGGACCCTGATGTGGGGACTCGATCTCAAGAACCTGGGATCATGACTTGAACTGAAGGTAGATGCTTAACCAACTGAGTCACCCAGGCGTCCTATAAAGAGCCTTTTCAGTTTTTAATAGTGGCCCAGTATTCCTAGGCACTGATGAATCACTTACCCAACCAAATTCTGAATGTCCACCCTGCTAGGCACTGCCCCAAGGTCAGAGGCCTTGGCTGAGGCCCCTCTGCTCAGAGGGCTCATGCTCCAGACCGAGTGATGAAGCCTGGAGCTGTCCCCAAATCCACAGCGCAGACGGGCCTGCAAGATCACCTTTTATACCGGCCACATCATCCACATGTGAATTAATCTGGAGAGCCTATTCTTAGAAGTGGAGTTTCTGGGTCATTTGGGCATTTGCACTTTTGAGAAATGCCTCTGGGTTCCCTCAACCCGAGAGCTCTCCCGCAAAAAGGGAAAAGGAGGGGGAGTGCTCCACATTCACTTTTTTCTACCCTCCAACACCCCTCCATAAACCCACCGATCACACGTTTATACCCCCAGGTTACCAACCTCTCCATCCATCCTTTATTCACCTAAATGCCTGTCTGTCCTTCTGTCTATCCAGCCACCTATCCACACATCCATCCAAACACCTCTAGTCTCCACGTGCCCACCCATGCATGCTTCCCACTCACCCAGTACATACTTTTCAATATCTATACAGTGCTGGGTCCTCTGCCAGATCTATGAGCCATGGAGAGATTAACAAGCCAGTATTTACTCCACGTGACCCAGTAGGTGACTGTTTGTCGAGCTCCTGCTGTAAGTCAGGCGCTGGTCCAGGCACTGAGCGTGGACATACATTGTTACTATAACCCTACTTTACAAATGAGGAAAGTGAGGCTCAGAGATTTAAGCAGCAGTCAGCTCAAGAATCTGGGCTTTCCCATTACAACCCAGACTTTGGTGCAGCTAGTGGGGGAGGGGCTGGGGGTCCCCACTGGAGATTGCTGTGATGTGGTAGGCAGTTGTCATGGGAGAAGAGTGTCGCTCCCCTTGCTGCTCCTGGAGGACCCCCAGGCAGGGGCTGAGTTTCTTCTGAGTTTACTTGTCTAGAGTCCCAGTCTGTGCTCACTCCTCCAGGGCTCCTGGAGCCAGGGACAAACCATGGTGCCCAGTTGGCCAGCAGGGGGCGCTGTTGATGAAGCTAAGTACCCAGAGGGCTGGAAACCGGCTCCGTGGGGCTCTCTCTTTAGGGCCCTCCTTTTCCGCAGTGAGGACCTGCGCGCCCCCAACAGAGGGTTTTGAGTAGACTTCTCTGGCTTCCGAGGCCTCGGATTCCCCATTTGTAGAGCAGGATGCTGAGTGGGGATCAGGCGGCCTCACAAGACTCTATCTCTACGTAGACTTTTCCCAGGATGGACACAGCATTTTCATCTAGGGTCAGAGCCCTAGTGGGGCCTTGATAATTGCTTGTTGAATGGCTGACGGATCGTTTCTGGAGACTGAGGGGGCACTCGGCCCACCCAGGGAAGCCCTAAGCAGGCATCGGGAGGCCAGACCCACCTAGGCAGCCAGAGGTTTTCCTGTCTGCTCAGTACCCACGGGTCTGGGCCTGGAACACTGGCAAGGAAGCGAGCAAGAAAGAAGGAAAGATATCACGGATCACGGGGACAACTGTGTGTCCTACATGTCTTAATCTATAGAAGAACAAAATGTCCAGCTGATGAAGGAGACACTCACAGGTGAGGTGACATTCTTAAACGGCCGAGATCAGTGGGAAATTTTGATTATTAGCAGCAGGAATGGATGAGGCTGGCGGTTCCAGGCGACACAGAAAAAGGGTGAAGGCTTGGAAGGCTAAGGGTGCTGGGCGCAGAGAGGGGAACGGTGGGCTGGAGGAGATAGGGGAGGTAGCTCATTGTGGGGCGGTCTGGAACCTTCCATGAGTCCTGTACCTGCCTTGTTTAGGCAGCAGGCCAGGTCGCCAGCATTGCTAATTTACTGAATCCTAAAAGGCTCACAGAGGGGAAGCCACTTGCCCAGGGTCACATGGCCAGGAAGGGGTTGAGCTGAGATTCGGACCCTCTGCCTTTCTAACCGTTCATGTGTTTTTCTTTCCACTCCTCCAAGACTGGAGATCAGCTTCCTGGAAGTCCCCACTCAAGGGCTGTGTTGGGCCCAAAGAGGGGTCCCCTTGTTCCGTTCAAACTGTCCAAACTCATCCACTTTCAAGGCCCGCATCCCGCCCTCCCGGGGCCACGGGTCTCCTGGAAGCTGGCAGTGCAGGGACGCGGCGCAGGACCAGCAGAGGTCGCTCTCCGCCGCGGGAGCGTTGCTTGGCCTGACTGTTGCTTCCCTCCTCAGACCTTGGGCTTCTATAAGCCTTTCACAAGTAGCTACAAATCCTCCGTGGCTGCAGCTCCGGTGCCCACGGTGGCCGGGCTCCCTCCCAGCTGGAGACGGCTGATGGCCTGGCTCTGGGTGCACCCGGGGCCTCAGCCCTTCCCGGCCGCCTGCCTCTCTCTGAATGGGGAGTGGGCTCAAGCAATCAAACCCCCAACCCCCTCTGGCCCCTGGCCCACCTTCCTGGTCGGGGCAGCCACGTGCCTATAGTCAGCCTAGGGAGTTTGGGGGGACTGTGCTCTGATACCTTTCTCCAGGCCTCAGTTTCCCTGCCTGGAAAACAAGGCCTTTCAAACTCCAACATCTTAGGATTCCTGTGTCAGGATATCCAGCTCTTTGGAACACTGTCTCTCAGCAAAGTGTAGAATGCTGGACTTGAAACTGCAAAGCCGGTCCCAAGGCAGCCCCGAAAACTCTGCAAGGGACAGCCCCTGGTCCGGGGAACCCTAAGATTGCACACGCACTCCTCCTCACTCCCGAGGCTCAGCTTGGCTTCACACCACACATATGTGTTCTCTGCTAGTGACCCCTGAGTCGGTGTGGTCTTCTGACTCAGGGAAGTCTGGAAGGGCCAAGCTCCTGTTCCACACGCCTCACTGCCTAGCAGGCCGAGCTGACTCTTGGTGGAACCTTGCACAGAAGCCGTTTTTAGAGAAAGCTGCCCTTCCACACAGAGGGCTGCTCTGAGCTAGAATGTGGAGAACCAGAAGGATCCCAGGGACCACCTGGTTCCATGCCCTTCATGGCAGGACAGGGGTGGGGGCAGAGATGGAGAGAGGGGGGCACAGAGGGAGACAAGGGTCGAGTGGGACTAGTGCCCACCTGGCTGGCTCCCCCGACAGCATCATGGCCCTTGGCAGGCTCTTCCCTGGAAATGGGGAGCAGGGTCCTCTTAGCTGCCCTGTGGAAATGTGGGGTGCTGGAACCCTAGAGGCAGCTCCTTAGGGCGGTGGGCCCACATCAGCTATACCAACATCAGGAGGTTTTATTTTTTATTTTTCACGCTTGAGGCCAATAAGTTAACTGGTACACTCAGCTCACATGTACCCAGAAAGAGGCATTTGTGGATGTGTGTGCACGCTCACATCCAGAGGCACTTTTTGCACACTCAAGTGCAGGAACACACACACATTCAAGGGCTGGCACAGATGCACTCGAGCATGCACATCTCCCGACAGCTTGCACAGGCAAGTGGCGGGGTCCCCAGGGGAGCTGTGTGAGCAGCGGTGTGCAGAAATGATTCAATCACCACGCACATCTGCAGCTCAGATCCCCCGGGGCGAGCGGTGCTGGCAGCAGGGGCGGCAGCGGGGTGGGTGGGGGGGAGGGCTTACCTACAGCCTGCAGAGCAGAGGCTGCGTTCCAAGACATGGCCAGGGCCAGAGAGTTTGGGACCTACCCACTGCTCAGCCTGGTGGAAGAGAGAGCCTGGAGGTCCAGGGGATGCTGGAGGTCTAGCCCCTTTACCAGTATTCAGAGTCCCAAGAGGGACAGATGTCATGGGACAGATGTCATGGGACAGATGTCAAGTGACCCGCCAACCTTGCCTATAATGGTGTCAGCCAAGGTCCTCCCTGGCCTGGCCGCCACCTCCCACTACTTCAGCCCCGTCCCGTGTCCTCCGCATGGGGTTACTCCCTTCATCCTGGACCATGCTCTGAAGATCATACCCCTGTGTCTTTGCCTCTGTCCCAAAGCCCAGAATTCCTGGCCCCCTTCATCTATCAAGGCCTGAGACAATCATGACCCTCTTTGCTGGTTTCCTCCAGCATAGCCACTCACTTTCATTCCTGCGCCCCCAGTGTCCTGCTCACGCACCACCTTGGTGATACCAGACCAGGGGTATGTCTCTGTATCTGTCTCCCCCACCAGCTGGGCTGTTTTCCAGTTATGGATTCCTAGAGCCTAGCCCAGGGCCTGGTACGCAGCAGGTGCTCAGCGAAGCTCACTGGATGGTTGGATGGATGGATGGGTGGACAGGTGAATGGACGGCCAGCGCTGGGCATACACGTGACCCACAGTGGCAAGAGCTGAAAATCCAAAGACCCGGCCCCAATCAGAGGAACTCTGGCCTCAGAGAGCCTCCCATTAACCCATCTAAGCTTCCCGAAGGCTAATGCCTGTACGTTTGGTGGAAGAGGGAGGATGTTAGGTGGTCTGTGGGCCCAACTTGTACATTTCCACAGTGAAGTGTTTGGACTACAACAGTGATCACGCGTGAGCCGGTGGATATAATTATTTAGCATGAGGTGAAATTGGGAAGCAATGGCAGACCTAAGTGCGTTAAAGAAACACTTTAAACATAGTGTAGATGGAATGAAAGCGATGGAGGCTATGGAAGCACCAATCTAATCTGAAGATGCTCCTCAAAGTCTCAGAGGTAAAGGAGCAGAAGCTCAGAGAGGCGCAGGGGTGGCCTGAGGCCACACAGCACATGGCTCCTCCACTCCTCGATGGCCTGCACTGGGCACACCGCTTGGTGGCAGAGAAAGAGAGCAGGATTGAGCAAAGCCAGTCCGAGGAGAGTCACTCTGTGTCCTAGCGCAGGGAAGTCAGGGAAGGGCAGAGGGACAGGAGATGGGAAGGGAGAGGGAGGGAAGAGGCAACGCCAGGCAACTGACCAGGACCAGCTGTTCCCCATTCTTGGCCCAGCAGCTGGAGCTGGCCCTTACCCTGGGCCAGCAGGAGGCCTCACACAGGGTGAGGCTCCCCAGAAAGGGGATGACCCTTGACAGTCAGACCTTCCCAGCTGAGAGGCCCTGACAGTCAGACCCCTGAGCCTGGGGTTCTCAACTGTCAACCCGGAAGGGGCAGCCCTCTCCGCGCCCCAAGGCTGAGGAGTTGAAGGGAAATTCTGATTTGGACAACAGCTCTTCCCCATCCAGTTCCTGCCTCCTCGACTCAGGGAGTGCCCCCCTGCCAAGACGCGACAAGGCTCCAGCTTCCTGGCCGCTGGGGGCAGAGGCTTTGACTTGGCACTCGAGGCTCCTGAAAGGGTGGGCCCACTTCTCTCCGTGACCCCATCTCGGAGCACCCGCCCCTGGTCTGGAGGAACACCCACCATCAATGGGGGGTAATGGGACAAGACGACGCACCCTCGCCATTCAGAGTGGGGGCTTCCTGAGGGCTGGCCCTGCGGAGCCGTCGGACAGCCTGTTCTGGAACCCATGTGCTAATCCAGAGGGCGGGATAACTTCCTTGCGAGAACATGTGTCAGTACTGCCCTCACAAGAGTGCCAGCCTGGTCCCAGCTGCACTTGGGTGTGCCTCATCCCTCCAGGCCATGTGATGACCCCCGGACCCTCCTGCCTGCCCCCTCCTGGCCCCGCCCAACTCCATGACCTCACACTGAACTTGCTCTCACAACTTCTCTCCCCAAACGGCCAAGGAAGGCCAGATTCAATCCTGGACAAGGTCACGGGGTTTTCTCGCATCCCCAGGGCCGTGCTGCCTCTGCCGTGTGCTTCCTCAGAGTGGGAGGAGAACCCGAACAAGTCCCGAGCTTGCTTGCACGCGGCAGACGTTAGTCTCTGTCTCACCCCACCCTGTGCCTCCAAATCCCACACCTGCCGAGCTGTTCCAGTCATCAGGACGGTACGACAGAAGGGGATACCGGCGCTCAGGGAGGTCCGCTGGCCAGCTCGAGGTCCCACTGCTGTGAAGTAAGCAGTGACAGCACTGGGACCCTGGTCGATTACACTCTCCATCATGCTTTCCATGGGGATGCGGCCAGCCTTCCTCAACTTGACGCTTCCTCCCTGGCCCCAACTGCCCCACACGTGACGAAGGTGCCTGGAGTGCTGAGGACGGTGCAGAGACAGGGAGTCGTGCCTGTGCTGCCCCATGCCGGGCCTGGGACATAGGCTTGCCCCAGGACAGTGGTGCTCAGGCAGTGGCCTTCACCTGGCCCTGTCTCGAGGCTCTTGCCGGCAATTCTGAAGGCTCGGATGGGGAAGCATGGGGACAGTTCTCTGAGGACCCCTGTAGGCCAGGGGGTGGGATGAAGCTGGGGATGGAGCCAGGGGTGGCCAGGTGAGACATCTCCCCTACCTTCCATACCCACGGCGGGCACAGCTGATCAGCCACCATTCTCTTCCCATTGAACCCAGACATGGCCAGCCAATCCTCTACACGCCCTTCGCCCGGCCTTTCCCAACCCACCTGGCACCGACACAGGAGGAGACAACTTCGGGGCAGCCCCACCTTTGAAAGGGGTGTGAACAGAGAGGCCCAGCAGGGGAGGGCTTAGCCTTGGGTCACCACCCCCTCGAGGCATGAGCAGAAATCCCCACTCAGGCTTCTCAACGTCTGACTTTGAACTCTTTCCCCTACACTGGAAGTCAGAGCCAGGCTCTTTCTGAGCTGAGAGGCCACAAAAGGACCACTCAGGTGAGCCAAGTTTCAAGTAACCCATACCATAGCTGCTGTCACAGCAGCTTGTGAACCACTTTGTAGATGAGAATATTAAGGCTCAGAAGGGGTGGGTAATTTCTATCCAGTCACACAGGGAAGTGGGGCCGACCCAGGACGGTAGTTCCTCCCAAGCCTTGGCTTCTGTGTTTACTGTGTGTGCCTTCTCCTTTAGCTAGTTGCTATGAATGGTCAGATTTTTTTTTTTTTTAACTTCTCAAGAAATAAAAAGCTAAGGACGGAAACAAAAGAACCAGAAAGCAGATAATTATTTGCACTAAATGTGGTAGATGATTAAAAGAAAAAACCCAAAACAACAACAACCCAACAGTCTTCCTGCCTTAGATCTAGAAGGGATCCTCACATCTGCTCAGGCCTATCCTAACATTTACAGATGAAGAAACTGAGGCCCACGGCAGGGGTGGGGTGGGGTGCAGTTGAAGCAGAGCCTTGAAGACCCCACTCTGGGTCAGAGATGGGGCCAGGGCTCACACCCACCCAGGCCTCAGGAGCCCTAGCTGCCCCGAACTCAACTCTCTCTCTGCCCCTCCCTGTGTCTGTGCTCCCTGCGGCACGGATGCCTCACCCCGGGGCCTGCTGGGGGAGCTGAGGCTCTTCTCCCACTGCCAGCACCTGTGGCTTCCCTGCAGAATGACCTCGAGATCCCCAGGCCTCTTGCGGAGATTCTCGGCATCCCAGCTGGGTTAAGGCTGGCACACTGACCCTTCAAGAGTGCCCGCCCTCTGGCTCTGGAAGGCCCGGAGCACAGGGACTGAGTTGGCTGGGTCTGGTGCCTGTCATCTGGTCTGTACTCAGGGAGTTGCTGTGTGGGAGGCTACTCAGGGGCTGGGCCACACCCGTGCCAGGCGGGGGGAGGGGGCCTTTATCCCTGGAAACTTCCGGGCACAAACCAGGCATCCTACAGGCAACCTGAAGACATGTTTCCTGAATGTCAGCTAAGAGACAAAACTCACACCAGGTGTTCTGAAGCCGAGTGTTGCAACGCACGCTGGTCGTTCAAGGCGCTCGACAGTTCACAGAGCACCGGCGTCGGGACCTCCTTTGGCCCTGAGCCCCTCATCTTACACACGCAGTAGAGCTCAGCGGTCAGCATCACCAGGCTGCCTGGGTTCAAATTCCGGCTCTGCCGCTTGCCAGCTTCTGGACCTGGGGCAAAGCGCTACCCTCTGTGTGCTTCAAGCTCCCGGTGTGTAAAACGGAAGCAGTAATAACAGAGCCTGCTTAGTTCACTGAGCTGGGGAATAGGAAGCCCGAGCACACGAGTGTTGGCGCTACACAAGGCCCAGGTGGGCCTTATCGTCTGTCTCCATCACAGGCAGGAGGAAACCAGGGCCAGAGAGGAGCCCGTGCTTGCTGGGGGGGCTGGGGGGGGTGCACCGCCCTAGACACTAAAGATCTTAAACCTTTTTTTTTTTTTAAGCGTATTAAAAAAAATCTAGTTTTTAAATCTAGTTGCAGCAACATTTTAGGCACAAGTTCAGTTTTACAACATCAAAAGGGGCTGTGCTCTGGAAGAGGGGGTGGTGAGGGGCTGTCCCCCCCCAACTTCCTCTCACATAGGCAGCCCTGGGAACCACCCCGTGGGCTCAAGAAGGGGCCTCTGAGGAGACAGGTGGCTGAGGTAGCCCTACACCCACCGATCAGAACGCCAGGTTGAGGAGCTGAAGGGCTCTGTCCAAGTGGCAAAGGCAAGTCGTGGAAAGTTCCAGATGGAAGGTGGGTCAGGTTGGCCCTTCACAACATGTGAGCTGAGCTCTGTTCCTCCCAGGCGGCAGCCTGGACACCCATGAGAAGTCTGTCCAGGTGGGCAGTGTCACGATGGAGGCAGGGAAGCCAGAGGGAAAACACTGCCTATTCTGGGCAAAAGGGGGTGGAGCCCTGCACACCCGGGATGAGGCTGCCCGCGGTCGGTTCCTCAGAAACCAGGCCCTTGAGATCCTCCCTAAACAAAGGATTCTCTGGTCTGATTAGTTGGAGGCAAGCTGCGTGTATTCTGCCCTCTCCAGGAGATCACGAAGGCACTCTCCCCTGCGAGCGCCTTGAAGAACTGGGTTTTTCCCAAAGTTACTAGATCACAAACCACTTTTTTTCACTAAACACACTTGAAAATTCCATAGAACTAGTTTTCCCAGGAACTGGCTTTGAGAAATTCTGACCTAAGGGAGGGTGGCTACAGGGTAGAGACCAGGCGGCAGGAAGGGAAGGGACAGGAAGACAGGCGGGCTGGAGGGCTGAGGGAGGGGGACCAGAAGCTGAAGTGTCTGCGGGAAGAGAAGCCACAGGGCACCTGTGTCAAGATATGAAAGCCACCACCCCTGAGGACTGGGGCCCTGGATTCTGAATCCAGTGTCACGGCCAACAGGATACGCCCAACCAACCTGGAGCCTGCCCCGGGGTGGGTTGGGGGGGGACCCTCAGCTCTCCCCGCCCCCAGCAAGGCTGGCCTGGTGGACGGGGCGGGGGGCGGGGTGGGGGGAGCTGCCCAGGCCAGGGCAAAGGCCAGAGTGGAAGGTCACATGAGCCGCCTGAGGCAGAGACGGGCTCCTCCCCCGCCCCACCCAAGCCAAGAACTGCCAAGGGAGGACACAGGCCAAGGTGGCCAAGAAGGCCAGAGTTCAGAGAACCCGTGAGGCCGTGGGGGTGGGGAGCCCTCCGGCAGCCACTCGGAAGCCTCTGTTGGTAGTTGTGAATAATAATGAGAACAAAATTAAGTATCCGCTGTGCGTCAGGCAGCACATTTGGCGTTTCACGTGCATTATCATTATAACGATAAAACCGATAAAACCGAAGGAACAGTGCCGAGCGCCATCTATGGACGGGAAAAGGGCGACAGGAAACGGTGAAGGAACTCGCCCCAGGTGACAAGATGGCAGAGTTGGGATCTGAAGCTGCACCTGTCAGGCCTCGAAGCCCAGCATCCGTCCCCTAAGCCAGGCTCCCTCTGCACCATCCTCTGCACCATTGCAGAGGAGCCAGCCCCACATGGCCCCGGAAGAGGCCTGCAGGTCAGTTGTCCCCAGGTGTTGTTCTCTGCCAACTTGCTCAGCTGTGCCCAGCCCAAAGTGGGCCAGGCAGGCAAGAGGTCTGTTCTCAGGGGGCTCCTGGCCCGGGGGGGTCCCAAGCATGCCAGCACACATGCAGTGCCATGGACATACAGTTGGCCTTCCTGGGCCTGTTTTCTCAGCCCCTGAAGGATGGGGCTGATTGAGATGTCACCAAGCACCCCTAAACCCCTGAGGGTCACCAAGGGCACTCGGCATGCCCCTGGCCTTTCACACACATTACTTCATTTAATCCTTACACTGACCCAAGCAGTTGGGCATCATTGCTCAGACTTCACAGATGAGGAAATGGAGGCCCTGAGAGGTTATGTAACTTGCCTAAGGTCATACAGCAGGACAGTGGAATTCCTGGGATGGGAACCTGGGTTTGATATACTTCAAAGGCCTCCCCAGCCTGATGCAGAGCTAGAACAGAGGACAGGGGAGGGATTCCTGCCAGGCATGGGCCCAATGCCACACTGTGTGACCACAACATTCAGCCCTTGGACTGTCTGGCCTTGGTGAAAGGGGTGGGTGAGATTGTTTCTAAGGCATTCTCTAGCTTTAATGCTCTGGCAGGAGGTTGAGGAAGAAAGGATTAAAAAAAAAGTGAGATGACATCTCTGCATTCTAGAAACCCAGAATCCAGGCAAAGGCCCATGAGCTATACCAACCCACCTCCTGGGAGCACCCACCACGGGGGCCGGCCTGGGGAAGACTCAGGGCTGGGCTGGGGGCATTCCCACAACTCTCTGGAGGAGGAGAGGTAGAGCCAGACCCCAAGGGCCAGGGGCGTGGCTCCCAGCAGGGGCGGTGGGACTGGGCAGAGGGCTAAGGCAGTCGGGGGTGGGGGGGTGGGGGGAGTGGTTACTAGGAAGGGGCAGGGAAGGCCTGTCTTATTTTGGAAAAACAACTGCATGCTCGGTCTCTTTCTGAACAGACCCTGGCCAGTCTGGAAGGGTGGCATCCAGGTCCTTCTTAAGGGACAGGGTACGGAGATGAAGCAGGACGCTCACAATTCATCTGCTTTTTAATTAACTCGCCCTGCTGCCTTAAGTGATTCCCTGCTTACGCTCATTCTTTTGAAAATTCCAAAGTGCTATTTCTGACCTGTGATTTACTATTGCCGTACGTCTCTATAAGCAGTGTTTTAGCTTAAGTGCCAGTTGCATATTAATTACAAAGTTAATTATGTGCTGCGTAATCATGCTGTAATTCATTAGTTTACCCTACACTCTTAGAGCCTCATGCTAATAGCGAGATCTGACAGAGGGTTTCAGGAGTCACCGAAAAAGACCTGTTGAAAATCCAGCGTGGGGCCGAAGAGGACAGGACACATCAAAATGGCTCTTTGGGACCCACATGCTTGACCCGGCGCTGGGTCTTGGGTCCCTTGATGCTGATCTCGGGGACAGAGTGCTGTGCCCTCATTGCCTGGGGCTCTAAAGGCCCCTGGCCGCCAAGTCCTGCCTGCAGACCCTCTGTGGCCAAGGAGAGGACGGTGGAAATCCCGGCCGGCCCCCCGCTCTTCTCTCCCACCCCACGGAAGTGCAAGGGCAGGAACAGAATTTGTTTAAAATTACTTACGGAACAGAGAGTCACTTCTAGGTGGAAAATTAACTGCTCAGATCACCAAAACAAAGAGGCCCTGAGAGCGGGGAGGGGGTGGGGGACAGGCCCGGGGTGGGCGTTGGGAGGAGGAGGGTCTGAGACAGTTGTTCAGAGGGGGAGACCCAGGCCCAAGAGGGGCAGGGGGGTGTCTGGGATTTGGAGCAAGGTCCCCTCACATCCTTTCCCTTCTCTACCGTATCCCCCAAAGCATTCGGGGCTCTTGAAAGTGAACACTGGCCACCTTTCTCTCTCCCTCCTTCCCTGTGTTGGCTTTGTCTCCTACTAAGATGACACACAGGGTCACTGTGGTCTGGCCGGGAGTCCGGACCCCACTCCTTAGATAATCTCGAGACTCTCTGAGACCCAGGTGCCTTGCTGGTGCAGCTGGGTGAGGGCCCCCTGCCTCCCTGCACAGGGTCGGAAGATGGATGGGAGGGAAATGCGGGCTCTCCAACCCTGCCCGCGCCTGACCACTCTAGGTCCTCCCAGAGGACTCTTTTCTAAGAAGAACCGTCTTGGCCTGGGCCCCTGGGCCCCAAGCTGTCAGCCGCTGAGGAACCACCCATGACCCTCCAATGCCATTTAAAAGTCAATGTGAGGAAAGCCAGGCCGGCTGCAACCCCCCACCCCCCCAAATCTGCAGATCAAATTTCCAGCCGTGAGGGGACACGAAGGCTGTGACCTATCCCGGACATAGCGATCTGGTGGCTGAGACCCTCTGCTTTCCAAATATAAACCTGCTTGTTTTATTTCTGCTGACAGCTGAACAAAAAAAAATGTGGAAGTCCTTCCCCTTCTGGCTCCAGTCAACAAGAGGAGAGAAGGACTCCGAGCCCCAGCTGGCATGGGAGGAAGATAAATAAGAAAAAACAAAACACGGCCTTGTGCTACAGTGGAATGTTTAAAAAAGAGGTGAAAAGCACAAGGTCAGGGGCAGATTTCATTTTCTATCATTTCAGCAGGCTCGGGGAGGAGGTGGGATGCTGCCGACTCAATAGTTTCTGGGGAATCAGTTTTGGAGGGAACTTATTTTTGGGAGGGGGGAGAGGGGGTTCTTAACAGCCAAAGGACTGTGGTTTCCTTTTCCAGGGAACACACTGGTTTCCCTGGCAACAGAGAAGTCCAGCCTCCAAAGTTCTGCCGGGAGACGAAGGCTTGGCCTGGGATGCTCCCAACAATTAGCCACGGCCAAGGCCTTACTGTCCTGCTCTCCTGGGCCGTGAGCTGGGGGGTGGGGGGGTGGGGGGGTGGGGGGGAGGGGCAAACAGTGGACCCTGGTCCCCTTCTCTTCCCCCTACCTTTGTGCACACAGCTACTCATCCTCAGATCACTGCTTCCTAGGGCTTTAGGACGGAGCAAGTAAAAATGCCAGAAACAGCTTGGATACGAGCCTGTATGTGACAGCACCTGAGGACCCCGAGGGAGCAGTGAAAGCTCTGGGGTGGACGGCCAAGGGCCCAGCAAGGCTGAGCCTCCTGTCAGGCACGCTTTGGCCTCGTGCGGCTGGCATGGGGGAACTGTATTGGAAGAGAGCAGGTCCACATTTCTGAGCTCTTTTCCTTCCACCCAGAGTCCCTCAAGGGGGTCCTCAGTACCTCCTGCATTTGGGGGCCCATCTTCCCAGAAAGGACCATTTAAACACCTGGCCAGGGAAGACACCCTCGGTGCACCACGTGTGGATGGGAGTGGCAGGCCGGTGGGAGGAAGAAGAGGCATCCAGGGGCCCTGCCGTTGCAGTAGAGCACTTAGCCGGCTGCCAGGGCCTGTGCTAAATGCTCCACACACATCATCTCATTTAACCCGCCCTCTACTTGCCCGGCGAAGCAGACACAGCTACTCCTCGCTGGAGGGGTCTGAGGGGTCAAGTGACCTGCCCAAGGCCACCCACTAAGAGATTGGCAGAGCTGGTAGCCACACCTGCCAGCCCCCAAGCCTGTTCTTATGCCAGGGGCAGGGACAGGAGAGTGGCCCCGGCTGGAGATTGACTCCCCTGTTGGCAGAAAGGAGACAGAGGTTCCAGAACTCACCCCTCCGTTCCCCTCCTCTTAGCCTCCCCCAGCCTCTACACATTTCCCAGGAAGACAGGCCGAGGAGAAGAGTCACCTGGAGGCTCTGAACCAGGGGACAGACGTGGCCTGAGGGCCTGATATCATGTCCTTCCTAAGCTCCATCTCCCTTATGCCCAGAACAGCCCCATGAAGTAGACAGAGCGTCATGGTCCCTTTCATAGATGAGGGACTGGGGGCTCAGTAGCATGCCTATGTTCACACAGTGAGCAAGAGGGAGGGCAGGGATTTAATCCCAAGTCTGAAATACAGACACCTCTTAACTGATGACGATGATGATGGTGACGAGTAGCCAGGCCCACCGGAGCTCATGCGATGTGCCTGTTGTATTTAAAGCATTCTACACATATTAGCTTATTTTATTCCTCAACCATCCCATGAAGTACATGCTATAATTCGTTCCATTTCACTGATGTGGAAACTGAGGCACAGAGCCCTGTAAGCAATATGGCTAGTAAGGCATAGGGGTAAGGTCTGGACCCAGCCAGGCAGACTCTTGAGCTCACACTAGTAACCCACATGATATGCTATTTCTCTAACCACTGGGACATCCTGCCTCCCAGCCTTGAGTGCCTGATTCTGGATGATTCTGGGAGGCAGGATGTCCCAGTGATTGGGAAATAAGGCTCGGCAGCAGTTGGGGACCTGCGATTTTCCCTTCCTAGAGCTCAGCTCCCTAGAGAGCTCCTTCTCCCATCCCAGGGAATGGCAGGCAGGAGCCGGACTGCATTTCTGTGTGCATGTGTGAGCGTGCGCGTGTGTGTGCCTCAGGCCCACGCTGTAGCCGGGTGTGCACGCAGCTGATTTATAACCCTCAGAGAAAACAGAATTGCAAATCTCACCCACAAATCTTCCCTATCGAGGTACTTGTGACAGGCAGACATGCCGTGAATTCCCAAGAACAGGCAGGCCTTCCCCCAGCCTTGGCTCCCTCATGCTCCCTGCTCCTGAAATGGGCCCTGTTGGGAGGGCCAGCTCAGCCCAGGGAGAGGCTGCCGACCTTGTGGCCCAGTTCTGCTCATCAGAAATGCTGGCTCCTGAGCCATCCTGGGCCTGAGGAAGCCCCAGAAGGGACAGGTGGTCCCACCCTGCCGGTCCCACCGCATGCTAGCTCTCACACTACAGTCCTCACTCGTCAGGTGGTGAGAAGCAGGGCCTGTTAGCACCCGCAGGACCAAGAAGGGGGACCCTAGCTGACACTTACCGAACATGCACTTTTTACCCCATCATTCTGCACTAAGTGCTTTTGGTTTGTCTCAAGGCTCAGAGATGTTATGCGACTTGGGCTCGGACCCCAGCATAGGCAACCTGATTCCAGAGCTCCACTGTGTTCCCTCCAATCTTCAAACCCATTACGGGCCCCTGGGCCCCATTCCTGACACACAGACACTCACTCCAGTTCTCTCCAGAGAGGATAATGGGGCACCCAGGTTTGGCTCTGGCTGGGGTCACCCCACGGGTGGGTGAACCGTCGGGAAGATGCTTCCAGCTTCCGCACACCCTAACCCAGGGCAGCCATACTCCAGGCCTGGCTCATACCCGGCCTCCAGACCCAGTTCCGGGGGGCACTGTGATGGCCAAGCAGAAGAGGGACACTGCCCTCCCTCTTCCTTCCACCTTGCCCCACAGAGCCTTCCCCAGCAACCAGCACAGCGGCTTGGCCCACGCCACTGGACCCTGGGACCCAACACTTGGGCCCTTTGTGGAGGTCTGTGATGGCCCAGTCACTTCTGCAGCTCCATCCCCATGGGTGGGAGGATGAGCGGTGTAGGGCGAGGAGGAGCTGTCCTGGGGTGCGGGCGCGGGGGGTGGGCAGCGGAGGGCCAGGGTGGGCCTAGTCTTGACTTTGCTCTAGTCTCCTGTGCGATCCAGGCTTGTCCACTGCCCTGAGCTGTGTCTTTTCTAGCTGGAAGATGGGTTTGGTTTGCTTATATGATACTTGGGAGGATTAAATTCAATGAGTATGAGAGAATCCATGTATCTTAGGAGACTATGCTCACACATGTGCACACGCACACACATACAGACGTATATACACTTACATGCATGCACATGCACACACGCGCACATGTACACATGCACACACACGTGCACGCACAGAGCTGGGGTGACACGGGGCTATAGGAATCCCCATCCAGCCCAAAAAGCACTCCACGCCAGGCCACCCTCTCCGTGAGGTGTCTCTTGGGGTTGGCATTGGGGTGAGAGGCCCGGCTCCTCCTCCTCCAGTTCAGACTCTCGTAGTACTAAACCTATAATTCCTGGCAGGGAAAATGACAGCTTTGCCCAGTGGCTGCCCTCAGCTGATGGGCAGGGAGCTGGGCGGTAGCCGTGGTGGTAGCTGGGAGGCGGGCCTGGGACACAAAGCCGCAGAGTCAGAGGAGGTCAATGGTGGGGGGACAAATGCCATGGGGACTGTGGGCTTTGAGGTGGGTGGACGACGGATGAGAGGGAAGAGGGGAAAGGGCTAGGTACAAGGCCCCGGGGTTGGCTTGAGGCCGGCCCTCTGTACGGCATGACCCAGGGAGGGTCAGCAAGCGGACATGAGCCTGGGACCAGAAGCACAGGGAGGGGACCTCTGCAGAGAGGCTCAAGGCATGGGGCCTGAGACCTTGAGGCAGACTGGCTAGGCCCCTGGAGGCAGCAAGGCAAGCACTGCTCAGGGTTTGGGGCTTGGGAAGCTGCAAAAGCGTTGGTTCCTGGGCTCTGCCCCAGCCTCCCTGCGTGGGCTGGGGAATCAGCATTTTAGAATGAGCCCCTGGGATCTGGCTGCAGCTGAGTGTCAGATGGCCGATTGGGAACCCCAGGATTTCCTCTGCCCTGGTGGGGTTGCTGGGGTTTCTCCTGCCTGCGCTGCCTTCGCCTCGGCACCAAGCTCCACTTGGCAAGAAGGCAAGGCGATAACAGTACCATGGACACCTCAACCACATCTGCCGAGTTCGGCTGCTCACCACCTGTCTCCTTGGAGGCACACAGCCTACTGGTGGGAGGGGCCCCACGACTGTGTCCGCTTACTAAGGCCTGGTCAGCAAGGCTGGGGTTGGCCCCTGAGCTCCCCCTCTGGGCCCCTCTCCACCAAGAACAGCTGTCAAGGAGCTGAGATCTCGGCGCTCTCAGCCTCCCCTCCAAAACTGCTCTGGTGGGGAGCCCGTCCCCAGCCCCTACAGTTGCCAGGCTCTCGGTCTAGGGCCATGTGGACTCCCGACCCATCTCACTGGGGAACGGAAGATTCTGTCTCTTGGGAAAGAGACATCTCCCCTCCTCCTCCCAAGGCCACACTGCCCTGACTCTCCGTGGCCTTGGACAAGTCATGTGTCCTCTCTTAGCATGGGTTTCCTCTTCTAAAATAGGAAGCAGGAGGCCAGATCTGGTGATGTGCAGGCTTCAAGGGAAGGTGGTTCAGGTGGACAGAATGGCTCGAACAGAAGCAGAACTAAGTACAGCTGGAAATGTGCCCAGGTGGGCTGGGCCAGAAGACGGGCGCTGAGGCTCGGTCTGAAGCTGGGCGTAGGGGCAAGGGTAAAATTGGAATTGGAGTCATTGTGGGATTCCTCTGACTGGGGTTGCCGGAAAGGAAAGTTCTCTGTGAGCACTCAATACTCCTGAGCAGAGGCCCTTGGCCATTGCCCCTGGGTCACCTCTGGGTCACCAGGAGGGACCGGCTGAGACGATCTGCTCTAAGACAGGCTGCAGTGTTTACTTGGGGCTACTCCAGAGGGCCAGCCTGGGCTCCCAGATCGCCAGGGAGGCTAGAGGAGAAAGGGGGTGCCATCAGTCTCCTTTGGACCAGCCTGAGCACAGGGATGGTAGCCTAGCCAGGGCCTGCCTGGGGGTGCTGCTCTGACTCAAGCCCTGGGGAGATGGTCCCTGGGAAGAAATGGATGCCTATGTGTAGCACGACTCCTGGCTCTGGCCAGGGTCAGAGTCATGGGGACCACCCAGCTCAGGCCTGGCGGCAAGGGTACCTTCCTGGGGCCTTGCCACAATCCCCATCACACCTATCTACCTGTTGTGTATTTGAAGACCCCACCTCTTGTAAGGGGGTTATGCTTGAGGACCAGGGAACTGGGATGAGCCCAGTCACACAGCAGTGTGGGGGTGTGCCCAGCCTGGCAACCTCATGTGTTTCCTCTGTCCTGGCCCCTGGAGAGGCCTGTGGAGCCCCAGGACTGGTCTCTGGGGGGAGTGGGCTTCTTGCCTTCATCTGGCCCCCCACCTCCCATCATTTCCCTCATTTCTTGACCTCTGGGACGGTGTGAGGCATGAGGCCCACCTTCAGCGCCAGCCATCCTCCAGGAAGGGGCAGAAGGCCAGACCAGAGTACAGGCTGCCCAGGGGCTAGTCAGTAGAGGATGGGCCCTGACTGCTTACCTCGGCCCGAGGGTGGGGATCTAGAACCCGGGGCCCGGCACAGGGGCGGGGGGGCTTGACGGGCAGTGGCTCCTAGCGCCTGCCCCCCCCCGGTATGCCTGCTCACCTGCTGCCCGGTCCCCACTTGCCATGGCCTCACCAGCCCCTTCCCTGCCCCCTCGCGGGCCTGAGATGGCTGTCACCATGGCAACCCTGCTCATTCAGTCCGGGGATAATGAAGCCAATGTGTTTTTCATTTCCATGAGCGGAGTGCGGAGCCAAGCGGGGGAGGGGGCTTTCTCCTCTCAGCCCCTCCTCCGGGGGAAGGCAGCTTGGAGAGAGAGCGCGTGTGTGTGGACTCACCAGCCGTGGCACGGACACCGGTGGGAAGGGGGTGGGACCTGGAGCCACCAAGCTCTCAACCCACCATAGCAGCCATGTGGGTCGGACAGTGCCAGCTGGAATGGCTGCCTTCTCTGCCCACACCTAGCCCAGGAGAGGTGGTCTGGAGACAGGCAATGCGAGGCTCCATTTCTAGCTGTGTGACCTCGGGTGAGTGACTTCACCTCTCTGGTCTGGCTTCAGCAGAAGGACATTTACCAAGCATTGATTGGGTACCTTTTAAGCGTCTGGCCTTCTGCTTTCTCTAGAGAACCTGAAAGCCCAGACAGAGCCTCTGGTCGTCTAGGAGTCTGAGTCAGCGGGAGGAGTTCCTATCAGGCACATTTCTCAGCTGTAAAAACAAGGCCAGGAGCTCACACCTGTCACTGCCTATCTTTGAGCTACTACTATCGAGAGGGGAGGTTGCTGTGAAGTCATGTATGGGAATGTGCCCGGCGCACACAGTAGGCTTCTAGATTTCAACCTCCTCCTCGTCCTCCTCCGGGGCCCTGGGCCTGCAGCACAGACAGCAGACATGTCTGAGATCCTCCTACGGGCATCAGTGCTCAAGGCTGTCCTCACACCTCTCTTTCCTCTCTTCGCCTGGATGGAGACCTGCCCACCCAGTCGGAGGTGAAACAGACCTGAGCAGGCCAGGGCTGGGCTGGGCCAGGCACAGGGACAGTGGCCTTCGGCCAGCGGCAGCACTCATCTGGGCCCAGATGGGAGAGAGCAGGGCTGTCTGGGAAACCCACGGCCCACAGTCGCCGCCAGACGCACCCCTCCTCCAGCCCCTCTCCAAGGGCAGGAAGCCAAAAGCACTCACGCAGAAAACCCTGGCCTGTCTCCCCCCCACCAATAATTCAATCACCTTGGAGGCCAGTGGCCCTCTCTCCTGGCTGGGCTGACAGATTGGAGGGGGAGGGAAGGGAAGCATGTAGAGGGAGGGCTGGGGGGACCAGGGAAGCCAACATGGAAAAATCAGAGCAAGTCTTGAAAAATGAAGAAATAAACCTGCCAGGAGGGAGACAGCCTCCATCCGTCCTCCATAAAGCTGTCTAAGGGCCACCAAGGACGTTGGCGGATGGAGGGGGCCAGAGATGGCTCCTCCTGGGACCCCAGCTGGGCTCCAGCCCCCACCTGGTGAGGAGTTGGCAAGGAGGAGGGCCTGGGGAGCTTGAGGGTTAGAAGGGGCAGGAGAGTGGGAGGCACAACTGTGGGGAGAACGGGGCTGGAAACAGGGGTCTCTTGTCAAGCCGTTGTGCCAACATCTGCATATAGAAGGCACTCAGCGTTGGACTACGAACGCCTCTCTTCCTGCAGGCAGCTGGCAAGCAGGGCCTCGGTGGCAGGCTGACTATCCATAAGGACTTGGTGGAGCCCATGCACCCATTTCACAGATAGGGAGGCAGGTCAGACAGGCCCATGGTCACATGGCAAATCAGAACCGCTTGGGTTCCCCAGCCCAGGGCACCTTCATCATGAACTCCAGGGTTGGGGCCTCTCCCCACTGTGTCCCCACCGATGCCACATCACATCCAGGCCAGGGCTCAAACAGACCTGTGAAAGGGGTGATACTTAATGACCCTCCCAGGGGACCAGGAAGAATCATGTTTTCTAGGAACACTGAATCACCCTGAAACCCGCTCATGACCTAAGACCTAAAGAGAAGGAAAATTAAAAAGTGACCAGAAAGTTGATCAGGAGGACCAGTGGTTGGGATGATTATGGATAGTTTTTATTTTTCCTCTTTCAACTTTTACGTGACTTCCAGAAGGTTCCACAAGTGTGCATTACTTTTACAATAAGGAGAAAAGGACATTCTGAGAGTTGAGATAAGTCACCTCCACTAAATGCTACTCATGCAGAGCCCTCCATCTGCAGGACAAAGTCAAAGGAGCCCTTGCTGCGGGAGGCAGCAGCTGGACACAGACACACACGCCCAGCCACCAGAGCCTCCCTCTGTGGCCTACGGGCCCTGGAAAGCCACCACGGGCAGGAAAGAGGGGACCGGGGCTGCCCTCACTTTGCTGTGTGACTTTGGGTGAATCCTGTCCCTCTCTGTGCCCTGCTGTCTTCCCCTCGTCCACCTCACCTCAGGAGATGGGTACTGAGGACAGACGCTTGATCTAGAGCTGGAAGCCCTCCTGATGAGGCACATGGGGCTTCTCTGACACGAGGGGTGCTGTCTGGGGCAGAGGGGGCAGCTGAGGTGCTTCCGAAGACCGGGCAGGCTGGCGCAGGGCGGGGGAACGGGCTGGCTGAGCCGCGCCAGGAGGCGAGGGGCCAGCTTTCATCCCCTGTTTACAGTGGAAACACAGACTTGAAAAGGTTTCACTTTTCCACTGTTTTTGTGGCAGTGCTGTGGGGAGCAGGGCTTCCTGAGAGCGAGGCCAGCTTTCCAAGGCCACACCGAGTCCAGCCCCGCGCTGGCCTCTGACAGGAAACATCATGTTTTCAATTTACGGGTCCCTGCCAGGCGCCGTGAGCAGCCCGCGCTCCGCCAGCCGGCTGGCCGTGTGAGGAGAGAAATTCCAGGCCTTGCTGCGGTTGGGAGCCCCTGGCAGGCCCGGGGGAGCTCCAGGGCCCCAGAGGGACCCCATGGGATCCCCAAGGGGCCTGACTAGGAACAGCTCTGGCCACAGATGCCCCGCCGTTGATACAGTTTTGCTAGTTCCCAATGCACCCAGGGACCCTACTCTATGAACCACAGCCCTGGCTCCCTGGCTCCCACGTCAGCGAGCCCTACTCCCTTGGCGGACAGATGGGGAAACTGAGGCCCACAGACAGAAGAGGCTTCCCAATGCCACCAGATGACTGGTGCAGAAAGAATGACCTCTAACCCCTCTAACCAGACTGGCAGATTCCCGACCGACAGGCAAAGTGAGCCTGTCCCCCCAGGATGGTCCTGACAGGGGATTTCCACTGGGGGCCTAGAAGCTGGGCACCATGATCACAGCTCAGCCCAGAACAAGCCTGGGTGAGTGGTCTGACCTTTATATCTGACAGATAAGGACACTGAGGCAAAGCAGGGCTTGGGAGCCTCTCTAGGTCAGGCAGGGGGCAACCACGGAATTGGGAGCCTCAGGCAGCCCTGCAGAGCTCCCTGCCCCGCCCCTTCCCAGGGCCACTCTCAGCGCTACTCCTTGCTGTCTGAAGCTGCTTTAACCCCAGCTGATTGAAAACCTCCAACCACACAGGTCCTGGGGGCCCCCTCCCCTCTCCAGGTGCTTCTGGAAATTCCTGGTAAACTGAGCGCTGCGTGCAGCTGGGCTCTGCATTCAGCCTGGGGGTCACTGAAAGCCCTGGGCGGTGTGGACAGGGAGGAGGTCATGCCCGGGGCCCATAGGAGGCCCTCGCAGACCACAGCCTGCTGCCTGCTTCACAAATGGGCAGGGGGACTGTCAAGAAGGCCCTGGGGCTCAAAACATCTATGCTCTTTCTCCCCCTGCTAGAAGGTCACTTCTGTGAGGACAGGGACCTGGTCTGTTACTCACTGATGTTTCCCAAACACTCAGAAGAGTGCAGGTATACAGGTGGTGCTAAATAAATGTCTGCTGAATGACCGATGGGGGATGGTGGCGGGCAGGGGGCTCTGGTCACACAGTGGCTTTGGAGAGACCCAAAAGCTCTTCTCTCTAGCCACGTATTTATGATGTTTCTAGGGAAGAGGAGACACATCCCGGCCCCCAGGGCCCATGGCGCCGAGCAGCACCCCATCCCAGCACTCCATCGTGGGCGACCCCCGGCCCCTTCTGCACAGAGCCCTCCTCATGCCCCGCTGCTCCCTTGCTGGGCACATTCCAGCCTTAGACAAAGGGCACATTTTCAGGGATCATAATCTCCTGCTTGTTGGTTTTTTTCACCAACTTTCCCCTCCCTTCTTCTTCCCATCCAGGGCATTCCTGTTCCCAAATGGGAGCCACTTTCCAGGCGAGTGACAGCCAGGCTCGCACTGGCTCCCAGGAGTCCTGCGAGCTGGGCCAGGGAGGCTGACCGTAGACACAAAGAACCTTCTCGGCACGGACTGCCGTGGAGTTGCCAAGGGGGTGGGTGCTCAGGGCTCGAGCTCCAGGCTGCCCTCCTGGGGCCTTCGGGATCGGGGAGGAGCCTGCGCCCAGCCCACAGAAGGGCGGACACTGTGTGTGCACACACAGCTGGGGTGGGGGGCAACACACACATACAGGCACGCACACGTGCAGGTATACACCCAGAAAAGAAAATAAGAGACTGAGAAAAAAACAGCAAGGGGCCCAGTAAGAAAGAGGGTGCACGTTAGGGAGGCGCCAAGAGACAATCGAGCACCGAGAGAGTCAGGAAGAGGCCCACAGACAACCTCTGCGGAAGGGCGCCCCCTGGAGTTGTACGAAGCCGCTGCCCTGGGCAGGACGCACACAAGAGAGCCACAGAAGGAGAGAGACAGAAATGGGTGCGTGAAAGAGCTACAGAGGGTGAAAGGAGGAGTGTGACAGGGAGGGCCACACGGGGAGGACAGGGAGCCAGGGCCAGCAAGGGGTGTAGAGGCGGCCGTGGGGCAGACACACACAGCTTGCTGCACATGCACAAGCTCCAAGCCCTGGCAGACTCTTCTGGGAACACTGGCTGCCAAGGGTGCCCCCTTCCCTGTCCAGGTGCTGCAAGGCTGATGTCCAGGAAGCGAGAACGGAGCCCCGAGCGACCCCACTGTGTCCTGTGAGGAATCCCCTTGCTCTGTACCCTCCACGGCTAGAGAGGTGCCCCAGGTGAGGCATGCTAACTCCAGTCCCTTTTGGCCTTGCCTCCAGCTCGTGCTCAGAGAGAGGCCGGGGGAGGAAGGGTAGAGTGGGAGGTGGCAACTCCCCCGCCAACCACGGAGGGCAGGAGGGCAAGGAAGCGTCCGTGCTCACCTCTGATGACCTGGGTCCCTTTGAACAAGCCCCTTCCTGTCCCTGGGCCTCAGTTTTCCCTATGTAGAGGAGGGGGTCTGTTGGCTCCTTGACGTCTCTGGCTGCTCCCGTGCTGTGTGGCTCTGGACTGTCACATTTAGCAGCTGCCGTGTGTGTGTGTGTGTGTGTGTGTGTGTGTGTGTGTGTGTGTGTGTCCTCTGCATACCTCTCTCCATCCCAGCCCCGTTTCTGAAGGAACTCGTTGACCTCTTCCAATCCCCGCGCCCACTGGGCTTGCATTTCCAAGCCCAGATGTGCAGAAGGACATCTCAGCGACAGCAGGGCTCCCCGACATGGGCACTCCTTCCCTGCCAGTGCCCAGGGGAGCAGAGTCACGATCTGACCACCTTCCGTCCCTGGACTCTGACATGCTGCATTAAAGTGACAGAGAAGTGACACATTGTGTCGTTCTATAGGTCGATGTCTCTGCTGGCCCTTCGCTGCCCGCCAAAGCCAGTGTGAGCCACCAGGCCTCATCACACGCCACTGCTCCCACTCACCTATGTGTGGCCAACAACTGGGTGCTGGGGACTGGCCTGCTCTCTGTCCTCACTCACACTGTGCCACGTACTTTGTCATAGCCTTTCCCTTCCCCTCCCAGGGGCAGCCCTGAAGCCGAGACCCCTTCTTGCGAGCTGACACTAGGAAGGACTCTGGGCCCTGATTCCAGCCTGGCCTCACCCACGGCTGCGTCGGCCACTGCAGCTACCCGAACACACCCACCACCGGCCTTGTCCCATCGAGCCCCGGCAAGGAGGCCTTCTTCTCATTTTATGACCAAGAGGAAGAGCCTCTGGGAGGTCAGGTGATGGGGCCTTACACAGCTTGGGACCTTAAGGTTCATGATACCTGATCTATTGGAGACAAAAGCAGCCTATCTCCAGGAAGCCACCTATGATCTTCCTGGTTGGCAGGGGCTCTCTCCTGGCAACGCTGGGCTCAGGCTTTAAAGTCAGACGAAGCTGGATTCAAGTTCTGACCCCATCTCCCAAGGGCCATGTGACCATATGACTTAACTTCTCTGTCCCATAACTTACTCATTTGGTAAACACAATTTATGAAGATTAAATTAGATAACGTGTACAAAATATATGGGGCAGGCGCTCACTAACACAACTATCATTCAGACTCCTGCAAAATACTCATGTGAGCATGTGCACATGTGTGCGAGCATGCACAGCACACACAGTGTGCAACATCACAGTGACCAGCAGCAAGGACTGGGTCTTAAATCCTGGCTGCATGACCCTGGGCAAGTCACTCCTCTATCTGCTGGCCAAGGTCTATTCTTAAATTTCTTCCTATTGCTTTCCAGAAGACCCTTCTGGAAACCCTAAAAAAGCAGGTTATCCTCAGGGCCTAAGGGATTTGCTGGCAACTGGGACGCACAGGCTGTCCCCTGACCCTTCACATCCTCTTCTGCACTCACAGCCACCAAGCTCCTGCCACCTCCCGGAAGCTCCGCAGCCAAACCCCCTCTGACAGAGCCAAGAGGGTCTAGCATGGCCCAGCCCCAGGGAACCATGTACCAGCCCCTGGGGGAGGGGGCCTGGTATCCCTGGTCAGATCATTCCTCGTGCAGAGCAGGCAGATTTAGAGAAGTCACACTGCACTTAGATTAAGTGCCTTTCATTCCTGTTGAATCTGCTGCCTGACTCACTGCCTCCTCCCCGGGCTGGCCACACAGTCATTACCGTCTAAACACCTGAATTATCAAACTGCCCGGCACCAAAGGCTGGCAGATAATTTACTTATGTTACAAAAGACCCGTTCAGGGAAAGGGCCCGTTCTCTAACCACTGGGTGTTCATCTTCCCACAGAGCTGGGAAGGCACCAGAAGGACCTGCGTACTCATCGATAATGCAAGATTTCAAGTGATTGTTCAGAGTTTGGGTCTTCCTTTTTTTATGTTACACTGCACGACACTCACATACACAGTAGGCACCATCCAGGGTCCTGGTGGGGGCTGTACCCTGACCTGAGGCTGTGCCTTTCCTGTCTCACCTTCAGCCCCACCTGCCATCCTTGAAATTCTTAGAGTGTCATTTTGCTCTAACCTGCCTCCTCCAGGAAGCCTTCTGTATCTCACACTTCCCAAGGCTTCCTTCTCTGTCATCTCAGTACCTTCCTGGCCCCAAGGCCCTGGGTAGGACTAATTTTCCTTCCTTTGGGTGATCCTTGGCCTAGACTGGGTCAACCTGAGGGCTGGTATAGGGTCTTTGGTTGCCTTATCTCCCCAAGAGCTGAGCACAGATCCACGCACACAGTAGGTGCTTACTAAATACTGCTGCCTTACTGACTACAGATGGAGAATGTGGGGAGGAGGGGCTGGCTTATGTAGAGGCCTTGAGGCGCGTCCTGTACCTGGCCCTGGCTGTGAACCGAGGACCCAGCTGGGCTCCAGGCCCAAGGAGGAGAGTGAGCCGCTGACCTCGGCCCACACCCAAGGCTGGCTGTGTCAGAGAAGCCAGTGGTCAGAGGAGCCCCAGGCCCTCATCCGAGTGACCGCACAGCCCCGACTCTGGGCCCCAAGTCCTGACATCATCCTAGGTGACCGGGGCAGGGTGAACGCCCCAACGGTGAATAATGCCTCCTCTGTCACCTGCCAGGCCCGAGCCGCCTTCAACAAGGTCTCATTAGGACAGGGCTGGCGTCTCCACCCCTGCCTATGAACTCCCTTGAGCACCCTTGAGTGGAAAATGGGAGGGAGCCTAGGAGTGAGAGCCTTTTTCATTTCTGGATCGTGTTGCCCTACGCGTGGATATTCCTGGAAACTTTCCATGGGGGTTGTCCTGGCTGGGGTGGGAGGACCGGGAGCTGAGCAGGGGCTGTTGATTTAGGCTGACAGTGAAGGTCAAAGAAGGGCCCAGTGTTCAGGAGCAGGGAGCCCCTTGGTCCCTGTCCTGACATGGCCCCACTTCTTCCCAGGGGCTGCAGACGCTGCTGTAGGGCTCAGGCCCGGTGGAGCCATCCGTCCCAGACAGTCCAAGGAGAGGTGTGGTGGGCAGCCAGGCACTGTCCAGAGACCAGACTATAAGCTGGGAGACCTGAGTTCCAGCACAGCTCCTCACTTCTCCCTGGGTGACCTAGCAAGTCATTTTCCATGCGGGACCTCAGTTTCCCCATCTATAAAAGGAAGGGGTTCCACAGGGCCCCCTCTAGTTCTGATACTTCAGACTTCCACGTATGCTAACTAATAAAGGTCCAACGCCATTCAGAGAAGCTGGACGACCCCGCTCCACCCTGTCCCCCACCCCCGGCTGGCTCCAAGTTAGTGGTCCTTCTCAGCTTCCAGAAGAGATTTGAGATCTGAGTGGATTCGCAGACACCTGCCGATCTAAAGGTGTCCTGGAAGGCCCAGGGGGAACCACCACTCCATGGCATGTGGCACCCAGAGAACAGCTTTTCTGTCCCTCGGGCTCTGGGTCCGGCAAGTGTCTTAGGACCTGAATGCTCTGTGGCCTAAGAGAATGGGGCTGAAACCCAGAGGTCTGCTTCAGGGATCCTAGCAGAGAGGACCCCTAGGCAATGTTCTTCTGATTAGCACAGACTTAGAAGAGCAGGAAGAGCCCTTACAGATCACCAGGACCCCTGGTGTATGCATGAGAAAACTTAGCCACAGGGACAGACAGCTTTGTCCCAGTTCAACCAGTGAGGCTATGACACTATCCAGGGCCCCAGCTCTAGCCCAGCTCCCTGTTACAGGCCTCAGTGTGTCCCAGACTGGCCTGATCACGGGTGTTCAACGGGGCACTGGTGACAAACTCAGAGCTGTGGGTCCCAGACCCACAGAAGCAGACATCAAGAGAGAGGCCTGAGAAACTGTATTTGAATTAGTGCCCCGGTGATGTCGGCACTTTGGGGAAGTACTGCGTCTCCATCTTGAAGTGCCATCTTGACAGTTCCCATGGGAGAGCTCCAGAGAGGACCTGGGAGGCCAGTATCCCCGGGGAGGGAAGTATCTGGGTACCGGACTTGATGCCAACCTCGGGCAGATGTTCCATTGCTCTCTTAGAGCTTCCATCTTCCATGAACAGAGGAGATTGGTGCCACCCAGCTGTTGTTGCCTGTCTGCCCCACAGCACCCCTTACAAGCAGGCCTCTCCCCATTTATAGATTGTCCTCACCTGTAACCTAACAGAGAGCATCAGAGATGTAGTAACTTGTCCAGACTCACCCAGTTGATAGGTAGCAGAGCAAGGTCTTGAACCCCGAACCACCTGTTCCTAAAACCCATACTTTGGTTAAAGTCACACTGCATGTCACATGTCACATGTCACACTGCACCACTGACCACATTGAAACTCACATGTGTTCGCAAACCCTTATTTGAGGTGGTGAGCTCTCCAGCGGTGGAGGTGTGCAAGCAGCAGCTAGAGGAGCCCCCGCAGGCATGGGATGACCCTGACCAGCCCTCCTGGAGCTATAACTGGGGAAAGGTTAAGCTGGCTAAACGACGCAAGGGTTTTTATTGTGTTTCTTCCACACACAGAGAAAAATGTTTTGGATTATTTACAGGTTTTAGTTCATCAGCGTTTTCCTGACTCAACCCTTGGCCACTCTGGAACTTCTGGGCAGAGGATGGCAGGGAGCCTCGGCTGAGAGGGCATTTGTTGGGGACAGAGATGGTGGGGTGAAGGGGGCTGGCTGGCTCCCCAGGCAGTGACAAGGACAGGGGTCTGGGGGCTGGCTGTGGTGGGGAGTCTGGCCGGGGCGGGGAGCTGAGAGAGAGCTCACCAGGGGCCACCCAGTGAGAGCTGTTCCACACTAGGCTGTCTCACCGGCCAACCAGAGTGTGGGCCAGACGGAGGGGGCAGCATGGGAACATTCCACGGGGGTTATGAAGCAGAGATGTTCCCACAGGCTCCAAAAGAGGCCCCCAAAGAGCCTCGGGGAAGCGGTGGAGGGTCCCAAACAGCTGTGAGGCAAGATGTGCTATTTCCCACACCAGAACTGAACAAGGGTAAGAAGCACTTAACAGGAAAGACAGATGTGAGGGAAAAGCTCTCAGAGATTTCCATTAACCAGACTGGGGGGCCTGAGGCTGGTGCTCCCCAGTCAGCACTCTGAGTCCCATTACACCAGAGCTCTGGAAGGTTCTTAGGGCAGTTTGCCCAGTCGCCTCAGCAGACGGACACCTGCAGGGCACCACCGAGGTCACCGTCTCCTCCCTCTGCCCACACTGGCCACAGCCCAGACCTGAGACATCTGACCGCTGGACTTGAAGCCCAGGAAGCTGAGGTTGGAAAGGACAAACATGCACCAGGCAGCACACAACACATCTGCCAGCCTGCGCACAGCCTCAGAATCCTTCTTAACACAGCCCACTCCGTACATTAAGAACCAGCCTACCCGATAAAATCCCCTCACCATCCCCAGAGTGGGGGGCACACAGGCTGAGTGTCTGCTGGCTTGCTGCTGTGCAGCACAGGCGCACCAGGAACTGGGCCCGGGACACGGTTCGGTCTGCCCTGAGCCTTCAAGATGCTTCCAGTCCAGCCGGGGAGTCAGCAGGTGGCTGGCTTGGAGGGTCAGACATGAGGAAAAGCCATGGATGCGCGGGGCTAAAGGAGGGGACGGATGTGTCTCACAGGGCTAGCTCAGCCCACACAAGATCCGCAGCCCGAGCTGGTAGGAAGAGGTAGCCCCTCCGAGGGGGGTCCTCCTTGGGCAGTGGCTCCAGCCCTGCCTGTGGTCAGGGACCTGGGGGTGGGAGGGAGGACAAGCCCAGCCTTTGGACCTTCCCGGACTTCCTGCCATGATGTCTGACCAGAAGCAAATGAGAGTCCGACTGTCAGAGGAGCAGGCCACAACATGCAGCTGGCAGCCAGAGAGGCCGTGGGGAGAACTGGCTTCCGAGGGGCTATTCTGCTGCTTATGGGCTCCTGAGAGGTCACTCCAGGCTGGCAGGGGCAGGGCTAGGCTCTGGGGAGACAACCCCCTCCTCCCTCTCCCTGCCCCAGGCATCTCCCCACCCTGGGGGAATCCTCTGGGTTCCCAGGAACACACGCTTTGGGCCCCTCTGCCATTCAGACTGCGTCTGGGTGTTGTGGGAGGGGTGGGACAGGGGCATCCTCTCTTCCAGGGAGGAGCTGGGTGTGCTAACCCCCAGAACCCCAGTGTCCTAGGCTGCACGCTGTATCTGGAGTGATGAGCAGTCGTGCTGACTCCCATGTGGCACAGCCCGTAACTGTCCCCTTGGTCTAGGGCTGTTTGGGGATTAGGTAGGGAGGCACCAGGAGCCCTGGAGCCCACTGTGAGGGGAGTGGAACCCTTCACAACTCATTCCCTCCATTCCTCTTAAGGTCTGGCTGCCTAGGGACTTGCTACAGTTCTGCCTGCCTCAGTTTACCTTTACGACCAGTATGGCATGCCCCTGTCTTTGAATGGCAGGACAGTGGCAGCCTGGCCTACAGAGAAGGTGCTCACTGTGCTGACTGTCATCTGCAAGATTTCCTTCCCCAGCCTCAGTTTCCACCCCCCTCCCTGGCAAAGGAGGAAACCACACGTGGCAACTGAACACGCATCTGCATGTGGGGTATGTGTTAAACACACACCAGGTTTCAGAGGAAAACAGAGTGTAAAAGAGCCTGTATGTCTTCCTTCTGGTATACAACGAAGACAAAAGAAAGGACGGGCTGGTGGGCTGCCTGGCCTGCACCCTGAGGGCCCTGAGGCATAGAGAGGGTTTCCAGTTCGGAAGAGTTCAGGGAGGAAATGCCCAGGGACTCCGGGAAGCAGAGGCTGTGGGGTCCGGCGGGGGTGGGCAGGAGGCCACATCTGACCTTGCGGAGGAAGCAGGGCTTGAGAAAGGCTCCAGAAGGTTCGGGCCGCACAGCAACAAGGGTGGAGGGCTTTCAAGGCAGAAGGAGGAGCAGGAGTGAAGGCTCAGCTGGGGGGACATGTGGTGAAGACGGGAGGGCGGGTGGCACGGGAAGCTAGCAGACAGCGAGGGTGAGACGCGGCCGTGCGAGGAGACGGGGGCGGATGGCGGTGGCTTCGAACGCCGGGCGGAGTCTGCTGGGTGCACAGCAGGAGTCCCAGGAAGACGGACTGGCCAGGGATGGGGACCGAGGGAGCTCCCAGAGGACGTCCAGCGGAATGGAGGTGTCTGGCCTACTTCGCCGGCCTCTGAGACCCTCCAGGCCCGTCCACCCTCCGCTTCCTTCTCCCCTCCGGAGGGCAGCTGATTTCTTCCTGAGCGTACAGTGGTTCCTGCCTGGCAGCCGGCTCCTGGACACCTCACTTCTAATTATAGCCGCAGTTTTATTAGTGCTGGAGGGAAATGCCAGGTTCTAAGTGCCCTGTTAGTGGACACAGGCCCCCTCTTGCTTTCCTACTTTCGCCTGCGGCCAGAGGCCCACGAGCCCAGGAGAGCGCAGGGTGCCGGGAGTGCATGTTCCATCCTGAGCGGGTGGCATGGTGGGTCCCTGGGGACAGGCCCCATATGGTGCACCACCCCCAAGGCTGGAAGTGGGGGGCACTGCCTCAGACCCTTCCAAAGGGCAGGGTGGGAGGGAGCCGGGCACCGCCAGGGCTGGAAGAACAAGGCCGAGGGCGGCAGGTCGGAAGCCCAGGAATTCTCAGTTCTGCTCAGTCCTGGTGACCACAGAGGCGATGATACGGAGCAGATGTCTGCGGGGACACCTGGCTAGGGGTGCCTCGGAAGATAAAGAGAGCAGACGTGAGAAGGTCCTGGGCTCAGAAAGAAATTCCAGAGGGAGCTCCAGGGGGAGCTGTGGATGTGACCGGACAGGGAGAATGTGGGTAAGCTAGGGAGGCAGAGCAGGGGCTGCCCACGTGAGAAGACAGGGAAACTGGGCAGGACAGAGGCACATGCACACAGAGAGCCATCCAGAAAGGAAGAGAGAGACACACCCCCACACCCCCACATACCTCTTCCCCCCCAAGGGAATAGGCACCAAAGCATAGGTGTCCTACATGGCCACCCCCCTTCTCAGCAGCCTCCTCTAGCCCTCCCCTAGGGGACCTCTGGGAAGGGGCTCCCCTGCCTACTGGTCCAGCCTCCCCTGTGTCCATCCTGGAGAACCTCATGTTCTCTCTCCAACTCAGGAATGCTCTGAGTGCCCGCCGCCCCACCCCGACCTAGTCTGCCACCTGAGTGCCCCCATGCAGCCCCAGCTTGCATACTTTTGGAGATGAGGAGCTCACTACCCACCCAGAAGGCAACTTAAAAAAAAAAAAAAAAATCTCCAGACAGCTCAGACTCTTGGAAAGTCGAACCCAAGGATGCCAGTGCAGTGGCCCCTGAGGGCCTGAGCTCTGCCAACTAGTCTGCTGGGCAAGAGTGTCCTTTCATCAGGAGTTTGCCATGCAACACAGCTGGCCCCTCACTCCAGCTATCACTCCAAATTAGAACACAACTAGAGAAACAATGTTCTAGAGCAAGTACCATCTCCTTAACTGGTGATAGCTAATGAGGACCAAGAAAATCACTCATTCGTTCCCTTACTCACTCACTCACTCAATTAATAAAATATCAAATGGGCAACGACCCTGCGTCGGGCACCAGGATAAGGTGGTGAACAAATCATTTAATTTTCTTCTCTAGTCTGACACCTGCCCTTCACCCATTTTACAGGTGGCAAAGCTGAGTCCAGGGAGAGGCAGTGCCTTGCTCCAAAAGGCCCGGGGAACTGCTGGTGAGGGGCAGAGCCTCACCCATGCTCCGGCAGGCGCTGACCATCTGTCAACCCCAGGAAGAAAGGGAGGAGCAACATGTCTCACCTCCCCCGCCCCCCAGCCGTTTCTAGGACACCGAGGTATTGATTACCATCCTTGCCTTGGAATGGTTTTCTTTTCTTTTCTTTTTCCATCAAGGCTTTCTAGTCTTCCTATTTTTTTTTTCCTTTTTAAAGAATAAACTCCAAGCCTCTCCTATGATTAATTACCAGCTCCCTAATGCTCCGCCACTGGCAATTTCTGGAAAGGGAATGAATTACCTTGAAAAACATCCGAAAAGAGAACCCACCGTGAAGGAGAATTTCAGAGGTTACCCCACAATTAGCAGTGGGTTCCCCTAGGCTTATCGAGTTGCCTGCAGGCCCTCTGGGGAGGGGTGCCCGCCAGCCTCCAGGGGGCCCCCCTCGGGCTCCTGAGGGCAGCAGGCTTAGAGAGCCGGGCAAAGGCACCAGGCAGAAAGGGAGGTGGTTTCCCGAGCACCCACCTCGGGCCTGCCAGTGGCTCAGAGCCCTGGTCTCTACGGCATCGTGGACCACTTAATTCCACGGTTCAAATCCCCACGCCACTACTTACAGCTCTATGGGTTTCTTAACCACTTTGAGCCTCTGGAGAATGAGGCACTAAACACCTCCTCACGGGATTACTGTGGGGAGAAGTATGTATTTAAGGAGCATAGTGCCTGGTACACAGTAGACTCTCACTAAGCTTTAACATTTAAAAATATTTCAGGATTCTGAGCATCCCCATAATGGCCTTCTCAGCAGTGTGGGTATAATTATCCTCATTTTCAGATGAGAACACTGGCTCTCACTCTCACAGGAGTGAAAGGACTAGCCCAAGGTCATGAGCTGATGGCAGGGAGCTGGGCTCTCCCGCCACCCTGCTCCCTGGTTCCAGAGCCCAGTGGCAGCGTGGAGCATCCCAGGACCCCCTGGTCCTGTGTCTGGGCACCTGGGAGCACAACGGGTCTCAGGAGAGGAGCTGAGGGCCGTAGGGAGACAAATGGGCAAGGCCTCATGCCAGAGCAAAGACTCTGCCTCCCCCGGCTGAGCCCCAGGGCCTTGGGACAAAGGGCCCTGGCCCAAGTCAGCACTTTTGTGAAGGCCTCTCATCTCTGGGTTGGGAGCCGCAGAGTAAAGAGGGATTATACAGGTCACCCTCTGACACAGGGCCAAGTGTGATCAACCCTGAAATGCCACTCTGTGATGAGACATGCTGGTGTCCCGGCCTGCACAGGGCCAGGAGGCTCAGCCCCAGGACCTTGTGGCTCCAACTCTCAGGAGCTCCTGGGAGCCCCCAAATCCTCAGTATGGTGGATGCCCAGTTTGCGTCCCTTCTGGGGTTGATGGGTGCTTGGGGAGGGGGGTGCTGGTGGGAACCGTGGTGTCCAGAAAGGAGGAAGGGTCCCCGCATCCCCAACAAGAATGCTGACCTAGCCTCCTGCTTGCACACTGGTACCAGGTGTGCGGGCGCATCTGTCGGGGCAGGTGCTGGGAACCCCTCCCTCTTTTGCAGACAGGGAAATCGAGCACAGAGAAACCGCACAAGATCATGGTGGACAAGTGGCAGAGCCAGGATTTGAACACAGTCACTCTGACTCCAGAGCCCAGAGATCTGTGTGTTTGTGGGAGAGAAGGGTGCAGGCAGCCACAACACCCATTTCAGCAAACAGCCTCTTCCTGTGTGGCCGCCATATTGCTCAGCAGATGTGGCCCACACGCCATGGAGCTGAGTGGTACAGACAAAGCCGTGGGGCAAGGCTGGGGACACCAAACCTGCTCTTCTCCCTGGCTGCATTCCCCTGCCTCCTGCCCTGGCAGCCACTCTAGAGAAAGGCCAGGACTTAGAGGTCCCTGGAGGCCCTTTCGGGGGCTGACAAGGTCTCAGTCGGGGTGGCCGCGCCCCATGCAGCCCATGAGGACCAAGGCCCAGTCAAAGGTGCGGTTGCTGGGGCCGGTACTACTCCCCACTCGGGACATGGCTACCCCTTTTCCGAGCATCCAGGCCAAACGTGCCCCCACCAGCCCAGCTGCACACCTACCTCAGTGACCCGCGAACCACCAGTGTCCCACGTCTGGTCAACGGTGCTCAGCCCCTCCGCCTCACTCTCGTGCCATCCTGCTGCAATGGGAAGGGGTGGTCAGAGGGGACCCTCGCTGCAGGGCCGGGAACTGACTGGGCCGCCACCACCCACCCACCCACCTTCTGGAAAGTTTACTGCCCACAAAACCCAGTCATCCCCATTTGGCAGGTGGAGAGTCAGAGGGACTGAGAGGAAGAGGGGCCCAATGATGGGGTGCCCCGATGCAGCACCCCTGACACCCCCCATCGGCCAGTTACCAGCTGCATGTATATGCTCCTGGCCTCACCCGTCAAATGGGGGAATCACTATTTCTCTCAGGGTTTCTAGGAGCATCTGAGTACTTGGGGTGATGGAAGCACTCGGCATTCACTTATTTGCTCAAGAAACCCTGAACAAACCCCCGAGCTCTGAATAGGATGCTGGGTCCTGTCTTTGCGGGAATTCTGATAATTAGACACTACATAACTAGAAGAGGCATCCACCAGAAAGAACGAGTTACAGGGGCTACACCACATAGACTCAAGGTTCAGGGGAGCTTCTCTGGGGAAGTAAAGTTGAAGGGTGAGCCTGAGAGAGGCAGGCCAAGATGCATGGAACAGCATTCCAGGTAGAGGGAACAGTACATGTGAAGACTTGAAGACAGGGAAGAAAGCCTGGCTCAGGGGGAGAAGTTGAGAGTAGGTGGTGGTAGGGGTGGTGAGGGAAGGAGAGGTGGGGTGAGTGGGGGTCAAGTGGATGGCCAATCACTGAGAGGTGGACAGGGGCTCTGGGAGGGTCTGAACAGCTGAGGGACATGACCTTAGCTCTGGTTGGAGAAGATTCTGTGGCTGCTGGGGGAGAAGGGCTTGGGAGGAGGCAGGGAGACCGGTGTAGAGTGTGTTTCAGGGGTCCAGGCCAGAGACGGTGGTGCTCGTAGCAGAGGGGACAGCAGACAAATTGGCAGGAACTGGGGTGCACTGGGTATGTGGAGATGACAGAGGGAGGAAGAAGGCATGGGCACTCTGGTCTCCTGCTCCCCACTGTTGCTGGGGCACGATTACCCTCATGGGGTGGGGGAGGGGATCCCGCTCGCCCAGCTCCTCAAGGGCTACCAGCCCTCCTCACTCTGCTCCACTCCCCAGAGGGATCCTGGAGGACCGGACCCAGAGGCTCAGCAGGTGGGTTTCTCTGGAGTCTTGGCTACACAGCGCGGGCCACAGAGCCTCACATTTGAGCCAGCGACAAAGGTGCCCCACTGGGTAGCTCCAGACAATTGCCATAATTTACTGAGGCTGTGCATCTTCTGAGAAATGGGAAACCTAACTGTGGGCCGAGAGCCTCTTGGGGTGAACCCCATGGCTAACAGAGGAGGGAGGATTGTGTGGGCCACATGAATCGTGGGCTCCCACACATGCCAGGGGGCCACGGGAGGCGTCAGAGCTGGCCCACTGCCCTGGGCAGCCAGTAGGCAGGCACACCTGGGATGACAAGTGTGTGCACCGGCTGCTTCAAGTCTGGGTTTTACCCCTCTTAACAAGTGTGTAGCTTTTGGTGAACTTCTTAAACCTCTCTGTGCCTCAGTTTTCTCATCTGCGGGTGGGAACATAGGGGTCATGAAGGAATCTCCCTCAAAGCTGTGTACAGATGGTAGAAGGTAGCACACATGAGTGCTGGGTACGCAGGCAGCATTCCAGGTAGGTCAGCTGGGGCACCACGGACCTTGCGGGGGCTGGTGCCAGGCTCCACGGAGCAGCAGGCCCCTAGGCCCCAAGCTCCCCAAGCCAGGGCTGGCATCCCTGCCCCAGGAGGGAAAGACAATATCTCTGCACCTTTACCCCTTGGCTCTGGCAGCCCCCTAACTGCTTGACATGGGAACACAAACAGCCCTGGTGTTCACAGACTCCAACTCTCCCATTTCTCAGAGGAGGGGTCTGAGGCCTGAAGAGGGGCTGTGAGCACCCCTGTTGCAGGGTCATGTAGCACGTCAGAGGCTGGGGCAGAACTGGTATCACCACCACCCAGAGCTCAGGCCTTTCCCAAAGCCGAGCTGGCCCGCAGACCCGCTGACAGAGAGAAAATCATGATATTGGCAGCTGAGATCGAAGCCAGAGCTGGAAAGCCCTCGCTCACACGGTGAGCCATGTCCAGGCCCCAAGGAATGACATCCGCCTATCCTGCCCCTCAGGGGCGCTCCAGCTCACAGCACACACACCTGTGCCCTCAGCCCCCCACGCTTTCTGCTGGGCTTGGGCAAAGGGGCACACAGACCAGAGAGGGGAAGAGATGTGTCCAAGATCACACAGCAAGTGCACAGATAGGTTCAGGGCTGCATCAGGATACGAACTCCAGCCTTGGCTGGGAACTGACTGCCCCCTGGCTTTTCCCTGTGACCCTGGGAAAGAGACAGGACTAGGAGGCCTGCTTCTACTGAGTCCATATTGGGGCTCTGCCTGCGATTTCTTTAACCTTTGGTAAGTGCTAAGAGGCAGAAACAAAACTGGCACCCCCCATTTATGCATGCTGCCCAGAGAGGTTGGGTAACTTCCCGAGGTCACACAGGCAATAAGGAGCTAAGGAATAACAAGAACACAGCCATGACACACGCAGGCTGGTGGTCTGCCCCGCCCACGCTCGGCCAGAGGGTGGACGAGCTCAGAGACAGGGCTGGGCACCCGGGCACCGCTCACAGAGGCACAGAAGAGCTGTGAGCACGGAGGTGATAGCTCCCTGCCCCACATCAGGGGGCCCTGAGGTGAAGCTCATAGTCTGTGTGGGTTTGGTTCCCTGGTGACCAGGGGGAGACTAAGGGAGAAGGAGACCAGCCTGACCACCACCAGAAACAACACAGATCCACCACGGGGAAATGTTCTCTGCTGTGAAGGCTCTCGAGGCCATGCAGCAGGGTGGGGCACGGGTTGAACCTCAGGGCCGGGGGCGGAGCACCCAGCGTCCCCACGGGCTGGGAACCCCATCACCCAGAGGGCTCTCCCGGCATCCTTAGTGCAGGACACTCACTGCAGAGCCGGGGAAGGGGTGAGGGCCTGGCCGAGGGAGAGCCTCTGACTGCGAAGGCCACAAGGGCAGAGAGGAGCGTGCGGACCTCAGGACAACCATGCTTTCATTCTTCTTGCAGGTCTGGAGCTCCCAGGGGCAGGGCAGGGCAGGGCAGGAAGGGTGCCCATTCTGCAGAGCAGGAAACTGAGCTCTGAGGAAGGATAGGATTGCCAGAGGTCTCACAGCTGGAGAGTGGCAACTCTGGGTCTGGGAACACAGCCAAGGTCACCATGGGGTGGAGAGCATCCCAGGACCCAGATACATTCTCCCAAACATACCCACCTGCCCATCCCTTCCTCCTGCAGGGATGCCCTGGCCCTGGGTGTTGACTTGGTGGGAGGAAGCCAACTGGGGTTGGGGCTGAGGCTGGCCCAGAGGGATGCTGGGCTGACTGGGGCTCACTGGAGCACAGGGGGCCCAGGCCACAGGGCATCCAGGATGAGAGGCACCCTGCTGGCTGGTGTCTCTGGCTCCAAGCCTGTGGCTAAGGGACTGGTTGTTCTCTACAGCTGCCAAAGTTTCAGAACCCACATTCCGGGCTGGAGCATCGGTCCTGTCCTCCATGGTGAGGTCAAGGACAAGGGTGGGCAGAGTGGACTGGAATCCTTGCTTTGCCCTTTAATGTTGGGTGACTTTGGGCAAGTCACTCGGGATCTCTGGGCCCTCATCTCCTTTCTGAACAGGGACGAGTGGCCCTTGATGCTATTCGCCCACCAGCGAGGTGGCGGGCTGACCTTGTAGAGCCCGGCGTTGCCCAGATCACTGACTTACCCACAGACTACGGTGGGGGAGGGGTTCAGACGGCCCAGCGTGGTCTGTAGGCAGGTGGCTGTATGGACAGCATCCCTGAGCCAGAGTTCAGGGCTCGGCTCGGGTCACACACTGCTAATTGTTCCCTGGTGGCTATGAGGGCTTAAGATGAAATGGGTTTGTGGATCCAGGTGCCACATATGAAACAACAGGTCAGGGATGATGGCTGTTGAAGTCTGAAGGAGGGGGCAATTCCTCAAGGTCGTAAGTGGTCAAACTGGGACCAAAACATGGTCACATGGGACCCACCCAAACTGGGTCTACCCTGCTGCTCCACAGGCTGAGCTGCCCTGAACCAGCTCCTGGGACACTGACCGTCCCCATCTGGGCTGCTCTCATTCCCATTTTACAGATGGGCCAAGCCGGGGCTGGTCCTGTGGGCCAGGGACCCTGTCTCTGGTCCTGCACAAGGGGATGGCCTCAGACCCAGGTCCCAGGCTCACTGGGATGTGGGTTCGCCTCTCTGAGATCACCCAGGAAAGCATCCCCTTACATGACCCTAGGAATAGGCCACTTGCCCTCCCCAGGGCGGACGGTACTGGCTCCAGGAGCTAGGCAAATATTTACCACGATGGTTGTCCAAACCAGGCTGGCTGCCCCGCCTCCCACATTCCTGGAATACATGTTCCCTGACCTCATTAAGCTGGGGGGTTGTGGTTGGGGGAGAGGAAGCCAGACCATGGGGAAGGACCAGACTAAGGGTCCTGGGCCTCGGTGGAAGCCTGGGGCTGTTGGCCAGGAGAAAAAAGGGCAGCTTCAAACTGTCCCTCTGACCAGACCCTGATTGGGGGCGGGGCGGATCTTCTAGAGCAGGACAGGGCCAGAGCACTGACCTCCCCACAGGCCACGGGAGGAGGGGGCTGGATGACCCCAGAGTGGTGTTGGGGGGGCGGGGTCTACCCCAGTGCCACCTCTGAGCCTGTACTTGGGGGCTCCAGCACCAGGCTTCTGGTTCCTCACCCCTGCTGTCCATCACCCACCCAACACGCACAGGGCTGTGCACACACATGCATGCCCGGTGTGCCTATGGAGTGAGAAATACAGCCTGCCAGAAACATGAAGATTCTTCAGTCATCTAGGGGCCCCCCTTTTTTCCTAAAGATTTCGTTAATGTATTTGAAAGAGACAGTGAGCAAGTGAGAGAGTAGGAGTGGGAGGGGGAGGCAGAGCAGAGGAAGAGGGAGAAGCAGACCCCCTGCTGAGCAGGGGTCCCCATTGTAGGGCTCAATGCGGGGCTCAATCCCAGGACTCCGTAATCATGACCTGAGCCAAAGGCAGATGCATCACTGACTGAGCCACCCAGGTGACCCTGTTAGGGCCCTTCCTCAGCAACCTCAGAAGCCCTGGCTGCCCCAGTCCCTCCTGACCATAATCTTATCACCAGGGAGCCGTAAGGTCCATCTCACAGCTGAAGAAATGCCCAGCAGAGACAAGTGGTCACAAAGCTGAAAGTGGAAGAACGGGTACTATCTTGCCCCAACCATGCTTTCAACTGCTCTGCCCACTGGAACCCCTTCCTTCAATGCCCAATGGATCACCTCCACCATGCTGCCCTCCCTGATTGTCCCTCAAGTGGTTTTTTTTTTTTTTTCTATTCCTGAACTTACACACGTTTTGATGCTGTTTCTTTCCTTATTCCTGCATAATTAAAATCCGGTGCCCAGTCATCTCTTTGGTTGTGAGACCCTTGTCCACCTACTCCAGGTACAGCAGAGTTGAGCCCGGAGGCTCGGGGGCCTGAGTGCTTAGGGTAACACTGAAATCCTGAGGCTTTTCACCAAAGAGCAGTAGCTGCAGTTGTCCTTCAGGAACAGATAAGAAGGCAGACCAAGTAAGTGGGGTCGGGGGGAACTCCTGGGTAGGGCTATCCGAGAATCCAAAACTACCCTTGGTTCAATAATCCCGTCTGTCTTCACTTCCTCTGAGAGAATTCCAAGCTGTTCTGACAGCCTGCCCACACCCAGGCCCACGGAAGCCCAGTCCAGGCCCCTGCGCTTCCCCCCCTCCTTCTCTCCAGTGTGAAATCTTGGCAAGGAGTGGGGGAAGGGCAGACCAGTGTCATCACTGACCTGCAGGGACTCAAGAATGAAGTGTAGACCTGGCAGGTCTGCTGTGGGGCCCTGGCGGATGCCTCTGGGTGGGGACAGCTCTGGTGCCAGGTGATGCCCAGTGCAAACCTGGGGTCATGTCCTGGCATCATGGGGGGCCCAGAGAGCAGGAGCTGGGGAAGGGAGGGCTCCCAGAACCACCCTCTCCACCCTCATAACATCTGAGATTGGTTTCCCCTTACTGAAAATGGAGGAATGACTTCGGGGGTTGCTCCTTCCTTCCAACCATCCAACCATCCATTCATCCATCCATCCATCCTCCCATCCATCCATCCATCCATGCTCCCATCCATCCATCCATCCATCCTCCCATCCATCCATCCCCCATCCATCCTCCCATCCATCCATCCATCCTCCCATCCATCCATCCATCCATCCTCCCATCCATCCATCCATCCTCCCGTCCATCCATCCATCCATCCTCCCATCCATCCATCCATCCATCCTCCCATCCATGCTCCCATCCATCCATCCTCCCACCCATCCCCCATCCATCCTCCCATCCATCCATCCATTTGCTTCTTTCAACAACTAGTGACAGTGCCTGCCATCTGCTGGAGGAGGACAAGAAGGAATAGGGTTGGGGTGGTGGGTGGGGAGAGGGAAGGCAGGGTCAAAGGCTGACAAGTGCCAGCCTGTGTGCTTCCCAAGGGTGTTTGCACAGTGCCTAATGTGAGGCAGGCAAAACACAGAAAGATGGAGAATTCGAGGACAGAGTGCTGGTGGGTGTGTCCATCATGGCCCGGCAGTGGAACAGAGGGTCTAGGGCATCACCCTTTCGGGCAGTCTCTCAGACAGGAGGGCAAAAGCCCAGAGTCCTGGCAGGAGCAAAGATCTGGGCTGAAGAGAGACTTGTAGGTGGCATCAGTGAGCAGAGGACAAGGTGCATGTGGGGGTGGGGGGCACCAGCATCCCTAGTCACATACCAACACATCCCTGGGGCCCTTCCAAAGTCTCACCAGGGCCCAAGCCTGATTTGTTGTGTTTTCCAGGGAAAGATGGAGTGGCACCTCCTCCAGGGAGCCCTCGCAGAACCACTGTCCTCACTAGTAGTGGGCATGGCCAGGTCCCAAGGGACAGCGCTCACCTATCTGGCCCCTCAGAGGAGCTCAGGCTCACAGGGCACACAGGTGGATCTCACCCCACCAAGCCGCCCAGCCCCTTGGTGTTGGGCTTGTGCAAAGGGGCAAGGACACAACACAGCCTGAGGGGACACGGTGCGGCTGTGGGTTCTGACAGAAGACTCGGGGCCTCCGCTCCACTGCTTCCTGAGCTGCGGTGCTGGGAGAGAAACAGGGCCTCTCTGGGCTTTGGTTTCCTCATCTGTGAAATGGGGATGATAGTAGGCCCTCCTGTCAGAGCTATAAGGCCTCAACAAGGGCAGACCTGTTCCGCACCAGTGTGGGAAATGCTCCGTAAACGGACTGTCGTTATCACTGGCTTCGGTGTGTCGCCAAGTGCAGACTTGCCTGGGGAAAGACACGGGCTCTCTTATCACAGAGAAGGACTCTGTGAAGATGAACCCTGGCTTCAGGCCCCTCCTAGGGCAGACTCAGGAGCAGGTCGAGGGGGTCTGTTCCCCAGAGATGGCCTTCCTGAGGGACCCCTGGTCCCATCCCAATCCCTTTCCATGCAACGGCCAAAGGTGCTGGGCACCTTCTAGGAGTCGGCTCTGTACGGGGTGCTCCTTCTGCACCCACTCTCCCACCAGCCCCTTGGGGCTGGGCATAGCCTCTCCCTTCCAGGGGCTAGGATCTTGCCTAGAGGGGTACCCAGGTGGGCTGGGCCAAACCATGGCCCCTGGCTCCCACCTAGGTACTTGCCACTTCCAGTGCTGAGGATCTAAATGGAATTTTCTATCAATGGCCCTCCCTTAGGGACATTGTCTCTCACCTCTGCTGACTCTACTTGGGGTGTCTCAGAACCTGTCACCTGGTCCTGTGCTGCCCATCGGAAGGCAAGCGGGGAGGAATACCCCTTATCCCCACCCCCCAGGTGCCCCCTCCCCCACCAGCCAATGCCTCTACAGCATTAACCGAGGCTGACAGAGGCTCTCAGAAGAGTCCTTGGAAGTCTTCAGTCTCAGCCTGCCACCTTACCGGGGAGGGGACATAAGTCCCAAGAGGTACAGGGATGGGCCCAAGACCAAGATAAGAACCAAAGAGTGGGTCAGTTCTGGTGCTGAGCCTGGACCAGGGAGAAGGACCTCATGAGCAAGTCACCTGTCCCTTCAGGTCCCAGTCTCTTTATTTGGACTAACATTGGCTGAAGGATTAGCTGAGCTGACATTTCATCCATGGCTGGCACAGGGCTGGGCAGCTCCATGGACAGCCTGGGCACCAAGGAAGTGGGCGTGCAGGTCGAGAGGCTGAATGGCCCAGGGACTCCCCGTGGAACCCGCACACTGCCTAGCACTGAGCATTCCTGGTGACCCCTCTCCGGGGCCAGGGCCAGCCCCTGGCAGTCATAGCCTCCACAAACAGGCGTCCCTCTGGGATCATGGCCACGTGAGGGCCAGGTCAGTCTGAGGTGATGGCTGAGGCCCAGATTTACAAACGCCAGACAAAGGAAAGCCCTGGTCTTGATGGCGGGAGGTAATGGGTTTGAGCTGAGGCACTGATGTGACCAGGCCCAGATGAAATCCAGGTTCTGCTGTTTGCAAGCCACATGGCCTTAGCCAAATTCCCCACCTACCCCTGCCATGTTCACACTATGGTATAATGGGGAGGGAGGAGGTCTAACTGGGAAAAATGCGTGGCTCAACTCCTGCCCTTGGAGGTCACAGGGGCTCTTGCTGTTTGTAGGAAGACCAGTCTTCCAGTCAACAAGCAGCCCAGCGGTGGTCTGCAGGGTTGCTGCTGGGAAGGCTGGGGAGGGGGGCCGCCGGGCATGTTAATCATCACGCTGTCCTCTGCAGCCCATCCCAGGATGCTTACTCAGGCAGTTGCCCAGGGAAGTCTGACTGTCTCCTCCCAACCCTGCTTGAATGGAGGGGGATTCCAACCCCGCCTTTGCCCTTTTACCCTCCATTACCTGAGCCCAAGCCTCCCCATCCCAGGAGGTCTCATCCTCCATGTGTAATGTGAGAGGATGATGTCTGCCTAATCCCCAGGCCTGCAGGAGGAGCTCTGGGAGATGGAGGAGGTGGCCAGGCCAGGTGACATGCTGTGAGGAGGTCCCCGTTTTGTCCCATAAGCTGCCAGCCTTGGCTGACCCTGGGCAGCCCCGGAGCCCAGCCCTGTGGGAGCCATCACACACCCAGAGCGTATCCCAGGTTCCTGGCAGGAGGCACGAGGACCTCTGCAGCTGCTTCCTAGCTGAGGTGCCAGGGACCTCCTTCTTCCTGGAGTCTGGGGTCTCCTTGCCTTCTTTCAGATGGAAGGGGTCCCTCAGCCTAGCAACTTCAGGGGATTTTGGAGGGAGCCACCTCTCATGTGCCCATCAATCTTTGGTACAGAACTTGACCTCTGGGACTGGACCCCTGGACAAGCGAAAGAGAGGGGCTGAGACCAGTCCCCAAGATGGGTGTCTTCTTCCCGTTGTCCACAGCGCCCAGCATTGGCCCCTGGAATGTTTGCCAGATACATGAGGAGCAGTGAGGGGAGGCGCAGGGTGAAAACAGCTTTAGGTCAGAGAACACAGCAGCTGACCCCTTGCACGGCACCTTCCACATCCAGCCCAGGCACGGCTCTATGTGACACTGAGCACTGGTTGCCCCATTCAGTCCCCACAGCAATGCTACAGAGCGGTCCCGGCACCCCTATTTCACAGATGAGGAAGCCGAAGCTCGGAGACATGAAGTCAGCTGCTCCCGGTGTTGGAAAGTGGCACAGCTAGGTTGGGTGTAGGCCCAGAGCTCCGGAATCCACAGGCGGGGCCCCCCGCGTGGACGGCGCAGCCCACCACAGGCCCCCCAGAGCACGGGTGCCCAACCAAGCCCTGCCCCAGGAATGTGACGGAACTGGGCGGTGATGTGCTATTTTTCAGGGCTGCTCTAGAGCCCTGGGGCAGCAGGGGTGAGAGCCTCTGGTTAGCCCCACCCTCTCTCCAATCCAGAGAAAGTGTGGCTCAGGGAGGGAGGGGACGTGTCCAGGAGCAGTGAGTGTTGGGGGAGCCTGGGACCTGGAGTCTAGGTGCCCTGACTTCTCCAACGTGGCTCTGAGCTCTTGGAAACAGCACCGTCAGCCCGGCAGAGCAGCCCACGGTGCAGATGCGGGCGGGAGAGAGGAGGCAGAAGGCCCAGGGAGGCCAGGACAGCACGCAGCCTGATGACACACGGGCCCAGCAATTCCTGACTCATGGCCACCCATCCCGTGACTCCACCCACCACCAATGTCCCCACCCTGGCTCACACCCCACGGCCCACTGCAACCCCGAGGCCCCTCCTGTTCAGGACCAGAAAGCCACAGAGGGAGGAAGGAGCTGTGGGGCCCCACCCAGGGCTGGGTAGGAAACCCAGACCAGCCTAAGGAGGAAGGACACGGACTCAGGGACATGCAGAGGAAGAGGCATGAGCGCTAACCCGGGCCCCTCCCTGTGGTGCCTGCAGACCTCCCGCCTGCGATGGCTAGCACCCTGGGGACCACGGACCCAGTTTATAGGAGGAAAACGGAGGCCTGCCAAGCCACCCACTTGGGTCAACCTTAGCCACATGGCTCCTTTTGAATCAGAGTCCCATACCTGGATGAACACACCAGCCTTCCCTGCTGCTGCTTCTTGTCCCCAACAATGCGTTTCTCCTCTGTCCAAGAGCCTTCCGTGGCTCCCCATTGTCTACGAGGCTCAGTTCTAACTCTTTAGCCTAATATTCAAGGCCTCAGCCTGTCTCTGACCTGTAACCTTTCCCTAACCATGTCTGGGTCTCCCACATCTGCACCCCTGCCCATATTAATCCCGCTGCCAGGAATGTCTTTGGTGCCACCAGCCTGATGCACTGGGGAAGAAATGAACACCCACCAAGGGGCTGTGGGGGCTCAGACGCTGTGCTCCCTGAATACGAAGGACTCCTCACAGCTGGCTCTGAAAGGTCCATGTGGCAGATCCAGACGGCGAGGCTCAGGGGGTGAGGTGTCCAAGGCTGTGGGGGCTGAGCTGTGACCACACCACAGGGAGGGGCTGGGCCGCATTGACCTCTGGGTGTCCCGGCTGCCTACAAGCTCTCAGCTGGTCTACCGGCTCAGCGTAGCTCCGAGTCTGTGAGCCTCTCTGATCTCATGGGAACTCGGATCCTCTCACTTGGCGTCCTGACCTTCCCCCTGCCCCGCTTTGGGAGCAGGTGACACCCCAGGTTGTACCCCCTGCTGATACTGAGCTGGGTGTAGGCTTGGGGAGGGGGCCACGCGTCAGAGAAGCAGGGCAGCGCAGTAGCCAAGGGCACGGACTCTGGGACCGGCTGCCAGTTCAAAGCCCAGCATAACCACCTCGACAGGCTGGTTCATCTCCCTGTGCCTCCGTTTTCTCCCTGAGAAATGGGGGTAAGGGGAGCAATGACTTCACAGAGATGGGGAATATGCATTTCTGTAGACAGACTTTAGAGCGGCGCCTGCACAGAGGACTACAGAGGCACTCAGAGCTCACGGTATTACCTCGGGTCTCCCTGCGCCTTGGGCTCAACATCACAACATGAAGGAAAACCAAAGGCGTCTGAGTGCCTGCCAGGAGGGAGGAGGAGGACAGGAGATTGGTGGCACAGGGTCCCCTTCCTGGTTTCTGGTCCCCAGGCCTGCTCCCCTGGCCCTCCTGCCTGATCACAGTATGCAGAGACCCCTGTGTGCACCATCACTCAGCCCCTGGGAGGAGGGAGAAAGGCAGGCTCCTTCCTGGGGGCAGATCCCCAGCTTCGCCCCTGCACTGTTGTCCCAGACCTGGGATGACCCAGAGAGGGGTCATGCCAGCATCGTCACCCTCATCCACCATGGGGACACCAGCAGCCACCCATATCTATCTCCTTCCTTGGGGCTTAGCACAGACAACACACTCTGGCTGGGCTGGAGACCAATGTCTGGGATACATGACAGAGGCTCCAGGTTAGTTAATCCCCAAACCATAGGGTATAAATTTATCCTACCCCCAAATCCTTCATCTCATGGGATGCTCTTAGTGGGGCAGAGCTGCTGCTTCTCTCTTTTCTTTCTACAGCTGAGGCCAGAGTGGTGGACTGACTTGCCCGGGTGTACAAGCAAGCTCGTGGTGGATCCTAGACCATGAAGCCTGGTCTCTGGGCTCCCAGGCCTAGCCCTACGATGAGGTTTCTCTTGCCAGTTGCTAAAGGTGACCGACTGTCTGGGAGAAGATAAGTCATCAGCATGTGTGGGTGAGGCATGGGCGTGGGCCCAAAGCTTCCACCCGAGGGAGGACCTAGGAGGGGATCAGAGCAGGTCAGAGGCAGGGCAGCCTGAGAGCCTGAGGCCTGGCTTCCTTTCTCAAGAGGGTATGATTCCTGGCAGCAGCTCCCACGGGAAATAGTAGAAGCGCCACCCGCGGGAAACACGGGGTGGGACAAAGGGGGTGCCGGGCAGGGTTTCCTTTCGGGTGGGTGACCTGTGTGCCTGTGACCCTGGGGCCAGACCGGGGTTGGGCTTTGCCTCATCCCTGGCTCAGGCCCAGACCACCCTGAGTCCCATCCTCCAGGCCTTCCCCGGCTTCCTGTCCCACTGGCCGCACCCGGCCTGGGAGAGATGCAGGGTGGGGAGGGCCTCCTCACAAACGCTCAGATTTTCTGGGGCAAGAGTGGGGCAGACTGCCCTGGCCTGCTCGGTGGCCTCTGGCTTCTGACCTCTAGACCTCCGGCTACTGGTTTCCTAGCAAGAGGACTCCACAAAAGCAGCAGTGGGATTGCCACCCAGCAGCACACAACTCTGGGCCTAGCTGAGTGGGGGCTGCAGGAACCAGCCCCTCCTGGGAGGCCTGGAAGCACCGTCTTCCCCCACTCGGGGCAGAGGGGCAGTTTGAATTCTGAGGAGCCATGAGGGAGGGATGAGGATAAGGGGAGAAGTCGAAGAAGGGATAGCTGTCAGGCCTCAGAGGCAGAAATTCCCACTGGTGAGAGATGAGGGGGGGCAGAGCCCCCTTCCGCAGAAGGCATGGTACTCCCGCTGGGCAGCGCAGCCCAACCCCGGAACAGCACCTTGTCTGACCCTGGCCTGGACCCAGGGTGCGAGCCCTCCATCCCATTCCCAGCTTTGCACACCTGCATCCTTACATGTGTCAGGGGTCTGGGGCGGGGAGTGGGGGTGGTCGGCTGGAAGCTTGGCCCAGTAGCTGTGGGCCCACCTATGGCCTTCGGGTGAACCCAACCTATTCCCTGTGTCTCAGGAGCTGGAAACTCACCTGTCCATAAGTGGGGATGTGGTGGGAGCATCGAGGTTGGTGGCCTGGCCCAGGGAGGGGTAAAAGGCTTGAACAAAGGTCCTTAGCCCCCAACCCTGCTCCTCCTGGTTTCCTAAGGTACAGGCTTTGGACAGTCCCAGCACCCCAGGTCTCTCTCAAGGCTGCTGGGCAAACAGGCGCCTCCGAAAGCAGACAGGCCAGAACATCCAGAACGCTCCTCCAGCCTGCTGTAAACCTACCGGGGACAGTGTTGGGGAGGAGCACAGAGGGGAGGTGGTTTGGGTCTGACTGGGGCTGGGCCCTGCCTGACATCACCCCAGGAACAGGGACAGAGCTGGGAGCAAGGTCTCCTGCATGCACCGTAGGCAGTCTAAGAACCTCCCTGGAGGCCATCGTGGGATGGGTCTGATCCCTTCGGCAGGCGCTCACTTTGGCAGTGACTTATCCATATTACTTCAATCAAACACACCATGATGGGGCTGTCCGTGGCCCCAGCTTGATGCTCTGCCTGGGGGATTCTGTCAGGGACGCCAAAGGCCTAAGGTCTATGGGCCCGAGGTGAGCAGGATAGAAGAGAGAAGCCAGACTCCAGCCTGGTGGGTAGCAAGGGACAAGTCACCAGGAAGAGTTATGAAGACCGCCATGGGGCAATCGTGAGTTTCCTGACCTTGGGGACATGCAAGCTAAGGCCAGGGACACACTGCCTAGGGGGCATTCTGGGACTTTTGCCTAGTACCTTCATACCTACCCCATCTAGGATCCATATTCAGTTGTGGGTGGCAGGATGGTTGGCCTGTATCACCAGCTCAGCCACTGGCCCACCAACTTCCATCCCCTTCTTGAATAGGAGGTTCCTGGTTATAATAGAATAGCCTTGGGCTCATGAGCTGGTGGGACTCTTCCAGGCTGAATACCCCTAAATCCTATTGCAACAGAAGCAAGGTCTGACAATGCTCTGTGTGGCTCAGATGTCTGCTCTCTGTGCCCCTTATCGTGGGCACCTGCTGGGTTCAGCTGTCAGCCCCCCTGGGGAAAGTATGCCTAAGCTTGCCCAGAGCCCAGGGTAGTCTGTGGGGTCAGCCACACCCTGACGGGCATCCAATGGCAGCCTCCCTATCTTTGGCTTAGCCTGGATCCTTGGTCCACGCTGAGATGTTGCTTGATGCTGGCTTTGCAGGGAGCACTCCAGGGCCAGGGATGGGCCTTGTACTGAGCATAGGCCTGGCACAGACTTGGCTGCCAGGAAATGTTGGTCAAAAGAAGGAGAAAGAGAAGGAGCAGGGAGAAAGGGGGCAAAGAGACACTTGAACCCAGGTGGGGCTCTCAGAGGCACAGCCCTATGGGCCCCCACAGCCCTCCTGCTCCTCCAAGTCCCAGCAGGACTGTGTTTTCTATAGCTAAGACATGCCAAGTTGGCTGGGTAAATCTGGAGGAGGCCCACTTCCCCTGGGGCTCTCCACCCAGGGGGCCTCAGAGAAGGCCCTGAAGTCTCCAGGGTTCAAGGGTTCTGTACTCTGCCTACATCTGCTCTGGTTCTCATCACTCTGGAGGAAAGGGACTCTCCCCCCAGCCACTCAGTCTAGGCACCATCTCTGAACCTTGCTGGTTATGCCCTGCAGGTGCAGGAGGCCCATTCTCCTAGAGTGGCAGTGGCATGGGACATGGCTGCTTCATGACGGGGGCAAGGGGTCTTTGCAGTCACAGGCGATCCCGCCCATCCAACAGGAAGAAAATATGTCAGAGGGGCAGGGTTCCACAGAAGTTCCAGAAGATCTGTGTTCCGATGACCCTACTCCTTGCTCAGCCCAGCCCGGGTCCTGACACACAGCAGGTGCTTAACGCCTACCTGTTGAATTAATCAGTGGCCTGCTGGATGCATATGGGAAGGCCTGACTTGGGCTTTCCTGCTGAGGGGCCAGCACTCAGCAGCACGCTCCAGGGCACGTGACAGATGGCGGGTGCATCCGCACATGCCCCTCTGCGAGGCTGGGGTCCTGACCTCTTGAGCCCTTCCTGGTCAGAGGACATTTCAGGGCTGGGAAATGTCAGCATTTCCTATAGTCAGCAAAGCCAAGACTTCTGCACAGATGGAGGTAGGAGGGGTCCAAGGAGGGCAGGAGATCGGAAGCTGGGCCATTCCCGGGCCGGGCCTCCCCACACCACGTCTAGAGGCCCAAGAAGCCTAGGGCTGCCCCCTCTGTCCCCAGTGATCCTGGGTGTCCACCACCCAGGCCGGTGTGACCCCCTCCCCTGACTCCATGTCTCAGCCTTCTGGCTGCAGCCGGCCTGAACTGCTTACTTAGACAAACAGGGAAAGCAGCCACGTGACTGGCTAAGGTTTCCTGGACCAGACACGGACACACACACACACACACACACACACTCGCAGTGGGTCAGGTGGTCATGTGGCCCAGCAGGGCAGGGACTGGGTCAGCTCAGGTTCCCATGTCTCTGAAGGACAAGTGACTGGGCCTGCCTTTCTTCACCCAGAAGAATGCCTTCTCCAAACACTTGTTTTCTGCTTCCTGGACGCACCAGAGCCATGCTGGATGGGAAGAGGGTGGAGAGGGGGTGGGGGTGGGGAGGAAAGGGGGGAAGGAGGGGGAGGAGCCTGCGCCCAGCGCTGGCCTCCGTGGGGTGTTTTTCTTCCGCCCTCCCCACCCAGAGGGCAGCTGCCTGCTGGGAAACCGTGGCCGCCCAGCCAGGAAGAAACCCCGAGCCCAGCATTTGGATGTGAGGCAGGAGGGGGGCCGCGGCTCTGGGAGGAGGCTCCATGTGAGTCAGCGGCAGACCTGTCAAGGCCTCGTACCAGAGACGGGTTTTGCAGCAGGACTCCGTGGCCGGCCCGGGGGGGCATCCAGGGAGGAGAAAGGGTGGGAGAAGGGGGGGTCTGAAGCAGCTCTGCCTTTGGTCTGTTTTTCGGGAAAGGTCTGCGGGCCGGGGTTTTGAGGGCTCTTCCAGCTTTGGGGCTCTGTGTCTCAGATACTTCCCTAGAATGGCAGGCCTGTCCCCACAGCCCACTTAGGGAGAAGGGGATCATGTCTCTTGACAGGCAGGGCCGAGACCCGCTGGTGGGGGGAGGGGATGCCATCAGCCCATTGCCCTGGCCTCAGGCCTGACTCCCAGCAGGCCAGCGGACACAGAAACCCACCTCCCAGACACCTCAGGAAGGCGACAAAGAGACGAGGGGCGTGGCTGGGAGTTCTCAGATAGAAGCCACTTCCGGCTAGGCCTGGGTAAGTCCTTCAGCCTTTGCTGTATCACCGAATCCTCACAGCCACTCCACTAGGTAGGTGATGCTGTCACCCCATGCGACAGACAAGGGCTCAGCAACCTGAAGGTCACAGGGTTAATATGGGGCAGGCCGGGATCTGCTCCCTGACAGCGCGCTTCCAGCGTCTATGTTCTAACCAGAACCCCAAGTCCCTGGGGCCGGGCGCTGGGCTGGCCGGTCCTCTACAAAGCCCCGGACAAGGGGTCCCCAGGGATGTACACCCCCACTGCCCCAGGCAGCTTCTGGGAGGGTCTCCAGGGTGCGTGGACGAGGGGGGAAGACAGTGTGGGTGGGGGAGAGCAAGGGCAGGAGGGAAGAAAGAGAGAGCAGGTGGGGTGGGGGAGGGTGGAGAGAGATGGGAGAAACACAGAGAGAAAGAGAGGAGAGGAGAGGTTGGAGAAACAGAGATGGGGGCCAGGAGAGCTGGCGGCAGGAAGGAGGGCAGGCGGGAGGGAGGTAGAGGGGAGGAGGAGAGGAGGGCAGACACAGCCAGAAAGAGTGGAGGGGAAGAAAGGAAGGAAGGAGCAAGGAGAAGCAGACGATGTGGGTAATAACCCAGAAGCAAGGGGCAGGGATGGGAAGGCAGGAGGGAGAAGCAGAAAGACAGAAGGGAGCCGGGGTCAGAGAAGGAGAGGGCCCTGGAAAACCGAGAGGCAGAGGGAACACACACCCGCCCACCGAACATTAAATACCTAACAGGAGATGACAAATCAAATGGGAATTACTGCGGTAAAAACATAATTAGAAACTTGATTGAAGTTAAACAGAATTTACATAACACTGCAAATTAACTTTACACGGAAACTATTCACTGGGAAGGCAATGAAAAGGCATTTCATTAGTAATCTATATTTAAACAATAGGCACAATGGAGCCTTCTGATGAGGAACTTGGTGCCTTCAACCAGAGCGAGTGCCAAAGGCTGCTGGAGGACAGAAGGCAGTGGGTGCTCCAAGAGGAAGTGGGCAGGGTCTGGGACCTCATCCTTGCACCTGCTAGTGGGGGCTGGGGCTGGGCGGACGCAGGGGGCCAGAGCAGATTCTGGTACAGGTTCTGCCCTTGGCTTGCTGTGTGGCCCTGGGCAAGTATCTCACCTTCTCTGGGCCTCTGTTTCCTCATCTGCAAAATGAGGAATTTGACGCTGAGGCTCACATAAGAGTGCCTGCCAGCTGGGATATTGTAGGAGAACCTGGGAGATGGTGGCGGGCAGAGGTATGAGTCTGGGCTCAGGATTCAGAAGGAATCGGTTCAGAGCTCTGCCCTGCCACTTAGTAGCCGTGATATCATGCAAGCTTCTTCCTCTCTAGCCCTGCTTTACCCATCTGTTCAATGGAGATAAGCCCACTCCCACCCGACATCACCCAGGCAGTGGAAGGATTTAGGGAGAGATTGGGTGGGGACAGGTTTAAAGAAAAGTGAGTCTAAAGGCACAGGATTACTTGTCCCATCCGCCCGGAACACTAATTAGATTACCCACAGCCTCCTGCCACAGAGCTGGGCAGCATCAGAGCGGCTTCCCATGGCTCCCCAGTCCCCAGTGCAGAGTCAAGGGTGCATCTCCTAGAAGGACTGGGGGCCGCCAAGTCCCTGCGTGGCTCCATCCTATCATCAGTGGGGAGAAGTCTCCCAAGCCTTGGCTGAATCCCGGGCTTACGAGGCTGTGCACTCAGATAGATGTGCTGGACTGTGCCCCCCGGGAGGCCCCCAGATGGATTCATGCTCACCCTACCTCCCGTCCCACTCCTGGGCCCCGACCACGTGCACCTGCCCTGCCCCTGGGCAGCAGCGCAGCTCTGCAGCCTTCCCTGACAGAGCCGTGGGCATCTGCTGCTGTGAGGGAGTGTGAAGCCCCACGGACTCACAAAAGAGGATGCCTTCCCCCATCAAATTCACACACAATGGCCCACCAAAGGCAGCGAGCTCCTCTGCTCTAACTGGTGAGCGGGCAGCTCTGACACACACTCATAGTCAGGAAGTTTCTACGGTTTCTTTTAAGATAAAGGATCCAGCAGTGCTTAGAGATTCAATGGGAAGCTGCTGGGTGCCCCTCCCCCTGCAGGCAGCTCCAAGCGGCTGCCTTGAGCCCTGTGTTTTCAGACAAGTGCTCCAGGCAAGGGGGAGGTCTCCTGAGCCCAAGAACCTCACAGAGGAGGTGGGAGGTCAGGACAGGTGGAAACTTCTTTAAAGAAAGTGCCAAGTGTGCAGAGATCGGGGCAGGAGACTCCACTGAGACCAGGGAACGCTGGCCCAGGTGACACAGAGGGTTCTTGGACACGGGCTCACACTCAGCCCAGATGCTCATGGGCCTTGCCCCTGTGTGGCCACATGTGGACGGGAAAGCTGCTCTGGTTTCTCCTCCCTCTCTTCTACCCCTCTCCAAATATGGCTCATTGACTGAGGCCCCTGAGCCTTTTCTATGCTGTTCCCTCCACCTGGAGTGTCTTTTCCCTGCTTTGCCAGCAAAATTCTCCTCATCCATTGAGAGCCTGCTGTCTCAGTTCTCCCATGCCTCTGGCTGCACCTTCTCCGTCTCCTTTGCCATCCCCACCCTGCCTTCTCTCCCTCCAAGGGCTGGATGCTTGTGACTCGGACTCAGGCTTCTTATCAGCTCCCTCTCCATTCGCTCCCGACGTGACCTCATCAGCCTCATGGCTTGCAACCTCTTCGGTGCACAGCAGCTCCCACACTTCTATCCCCAGTCGGGTCCTCTCCATCTCCCAGACTCTTGTACCCAACTGCCCACTCAAGCTTCCCACTCGGGTGTCTCAAAGGCATCTCCAAGTTCATGTGTCTAAGACACGCTCCTCAGCTTCCTTCAGCCCTCCCCCACCATCACCCGTGGCTGAGCAAATGACCACCTTTGTTCTACCAGTGGCTCTTGTCCCAAACCCAAGAGCCTTCCTTGACTGTCCCCGTCTTCTCTCCTCGACACCTCTAATCCACACGCACTCCTGTCTACAAGGTCTTCGGAGTCATTCGGACTCTTGCGGTTCCCAGCCCCTTCCCCTGCTGGCTCTAGACCCAGCTGCCACCACCTCTACCTGGGTCCCGGCCACCTCCCTGCTCCACTCTTGCCTTCCTCCATGAGTGGGTCCCCCCAGGGGATTTCCCAGCCCCTCACTTCGCTGCAGCCACATGGCATCCCGGCTCCTTCCTTGAATGTGCCAAGCTCTAGTCTTACTCCCTCCTTCCATTTACGTCTCTGTTCAAAGGCTGCCTTGTCAGAGGCCTTCTGTGATCCTCCTTGGTCCGAGGACGTCCACTTCACCCCATCCGGCAGACTCTGTTCCTTTACTCCACTAACTTCCCTTCTTAGTACTTGGCATCACCGGACATAATATATATCACATTTTAGGTCTTTTCTGTCCATGCCTCTTCATGAGAATGTAAACACCATGAGGAAAGGAGGTCTTGATCATTTTATCTCCTGCTGGGTCTCCAAAACATCAAGCAGGTCCCTGCACGGAGAATTTCCTAACGAACACTTGGGATATGAGTAAATGAATGATGCCACTTCTTCCGGGAAGCCTTCCCTGACTGCCTGCCTGCAGAAACTGCACAAGGCCTCTTCTCCTCCCTTCCCTGTGTAGTCAGAGATACGACACAAGCCTTGAGCGCTGAACTTACGGAGTTGGGCCTGCCTCCATTGCAAACTGCAACATCTCAGGGCAGGGCTGGATCTGATACCTATCCTCCAAACCCAGCCCTTAGTGTAGGCCTGGCTTGGTATAGGAGTCAGTGAGTGTTGGATGTGTGAGCTAATAATGAGTAAATGGATGGCTGGAAAGATAGGTGGGTGAACAGAGGAGTAGATGGATGGACGGAGGGAGGAGTGACGTGGGCATGGTTGGGTGGGAGGATGGATGGATGGAAAGATGGCTACGTTAGAGGATGGATGACGGATGTAGGGATGGACAGAGGGATGGGTCTCACCACAGTCACACAATAAAGACTAGTGGTTGCTTAGGCTCGACAGGCAGACTTCTGTGTGGTGAGTGGGCAAGACCAGAGCAGTGTAGTGAGATTCGAAGTGCAGAAATGGATACCAGCAGACAGGATTGAGTTGAGCCTCGATGGTGTGAGCTGAGCTTGCTGTGTGACCGCTAACTTCCCTGTGCTTAGGTCTTGCAGTATAAACATGCAGATAATTATTCCTGCCCAGAGCGATCAGGGAAATCGATTTGAAGTTTCAAATACTGCCACAAAGGAGATCATGGCCACATTTCCAACGACTCACATGTCTGGCCAGTTCTGCCTCGGAAAGCCCTCTCTTCTCAAGCCCCATCGAGCCCTGCTGATGTGTGCCCTTAACGTTCCATCCACAGGGGCTGGACCCCTGGCCACACCCACAGAGTTCAAACAGAACCAGGCTGTTGAGCCAGATTAACTCCACATAACCATCAGGTCCAACGGAGGCACAGAATCCTCAAGAACTGAACTAAAACCGTGATCCATTTCCGAGATGGACAAACTGAAGCCCAGAGGCATTTTGTACCAGACACACACGAGGAGTTACGGAAGCCCGACAGCCTGGGTCAGGGGCTGGATGTGGAGACTGATGACCCTCAGCTCAGCCAGCTCCATGGTGACCAGCTGCCTGACCAGGCCCCTGGCCAGGCAGGTGAAGGTGGCCGGGTAGCACGCATGCAGCAGGGGTCTGCTGTTACCTTTCTAGGTCTGGTAGCTGAGGGACGGACGGCGGCTCTCTTCCTCACACCCCTCACAGCATCAGTCTGACACCCAGCGGCTCCTCCTCCTCCTCGTCCTGGGTACACAGGGACAGGGACGGGACACGTGTGAATAGCCAGGGACAAAGACTGCAGTCCACTCCCCCCACCTCCGTTCCCCCACGGCCAGGCTAATCTCCGCGGCCTCTCGGGCCACTGATGCACACCCTGGGATGCCTGATTTATCCAGGGCCCCGTCTCCCCCACCCTGCGGCACGGCCACGAGCCAGCCAACCCCTCCTGGTGGGAATCTTTAAGACTAAAACACATATTTAAGTTTTGTTTCTTCTGGTGCTCGGGAGATTTGTGTCGTTGTCTTTTTTCCTCCTGGTGAGAAAAGCAGAAGGCCATGGCCTTCCTGTGCGGCCCCTAGGCAGGGTGACAGGGAGAAGCTGTCGGGGTATTTTTAGCCGGCTACAGGCCCCCACAGCGTCTCCTCTCTGCCGTGCCTGGCTCCGCGGAATTATCTCACAGGGCCGGCCGGCAGCCACTTCTGAAGCCGCTCTCTGACCCCTGCCTGAATTCCTTCCTCGGTATGAACTGCTCACCAGATCTCTCGCCAGCACGTGGGGCCATTTTATGTGTGTCCCCCTCTTCAGAAAACTAGCTCACTTGCTGCCCTTCGTGACTCTTGGTCCCAGCTGAGTCCCGTCTGGACAGTGGCTTAACTAACATACATATTTTTGACTTAATTAATATTTACCTTTACTTCAAGTCACCTTTTTTTTTTTAGCTTCAATAAATCTGGCCTTGCCCAAATTGATCATATCCATGAAAGAGCCCATCTGATATGCTCATTACATATTGCCAATATCCCTTAATAAGTATACGACCGATGAAAGAAAAGTGTATGTCTTTCACTTACTACCAAATTCCAGAATCTTGTCACAGGCTACCGGAGTTACACGGGCCAAGCTTTGGCAAACTCACTGTTGCTTATCAGCCCTCTCCTCGCACAGAAAGAGTCATGGGGAGGGGTAGACGGCTCACAGGGCCCCAGAATCCACTAGCAAATAAGGTCAGGGGAAGTATAAGGAGGTCACAGTCATGATGTGCTAGAAACTTAATAATGTCCTTTCTTCACAACACTGGGCGAGACCATTTCTCTCCCCACAGGTGAACCTGGCTGTGAGAAGCTAGGCAGGTGGGCACTAGGCCTGGTGAGGAATGGGGCCCCAGGATGGGGTGTCCCAGTGGAGGGCTGCAGGCCACACTCGAGGACCAGGGTCCAAGATGGCATCTTTTCTCAGTATCCTTTGAGATCTCTGGTTCCCATCTGCCCCTTGCACCAGGCTCCTTCAGGCCAAAGTTGGTCAGCAGGGGCTAAAAGCACAATCTCTTCTCTGGTTAGATTTGAAAGCACAGAATGCCTCCCCCTCTGAGCTCCTGTGGCCCTGGGTGTCCATCCTGGTGTTCCAGAATGGAATAAGTGTTCCCAGGTATGCCATGAGGGGTAGAGCCCGATGACCCCAGAGGCCTAGCCTTGTGGTTCTTGGGCCTCACTGAGGCCCTCCGTCTTTCCCCACTCTGCCCGCAGGTTGGAGACCCTGACTGGGCCCCCAGCCCAGTGCCCGGGCGCCTGCCCCTCCCGCTGAGAACAGGATGTGGGTGTCAGGAGGTGAAGGAGAGTGTGGGGTCGGGGTGGGGAGTGGCCTCGGGACTGACTTCCTGAAGGCTGATCGGTTTACCACAGTCAGTTGGGCCCAGGACCGCACAGCTGTGAGTTATAAATGTCCCTGTCAGAGCCCAGGCTGAGAGGCCCCTCCGCTGGTGGAGGGGCGAGGGTCCATAGCCCCCACTCCTCCAGGGGGCTTTCCAGGTGAGGGCCCATCCTCCAGGAAGCCCTCCCCAAGTGTGTAGCCCTCATGACCTGTGAGCTCGATCAACTTCTGTCTCTATGATGTCTGATGCAACAGGGTCTAATCCCACCTCCTCCTGCCCACTCTTTTCCCTTCCAGGTGTCAATCTTGTGGTTCCAGCTACCTTGCGAGCTCTCAGAGGGCAGGGACCAGGCTGGGCTTCCACCCGGCATGAAACCCAGGACTTGGCACACAGCCAGCCACCCTGGTGACAGCCTCAGGGGCAACTGTTCCAACTCAGCAACCTGCTTCCCACGACCCCAACCGCCCCTTGTGCCTGCCCACTGGGGCCCACATAGCACAGAAGAAGGGGCAGGGGAGGAGGAGGAACAGGGCTCTGGCCGGCAGTGCAGGGACGTTTGCCCACAGGCATGGGGCTCTGGGCTATGCGCGTCCAGCGGCTCCTTCAGGGTCCCATTCTCCCTGCTTGCTCTCCTTAGGGCTCCCTCAGCCTGGGGTGTGCAGTGTGGCTCGCAGTCTGGGGTGCTCAGGGCCAAGCCTACAAGGTGAGAAGCCAGGTCCCTCCATCCCCGAGGCCCCGAGCCAGGCCACACAGGGCCAGGCCTCCGAACTGCAGTAAAGGCAACAGGAATAAGCAGGGGGTGGTCCAGGCTCATGGGGCCTGAGGCATATACTATTTCGGGGTCCTCTTTAGAAATATATATAGAACTACAGATACTTATTTAAAATGAGAAAAGAAACACCAGCACATTCCTAGAGCCTCAGGAGTCCAGGCCTCTCTAAACCATTTACCAGGGATGCTCACACAGGAATGTTCCCGACATCAACCTGCTGCCCGCCCCACCTAGAACACTCCACAGCCGCCCGCAGAACTCCCACTTTCCCCAGGGCGGTGCAGGGGTGGGGCCCAGAGGCCAGAGCTTCATGAGTTCCTGGCCAGTCGGCCTCTGATCAATAACAGTGATGCAACTGCCAATGAACATAATATCTAACATTAACGGGCCTTGACCTGGTACCATTCTAAGTACTTGATGTGAATGAACTCATTTAACCTCCCCACAACCTCCAAGGTAGGTACCCTGCCTATTTTAACAGGCGAGGACACAGTCACAGCAAGGTTCAGAAGCCAGCCCGCGGTCACACAGGCAGGATATGAACCCCGACAGTCCAGCGCTGTTGCAGGTATGAGCCCGCAACCAGTGCTCCCGGGTCCTGCTCTGGAGGGCCCAGGAGCCTTTTCTCTGATGCAGAGCCTCAGACAGCAGGGGTGACCAAGGGTGGACACTGCGTGAAGTCCCCTCTGATTAAACCATTCATTCCGCACAAATCCTCACGTGCCAGCACCAACCTTGTGACAGTAAACGGGGCTCCACCCCCATTTTCTCGCTTTGTTCAGAGCATGCTGGGGTCCTCTCAATGGGCAGAAGTGGGCACCCCACTGACCTCTTGGGGCTGGGGAGGTATCCCAGAGATGAGCTGGGCCCACCCAAAGAGACCATGAGTCAGGGGTGAGGAGTGGGCTTTGCTGAAGGTCACGTAGCATGCTGTCCAACTCCTTCATCTTATAGACACGAGAAACATGGCTTCCCCAGGGCCACCCAGGGAGCGGTGACCCTGCGTGAGGCCTAAGGCCAGTCTCTGTAGGGGTGGGGCAGGTTGCCAGCAGCCCCAGGGGCAGTCAAGGCCTGGTGCTGGTGGGACAGGCTGGCCAGGCCGCAGCAGAGGGAGGACACAACCCTGCCTTTTGGCCTCCTTGGAGCAGGCCCTTTGTTTTCTCTCTCTGTTTTCCATCTGCCCGCGCCCCCAGCCTTCCAGGCTTCCCCTGATTGTGTTCAGGGCGATAAAAGGGCAGATGAGCGCGAGATCTCTGGCAGCCGTCACCTCACATAGACACTGTGGCGGCGGCGGGTGGCTAAGGGGGGCCCTGGGCGGGTGACTGGGCTCACCACCAGCTGTGCAGAGCTCTTCTCTGAGGGACGCTTGGCCCATGGCCCTCAGAACCCTTTTGGCAACCCTGGGAGCAAAACACCACCACCTCCCATTTTACGGAGGGTGAGACTGAGGCTCCAGAGAGCAGTGGCCAGGACTGGGTCTCTAGTCTCCGAGATTTCCAACAGGCCATGCCCACCATGGTCCTGACCTCTCTGGCCACCCACAGGACACCCGGCCTCATCAGTCGTTCTGCCTTTATATCCAGAAAGGGCCATTCTCAGACTGTCCAGGAAAAAGAGAGTGGAAGGTCAGCCAGGGTCTTGTCTGCCAAGGCCCGGGGAGCTGGCTGGTCAGAAAGTCCCCTCGAAATCACTTAGCCACAGCTGGTCACTCTGTGCGAGATGGAGCAGAGTCTGACTTCCCGCCTCCCTGAAATACAGTCCTTTTAGACTGCTTCTGGGGGCAAATGCTTCCTCTGTGGTGGGCTAATTCTTACTGACAGCAGTGAGAACAGCGTGATCCAGGGACACTGTTGGCCTGGGTGTGGGATGGGGCAGTGGTGGCCTGCAAGCCAGGGCCTGGCCAACCCTGACTTCAGGTCCCTGTTGTCGACCCTGGCCTCACTCGCCTGGCCTCCTGTGACCTGGTGTTCTCAGACCCTCCCTGAGCATGTCCCCAATTTCAGTTACCAGATACTTTAAGTCTCACCTGTGTTCCATCTAAATTATTTATGTATTGTTATTGAAATCACTTTCTTTTTACATACCCTCATTCAAAGCAATACTGTGTGAAATCATGGGTTTACTATATTAATCATATTTTTTCTAATTTCCATAAGGATAAATATGTAACATTAAGATCTGAAATTCAGACACTCACACGGGCCCTGGTAGCCCACAGAGCTGGAGGCCCGATGCTGTGTGCAGGCAGGTCCTGGGGAAGCTGGCCAAGACTTGGGGGGCGAGCCTCTGGAGATATGCTCAGGGGGCTGTGAGAGCAGAACCCTGTGCTGGATGGGGAAGTGGGAGGAGGTGTAAGTTCCAGAAGGGTACACAGAAGGTTTGGTTTGGCAGTCGGCTCAGACCAGACGACTACCTCTTCTCTCTGTTGGGCCTGGAGTTTAGACCCGATATTTCCTAGCTGCAGATAAAGCCATCTCCTCACTGATTCCTCCTGACCCAAGCACGATGCAGCCAGAGGAGCCCTGGAGGCGGAGCCCAAACACGTGCGGCAGGGCCTGTCTCTTTACTGGGGGACGCTAGACCTCTCTGGGCCTCAGTGTCTGCATCTGTACAGAAACTATGAGTGAGCCAAAGGTTCCTCTCAGCCTCTCTGAACCATGGTGACCTCCGGGCCCCAGGCTGATCTTCTCACCACCAACGGAGACCTCCCTTGACCCATCCCTCCCACACCTGATCAGGGGCCTCAAGCGACTTCTGGGGTGCCAAGGGGAGAAGGGCCATCCTGTGTGACAGCTACAAAATTAGATAATCAGCTAATCACCAGCAAATTAGCATCCCATCTTTACATAGAACAAATATAGTATTTACGTAAAAGTTGTTAGGAGTTTCTCTTTTTAATTAGCAGAAATAAATGCAAAATAAATGGTAATTAGGCAGCTGATGGATTTGGTAGCACAATTATGCCTGCAGCCGTGCCCTAGTCCTTAAGCGTTGTGCACGCCGAAGAATCAGAGGGGCCTATTTATAAAGTTTATTTATAAAACAAAGTTAGCAGAAACAGAGGGACCAGGCCTGGGCATTGCTGAGGGAGGGGGTCTTGGTTGCAGGGGCAGGGCACTGGGAGGAGAGGAGCTTCAGTGCCCAAGGAATGGAGGGGTGCTTCGTGCTTAGTGTTGGGCTCTGGAAGTGTACGACCAAGGCCCCCACATGTCTATTTCAGGCCCTGCATGTGTCACTGGGAATGGCCTCCCTGACAGGAAGCAGGCTAGAGCTGCATGGAGGGTCTGAAAACAGCTGTTCTGTGCACTCCTGTCTCTTTCCCTCCCCTGGTCCCTACCTCTCTCTTCTTTGCTGGCCTATTCCTTCACTGAGTATTCTCTGTCCTGCACCCAGAGACATACCCTTCTAGAATATTGCCCATTTCCTCCAGAAACTCAGGAGAACCAGGTACAGAATAAAGTACCCAAACACTAGGATTACATTTCAGACCAGTGGAGAACCCAATGGGAGTACAGAGGCAGGAGTCCTGAGAGGAGGCAGCCCAGAGGAAGAGATAAGAGCTGGGTTTTGAAGGATGCATAGGAGTTTTCTGAGACGGTGGGAAGTAACAAAAGGAGCCACATGTGCAAAGACAGGGAGGTGGGAAATAGCATCCCATGACTGTAGGAAAGAATGTATCAGGGGTATGGAGACTAAGGAAATAAGCAGGGCCTCATTGCAGTGGGTCCTAGATGCCAGGCTAAGAACAGGTTTGGACTTGATCCTCGAAGCCATGGCAAGGTCTGAATGGAGAGAGTGGGGCAGCCCCTTCCCACTCCCAGCTCATTTCTTGGCTTCCCCTCCCCCAACCCCAGAGCTAGGGAGAGGGGAAGGCCACAGACCATTAGAGGCAGCTGGTTCAGCTCAGCTGAGTGAGCACAGAGCAGGAGGCTAACCTGATTATAAGGGACAGGAGGTTTGTCTGCAGGGGGGAGGGTGGGTGACTGCTCTGAGAGTGACGGGAAGGGGGGCATGCTGGGCCACTCTTGGATCTCTGGAGCGAGAGGCCTGCCTGTCCTAGAATGGAGCACCCTGCCCTGCCCCCTAACCCTGAATGCTGGGGTGGCCTCACCAAGCCTGGGGGAGGGGCGACAGTACTGCCAGAGGCCCCACCCCCTCCCAGACTCCAGTCCTAGCTGTGTGGCCTTGTGCTATAACCTTGAGGAGCCACTCCTAACTCCAGGCCACATATTCTTGTCTCCAAAACAAAGGCCTGTAAGAGAATGGGGGATAGGCAGTGACCAGTTTGGCTCACAGTGCCAATCCCATATAGTCCAATGTGCCCGGGGGTCACTAAAGCCTATGTGCTCTCAGGGACTTAGGGGAGGCAGGTGACCTCATCTGCCACAGTCCCTGTTGCTCCCTCCTGCCCTGCCCCAGCCCAATGCACGGGCTTGCGTGGCATGCCACCGAGAGTTGAACTGAGACCCTGCAATGAGGACCACCTAAGGCCCTTCTAGCTGACAACCTGCGTTCCACAGTCCAAAAGCCCAGGAGCAGGTGACGGGAGATGGGTGACTCTTAGGCAGAAAGCCTAAGAGTCAGAGGAACTTCCTGTCATTAACCCTGTAGGAGACAGCTGGGGCACTGGGGGCCTGGGGAGCCTCTGGCTGCAGCTGGCCAGCAGTTCTTCCCTCCTCACCCCCAGTGACCGCCCTCGACTTAGGCTGACTGTGTCTAAACTGGGAGCAATGAGCTACCCACGCACCCAAACCTGGGGCCATTCAAAAGCTCAGACAAGCCCCGGGCAGCAATCCGCAAGGCAAAGCCCTGGGTAGGGACTTCCAGCAGTGGTGTTTCTGAAGGGTTGCACAAAGAGGGGAACCTCATGCTTCCCAGTCTGGCCAGCTCTCCGACCTCCAGACCATCCCTTTACAAAGCAGTCCCATCCCGGTCTGGAAATGGTGCCTGAGCTGCGATCCACCGTCACTAGGGACAGAGCTCTGAACTTGTAAGGGAAGACGAAGATCACACTCGCACCACTTCTCTGCTCTGTAGGCTGCGCTCCTGCCTTTGGCCAAAATCAATAAGAATCTGCACTGTGATTGTTTTACCAGCACAAGGGGCCGGCTCCTTGCGATGACATTCCACCCCTGGAGGCGCCGGGGGTGTCCTTTTGTCGCCGGACCCCGAGATGCGGGGTGGGGTGGGGTCGTGATGGGGGGGGCGTGCAAACGGGGGAGCAGAGAGGGGCGCACAGAGCTGCTCTAAGTGCCTCTCCAAAGACAAGCCCGGTGCTATTCATCAACTGGTTTTCAGGGCTGTGAGAAATCAATGGCATTTGTGCTGCAAACTCATCATTAGGACAGGAAAACTCTGCAGTGGAATTGATTTGTTTAAATATAATAACACAATTTAACAGAAAACCGTGGGGGTGGGGAAAAGACCCAGGCAAACAAGACAGTTCAGAGGACGGGGAGAGGCACCAGCCTGGAAACACCTTGCAAGGCGGCAGTCAAACTCCAGCACTGCCCCAGTCTCCTCCCCAAACACAGGGGTGAGGCCAGGTGGTGTCCCTTGTCCTCTGTCACCTGGATGCCAGGCAGCTCACGCCCACTCTCGGAAATGCCCCTTGGCAGCCCGCGGATGAGCCCGGGGGCCGGCTGCTCATTGTTGTGTTGTTCTTAGAGGTGACTTTGGCTTGGTGAACATCCGTTCAAGCCAACAGACTCTTAGTGTGAGGGGCCATGGGAGAAACTGATAGTAAATCCTGGTCCCCGCTCTGAAGGCATCCTGAGAAGACAGGGTGGGTAAGGCAGGCGTGCAGGAGACAACCTGGAACCAGGGAGGTCTGGGCTTCCAGAGGTCTTAGGAGATGTGGGGGAGCAGTGCTGGGACAGGATGAAGGGCAAAGAGGGGACAGTAAGGGGGCAGAAATGGAAGGTCCATTCAAATAACCAGGAGGAGCCCCTAATCTCATGAATAGGGGAGCTGGCCGCGCTGATGGTAATGATGAGAATGATGAGAATGGTAATGATGAGAGACGACTTTATTGATCCTTAAGATGTCCCAGGGCCCCACAAATACTCAACACCATCACCACACCGACTCTCAGCCTCCTATGAAGGATACTACCCATATCCCACAAATGGTACCACTCAGGCTCAGAGAGGTTAAGTGACTGCCCAAGGTCACACCAGTAAGTGATGGAGGTGGGGTCAGATCTCAGGGCCTGAGCACTATTCAGTGTACCTCCCGCCCTCACTGGGGCTTGACCTCTACATGAACTGGGGAGACATGGCTCCTGCTCTCTGCAGCTAGGGTATGAGGTGCACTGGATGGCTCAAGGGGGGGGTCTGAGGGACGGCGTGGGGTCATAGGCTCTTGCTACAGGCTTTGGCCCTCCAGCCTGGGTGAGGCTGGAGTGCCAGGAGCAGAGCCGGCCTGGCACTCAGGGCACTCTCCGACCTCACAGAAGAGCTCTTCCAACCTCCCCCAGAGGGCAGGGATCCTAGGGAGGAAAGCACCGGGCCAGGTCCTAGAATCCTAGAAAGACATGTCTGCGGCGGGGGGAGAGATACCCAAGCTGGGAGAGAGGGCTGGAGAGGCTCAACCCTTGTCTGAGGGTGGGGAGGGCATAGGCAGGCTGAAGTCCTCAGCGGAGGCCTGGCAGCTTGAGGCAGCCTCACCGAGCTCAAGAAGGGCTTTAATGTCAGTTTCAGAATTCGGACTTCATTCCTGCTGACAGTGGGAAGCCGGGGAGGGCAGCAGACGGCTGGAGAGAGGTGAGTCATGGCGAGGCAAGAAGAGGATAAGACCCTCAAAGCCAGCAGAAGGTGGGGGTGGTGAGAGGGACACAGGTCCGGAGATGGGTCAGGGGGTTGAACTGACTGTTGGAGGTGGGAGTGAGGGAGGGGAAGGTGTCCAGGATGACCTGGGCATCTCCCCCAGCCCTCTGGGGCTGGGACATTCAGCTGTGCTGACCCAGTGGCTGAACCGAGTCAATAGGAATTGACCAGAACCCCAAGGAGCACTGGGCCCCTCCCGCTAGGAAGCCCTGACTTGGGGGGGCACTGCTGGCCGGCAGGCTGTCACCACCTCGGCTCTGTCCCCCTGCTGACCTTTCTCCTTTGTCAGCAGTGTTCTCTATCAATTCACCGGAAGGGCCAGTGCAATCTCGCCAGGCTGCCTGGGCCAGAGCTGGGGGTGGGGGCTCCCTCTGCCTTCCCTCTTTTAAGGAAGAAGTCTCCAGAGCATCTCTAGAAAGTCAGGAGCAGAGATGCCAGAGTGGTGGGGGACCGCTGCACCCCTCCTGCTGGCAGATGGGAGGGAGGGAGAAGAGGAAGCTGGTGGGGGGTTGGGGGAACTGCAGCCAGGCTGTGGGGGATGGGCAAGGAGGATCAGTCTAGAAGAGGGATCCAGGAGGTAGGGGGAAGGGACCCAGCAGGAGCTCCTGAATAACCCAGAGAGTACCAGCCACCCCTAAAGCCAAGGAGCGAGTCCAGAGGGTCTGGGGGCTTAGGATTTAGATGGGGCTAGCATGGTCAGCTGTCCTGGGGTGCCTGGAATAGAGTGGTACGTGGGATATGGAACTCCCAGTACTAAAAACTGGGGTGGTCCCAGGCAAACTCTAACTGTTGGTTACCCTAGCGGGGCTGAATGTAAATTCCAGTTTTTAGTTCTACCACTTTCAGACTGTATGTGACCTCTCTCTGCCTCAGTTTCCTCATCTGGAACACAGAGCTTGTCAGAGCACCTTGTGTACAGCCGTCATGAAGACGGGATGAAATCATGTATGCACGTGACCGTTACTGTCACTGACCATGGTACCTTCCTACCATGAGGACCGACTAGTACCCACTGAACGCTTGCCCGAGGCCAGACCCCCATCTAAGCCCCGTACATGTGCGCTATTTAATCTCACCAAGATTATGGGGCAGGGGCCATTTTCACAGGAAACCAAGGCATGGAGGAGCTCGGCCCCCGCCCAGGTTCTCACAGCTGGCAATTACGGAGCCCAGAAAACCACTTCTATTTCCACTGGGCTGGCCCCATCGTGGGGGACCTGCAGGCCAGGGTCAACACAATTCTGCTTACACTGGACAAACACACAGGCTGGGCAGGTGTGGCAGGAACAGGCAAGGGACCCCTACTCTCAGGGAGACTGAGTCCCTGGTCCTCAGTCCTTCCCCTTCTGGTCCAAACATATCCACCAGGGGCGCCTGGGTGGCTCAGTGGGTTAAGCCTCTGCCTTCGGCTCGGGTCATGATCTCAGGGTCCTGGGATCGAGCCCCGCATCGGGCTCTCTGCACAGCAGGGAGCCTGCTTCCTCCTCTCTCTCTGCCTGCCTCTCTGCCTACTTGTATCTCTCTCTCTGTGTCGAATGAATAAATAAAATCTTAAAAAAAAAAAAACCCAAATACATCCACCAAATTTAGTAGGTTCCTAGGGTCTATGGATACTTTAGTGAGAGAGAGGGAAGCCCCCAGAGGTACCCCAGAGGCCTCCTGGTGGCCCTGGGGGCCCAGCTCTCTGGATCTGGCACTTTCTGCAAGTGACCTCATTTCATTCTTACAAAAACACAGGATCACGTAGGATGCCCATTTCAGAGATGAGAATATAGAGGCTCAGAAACTTGCTAAGGTTGTCCATGTCTGTCTTTAAACATGTCCGTCTCCAATGTCTGGGCTCCTCTTGGCGGCTCACGGGACAGGATGAACAGCAGCATGGGGGCAGGAGGACATGGCTTGTAGGTCCGTCGTAGGACTTGAGGTGAGCACCCGATAATTCTGAGGATGAGGGGCACAGCCTCCCCTCCCCCTAGAATTTAGGGAGCCCAGGGGAAACTCGGGCAGCTCAGGGAAGGGGCCCAAGCATGTGGGGTAGGGGGGCCAGGGGGATGCAGGGGGAAAGGGGGGGTGAGTGCTGGGGTTCAGGGAGTGGCCCATCACCCCAATACCTGGGGGTCAGGTAGGCCTGGCAGACACCCCTCTTCAGTCTTCGAAGCTGAGTGAGCAATGCCCTTCCTGCTGTGACCCCGAGGAAGTCCTAGGCACCAGCAACTGTGTGCTCACAAAGCAATTAGCTCGCAGTACCCAGGAGAAAGGTCGCCGAGGTGGGCAGGCAGGCGCTAGCTGGGCAGGGGCCCTGGGAAGCTGGGCCCGGTTATTTTTAGCATCTTGATTCAAGAGGAAGGAGGCCCTCCTCCCCACCAGGTAAATGTCAGTACACTGGCAGACCCAGCCAGTTAAAGTAGCTGGAGCCAAGGAAGAGAGACATGACTGGCGTCTTTGTCCTTGGCTCCTCGGCCCCTGGGCTCCCAGGGGGTCTCCCTTCCTCCTCCACCTCCTCTCCCTAGGCCCTGGTGCATCTGCCTTCTGGCCATGAACAGAAAACATGGGCTTGGTCCCCAGAGGAGCATGACCGGGGCCTGGGACCCTAGATTTGAGCTCTGGCTCAGCAGCGTGTGTGTAACCCTGACCCAAATTCCTGCCTTCTCTTCCCAAAGTGCAGTTTCTGCAAAATGGGCCCCACAGAGACCACCATTTTATTGTTTATGAGGGTGACAGGAGCTGGGGTCATGAAGAGGCTTTGCAGGAGGGTGACTTGGCCTTCCTGCGGAGGTGGCGGCTGTATTCTTGCAGAAGAGAGTTCTGGGCTGTCCTAGCAGGAACGCAGGCCAGCCCCGGGCTGACAGGGCCTGAGCTGGCCGCGGTGCACACTGCTGGGGAGATCTGCACAATCTCAGGTACTAGGTGTCTAAGAGCCTGTGGCTGCCACCCCGCTGATAGGAGAGGGTGAGAGAGGCCGCTGTGGGTCCGTGGAGGCAGAGCAAACACAACCGGGGCTCAGCCTGGGCTACGGGGAGGGCCCACACTCGGAGGGGTGCCAGCACACCCAGCCCTCCACACATCCCAGGCCTGGCGCCGGCGTGTGGGACTCAAACGGCTCTGACCTGGCCTCCTTCCTTGGGGGGAGGGCACCTGTGCCCCCTTCCCTGAGAACAGGAGGGACAAGGGAAGCCCACCCTACAGACTCTTGGCTCTGGAGTCGGCTCTGGGAGCCAGACCCTTAGCCCATTGTGGGGGCGGGGGGGTGGTCCTTCCCCAGGGGGCCCAAGGCCCCTTCCGGCCAGGCTGGGGGAGACTCCTGGCAAAACGGTGGAGTCTGAGGTCAGCTCTCCCTTCTCCCTTAGAGAAGCCCTGGGTCCCGCAGCAGTGCCCTTGCCTTTGGCTGCCAACTCCCAGGCAGCCTAGGATCTTGGCATCTGCCCACACCCTCCCCAAAGGCAGACTCTTTTACAGAGGCACTGCCCTACTGTGTCTGAAACTCTAGGGAGATCTGAGGGAAACTGAGGCACAGAAGTGGGGCAGAAATCTGCTCGGTGATTTAGCAAGTTAGAAGCGAAGTGCAAATTCCTTTCTCCTTCTGCCATCTGGCCTCTAGGGGGCATGTCCATCTCATTTCTTTCATTGCCCAGTCTGGGCCCTCCACCCAGCCCCACTCACAGTCTGCCCCCTACACCAGCCCCACGTGCTTGCCTCAGGGCCTTGACCCAGCTGGTCCCCTTTGCTTGGAATGCTTTCAGTTCACAGTCATGTTCTTTCTTTAGGGTCCAGCTGCAGCTCCACTTCCTCCAGGAAGCCCTCCTTGACCCTAGAGTCCCTTGGAACCCAGACATTTTTTCCGGATACCATACCAGATCCTCAGCCTCATAAACTGCGGCTGCGCTGGGCACCCTGTTGTGGCTCAGCCCAGGGGGCCAACAAAGGAGTTTGGGCGGTCCCTGGTTTCATGAGCCTTCTGTCCTTTCTCACCCCTGTAAGTTGTCAGCTTTCAAATAGGGCCCTGACTCTAGAGTATTCTCTCTGCCCTGGCCTGTGGGCCAGTAATCTCTAGCCCTCACTCCTTTCTCTTGGTAAACAGATGGGAGGAGGAGCCCTAATGGTCTAGGCCTTGGCAGGAGGTGGTGATTACAGGAGCTGGAATACAAAAGAGGCTTCACAGAGCCAGGTCTGAGGGCGCCCAAGGCTGTTCTCAGTCCGGGTTCTGGGTGGATCCCCACAGACCCCCCAGAACTTCCCAGGCCCTAATCTCTGTGCCCCCAGGCCCTTAGGGGTTGGTCCTGCCTTTCTTCACTGTGCCCCAGGGCCAGGTCACCACCCCCACTGCAGGTCTGGGGCCCTGCCAGGCTCTACTCCTGCCCTGCTTCGAAAGCTACTGAGGGTGGCAGCGGCCTCCGCTGAAAGCATGGCATGCCACCCTGGGCCACACTTCAGTTTCCCCATCTGTACCATGAGGCATTGGGCCAAATGATTTCTAAAGACTATTTAGATGCTATGCTTCAAATGAAGATGCCACCCTTGTGGCTGCACCCAGTGTCTGCTCCCGCCCCGCAAGGTCATGGAGGCTTGGGACCTGGGACACAGGGCAGAGGCGTGGTTATTCTCATCCTAAGTGTGTGGCTTAGGGACCAGAGGGAGACCGACTCAGGAGCTCAGACAGAGCCAGGTGAGCAAACATCAGTGGGAGGGAGAAGCACCCGGAGTGAATAACACCCAAGGAATCCTTCTCGGTGTAATTTACCAATTCCCAGCCGGTCCTTGCAGATCCCTGTTGGTGGCCGAGGTCAGGGGCCCCTACGGCACATGTGCAGCTCTGCATACCTACAGGGGTGATCACATCCAGCTGGCGAGGCTCACACGAGACTCTGGGAGAGCCAGAGGGGGACACAGACCTTCCCTTCCACCCTCAGGAAAAATCCCTCTCGCCTGGCCTGCTGGTCTCTTGCACCTGTCTTGGGGACGCTGGATGACCCTGGGCTGATCTCTGGGCTTCTCTGTCCGTAGCACATCACTCAACAGGTTCGCCCATGTCTCCCTGAAACCCCACCCGTGGACTAAGGTCAGGCCCACATCACGCAGGGGTATGGATGGGGGTAACGGAGGGCGGCTCCTGGGCTCTGCTCTGGAGCAGCTTCCTATTCCAGCATTTTGGAAGACTGGCTTTTCCTCCTGGTAAAGAGCTCCAGCCCTTGGCCCAGGAGAGGCCACAGAGGGTCTGGGGTGCTGAAGAGGGCCTGGTAAAGCTGGGGTTCCGGCCTGCTGGAGTAAACAAGGCCCAGCCCTGCTCCTCCCTGCTGTCACCACTCTGGGTGGAGCTGGGAGCCCCAGCTAATGGGCCAAAAAGCCCTCCCTCCCTTCCTGGCCTTCAGAGTTGCTACTGCTGCTGGATGGCCCTTTTGGCTCCCCACTCTCTACAGGATCAAGGTCAAACTGGCCCAGCCTTTGAGACCCTCAGGGGCTCCCTCAGCACCTACTTCCAGTTGTGGCTCAATGAATCTTCCTCTCCAACTGAACACCCCACTGGGCGAGTCTTTCCAAGTTATGCAGAGACCCTAGAAAGACCCTATTCTCCCACTCTGCATAGGGATCCAGCCTCCTCCTCAAGGCAGTCCCCCAGGCTGCCTCCTCTAGCATCCAGGAAGAGCTGCGCCTCCCAGCTGCTGCAGCCTTCACTTGCTGAGGGCCCCCTGCTAGCAGGTCCTGCACTGGAGACCAAGCCCAGGGCTGTGCTCACTCAGCTTCTCAGATGCAGATTCAGTTTTGGACGCCAGTGCCTAGCACGGGGCCAGAGCCTGGTAAACGTTCAGCAGGCTCTGGCTGGCAGAGTGAATGGATCACCCGGGAGCACCCAAGTACCCATCACAGTTTGCTGTAGTGGGGAAAACACATATTATGGTGTCAAATAAAACTGGGCTGAATCCCAGCTCTATCAATAGCTCTGTGATCCTGGGGATGCTTCCTAACCTCTCTGTGCTTTGAGTTTCCTTATCTGTATTAGAAGATAGTCTCAGCCTCACTGGGCTGTCAAAGCCCCGGAGACCACCACAGGCTGTGACCCCCGACAGGTGCCAGCCTTCTGATTTTATGTACCCATAAAGAACTGCTCAGAGAAGGGCAGCAACTTGTTCAAGGTCACACAGCAGGTATGTGGCAGGATTGAGGTTTGAACAAAGTCCTGCTTGGAGTACCTGCCAGGGCAGCAGCCCTGCCCTGCCGACCAAGAATGGTCTACCTGGGGCAGGAATGATCAGGAGGCTGTAGACGATCTCCCGCTCCAGCTGGGTTCAGGGATGTGGGCTCAGGGCAGGCTACTCAGGCTGGCAGTGGAGGGGCCTGGGCCGTGGGCAACAAATTCCAGGCAAGGAGAACGGGGTGTGCATTCTCAGCTGGTGCCGAAGACGGACAGGCACGCCCCATGGGGCCCCGGGGAATGCCACGGCCGGGCCTGCTGTCAAGGTCTTTGCAGCCAGCCCCAAGGCCGCCTTGCTCCATATAACCGGGGAAGTCTGCTGACTGACAGCTGATGGTGCGCATACTGGCAACCTGAAGTCACAAACCAGGGGCCAGAGGGGCTGGCCAGGGAGTGTGGCTGTCACCCCGTGTCTCTGCCCACAGAGCTGGGATCAACAACTGTGATTACCTCATGAAACTCGAATCCAGCCCAGCCCCAATGCTGCTGTCTCCCTACGTCCTTTCTTAAATGACACCAGCTATGTCACCCCTCCCCCTCCCCCCGCCGCCTCCGTGTGCCCACAGCGCTCGGGTCCGCTCTGCCGCTGTCCTCCAGCTGCCTGCTCACCATCCACCCGCACGCGGTGGGGTGCGAACCACATTCTAGACACTGCAGCCGAGATTCTCATGGCTTAGTTGACCAAATTCCTCACAACACAGTGAGTTATGTCCTACCAGTATCCCGATTTTAATGACGAGGAAACGAGGCACAGAGAGGTCAAGCCACTAATCTGGCATCACGAAGAGGAGTGGCAGAGCTGGAAAACCCCGAAGCCTCGGCCCACAGTCTGTACCTTTGATCAGGTCAGGACCTTCTGCAGGTACTGGCCAAAGCTGTTCACAGTTCTGTTCACAAGCTGCCGGCTACACGGGCCAGCGGTCATGCCCCCGACGAGAGACCCTCTCTCTGTGTCCAGCCTCTGTAGGCCGTTACGGCCCAGACCAGCTGGGGCCTTCTCATCTCTGTGCCTGACGCTTCGGAACCACACACATCTGGCTGCAGGCCGCCTGGCTGCGGGAACGGGGCCAAGTCACCACAGGGAGGAGCAGGGCTGGGGCTTGGTCTCTTCCAGCTGGCCAGCCCTCCAGCTCCACCGGGCCCTCTTCAGCACCCCACACACCTCTGGGGTCTCTACTGGGCTAGAGGCTGGAGCTCTTTCCCAGGGGGAAAAGCCAGTCTTCCAGAATGCTGACATGGGAAGCTGGCCCAGAGCAGAGCCCAGGGGCCTCCTTCTGCTGTCACTGCCTGTACCCCTGGCTGCTGTGGGCCTGCCCTCACCCAGGTGCCAGGGTGCAGGCTGTACCTCTGAGCCTCCGTTTCCCGTCTGACACATAGGAGGGGACCTCTCAAGGGCTCGTTCAGTGACGGGTTGGGGTGTGAATGAGCTCTGCATGTGGTAGAGAAGTCTCAGTGCAAGGGGTCATGGTAGCTCCTGGAAGGGTCCCAGGGCAAAGGTCAGGAGGGAGAGGCGGGGGTCAGAGAAGGCTCCATGGCATCTGAGCTACAGCGAGTCTGCCAAGCAGAGGTGGGCAGGCAAAAGACAATCAGGCAGAAGACTCTGCAAATAAAACACAGAGCAGACCCTCCCAGCCACCTCTGCCCTTGGTGGGTTTGGCAAAGCACAGACAAACCAGGCCGCCAAAGGTCAGGGCATCCTTGACACCACTGCCTTACAGAGGGGATCGAATCTCACTCCAGCTGAAGCCACTGTCCCAGGCTGCTGGGGACAAGATGGATGCTGGCACTGGGGGAGGAGGGGCACATCTCTCCCCTTGGCCAGCAAGACTCCTAGAGGCAACGAGGGACTTGCCCAAGGTCTCTGGGCTGGTAAGTTACTGGTGGAGACTGCACACAAACTCAGTTCTTGGCACTTAATCCTGCAATCACTCCGCTTCATACGGGCAGAGCGGGGTCCCTGGGCAACTGCACAGGGCCCCACGCTTAGAAGAACCCATGTTGCTCTGTGGCCACCAAGCCCATAATCATTTGTGAATAACGAGCCTCTTATTTTTTTGTCTTGCCATGGGCCCCACAAATGACATAGCCAGTCCCGATTCTAGTGGATTCTGACAGACATGGGTTGGGGAGCTGGGCAGGGCCAGCGAAGGCAGGTGAAAACTTTCACCTGTCTGCGACTTTGCAAGAGCTGGGCTCTGTGCTCGGCTGCTTTGTGTCTCTAAAGCAAGCTGGCAGTTTTATCCTCCTCTCCTGTCTCCCAGAGGTCCTGCCCGAACCTCTTCCCCACACATAGACTAACCCTCCACACCAGACAGACCCTGCAACTCCCTGTGCCACGGAAGCTCTGACAGGTGAGAAGCCACTGAACCCCAAACGACTCCTTCTCCCTGGAACAGAGCCCCTTTGTGTGCGCACAGGAGTGCCTCCCCGTTCGTGGGGGGGACCATGTGCGCTGGGAGGGCTTGTGCCCAGCGGCTGTGGAGCTTCACCATGGGAGTTTGTGAAGGCGTCTGTGGGTGTGTACATGCGTGCAAGTCTGCGTGCACAAGTGTATGTTTGCGGTGTGCGTGAGCCATGTCTGTGTACATGCGTGTGTGAGGGAGTGTTCCTCCGGGTATCAGCGCGTGTGTCTGTGCATGCGTGCCTATTTGCGCATGGGTGTGCACACACATCTGTATACCCTCGGCACACATGGACAGCTTTACATGTCTGTGTGCACGAGCGTGTGTGCATAGCTATTCACGGATACAGGTTTGACTGTGGGTGGGGAGAATCTTCTGGAACTTATATGTGTATCAGTATTTATAGCTGAGAACATCATGCCCATTTTTAACCACCACACCACCCAAATCATCTTCCTTCTCATGAAAATCTTGGCCCTCTCAGAGACAACACTGGACCACAACTTGGCCCACTGCCTCCAAGAACACTTCCTAGACTCCAGACTCCCCATACTCACGCAGAGCTCTATCATTACCCCCCACCCTGCATCATGGCAGCTTTCCCACCCTCATGCCTCACCACCGCCCCCCCCGCCCCCGGCCAACTGCACCCCTGCCAACTTCCCTGCCTTGGTGTCTTACGTTTTCACTCCTGCTCTATGCCCATTGTTCTGCCCCTACCTGAGGCATCTGACCTCTTACTGTGCCCTTGGAACAGTCCTTTTGGTCTCCCTGCTTCCAGCAGGGCCCTTCTGACAGCCTCTCTAATGCAGCCACCTTCATTAGACCCCTATCGCACTTTGAACCCTCCGTGGCTCCCCACTGCCTTTGGGATCCAGTTCTCCACCCTGGCACTTGTGGCCTTTACAATCTTCCCATCCCCTTGCCAACCTCATCCCCCCTTCTGCCAGGATCTCCTACCCATCCCCTGCTCCTGTCTCCTTACAACACTACTCACTTTGGGGTTACCTCCTCTGGAATGCCCACTCCCAACCTCTCAGCACTGTCCGCTGCACGGGTACGGGGCTTGTATAACATCTGTTGTGATCTCCCTGAATGAGATGAGCCCCTTTCCCCTCTATCCTAGGGCCAGACACCAGGCCTAGCACACAGTAAGTGCCTAATATGAGCTAGGGAAACTGAACTAGGGAGCCAGAGGGAGAAAGAACCTTATCTAGCCAACATGTTCTTCCTCTAGAAGGGGCCCTAGGTACCACTTTGGAGCCTGCAGAGGCCAGGCCTGATTCATGTCACACCACATCCACAAACAGGGCATGATCCCAGGCCACCGAAGTCACTGTCACCTTGTGGGAGTCCCCTCCCTTTGCCGTGAGTTGGGTTAGGACCTGGCACTTCTGAAGACCCCATGACTGCCTCAGTTCCTGCCCCCAGGAAGAGGCTAGCAGAGGTGGGCACAGCCAGGGACAGAACAGTCCAGGGATTAGGGATGGGTGCACTGGAGCCACATAGACCCAAAGGGGTACCCATGGGGGCTCAGCCAGTTATGTGACCTTGGGCAAGTTCCTTCCCAACCACAAGCCTCAGTCTTCTTGCCTTTATAGTAGACCTGATTCCAGCACCTGCCTCACAGGTTGGTGTGCAGATGGAAAGAGTTAATAACGACACAGCACTTAGTGTGGTACCTGGCACACAGAGATGGGGTCAGCGTGTCCACCATTATTATTCTCAGTACAGATGGGAGGGCTGGGGAGAGACAGGCCCGCCTAAGGCCACATGGGCCCTGGCAACAACGCAAAACCTAATATCCCAGTCCCAAGCCAGGATGCAACCCCCTCCACTGTCTGGCTCCCTCAGAGAGGAGGCAGCCAAGGAAGAAGTGAAAACTGAGAAATAAGCCCTGTCCCTTCGTTCCTCAGCTCCCCAGCCCCACAGCCCCAGAAACACAGCACCAGGGGCCAGCCCGTCCTGCTTACCTGCTGAGGCCTCTGCAGACGACCAGGACTCAAGGCTGCTAAGGGCGTCAGGAAAAGGAGGCCGAGGTGGGAAGAAGGCGACGGCCCCCGAGGTCCGACTTGGCCAAACACAACACAGCAAGTCCTGCGGGACAGACCAGAGGGCACAGTGAGCTCCAAGCCAACCTTGCAGGCAGCCCCATCTGCCCCACTGACCTCCTAGCTCTGTCTGCCCAGGCTTTTCTGGCCATGTCCTGGAAGGCTGAGCTGACCCCCCCGAAGTGGAGCCATTCCAGAAACTGGACGCTGTCCCCCACCTCCCCAGCCAGAGCCTGTCTCCTGAACTTGGTGTTAGAGGCCTGGCCCGGGCCCCGGCTCCAACAGCAGCAGCTCACGGGCACACACACACCTCGGGGCCGCGAGTCACGTCTGGTGCTCTGCTCCGAGCCCTGTCCCCCACTGCTCTGTCTTTCCGGGCCCCGCTGGCTTTCGAGACGTTGCTCAAGTGCCTCCACTGAGCCCTCCAGGATCGGCCTGTCCTTCCCTTGTTCGCCTCCCAGGGGCCTGGGGTCTGGCCGACCGTGTCTTCTCCAGCTTTCTGGAGGCCAGTCTCATCCCTGGACAGAGCTCCTGGACCACAGGAATGGGGTCAAGTTTATCCCTCTCCTCTGAGGCTAAAAAGGCCTGTGACCACTGGAGGGATGGTTGGACAAACAAATGAGTGACCGACGGATGGGGCAGTGAAGGTGTTTAGTGAATAAGATGAAGAAAACTGGCCAACTGATGTGTGTCTTGGAGATTTATGTACTTGTTTATTTTTTAAAAAATTCATTTATTTGATGGGACGCCTGGGTGGCTCAGTTGGTTAAGCAGCTGCCTTCGGCTCAGGTCATGATCCCAGCGTCCTGGGATCGAGTCCCACATCGGGCTCCTTACTTGGCGGGGAGTCTGCTTCTCCCTCTCCCTCTGCCTGTGCTCGTGCTCTCTCTCTCCCTCTCTCTCTCTGACAAATAAATAAATAAAATCTTTAAAAAAAATTTATTTATTTGAGAGAGTGAGAGAGAGTGAGCAGGGGGAGGGTCAGAGGGAGAAGCAAGCTCCCACTACGCAGGAGGTCTGATGGATGTGGGGCTCGATCCCAGGACACTGGGATCATGACCTGAGCTGAAGGCAGACGCTTAACCGACTGAGCCACCCATGTGCCCCTGATGCGTGTCTCGAAGTCAGGAAGCCCAGTGAGCTCTCCAAGGGCCTCCTGATGCCCCTCCCTGTTACATTCCAGAATACAGCCTCTGGGCTGGGCAGAGGCAAGAGACTTGGTGAGGTTGATACTCTTCTCTGTTGATTCCCAAATGCGGAAAGCAAGGCCCTGCTGGGGAAAGGGTTTCCTACCAGGGGCTCATGGTAAGAGAGGCAAGGTCAGACAGAGGTAGACCCCAATCTCCTTGGGAATTGCTTGACCCACTGCCCCCAGCTGTCACGGATAGAGGCCATCATGGCAGCCCCTCCGGCTCCAGCGTCCTCATGGGTCAGCTTTGCAGGCACCCAGCTTCCCCGAGTCTTGGGGGTCCGGGAGGCCAGCTGGTCTGATGGCCCTACCTCCCCCAGCCTGAAGGCCTGTGGCTCAAGGTGGGTCCAACAGGGACACTACAGGGAGTGTCAGGGTCAGAGATCTTCAGCCAGGAGGACTTCCTAAAAGCCCCATAGACATGTTGCTCCCCACTGCAAAGCCTTTGCAGCCTTCCCAAACATGGCTGGAAGGACATGCACCGGTCACTGCCTTAGAAACTAGTTTGGAAGTGTCTCCCACCCTTCCAAGTGGCTTATCAGCACCCCGGCAACTCCACCTCTAGAGATACGCATGTGTGGGGCACCCAAAGACATGTACTAGAATGTTCAGAGCAGTACTATTCGTAATAGCCAACCCCCCCCCAAAGGCCTCCAGAAAGGCCATCAGCCATAGGATGGACACCTGGTGGCCCACACAGTGGAATAAAAACCATGGCAATGAGGACAAAGGATCCGCAACTAGATCCAAGGATAGAGAGAAATCTCACAAACCCGACAACCCAAAGAAGCCAGACGCGATACAGAACATGCTTAAGGGCCCCATTTACAGAAAGGTCAAGACCAGGCGGACTACTCTGTGCTTGTGGTCGACTAAAGGGGGTGACAGATTCTTCGCTGTGGTGACTCCCATCAAGGCGGGGGAGTCTGTTCTCGACGCCCTGGACCTGGGCTGGACTTGAGACCGGTTTTGACCAATAGGACTTCCTGAAAGGAACATTCTCTGGCTTACAGAGACTAGGCCTTCGGGGCATGCTGTTTATGACCTTGGCCCAGTCAGAGGCCAATCTCCCCTACTGGAGGATGGGGGACGACTGAGGCCACCCAGCCAACAGCCAGTGCTGACTGCCAGATGTGACTGAGCCCATCACCAGCCTTCTGGTCCAGTCGGCCCTTCGGGTGAATAGAGTCACATGAGCCCAAGGGAAACCAGCAGAGGGACAGCCCAGGCAAACCCTAGAACCAGAAGACGTAACAAATGGTGGTTGTTTGTTTGAAGCCATGAAGTTTTGGGGTGTTTGCATTGTTGGGCAGCAATAGGTGATGGAGAGCATGCTGTTGGAAATCAGGAGTCACTGTCCTGGAGGAGAAGCACGGACAGGGAGGAGGCACATAGGGGTTTCTGGGGCATCTGGAATGTTCTTGATCTGCGTGGTAGTTACATGACTGTGTTCATTTCGTGACAATTTGTCAAGCTACACTTCGGATATGCACACCTTTCTGCATCGATGTAGTCCTTCAACGGAAGCTGGAACAATCCAACCTTCTGTGGTGCTCCACCCAGCCATTTCGGGTCCAGCCCACCCTGGTTTGCCCACCTCTCCAGCCCAGCTGTCTTCATCTCACTTTCCCCCACACACTCACAGTGCTGCCTCACACCCTTGCACCTGGGATGCCTTTCTTCTTCCCTCCATGATTCAAGCCCTAGGGCAGGTGGCACCTCCTCCTGGAAGCCTTCCCTGACTGCCCCAGGCTTTGCCCAGGTATCTAGACTCATGCATTCTCTCTCCAGGGCTGGGCCTTCCTGAGCACGGATTAGTCTTCTGCAGTCTTGCCAGCTCTCAGAGCTCTGCAAGCAAGAGCCTGTCAGGGTTCAGCGGCACCCTTCCTCCTCTTCCTCCGGGGTCAAGACCCACAACCACCCCGACTCCGCGCCCCCGAGTGATGCTTTAAAGACCAGAGCAGGTTTCAGTGAAGGGGCACTGGGGGACTGGGGATCACAAGATGGGTTGTATGCCAGCACCTGCCAGGACCCAGGCTTCTCCCACATACATCGAAGGTGGGGCTGAACTTGAGGGTACCAGGAGCATCTATGCAACAGAGGAGGGCTTGACAGGCGCCCTGTTTTGCAGTGCACAATGACACCTGTGAAATGTGTACTGTTCCTTCCCTCTAACGATTAAAAGAAAAGAGCAAGGCTGACATGCAGTGAGTGCGGCCTCTCTGTAGAAACAAGGCAAAAGACCAGGCAAAGCGAAGGAAGAGCTGTGATGCCAGACAGATGGAGCCTCGGCTCTGCTACAAATCCTTGGATGTACTGACTTGTCTCCACCAGTGAGCGCCTAGTGAGGAGGAGGAGCCCTGCCCTGTCCTCGCTCCCAGCGCAGCGGTAGCCGGGGTCTCAGTGGACCCCCAGCACCAGGGCTTCATCCTCAATGCCCCTCTCTGGGCCCCCCTGCCCCATCTTTGCAGTCCCAGCTCCGTTCTTAATGGACACGTGACCCTGGGGCAGTTTCTTTTGATCTCAGATCCCTCACTGTCATCCTGGAGATCTGGCTTAGTCCACAGTCTCTGGTGAGTCATATATTTCTCTCCCACGGGAGCACTGGACCCTGACAGGTCAAGGAGGTTCTGAAGCCCAGGTCTCTTTCTGCCTCCCTCCAGGTCCCCACTGTGCCAGGGATGGTGTCTGCCCACTCCCTCCCCACCCCTATGCCTGGGCTATCCCTGGGACATTTTTTCTGGTGCCCAGAGTGCTTTTCTAGGAAAGGAAGCTCCTTTCCCAACAGAGAGGCATAGATAAACCAGGGGACGGCCAGAAAGGGAGAGGTCCTAGGAGAGGTGGTCTGTCCTTGGCGGAGGTTAACTCCACATACATTAGGACAGCCTGAGTGGGACCAGCCTAATGTCAGAGGGAGCTCTGGATTGAGCATACTTTCCCCGAGTGCATGTGCTGTCTCCCAGAGTGGTGACTACCCTGTCCCCGGAGGTGTGCAAGCAGGGGGAGCAGCCATGTGGTGCAATGTGTGCTGTGAGCTCCGGAACCGGAGCTGGAGTCAACATTTCCCGAACTCCTCTGCCGATAAGAACTACCTGGGCTGCCTGGTAAACCCACACGTTCCAGGCCTCTCCCTGGAGAAGGGAAAGCTGTGGGTCTGGAACGCAGCCCAGAAATTTAAATTTTTAACAAGTCCTCCCAGGGGATCCTTTGCATCTGGGAAGTTTGGGGGAACACTGGCAGATGACCTTCCTGGTCCCTATGAGCCCTGAGATGAGTGATTCTGAGTTTCCTGCTCCAACACCAGCCCTACCCCATCTGGAAAACAAGGCTAGCCAGGGAGTCACTGCATCATTAGAATAAAAATGACTTAAAACCTTTAGAAAGGGGCAAAGACATGTTGGCAGTGGGGGGTGTCTCAGCCCCCAGTAGTACTAGCTGAAGCTCCTTCTGAGCCCCCGTGGGCCCCCCAGAGTCATCCAGAAAAGCTCCACACTGGGTGGGGGGGGGGCGGCAAGCGGACAGCTGTTCAGCTGCTGCTCAGTGAGACCCGGAAAAGCAATTATCCTGCTCTTAGCAGAGAGGCGCTGGCTTTCACCCGCCCCCTCCCTCCTCCCTCCCTCCCACCTTCACACACACATACGCACACACACACACATACACACACACGCCCATGCACACACACCCGGGCCACAGGCCGCTGGCTGGCTGGCTCTGAACCTGTCTCCCCCCGCCACCCCAAGCCTCCAGATCCCTCTGACTTGCTCAGCCTCCGTCCTCGGAGCCCGTTCCCAACACTTAAATCATTTAGCCCGCTAAACCGGAGACGGGCAAAATGGGTGCTATTTCTTAAAAACATACAGAGAGCGTATTAAATTATTGATAGCCATTAAACAGGGGGAAAAAATTAAACAGCTCTCAGCTCTTATCAATCATTCATGCAGTTTCCACTGGGGTGTTTTCTGGAGAGTGATCACACGGCCAACCCAGGGAGTCGGCTCCTGCCAGCAAGGAAGGCGCTGGGCTGCATGGAGGTGGGGAGGGGTCCCTTGCAGCCCCCCAGCAATTCCCTGGGCCCAGGCTGTGCAGGGCGGGGCGGGGGGGGGCGCGCCTGGCCCAGGGAGGTCAGCCTCTCCATTGACAAACTCTCTCCTCTTCTTTCTACCACATCGTTAACAAAGGGACACCCCAACGCTGCTTTTAGGACCCCCTCATCAAATCCAGCAGGTTTTTCCTGAGCATCTAGTATGTGTCAGGCATGCATGGAGCAGAGATAAGCTCAAAGCACTTACACAGGTGACCAGGGGAGCCTTCTGCAGGGAAAGGTGACCACAGGACCTTATGATGGGGCCCTGGTAGAGATCCGGAGGCTGACTCTGAGGAAAAGGGGGCAGCGTCCCCTACAGGAGGGGCCGCAGGGAAAGGGTTCACTGGAGAATAATTCTTGGGTAAATTCCTCCCCAGAGGACAAGTCCAGGAGGGGCGCTCCACGACAGTGGTCCAGCGTGGGCAAACACACTGCAGCCCACGTCTGGGTGCTCTGCTCCATCCACCGCCCTGTGCGTCTCCAGGGGCAGTTACTGGCTGTGTGGGGTTAGAGGCTTGGCTGTCCATCTCAGCCTCTCCTCCAGGCACTGTTCAAACCCAGGCCAGGCCCACCGCAGCATGGACAGGCAGGAGGTTGGGGTTCACCCCAGCCACCCAGGGCGATGGCACCTCCAACCCCGTACACAGATCCATTTCCTGGCTCTGACTCAGGACACCTAAGCCAGCGTGACGCAGGCCACGGAGGACACAGGGCCGGGACACTGCCGGTCTCCCGGCCACAGATAGGCCTGGCAGAATTACCCTTTGGAGATGAGCTCCCTGTGGCCGCTGAGCTGTGCCAAGGACCCGGGCACCAGGGCCTCGGGAACCAGCGGATACCTGATCCTGCCCCACCTCTCCGCCCAGGGACCATCCACAACCAGGGGCATTTGAGGCTCTGAGGGCAGGCTGGGCGATGGGCAGCCGTGGGGAACAAAGACGCGAGGCCCATGCCTGTCCCAGCCCCTGCCAGCCTGGCGCACTGGGAGAGCCACATTCTTGAATGCTTTTCAGAAGCTCTCACTTCTTAGGAGCCGGGAGCCGGGAGCTGGGAGCCGGGAGGAGGCCCTGCCAAGTGTTGATAGCACCCTCGCCAGAGAAAGCTGCTGTCACAGGGAAACATTCTGGGGAGAACGGTTGTTTACCACCAACGCCTGGGACTGTCAAGAAATAATCGGAAGAAATTAAATTTGCAAAGTTGAAGATAGAAAGGAAGCCTCCTCCCCAAGCCCCCGGATATTTCAACCTGGAAAATTAGGCTGCTCTCTTTTGTCTATTTGGAGAAATACCTTAAATCTTATGGGGTAGGTGGGGGGGATATGTGTGCAATCATCCAGGACAGGGAGAGGGGGCCCCTGAGCTGTGTCTGGGCTTGGGCACTCACCCTCCCCTCCCTGGGCCTCAGTCTGGTCATCTGCAAGTGACCAGATCACACATCTGGAATCAGTAAGACCCCGTGATCATACCAGACAGGGGTAACATCCGGGCTATCTGTCCAGTCTACAAGGAACACAGGGGGCTGGGTGGGTCTGAAAAGGCCATCGGCCATCTCCCTGCCTCTACACTGACCTGTGCTCATGCTCTCAGCACCCCTCCCCTGGATTGCTACATACAACCCCCTCCCTCTAGCCCACCTTCAGCCAAGTGCAGGGACCCACGCAGGGCTTGGGCCTAAGCCTGCACAGAGCAGGCTACCATGAAATGTTTGTTGGCCAGCAGAATCAAGACACCAATGCACAAATGAGCCAAAAACCCAAACTGAACATACCTGTCCCTGCTCAGGTACCAGTCCTGACTGGCCCCTGCCAGCACCTCCCACTGCCAAATTCCCAAGTCCTTGAAGCCCTTCACCTATGAGTTGAGTCCATACTTCTAGACATCTCTCATACCCTCCAGCCACACTCCAGCCACACCATAACTACTCAGACTCCTCTAACAACTTCCCTTGGACTTTCATGCCCCAGGGCCTTTGCATGTGTTATTGCTTTCTCTACCCAGCCAAGTCCTGCTCTGGTCAAGCTCTACTTCCTCCTTGTAACTGCTACAACATTTTACACATTACATTAAACTGGATTCCATTCACATCTGCTCTGAACTAAACGGGGGACACCACAAACACAAACAGGGCTCCTTCCATCAGCACTGAGCACATGGGTCAGAGAGGGGACTCCAACTTTACTTTACATACAAGCCAACCACTGCAGCCCCTGGCCTACCGCCCACATTCAGTTCTTCCTCATACCTAACCTGCATCACTCCTGCTTTCATTTTAAAAGACATTCCCTGGATAGTGGGTGAGATGTTCTCAGCCAAGTATAAATGAGACTGTACTCTTGGAGCTCTCAGAGCCAAGGGAAGGGGCAGGCTTGGGAATTTCCAGGCAATGGCCAGCAGAAATTGGCCACAAATGAATCATTAACTCTCAAGTCGAGAGCTCTGAGTGGCTGGTGCCAAAGTCTTGGGCTCTGGCCTGTGTGGGCCACTTGGCTTTGCTTGGCTCCAGCCCGGGGGTGGCCCCGCCCCTCACTGGCCATCTGCTGCATCCCACAGCCACTGGTCACTGAGAGCCGAGACCATCTGGGCCAGAGAAGCCCAGATGTCTTATGGGAGAGGGCATGCCTTTCCCTAGGAATGACTCCAAATCTTTGCCCACATACTTTGATCTTTCTGGAAGGCCATCCCTTCTAGTGCGCAAATCCCCGTCCTTCAAGGTCTGGCTGCAGCCAATCCTGCCTCTTCTCTTCCCTGCCTCTCTGGGCCCATCTTAACCTCTGAGCCCCCGCAGCCCTGGGCTGGGTGTCAGGGGCTTGTTTCTTCAGCAAAGTCCTTACCAGGATGGGGACTCTGCATGTCTTCTGGACCCCAGAAGCTGACATGGGAACAGGGCACAGACCCGGGAGCCCACGCATGATAGGGGCTGTGATGGGCTCAGGCTGCAGCCAGCAAAAGAAAGTACGTGGGCTGGCCACGGGGTCTGCAGGCCCTACCTAGCTCAGGTGAGACATCATGACCGCCTCCCAGCCTCCTTCACAGGAGGTCAGCCTCCTCAGGCCAGCGGAGGTGCAGTCGAAGCAAGAACAGAGGCGACTGCTGGCCTCCTGGGGAGCCAAGTGGCAGTGTGGGGCTGGGCACCTGGCCCCCGGGAGTCAGCCGAGGTCCACATGGACCACAGGGCACCATCGTGCAGGCCAGGGTGTGAGTCGACCACCCCTCCTCTAAGCTGCCCTGAAGAAGGGCCTGGACTCTTGGGTGGGGATGGACGGATGTGACGTCTGGAAACATGGGAACTGTTGCAATGTGATGTCAGTAGGTCATTCGCTAGGCCTTCATCTGTACTTCCGAACCCTGCATCCACCCGTATGCCGGTCAGGCTGGCGGCAACACCGACGGACACTTGCAGCTCAAGCGGTTGCTGCATGTCAAGCTCAACACGCGTGTCTCATGGGTCCTCCTACACACCACAGTACATGCTGTCACTACGCCCGCTTCAGAGACGAGCAGCGCATGCTGCCTAGAGATCCCGAGGAAGAGGAAGTCCCTGCCGAAGCCCCAGGGCCCCACTGTGGCAGCTGGGGAGCAGGACAGAGGCCCAGGCCCCTGCACCTGCCCCACCCCACGTGCCCAGAGCCCCTTGCCCAGCATGCACAGAGCTGGAACCAGTGCCCTGGGCACCCCCACCCTTCACAGGGCCCTCTTCTCATCTGACTCTCAAAAGAGCCCCAGGAGAGGGCCAGCGAGGGTTACTACGACCACGTCACAGACTGGGAAAGCAGAGCTTGATGGGGAAGGGCTCTGACTTAGCCAGCAGCTTTTTTACTCCTTGAATCCTCGCGCTGACCCCACGAGGTGGCTGCTGTTGAAACTGCTTTATGGACAGGAGGACGCCGAGGACGGGATAGGCCAAGGTTCCGGCCATGCACTGGTGGCAGAGTCCAAGTGTGTGACCTGATCTGCCTGACTCCTGACTGGGCTTCTCCCATGACACAGGGCTGTCCCCAAGGCCTGGCACAGTGTACATGTGGGCTGTGGAACACAGTGGGGAGAGGCCGAGACTCAGGGGTGCTGTATACCCCCTCCCAGACTTCTCCCACGGAAGGGAGTATCCCTGAGCATGAGCCCAGTGCTCTGGGCCATGGCACCCAGCATTCATTCACCGTGGCCGAGTCTCGGGATGAGCCTAACAATGAGGACAGGGCGTCTCGGCCAGCGCTGCTGGTCGCCGTGTGTCTCTGCACGTGTGACCGTGTGGGTGTGGATGCTGTCACTCTGAGGAAGACAGGAGAGTGTGCGAGGGGAGCAGGTGGGCAGGCGGCCATCCGCACGACTGTGCGAGAAGCCCCTTACCGCCGCTGTGCTCACGGAGTCAGGCCTGTCCAGAACAAGCCCATAAATCAGGAAGACGCCTGCCGCAAGCATTAAATCACTGTCCGTGGGACACAGAGCTTAGCGGGGGAAGCAGCCAGCAGCGGGCCCAGGCCCATCGTCGGGGTGCAGGTGCGGGGGCAGGGGGGCTGGCGTTGGCTCCCCCTCCACTCAAGGCTGGCTCCTCACCCTCGCCCCCATCAGACCTCTCTCCTGCTAGCCCACAAGGCCCTGTCTCCCTCTGCCTTGGCTCCCGCTCTACCTTTCTTCCTCTGCTCTCCGCCAGGAACCCCTTACTTCACCCCCCAGGCTGAGGGCTGCTCTCCCACCCCCAGCCCTGAAGGCTTCCCCCCAGTGACCTAGGTGTGCTGGGCAGGAACACCGACGAGGCTGCTGTCCCTGGCCCTGCCTCGAGCCACCTCCTCCTCCCGGCCTCACGTTCCCTGTCTGTAAAGCAGAGACTGGAACAGGCCCTCGTGGGGCTGCTCGTCCTGAGGATCTGACGCCCAGGGAAAAGATCCTCCGTGGAGGCTGATTAATTATGACTATTAATAATACAACCATCTGTATCTCGTGGCAGAGCGAGGATGATTAAAACAGCCCCACGCCCCTGCAGCAGAATAAATGGGTCTCTGGGTGGGCCGGGGTGGCAGTACCAGGCGTGCGAGCGGATCCATGCTGGCCGTGTGTTGGGGAGGGGCTGTTTGTACTGCAGGGCACAGACAGATGCAGAAAGGAGACACAGGCAGGCAGGCAGACAGACAGACGGCCATGAGCTGGCTCATCAGCTGAGGAGAGAGAGGCAGTTACCCCACACCAAGGCTCTTGGGCAGGATTTTCTCTGCCTACCACTGGAACAAACTGACTAGGCCTTTCCACTTCTCTTCCACATACCCCGGCCCCCGCCGCAGAGTATAGCCCAGAGGCCTCAGCTGCAGGAGTAAGCAAGGGAGTAAGGGATGGGGATATGTTTTGTCCGAAGAACTTCTGGACACGGTGATCTGCCAGGGTCAGGCCAGCCACCACCCCCCCCGCCCCCCGCACTGAGCCAGCACTCTAGGACCAGACCCAGGGGCCACCCATTCCATGCCTCTGGGCCCTGGACACCTAGGTCCCCCGGCCTGGCAGGCCCTCCCTGCCATCCACAAGTGATAGCCTCCCTCTGATGGGCAAGCCTTTCTCAGCAGCCCCTCATGCATGGGGACTGATGCACACTGTCCCTAGTCCCACCACTCCATGGAGTCCAGTGCACCCTGGACCTTGCCCGTCCACCCAAAATGCTTTCTCAGTGTACCTATCTGCCTTTCACCTCACATTTACCCGACCACGAGACGCTCCTGTCGGCCCACCTCTACGACTCTACGATTCCTCAGTGCCCATGATCGGGACATGGCCTGGGAGAGGGAGCCCTGCCCTGCATTCACCAGCTGGCCCTTGAGTACCCTTACCCTGAGCCAGGCACTGTTAACCTGTTACTGGTCACAACAACCCTATGTTGTATTTATGCCCATTTATAGATGAGGAAACTGAGCTACAGAAAGGTTGAGGGACTTGCCAAAGGTCACATGGCCAAGAAGTGGTTGAAATGCAAAGTAGGCAAATATTTGGCTCCAGAGCTCCTAGCCACTAGGCTACAAAGATTCCAAATGAACCAAGGAAGGAGGAAAGCAAAGAAGGAGGAAAGGAAAGAAGGAAGGAAGGAAGGAAGTTAGTTTAAACATTAGGATGCATAAAGTCTTTTGAGCTTTCTTCGTGAGTGGAAGATGAAATGGCCAGAGATGAGTGCCATGTTGAATCAGGCCAGGTCTCTACATTAACTAGCTGTGTAGCCTCAAGCAAGTCATTTGCCAACTCTAGGCCTCAATGTCCTCATCTGTAAAATGGGGACATATGGGGCTGCCTCATCTACTGACCAGATACGAAGGCAGTGGTAGAGAGAGCAACCAGAAGACAACAGAGCCTGATCATGACGTGTGTACACATGGCAGCCAGGATTTCCAAGCCAGAAGCCCGCATGCCTGCTCTACGGGGGACCCCAAGAACAACAGATGAGGGTCTGAAGCTCTGGTAGCGTACTGACTGTTCTCGGGTCTGTCAACACACTTCCTGGGTACCTACCCCGTATGTAGCCCGAGGCCAGCCACAGCACGTACCAACCCGCATGTGGGCTTCATGAACGCAGGGCTGGGTACGGACCCTCCTGGCCTGCAGTGTGATGGGGGAACGCCCCTGCCTGCTGGCTACCCACGGAGCACCTGCTATGTCCTAGCGGGAGCTTCTGGCTCCGCCGCTGGCTAACCACCACGCCTGGTGATGGCGATATGGAATGGACAGGGGCCGGCCACAGGCATGGAGGGGCTCCTGAGTGACAGGAGGGCAGGCATGTCACCAAGCTCCCTTCTCACACCACGGCAGACATGAATCATCGATCCCCGCACTCTCCTTCAGAGACAGATGCGACCTTAGAATTGCTTTTCGAAACAGCACTCCAGGCTGTCCCTCCCAGGTGGCATTTGACACGCCTGCTGGTGGGGTCTCTGCTACCCTCTGCCAGGAAGGCCTGCACCCTGGGAGAGGGACCCCTTTAGCCCCTCTGCGATGAAGCATAGAGGTCACCTGTGAGTGTCGAGTGGGCAGAAGACAGTTTGCCAGAGTGTCCTCATCGCCTGTCCCTGTCCACTCCTCTATGAGGAGAGAGAAGGCAAAGGAGGTTGACAGGAGGCTATGAAAACAAGGACAACGTGAACAGTGCACTGGCCCCATGTGTCCCAGCCGCCTACCTGGTTTTTGTCAATTCCTCCTGCCATCTAGACTGCCATTTGTTTAATAGTGTTCCTTTTTATTTCCTTAAGATTTTATTTATGCATTTGTCAGAAAGAGAGCACAAGCAGGGGGGAGCAACAGGCAGAGGGAGAAGCAGGCTCCCTGCTGAGCAAGGAGCCTGACATGGGACTCGATCCCAGGACCCCAGGATCATGACCTGAGCTGAAGGCAGATGCTTAACCGACTGAGCCACCCAGGTGTACCTTAATACTGTTCTCAAAATCAACTCACAGTTTTTGCTAAACTACATTTACTTATTTTTTTTAAACTTTATAGGACTACCTTAAATACACAATCAGCCTCCCTCACCACGAATAGAAGTTGAACGTAAGAGTCAACGCAAGGAGAGTGGGCCCTGGCATTCTGTGCTGCCTGCCTGCTGGAGGCTCCAAGGCCCCTGCCTCTCTCTGTTGAAAAGCATCCCAGGCCCTGGAGGCTGTCCTTGAAACAGCCAGGTGACTGGCTGGGTGGGGCGGGGGCAGAGTGGTTTGCACGAACCCCCGACAGTCACCTTTGGGTGCCTTTGCAAAGCACAAACACAGAGCAGTGACACTTGCCGGCTCGGAGAGGAGGCAGGTGGCAGGTGTCTGTCACCCCGATGAGGAAACCAGAGGCTCAGAGAGGTGAGCCTGTGGGGCTGAGGTCACACAGCAGTGAGCAGCCAAGCCAGGCTTGGACTCAGGCCCCCTGACTGAGCGCAAGGCTCCTCCCCTTTTGCAGCCACAACCCTCTGGATGCCACTCGGAGTCACTTAGGCAGAGGGAGTCACTCTGACCCGCGGCTGGCGTGGTAACGGTTTTTACACCTGAGGTTAACAACTGTGATTTAAGAGGTTATTTGTCTTAATTTTCGGGAATCAGTTTCTCGGGGAGGAGATAACTAACACATCGGGCTTGGGAAGCTAGTCTTTTTAGAAAATATTTATAGCGTTTCGAGACAGTTTGGAGGCAAACGGATACAGCATCTGCTATTTTCCGCACTTTCCACCACAGCTCCAAAACCCAGAGCAGTCAATACACACACACACACACGCACGCGCACACGCGCACGCGCACACACACACACACACACGCACACACACGCGCACACACACACGAGAGCAACCACATCGATGCTGATAGGAGATCAAAGCCCGTCCCTTCTTTGAGAAATAAAACACAAAATGCAACTGGCGTGAGTTCAGGGCTCATTCCCGCCTATGGTTGGAGCCCCAAAGCGTCTCTCCTAGCAATACCTACGCTGATGCTCAGAAAGCCAAGGCCAGTGGGCCAGTCCCCAAGGCCACAGCGAGGTTCACTGCTTCCAGAGTTAGGTTTGGCAAGACGCCCAGGCCCAGGATTGTGGCTCTCTGAGGAAGCCCCGACAGCAGAAGAGCCCCTCCCGGGAAATTCGGATTCCTGCTGTCAACTCAAGAGGGACGGGGAGGAGGCAACCTCCAGAGACCAGACATTTCATGAGCTACAAGCTGAGCTCCTGACGTTACTCTCCTCACATTACCTCCACAGTTACTCACCCCTCTGACGTCAGTGACGTTTAGGACCCCATTTGCAGATGGCAACACTGAGGCTTCAAAAATCCTAGTGATTTTCCTGAGGACACAACTCTTATATGGTAAGCTGGTCCTTTTGACCTTCTCCAGGCAGCCTGCCATTTCCGACTGATCTCCTGTGACCATCCTTCAGGTGGCTTCTTTGCCATACCCATCAGCACCCCAGGGCCCTGCAAGGCATCTCCACAGCCCCGTCTTTACCCACATCGTGACCCTCAATACTGATCCTCTGTAACCAAAATGCAGCATCCCAAGCTGTGGGACCCTGAGGACCTTTCACTCCATCCTAGTGTCAGGTGGGAATTCCAAGGCCCAGAGAGGGGAGGGGACATATTCAGGGTCACAAAGCTGGCTGATGACAAAATGAAGGCAAACTAGGTTTTCTGTTAAAAATCCCATGTGTTGGGGTGCCTGGCTGGCTTGGGGGTCGTGAGTTTAAGCCCCACGCTGGGTGTACAGCTTACTTAAGGAAAAGTCCCAAATGTGCTGGTAACTCCCTCTGTCCTTGGCATCCTAGCTCAGACACATGGGGACTCACAGGCTCCTTCACAATAAGTCAGTCCAGCTGAGAAGAAGGCTTGGTAAGGGACACCCAGGCCTTGGGTCCAGCTGACAGCAAATGGTGCTCCAACCACCCCCAGTAGGGTGCCTTCTGGTCCATGTAGCCCAGCCTTTTGGGCAGAGCCTTCAAACCCTGTGCCCCAAGGATGCAGGCACTGCCCACCCCCACCCATGTCCGCTTCCAAGTCGGGGAACCGGAAGGCCCTCATCCATCATGCACTGGGAGAAAACACCAGGCCAGGCCTGGAGGGAGCAACCGCCCACACAGCCTGGCTAGAGGCTGGCAGAGAGCCCCCGGGAGGAGAGCCGTGCCAGACTAGGGCCTGGCACTCCCCAGGCAGCTGCTCCCTGAGCAACCCTCTGGACTTGAACATTGACAGGTATAGCAAATGCACACTAGCCTGTTCCCCAGATCCTGTTCCTCCTCCACCCTCTGCTGGTCCCTTCTGGATCAACTGCCCTCTCCTGCACCCCCCAACAGTCCAGGCATCAAATGCAGAAGTCAAGGAGCCAGACTTCATTCTGGGGCTCCCTCTCAGCCAAGCCATCTGCCACTTGCACCGTCCATCCTCCCCGGTTTCTAACCTGCCCTTCTCTCGCCAGCTCCTTTACCTGGACAAGGGCAACAGCCCTTCACTGGCCTCCCACTCTCCCTTCTGTCCTGCTCCTCCTTGCAGGCACAGAACAAACCTTTTCCTGTGTATAGCCCTCCCCAAGGCATCCCCATGGCCCATACACCCTGTGCTTCTGGCCCCTGCCCATCTCACCAAGTGCACTGCATGCTCCTGCACCATTACTGTTCTCTAGCCCTACTGGTCTTCCTGCCCCAGGGCCTTTGCACTTGCTGTTCCCGCTCACCACCTCCTCCCTCCAGCATGGTGAGTTCTGTTTTATTGAAATTTCTCAGGGGGCTTTCCTGATAGCCCTTGTCTGAAATACATGCCCCTCGCCCACGCCAGTCACTCCACAACACATCACTCTGCATTATTCCTATACTGTACACACTGTAAGCTGACAACTGTTGAAGGATGTACTTATTTGTTAATTGTCTCTTGTGTCTCCCCCCCACACCCCACCGATGATGTTTGTCCCAGGAGGGTCAGCAGGCTGGCTCCCCGCTTTATAGTTAGCAGCAAGAATAGCACTGGCACTAACCTGATCTCAGCAACTGTTTGTGGAAGGACCAAGCGAGTGAGCACCCATGATCTCGTCGGCTCAGCCCTCAGCCCCACAGCCGGTTGGGAATGACCTCACTTCACTGGTGAGGGCACCAATGAGATACCAAGAGGTGTCCCGTGCACCCGCGAGCACTCAGTGGTGGAAGTGGCAGCATGTTCCCTCGGGACCAGGCCTCCTGGTGCCCAGACCGAGGACAGTAACGAAGATTAGAGAATAAGAGCCCGTGGAAAAAGCATGAAATTGTGTGGCTCCAATATTTCTCTTGCAACTTGAAATGTCGCCTCTCTAAAAACCACATCCTGCCCCTTGTAAGCTGGGCTTGGCCTCAGCTCCCAGCCGTGGGCAGCCTCGCTGAGATCTGCCACCCTGCTCCTTCTCTTAGTGGGTCCTGGAATCCACTGGCCCAGCCCTGAGGCTGACGGCGGGGAGAGGGGAGAAAGGAGCCCTCTTCTCCCTGGTGGGGCAGGAGGAGGGGGCTGAGCCAAATGCGGGTCATGCTGCTGCGCCCACAGCCCTCTGAGGGCTAAAAATAACTATGTTTACACACTCCCAGAGCTGGGATTTCTGCCTCCCTGTCAGGAGGGGTTCAGGACCTCACTGTGTTCGCATTACCCGCGACACATAGTCCACTTGGGCTGGGAGGTACCTGGTCTGACGCAGGAGAGGACTGGGAATTTCTGGGTTTGCTTCCTCGGGTTGTTCTAGGAGGAGGAGATAAGGAAAGTGGCAGGAGCTGGTGGCCGTCAGGAGGGAGCTTACCGCTCCTCCTCCTGGGCGTTAGAGACACAGCTAAAGCCAGGGGTACAGAGAAGGTGGACAGAACCTGACCCTTGTGGGGGCCCAGCCAGTTTATCGCAAAGCTTTGGGGGCCTTGGTGCCACAAGAGCTGGGAACTGGTGGGTTGTCCAACTCGCTGTGTGAGCTGGAGCCGGCCACTTCCCCTCTCTGGTCCTCAGTCACTGCTCTGTGCGGTAACTGACCCCTTGCTCCTCGCATCCCCTTGCCAGAGCATGGGGCACGGCGGTGCCTCCTTTGTGGGTGTGCTGGTGGCAGGGGGGCAGTGGAAATCAGGACTGGCCCCGGGGGCCCCATGGCTGTCTCCGTGAAGGATGACCAGGTACACTCGCCAGAACAGTCATCACCTATTCCCCTCCTCCCTCCCTTCCTGCCCTGGTTCACCCAGATGGACTTTAACACCGGAGTGGGGAGGTGCCAGTTGCCTGCCTAGAGGCAGCCTCTCCCTCTGGACAAACAGGCTCTTCTCTGACCTCACAGTTCCTATGAATGTGGCCACGCCAAGAAGAAACACGCAGGCTGTCGGAGGACCGGCGCCCTGCTCGTTCACCCTCCTCCGGCAGGCAGTGACTGGCAAGCACTGTCCTCCACTATACCCCCAAACACCCACCAGGCTGAGGACCTGAGGCCTCTTAGGATCTGGCAGCCCCTGGCCTTTCTTTGACGGGACGCCTGGCTGAATTGTTACCCCTAGATGGGAACAAAGTCCATGCCTTCTGGCCTGACTTGAACGGTTGTAGTTCTTTGATAAATCCCTCTGGTCCTCAGAGACATTGCAGGGGCTGTTTCCACTGCCTCTGATGCCCTTCCCCGCTTCTCGCCCGAGAACCCTCCAGTCATCCCAGAGCACTGACTTAGTTGCCTCCTTCGCCAGCAGAGTGAGCTCGGCATACTGCCAGTGTCACGTGCCCCCCTCCGTTAGATAGTCAGGAGTTCCCGCAGGGCAAGGACCTTGCCCCTGTCACCCACAAAGCTGGCACAGGAAGGGCATTCTGTAACCGTTTGCTGAGTTAACTCTCGAGGTAAGAGCTCCGTCCTGTCTCCTCTCTCCAGCCAAGTCCACCCCCACGACACCGCAGCTTATCGCTTCAAGAGTCTTCAATCTGCTATCAGCTCTACCCTTGGCCTCCAGAGGCTCCTGTGGTCTCAGGACCTCTCGGAGGCCCAGCGTCTATGCTGCTCATCAGACCCACAGCAGTCCAGCAGCCTCTGACATGTACCCACCCCCATACGCTAGGGTGTGGCCGGCGTCTGCACCATGGCACGAGCACCCACAGATTCTGTGTGCACAAGCCAAGGACACCCCTCAGATACCACAGCACCCAGTGCCCACACCTGCTCTGTGCAGCAGCGCTGCACCCCTGCTCCCGTGGCCGGGTCCCTGCCACCGCTGGGTGTGTGCCTTCCATCCTGGACGGTAGTGGGACTCTCAAAGTTCCTGTGACAACATCTTCTAAGCTGCCACCACAGTGATTATTCTATAAATCAGATCTGGCTAGGTCACTCCTCCCCTCCAAATCCTTTCTTGATGACCCTGCCTTGAGGATAAACCTTAAGGCATTGATGGCATTTAAGGCCCTCCAAGGATGTGATCGGGTCCCCCATGGAGCTCCTTGGCTCCCACCCACCCAGGCCTGATGACCCCACCAGGCCTTTTCTGCTGAGCACTGCCTGACTCATCTTTTGGGGTGCAGCTCAAAGGTCACCTCCTGTGGAAAGCCCTCCCTGAATACCCTTTCCCAGCAGTCTGACCTAAGCTGCTCCACTCAGCTAGGCTAGGATCACAGCTGCTAGATCCCACTGTTGTAGGAATGCTGGCCCGTCCTATTCTACAGTGAGGCTCTGAGCTCCTGTCACCCAGAGCCTGGTACGGGGCTGAAACTCAGCAGATCTGTTTCGAGCATCATAGGGCATGGCCCACCTACCCCCAATCAAGGACTCCCATTTTGGGGATAAGCAAAGTGGTGTTCAGAGGGGGCTGAGGATTGGTTAGGTCATGTCTGCAGTAGTGGTGGGAGCCGTGCAGGGTAGGAAGAGCCAGCACCCGTGCTCCCAGGCCTCTGGGCCTGGCCCTCTACGTAGTGAAGAGAGTCCCCTGTCTTCCAAATGCACCTGCAGCTACTGTACCTTGCAGCCTCTCAGCTCCTCACCCAGCCCCCACTCCCACCGGGGCCTGAGCTTTCTCTGGGCGGAAGGGGACACTTCCTCCAAGCCCAGCAGCCAGGTGGGCGGGTAGGGGGAGGGGTGTATGGAGAGAGATTCTTCCTAGGCAAGTCACCTGCATAGTGCCAGACCAGCCATCTTCCCCAACCCAGAACAAGCACCAGTGTCAGCACCAGGAGGACCTGTATGGGTCACAGGAACCCCAAGACGTGCAGATTCCCTGGGGCAGAGCTGGGCCCCGATGCCACCTCTCCTTGCTCGAAGTGCAGTGCAGGGCCCCCTGCCTTTTCCACACACCAGACTAACAAGATTGCTTCCTCTTTCCTGAGGCCCCAGGGGGCCTGGCAAACTGGCCCTCCTTTCAAAGTGAACACAGATGCAAAACCAGTAAGTAAATCCTAGGTTTCTGCAAAGCCAGGAGAGGGAGGGACCCATTATAGGAGACTGGGGAGGGACCCTGTCCAGTAGGGTCAGGTCTCCTGTGCTCAGGGGACTGCCAGGAGCACTGGCTTCCCAGCTCTGGCACACCCAACTCCCAGGCCCTGCGAGTAGGTCCCAGCAGGTCAGAGGCAGTCATGACTGCATCGGAATGACCTCCCCCCACCCCTCACTCAAGTCCTTCCCACCACCAGGGAGCCCTCTAGGCTCTGGGTTTCAAGGCTGCAGCTCTGGGGTGGGTGTCAATGAGGCTGCAGGCCTTCCTGGCGCCTGCTCGCTGGCAGGGTACAATGGGGAGCATCTAACCCCTGGCTGGGGTTTGCTAACAGAATGGTCCCCATTTGGCTCACCTGCCAGGTGGAGCCAATTCCAAAGCTCCACACTCAAGCCTGAGTCTCACAACGCCTCCACTCCCTGCCAGAGGCACCAACAAGTGACAAAAGCCTACAAAAGCCTGCACCCACCCACTGCCCACTTGCTGATTAACCTCGCAGACCATGATGGCGACCTCACAGGTCCAGTCCTTGGACAGGTCCTGGCCCTACCCCATGGCACCTCATCCCTCTGCCACCTGACCCCCTGTGACCAACCTCCTGTGCCAGCCTTCATGGCAGTTGGGCTCCCATCCCAGCTCCGTGTGAATGTCCCCAAAGCTCACATGTCTGGCTGTCAGGTTCCCAGAGTCAACTCAGAGCCGTGCAAAAGTGATGCTAGTACCGGTAAAGGACTCCCGGTGCACCCAGGCCTGCTCTGAGCCCTGGACCATTAATTAATTCACTGATGCTCACAGGACCCTGCCGAGGCAGGTGGCTCTACTGCTATACCCCTATTTTACAGATGAAGAGACTGAGGCACAGAGTGGTCAAGTTACTTTCCTGAGGCGGCCCAGCTGAAAGCGGGGGAGCTAGGGTTCAGCGCCAGCGCTCTGGCTCCGGGGGCACATGCACTAAGCACCACGTGAGGCTGATTCTGAGGCGCTCCTACCTTCTCTCCCCCACCCTGGGTGCCTCACCTTGTCCAACTCCTTGCTCCCCATCAACTCCATGGTGCTTCTGGTCCCCCGTGTGCTCCCTATGGAACAGGCACTCCGCCCTGACCTACCACACCAGCTCAGACACTCACTCCTTCCACTTTCCCTCTGACCCTGACCCTTAGATCGAAATGACCACTCCCCTATTCTCCCTCCCCAAGCCCCAGGCTTCCCACAAAGCCCCTGGAGCCCCCGACGGCAGGACCCAGCGGTGTTCTGGAGGCGGCAGGATCCCAATAAATGCTCATGGGGTGGCTGAGTGACATATGGGATCAGGTCCAAAAGCCTCCGATTGTGCCCATCTTGTGGACTCACAATGCCTGAGAAGCTCTTGGGTCATGAGGCCCCTCCAGGAGCTCTTCTTCCTCCTACTATGGGGGAGGGACAGTTAGCATCCAGGCAGCCCACGAGAGGTGCCTTGAAGACCACATAGGTAGTGAACACAAAAGCCCAAAGTGACAGAAATTGATAAAAACTTCACCGCACCGCTGACACCCCATATATCAAAGGCCCCAAATCTCATTCTCTGCTTGCCTCCAATTTCTATCAGAGCTTGCCAGCTGCACATTTATTGAGAAGTTTGTGATCTGACAGGCACTGTATTACCAACATTAATGATGCATCAGTCTCTAGAATTACTGGGGAAACAGTCCAATTGATTTTATTATTATCTTGAGTTCTTCACATTTCATTCCAGGCAGCTTCGCTACCAGAGGTTTTAAGAAAGGACCAAAGTAAATAAAGGTCTCGGGGCCAGGGCCAACTCGGGTGGGAGAACCTGAGCTCGTTCCAGGACCCCTGGTGACCGTCCTCCACCCTCCTCGACAGCAGGAGGGTCACTGAAATGCCAGGTGGCAAAGAGTGGCAAGCGTGGTGTCCCCAAAGGAGAGTCGAGCCAGGGGACAGAGCAAGAGCTCAGAGCAGGCCTCCCATTCATGCTGCAAACATGGAGGTGGCTGATGGGAGGCAGAAATAACCATCGAAGTCATCTTGTCATGTGCTCCTTGGCTGGGGCAGGGAGCTGGCCCCATGTGGATCCCACAAGCAGATCCACCCCCATGTCCATACCTGGGCCTAGGCCCACAGCAGACCTGGCAGCTCCGCTGGCTGGTCTGGAGGCCAGTGGGAGACCCAAGATGAGGTGGAAGATGTGGGTGGGACCCACCTTGTCTCAGGCCACTTGGCCCCAGCCACATGAGACTCCTTGTGAAGTTTCTGGAACATGACAAGCACCTTCCAGTCTCGGGCCTGCCTCTGCATGGGATGTTCCCCCTGCCCGTGTTCCCCATCATCTCATGGCTCTTCTCAAAAAGGCCCTCCTGCCTCAAGGGCCCCCACCCCCCCCATTCTCCACACAGCAGCCCACTTGTTTCTTTCTCAGCGCTTACCATAATTTATAAAGGGGGTGTTGGTTGGCCTGTGTCCCTCCTTTGGCTCCCTGCAGACAGGGACCTTGTCTGGTCACCGTGACAGCCCCGGAGCCCAGTGGGGTGCTTCCCTCTGCGGGCCCCCTCACCCATGTGGGGAGTGAGCATCTGAGGCTGAGTGTAGGCAGGGACAGAGGAACCAGATTCCAGCAGTCCCTGAAGGCCGCATGTTGAATCAAGAAGTTCTCGAAAAGATGGCTGGTTGTTAGAGGGCTGATGTTCCTCGTCCCACCCCGAAGCTCCACGCCAGAGATCCTGTGAAACACCTCCCTTCTAGCTCCTGGGGCAAACATCTGTGCCTCAGCCCTCATCACCTATCCCTCCTCATCCAGCCCCTCCTTCCCTTCAGCTTCCTCCAGGACCCCTCAGAGGCAGCAGGGCAAGTGGGAACCGGAGGGCTTGAGGTCAGGCCGGGAACCAGCCTCGCCACGTAAGCAGAGCACATAACTAATGGCACCAAGGTCTGCCCGGTGGTCTCCCTACAAAATGGTGGTGGGAAACCTGTGCCCCCCACCCCTGTCCAGTCTCACAGGGACCTCAGGAGGTATCAGGTTCAGCAAGAGGAGTGGACATCTCCCTTGGTGGCCATGCACAGTGTACACCAGGGGTGCTTTTAGTACTAAAGTCTGCCAGCCCGCTGGCCACAAGGACTGAGGTACGAGGACCCAGGTGGCCGCAAGACACGGATCCCCCAAGGGCTTGGAACAACAAAGATGGGACTCCGAGGGAAAGACCCTATGCGCTGCAGAATAACTGGGCATCCCAGTGGGGGTGCAGGGATCCAGGGGACGTCCCTGGGCAAACAGGTGCCAAGCGTCCTTGTTCACACGGTAGCATGTATTAGGTACGTTCCAGGCCCAGGGCAACAGACAGGTGTGATCAGAAAGCCGGGGAAGTGGCAGGTCCGCCCTCAGAGCAGTCTGATAAGGACTGACGATCCTTATCTGGGCAGAGCAGCGAGCTGGAGGCCCGAGAGGCTGAACAACCAGGCTGGTTCAGTCTGTCTGAGTGGGGCTGCCTTGAGCAAGGGTCACTGGAAAGTTCTGGGAGTTCACAAGGTGAACAGATAGGGGTGGTCTTCTAACTACTGACATTATGGCTATTATTGGTATATGGGATTATCTGGAATTAAATCAGATTATTGGACCGAACAGATGGTATTCTGATTTGAAGATAGATTTTTTTCCTGAAATAGGGATTCCAGATATAATTTATTTATTAGCGTTTCCCACAGGCCTGGCTCCGTGCTAAGCACTAAGCATATACATTAGCACACCTCCTTTTCACAACCTCCATCACCCCCCACCGCTGACAGGGAAGCCAAAGGTCCTGCATGGGGAGGCTGTGGGCTATGAGTCTGGCCAGCCCAGGAGTTCCTGGACCCTGTGGGGCCGGAGAAGCCCCCTCGAGCCCGAAGGTCCTAGGCTGACCAGCATCCCCCTCATCGCCTTCCGAAGAGGACAGCGCGGTCCAGAGAGGCTGCGGACTTGCCCCAAATCACCCAGTTATCCCATGGCAGGAGGGCAGAGAAGACCGGACAGGAGTCGACCCTACTTTACTTAATTCTCAACATCACCTGGGAAGTAAGTCCTACTCATTTCAAGGCCAAGGAATGGAAGTCTCCAGAAAGGAGAAGCACTGCTGGGGGGCAGAGCGAGCGTTTGTAGCCCGCTATCCACGGCCATCCTGCCATCCTGACTCCTGGCACCTGGCCCTGAGCTGTGGGGAGAGTGGAGGCACCCACAGTCTCCGATGCCCTGTGCCCAGGGAAGCCAGGCCAGAGGACGAGTTTCTTGCATGCTCTTACTCCATTAGGCCCTTTCTGTCCGAAGGGCAGCTGTGACGCCGAGTGGGTCTGTGGAGTCCACAGGAGCCCAGCATCGTACGGCCGGGGACATACTATGCCTCCGGTCGACTGTTTATTTTTAAATCCACCCAGGGCTTGCCGTGGCCTTTACACTCATCTCTTCCCAAAATGCAAATTGGCTCCTTCCTGTAAGTCAAACCAGCTTGCTCAAGCTGATAAAAATCATCCCAAACGGGCTCTTTTATCTGCCCAATACAGAAAGTCCTCTGTACCCCACACCTCCTAGAAAGAGGAAGATGGCATCGTGCTGCTTTGTGGGGACAGACCTGGGGATGGGCCCTGAAGAGTCATCCCGGGCATGTGAAGGGGTCAGTGAGGGCAGTGGGAAAGAAGGTTCTAGACTCTGAGACTTGTGCCTCTGACACATTCTAGTGGCCTTAATCTCTCTGAACACCACTCCAATGGTGCATGTGTGTTAAATGGGGATAAAAATAGCCCCTCCCTCGTAAGGTTCTTTGGAAGATTGAATGAGATAAAACACGGACACCACCCGGCACAGTGCTGAGACCCTAGTAAGTCTCTGGAACACGGTGGTCGTGGTGAAGAGTAAGAAAATAATGGTCACGTTATTATTACTGGACCGGCCACCCAGTCACTCTTGCTGGGTGGCTTCAGGATGGTCCCTTTTATGCTCTGGGCCTCAGTTTCCCCTATGGACACTGAGTCCCCAGGAGCCTTTCTCCTACTGGCTGATTATTTAGTCCCTCGACTGCCTGCATCATAGGCAAACAGCTTTGATGATCAGAAAAACAAAATCTGTTCTAAAAAAAAATTCACCCATCTCGCAGAAAAGCAAGCTACCTGACTGCCCCTCTGCCAGCTGGCGTTGGGATTTCTGAACAGCCATGAGCATCACTTAAAGGCACATGCCTTGTACAAGGCTTGCTGGGGAATAGCGGGATTCTAGGAGCGCTTGCTGGGGCTAGACTCCTAAGGGGGCCTCCAGGGTGTGGGCGGGAAGTGCAAGGACACACAAAACAGACCTAGAAGTCTCCAGAGACTGAGAGGCGCTGCACCGGGCGCTCTTAGTGGAAGTTCTGAAGCTTCCGAGGAGGCGTCATGGTGCTATCGTGACAACCAGGCTTGCCAGGCCCTGCCCACGGAAGGACCCCCCAGCCTCGATCTCCAAGCAGGGACCTCCCAAGGCACTGTGGCACGCATTTACTGCCACTCTCAGCACCCTGGGGGGGGGGCAGGAATTACCAGGACGGATGGACGCAATTATAGAGAGCAAAGCTGAGGCCTGCAGGAGGGAAGTGACTGGTCCAAAGACACACAGCTTGTTGAGAACAAACCCTAGACGCACAGGCTGCCTCCGGCCAGAGAATGGGGGGAGGCCAGCAGCCATGCAATGGCCGTGTCACGCGGCCACGGATTTTCTAGAATGGGATGAAACCCCACCGAGGATGTCGGCGCACGAAAGCCTTCCCCTAACTGTGCCTCTTTCCTCTTCACGGCAGCCAGGCAGGAAGGCAGGGGAAGAGGTTGTTAAATCTCCCCATTCGGCAGGTTGAGGACAGAGGTTGAGGACCATGTCACATAGTAAGGGAGGTGTCAGGCCAAACCACTGCTGGGCCTTCAGACGCCCCTGCTTTTTCTACCTCCTCCTCAGCACGGCAGGAGCCCCTCTGGAGGAGTGGCCAGCCCCTCCTCCCACCTTCGCAACCTCCCACCTAGCACGGGTCAGTTGGTCCTGAAGTGCCCCCAAGGGACTTCACTCGCCTGTGACACCAGCAAGGCTTCCGCCTCTCCCTCCAAGCTGGGCAGCTCCCTGCCTTCTGACTCATCTCCCAAAACACTGCTCTGGTCCCTCCCCTTCCCTGCTCAAGCCTCGCTGCCACCTGCCTCTAGGATAAATGTCCCCTCCTCACCCAGCCTTCTCTCTGGGGTTCCAGCCATCCCTGGAGACTTGGCCTCAGTTACTCCCCTAAGATAGGGGGCACTGGCTGAGCTCCTCCAGACCCCTGGCGTGTATACCTCCCTTCCTTTGGTCACACCTTTCTGCCTCCCGGAAGTGTCTTTCCTCCCCCTCCTTCCTGCTTTGTTCTGGCTAAAGTCTCTCTAGCTTCAACAGTCACCCTTAAATGCCTCCTCTTCCAGGAGGCCCTCCCTGACCACTCTAAACCATTCTCATCTCTCACTTGTTCCAAATTCTCCACGGAACTTCTTAGTCGATCTCTCTAGTACTTTATTGTTCCTGTTCCTGTTAGACTGTGAAACTCCTTAAAGTGAGGGTCTCAGGATTTTTGTTGAGCCATCCTTTTAAGAACTATTGCCTTAGCCTGTGCCCCATGCCCCCCTACCCAGTGCCAGGGGCTATAACGGACAGGGTCTGGCCTTCTAGAAGGAGCTCATCTAAAGACAGGAAATTAAGCAGACAGTTGCCACCCAGCATATGGCGGGGAGTGGGGGGGATGACCCAGCATCTGGAGGCTGTAAGAGGGTTCCTGTTCTCCATCAGGAGTCCTCACCAGGTCAAGCAAGGGCCCTGCCCTAACGGGCTGCTCCAGCAGCTCTCCTGCTGGCCTGAAATTCCAAGCCAGTGATGAATCTGTCAAGTTTCAAGACAAAGGAGGTCTGGGTGGGGCATGAGGGAAGCAGGTTGGGTGAATGTTGGCCTCCCGGGCTGGGGCCTCTACCAGCGGACAGGCAGAGGGGAGTCCTGGGCCCCAAGTGACAAGAAAGAATCCCGTGGCCTGGAGGGAAGGCTCATCTATCCTGATCGAAAAGGCAGTGAGCAACAGGCCTGAGCCCCATCTGGCAGGGCTCTTGGGTCGCCTGGCCCCACACACATCCCTGTCCCTCTCACAGTAGGCACCCCATAAGCCTTAGCTCCCCAAAGTGTGTCAACCTTGCAAGGGGGTGCCTTTTTGCTTCCTGTTTTGCTCTGCAGGCCTCTCCAGATGGGCGGGCGATGGGAAATGCAGCACTGCTCACTGCGGGTGCCTGGCCTAGTGGGCCTTGGCCACTGCCTGCAACTCCCAACGTTTCAGCGAATGCTTTCATTGTTCTGGCATCCTGGAGCCTGCTGAGGAGGGCAAGGCATTCTAGAGAAATCAGTAAACGGGATCCTGAATGCCAGTGTGGGGGCCTCTGACTACGTCTCCAGCTCCCCGTCACCCCAGCCTGTGTACCTGGCCCCATACCCCGAAAGCAGACAGGGGGTCCTCCTTGGGCTCCAAGCACATGTGGGCAGCCCACCCTGTCCCTGCCACCCTTCAAAGTCTTCCAAGCTGGAGCTCCCTGTGGGTCCTAAGCAGTCTTACTACTGAGGAGAGGAGGCGGCCCTGCCCCCTGGGGCAATGAGGACAAACCCTCCTGCTGCGGTGCCCGGCCTGACCGTGACCATCAGACCCTTTCCTCCCCCGGCAACCTGCCACTCCCGAGTTTGTTTTCCCATCAGGAAAATGGGCCAGCTAAACTTGAAGACAGGCATGCAGTCCCCCAGGCTCCCACGTTCATTCCAGGAGCACGCTTAAAGGAGCCACTGTCGGTCCAGAGCCCCAAGCATCGAGGGACATGAGCAGCGAGGGACATTCGGAAGGCACGGTAGGGAAGAGGTGGGTTGTCGATGGCTGCAGGCACCTTAAAAGCTGGTAAAAGGCTTAATCCTGCATAATGATTTACAAAGTGACAAGTAAAATAGATTCACCGTGACAGCTTGAAAAGAGAACCACAGAAATAAAATTACACTCGGGCTCACCCTGTCTCTCTGCAAGCTGTCCCTCCCTTCCCCAAACCAGGAGCTCTTGTGCGTACACGTGGACACGCGTATATGGGTACAAAGGGAGCAGGTGGCCTTGGGACGAGAAGGTGGGAGAGGGACAAAGGAGAGAGTAGGTCTGGGCCCTGTCCTGAAAAAGGCTGGTTGGCTCCCTGTTCCAGGTGTAGCCTGCAGAGGTGATGCTGGCAGCCCTCCAAAGCTGGAGGGTTATCCTTATTTCCAGACGGAGACATGCTAGCCAACATGCCCCGCAGGGGCTCCCCTTCAAGGGGCATGCAGCTGCCCCCCCCAAGGCCCCAGAGGACCCAGTCCCTCCCATGTCCACCCAGAGGACCCAGTCCCTCCCATGTCCACCCAGAGGACCCAGTCCCTCCCATGTCCACCTGACTTCTGTCTGATTCAACATTGCACGAGGTTTTGGGGCCGAGGAAGAGGGGTCCGCTGCTTCCCTTAGAAGGAGGCAGGGACTCCAACAGCACTGGGCGAAAACTAGCCAAGAGGAAATCAGAGAAGACAAAATATAGCTTCAGCCAAGTTCATCTCCAGGAAAGGAAAGTAGGCAACACCCCTGCCCATGGTGCTGGGTTCATGGGGTGGCAGCAGGAGGGGAAGGCATCTTGCTTTCTCTGTTAATGGTGCGGTCCTCGATCTGTGTTTACACAAGTCCCAAGGTCACATTTGCCTCCAGTGAAGCAGGATTTGGTTCCAGCTACGTGGGGGGAGAATGGTGCAAGGTGTTGAGGTTCCAGCCATGGACAACAGAGGTGCTCTCCTTGGTGGCCATGAACTCTGCCAGCTTCTCAGGGTTTTATGGCCACCCGTCCACCTCCCCTGTGAGGCACCGGCCCAGGCACCTGCCAGGCTCACTGGTCAGAGGCAGGGGCTGGCAACCATGCCCATAGGGTTACTCATCTGTACCAAGTGGCATGGATTTAAAAAGAAAAATTGAAAAGGGGCCAATTGTAGGGAGAGAGCAGATTCCCCTTAGTAGCTGCGGGGCCTAATGCAACTTGACTCCTCTGAGCTACAGAGTCCTCCTGGTTAAAATGGGGATAACACCAGCTACTTCAGAGGACCGTCGTGGCAATTTCAAGACTCCAAAGAGCCGTGCCTGATGCATAGTGGGGTTTCCCAAGGACATGAGCTTTGCCTCAGGTAAGCGTGGAATGAAATGCATCTGCGGGAGTCCATCTACCTAGAAACTCTGATTTCAGTCCTAGGTTAGCAAATTCACCACCCTGTGGCCCACCCTCCCCAGGTCCCAGGGATCTGCCTGTGGGGAGGTGGAGAAAAGACTCAACACTGGGAGGGCCAGCAGTCAGGCCCGCCTGAAGACCCCCCATACTTCCCCCATACCACCTTGGCTCTGCTTCTGACAAAGCCCAGAGGGGCCGAGTCCCAGGCAAGTTCTGTGGAGACTCCCAAGTGTCCTTCTCTGTCACCCTTGGCCAGACACCTGGCAACTCCCAGCTCTGCCAAATGCTGTCCCGTGCCTCTAACCGATATGGCACAGGGATGAGTCTAGGCAGGCCTGAACACCCGTGCTTACCCAACGGAAAGGTGTCCCTCCCGCCTGCCCCAGCACCAGCGTAAGCTGGAGCCCATTTGCCCGCAGACTTGCCTAGTGCGTGGGCCGTGCACATGAGGTTCCAGCCCCTGGCCCTGCCCAGGGAATCTTGCCCAAGAGGTGCTGTGGCCTGGCCAACCTGTTGCTGCTGAGCCATTTCTCCCAGGAAGCCGAGCTGACTAGGGCAGTGGTAAGGGCACAGTTGACACCCAGGCGGCCTCAGACCCTGGCAGCTCTGGGTAAGACCGTCAGGGCTAGGAGATACTCCTGGAAGCCTGGCCCAGCTGAACCAACCCTCTGGCTCTAATTGGAGACAGGGAGGACAAAAGAAGGGTCCAGGGTTCAGACCATGTACACAGGCCAGCTGTGACTCCAGGGCTGAGATTAATCAATTCTTTCTCAAGCAAAGTGTGCGAGTCACTTCTAAGGCACTGACTAGACTGCAAATATATATATATATACACACACACGCATGCACATATACATACACATACATACACATATTTTTTCTTTCTCCCCCAAGCCATGAAACCTACCAATTCTATGTAAAGTGGAGCCATCATTTGGTTACTCATTTATTCAGCAAACATTCTGGAATGTCTGCTAGATGTCACGTGTGGTGCTGGGTATCGGGGAGTCACAGCCCACCTATGGCTGGGACACCCTGCCGGCAACTACAGTCATGCCAGGTGAGGGCTACAACAGTGGTCAAAAAACAGTGCCAGAGGAACTAGGGCAAAGGTGAGGGCCCAGCCCACTTGATCTGGCATGTGTACAAGGCCTAGCCAAGGCTTGCACCAGGCTTTGCAGGATGCCTAGGAGTTCGCCAGGCAGACAGGGCAGAGTACAGAATCAGTAAAACACATATAAGTGAAAATTCAGCTGGGGCCAGGGAACATAGGGCCTTTGAGGGCCAGGTTGTGGGTGGTAGGGAGTCATGAAGGAGTTTTAGGTAGGGCAGAGAAGGTAACAAGGTCGTAGGTGCCTTTTATTAAGGTCACACTTGGGGCCAAGTAGGGGAGGCTGGAGGTAGACACCTGAAGGAGAAGACAGTTGCATGGGGGGTGGAGAGGATGGGCAGCTTCAGAAACATCTGGAAGGTGCAGTCTGGAGGTTTCAGCTCTCTGCGAGGTACTCCCACAGGCCAGGCTAGGGGCAGGGAGGTGGGGACATGGAAACCCAGTGTCATAGGTTGCAGTCCTGGGGAGGAGCCAAGGGAGAGTCCAAGTTTCAGCCAGGGCAGCAGGCCAATGGCAGTCCTACTTCTAATCCTCACAGTGGCATTATGAGAATGAGAACAAGGCTCCTCTTCCTCAAAATACTTTACCACCACCCACCAGAAATTGGTTTAATAAATGTATAATGTGTGGATTATGTGCAATGTGCATTACCACACGTGGTGGACCCAGCAGATGCCACCAAGCAAGCCCTGGGAAGATGGGGGTGTCAGAGGCCCAGGGACCAGGCAGGAAAAACAGATACAATCCAATACACAAAGGAAAAAACACAGCAAAGCAAAGAACCACCCCAACTGAGTGTTTACTAACCCTCCCTGCCTTTTTGGCATGAGAAATCTCAATAAAATGAGAGGTAGAATTATTTACTACCTACAGTCCCCAAAAGAAAAAGAAGCTGTTCAAACGAGGCAAATAAAGGAAATGCAAAAAATTGAAACAGAAAGTCCCAGTTTTGAAAGACGGGGATTGGCCAAAAGTATAGAAAACCAGTTCTGGCCTTAGAGCTTACTAAAAAATTAATTAAAAAAAAAGAAAGAAAGAAAAAGAAAAAAGATCCTTTATACTGAGCAAAATTCCAGCAAGTGAACATAGGAGAGTAAAACCGGCGTGCTGAGAAAATTGGAACTATCTGGATAGATAAGGATTTCCATTCCATCATTCACCTAACCCTTACTGAACACCTTCTCTGCTCCAGGCCCCTCTGGGGATATAGGAATAAGATCCAGTTGGTACCCTCACAGAGGGGACAGTCCAGTGGGGGAGAATGCAGAGGGCTGGGGGAGTACAGAGGGAGACACCTGAAACCACTCCCCCCCAAGAGGAAGCAAGGACAACCAGGATTGCTGGCGAGGAGGGGCTAGGTGACTCACATGGTGAAGTCCAAAGTCATGTGGGCAGACGGCAGTCCCGTTTAAGAAAAGTGAGAACTTTTTGAGTAGAGGTGAGATAAACACTTCGATCTTGGGGGGCGGGTGTAGGGAGCCTTGCTTATCCTGGAGGTAAAAATGCTCAAACAGGCTTTCAAAAGGAATACCAGCTAAAAGGGGCCTCAATGCACAGATGTGGAAACTGAGGGCAGAGAGAGCCAGGGCCTTGACCAGGTCAGGAAGCTGATCCATGGGTGAGATGGGAAATGGGTCCTCTGACCCTGGCCACAGCCCCCCTCCACGTGCCAGTATTGCCCTGGGGGTGTTACTCAGCCTAACAGCAGACACGCCGGGCAGGCGGATGGCCAGGGAAGCCCACCCTGATGGTTCCTGACCATTGGGAGCAGCTCAGACACAGAGGCAGGGGTACTTCTCGGACACAACTCCAGATTCCCATGCTGAAAAGGCTCCGGCTTTCATTTCCTGAAGAAGTCGTTCACACGGGCATCCCTCCGGCTGAGGCCGATGGCTGCCTGCAGCTGGCAATCCTAACAAGTGTTTTTATTGGGCACAGACTGTCTTCTTCAGTCTCCCCTTCTGGCAGCCCTGGGAGGTGAGGATTCCGCACCCACTTTCCAGATGAGCAAGTAGGCCCAGAGAGCCCAGAGGCCCTCTTACCCCAGATCACTCCCATTTTGGGCCTGATGGGGAAGGCCAAGCCACTCTGAAAAAGCCAGGCAGGGGTCATTGGGGGTGAGGGTTGGGGGGCGGGAAGGGGTTGCTACCAAGCTGAGCAATGAAGTGGAGAGAGAAGACACGTGGCCAGAAGGGACTGCCCACCCACTCCACCCTACCACTGCTGGTGGCCTCTGGCCCTCCCCCCTCCCTGGGACTGCCAGCCCTAACTCTCTGCTGACACCAGAAAGCTGAGTGCAGGGCCTCCAGCAGAGGCAAGGCCCACCTGCCAAACACTGGCTCTGGCCACCTTCAAGGTGAGGGAAAGAGACCAGGGGCCCGTGCAGGTTCAGACCAGAGCGAGCTGGCCTGACTTCTCCCTACAACCCACCTTCCTGCTCCCCATGCTGCCACTCTGGAAGCCAGATTTCCCTCTTGGTGCCTCTGCAGGTCCTAAGAATCCCAGGCTAGTTCTTGGTTGCTGAAACTCTGGGATTCTGGAGGCATCTGACTCAGGCAGGTAACTTCTTAGAGGACAGAGAGGAATGAAATTGGGAGACTGAGGCCTGAACAGAACAAAGGGCCCTGCCTGTAGTTACATGGCAGGATCGGGGGCACAGAAATTGGGGATGTTTGGAACGGCCTTAGAGAGCCAAGCAACCCCCAGGCTCCCATGCTACTGATGGGTCAACCAAGGCCCAAGGATGGGAAGGGACCTGCCTACCTAAGGTGACTTTGAATCCATTAAGAACCCCAGAATGGTCATCCTGGATTGATCCCATGGGGCCAAAACAGAGCTGGCCTCTGTGACCCCAACCTCAAAAGTCAGGGAAGTTGCAACACTTCCTTGTTTCCATAGTAACTAGCTACTGCTCCAGGAATATACTGAAATGTTTTTGTTCCCTCCTCTGTGCCGGCCCTGGGCCAGGCTGTGAGGACACAAAGCGGAAAGAGGGGGTGTGAAGGAAGGCACAGCCCCAGCCCCAATGGCGGTTGATCCCAGGCAATGGAGTACAGGAGGGAGGGTTTTCAGTGGAGGAAGAAATCCCCAGGGTTCAAGAGTGTCGGGGAAGGGAATTCAGAGGCAACAGCTTCTGAGCTGGGCTCTTAGGGATACACAGGAGTTCGCCAGATAGAATTATGGGGGTGGAGGAATGGACACAGGCCAAGGCCCCAGGGCTTGAGGATGACAGCATGTCAGAAAGCCAGCAGTGTGCAGAGGAGAGGATGCAGGAGTGGAGGAGAGGGATGGAAAAGGATGCAGACTCGTGGATGAATGGCAAAATGACAAGTGCGACAAGGGTGCCTGGAATTCCTTATCATGCCCCTATTATTAAACGGATACCCTAAGGCAGTTGCTTATGGCTCTGCTTAGGGCTCTACGAGCGGTGACAGCATAAAAGAACACCACTCAGACCCACAGGACTTGGAGACCGTGGCCAGCTCTCCAGGTGCAGCCCCTCAGTCTGCTTTGTAGGGGTGGCAGGCATTCCCCACTGGCTTCTGGGCATGACCTTGGTCAACCTTCCAATTACATCCAGGATCTGACCTTGTCTCATTGCCTCCACTGAACACTCTGGTCTAAGCCACCGGCATCCTTGCCTGGGTCACTAAAAGCCAACCAGCTGTTCTCCTCATTGCCTCCCTTGTCCCTTATAGTCTATATTCAGCTCACTGGCCAGAAGGACCTTCTTAGCAATCAGATAGCCTCAGTTCTTCAATTAAAATCCTCCAGTGGCTCCTGAATTACTGAGCATGAAGACGGAAGCCTTTCCCCTGCTCCAAAAGGCCATCTGTGACTGCTCTCTGACCATCTTGCTAACTTCCTCTCCTCTCTTCCTCCCTCTCCCACTCCACTTAGTTACACTGGCTTCTCTGCCTTTCTTAGAGCATGTCAAACATATTTCTGCCACAGGGCCTTTGCACATGCTATTCCCTCTGTCTGGAGAGCCCTTCTCCCAAATGCTCATGGGGTTCTCTCCCTTCCCTCCTTGAGGTATCTGCTCAAATGTAACCTCTTCAGAGAACCCTTCCCTGATCACTCCATCTAAAGAAGCCTGATCCACATCTATCTCCTCATAACACCTTATCCTAATTTGTTTTTCTTCAAAACACTCATTATAGCTCAGAATGATATCATACATGAAGTTGTTGACTTACTGTCTGTCTCGGCTGTTACAATGTAAACAAGGCCTCCGTCAAGTTCACCACTGTATCCCGAGGGCCTGGAATGGTGCCTGGCATGTAGTAGGTGTTCAACAAACTTGGTGAATGAATAACTCATCTTTCTCGGGAAGCTAGGCAAGGGGAGGCACAGAAGAATCCCAGACTCTGCTTTCCCAGGGGCAGAACACTGGGGGCTCCAGAAGAGCCAGGAAACCTTGTTCTCAGACTGGCACAAGGACCCACAGGCAGGAAACGTGTGCTGCCCTCCAGTGCACTGGCTCCCCAGATCAGGCAGGGAAGCAGGGCCTGGCCTGAGGGTCTAGAAGAGCCCTGCAGAGATGGACCTGCAGTCGCTATTCATTACCAGTGTCCCTAGTCCATACATTCTGGGCCTGGGCAGGCTCAGGAATCAGGGCGGCAAGAGATAGATAGTAGAGGCCAGGCTGACAGCGGGGAAAGAGCTAGTATCTTGGTGGTTGTGCAGCTAGCTTCCTTCCCTCTCGGAGCTTCAGTTCCCTAAATCTGAGAAATGGGGATGAGAAGAGGATGAACTAAGTTGGTTGCCCAGGTCCCTCCTGTTCCAACAGTCTGGTCAATTTTGGGTCTTCAGAGCCATGGGAGGGGTCACACCAGGTTGAAACCAGGGCCACAAATTCAAGCTATGGTCCCAGATGGGGTCACATCTTGCAGCCAGCTGGGTCAGATACCTAGGTGAGGGGTCTCAGGGGGGCTTCTGGAGACTCTATTTCCACCCAAGGTGACAGCAGGCAGGGTGCAGGCAGCCCTGTCTAGGCCAGGAAGTAAAGCGGAGTGCCCCATTACAGGGCAGTAGCGCCAGGGACGTGGGGGCAGGCTTAGGGAGCCAGCTGCCTCACAGAGACCCCAGGGAACACTGCCTTCTCCCAGGGCCAGCGGTTCTGGTGGCCACAGCCAGAGGCATAAGGCCCAGGAGCTTTCGTGAGATGAAGATGGTAAGTCCCAGGTGAGCCAGATGCCACTGTCACAGCCACAGAGGGATCTCTGCCCTGTGTCTCTCTAGCACTGTGTCTCTCAAGTGACAAGGGTGGGGGGAGACCAGACACTAGCGGATGGGCAGGACACTTGGGTTTTTGCTTCAGCTCTGCCATGAACTTGCCCTGTGACCTTGGGGAGGCCTCTGTCCCCTCTGGGGTCAGACTCGGCAGCTAAATGAGAGGGTTGGCCTGGATGATGTCCAAGGCCTTTCTGTGCTGACATTATCATCACCACACGTGGTAATAAAACATCACGCTCTCTGACGCGGTGACACAGTACAGCACGCAGAGTGCTGGCCCTCCCCTCAGACTCTTGCGACAGCCCCTGGGGGAGACCGACAGCTCCCCCCGGGAGACTGTTGGAAAGAGGCAGTGCCAGACATTGTGAGTCCAAATCCAACGCCCTCCGCAGACACCCGAGGTCTTTGGGGCCACAGGACACGTAAGTAGAATGTTCCCTGTAAGAAGCGGAGCTGGGCAGAGAGGGGCTCAGTTAGGAGAAGGGAGAAGCTGAAAGGGGAGGGGGCACTACTCATAGCCGACCCCCCCCCAACCCCTGGCTACCCTCCCAGTCCCCATGGGAGGTGAGCCTGCTGGGAGAGGCTAGGAAGACAGACACCCTTCTCAAACCATGTGGTATGTCTGACCCTGCTTGAAGAGCTGACACCAGGCCACCTTCTTTCCCTCAGACTCCACGGAGCCGCGGTTGGGACCTCCCCAGCCTACTTCCGTGTCTCATGACCTGGGTTAGACCATTTCCAGGTCAAGCTGTGAGGTCTCAAAGCAGCCCAGGCTCTTGAACAGAGACAGAAATAAGGAGGAGGCCCAGGGAATAGAAGGCTACCTCTTCCAGGAAGCCCACTCTGCCCACTCTAGCCTTGCACTCAGCCTGGAGAGGAGAAATCTCTGATGCAGGGTACGGAAGGGGGCTCACGAGAACCATATTCCCCATATTCTGCGTGATCAGGAGAGGAGCGCTAGGTCCTGGGAGGAAGCAGCCGAGGTGAGCTTCCTACATGGAGCTTTCTGGGTGAAGAGAGCTGCTGGGAGGCGAGGAGCAGCCCGTCCCCGGAGGCATGCAAGTCGACACCAGAAGGTACTCTGTGGGGATGTCATGAAGGGGGCACAAGTCATCTGTGTAACAGGCATCAGAGGAGGTGGCTGCCGAGCTCCCTGCAGTCTTGAGAATCAAAGGTCCCCCAAATACCAGGAACGGTGGAATCAGGAGCCCTGTCGGGACAGGCGGAGGAGGCGATCCCACGGCCTGGCTGCCTCCGGGGAGCCGGCTGGGAGGGGAGCCAGCCACCAGGTAGGAAGCTCGGAGAACTCGAAGATTCCACACCCCAAAGCGGCTCCACTCCTGCCTGGAGGGATCAGCCCCGAAGCTGAAGCTTGCGTTAAACTGCCGGTGTCAACCCAGGCTGCGGTGGCAAGATCAGAACGCCGTCCATCTGCAGGAAATCAACCCATGCTGAACTCACAGCTTTGGGGAAGCTCCCTTTGCAGCCACGGCCCCATGGCCAGACACCAGGCAAGAAATCACACCCGAGGTGTCCTCTTTTCTTCCGGGATCAGAAGCACTCAAGGGTCCTGGAGCTCAGGGGGGCTGAGCAAACTGGGTACAGAGGTGGAAGGCCAAGGAGGCCTCCCCTCGCCCTGACCCCCGAGTGCTCATGACCCCAGAAAGTCAGGGACATGAGGGCAATGAGCCAGGGAGGCAGTCATCCACGGTGGGCTTGCCAGCATGGGAGCTCCCCCGGCCCAGAGCCCTCCCCAGGGCCTCAGGCTGCCTCTTGCCGCTAACGGCAGCAGGGGTCACGAAGAATTCATACCAGCCAGGCATCCTGAGTGTAGACAGTGCTCCTCTGTATGTAAATACCAGTAAGCCCCACGGCCCTAGAAGAAGAAATATGAACCCAAGAGAGCAGGATAAACAGGCAGTGCAGACAGCAGGGTGGGGAACTGCTCTCCCGAGCCAGAGGACGTGAGCCCTAAACCAGACCTGCCCAGCCTTCCTAGAAGATGTAGTGGGTGGGAACTTCCTCCTGTCACCTTAGTTCCTAGCTCGCTGGGGACCATGACTGCGGAAGCTCTGCTACACATCTCTGGGGCACCCGCAGAGGACGAGACCAGAGGGTTCCAGCCGTGCACTCAGCCAGCACAGGAGGCCATCCCTTGGGCCCTCTCCTCACTCCCCAGCCCCCGTACCGGGTCCTGTGTCCCAGGGGGCTGCCACTGATAGTGACCTTAGTCAGGTCCCTTGTCCTTCCTCGGCCTTGATGCCCTCCCCAGGATGATGTCAGGCTGGATCAGAAGCAGGCGTTGTGAACACAGACACCTCCATGGCGAGCATGGTGACTCCAGTGAGTCGCAACAGAAGAGTCTGCGGGCAGGAGGTGGGGCAAGACGGCACAGCAGTCCTGTTCCACTCAGGGGCCAGGGCGATTTTAGACCCCTGGATGAAGGTCATGGTTCTTACACGGCTCTCGGGTGTCCAAACTGATTAAAGAATCGGAATAAAGCTGTGGATCATCTCTCTGGACAAACTTGCGCTTGCAAAAGTGTGCACGTGGGTGCAGGGGTGTGTGGCCCTGGCAGGGTGAGCACGAGGCTCTTCCTACTCTGATAACTGCTGTGTCTTCGAGGCTCATCTCTAGGGACACGGCAGAGGTCCCACCCCTCCGCCAAGCTGGTCTGGCTTTCGGGTCTGCCCAGCCACAGACAGATTTGTGGTCTCGTAACAATAAAAGAAGAGGAGGCCAGAGAGTGAGACAGAAGACTGTGGGCTTGAGGGGTAGAAGTCAGAGGGCACTGCCAAGAAAGCGGGCTGGCGGCAGGGGCAGGGGACGGGGGACTCTGTCCATGTGGAAGCTGCCCTTGACTTCCCCACTGTGCACAGCCCCTCTGGGAAGGTGGTTCTTGGGCAGGGAAACCAACCAGGGGACCAAGCCCCAGCCAGAGCAGGAAGGGACCATAGCGGGTATCTTCAACAGCTATTTGCATACAAAAGGAAGGTGGGAGGAGGGTCCTCTCTTTTGGGCACCACTGAGTGAGGCAAAGGGCTGGCAGGGTCCCAGGAGAAGGAGGCTGTGCTCTGCTGTCCTTCCTCTGGCGGACTGCGGTTCCTGACAACCCACTGTGGGAAACCCTGATGTGGTCTCAGCTCTCGATTTTCAGATGAGGAAACTAAGGCCCAGAGGGTCGGTCACTGGCCTGAGGTCCCACAACCCATTACCGTGGTTGACAAGGCCCAGTCTTTCATGCTCTCCTTTTCTCCATGTGGGAAGAGCCCAGGAAGGAAGTGGTATCCTCCTTCTGGCCTTGCCTTACAGGGGAAGAAAGAGAGGTTTGCAGGTAGGAACCCAGATGTAAATCTCCACCTTGGAACACGCTGGCAAGGGAAACAGACTTCCCTGGTAGGGTGAATTGAAATGAACTCGATTAAATGTGACGGAGGGCCTCCTAGAGATCACCTGTTGGCCCTTGCGGCTATAGAGGGGAGACTGCAGGTGATGGCAGAAGGAGGCTGAGGGTCAGGAAGTCCGGATGCCAGGTCCAGTCGTGCTTGGCCCTGAGGTACCAGGGGACCTTGAGCAACCTGTCTGACTTGAGTCTCCTCCTGTGTAAGTTTGAGGACCTGTTTCTTGAGCATTTACTATGTGCCAGGTGCTATAGGAGCTCCATTTTCACAGCCGGGGGGAAGGTGAAATGTTACTTTTTAAATCATGAAGAAGTGTGTGTTGCAGACATGGAGATGGGAGTTGGAGAAGTTTAACAGAACCTGCCCAAAGTCACAGGACCAGGAAAAGTGGAGCTGAGAAATGAACGCCAGGCAGTCTAAGCAGAGCCTCAAAGTAGTGGCCTGAAAAGTACTGGCTGTTAGGATGTTTCTGGTAGACGCTGGGAAGTTGTTTTAAAGATGTAAACAACAGCAGGAACACCAAAACATGATAGCAATAGAAAATTCCACCTCTCCCCGCCCACCCAGACAACTCAGCCTCCCTGGTGCAGAGGGGCCAACTTGCTGTGGGACCTGTAGCTGGTCGCTCTACATCTCTGGGCTTTGGGTTTCCTCAACTGCCAGATGAGAAGGTTGGAAAGTCCTCCCCGCTTGCAAACGCCAAGTGAGGGTTTCTGGACCCTTCCCAAAGGACTCCCTGCCCCATCTGTCCCTCAGCCACAGGGCTGGCTGGTCACGGCCATGGGTCAGGTTTCCCAGCTTTGGCCGAGGTCTATCAGGGGGCAGGGTCGGGGTTTGGGTAAGGGCCTGTGGACAGGGTGAGGTCCAGGCCCTTGGCATCTTCTCCCTTGTCCTAAGCCTGCTGGTTCTTCCTCATGTGCTCTCACCTGGGCCTGATGCATGTGATTCCCAGGGTGGGCCAAGGGGGCTCCTTCCCTGCTTCTCCAGAGGAAATGTTAGCAGGAAAAGGCTGTGGGCCATTAGCCCTCGAAGGACAAAAGTCAGCACTAGGAGGGGTGGGTGGAGGTAGGGGACAGGCAAAGGAAGCCACCCATCTTCTCGGACTAAGTAGGCTTTGGGCAGATGAGAAACTCTGTATCCTCCAAGAGGGTTTCTATTTTACTTCCCTCCAATCTACAATGCAACTAACCCACAATTACCTTTTAAGAAACACATTGCTGGTTGGAGTGCTAATGCTCATCCCCTCCCAGATGTGTAGGATCAGGGAGTACTTCTGAAAAGCCCCGTGCTTATTCCTCACCCCAAGAGCTCAGAAATGTACCCCGTCCTCCCCAGGCTTGTCTGGTCCTTCCCAGTGAAAGATGGAAGCGCATTTATCCATGAGCTCCAAAGCGTGGCTAACAGGGCTGTGCCCGGCCAACACTAGATGCTCAATAAATGTTTAATGAGCTAATGGGCTGGACAGACAGGGTTCCAGGCCTGGCTGTGTCACTAACTCACCGCTGCCCTTAGATACGGCCGATTCTTTCTTTCCAGACCTGGGTTTCCTAGGTTAGGAAAGGAAGGGTCAGACCAGGTGAGCTCTCCCACCCCTCAGCTCTGTACTACGTGCTCGGAGCCAGGAAGCGTCCAGAGTGGAAGGAGGTTTTGAACCTCTGTCCCTGCTGCTCTAGGGCCATGTGGAGGACAGGATGGGACTGCTGGGTGAGAACTTCCCCAACAGGGGTCCGAAGGTATCACAGCCACCCCGCCCCTTCTCCTGTAAGCACCAACCTCTGAGTGGATGACTGAAGTTTTGGGAAATGCAGATGGGAGTAGGGCAGGAGAAAGTATAGGGACAGGGTGCAAGTTCCATTTAAACCAGACACCAAAAGAATAATTTTGGGAGAGCCTTTGAAAGTACAAAAAGACTGTCTTCTAATACAACCCCCACCTCCCGGCATCAGAATAGCTGTGCCATTTTCTGGCAAAGCACTCATCTGCATTGACTTGGACCCTCCAGGAGATGAAGAATCTGGTACAGGGGAGGAAGAGAAAAAGCCCCCCATGTCTGAGAGCCCTAGGAGAGATGGGCCTGAGTCCTCAGCAGCAACCTGGGCCAGCACAGGTGACAGCATGTGTGTGAGGGCGTACGGATCCATGCATATGTATGTATGGGGGTGGGGTGGTAATGCCAACTGGGGAGCAGGCTTTGGGACAAATGAAGCACCCCTAGCCCCGATCTTTGGGGTAGACTTCTCTGGAGGGTTCACAAGTCCTATACAATTCTAGACCTGCCCTGAAGTCTCCAGGGACAAAGATCACAAAGCTGACTGCAAGACCCAGACATCCTGCCCCTACCAGCCACTGAGGGCCGGGGCCAGTCCCTGCCCCCATGCAGAATTCTGTGACCCCATCTATACAGTGAAGGGTTGGAACCTGATGATCCTAAGGGCCATGCCTGCTCCCACAGTTCGCGGTACCAAGGCTCTAAAGAAAAGTGCAACACCTACCACCGCTCAGGCCCCCACCCTAGAGAACGGGGAAAGGAGTCCCCAGTCCCCAGCTGGCTGTCTAAGGCTGGGGCTGGGGCAGAGCGGAGTCCCCACACCGTCTGTCCTCAACAGCCTGCCACGGCTGAAACCTTCAAGTGGTTACAATTACAGCCGGGCTAACAGGATTAGGGGAGCATTGAAATCTAAGAAATCTAATTAGCTCAGACACCCCGGCCTCCCCCAGCATGATCCTGCAGTAACCCCGGCAGCTGGGCCTGACAGGCGGGCCCCGGGGCCCTCTTGGGCTGCAGTTATTACCTGTGCAGGTGTGCCAGGCTGGGCCGGGCTTCCTGGGGAGGTACAAGCTCAGCCTGCCAGGCTGCATTCTGCTTTGTACCCCACAAGCTACGGCCTTGTTTTGGGGTGGTCCTCAGCTGAGCTCCAAGCACCAGGCACAGGGACGTGGGCAGCAGGAGGGCTGCGTCTGGGGGTAGGAGGGACCTAAGAGCCCCCACAAGGCGGCCACCCCACGTAGCCCGAGGACTGACTCAGCCAGAGGAGGGGCAGGCTGAGTCAACGCCTGTATCTATAGAAACCATCACAGTCCAAGGAAGAGCCTTGGGCCGCACAGAGACCTGGGGCCTGGAAACATCTCCTCTTCCTGCTCTAGGGTCAGGGATGGGTTCGGAGACCCACGCACAGGCACGTGTGCCTTGCAGTCACAGCAGCATCTGGGGCTCAGAGCAAGCTGGACTTGAAGACACTTTGCCAAAGGAAAGGGGCATGGCTGCAGGGGTGGGGGGCAGGCACAGGTAAGCCCATGTGGGACCCTTCCTGTTTCTGGCTCTTCCTCCCTTAACCTCAGTTCTCAGGTCTCCATCCCGCAGGGTCCACACCGGCTTCTGCACCCGTGCTTGGTGGACTGGGAGGGTGGCTACAGTGTTCCATCTCCGAGGCCTGGGGCTGAGTCCCGGCTGAGCTACAGGTCATCTTACTTCTCTGAAACTTGATTTTCTTGTCTGTTAAGTGGGGGTAATTCCAAATCGCAGCGAGCTTCCACTGTTGTTGCTGGAGTGCTGTAAATGTGGAGAGTGCTTCTAAATCCCCCAAGTGCCATACACAAAGGCGAGGGCCCGTGGTTATTCCTGTCATGCGCCCCATGGCAGGCAGCCAGCTCGTAGTGGTTAATTATTTATTTGGACTGATCTTCCTGCCCTTACTGGCTGTGAGCTCCTAAGGAACAGGAACTGTCTTACACATTTCTGGGTGTCTCACAGGCCACAATCTTCACAACTGTGGACTCTGAGGAATTATCTGTGGCACCAACGCTGGGCCCCTGACCCGACCCCACTCCCATCACTTAGCTCCTTCCTTCTCTTCATACCCAATCCAAGGAGGGAAAAGTACCAAGAGGCAGACCAGGCCCATACACTGACAGATCATACTGAGTCCCTCAGTCGGACCCTTTCTCACTCCCGGCAGCTCCTTCCCAATAACAGTTGAAAGTAGCCGTTAGTAGGATCTGCTTGAGCCCTAGTCTTCAATCTGTGATCGTTCAAGAAAGGGAGTCTGTGGTCTGGAGGACCCCCAACACCTCAAGCCCAGAGTGAGGGTCAGGAGGAGACGATTTCCAGAAAGCAGGCCATGCAATAGAGCTGACTGACAGAGCTGTCCACTGAAGGCAGAAGCTGCTTGGAGTGGTGAGCGTCCTGTCACAGGGGGCATGCAAGCCAAGACTGGATATAAGCTGCCAAGGAAGTAGGCTTGGGGAAGCAGCTTCTTGGAAAATGCTTCTAGCTCCCCTAAGGCAACACCTTTGTGCTCCATTCTGCACCCAGAGCCCACCAGACCTTCAGAGGACACGGGCCAAGGGCTCCACTACTCACATCTGCCTCATCCTCACAGCAGCCAAGTGGGATCAGAGTTGTTCTGCCTTTGGACCCATTTTAAAGATTAGGAGACTGAGTCCCAGCAGGGTGAATCCACTGGCCTAAGGGAGCCAGCCTCTTGACACTTCTCCACCATCTCCTCAAGCACTGGGAAAACCCCAAAATCACGAAGGTTTCCTGGAGTCTTTTCCCAGAGCCTGCGCGTGGGACTGATTTACTCAGCCTCTCTTGATCCTCCCTGAGGACAAGACCCAACCTCAAAATCACCCCTAGAGTTTACAGCCTAGGCAAGCCCTGCCTCCCTCCCCTCACTTTGTCAGGGGCTCTAGGGACAAAGAGCTTCCCCTCAGAGGGCGTGGACAGAGGTCACTGTGTCCTGCTGAGAGGTCAGAGCAGTCACCAGGCAAGGCTGCAGCGGGTCCGGAGTAATTACTGCAGCCTGGCCTTTGTTGTCCACACAAAACCCGAGGAACCTCATAAAGATGAGGCTGTGATAGGAACCCGGCAGAAGCCCTCGGGAGCAAAGTTATGAATGAAAACGTATGGGACCCAGTCACAACCTGGCAGGCCTCGCTTCCTGGTTCCATGACAGAGTGCCCAGAGAAGCTTCCGGAAATTAACTTGTTGGTGCCCAAATTTCTTACAGCGATGCTTCACCCTGAGGTGAGGGTCATGGCTGCTTGTTTGGACACTAGCCAGGGCTTTAGAACTCCATATCCGTGGCGTCACACATGGGTACTCTTGAGACACGATTCTCAGGACACGGTAGGCCTCAGAGTGCCTTCCTTCCTTATCTACCCCCCATCTCTGTCAATCAGGGGAAAAAGTGAAGAGTGCAGCTCTTCTCAGAGGGAGGCTTCCCTCTGCGATTTTCCAGGATGAGTCGCCAGCGGGCACCTGTCCTATATGGGGGCACACCTCTGGGGGCCAGGGACGGAGAGAGTGTTGTGTTACTGTTGTGAGGGGAGTGTGTGTGTGAGAGAGAGAGAACCTGTGGTTCTGTGGTTAAACCCCTCAGTCTCTGGACCTTTCTTCACTTTGCTCCTGGCCATGAAAGGAATGAGGATCCTCCTCTCTTCTTTCCTTAGGAGGAAAAAGGAACATACTGTCCCCAACCAAGAAGCCAGACATCCCTTCTTTGCAAAGACAGGGCTAGTTATCAAAGCTTCCCAGAAGTCGGGCAATTTCTCATTCCCAACTCTTCTCTGTGAGCCATATCCCAAATGCCTCAAAACCCCAATCCAAAAACGATTTAAAACTCTTGAAAACGCCCTACTCTGCGGCCCCCCCGCCCCCACCATCCCAGCTCCAGTCCTTGCCACCAACCCTCCAAAGTCTAAGGTTTTTAGATTTACTTGTGAAAACAGCATTTCATAACCTCATGACTTGGGACAAGGAGATGCTTCTGTCCTTTTGGGAAAAACAAAACCCAACCGAAATCATAAAACTTAGAAGAAAACACCATCTCCCTCCAGATGCATTCCCTTGGCCCCAAAGTCACACGTGCTCTGTGGCAGATAGGGCTTTCAATGTGTCTTTTGTTTGATGCTGGTGTTTCAACATCTTCAACTTGATGAGAGAAAGGTCAGCACAAGGCTTGGGGCATTCACAAACCACACCACTGGGGCCAGGCAGAGGGGAAGCAAGGGGCCAGGAATCCCCCCCCACCCAACCACCACCCCACCCCAACTTCTGCTCTGGATCTCCTCAAAAAGCAGGACAGAAAAAGCTAGGTGCTCGCCCCCTGGTCTAAACTTCCCCAATATCTTGCAAACAACTTTTAAACTCCCGGGACCATACCAACGCCAGTGAAGTCAAGTCCAAATTCACTGCCAGCCAGGCTGCCCATTGTCCAACCACAGCGCCTGCCTCTTTATCTCTACCTTCAGAAAAACAATAATAAGCAAACGCAGGCACCTCTGGGAACAGCCTCTGGCCTCCTGCCCTGCCCTGTGTAACCAGCCTGTCCTCACACCCACAGGAGAGGAGGAGACAGCGCTGGTTAACCCTCTGGTCTACCAGGCCCTGTTCCCGGGTTGCAGCAGGGAGACAAACTGTTGCTCAAGAAAATCCTCCAGAAAACCCGTGGCACCAGGAGGCAGCTCCCTGCGGCTTCTGCCCAGCTCTGGGCCCCAGGGCTTCCACAGTCAGCTTCTCACTGCCCTTTTAAATCTGCAGGGCTGGACTCTACTCTTCCCATGCCCGGGGCTGTTCACCCAGGGGGCTCCAAATGGCACGGCAGGGCCCGGAGGAAGAAAAGACTGGCCGAGCAGTGCCCTCACCCTGCCAGCCCGGCCGCCAGCTTCTTGGAGGACCTCTGAGAGAACATTTGTTTGGGCTGCCAAGTTAAATCTTCCTCCCTCATGTCAAGGCATTGGAAAAGCAGTCAGAGGAGAGGAGGAGGGGGAGAGTGGGGAAGGAGCAGCGGGAGGGAGGGAGGGAGGGAGAGAGAGAGGCAGGCAGGCAGGCAGCTCTCAGAGCCCCAGTTACTCGGGCACTGTCCAAGGAAGAAGCCCACGGCTCCCGAGCAGGAGCAGCCTGAACTCGGGACACCCAAGGAGGGGCCGAGCCTCCAGGCCTCCAGGGTCAGGCGCAGGGTGTCAGTCGCTCAGTGCCCCAGCCTCGGGAGAGGCCCTCGCTCTGCGTCCCGCTAGAGGGGCGAGGTGGGAAGGGAAAGCAGAGGAGGAAAAAGTTTGCGGCAGGTAGAGGGGTAAGGGCTGGGCGGCCCCGCTGTCGGGTTGTCCCCCAGGGAGGGGTGGGGGGCCCGGGCCAGCTGCCCTGGCGCGCTCCCGCCAGCCCGCCCTCCTGCCCGGGTTGTTTACATTCCTGGAGTGTCTTTTAAACCCAGGGCTGAGGCTGACTCTCGGCCTTCTCCGGCGGCTCCGGGGCAGTCTCCCGTGAAAATCTGCTGGCGCACAATGGCCGGGAAGGCGGCCGCCCCTCGCCCGCGCCCCCGCTGCTCCGGGGCGGGGAGCCTGCCCTCCGCACCGCGCCCTCTCCCCGCCCGCCTGGCTTCCTGGACAGATGTCCCCGGCGAGGGGGCGACGCGCGCCCGCTGCCCGCGCCCCAGACGCCGAGGCCGCGCTCCCCACTGTTCTCTCCCCAGCCCAGACGCCAGGAATGTGAAACAAGCTTCCAGAGCCCGCCCCCCCCCAGCTCCGGCCCCGGCCCGGCCCCCCAACCTCCGCCCGGGCCGGCCTCCCACTCCCCCGGGGCCGCCGCCGCCGCCGCCGCCGCCGCCAGAGACGGAGAGGAAGAAAGAACACGGAGAAATTACTTTCGTATTTGCAACGCGCGCGCGCACACACACGCACATCTTCCCTCTGGGCTCCCCTTCTGGCCGGGGCAGCCCCGTCCGGGCGATGGCCTTAAGGCCCCTCGGGCTTCTCAAGACCTACGGGAAGCACCAAACACACACCCCTTGGCGTTCCCCGCTAGTACCGTGCGCCGCGTCTCCCCGGGCAATTCACACACAAACAACTTAACCGCGCCTCCACCTCCCATTTACAAAAGTGTGTGTTTTGCCTGGAAATTCAGATGCACAACTTAGCACCACTACCCCTTCCCACCCCGAAATCCAGCGCCGTCTCCGGCGGTTCTCCTACACACAGGCGCACAACTTCGCGTCTCCCCGAAGGTGGTGAAGGAGACCGAGGTGGTCCTACCCGGGTCCTTCCCTCCCTGCCCGAATCCCGCTCCTGCCCGGGTGTTCAGAACGAGGGCTGGAGGCGCACCGGCAGGAGGCGGGCACAGGGTCCGCGCGCGCACAACCTTACTCACGCCCCGCACACCCGAAGAGCCTCGGCCCCCGCGCGCAGCCCAAGCCGGCTCCGCGCAGCCGGGCGTTCGCCGGTCGCCTGGGCCTCGTCCCCGGGCCGCCGAGGGGAGCGCAGTGGAGCTCGGCCGCCGGCCGCTCGCCCGGCTTGCCTGCCCCCGGCGGACCCTTCAAGGGAAAAGCCCTCAGCACCCAGCGCCCCATGCTCGCACCCCAAGAGTCCGGGGGAGCGAGAGGAAGGCCCGGGGCAAGCGGGCGCCCCGGTCTGGACCCAAACTTACCCGGCGCTGCGAGCGCCGCTGCCGCCGCTGGAGGACGCGCCGCTGCCGCCGCGGCCGCTGCCGGGCAGGCCCGGCTCGGGCCGGGAGGAGCGCTACGAGGGCGCCGAGAACGGCTCCGCTTCGGCTCCTGCTCCGCGCCGACCGGGGCTGGGGTCACCGCGCTGCGCCGGCGCTGCTCGCTTGCTCCGCCGCCGGGTCGCTGCTCGCCCGCCCGCCGCCCGGTCGCCTGCTCTCCCGGGCGCCCGCCGCCGCTCGCTTTTTTAATGTCCACAGACAGTGAAAAGGAACTCGGCGTTAGGGGGTGAGTAAGTGAATCAACTCGCCCGGAGCCGAGCAAGTTGAAGTGTCAGATTACATTGGCTATTCTATTTCCAAAGGGCCCCGCGCCGCCGGCCGCCCGCAAAAGCAGGTACGGAACCACGGACGGAACGGAGCTACGCGGCACCGCCGCCGCCGCCGCCGCCGCCAGCGCTCGGCTCCGCTCGGCTCGCGCTTTCTCAGCGCTCTCGCCGTTCACTCTCCCTTTTTCCTTTTCGCCTCTTTCTCTCCCTCGCCTTTCCTGTCCCTTCTTTTGCTTTTTCTTCCCCGCTCCTTAGTCCCGGCCCTCTCCAAGCTTTCCCCCCTCTGTGGCTCGGAAGAGCTTCGCGCGTCACCCCCCCACCCCCGTCACTCACCTCCCTTTTCTCTCCCCCTTCTTCCACTTCTCCCTTCCCGCCCCCACCTCCCCTCTCCTGCAAGTTTAGAGTAGGAGAGAAATGCTGAGCCTGGGAAGGGACCACATCGGGGAGGGGGGAAAACCACCGGCACCCACGGTACCCCCTTAGTTCGCGCGCCCGGGACTAGAGTGCACTTCGGGCCGTGAACGCTGTCAGGTAACCTATTTGGGGGTAATCGAGTTGCTAGCAAGGATCGCCCAAGCGTTCCCCCGGAGGTGACTTTTGGGTTTGTTCCCAAAGCCCAGGGACTGACTAGTGGGGAGAGTAGAGGAACCACCCCCCCCCCCAACACAACACAAACACCGTCACCACCAAGGGCAACGTTGGGGGAGGTTGGAGCGCGGTGTCCCCGACAACCGGGAAGGACCAGGGCGCAAGGTCTGACCCTGGTACACTGCGCGGTCCAGAGGCCGGCGGATCTCCGAGGCCGTCCGGAGCGCCCAAGGCCCAGTGTACGTGGGCGGGGTGGGGGCGCCGGGACCCAGGCCCAATTCTACGTTCGGGACTGCGCACTGCCCCAGGGGCCGCGGAGAGGGATGGCACTCACAAGGCGCAGCGGGGTGCACCCACTCGCGGGGTTCCCCTTGCGGAGCCACCCACGGAAGCATTTAAGTGCGCACCCACCTTGGCTGATGTCCACTGCCACTCACACGGAAACTCCTACACAAACAGCACACACACTCGCGCCCACACTCAGTTTTACAAACACGCTTCCACACGTGCGCACACACAAACACGCACACACGTACACTTTCCCTCACAAATGTACCCGTGCACACGGCCATAGCCACCGCATTTACACATACGCAACTGCACACAGACACACACATCGCCGTACAACCAAATACACTCGAAAAAACCAAAAACATGAAACATTCCCCCGTGCATGAAATCCTCACGCTCACGTACACACACAAACCCATATCCTCCTCCCACTCCCTCTTTCACACCCAGAACCACCCCCCTCCACCGCTTGTGATTTGCGGCAACCCTCAGTCCCAAATCATAATCGGCGCCCGCGCGGCGCGGGTTGGACACACACACTCGCGCGCACGCAAGCACTCTCCTCCCTGCACAGGCGGGGGAGGCTTCGGCCGGCGCCCGCTTCGGATTCCAGGTGTGGCGGTGGCTCCGCGCTCCGTGTTTTGCAGCCTGCCGCGGTGTCGGAGGCGAGGCGAGGAAGGGAGCTGGAATAACAAAGGCAAGTTGGGGAGAGCGCAAGGGGGCGCAGCCCGGGCAGGGCCGCGGGGGGAGCCCTGCATTGCCTGGGCTTCGCAGGCTGCGAGGGTCTCGGGCGCCAGGAGCCGGAGGTGGGGGGGGGGGGTGTGGGGGTTGGTGAGGGTCGAGGGGCGGGGCCGCGGCGTGACGTCAGAGAACAATGACACCGCCGGGGGCGGGTACCCGGAGGCAGCACGGGCGGGGGTCTCCCCCGGGAACTGAGACTAGCGGAAGATGTCCAGGACAGGCTAGGGCCATTGCCTGATTGACGAGGCCCGCTTGGGAGCGCGGACGTGCCATGCAGACTCGAGGATCGTCCAGGCCTCCTGGGCAGTGTTCAGCGCCGACCCTGGGCCAGCGTGAGGAGCAGGCCAGAGTACCCTCCCCCCTCACCCTATTTAAAAACATCCTTCAGTGGGCATCTCTGACCTCGGCTTGAACTCCTTCAGGGCCGGCTAGATCACTCCTTCCAGCACCGAGGGAAAGGAAGCAAAATGAATTTGCCAGCCCTGAATTCATTCTCAAGGCTTCGCTAGTCTGACAGCCCGTGAACTCGGCTTGGATTCCTGAGGGCTCAGAGGGCTGCGGCTCAGGTCCACAGGGGCCTGGGAGGGGGATGCCGGGAACCTGCCTAATACTCCCAGGGGAAATTCTGCCGCCCCGAGGCCAGTAGGTGCATGGGAAGGCGCTCCTTTCCAGGGCCTCAATCTTTAGACCTGTCATATGGACTGTTACCAAGCTTCCGTTTTTGCACAGGTGGCAGATGTGTACCCCTGGGGAAGGTGGATGGCATGATAGCCTTCCAGACCTCTCAGGACACCAGAGGAGCACGGTACAGTACATTCCTGTGGGAGTACATTCCTGAGCCCCTCCCCCTCGGCCTCTGGGTGGCCCAGGACCCTAAGTCAGGACACGGGGCGGGGGGGGGGTAGCTCCAGAAACCCCTAAAGGCCTGACCTAGGGTTGGAAGGTGTAATTCAGCTGGCTGAGTGGTGGCTGGAGCCACAACTGCTCCCTCTGGGAAATCTATAGCATCGCAATAGCCAGAAAGCTCCCCGCCCCCCACACCACCCCAGCTCCAAAACCTCAAGTCAGAGTTTCCGGGTTTAAGAGCCTGGAGGGCAAGAATCCAGCCTCAGCCAAGACCTAGATGGGTCAGGATGGGTCAGGATGCTCTCCTTTCAACATTTCTGTCCAAATTCCTCACTAAGTGACAAGGGTTCCCCACCTCCAGGAAATAGGGAATGGAGGCAGCCTTGGGGGTGATCACTTATGTTCAAAAGCTCCTGTCCAGAAAATCCCCCCCCCCCGGACCCCCCTAATTTACATCTGAAAATTAGCGTGCTACTACAGAGAGCAGGGGAGCCAAGCCCAGGATACAAAGAAGGCTTGAGCGAAGGTGACTTCAGCTCTTCCTAGCTGGGCAAGCATGACAAGATGGCAGCAAGTCCGAGACACCTTACCTGGGCCCTGGGTCTGCCCAGGCATCTCGGGGATCCTGGCCTCCAGTCCTTGGGACTCAGACCTTTGCTGTCTCTATTCATCCTTCAGAGAAATAACAAGGCTGACTGGATCCCTGTGGAGTCTTGGAAGAAGTTATGACTTATTTAGTACCTACTGTGTGCTGGGTACTATGGTGAGGGCCTCTTAGCATGAGCTCATTGAATTCTCACACTGCCTTGAGTTAGATGCTCTATTACCATCTCCCCCTCAGAGCAAACTACACTTGGAGTCCCTTGGTCAATCAGGATTCCAACTCAGGCTCTCATTAACAATGTTTCCTGTTGACATCTTAGCCCAGCTCTGCCTCCTCATCCATAGACCCTCTGTGTGGTCCCGGACAAGTTGCTAGCCCTCTCTGGGCTTCTTTAAACCAAGGGTGAGGTCTCATGGCAGTGGCCGGGGGATTATGTGTCCTGAGCCTCCACCCTCCTGGCCCTGGCTTCTGTGGGCCTGGAGAGCTGGGGTTGAGGCAGAGGGGAAAGCGCTTTCACTTCCCAGCCACTGAGAAGACAGATACCACTCAGCCAACGCAGGGCCGAGAAATCACATGGCTCTGGAGGCAGCTCAGTGCATGGGGCCAGCCTGTGGGTGCCAGTGCAGGGTCCTGCCCACACCTATCTTCAGAGTAGACTGACATTTTATTAACTGCCTTGCCTTCCAGGAACCATGAGCGGGAAAGAAGGCCATGGCTTAGGCCTAGGCCTGGGGAGAGGGGAGCCAGGAGGTCCAGGAGGCCGGGAGGAAGGCAGTGGGAAGAGACCGTGGGTCCTAGGGGGAGCGGAGAACCCGTACAGGGTGTAGGGACTATGGCCTCCTGAGCTGGAGGCCCTCAGTGGGCTGGGCAGCAGGGGACCAGCACATGTGGGGGTGAATTCTTGTCTCTCCAGGACTGCCTTCTCTGTCTCCAGGATTCACCCCTGTCTCCCCGAAAGGGAGCCTAGGGACTAAAAGGGCCGGAGAAATGTCACCTTGTTGAGAGCTTCCTGTTTCCAAGGCATTTCTCATTCCATCCTCTGCATAAGCCAGAAGGTATAATTCCCCACTGAGGACAAAGGCTCAGAGAGGTTAAGTGGCCTGCTTAAAGTCTCACAGTTATTCTGTGGGTGGGGCTGGACCTCAGGGTTGAGAATGAGGACTTGCCTTCATTCATCACCAGGCCATGGTACAGACAAGGTGACTTTCTGAGCCTTGGATGGGGGAAAGACTCACCTGCCAGGGGATGATCGGGTCCCCTCCCATGGTAGTGGGGTCATGGGGAGTAGATTTAGTCTTCACACCCTGGTGGATCCAGGAGGCATCTGGTCCCTGCCCAGCTCTGAGGCAACTGTGTTTCTAGTGGTGGGTGGTTGGGCCCAGCAGAGAGTAGGTGTGCCCCTCATCACAGCAGGGACCCCTGGGATGCCTCCTCTCTCTATGACAGTCAGGTTGCCCACTCCATTCTCTGAGGCTGTACCTGCCCAGCCTCCTGGCCTTGGCTCTCCAGATCTTGCCACCAAGTATGCCATCTTCTCAGTTCCATGATGGTTCCAGACCCAGCTCAGCCACCACTCCCTTCTTCTGCTGGGAGGCCCAGGAGAGTCAACGGAGAGCCTGCTTTGGGAGCTGGGACACCTTTGCTCCCAGCCCACCACTGTCCGACTTGCAGTGTGTCATGAGTGCCTCACAGACTCTCTCCGTGCTCCTGTTTCCCCATCTGTCAAGTAGGAGAGTATGGGACATGGGACATCCAATGTTCTTCTGGCTCTGACTGAACCCTTACTCTTGAGCTATAGTGTACTCCAGGGTTTAGGGTGGCCCTGCTTTGGGGAATGCCCTCAGTGTCTCCTTTGGCTGTGTAGGAAAAGGAAAACATGTATACGCAGAGGGGATCGTCCAGGGCTATGAGTCGGTCATGACCTTAACACCTTGCTTCCCAAGGTACCACCCGTCTTCTGAGCCTGCAATGGCCCCTTTTCCAGTGATGAAACTGAGCCCAAAAGGAGGTGGTGGCTTTCCCATGGCCACACAGCTGGGAAGTGTCAGAGCGGGAACAAGAACCAGGTGTCCCAACACAGGGCTCTCTTCTCTGCTCCAACGCTGCCAGAGAGCCACCTGGGAGCTAGGAGGTCCAGCACTCCTGGGGGGCCTGGAGCAAGCAGCAGAGGAGAATGAAGCCTCCTCCCTCTATGCTGGCAGCTCCGGCACCCCGAGGGAAGGGTCCCTCCTCTTTGGCACTGGAGCGGGTAGGAGAAGATCCCAGAGCTTCCGTGTCTCCCCTCCTCACCTGGACAGCAGTCCTCTGGCCTCAAGTCTCATAGCCCCTTGCCCTGCCCCATGCAGGTAGCCATGCTGGATGGCTTTTAGAATTAGCAGCATTCTATACACACTCCTAGCTCCTCGTGTTCTTCCTGCCTCCTGGGACACACCCCTGCCAAACTTTAAGGCCACACCCACGGCCACATGCTCAGAGGCCCGCCCCATACCACCCGCAGATGTGCTGTCTACCTGTTCTCAGCCCCCACGTGCTGCTGCCCCTGCCTCCCCCATCATCATTATCACCATAATGATTACGTATTAAATTTCCTACTCTGTGGCAGACACCGAGTGTCTCATGCCCACAAACTCCTCTCGTCTTCGCAAGAGCTGATTTTTATTAGCGGTAGTAATGTCTCCAATTTTGGAGATGAGAAAACTGAGGCACAGGGAGTTTTGTCTGTCCAGCATGACACCTCACTAGGCTGGGAAATTATTTTGATGTGCACCCATCTCCTCCCAGGCTGAGACTGCGGGCCAGAAGCTGGCTCACTGCTCTATCCCATCACCCAGCATAGTGCCCAAGTGACTGACAGGCGGTCAAGGGCAGGGGGAGATGCAAGGGGCGCTTAAGGATGAGCCCGGCCCCGTCCTCCAGGAGCTCATAGGCTATCAGAAAGGACCGTCCCCAGCAAATAGCACTCTGAAAGTCTGGGGAAGGAGGGGAGTTGGCATTGAGTGGCATCTGGAAGGCAAGCTCTGCTGGGGAAACGACCAGAGTGAGGCATGGACGTGCCCCAGTCTCCCAGCAAGTGTGAGGCAGCAGCAGGCTGGACCCCAGGCTCCCAGAATGATGTGCCTTCTCGCACCTTGCAGCCAGCTGTGGGGGGCTCCCTGAGTCTGTGCTGTTTTTCAAGGACACACGGTCCCAGACGCCTTCATGATGCTGAGCTGTTCAATGAGTGGCTCTAGTTCTTCTCTCCCCTCTATTAAATTTTTTTTTTAAAAGAAGAAGAAAGAAAGAAATCCAGGCATTGTTCCTGACTGCAGCTGGTGCCAACTAGAATCCCGCCGAACAGAATGGAGCCGAGAGCCCGGCCGCCAGGGGCCTGGCTGCTGACACAGGGCCTTTCTATTTTGCTTTCCCCCCGGGGGCCCAGGCTGACGTTTCGTCCCCTCCATGGGCACCCTCTCCACCTGCCTCCCTGGCCCCAGCTCTGAGTCTCCCACTGCCCTCAGCCCCTTTGCAAAAATCAGATGCCACTTGGGAGGGCTCTGGAGCACCGCCACCCCCTGCTTTCCTTCCTCATCATCCGCAACCCAGAGTGAGCTGGACTCCCTCCCTGTCCCCCACTCTACCAAGGCGGGGGCTTCAGATGCCTGTCTAGGAGAGTGGCAGAAATCCTTTCTCCACGGAATCATTTGGAACACTGGTTTGATTTCAGAACATACCAGGATTTTCCATCCCACCCCCACCCGACTTGGCAAGTGCCAGTCCAAGCTCACCCGTTAAGGCAATTTGCAGCAGGGAAGGTTTGGGGGTTGGGAGGGGCGGGGTAGGTGGCAACAAAGAGCTCTGCAGGCACAGAAGTGCTTTCTAAAGTTCCTGGTTTGCCTGCTGCCTCTGCTTCAAGAGACTTGGTCTTTGGAGGAAGAGGATTCCCCAAACTCTCCCTTGCTGCCTTCATTTCAGCCTCCCCTCCCTGTCCCTTTAGAACCTTGAGTTCCATTTGGCAACATCCCACACCTCTGTTCTCCAAAGAGCCTGTCTGACCCAGATTACCCCAAGAATCAGCCCAAAGAGAGCGGCCACCTGGCCACTATCCCATGTCCACTGGGAGCCCTGGGGCTTGGCCTGGCCCTCAAAGCTGGCTTCCCTAGACTCCCCTTTCCTCCTCTGGGTACAGCACTCAGAGTTTGTAAAAAGCACTTTCTGTCTTACCTGAGTGCCACGAGGCAGGCAGAGATCGCGCAACTCACTTTGTAGAGAAATAAACTGAGGGTTCAAGGGGCCCAGTGGTTTGGCCAAAGTCATACAGGAAGAGGCAGAATTCATATTTGAACCCCAGTCTTCTGATTTCATGTCACTAAGCAGGTGTGGGGACCTGAGTGGTAATGGTCTCAGAGGATGGCTGTCAGAGGACAGGATCCCAGACACACTGATTCATGTCACAAACATTTATTGACTGCAATTTGCCAGGCACAAAACTAGGCACTGGGAATCCGACAGTGAACAAGACAGATAGGGTCTCTGTCACAGAGCTTACATTCTATTGGAGGAGAGACAGCAAACGGACTATGCAGGAAGGTGTCCTCGTGCCCACCAGCCCGGCGCATGTGCCCCGAGTGAGCCCTGGCTAGGAGGCTGGAAACACAGGTTCTGGTCCCAGTGTTGCCCCAACTCCCTGTGCAATGCTGGAGAAGACTTTCTACCTGTGAAATCTGCAAACATGTGGCACCTTACGCATTTCCTCAGGTTCCTGCCCTACTCCCAGCCTCTGAGTCAAGTGGTTAATGATTTCCTAGCATGAATAATTACTCTGATTAATTTTTTCTCAAACCTGACTTTTCATCAGCTCTCAGAGCCAGAAAGGGGCTTCTGAGGTCATCGAAGCGAGAACCCCTAGGTCTCATTCTTCTCAGGAGGCGACTGCCTCTGCTTGCATCCTTCTGGGAATGGGGAGCTTGCTCCCTCACATGGCAGACACTGCGCAGTGATGTGCTGGTAAGTGTTTAACATCTGGCTCTCCAAAATGGGGAAGACCTGATAGATAGCGTTTGCCGATGTCCATTGTATAAATACTCCCCCTGTGGCCAAGGTCAAGCTGCTGACTTCACAACACCCAGCTCCCACAGTTCCAGAAAATTTAGCCATCAGCTCTTGTGAGCCAGTCCCAGCTGGCTCCAGCACACCACTGGCCTGCCCCAAAGAGAAGCCCTATCCAGCTTTACGTCTTGGGAAGTTCTTCCTGGTACGGAGTGAAACATATAATTCTCAGGAGCTCCAGCCTGAAAGTCCTGAGCTACTTCTCTGGGGTGTCATAGGACAAGGGGCCCCGGAACCTCCATGAAGCCCTTCGGGGAATAGGAGTTGACTTCTATCTCCTCGTGATGGGGAAGTTCCCGGGCGAAGTGGGGTCAGGGTATACTCACCCTTCCTCCCTGTCTCTCCTTCCTCCCTCCCTTTCACAAATTATTTGTTGCGCCTCTCTGACCCATCAGGCACCTGCTAGATGCTACGGCCCCGGTCACCCGTGTCTTTGCTCACACCGGCCCCTCCAGCCTGAAAGTCTTCCCGCTCAGCCTGCCCACCTTGGAGGCTGTGCTCAGATGTCATCTGCTCTCAAAAGCCGGCCCTGCCCGCCACCGCTTCCCTCCCGGGGCAGGCAGGCGCCCGCCCTCCTACAGCCTTTCTCAGTCCCTGTTGCCACTTATCACTTTCTACCTTGGATTACAGCTATCTGTGTACTCGGCTTATCTCTCTGCCAGACTGAGAGGCAGCGGGCTTGCCGAAAGAGTGTGGACTTTGGAGCCCCGCGACCTGGCGCTGAATCCCAGCCTTGCCACTTGCAGCTGTGAGCCCTAGGGAAGCTCCTACCACCTTCTGAAGGCTCAACTTCTCTATCTGTAAAGTGGGGCTGGCCATCACTCCTTCCAAGGTGGTCTGACTGTTAAGTGGGATAAGAAATGGAACTCCCCTTTCCTGTTCCTGTCTGGGACTCCCATCTCTAGGGGACAGAGATTGTGTCTGGTGCTTCTGTGTGTCCTCTGGTTATGACAGCAGTATAAATATTAACAACAATGGTAAATACATATAGCAGTGTGACTACGTGCGGGCTATTGTTCTAAGAACTTCCATGTGCTAACTCATTTCATTCTCACAACAACCTTGTGGCATCAGAACTATTCCTCCCACTGATAGACGAGCAGTCTGAAGCACAGAAAGGTTAGCTAACAAGCCCAAGGTCACACAGCAAGTGGGAAAGCTGAGATTTGGATCTAGGAAAATCGGCTCCAGGGCCTTAGCTCTGGAACACTGTATTAAATGGCCATGGTAGAAGGGCTTGGAGGGGCTTAGAGAGCTGTGGAACAGGGGGGCTGTCCACGGGGTACCCCAGCCTGTTGACATTCTTGTCCTATCCTGTGGGGTCAGGGTGGACAGAGAAGCTCCTGGTCTGTCCTCTAGGACCTCTGAGCAGGTAAAGTGGTTAGTGCTGAAGAGGATTGTCTTTAGCTCCCTAGGGGCAGGGGACTGAGAGGCCACTAATGGATTAGGCAATCAGGCAATCAGAGAAGACTTCATGGAAGAAGTGGCTTTTGCAGTGGGCCTTGACCGAGGAGGATCTGTGTGGGCAGGGACAAGGCAGAACAGTAAGAGCAAACATGCAGAGGTGGAAGAGGTGTATTAGGGATTCATTTAAGTGTCAGTCTAGACCTTCTCCTGTGTTCTGGTGGGTAGGTAGAGCAGGTAAGGTGACTATGGGGCAGGGTGTATTAGTCGTCCAGTTTCTGATTCAGAAAAAGCTAAGGGAGCTGTTGCAGGGACTCTGAAAGCCAAGAGAGACCCCGAAGAGCTGAGAGCCACTTGGGTTGCCCTACGGGCCAGATTGGCATCTTGCTGCTTTATACGCTACTCTGAGTACTCAGAGTCCTGGGTTCCTGAACCAGCTCTGCCTCCTGGTTATATCCCTTGGTTTCTCAGAGCCTTAGTTTCACCATCTGCAGAATGAGCATGAAAAGTGGACCTGGGGAGCCAGTTGAAAAAGGAAACAGGGATGGAGGTGGGGCCATGCCTGACACTCCTGGGGCAGGAAGTGGGTGGGAGGTCCATGGAGGAGGGGGCATGAGAGGCCAGAAGCGGGTGGGTGGGAGGAGCTCCACGTGCATGCCAGAAAGCACCAAGCCCTCCAAGTTGGCTCAGGTTGTGCCTCGTGATTCTTCCCACACCACATGCTCCATTTTCCCAGCATTGCCAAAGGCTGCCCAGTTCTGCTGGCTTAAAACCAATCTCCCTCCAAAGCTTCTGCCAGGACAGTGCCTGGCAGGCTGTGCGGTGACCCTGCTCCTGCGGCCGGCCCGCCTCGGGCCCACTAGGCCCTTCCAGGTAGCGCTAATTGTACTAATGAATGCTTTGAGAGCATTCATTGTGTGGCAAGAGCTGTTTTAAATGTTTCCATGATATTAACTAATTTAATCCTCATAACCACACTGATGACACCCATCTCAGGCAAGGAGACGGGCAGGGACAGGTTAAGCCTGGTGGTCCCACTGCAGTTGCATGGCGGAAGGGATGAAGCGTGAGGGGTACAGGGAGCCCGCGGAGCCCGGCAGCAGGGCCTGCAAGGTGCAAGTCTGCACCTCTCTGGCTGTTTCCCTGTGTGGGGTCCCTGCTCATTTCCCAGTTCCCAAGCAGCCCCTCTGGCCACACGTGTGCCCGAATGCCCGCACACTGGACCTGCGGTCGTGCAGACGCACAGAGACAGTCCCGCATGAGTCTCGCCTTCACTGAGTCACATCCAAGGGAACAGGCATCGTGACCACCCTGCCGCAGACGCACACACACACACACGCACACGCACGCGCACACACATGCCCAGACACCCAGTGGCCGCATTTCCTGACAGATACACATGGGAGTGTCCTTCACACACTCTTAGATCTCCTCCTGCGCGCGCACACACACACACACACACACACACACAGGCACATATGCTCCTGTGTCCCCCAAATGACCCAGTGGGATCTGTGAACTCACATCGCATCCCCCTGGCTTGCAGTCTTTGTGGATGGCCCTGTGGCCCAGGCATCTTCATTCTTGTCTCTTCAAGCCCATGGCTCCAGAATGTGCGCACTGTGCAGGTCCTGTCCAAATCCTTACCCTGCTCTGCCCCTCTCTATAGGAACTGGGCCTCAGGGGTGTGGTAGGGGCTTGGGGGTGGACGGCTACCCTTCCCCCAACCCCAGGGGCTGCTGAAGGAGCAGCAGGAAGAGGAGATAAATTAATCCTGGCCTCCCCTCCCCCGGGCTCTCTGTGATGCTAATTCTCTCTGCCTTTGATCCAGCCCAGGCCCCTAACTCTGAGCAGGAGCAGGCGCTGGGTCTGCCTGAGATTAGGGCTGCCCTGGGTGAGGCCCCCAGGCATAGCCCCCCAGGCAGCAGGTTGAGATTTTTCTCCCAGGGAGGGGGTCTTGGGGATTAGAGCTCTGGTTACTGACCCTGGCCTTTACAGCACACTCCCCTTTGCAAAAACTTTCTCATCCTCTCTCCTCTCCAAGGGGCCCTTGGTTCCCATTTTACATGGGAGCAGAGTGAGGCCCAGGGATGAAAGGACTCCAGAAGATTCAGGCCAGTGAGTGGTGGGGTCCAGACCTGGAACATAGCTCTCCCAAACCTCCAGTCTGGCCCTGTTTGCTCTAGGGGTTTTTGTTTGTTCCAGTGAGTTTTTAGAAAACCACAATTTATGGAGGATTCACTACCTGCCAGGAACTGTGCCTTAAAGAGCCTCGTGCCATCCAGCCCTCAGAGCAGCTCTGTGGGGTCCCTCTTTACAGGTAAGGGAGTGCTCCATGTCACTGTCCCATGTCAGCAGAGTCTGGGTTCAAAGCCAGGACACAGGCCACCTGTAGTTCCTCACTGTGCAGAAGGGACACTGAGACCCAGAGAGCGGAAGGGACGTGTCCAGTCCCACACAGGAAGTTGGCTGGGCATCCATGCCCTACCTTCCTAGCTCCACCCGGTCTTGTTCTGGATGTCTGGAAACTTCTGTGGACCCAGTGGAACTGGGACCAGAGTCCAGACCCCATGCTGCCCCCGCCCCGCCCCGAGTACGGGGGCCCCTGTGAGGAGGCCAAAATCAGGTAATCACATAGAGGCATCTCAGCCAACCCAGCTTCAGAACAGCCCTGTAAACTTGCACAAAAATACAATTAAAACTTTTATTACGCTCTATTTCAATTTCATACATATGAAAGACTGTAAGCTATGAAACTCATTACAGTGAACACTCATGACCATCATCCTAAAGAACTGGGGCATTACAGACACGTCCCAGAGGGACCCACGACCTGCAACTCCGTCACGACTCCCTTCCTCTTTGGAACAAATGGTTGGAGCACACGTGTACGATCCTGGGCTAACCACTTTTGAGGCAGTGAATCACAGGCTGCATTCCCAGGAGAAGTGCCTTCTTTAAAGGCACAGGAGAGCTTTGAAAAGTAACTTGCACCCCCACACCCCCCTCCCCATCAGGGGCTGCCATCTGCACCCTTTATCATGCTTAGAGGGTATTTGCAGTGTGGGGCTCTACTCTGCCTTCCCCAGAGTGTTCTGAAAGGACATTTCTTCCTGGTGCAGCCAGGGTGGGACTGGGGGGCCTGGGCAGCTGGGTATCCCCTGAACAAGGCATACCACTATGACTTTGCATGCGCTGTTCCCTTCCCCGGGAATGCGTTTCCATCTAGTCTGCTTGGGAAAACCAGCTCGTAGGTTCAGCTCCAAGGTGTCATTTTTTTGGGAGGCCTTCCTGGTGAACCCCGTCCTGTGACCCCCCCCAACAGAGTTGGGTGTGCCCTCCTCTACCTTGTCTGAGTCCTTGGGTACCCTCCTGTCAGGCCTTATTCTAGAGCAGATGTTCTAGTAGCTGCCAAGAGCAGCCTTCCTCCCTAGATTCCAGGCACAGTGGGCTGTCACACCGGGGCAGGTGCTTCCAGAGCAACCAAGACAAAATCAGGGTGAAGGTGATGGCACTAGGACCTCCCTGTGGAGCTTCATGGGCTGGGACCTCAAACGTCCCACCGGGTTTGCTCCGAGGCCTGTCTGGAAGGAGGATTTGGAGGCAAGGCCCAGAGGAGACTGCCCAGGGCTAGGGGCTGCTGTTTATCATTTGTTCCATTGATGGGTGTGTGCACGACCCATGTGCTAGTCAGTGGGCGTGGACACAGGAGTACACATGCCCACAAGTGCTTACACATGTGTGTACACTCCCAGGGCTCCACGTCCACAGGCCCTGCAGAAAATTCAGGGGCCCTTCCTTTTCCTGCCTTCAGCCCCTTCTAGGACGAGCCTGTTCTCTTCTGAGTATCACAGTGCAGGCGTGGGGAGGACCTGCTGTGTGTCAGACCAGTGGGGTTGGCGGTGCAGTGGGGGCACAAGACTGACAGAGGGTTCACACACCACCTTCCTGTCCCCTTCTGTGCTCTCCCTTGCACTCGCCCTAAAAGCCAGGTGCCACCTCCACTTCCCAGTTGAGGCCCCTGAGGGCCCCAGAGAATAGAGAGGGACAGTAGGGGAGGTGGGAGGCTGAGACCAAAAGCCCTCATGCCGGTGCCCAATTCTTGGTCCAGGTCCCAGATGCTACCCAGGGGCCTGCCAGAAACCCCTGCAAGGGAGCCCTGGCACAGGGAGGAGCCACCTAGAATCCTCCCGGCAACTGCACTTGGGGGCGTCATTCCCTGAGTGTCCTGTAGGAGGGCGCCATAGTTGTTAGCAGCAGCAGGGACTGGGGGAGCTCGCAGCTGACTGGGATGGGACGGGGTGGGACAGCCTCAAAGTGGGGACCAGTGACCCCTTGCCCCCACATTCACACACATAAGTATCTAGGCACACGTGCACAAATGCACATGTGCACACATGCATGCGTGCCCAGAGAGGCAGTGGAAGCTGCCCACTGCTAGCCTTCGGCCCCCTGGTTCCAGTTTGCTCCTCTAACTCAGACTGCCCCCGAAAGGGCACTATGGCTGCCAGCTTTCCTGTCTGCCCTCCATCTGAGAATCAGGACTCCGGTGCTGAGGGAGACGACTGTAGGGTGTGGGAGAGTGACATGGGTTAGCCACTGTGAATGGGGAGGGCAGGGAAAGGGACGATCGCTGTCTTTCCTTCCCCAGCACCCAGATGCATCCTGGAGGCCCCGAGTGAAGGTCTCTTTCCCGTGATAAGGGTAGCACTGGGGCTTGGCAGTCAGAATCTTTGGTTCTGGACTCTGATGGCCCAGGGTGAATCCAGGATTCCTCACCTCTGGCTGTGGGGTTGTGGGCAGGTCGCTTCCTTCTGTTGAAGCTCGGTCCTGAACTTGTACTGAGAAGATGAACGCATTCACTTTACAATGTTTGGGGACAGTGGGCCAGGCCTGGGCCTAGAAAACGTCAGAGGGGGTGGTTGGGGCTTGTTCTTGTAAGTGTCATGCAAGGCAAACCTGTATTATCCCCAGAGCACCTGAACCACAGGACCTCGGCCTGCCTCACAGCGGGGGGGAAAGCCGAACTCCAGCCCAGGCTCTGCTTTACCCGCAGGGTGACCTTGGGTGTGACAGGGGCCCCTCCCACCTCAGCATCCTCAGCCCCTAGAGAACACACCCATTTGAGGGGCACGTGCACTAGAATGCCCGATCGGGTGAGAAGGGCCTTGCAAATCACGAAGCTTGTGTCCCTTTTGAGGATGTAGGTGTGGGGAACAGGTACCCATCGCCCCTCGATGGGACCCTGTCCTTCTGCACCCAGACCCAGCATTCTGGCCTCAAGCTTGGCTGAGAGCTGCATGCCCCCCCACAGAAGAAAGAGCCATGATTGTTTGGGGACCACTCTGAGCCCTGCACCCGCTCTCTGCGGGCCTCCGGAGCTGCCAGGTGGGAGAGCCCTCGCGCGGGCAGTCTGAGGCCCCTTTGAAGCCGGGAAGTCCGCACTGAAGGGGCAAAGGCAGCCTGGATTCAAAGCATCTCTCTTGGCCCTTAATTACCCTTCTTCACCCATAGGTGGAATTTCCACTCAAAGATCGAAAAAGAGGCACGGGCGAGGGCGCTGGGGGCCGGCTTCCCCCGCTGCCTTTGTGTGGCCGCCGCCAACGCAGCGGTGGCGCTCGGCTCGGGTTTCTGATTTTAATGATTTCCTGAATTCATTCTGTTTCCTACCTCGGGGAAAGGAGGAGAGGTGATCCTCTTGAAAATTCATGTAATTGCTTTTATTTGATTTTTATTAAAATGCATTCAGGAATAATGTGATTGCCCCCTTTATTACGTTGTTCATCAATCTGGCATGGGGAATCAGGTTGGAAAAATAGTGGGTGCAGGAGCTGGCCTGGCCCTTGTGCTGGGCTCGGGGGGCTCGCTCCGACTGGCCAAGTTGCACTGGGGGAGCCACAGCGCCCCCCCTACCCTGCCACCCCCCCCCCCCCACGGCTGCCATCTGGGAAGTTGAGCTGATGACCCCACTAAGCTCGCCGTGTGGCTTGCTGAGTCTGGAATGCTGGGAGCGCGCTCTGCGTGTCCTCCCCATCCCCACCCCTCCTCCTCCAGGCTTCCTCTTTCACCTCTGAGGCCCCAGAGGCTGAGAGGGATGGTGGTCCGAACTCTTAGCATTGCTAGTACTTCACCTTCTACCCTGTGCAATACGCCCCCCCCCCACCCCCGCCCCGGCCGCCGCATCACAGCCACTGTGCTGGTCTTGCAGTGCCCAGGCTAAGGGCCCTTAGTCCAACTTCGAATGGCCCATCCAATCAGGCTACTCCCCTCCTCAGAAACCTTAGTGCCTTGCAAATACCCCTTTCCTGCCTGGGGGCACTGGCTGTGGGATCTTTGCCTGCAATGGTAAGAAGCCAGAGCTCTTGTCAGCCCTGATTGCAATCCGTGCTCTGCTTTGCGCAGTAGGACTGGGCAAGTCACTTCTATCCAAGTGTCAGCGATTGATTAAGAAGTGGGAGCGCCAACATGTTCTGGGTAGAAGCCCTGAGAATATAGGACAATGAACAGGCAAGTACAAGGGTATCTAACTCATACAACATGTGTGTGTGTGTGGTGGGGGGGGAGGGGTCATGTGACTTGGCCTAGCAGGTGCCTGGGGTGAGAGGAAAGGGCAGGTCCAGCCTTGGCCCTCTTCAAGGCCACAGGCCAGCTGAGGTGGCCACGTAAGGTTAACAGCATTTTCCTCGAATTCTCCTGCCTTCTCCCCCTGCGGCCCGTCTCCTCCTCCCAGTGGACGCTTCTAGATGAGACTGGGCTAGAGCTTAGAGCCCAGCCGGTGAGAGTGGGGCCTCCTCTTCTTTCTGCCTGCCCTTGCCTCAGTGCCCTCCTTTTGCAGATCAGGTAACTGAGGCTCAGAGTGGGTCAGTAAATTGTGTAGGGCTACCCAGCTAGAAAGTATGAAGTCTCTTGGGCCCAAGAAACTAGGAAGGGGTGGCAACCCAGGCTACCCCTACAGCTGCTGGTGAGATGCTCTGAGGGCCTGGCATTCGGCAGGTGGTTGTGCCTGGCAGAGTTGCCCTGTGGCCCAGAGTGTGCGTAGGGACGGTGGGCGTCCGCTCAACTTCCTTTTAGTCTCTCTGGGGTGGTCTGCCTCTGCTGGGGCCAGCTGCACAGGGAGTCAGGGAAGCATGGGGCATGTAGAGGCACCGTCCACTTTGAGAGCCCCCTGGGGGCTTTTAATTTCTGTGTAAAGCCCATCTTTACTTAAAAAAACCAAACAAACAGACAAACCTTTATTGTCTGTTGCAGTTGTATTTTTTATGTATTTCTTTAGAAGCAAGTCACTCAGCAGGAGATGCCGCCAGGGGAATTCAGAGAGCAAAGGTGGTAGATTTAAAAATTCAACTGTGGGGCCCCTGAGGGCCAGTGTGGCTCCTCCATGAGGCTGAACACTCAGTACAGGGCGTGGTACTCAGCTTCCTCTGTGGTCTGCCCCCTCCCTGCCCCCCCGGGGGTGGGCGAAGCCATGACCCCCTCCCCAGTGTGCCTTCTCCGTGTGCCTTCTCCTGTGAAACCCAGGCCACACCCCATCTCCCTGTACCTGCTCCTCCTGTGGGTTCCCGAGACCTACCTGCTCACTCAGCCTGCCTGGCCTGGGGGTGGCCCAGCCTCCTGGGGACAGGTGCATGTCCACTCTCTCCTGGTGGGCTGTGAGTCTGTTCAAGAGGCCAGGTTGCTTCTCAGTCACAGAAAACACCATGCAGGGAGCTGGGAATGACCTCTAGAGTCTCAGCAGAGGAAACCCCACTCTTGAGCGGTAAAGGGTGACCGGTGGTTTCCCGAGGACTGTGGAGTTTCCTCAGTGCTAAGCTCAACAGTCTCGGTCACCCCTAGCTAAAACCACTCACTCCGCATAGCAGGCACATGCCCAGGAGCCTCCCAATTCCCAGGCCAGTCCTGCATCCTGATGCTATTACCATAGACAGCACCTCTCTTTGGGGAAGGGGGACATGGGCCTACTGGGGCAGAGTAGGGCCAAGGTCGCTGGTGAGTTGGCTGTGGAGCTGGACAAAGAGACAATCTGACCTTGGAGCCTCTGACTGGTTCCCATGCCCAGACCTGCTGCCTCTCTGAGAGCAACTTGAGGTGGGAGGCAGAGCCCAGAAGAGGGCAGACACCCCAGGAAACAGACAACGGTGGGGGGTGTGGGTGGGGGAAGCTTGCTGAGCCTTGGAACCCTGTGGTCTGAGGGCCTGGCAGCGCGGGGGAGGGGGGTGGGCACCGCAAAGCCCTGCCCGCTGTCCCCACTCCCCCACTCAGCAATTGCAGGTCCTGAGTCGGGCCTGGTGCCTCCCCCGCTCACTCTGGGCCCAGATGAGCAGAACCCCCTTATCAGATCTCCGTTTCTCCCCTCCTGGCACCGCCTCTGCCTGGCCTCCACCCCCACCCCGAGCCCTTTCCTCTGTAGCAGATCTCCTTCCTCGTCACAGGCACACTTGGTAGGGCAGCACCCAGAGGTTGGTTTCTGTCACTTTAAAAAAGTTTCCATTTGATGAGGGGGTGAAGGGTTGTTTGCTGGGCCTGCAAAGCCCCACTGGGGGGTGCACCTGGGGGGATTGTGGTGGATTTGGGGCTGGCAAGGGTTGTAACCACAGCCCTGAGCCTTTGGATCCTGTGCTAAAGGCAAGGGGTGTGGGCTCCGGGCTGGGCAGCACCCACTCTCTACTCACTCCCACAGGCACCTGAGAGGTCAGGGGACCTGTCCATTTCCCACAGCAGGCCACTGAGGCTTGGCGAAGGCAGCTGGAGCCTGGGGCCTCTGGACTGGCAGTCTGGGCTCTGCCCTCAGCTTGGTGCTGCCTTTAGACTTCACCCTCAACCCCCTCCTTCCTTACCTGCCATTTTCTACACCCACGCAGGTCCCCGGCTCTCCTCAGCCAAGAGGGCACAGCCTTCTGAAACTTCTGCTCTAGGCTTGTGTCCCCTCTGTGGAGAGTATATGAACTCTATCCAAGTCACCAGAGCTGGATTCGAATTTCAAGTCCTCCTGCTGTGTGGCCTCTGGCAAGTCACTTAGCCTCTCTGACTACCAGATGGCTTAGCTATCAAATGAGAAAGTTGGAGGGGTCCCTGAGAAAGCCGGATGGACTCTGAAAGCTATCAGGCAGGGGGCTGGGGACTTTGTCTGCTTAACAAAGACCTCAGAAAGTTTCAATTGTCAATCTGGGGAAAATGGCTGAGATGATAGGGAGCTCCTGAAGGTGGGTGAGCGAGGGAGCGCCATGATCAAGACCATGTTCTGGAAGGATGATGTTGGCAGCAGAGTTGAGGAGTACTACAAGGGAGGAGTGGAAGCTGGGAGGCTATTGATGTGGGTTTTGACCTCTTTTTCAGAAAAATAAGGTGACTCCCCTCTCCCCTCCAAGAATCATGGAGACTGTCCCACCTGGCCAGGCACCAGTCTCTTGCCCGGGACAGGTTCCCTGCCCTTGGCCTTCTCCCAGGTTCAGCTGTCATGCCCCATGGGAGGAGAAAAAGGGCATCTAAAGGGGGATCTGAACCCCAGCCATTCCAGCAGCCAGGTGGGAGCTGGGGCTCCTCCTCTTCCCAGTGTCCCTGTTGATAATCCAGGCCCATATGGGAACCTCTTCCCATTTCTCCCTGAACTCCATGCACTGGGTTTCCTACCTCTTGCTTCAAGCCTCCTGACACCACCCCAGCCCTTGAGACAACTCTTTCCAAACCCTCACTTAGGGGTGAAGAAATTCTACACCCCCCCCCCCCGGAGCAGGGTAGTAGCTGGTACAGCCTGTTTGTACTTTCCTCACGGCACCTCCAGCCTCTCCCACATCCAGGTCAAGGCAGGGAAGCTCAGAAGGCCAGGGAGCTCGGTGGGGGGTGGGGGGAATCTCATTTTGTGAAGGAAACACCTTTTTTGTAAGGCGAATAATTCCCCTGACGTGTCTCTCTGCAAGGTGTCACGGGCTTTCTCAAAGATGAACCATCTTCCGCCACCTGGGCTGGGCTTCCCTGGGGATAAGCCACAGCTGCACATGGCAGAGGAAGCCAGGACACTAGAGGAAACTTTACTCTTCCCCTTGTCCTGAAATTTGTCAGATGGGGAAAATCTCAGCCTTTTAGGCTGCTCTAACAGAATACCACAAATTAGGTGGCTTTAGCATTTATTTCTCACCAATCTGGGGGCTGTGAGGCCAAGATCAAGGTACCTGCAGATTCTGTGTCTGGTGAGGGCCTGCTTCCTCGTTCATTGCTAGCCATTTTCTCTCTGAGTCCCCACAAGGTGGAAGGAGTGGAAGAACATCTGGGGTGTCCCTCATGATCCCCTTACCTCCTAACACCATTACCTTGGGGCTAGGATGCAACCTAGGACTTTGGGGGGACACAGGCTTTCAGACCATAGCCATCTTGTGCTCACGAAGTTTCTTTACTGGTAGGAGAAAAGTGTTTAAGTCTCACACTGGCCATCATACCCATTTTCCAGAGAGGGAAACCAAGGCCCAAGCACCCAGGCTTCCTTGCTTGTATTCAGAGGCTGATTTTCTGGACCTTGGTCAATAGCAAACGTCTTTCTCTGCCAACCTCCAAGGCAGCCTTCCCCTGCCGCCCCCGGTGCCCTTAATTCCTGGCCAGCATGGAGTCTCTTACACGAGAGGAAGGACACTATCTCACACCAGCCCCGTACCTGTTCCTGCCATGCTGGGTTCCTTTACTGCCCACATGCTCATTCCTGCAATAAAAATACTTCTCCAATTAGTTCTAATTTTAACTCTCATTTGGACCCACATCACCTGTAAGGCTGGCAACCAGACACCCTGGGAACGTACCCACCTCTCAGGGAGGGTGTGCTCAGTGGATGCCCTGGGCACCCTGCTTCGTGGTGTGACATTCTCCGTGGCTCTTGCCCACTCCGGGCCTTTCCTTCATCACCTGCAGTGCCTGGTTCATGGGATTGCAGGGATCAAAGGAAAAAGGGGCCGGGAACTGGAAATCCTTTCTTAGAGCATGAGGGCCTCCCCAGTGCCCAGACAGACTGCAGATCAAGGCCCTGCCCTAATCCTCGGTGCGGTGAGCTTCTCCCTTCCTGGGGCTGATGCTGACGTCCTGTTGATGGTAGAGTTGGGATGATCAGAATTTAGTTTCTCAAAAGAAAATCTAGAAGGTATACTTCCTGAAGCTATCCATGTTGGTATAGCCTCATGCCCCCATTATAGTACTCTTAGCCCCATTGAACAGATGAAGAGACTGAGGTTCATAGAGGTTGTGATTGTCCAAGGACATCTTTCTTGGAATGAGTAGGCCAGGGACAAGAATCTCTGTAAGCTTTTCACACTTAACATGTCTCCTTGACTGTCAGAGAGCCCCACTTGGGCAAATGGCATAGCTAGGAAGTAAGAGAGGACTCCCACTCTGTACTAGGAGACATCAACCCGGTGTTTGCTTGGCCCAAGCTGCCCATAGTCCGTCCACCACCCCCCCCTTCTTAACTTAGAGCCTCCAGGTTCTGGTTCTCCTCACCAACGTGCAACAGCCCTGCTCAGCTGCAGAGCCTTCCCTTGACCTCCTGAAGCTGTATCTTGATCCCCGAAGGGGCAGCTGGCATAGCCCCAGCCCTACCTAGACCTGCTGTGAGCTGTTCATCCCCATGAGGTCTGGGTCTGTGGAGTGATGTCTATCAGCTCAGTCCAAGACTGAGTGTGTGGGGTCAAGTTTGGTGTCCTGGAGACACCAGGAGACCTGGGGTCAAGTCTGGGTTCTGTCAGTGACTGGGTGACCTTGGATTGTCACTTGCCCTCTCTGGGCTTTGGTTTCCCCATCCTGCAGTTAACAGGGCCGTTAGGAGGTTGGCAGGTATGGAGAAATGAGACAGGTCAGCTCTTCCACTTATGAGCTGTGCGTTCTCAGGCCTGAACCCCTCAGTTTCCCTCTGACTTTTAAGGAAAATAACATTTGCTGAGGACTTCTAGGGCTTTGTCCCATGTCAGACTCTTCCTGAAGCATTTTCCTCCCATGGACTCCTCCTCACAGTGCTGTGAGTCTTGAATCTGAGCTGAGAGTAAAGTGGAATGTCTTATTTTTACTCTTTCATACAATATCTCTTTGTGACCCCTCCTGGCCTGGGGGTCTTGGGAGGCACTCAGGGATGGCTTCATGGAGGACATAGCACATGGTCTAAGCCTGGAAGGATAGGGTGACACCCTGTGTCTGTGGGCTGAAGGGGTCAGTATCCTGGCCTCTGGAAGCATGTGTTCCATCTTGGTTTCCCCCATAGGTAGGAGTTTGAGCTCTACTTTGGCGGGCCACAGAAGTCAGCCCCAGCTCTTGGTGCCCTGAGCCTTCCTCAGGCTCCTTCATTTTTGGGGAGGGAGGCCTAGGAGGTCTCATGTGCTGTGGTAGGAAGAAAGAAGACTATCAGTCAGCCTTCTTGCTAGACATGCTCTCACATGGTCCAGGAGACAGGGTTCTTGTCCTGGCTGACTTGCTGTGTGACCTTGACCAACTGGCCCAGCATCTCTGGGCTTCAGTGTTCCTTACTCAAATGCAACGCTCATACCAAGAGGAAGAAGAATCAGCATTTCTTAAGCACTTACGATGTGCCAGGCACTGAGCCAAGTGCTTTGCTTCTATTAGTTCATTTAATTCTCAACTGCCATGTGAGGGAAGCTCAGTATCATGCCCACCTCATGGGAAACGGAGGCACAGAGGGGCCAAATAAACCACCCCCAGTCCCCACAGCCAGGGAGAAGTGAAGACAGGGTTTGCAGCCTGGCGGTCTGCCTGGAGTCCTGGAGCTGGGCAGGACGCATGCAAATGTGCAGACACAGCAACTACCATAATTGCTAACATTGCAGTTCACTCAGCCACGTGCTTTACAAGAACCACCTCATTTCATCCCTACAGAAAAAACTGCCAGGAGACGGTACAATGAGTATCTCTGCTCTGCAAAGAAGGAAACAGAGGCAAGTTGGGGGAACATGGGCAGTATCACCCAGCTACTCAGTCCTGAGCCAGGGCTGGAACGTAGGCAGTCCAACTGCAAAGTCTTTAAGAGATTAATGTGACCAAATCTCCTGACACTATAGGAGATGGTATACAGTAGGTGCTCAATAAATAAGCACCAAAGCGAACTGAAAGAAAAAAACACCAAAGGACCAAGTCTTCAAGTCCTGTGGTCCTAGACCTGCCCTCTCTGTGTGCTCCCTCTGCTAAGGCAGGAGCAAAAGGCAGCCCCAGGGACCCACAAGGGGGGCTTGGACCAGTGCCCTGACTCTTCAGAGGGTCCCTCGCAGCTTCCAGGCTCCATTCTTCCCTCCTCCCCAAAGTACATTCTTTTTCTCCTCCCGATCACTCCCTTGCTAGAAAAGTCAATTTTATCAAGCAACAATTTACAAAATACACACATTTTAACAGGATAGTTCAATGAGTTTTGCAAGATATAGACAGGGGTATAAACATTGCCATGCTCAAGGTAAAGCACATTTCCATCACTCCTCAAAACACCTACCTACTTCTTCTTGGCAATCCCTCTCCCTACTGCTGCGCAGAGAACCATCGACTTGATTTCTATTGTTATAGATTAAGTCTGTGTGTTCTAGAACTTCTTATAAATGGAATTCAACAGAATGTGCTCTTTTTAAAAAAAAAAAAAAAAAAAGAATGTGCTCTTTTGAGTAGCTCTGTCCACACTGCGTCATATGTGGGTAGTTTTGACCTTTTTACTGCTGAATGGTATTTCAGTGAGTGGACATACCACAGGCTGTTCTTCCACTCACCAGCGGATATGTATTTGGGTTGTTTCTAGTCTTAGAATTTTATGACTGTAGCTGCTATGAACACTCATGTGCAAATCGGGGTGAACACGTTTTCATTTGTGTTGAGTCAGTGTTTAGCCATGGAACTGTTGGGTTAAGGTATGGTACGTGTTACTTTGTGAGAAGCTCTTTTCCAAAGTGTTTGCACCATTTTAGTCCCCAGCAGTGCATGAAAATTCTACGTGTTCTATATCCTCACCAACATTTGGCATTGTCAGTTTTTTTTTTTTATTTTAGCAATTTTTTTTGCTTTTAGCAATGTAATGGCATCTGTTTCAAATTGCATTTCCATAATGACTAACAATGTTGAAGATGCTGGGCATCTTTTTAAGTGTTTGTAACTTCCTTGTTAAAGCATCCATTGGAATCTTTTGCCTAGTTTTATTGGGTTGTTTGTCTTACTCTTGAGCTGTAAGAATGCCTCATATAAATTCTGGATGCAAGTTTCTTTGTCAGATATACGTATTGGAAATATTTTCCCATAGTCAATGGCTTACCTTTTCACTTTCTTAATGGTATCTTTTGGAAGGCAAAGGTCAAGTTGTTGATTTATGCTTGCATGTTAGTGATTTTTATGACTCGTCAAAGGCATATTTCCTTGCTAACAGGGTTACAAAGATTATCTCATAAGTTTCCTTCTGGATATTTTATAATTTTAGCTTTTTATGTTTCGATGTATGGTCCATTGTTGAGTTTATTTTTGTAAATGGTATGAGGTGGAATTGAGGTCCATATGCATATCCATTTGTTTCATTCACCATATTTGTACTGTTTCTTGTTGATTCCCTTGTTCTTTGTTCCTGGTTTTGTCTTCCACTCTTTTCCCACTGTTTAGACAACATTTGATGTGATTTTGTTTTGTCTCCTTTCTCAGCCTATCAATCACACCTCCTTTTTTTTTTTTTTAAATCCTTTTTAGTGGTTGCCCTAGAGTTTTCAGTATACATTTATAATGGATCTGATTCCATTTCCAAATAATGCTACACTGCTTCGCAGGTAGTGCAAGGACCTTATAATAACAAAGTATGCTTAATTCATCCCTCCTGTTGCTTTGTAGCATTGCTATTATTGATTTTACCTATTCATAAGCTGTAATCATTGATTACATTGTTGCTATCATGTTGAACAAACTGTCATCTGTTAGATCAATTAAGAATGAGAAGAATTAAAGTTTATATTTTACCTTCACTTATTTCTTTTCTAATGCTTTTCATTTGTATAGATCTGAGTTTCTGATCTGTATAATTTGACTTCTCTCTGAATAACTTCTTTTAATATTTCTTGCAAGGCAGATCTTTTGGCAACAAGTTTCCTAAATTTTTATTTTTCTGAGAAAGTCTGTCTCCCTTGCTTTTGAAGGATAATTTGGCAGGATACAGAACTCTGGATTGGTGATTTTTCCCCCATCTCAACACTTTAAATATTTCACCTCATTGTCTTCTTGCTTGAATGGTTTTCAAGACTTATTCTTGTTCCTCTGTAGACAAGTGTGGGTCCCTTCTCCCCAACTGCAGGTTTTTTCAAGATTTTTTTGTTTATCTTTGGTTTTGTGTACTTCCAGGTGTGTGTGTGTGTGTGTGTGTGTGTGTGTCTGTGTATGTGTGTGTGTGTGTTTTGGTATTTTTCTTCCTTGCTCTGGGCTTTCTGGAATATGTGGTTTGGTGCCACTAATTTTTTGAAATTTTCAGTCATTATCACTTTAAATATTTCGTTCGTTCGTTCGTTCCTTCCTTCCCTTCTTGTACTCCCATTGCACTTCTTATATATTACTTTTATACATCACTTTTGTATATTTTGTGTATTTTTGTATATTACTCTTTTTGTAGTTGTCCTATGGTTCTTAAATATTTTGTTCCTTTTTCCAGTCTTTTTTCTTTTGGAGTTTTGGAGGTTTTGGAGGCTTCTCTTGAGATATCCTCAAGATTAGAGATTTTCTCCTCAGCTGTGTCCAATCTACTAATGAACCCATCAAAGACAGTCTTCATTTCTGTTACAATGTTTTTGATTTATAGCATTTCCTTTTTATTCTTTCTTGAAATTTCTATCTCTCTGCTTATATTACCCATTGGTTATTGCATGTTTCTACTTTTTACTTTAGAGCCCTTATTATATTAATCATGGTTGTTATAAATTCCTGGTGTGATAATTCCAATATTCCTGCCATATCTGAGTCTGGTTCTGATGCTTACTCTGCCTCTTCAAATTTGACTTTGTTTGTTTGTTTTTGCCTTTGAGTATGCCTTGTAATTATTTTTGTTGGAATACAGACTTGATGTACTACATACAAAGAACTTGGTACTGATTTCCACAGATATTTCGCCTTCAGGAAGTTGTGATTCTTTGTATCTCTCTGTCTCTCCAATTTTTGAGGCAATGGTTTGTTCCATGAACTCCATGCTGATAGATCTAAGAAGAGTAGTTGCTTTTTAGTTTGTTTAGCTTTTTTCTTGTTAGGAGGATGGGAGTGATGACTTCCAAGCTCCTTACCTGTTAGGCTGGAAACTAGATGTCTGATACCCATTTATTTTAGCACTTTTGTTTATTTATTTATTTACAAATACAATCATTTGTCTACTAAGTAACTGTGTCACTTTTGTGAAAAATGAATGGATTACAGGTGTGGGGACATATTTTGAAGTTTTATTCTGTTCTATTGATCTATTTGTTTTTCCTTATACCAATACAACACTCTGTTGACCACTGTAACTGTATAGTAAGTCTTGATTTCAAGCAGTGTAAGTTCTCCAAATTTGTCCTTTTTCAAAATTGTTTTTGGTATTATAGGTATTTTTCATTTTCCTATACATTTTAGAATCAGCCTGTCATTTAGAATTTTTTTTTTTTTAAAAGCGCACTCTAATTTTTCATTGGTTTGTAGTTTTCTTGTGATAGTTTTGTTTGGTGTTGATATCACAGTAATGCAGGCTTATGAAAAAGTTGGGAAGCATTCCATCCTCTTATTTTGAAAGAGTTTATGATTTGTATTATTTCTTATTTAAATGTTTGATAAAATTCTCTATGAAGCCATGGAGGCTTAGAATTTCCTTGATGGGAAGGTTTTATGAATTAAATTTCTGTGACAGTTATGGGACTATTTGCTTTCTGCTTCTTGTGTCAGTTTTGGTAATTTGTGTTTTTCAAGGAATTTCATCATTTCATTTAAGTCACCAAAGTTATAATCTTAAAGTTGCTCATAGTATTCTTTTATCTTTTTAACATCTGTAAGTTCTGTAGTGATGAACCCACTTCAATTCCTGATATTGATAACTTATGTTTTATTTCTTTTTTCTTAATCTATCAAGCTAGAGTCTCACTGATTTTTATTAATTTTTTCAAAAACATAAGCTATTGGTTTCATTGAGTTTCTTTAGTGTATGTCTATTATCTAGTTCATTGACTTTTGCTCTGTATTATTTCCTTCCTTCTATTTACTTTGGTTTTAATTTAGTCTTCTTTGTAAAAACTTCCTTAGGTGATCAATGGTGTGATGGGGCTCCCCAGGACCATCCTCAGTTTCAATGATTTTCTAGGAGAAATTACAGGACTCAACATATAAGTGATACTGCTTGCTTAGATTTATTATAACAAAAGATACAAGGCAGATCTGCAAAGGGAAAAGGCAGATGATGTGACATTTGAAGACAACCAGACACAAGCTTCCAAAAGTCTGGAGTTATGCAGGTTGTGACAATGAGTTGTGACAACACATGTGAAATGTTGTGTACCAGGGAAGCCCAGTAGATACTCAGTGCCCAGGGTTTTTATTGGGGGTGCACCACATAGACACTTTTTGCCTGGCACATACCAGTGTTCCAGAACACCAGAAAGAAAGTAGTGCTCAACATAAACCATATTATTGACTCAAATAGCTTAGGGTCAGCAAGCCCCTTCTATCAAGGAATGATGAGAACTCTCCTGAAATGTAAGTTCCCAGATGCCAGACGGAGGTCCACCTTGTAAACAGGCCCTTTTCTAAGGAGAGCAGTCTTAAGCTGACTCTGTTAACGCTTTTCTACACAAATGTTTTCAAAGTATCATTGTATCTAATATAAGCATTTAAAGCTATACATGTCCTTTGAGTCACTCTTTTGACTGCATAAAGCAAATGTTGATATATTGTGTTTTTATCTTTTCATTCAGTTCAAAATATTTTCTAATTTCTCATGTGATTTTTGTTGCCCTATCTTCAACTTTGTGGGTCATTTCATCTGTCATGTCTTATCTGCTATTAATTCATTCCTGTGAAATTTTCGTTTCATAGATCATGTTTTTCAGCTCCCGAAGTTCTGTTGTTTCCTTCTGTATGTGTGTATTTCCATTTGTATTTTCATTATATATATTTTAAACCCTCGAGTATTTTAATAATAACTATGTTAATGTCTTTGTTTGCTAATTCCAGTATTTCTGCTTCTAGCTCTGTTTCTATTGAATTTTTTTTCTCCTAGTTGTAGGTTACGTTTTCCTGCTTTCTTTAAATGTCTAGTAGTTTTTGTTTTGATGCTGGACATCGTGATCTTTCCTTGCAGAGTATTTGGAGTTTGTGGTCTACATCAAAGAGTAATACAGATATGGTTTTGACAGGCAATTAGTTTACTTGCAGATCAAGTTGCTCCTTTTGAGGCTCATTTTCAAGCTTTGTTAAGTCAATCAGTAAAGCTGCTCTGCTCTGACTGGTTGGAACTCAAAGTCTCCCAGATCTGTATGAGCTCTGCTAGTTGTGAAACTCACAGCTCCGTGGTAGTAATCTTTTTTCTGATAGTTGGTCTTTGCCTGGCCCTATCAAGTTTCACCCTAGACACACACAGTTTATAATTCATTGTAAGACTATGAAGATTTGTAGAACTTTCTCCGCTTAGCTCCCTCCTCTCTGGTACTTTGCCCACAACTTCCAGCAGCCAAGGCCTTCCTGTTCCTGCGCTCCAATCTCTGACTCATCAGCTCAATGAGACTGCTGTGCTCCTCTTGGATTCTCTTTCTTTGTTCAGTGATCTGGAACATATTTCCAGTTAGAAAAGCAAGACAATCACGAAGCTTACATTTTCAGTTTCCCTTCTCTCAGGAGTTACTGACCTGTGCTTCTATGTGAAAATAGGTGTTTCTTAGTTTGTTCAATTTTCCTGTTCTTTCCTTTTTTTTTTTTTTATGGTGGTAGGGCTCATTGGATTACTGGCTACTCTGTCATGGCTAGAAGTGGACATCAAGGACTCCCAAGCCAATGTTCATGGTGAGTAGAAGTTCACCAAGAAGAGGTGTGGAGGAGGACATCTTAGGAGATAGGGCTGCATAGGGGGAAGCTGTGAGCTTGGGGCAGGTGCAGGGATGGTGTCTGTGGTGTGTATGCAGGGAAAGTTATAGGTGAGCAGGGGAATAGGCAGGGATGTATTTGCAAAGGACCTTGAATGACACCCTAGGAATTTGTACATTATCCTGGAGGTTGTGAGGAGGTTATGGCTAATTATGATGATAACTATAATAACAATAACATGTAACTGATTTATTTTCATGTGCCAGGCAGGAGCTGCTGTAAGCTCTTTCCATAGATCATCTCGTTTACTCCTCTAGCCAGCATGAAAAACTATGTGTTATTAGGTATTGCCATATGCCGTGTTTCTCTAAGCACTTGACACAATTATCTCATTTAATCTTCACAATAACACTATGTGGTAGGGACTATAATTATGCCCATTGTACAGATCAGGAAACTGATGCACAGAGAGGGTAAATGACTTAGGGTCACTCAGAGAATAAGTAGCAATTAGGAGTGATTTTCTTTTTTTCCAAAATATTCTTTTAATGTTATTATAATAATGATCTTACAATGAAAAAAGCTGCCTTTGGGCCATCCAGGTGTCCGTGGTGCTCCATTGCCTGTAGACACTGTGAATGTGAGTGCATGTGGTCCCTGGGCTTGGTGGACATAGTGTTGCCTGGCGGTCCAATGATAGTACCTATGATGAGTTTAAATCGTGTCCTCTTCCCATCAAAATGTGGATTCTATTCCTCTCCCCTTCAATATGGGCTGACTGTAGCAACTCACTTCAAATGAATAGAATGTGACAGAAACGATGCCTAAGACTTTATTTTTTAAAAGATTTTATTTATTTATTTGAAAGAGAGAACAAGAGGAGGGGAGAGGCAGAGGGAGAGGGAGAAGGAGATTGCCTGTTGAGCAGGGAGTCAAGGGCTGTAGGAGCATATTTGCCAGACGATGGAGGAGGGAAGGGTGTGCTTGGTAGAGGAACAGCAGTGTGAAGTCCCCTGTGTGAGCTCCCCGCATTTCAGAGGAAGGAGCCCGGTGTAAATATGGGGAGTGGTTGGATTTGGGGCTGAGGAGGTGGTCCTAGGACAGGTGGGGAGGGCCCGTAAGTCCCATCGACGGGTTTGGCTTTCAGTTTGCAGAGTAATATCATTAGGATCTATAGCTCTACTGTAGAGAAGAGAAAGGATTGGGTGGTAGTGTCATAAGTGTCCCAGGGAAGGGATGGTGGTGACCTGGGTGAGGGCAATGGGAAGAAGAGACTGACTTAGAGACAGACTTGCCAGGATCTGTTGACTGATTTCACACAGGGAGGCAGTAGAATGAAATAAGACTAGATCCCAGATTTAGGACCTGGGCAACTGACAAGATGTGCCTATCCCTGGAAGAGGAAAGAGACAGGAGTGGGCAGTGGTAGGGAGATGATGAGCCAATGTGGGATTTGCTGAGTAAGAGTGTCTTCACATCTGGGAAATCCAGCTGGCAGCTGGGTATTCGGGCCTGTGGAGAGAGTCTGGGCTGGACACACAGAGTCAGAAGACGTGGTTATGGAGGAAAGAGTGAATGAGTAAAGAGCATGGGGGGCCGAGGGCCCAAGAGAGAGACCCATGGAACACCAGGACATGAAGAGGAGGAGGAGGGTAAGAGCGGTACAAGTGACATGGAAGGAAATGTCATGGAGAAGAAGGAGCAGACCAAGCAGCATGCTGAGGAGCCGATGGAGAGGGTGCCGAAAGGGAAGGCATGCCTCTCAGGGCTCAAGCCAACCCCACTGCAGGGCCCAAGCACAGCCAGCCCCTGTTGACTTTAGAGGTAACCCCCTTGGAGAAAGGTGGGCAGCAAAGGTCAGAGCACTGGCTGGTGAGGAGCTGGTGAAAGGGGATTCAGTTTAGATGCTCTTCTCTGTCCTGAAGTTCTGTCGCATGGGGGGCATGGGTGGGGATGGTGAGGCACGTGGGATCAAGGGAGGATTTTAGATGAGTGAAGCTTTTGTACATTAAGTACTGAGACAAGGAAGCCAATAGAGAGGTGTGTCTGGTTATCTATTGCTGAGTGACAAACCACAACAAACCTAATGCCCTAAAACCACAACCCGCCATGGCCTCTCACAATTCTTGGACTGGCCTGGCTCAGCTGGCTTCCCTGGGGCTGTGGTCACCTGTACGTTTGACTAGAACACCAAGATGGCTCACTCACATGGCTGGCAGCTGGTGCTGGCCATTGGCTGGGGCTGCCAACTGGAACATCTCGATTCTTCTCCGGGTGGCCTTCCCACCCTGACTGGGCTCCTCACAGCAGAGCAGCTGGATTTCAAGAAAGAGTATTGCAAGTGCTCCAAACCAGAAGCTGCCCATATGTTAAGATCCAGCCTTGGAAGGGACCTGGTTTCACTCCCGCCACATTCTATAGGTCAAGCAAGTGACAGGCCAACCCCAACTGAAGGGGTAGAGCAAGAGACTCCGTCTCTTGATGAGAAGAGCTGCTAAGAATCTGGGCAATCTTTCATGTAATATAGGAGGTGAGTGTATAAAAGAAAATTGATGAATCCATCCAGAAAATAGTAGGGCTTGGGACCCATGGCATATGTTGTGGGATTGGCTTTAGAGAGAAGAGGGCTTGGGATGGATGTCTAGGAGGGTAGGGTCATCTTACACTTTGTCAAGAAGGTCAGACTAGGTCAACTAACTACCAGGTTTTGGATTACATCACTCAGTTTGGATTTTCCCTTTCCTTTGTGGGCTAGGTAGTGGAGAGAGCCTCTCAAGAGTAATATGTATAGTTGAGTGCTAACCTGTGGCCTTTACCAATTCTCTCAATGGCCCTAGGAGGTCAGTTGTGGTCAATGTTGTGATGTCCACCTTACAGACGAAGCCCCAGGAGCTCAGCGAACTCTGTCTCTGAGTCTGTGTGAATGGGGTGATTGTCTGCACATAAAAGATATTTGCTCTCCTATCTGAGGAACATGTAGATGTCACAACTCCTTAGAGGAGGGAACCCATAATGGACATGGGGGTCTTTGCAACCCAGGAGAGGGGATGAGGGATTGGGGACATCAGCTCAGGCCCTGGCAAGCTAGAGGAGGTTGAGGAAGGGATGAAGGCTGGGACTGTGAAGTCTGAACCCCTCAGAATGAGAGGCCAAAGAGGAAGGAAGGAAGGGGTCTTGACTGCAGAAATCATGGGCGGGTGACCACCATTTCCGCCACCCTAATCATGCACTTGTGATATTAATAAAAGTAATTTATGTCATGTGACTGCTTTTTAACTAGCTGCTTTCAAGCCTTAAGACGGGGATTATAAAAGGCATGCATTTATAAATTATTAGCCCAGAGCTCATAAGCACATATACTTTGGGGAACACTTTGGTAGCACTTTAAATTAATTTATTGTCATTCATTCCAGCTGTCTGTGATGTAAACCTTCAGCTATAAATTTGTACCATCATCTGACACACCATTAACTAAGGTGCTACCCGAGCCAGAGCAGATAATAAAACATTCGAATACAATTTCTGTAGGGATATATGTCTCCCTTCTCCTTCTTTTCCTCTCCTCTCCTCTCTCCTTTCTCTCCCCTTTCCTCTCCTTCCCTTCTCCTCCCCGCCCTTCCTTGCTCCTCTCCTCCCCTATTAATGACAAGCAACATGGAAAGAAGGCAGGTACTTGGCAGCTCTGTTGGTAAAGGAACCAAGGGTGGGTAAGACCCCCTTCATCTCGAGACCCTCCTTGGAGCTCATGGGACACTGGGAACATGGGACACCAGAGATCCAGAAGGTGTGGGTTTGCCCAAGGCCAAACAGTCAGCAGAGACCACGACCTCCACCCTACCCCAGTGCCTCCTTGGTAGGCAGGCTGAGTCTATGCTCCTGAGAACTTTGGCCTGGGCAAGAGTGAGCCCTAGAATCCAGAAGAAAGCTAGGAGCAGGGAATAAGATTGCATTGAGAGGACTTTCTGGTGGGGTCAGCAGAGTAGAATTCAGGAATGCTGGGCAAAGAGAAGGAAAGAACAGAGGAGGATTCATCCCACCATCCCTACCTTCAAACGTCAGAAAGGCAGAGAGAGGCTTGTTTGGGAGGCCCAGGGGGACAGAGCTGGCACATTGGAAAGCCGTCCCAGGGGAGCAGTTTGGATCCCATGAGGAGGAGTTTAGTAATGGTGAGAGCTGGCTGAAACTGAAGAGAGTTCCCTGTCACCAAAGGAATGCACCTGGAGGGGGTATGGAACAGTGGATTAGTTCCTATTGCTGCTGTAACAAATGACCACAAAAGTCATGGCTAGTGACCCAGATCTATTATCTTATTGTTATGGAGGTCAGAACTCTAAAATGCGTCTCACTGGGCTAGCATCAATGTGTTAGAAGGGCTACATTCCCTTTGGAGATTCTAGGGGGAATCCAATTCTTTGCTTTTCCAGCTTCTAGAGGCCACCTGCTTTTCTAGACTCACAGCCCCTTTCCTCCCTCTACAAGCCAGCTGGGTCCCTCTCTGGCTGCCACTGCCCCGCCTCTCTCACCTGCCTCCCGCTTCCATTATGCGCGCCCTCCCGCCCTCCCTCGTGACCCCATCAGGCCCACCTGCAGAGGCCCGCAGCATCCCCCATTCTCCAGGTTAGCTGACTCACGACCTCAGTTATGTCTGCGGCCTTCACTCCCCATTCTCGATAACCTCATATTCTCCTCGCTTCTGGGGACTAAGATGTGGGGTAGTGTTCTGGCTACCACACACGGGGAGCAAGGCTTCTGATTTTTCTTATCTGGAACCACTTTTCACTTAAGCAAGAGAAGGTACAAGGAAGAAGAAAAAGAAGGAGGAAGAGGCAGCAGGAAAAGAGGTGGAAGAAAGAGGGGAGGAAAATTCAGTGACATCCCTCATTTACTGGCTTGAGCCCCACACTCTATAGGTCAGGCCAAGCATTAGACTTGAACTCAAACCCCAGCCCTATTGCAGACCAGCTGTGTGACCAGAAGCCAGTCTGCTGTGTGCTCTCACTGGCTTCGGTTTCTCCATTGGTAAGATGAGGCCCCTCTGGCCCTGGCCTTTGGTAGTTTTCCAGCTCATCTGTCTGGAGTGGGCCATGTTGAGGGAGGCCATGGTCATGGTCATGGAGGCAGCACCTTGCCCAGGGGCCAGCTGCTCATTGCTGCTCTTTGAAGGGAGGACTGTGCAGCCCAGTGGTGGCTGGACTCCAGAGGCGCTGGACCCTTGCCCCAACTTCAAGGTCCTTGAGTTTGCCCTGCTCCACCCGAGTTAAGAGTAGGCACCTGCCCCCCAATCCCCACCAACAATTCGGTCCTCTTGCCTCATCTCTGAAAGTCCCAGCCATTCCGGGGATCTGGTCCTGAGAGAATTTTGTGGTGTCCTAGAAGGAGCCTATCAAGAGGCTGTGTGCTTTCCGTTGACAATTGTGACATATTTCTCTTGCATATGCTAGGGTAGGGGCTAGATCTTTCTTTCTTTCTTTTTTTTTTTTTAAGATTTTATTTATTTGACAGACAGAGATCACAAGTAGGCAGAGAGAGAGGTGGGGAAGCAGGCTCCCTGCTGAGCAGAGAGCCCAACACGGGGCTCAATCCCAGGACCCTGGGATCATGACCCGAACCCAAGGCAGGGGCTTTAACCCGCTGAGCCACCCAGGCGCCCCGGGGATGGATATTTCTAAAGTCCATCTGTCCACCTCCCTCATTTGTCTCAAGTCACCCGGACGAGGTCCTTTGCTTAGATAATAGGCGTACTTACCTACCAGGGCTTTGGACCAGGCGGAGTGACTGTCACTCTCAAGTGCTTGGCAGTGCAGTGTTGGGCACGTAACAGGAAGTAAGTGGTGGGGGGTGGCATTCCTATCAGTGCTGTCCCCAGGCATGCCATGCTCATCCGTTCTCAAGTATGCCTTCCTTGCTGACGTCAGCCAGAGACCCCCTGGCCCAAAATAACTGTAGGCCTGAGCTCTGTGGCTTCTTCTTATGTGACCAAGCCTTTGGGGTTGATGGGACTGTTTTCCTGTCTGCCTAGCTGGCCTGGAGTGAGCCCTCAGAGGCTGTAGAGATCACGATGTTTATGTCTGATCGACCTCTGCAGCCCCAGGAGCTACCCCAGCCCGGTACCCAGGAGGTACTAGGCCGGGTGTTGGAATGAGGGATGCCTGAACAAATGAATGTTCAGTTGGGAGTTAGCTCACTCAGCAAGCATCCCTTGGCTTTGCGTCTGTGCCAGGACCGGGGGCAGGTTGGTTCCCTCAGGCCCTGCCCTCCAGGGTGGCTTTGAACTTTGTGGGCTACCATCGTGAGTGTGTGGATCACTGAGAGCAGAGGGAGGAGGCTTGTGCTGGGAACGGGGGCGTCCATGGTTCCTGAATCCTCAGCACCCACTCTGTGTTCATACTCCCGCCCCTGCTTATCGCTGGCCAGACCTTGAAGAGCCAAGAACCAGTTCTATTAATCAATTATCTGCTGTCTGTGCTGAGAACAGACCTTCCTGGCCAGATAAAGCCCAGGGGAGGGGCAGGGGACCAGGACACACACAGGGGGCACGAGTGGAGGCCACCCGTGGTCTGGATGGACACCATGGTGGGCACACAGCACAGCGGGTGTGTACACTCACACTCTTATCCTGAAGTGTAAATCTGTGGGCACACCCATCGCCTTTCTCATGCATACACACAGCCCCACAGGCTCACGAGGGCCTCCTACACCTCTCGTGTATGTGGACCCAAGCCATGCCTGGGTCTTTCCATAGCAAGTCCCCCCTACCCCCCTGGCTTCCCACACCCAACAGCCACACACGTCCTATTAGATACAGACACACCCTCTCCTAACATCTGCCCAGAGAGCTCCCACACGCTCCCACATGCCCTGCTTACCTCTTGACAATCACATGCCTTGACAATCACACACACCTTCACATACCTTCCATACGCACACGTGTGTACACACATATCCTCCACACGCACGTCCTGTTGGGGCCCACGCCAAGGGCTCCTTCTGGGTTATCCAAGTTGGAGAAGGTGCCACGACAGACTGGCCTTACGAGGTTTCTGAGGGCAGGAGGCTTGTTTTCTGGATTTGGTTGGCTTGGTCTGAATTTTTGGCCCCACAATCAGGAGACCCGGATTCAAGTCACAGGTCTAAATTCACGAAGTGTGTGGGACCCTGGGGGAGTCCCTTTCCTGATCCAGACCTCAGTGTCCTCACCCAGGAGACGGGAATAATGTCAGCCCCAGTGGGTGTTTGCAGGATGCAGTCAAATGCTTTCATGGCAGTGAAGATGTTTTGGGAAAATGTCAGTTTGTATCTTTATTGTTGTGGTTCCCGCCAGCATGGTCGTTGATCAGCCAGGGACCTATGTTGCCGGGAAGCCCCGCTGACGTGCTTGTGATCAGGAAAACCCGGGACCATTCTGATAACCTTGAGGGTTTTACCCCCACCCCACCCTTGACAGCCCCCTACTCTGGATCACTCACACTCTGCTGGGATCCAGCTCCTTGTCCCTGGGCTGCCCCGAGGCTTGCCAGCCCCCCCCTTAGCCTGCCCCTGGCCGCCTTCTGCCTCCCCTACCCAAGCCTTTCCCCTGCCGGGTCCTTGCCAAGTGCAAGTGGTAGCAGCACGAGGGCGACATCCTTAAACCCAGGGTTCCAGAAGCCCTGAGGAGTCCTAGTCCAGGTTGGCTTGGCAGGGTGATGGGGCCGAGGCAGGGGACAGTGGTGCGAGTGCGGGTATGGTGTGTGGGTGTGTGGGGATGTGTGTGCCTATGGGTGTTGGGGAATGGTGTCTGTGTGGGGCATGGGAGTGTTGGTGGCTGTCAGGGGGTGTGAGTGTGTGTGTGTGGTGATGTAGGCTGTGTGGCTGTGGGAATGGGGGGTGTGTGGGGGTGTGAGGGGGTGTGAGTGTGAGTGTACATGTGGGGATATAGGCTGTGTGGCTGTGGGAATGGCAGGTGTGTTGGGGTGTGGATGTGAGTGTGTGGGGGAGTTGTAGGCTGTGTGGCCGTGGAAATGGCGGGTGTGTTGGGGTGTGAGTGTCAGTGTGTGGGGATATAGGCTGTGTGGCTGTGGGAATGGCGGGTGTGTTGGGGTTTGAGTGTGAGTGTGTGTGGGTGGGGATACCGGCTGTGTGACCATAGGAATGGGGGGTGTATGAGGGTGTGTGCGTGGGTCTCTGCTGTCTGGGAGTAGCTCTGGGTATGTGTGTAGATGTCTGTTTTGGTGTCTGACTGTGGCAATGCCATATGTATGTGTGTGGTGGGGTGTGTGAAACTATTTGTATAGGTTGTGGGTAGTGCCCTGGGGGTGCCTGGGAATGTGTGTGTGGCTGTGTGTGCCTCGTCTGGGTGGGAGTGTGTGTGTTTGTGTCAGTCTGGGTGGGAGCGTTTGGATTGTGTGTGGCAGGTCCGCCTGTCCGGGTGGGAGTGTGTGTGTCTGGGAGGCTGGCTGTGGTGTGGGTGTGGGTTTCTTTGTTGGGCATGTGAGTGTGAGTGTGGCGTGTGGTGTGAGAGTGCGGGGGGTGGTGGTGTGAGGCGGGGAGAGGCGTTCTGGGCAGGTGGGGGGGCAGGTGGGGGGAGGCAGGCAGGCAGGCGGCCAGGGCTCTTCCCCCCGCTTCCCCCGCACAGTGGCTGGGCTGACAGCCGGGCGGAGAAGAAAACTAGACGTCAGGGAAATCAGTCAGAGACAAATCGATTCCCTTTAGAGGTGAGAAAAAGCAGATGCTGCGGCTGCTGGTGGCCTGTTAGGCTCGGAGCCACATCCCTCCCCAGCCTGAGCTGCCCTCCCCCATTCCTCATGCTGCCAACACCCCCCCCCCATCCACCGCCTTTGTTTGGGGCCCTGCTGTGGGCCTGCTGCCTAGGCTGCCTCGCCATCCCCTCCCCGGCAGGCCAGGGGCGCTTTTTGGAGCCCAAGCTGGGCACAAGTGGCTGTGTGTGTGTGTGCACGCGTGTGTATGCAGGTGTCAAGGGGGGGGCGCACGTCATCTGATGACAGAGCCCCCTCAGGGACTTCAGAGACGGTGGGTTACCACCTTGGCTGAGGACACCCAGGGAGCCAGAGGCATCTCTGGACCAGGACTCAGGCCTCCTGGGAGCTGACCAAAGGCAGCTCTCTGCACCCCACCCCCGCCCCAGGGGCACTTTCTTCCCTGTGTAGCCTGTTCAGGGATCGTGCAAGAGGAGCTGTCCCTGGGTGGTGCTGGCCCCACGTCCTTCCTCCCGCATGCTCACCAGGCTGGGCCCCAGCAGCAGCACTCCTTCCTGTGGCCTCGAGAGGAAGGTCTGCCCCCAGATCCTGCTCTCTGCCAAGCTGGCCCAAATTAGCTACAGACTCAGTCGGGGGCCAAAGATCAGCCTTTTGGCCTTGGCTCCATGGCAGGTGTCCGGGGGCGGGGGGGTCCCTGCACCTGGGAGCTCAGCCTCAGCTGCCAGCAGAACGACAGCTTCGGGGTGGGGCCCTGGACCCCCCTGCCCGGGTCTTGCTGACGCCTCAGCTGTAGGGTCGTCCCCCACTCCAGGCTCTCCTTTCTGCTCCCCTCTGTCCATTGGGTCACAACAGCCAAAGCGAATCAGGAAACCAGGGTGAAGCAGGAGCGGGGACTCTTCCGGGTGCAGGCCTCTGCTTCCCCATCGCTTCAGGCTCCGCGGGTCCATGCTCAGCAGAGCTACCGCGCCCAGCTCTGGGCCGGCCCTGGGCGCGACCGTGAGCAAGGCACACTGGGCTTGCCTTCAGGGAGCCTCGCATCTAGCTAGGACAGTCAGGCTTCTGTGGGCACAGATGCCTACCTGAACGTGAAATTGCGTTTGGAGTTGCTCGGTGGAATAGAAGGAGGGAGAAGTGACTGTTCTCGGAGCTCAGTTTCCGGGCTGCTGCACCAGCAGACATTCCCCTTCCATACCCTCCCCCCCTCCCCCCCCTCCCCCCCCCCCCCGCAAAGACGCTTGAGACGATGCTCTCTGCTCCCTACTCTCAGGCATGTTCTGGCCCATGTTCATTTGCCCGGGCCCTCTGTGGCCATCTCCAGCCACGCTCTGGAGTCCAGAACCTGCACTGAGAGGCCTGTGTTCCCAGCCCTGGCTTTCCCAGTTGTGGCTGTGTGTCTTGAGACAGGCACTAAACCTCTCTGGGTCTTGTTTCCTCCCTGGCTAAGGGAATGAGGAGGCAGGGCCCCCTGGGTGGGTGGCAGGTACAAGAGCTGCTCAGGGGAACAGCTGTGTTTTTGTGACGGGTGATCGGGGGATAGCTCATGGGGCCCCACGCCTGCCCTAGATTCTCGGTGGCCAGCCAGATGGGAGAGGACAAAGATCGATCCACAAACATTGATTGAACCAATTTGGGGCCAAGCCCTGCTGTGGGCAGACAGCAGCTGGCATAGTGCCTGGCCCACGAGACGTGTCCCAAAAGTAACTGTTGAGAGAGGGAAGGGGTGGTGGTGTGAGTATGCACGGGGCTGGCGGGGCTCTGGCCCCCAGGGAGCTTACCATCTCCCCAGGACACCAACATGAGTTCTGACTCTGGGTCCGCCTCTGACTGCTCCTGGCTTTCTTGTGTGTTCCTCAGTCACATTGGGAGCTCTGTGACCTTGAAGACCATTTCCTGCTGGGATATTAATACCACCACTAATAATAACGGTGGCCGTCGAGGCAGGAGCAAGCGGACTAATATTAGCTGCACCTGTTGAGTGTCTAACACGTGCCAGGCCCTCTGCATATGTTCTGTCGTCCGTCCCCTGGAGCCCTCCCCCGTTTCGTGAGCTGGACGCGTCTCCATGTTGACAACCAGGGGATCCTCAGGGTCCCGGAGCTGGAACAGAACTCTGCTATTTTGGTTGGGCTTGGAGGACGGCAAAGACCAGAGGTACTCAGCTGACCTTAAGTAAGGGAGGGCTGAGTGAGAAGAGAAACCTTTTGGGGACCTGGGGGAGCCAGCCCCTGGGCTGCAGCCAGGGCAGGACTGTGGCATGTGCTGTGGGGGATGGGGGCAGGAGCCCTCCCTGCCTCTACCCAGCATCCAGAAGTCCCCAGGGCTGCAGCTCAGCCTCACCCCCAGTCGGCCTCCTTCCTATATCTCTGTGCTTCTTTCTTTCGGTTCCAGCTCAACACCCGAGTTCCCTTCTTCCTCTCCGCATATCCATTCTGGACCGTAGCCCCTGCTCTTCGTAGACGTGGCTGCCATACCACTGACTCTCCTCTCAGATTCTCTCTGGATCCCCTTTCTGGCTCTCCCCTGCCCCATTTTCTTCCTACCTTCCAATTCAAGGTCTGCAGCCCCGGTCCTCTTTCGGCCCCCGTCCTGTCCCCTGCCTCCATCTGCTTTTGGCTCTGCTCCCTGATGGTCAGACCCCACCCCTTGCCTGTTCAGCTGTGGGGAAGGGGTCATTTCTCTTCAACCTGCACTTCTCAAACTTGGCCTCGGGGCCCTATTACACTATTAAAAATTATTGGAGACTTGAAAGGGCTTTTGTTTATGTGGTTATACCTACTGATACTTATCATATTAGAAATTAAAGCTGAGAAATCATAAAATATTCTTGAAGAATGAGAACAAACCATGGCATATGAACATAATACATTTTCATGAAAAATAACTATTTTTCCAAAACGAAAGAAAAAAAAATCACTTAACATTTTTGCAGATCTCTTTAATGACTCACCTAAGAGAAGACAGCTGGGTTCTCAAGTCTGGTTTTGGATTTAATTTGTTGATGCCTCTGGAAAACCTCTCTGTACATTTGTTTGCCAAAGAAAGAGAGCAAGCATATAGGGCAAACAAAGCCTTCTAACTTTGCAGAGCCTCAGGAAGAACCGGTGTCTTAGATTGTCCCTGATGTGGGCCTTGCAGGGACTGCTGTCAGCTGGGCTCCCCCTCAGCCTGACAGATGCTATATGATCTCAGCAGTCGTCCGAAGGCAGGACACCAGGTTCAAGAGCCCAGTGGTTCTTGGAGATGTAGCTGGATCCCTGGGACCTGGGAAAGCCGGTGGGGCTTCCGGTAGCTTCCTAAGGACACAGGAGGTGAATGGAGCCACAACAGATGGGCGTATTTAGAGAGGCAGAGGGGAGAGAGAGAATCTTCCAGGCCGTGGGAAACAACTGGGCACATCTTCAAAGTGGGAAGGCGGGGCACGGGGCCAAGGCCGGCTGAGACCTTTAGGGCCCCAAGCACTCAAAAGATCACGGTGCTAGCTCCCACCCTGCATGGTAACTCAGAATAAAGTTTATTTTCCATAGCGACGCTAAGCTTCCTGTGTGTTGGAAGTCGAAATAGCCTGCTTCTACTTTCTGGATTGCAAAACTGCGGGTAAGGGCACAGAAGCAGAACTTGTCTCCTTTTCCTGGGGCCGTGCTGTGTTAGTGCCCGCCGTGTGCGCGTGCTCTGCCTTGTGAATCAGGGATGGGCCTCTGGGGTGAATGGTGAGTGGGGTGGGGGGTGGGGAATGGGGCACTGAAAAGGACCCGCCAGAGTTCCTAGAACACCAGAGGATTCAGGGTACCTACCGTCCAACGAGGGTTGAAACCCCCTGGCCAGGAATGGCTCTCCCAGGCTGGGGGTGGGGGCAGTTGTACAAGCTTCGGCCCAGCCCCAAATCCCCAGATCTGGGGCTGGGTGGGAACAGTCATCTCCCATGGAATTTGGATTTTCCACTTCCCTCTGGGGTGGTGGACTTCAGTGGGTGGTGGTGAAGCATCCCGGGGAGGGAACGACCCCCACCCCAGCGGAGAGCTAGAGGGTGTAGGGCAGAGGTCTCAGGGCTGCGTGATGGTTTATGGATCCCCTGACTGTCTGCACTCCAGCTCTGTCGCCTACTCTGTGCCTTAGTTTCCACGTCTGTAAGGCGGGGGATAAGGACGGCCAGCTCCCATTCCCGTGCCGCCTGGAGCGAAGCCACAGTGAGGAATGGAACATCTGGTGCGAAGAATCGGTCCAGCTCCGCGAGACACGAGCTTCGTTCCTCTTTTGTTGGGTGCCATAGCTCAGATCCGGGTTTGCAGGAATTGCTCAATAAACATCTGTTGAACGAAAGAATTAATAAGCGAACACATTGGTGGCTCAGGTAATACCAGTTCTCTCCCTAGACAAAGCCAAGTCCAATCACCTCAGGCAGAGGAACTCAGACCCAGAGAAGGAAAGGAACTTGTTTAAGGCCACGCAGCCAGTTAGGGCCTGAGCTGAGTCCTGAGCTCTGCCTTTGCTGCCATCAGCCCACGGGATCCTCAGTGAGGAGGGGGTCTGCGGAGGGGGCCTCCCTACCCCACGTGTATATACGTGCATGTGTGTGCAGGCATGCGTGCGTGTGCGTGTCTGGTAGGCCAGGAGGCTAGAGTCCCTTCTTTCCAGGGCTTCCCCCTCTTGCGGGAAGGCCTGTTCTGGGGGGCTGGCCTACGTGGCCCCTGAGCACCTCATCTATTTATTGGGATTTCTGTGCCTGCTGAACCTCTACAGGGAGGTGTCATCTTCTGGTCCTAATGAAGCCATCACAGGTCGTAAGAGAGCCCAGAGTGGCTGTTCCAAGTATAGGAGGGAGTCGGGGAAAGGAGATTTAAGGAGGTGGGAGGTGAGAGGTGGGGTTGGTCATGTCTCCCCTGGCATCCCAGGGCTGGGAGGGGCCCCTTCCTTCTCCCGCCTGCCAAAGCTCCCCAGGCCAGGTGACCGCATCTTGGCCAAGGGCCTGTTTTCTGATGGGCGTTGTAAGTCAGCTGCTCTGCTTGGTTCCGGAGCTTCTCGATGTGTGGCCTGTGGAGCAGCAGCAACAGTGGCCTAGAGCTGGTTAGAAATGCAGACTCCAGGCACCCGCCCCACCCCACCGAGGCCAACAGTGTCAAAATCTCTATTGGCGGCCCCCAGGAATCTGCATTCGACGAGGCCTCTCCCGATGCTCATAAATTTTAGAACTCACTGCTTACACAATTTCTTAGCCAAAATATGACATCCAGTAGGGCTGTCATTAAAAGGGAATGGGCGTTTCCTGGCTAGACCTTGAGCCTTGTTTATTTCTGTCTTTTGTTATGGAGGTATCACTGACATACAGTGTTCTATTAGTTTTAGGGATACAACATAATGATTCAATATTTGTATATATTACAAAATGATCACCAGGATAAGCCTAGGTACCATCTGTCACCATACACAATCACAGATTTTTTAGTCTTTTTTTTTTCTTGTGATGACAACTCTTAAGATCTACTCTCTAAGCAACTTCCAAATATCAATACGGTATTATTAGCTATAGTCACCGTATTGTATGTGACACCTCTAGGACTTCTTTATTTTACAGCTGGAAGTTTGTACCTTTCAATCCCCCTCACCCACTTGGCCCCCCCATCCCCTACCACACTGGCAACCACCAGTTTGTTCTTTGTATCTGTGAGCTTGGTTTTTGTTTTTTGAGATTCCATATTTAAGTGAGATCATACAGCATTTGTCTTTGTCTGATTTATTTCACTTAGCATGCTACCTTCTGGGTCTGTCCACATCGCTGTAAATGGAAAGATCTCATTCTTTTTTTTATAGTTGAGTAATATTCCATCCACTGATGGACACTTAGGTTGTTTCCATGTCTTGGCTATAGTAAATGATGCTGAGTGCACTGAGGTTCATGGGCCAAATATCCCTTCAAATTAGTGTTTTTGTTTAGAAACTTGTTTAAACTCTTCAGTTGTACATCCATCCACCCATCAGTCCATCCTCCCATTCTTCAGTCAGTAGATGTTCAGTTGCACTAGCAGAAATGGGAATGTTTGCCCCCCACCAGGCCTCTCTAGTGTGCCACGAGGTTCTGCATGTGGCTGAGGAGATGGTCTTCTGCCTCCTTGGTTCTCCAGGCATGCTACTGGCTCTGCAGGGAGTCACTTGCTTTAGTCTGAGCACGTCTCTGGCCTCTAAGCCTTGAGAAGCCACCCTAATCTAGAGGGGGAGTGTAGGAGTATTCCCGCTTCACAGATGAGAAACTGAGGCTCAAGGAGGTAGAGGGACTTGAGCCAGCTTGTAGAACCTGAAAATGGTAGAGTCAGGATTCGAACCTGGTTCCTCCTGCCCCCAGAGACTGTTCCCCTCTTTCTTCTGTCCTTTATTGCTTTGTTCTCGATAGACCTGAGGATTGATGCTAGTTGAAGGGCTCACTTCAACCTGATTTGGGACTTGCTTCTAACCTCCTGTCCTGTCTGGGGGTGAGCCTGTTGTCTGTGAGGTAATGAGGTTCCTGTCGCTGGAGCTATACAAGCGGAGACTGGGAAATCCTGTGGCCATGGTGGTGGTCCCATGTGTGTGTGCATGTGTGTGTGTGTGTGTGTGCGCGCGCGCTCGTGTGTGAGAGAGAGAAAGAGACCAGGTGACTTTGAGGGCCTTCTGCCTTCCTAGATGGGCCTGCTTGGGCCTGCTCCCGGGTCAGTGCCCTCACGGATGGAGGCCTGCAGCCAGCTGCTCATTATCTATGGCTCCTCTGAGGGTACCCTGCCAGCTCCCAAACAGGAAACATGTCCAGAAAGCTGTAATTAGAGCCAGGATCCACAGGCCCAAGAGGTGCCTGCTGCAGCTTCAAGTGCAGACATGCTGCTTTGGTTAAGTCCCTGGGAGAGAACCCAGTGAGTCAGGCCCTTAGATCCTCTCCTTGCATGTGGCACCCCTGCCCCGCCCCCATTCTCCCTGGAAGGAAACCAGCATTCACTAGGAGCCTACTGGGTGTCTGCATTTCCCATATGTTCTTTCTTCTGGAAGGGAGGAAACATCCACTGTCTTGCAGGAGAGGAGCCCAGAGCCCCAGAGATGTTGTACGACTCACTCAAGGTCATCCTGCCACAGCAGAGATGACAATGGAAGTCCTGCCTTTGCAAGTGCCTGGTTCAACCACTTGATCATTCTAGGGGACAGTCTGGGTCAAAGGTGGGGTGCAAGAGGTCAAGGGCACAGGTGGAGGAGGCCTGTGTGGCCCCCACTGGGTCCCGTGTCTGCCCCGACTGACCATGGCTTCCTTCAGCCTCTGTGAAGCTGTCATGGAGGCTGAGTTCCCACTGTGTTCCCCTAAAGACTGCTGGGCCACTGTGACAATTGTGGTGGTTTCAAAAACTTTAACACTCTTCCTGTTGAGAAATGGAGTGTCCCCACTCCTTTAATCTGGGTGGGGTTGTGACCACTTCACCCACAGAGAATGTCAGAAGTGATGCTAAGTCAGTAAAGACCAGGAAACTTCCATTTTGTTGGCTGGAACACTAGCGCTCGGAGCCCCGATCCACCATGTAGGAGCCTGGGCCGCCATGTTGTGAGGAAGCCCACACCATATGGGGAGGCCACGTCTGGGCTCTGGTTCGTGCTGAGCCCCGCCATCTGACCTCCCAGCTGTTGGAGGTTTCCTAGCTGAGGCCCTGTACATTGTGGAGCAGGGACAAACCATCCCTGATATGATCTGTCTGAACCCCGGGCCCACAGAAACTGGAAGCCAGGTAAGACTGTTTTGTGTCACTAAGCCATGAGGTGATTTGCTGTGCTGTGGTAGACAGGCCGGGACATACCACGTGGTCATCGCAGGGGCCCTGCATCGAGCATCTTTCCCCCACGGTGCCTGGTTAGTGGGCCGGGTGCGTGCTCTCCATGCCAGGCATGGCTCCAAGGGAAGGGTGCAAGACTGGGGAGCCTAGCATCTCCTGGGAGTGGGATCTGCTCTGCTTTCTCTGCCCGCTCCCTTCTTAGAGATGAGCTCCTCCAATCTGTGTCTGCCTCAGAGCCTCCTGTGCGTGATCCGCTCCCACCTCTTCTTCCCTCTGAGGTCTTGGGCATGTTGCTGAACTCAGTTTTCTCAGTCTGGGCGACAGGGATGACAAACACCTCCACCCAAGGGTTACTGCCAGAGCGCTGCCTCGCACTCAGAGTCCATTATTATGATCTGTGGACTCATCCTTTCCCTGGCCTCTTGTGTCAACATTCCTGTGCACAGAGCTTTACAGTTTACAAGATGCTCTTGCCCCCCCATAACCCCATGGCGCAGATCCACCTTACTAAAGCGATGAGAAAACTGTAGCTCTAGGCCGCATGCCCGAGATGTGGGCTCTTTCTCTTATCTGGTGAGCCTCTTCTGGAACTTTCCTCTCTGCTCCTTCCCCAGTGCTCCTGGCCAACTTACCTAGTCTCCTCCTTACTTCTGTGGTTTCCTGCCCCTGGATTTCTGGAGTCACAGCCTGGGTGGCTTTGGATAAGTCCCTTTACCTTTCTGGGTCTCAGTTTTCCTGTTTATAAGGTGAGGCAGTGGGGCTGGCCAGAGCAATGGGCCCTTTCAGCTCTGAAATGACCCGCTTGGTTTTCGTAGGTGGGCTTGGCTTGGCTGCAGGACTGCTTGCTGCTGCCCACCCCCCACCGCCCAAGCCAAGTCCACCCTGATTGTGATCAACTCAAGGAGGGCACATAGGCCTGAGCCTGCAGCAGCTGGGCTGAGCCATGAGAAGGAGGTGGGGAGCACAACCTATGAGTTGAAAAGACCCAGAGAGGGCTCTGGGGCATCTGCTCCCAGCTTGGCCTACTTGTGGTTTTGTCTGAAGTGAGTCCTGACTATGTGGCTGGATGATAAACCCAACCCACCCAGGCCTGGACTCTGAAGCCCCTTCCCAGGCCCCTTCCAGTGGCAGCTCTGGGTTGTGAAAGCTTTTTTAGCATGCCAACTTTGGGTGGTCCAGCCCCAGCTGCTTCCCCTGCCAGTCTTTCCCTGGCTGGCTTGTCCCATAGGCCCCCCTCAGGCCTCACCTCCTCCAGGCAGTCTTCCCTGATTTGCAACACCAGGCCTCTCCTTGGTCTTCCCATTGTGCTCCCTGTCAGACCCTTGTTACATGGTGGTCTGCTGCTACCTGTTTCATGACAGCTTCCCCTCCAAGACCTTAAGCCCTAGGAGGCTGAGGTTCGTGTCTGTCCTACTCACCACTGCTTCTCCAGTGGCCCATACAAAGCTGGCACTAATTAGGTGCACAATAAATTTTAGATAAATAAATTAATTAACAACAATGTTATTAACAGTCATGGCAATAATGCTACTTGCTTAAAATAGTCCAGCCTTATCTGCCTGTGCCTTAAGCCAGGCCAGGAGAGGATGATTTCCATGGCACATTATTTTGGTTCCTGTCGGACTGCCCTTATTGAACTGTCTGTTTGTATGATTTCACTCCCCAGAACACATCGTCACGAGATTTATCTTTGTGTCAATTCTGACTTTTATAATGAAGACTGTTAAGAAAAATCCTTGCTCTACAACCAGAGATAGTTATGAGTTTTTTAAGTATTAGGTTTTATATATTTCTTTTTATTTCATGGACATTGTATAACTGACTAGGTTTCCCCTTTTGCACTTGCTACCAGGCAGCTCAGAGCTACAATTTTAATCCTTGGAAATAACATTTAGGACTTTGTCATTCTCATTTTGAACTGGCCTTGTTTAATGTCCTTTCCTCCGTTTTGCTTCTTTCTTATCAATTTCCAATTTATGTTTTACAGTAGTATTTTAATTATCTTTACAAATTCCTTATGGGTTTATGTATGCTTTGAATTCTTTTCCTAAGAGCAAGATGAGATATAATTAAATGCAGACACACAGAACTTCTGGGCATAATACTCCCAGGCTGACCCAGGATGCAATGTAGCCGAAAATGCAGTGCTGGGTCTTCTCATGGTCACATAGGCCTGTCTCCCTCTAACCCCTGGCCAACCAGAACCCTGGTGGCCTGGTCCATGATCTGTGGCCTGCCAGGCCTTGCACTGAGTGGCCATTTCCTGGATCTCATTCACAGTCTTCTTCTTGATCTGTTGGCTCCAGTGCCCTGGTGCCAGCTTCCTGACCAGCCTCCTATCTATTATTCCTGACCCCCTGCCTTATCTCCCTTCTGTGTTGATGCTTAATGCTGCCCCTGAGAAACTGGCTTGCTTCCTTTCTTAGCTAAGGCTTGACCTTGTCCCTTGGATGCAGTCTGATTCCAGTTGCCATGGGCAACCACACTTGGTCATCCAGGCTGGCCTTTTATTGTCCCAGGCCAGGGCAACTGACCTCCAGGCTCTGAGAACAGGCCCTGGGCAGCTTGAGTCAGGACCAGGGGCTGGGGAGCTAGTCATAAAGCAAGTATAATATTAAGTATCACCATTTTATCTCTGGTGATGGATATGTACTCCCAGAGAAAGCCTGGAAGGTAGTAGGAACCCAGTTTGATGAATGGGGAACTGAGGTTCAGAAAGGTGTGATTTATCCAAGGTCATGCAGGAACTCAAAGGATCAGAGGGCTTCCTGGAGCTGGGTACACTCTACCACACTGCCTTCCACCCCAGAAATAGGGGCCTGACTTCCCAATGGAGATCGCCGTGAGTGGATCTCCAGTCGCTCCCTGGCAAGAAGGGCCCTCTGGGGGCCTCAGAAAACCCCAGTCCCAGCCCGAGTCATCAATTGCCAAGAGGGCATATGGGCTGCCAGTTTCCCTCCCTTCCTTCTGCAAAGCTGCATGGCTCTGGGAGATTCAGTCCACGTGCTCTGATTATCTGCCTGCGGGAGGAGGTGAGCAGGGATGACAAGGCCTGTGTGTTTTTTTGCTTTCTGCCAGAACCCAGAGCTTGGCCCTTTGATCGAGGGAGGCTGCCACACGTTTTCCTAGCACCATGCCCTCTATCCTTCCTATGAGGCCATGGAGTTCAGAGCCAGTAGGCTTTGGAAGTGGTGGGAGCTGGGGAATTGTACCCACCTTGCCCTCAGCATCTGGATGGTTGGTGTGGGCTCTCCCTCTCTGAGTGACCTCAAGCATGTCCCTTGGTTCTGGGGGCCTGAGGCTTGTCACCTGTTCTGTGGGACTCGGAGTCCTTGCCCCCCTCCCTCTCTGGTGCTGTGAGAACCAGAATCCCTTTGTTCTAGAATGCTTCTCCACCTCGCATCCGAATTGCCATGCCATAGCTGTTCCCCAGGGCACTCTGTGTACCTCCTCGCTGCCAGCTTTCACTGCTGAAGGAAACAAAACCCCTCCAAAAAACAAAAGACCTCAGTGCATCAGAATGCCTGCAGCGGATGGTGGTGTTCGAATTGGAAATCACTGAGGCGGTTTGGTTTCTATTTGGTATCAGAAGTTGTTTCACGCAACAAGAATTTGTTAAGGTTTTGTTCAGTTCCACAAATATTTATCGAGGGCCTGCTCTGTGCTCAGCCCCGTGTTTAGTGTGGGAGCTAGAAGGTGATAAATCATTATGGGGAAGCGGGTGGGGAGAAGCAGAGAGCACCGGCCTCGGAGTCCACCGGACCTGGCTCTGAGTCCCAGCTCTGGTCCTCACTGTCTCGGTGACCTTGGGCAAGTCACATCTGTTGTCTGAGCTTGTTGCACGAGTGGAGGGGAAACAGCGCAGGCACACTCCTCATATGTCGTCGGGAGGATCTAGTGAGGAAACGCGTCGTTTTTATCAACAGTGACTGCAATGCTGAGCGTGGTTGTTGTTTAGTCAGGAATGACGTGGGCCCTGCTCCCGTGGCAGTCGTGGTTTGGGAAGTTGAGTTACAGAGCTCCGGGCTGGGGCAGCGGGGAGCATGCGTGAGATGCTGTGGGTGCCCAGGGAAGCCAGGAAGGCTTTGTGACATCGCTGACGGCTTTCTAGCACCTGGCATTGAGCCCAGCAAGGGCTGCCAACAGAAGGCACGTGTGGGATTTAGGGCAGACCCTTCTAGATTTCTGGGGAGACAAAAATCTTGTCCACGCCAGTTCTCTTACTCAGATGCTGCCCTCAAGGTCTCCTGTGGGCATGTCCAGGAAAATTACAACCAGGTGTATTTTTGGATGGGGTCCTGGGAAGGGGGTGGATGGTGGAGGGTGGGTGTCTTAGTTGGCCCGGGCGACTATAACAAAGACCACAGGCCTGGGGGCTTGAACAGCAAACATTTGTGTCTCACGTTCTGGAGGCTGTGCATCTGAGATCAGGTTGCTGCTGATCTGGTCTCTGGCTCACAGACCGTTGCCTTTTTGCTGTGTGTTCCCTTGGAGGTGAGATGGATCATGTCTCTGTGTTTCTTATTAGGGCACTGATCCCATCATGGGGGTTTCACCCTCATGACCTAATTACCTTTCAAAGGCTTTACCTCCAAATACCATCACACTGGGGATAAGAGCTCCAACATACGAACGTCAGTCGGGTGCAAACATGCAGCCCAAAGCAGTGCTTTACTTTGAAGATGTCACGATGGTGGTAGATTTGGACGTGTGGTGGGGAGGGGATTCCGGGTGAGAGGAGGGCAAAGGGTAAGTACGTGCCTGGGTATGTGGAGGGCAGAATGAGAAGGCCAGTCCCACCAGGGCTCCCTGCCATCCCCCCCTTTCCCCAGCCAGGCCAGAGTGTGCAGAGCTGAGTCTATGTGGGCGTGCCCGGGGGTGGGGCAGGAGGCCGGGCTGGCTCAGAAGCTGAGAGTGTGACCAGCCAAGAGGGTGTGTGCTGGTTGTCCCGCAGTGTGTGCTGTCCTGGGTCAGCCTGGGACACAGGCAAGACAGGTGGGAGATGCAAACAAGCGATTTAGGTAGCTGGAGCGATAGTGCCCTTTACTGGGACTGATCTTCTATGTGAGAATGGGATTTCAGATTCTGCTAGGCTGGATGGAGCACCCAGCAGGCCGTGGGTCCTAAAACCCACATTCTTTTTGTTCCATCTACACTGCCAGATTTTCCCTGTTTTCTCCTCATATTTCTTTTCTACCCCTCCTCACCCTGCTCTGGGCCCCCCGGGACGGGGTGTAGGGTGGCCCTTATGGAGCGAAGCAAGCAGTCTGTATAACTGACTGCCCCAAACGTGGTGGCCTAAAACCCCTACTGTTTCCTGTGCTTCTTGGTGCTGTGGATCAGGAATTCCGAAAGTGCCAGCAGGGGCAGCTTGTCTCCGCTCCACGGGGTCAGGGGACCTCAGGCTGGAAGCCTGGAAGGCGGGGGCATGGACACCCCCAGAGCCTCACTCATCACCTGCGTGGTGTTGGATGCCGCCCCTGGGCTGGGACCTCAGGTGTGCGGTCCCCCAAATGCCTGGGCATGGCTTCCTGGTGGGCCGCTTGCCCTTCCTCCTGCCACGGTGGCCGGCTTCAAGGTGTGCGTGCCCCAGAGACAGCAAGGTGGAAGCCGCATGTCCTTATGGCCCAACGGATGCCATGCAGTGTCACTCTGCTGTCATCGCACCTGTGCCCAGATGTAGGGAGGGTTGAAGTCACACAGGGAGATACAGAAGTAGCCCCATGGAAAAGGCCAGAGATGAGAGTCATTCATTCATTCCCTTTTTCTCTCCTTGATTCAGGCTGCCCACATTCCGTGGCTTCCTCCCTGCCGGCCCATGGCCTGTGCTCCTCCCCCACACTCCACAGCTCTGGATGGCCTGTCCTCTCCTCCGTGGCCGCTCTCACCCTGTGGGGGTTTCTTCCTCTTCTGTGTTTAGCCCAAGGGGTGCTAGCAGCTCCCACTGTTGTGAACCCCGGCCCATCTGATTTCCTTTAACCCTGCCTGTACTTCTAAAAGTCCCTTTATTAGACTCTCTTCAGTGCCTGTCTTGGGCGATCACGTCCTGCCCGTGAACACTGATACATATCATGCATTCACACCATCATCCATCATCCATCATATGTCATAAAAGGAACCTGAGGCTCAGAGTGCCTCCCACGGAGAGTGCCTGGAGGAGGCAGGATTTGAACCCAGAACTCCTGGCTCCATGTCCTGTGATGTCTAGGAGCTCATCCTTGCAATGGGGCTGGCTGAACCCCAGATCCCGTTACCCTGTACCCCCTCTTTGCCCACTGGATCGGCTCTTAGCCAGGTGTGTCCTTGTTTGTGGCATCCACAGGCTGGAGGACTTCCTGGGGGCCCACCAGGGCTCGACCTTCCCTTGGAAACCTAGCTCAGTGATAGATGGTACAGAGGGGTAAGGGACGGGCCCCCCAATGTGCTAGTGCATGCTGGGTCATTGGGCTTAGGAATAATACTGCTTCATAGCTGGGCACCAAGACAGGAGGACTGAAGGGACTTGTCCTCAGTCACACCCACCAATCCAGGCCCCTAGCTTGAAAACAGCTCTCATTTCTCACTTGAGTAGTATCAATGATGATGATGAAGACAAAGATGAAGACGAGGGCAGCAATGGCGACAGCAACAGTGTCCCAAGTGTTTGCCGCAAGCCAGGCACTTGGCTGACATCATCTCATTCAATTTTCTTCCTTCTTGGGGTGCATGGAGTTTCGGGGGGCCCTCCATCCCAGGGCCATGCAGCCCGGCCTGGCCCACAGCACCTGGTTAAAGTGTTTCTCAGATGAGGGCACTGAGCTGCAATCAGGAAGAGACCATGCTGGGATTTGAACCGGAGTCTGTCTGACTCCAAGTTCCTGTGCTCATCTGATCTTCCTACCCAGAAGTATAGAGGCTCAGAAGGAGCCGGTGGCCTGCCTGAGGCCACGGCAGGGGCGAAGAGCCAGGCCTCTTCCTCAGCAAGGCCTCCATGTGAGTGAGCGCCCCCATTTTATCTGACTGCCCCCTTGGTGCTACCTCGGGGTGGGATCCACTCCTCGGAAGCTGAGGTGTGTGGGCCATTGCACTAACTGTCTGCTCCTTGGGCAGGGATTTCCTGTTTCAGGGCCCCCCACTCCCAGCTCAGAGCCTGGGTACAGCCGAGGGTACTGACACTGGGGAAATGTTCATTGATCAGATCGCTGGAGGAGCCAATGGGTGACTCCAGGGGACGAGGAGTGAACCTGTAAGGAGACCAGTGACGGAGGGTCCCAGGTGAGCAGAGCACTGCCTTTCACCTGGCTGGCTCTCTAGTTTATTTATTCCAGGGGAAAAAAAATAAAAAATACAAATCTGACAACAAAGCAAGGCTGTGTGATAATTCTATTCCCAGATCAAATCATGGCACGGGGAATGCGTTACCATCAACGTGATTACCTTGGGGGAACAGAGACAGGGAGCTTTATTAAATGAGACAATCTTGCTAAAAGGAAGCCTTACATTAGACTTTGGGCCTTAAATAATATTAGTGTCAGGAGCTGACAAACATTCTGCACGTGGCGTCTGGGAGCAAACTGCCTCAGAGTGAGTGGCGGTTGGGGGGCCGGCAGGACTGGGTTGACCGGCAGGGGACCAGGGTGACTGGGATGGCTCCCCGGCCCAGAGGCCACAGTAGTTCAGACCCAGTGGTACCTTCAGGCAGCAGGTGCCTCCTTTGTGGTGATCTGGGGAAGGTGGGACCCTCTGTGTTCCCTGCCTTGGGCACAATGACCCCAAAACTGAACAGGTTCAGAATGGAGGGAGATATTGGTCCCCAGTGGGATTCCCACTTCCCTTCCTGAAAACATGCCTCGGCTGTAGAACCTCATCTTCCGAGTGTGAAGGTCTGGGAGGTCTGGGTTTAATTCCTGCTTCACCAACCTTGTGACCGTGGGCATATTATTTAATCTTTTTGGATGCCAGTTTTCTTGTCTGTAAAATGGGTTGATGCTTCTGACCTCATCAGCTTGTTCTGAGGACTGGAATAGTTAATCTGTAGAAAGCTTCTAGAACCATGACTGGTATATAGGAAGTGCCCCATTCATGTTCTCTTTACTCCTGTCCTTACCCTGTCCTCCTTTCCCTACTGTATGTCCCCCCTCCCCACATCCCAGAAGAGGATGTCATGCTGCTGGAGAACCAACTCCTCCAGCCCACGGTGGGAAAAGAGCATCTTCCGGAGGCCCTATTTCATCCCGATGATAGATCTGGGACTCCCAGTGGTCATCCAGTCCAAGCCCTCTTGTTTTAGATGGGGAAACTGAGGCTCCAAATGGCGCCTCCAATGGGCAGCAAACCGGCTGCTGACTGAGGATTTGGCTCAGTATGTGGGAGACAGTTCTGGGACCCGTATGGGCCACAGGTTTCCAGACCCCACATAAGTACGCCCGAGGTCAATCAATCCTACCGCTCCTTTCTCTCCTAACCATGGACTAGTTCACAGAACGAGAGTACCAGAAATGGTCTGCGCTTCCAAAGAGCTGAGTGTGCTGGGCCCCGGGCTGAATCTGGATGCTTTTGGAATCTGCCATGTATCCAGTGAGGTAGCATTTCCAATTTCACGAGAGTAAACTGAGGCTCCAAGGGGTGGTCCAAATCGTACAGCCAGCAAAAGTTGAGCCAGTATTTGAATCCTAGGCGGTCTGACTCCAGGGCTGGCTCAGACACAAGCCGCAGTTCCTCAGGCCATGAAGCAGAGCACTCCGGCTTTTTCTCTGTTGACCTTGAAGAAGTCAGTTATCCTTGCTAAGTCTCACTTATATCGCCTGTAAAGTGGCAGGGGTAATCCACAGGACTGTCCCTGCTGGGATCATGGTGAAGGCCAGAATCCTAGAATTTCAGGCTCAAGTGACCTTAGAGGTCATCGCATGAGGCATCTGTCTCCTGCCCAGAGGGATTAAACCACTGGCCCGGCCAGGGAGATCAGAGGGGCCAGAACAGTCCTTGACTGCAAGATGTCAGGGACTGCCCAGCGCCACCTGATTTTCAGTTGTCCTTTCCAGAAGGGCTTGTACCCCTGCCAACTCCAACACAGGCTCTGCCCTGTTCCTCTGTGGCCCTGTCACTGTCCCTCTGCCAGATGTTTGTCATGTCACCACTGTCCCCCTTTAATGCCCTGCCTGCTGCTCACCCCAAGTGTGAGAGGGAACAGGGCAAAGCAGCACGGTCCAGGCTGGGGTTGAGAGGTCTGTGGGCTCCAGTCCAGCCCCGATATTGGTAAGGTATCTGGATTCGGCAAGCCCCTGCCTCCTTCTGGTTCTCAGAGTCAGAAGGGACCATGGCTTGCTGTTAAAAACTAGACAGGTTTATCCTCCTCCAAAATACATTTTGGGCACATCCCCAGTTCCAGTGGATGTTTCTAGACATTACACAGAACAATTCATCATCAAATACGTTTGGGAAACACTGGGTTAAACAAAGTTCAACAGTTTTTGTTTCCTAATGCTTCTTTATTTAAATAATTGATTTAGCTTCAAAAGAAACGTGTCCTCACTATGACCAGTGAGGAGCGTAGAGTCTTATAAAGCCAATGCCAGTGGCGAGCGCCTTCTGTTAATTCCCACCTCAACGTAGACGGCCCCGCTCCTGCCTGGGCTGTGTCTTCACACATCTGTCTCTGTGCTCACAGAACATACATGCAAACACAAATGCCCATACAGAGGGTGGTTAAGAACCTCGTTTTGTTTTCTCCCGAAACCCTGTCTGAGCCTTTAACATGCAGTGGGCTCTGCATCTCCAAGACCAGCTTTGCTGCGTAGCTATTCTGAGTCCTGGGCCCTTTTTGTCTGCACCGAGCATCTTGGGGCGAGCCTCTGGGCAAGGCTGGACTAGATGACCTAACATGTTGGCCTCACAGATCAGAGGGGAGGCTCTCTGCCGTGGGTGGGCAGGCAGGGGTTGGCAGCTTGGAATAGATGAACCCAAACTGGATGGCGCTCAGAGCTGGCTCAGCGGCCAGAAGCACTGGGTGGGTGAATGCCATCACCGGGCGGGCAGGGGGAGGGGCAGGGGTCTTCAGGGCGCCTCCCTGAGAGTGCCATGAGCAGCCGCGGCCTGCAGGCAGCCAACCAGGTAGCCAGAAAGAGAAGGGTCAGTGCCCGTGTCCAAGGAGGAATGAGAGGGCCAACTGGGGCCCCAGAGCCCTCTCCCAACCCAGACCCAGAAGGACCCAATGTGAATGCTACTTTAACGGCTGCTTCACTCCGAGCTTGTCTATGACGGCAGACTTATACCCCGCTCATCAGCTTCACCATGATGCCCAGGAGGTCAGAGACATGCCTGGGGTCACAGAGAACGTTGTGGTCTAGCCAGCCCACACCCTGGGGCCCAGGATCCTGTCCAGCCTTCTCTGGGTGACTTTGGGGGGGTGCATCGCACCTTCTGGGGAGTGAGACCTAGGTGCCTAAGGACTTGGGTCCGGGTCCTGGCACTGCCACCCAAAGTGCGCCCAGATCCTGAGAAGGCTCCGAACTTCTGGTCGAGGCCTCCGTTCTCCAAGTTGACTTGGTCCTTGGCCTTGTCTGGGTCACATGCCCCTTTGAGAAGGAGACAGGGCCTACTCCTCAGAGTTGCGCATAAACGCGCATGCAGAGTGCTGTGTCTCGATTGCGGGCATGTCCTCTTGCTGCTCGAACACTCTGGCGTCGTGGTTTCATTTCTGAGGACCTGCTGGGTGCACTGTCCTGTGCTAGGTGTGGGGGAGGGGAAGGGCAGAGGACCGGAGACAAGTGAGTTTGTATTCTCTGGGAGTATCCAGTCTGTCTGTATGATCAGGACACAGGACTCACGCTGACACGTCTACATATCCAGGTGGTGGTCCGAGGAGGTGGGAGTCCTGAGGGTCTGAGGGGAAGCCTCTCTGTACCTGGAAGAGTCAGGGAGGGCTTCCCGGAGGTGGCTGATCCTTGAGGGGTGGACAGGGTGGTGTTCTTGGTAAGAGGCACAGCTCATACAAAGGGCGGGAGGAATGGTCAGGTGGCAGGGGACAGGAGCTGGGAAGGTGGCTTGGTGAGCCACCAGGGACCCCAGGGAGGGGTGTGGCCTTTACTTCCCGTGTTGGTGCATCTCTGATGGCAGGAACCTGGCAGTGGCAGCCACCCGCCTCCGCTCTGGGAAGGGAAGCTGGCCTCTGTCCCTGTGGCAGACTCCCACAGGCCAGAGCTGGCTGAGGGATAAGCATCTCTAATCGTTAATTACAGTCTGTGGTGTGATTTTATGACTTTCCAGATAAATGCTCTACGAGGGAGTGTCAGCATTACGGACTTCCAGTTTAATGATCTGGGGTAATGATTTAAGGGGTGGGGTCCCGGGCAGCTGGAGGATGGGAGCAAAAGCTACTGGGAGGAGGGTGGGACCCCTCAGGAGTGAGGCCCAGAGTTCCTGCCTGGGCATTCACAGGGCTGCCTGAGCCTCAGGCTGGGGTGGGGCCTCGGGCTGCCCGTTTTTCACGTCCCTCTCCAAAGCCGTCCACCTGCTGGCTGCTCCCCGTGACCCCCATTCCTGGCCAGGCCTCGCGGGACTTTTTGGAATGGCAGGTTCTGACAGTCCTTGCCATCTGTCTGCCACCTTAGCCTTGCCACCCACCTCCTAGCTCTCACTCGGGCCCCGTCGCCCGCCAGCAGTGCGCTCTGCCTTTCTGACAAACCGCCACCCGCCCATCTCCTATGGGCAGGTTTATCCACCTCTGCTGAGAAGCCCCCGAACACTGAGGGCCTCGTCCCAGCTCTCCCTCCATCTTCCCTGAACCAGAGGCATTTCTGAATCTAACTCCACACGCAGGCCAGGAGTCCTGGGAGATCTGGGGTCCAAGGGCGCATCCCCAAGCCCTCCCTCACTGCGGGCATGGCGGGGAGCTTTCCTCAGCGAATTTCTTTCGGGGAGAAGGGCTGCCCCGGGGTAGAGACGGCCTCCCTGAGCCCTGCGTGGGTAGCAGGCACTGGCCAGGGCCCCTTCATGCCCTTGCTTTGCAGGGAGAACAGGACCGGAGCCAGACTGTCTGTACTCATAAGCTTGGTGACTGAGGCAGGTAACCCAATCTCCCTCTTTCCCACTCTCCTCACCTGTAAATGGAGATGATGAGACCACCTGCCCCCTGGGTTTACTGTGAGGATTCAATGAGCTAATGTGTGGAACATTCTTGCTCCTGGACCAGCACATGAGTCTGCCGTTTGTCCTTAGTAGCGTACCCGTCCAATCCCTGAGCGGCGGCCACGTCCAGCATGACGAGAGGCAGAAAAGCGGAGTGGTCGAGGGCTGGGATGCGAGCTGGCTGCCTGTGCTTGACTCCTGGCACGCGATGCTCTGGGGGACCCGGGGAAAGTTACTGGATTCTCTGGGCTGTGAAAGGCCGATTGTAAGAGTTGTAGCCACCACCTAGGATTACAGCTCGGATTAAATGAGTTAACACCGGAAGACAGGGAACAAGGGGCCTGGCACACAGCAGGCACTCCATAATGGCCTTGTCACTCCTGTGCGACAGAGGGGGAAGCAGTCTTGGCCAGGGGAAGGGACTTGCCCGAGGATGTCACTTAACCTCAGCTCTATCTGAGTCCAGAGCCAAGGCATGTCCTCCCTAGCTCCTCATCCCTCCCATGGACAAGGGTCATTTTCAGGCGTTTTCGGGTTCCCGAACCTTCTCTTCTGGTGCTCATAATTAGAAAACCTCCGCTGGCCTCCTCCCACCCCAGCATAGCTTAGGGGCTATTTGAACCTCGGCAAACTGAAGTCTCCGAGGACAGCCTCTCTTCAGGAAGCAGGGCCGGCCAAGGCCATTCCACCGGCCTCAGCAGGTGCATGGCCTACCAATCCCCTTTATGACGAGGGCCACCGGAGGCTCCTCTCCCGGGGCCGGGTGTGTCCACTCAGCCCCTGGTCAGGACATCCGGTCCATCTCCCTGCCTTCCGGTTTCATTCTGCTCCTGCCTGTCCGCCCGGCACACGGGGTTGTGTCAAGTGTTGCATGTGTCTGCTGCTGCCGTCCTGCCCACCGCAGAGCGCCGACCGGGCCGGCTGGATCCGCGGCTCAGTGCTGCAGACATCACTCTCCTGTGCTAAGCACCGGAGTGCACCCTTGAACAGAGAGCCTGTCATTCTTCACTGTCACTGGGCGGCTGGGAAGGCAAGGCCACTGCTCAGACTGGAGCAGGGCACTCAGCGAGCAGGCAGCGGGGGTGGCCCACGCCGGCCATGAGGAAGGCTCCCTTGAGGTCTGAGCACAGGAGTGTTGGCGTAGCAGAGGCTCCTGCTGGGCCTGGGGGTAGAGAAGGTGTGTGATTTCACCCACACGGCTGAGCGTGCCCCGTGAGATAGGGCTTAAGAGCCAGGATCTGGAGTGAAGTCACCTTGTGCACCCTATCCAGCTGCCACCATGGCTAATAACAATTAGGTTGCATTTTGTCACTTGGAGGTGCCAAATGTGAGGTTTTTACATGTGCCCATTATTCTTTGACATTCCTTCTTTCAAAAGTGTGGCCGAATTACACCTTCAATGTGGGCCTTAGTGACTGGCTTTTCCCCTAATTCCCCGAACACCTGTTCCAGGCCTGGTAACAGGCTAAGAGGCTTCCTGTAGCCACTCACTGGATCCACAAACCCACCAGTGGGGTAGCTACTCTTGTTACGGTCCCCTTCTTGAAGCAGAGGAAGCTGAGGCACGGACAGAGGAAGCAAATCACACACGGCATCTGTTAGTAAGTCACAGGGCCACTTATGAGCCTCCACGGTGAGCCCCAAGCTTCCTTCTTAGCCACTGTGTTACTCCGCCGCTCAACCCAGCCCTGGCCCGTTCTCAGAGACCCGAGCTGGGCCCTTTCCAGTCTAGGTGGGAGATGTGGAGGTGTGTCGCCCACAAGAGCTGGTCTGTGCCAAGGGAACACGTGAATGAGAGAGGCCTGGTGATCTCTGCAGCTCTGGCCCCAGACGGGTTTGGTGGGAGGCAGGAGAAGAGGTCTTGGGTGGTCAGGCTCCTTCCTGGAGGAGGCAGAGAGAAGCCAGGACTCGCTCAGGATTAGGGAGGTCAGCAGAGGGGTGGGCACAGCGGTCCTGCCAGCTGACCTGCGAATTCCTGGCTAAACTTTGCACATGGTGGAAATCTTTAATAAAATGCCAGGAGGATACCACTGGAGCAGGACTGTGTGGTTTACACGTGATTTTCGCAGCCTTCCCGGGACATTCTCACCTTGCCTCCAGCCTGCCAGCTTAGCCATGCCCTGCCACCCCCCCCCCGAGTCCCCCAGACAAGATCCTGGGGGCCCACTTGCACTCTTCTTGTCACCCAAGCCCCCTCCCCTATCAGCTACTGGGAAGACCTTGCTTCTGCTCATTTCCTTCCTGCTCTGCTGCCCCTAGTGCACCTCTGACCCGCCTGGTCACTGTCACTGTCTCTCAGAGGCTTCTCTTCTACCCAGTGGCTCTTCCCTCTGACTGCCTCTCCATCGTTCAGACTGAAGGATCCTCCTGAGGCACAATCGAGCCAATCCTTCCTTGCTTACAATTCCTCCCTGACTGCCAGGGACCTCAAGTTGAGTGCAGATCCCTGAGCATGTCTAATGGAGCCTTCTGTGCCTGGCCATCCCTGGACACAAATCCTGAGTCCTATCACTGAATTAGAAAAATCCTCTCACTGGAAGCCATGTTGATAATCAGAGAAGACTTCCTGGAGGAAGTGACAACTAGGCTGGAGGCTAAAGGATAATTGCGAGTCCATGCCACAGACCACACAAGAAAGGGCTCCAGGACAGCAGCAGCCAAGGACCTTCTTTGAAGTGCCCCTCACACCCTTTATCCCCTGTGCCCTGGGAGAGCCGAGAGGAAGCAGAACCGTGGGGCCATGCGACCAATCATGCAGTGTGGACATTCTGGGAAATACCACCAGCCAGTGGGCTGGCATCCACACAGAAAGGGAGCTGCAGGGCTGAATTTGCCGGGCCCAGATAACCATCCCCGGCTTGCCCCAGAGAGGAAGTTGCCGTGCACGGGGCCCTCGTGTGGCCGGGGGGATAGCACATGTTTGGAACACGCAGATACTGACTGGAAGTACCACACAGGGGACAGAATGGCTAGTGGGGGGCAGGCTCTCATGGAGCAAGAGAGCATCCTGCAGGGCAGAGAAAGGAATCGTGATTCTCTCCTCCGGCGGCCCGAGGAGATCCCTGGATGGGTTCATAGCTGAGTGAGAAGGGGAAAAGGGGTTTGCATGGTTTTTTGGAAACCACTTGCAAACGCACGGCTGTGCGGGGGGATTTGCGTTTGCCAGGGAAGCCGGGGCACCCAAATGTAGAATTTTTTCAGAAAACAGGACTGAGCTAATGCAGTGGTTGGAGGTGCATCAGTCCCTCTACACAGTGGTGTGTCTCAAACCCAGCCTTAGACTCCAGAGGCCCCAGGAGAGCACCAGCCTTGGCCTTGGTGAAGACACGTCTGTCTCCATCCTTCAGTTGTCAGTCGCTATCAATGTGTGGTGCTGGGCAGCTGCTTCCCCTTTTGAGGACCTCTGGCTTCCCATCTATAAAATGGGAAATTTAGTAATAATCTTTCTGTCTCCTGAGAGAGTTGGAGGATCAAAGAGATTAATGGAGATGAAATTACATGCCTGGTGAGCTGTGTACAGCCATCTTTGTGGGTGTGGGAGACGACAGGACAGGTTTGGCCCCTGCCCTCACGCAGCTCATGGTCTGGTTGGGGGCAGATAAGTAGCTGGACTGGAAACACTTACGTGGGAGGTACTCTGATGGGGGCAGTTCAGGGGCTGTGGGAGCATGTAGCAGGAGCACCTCAACCAGGGAAGGCTTCCTGGAGGAGGTGATTTCTGAGTTGAGACAGGAAGGAAGGGAGGGAGTGTGGGAGGAAGAAAGGAAGGAAGGAAGGGAAGAGAAGGAAAGGAAAGGGGAAAGGGAAGGGAAGGGAAGGGGAAGGGAAGGGAAGTGAAGGGAAGGGAAGGGAAGGGAAGGAAGGGAGATGTGGGGGGAAGGGGACTGTTCAGAGTGTAGGTCAGGAAGAAGGTGGAGAAGGAAGTCACCTGAATGTCTCTTGCTACTTCAGCCTGTTTCAGGCACTGCCTATTGGAAGTCTGGCAGGAGTTGGTGAGAGTCAGAACTTGACAAGTTTTGTGTATGTATGCATTGTGGAGAGGAAAGGGCTCTGGTGTGAAGGGCTTGGCTGTGTCCCAAATCGTAAATTACATGCAGTAATAAATCTTAGAAGGAGTCCCAGAAATTAGTCCCAACACCAAGGAATGCAAAGATGGAGGCGCACATCGTATCCCTGTTCAGTTTACCATCCTTGTTCATGCAAACACCAAAAGGAACAAGGAGGGTGTACTACCACCTCCTCCGAGAAGCCTTCACGGACTTCCCCTGGGTCGAGTGAATTACAACCTCCTGGGAACACCCACCAGGGGTACATTCGTACTCCCTCACCCAGGTTAGTTCAGGGGCACCTTGGGGCCTCCTGCCTGTCCTGCCATCCTCGGGACAGAGTTGCTGGTTGTCCTTGGTCACTGCTGTTATCTGGAGTGACTGGCTGGTCATTGTTTGTCTGAGGTAGCCTGGTGACATGTTCCAGTGCCTTCCAGCCTGCTCTACATCTGGAGCCCGGGAAGGCAAACTCCCCGAAGGGGGGCTTTCCGAGACATTAGCCCGCTCGGTGAAAATGAGAATTTCCACATGCAGATATTAGCTAATGGAGACCCTCATTACTTGTCATCGCATTAATTTTAGGAGATGGTCCTGGTGCACATTAGGAGGCTATTTTAGTGCCATGCGGAGTAGACACCTTTATTAGCCGTCGGAGGTCAGGGAGGTAATGAAGTGCTTGAGGTAGAAGGGAGAGATCACGCTTCACCTTGAGCCTGGCCATTTCCCTGTGTTTCAGCAGCGTCAGCTCATCCGTCAGACGCTGCCCACGGCCTGAGGCGGCCTCGGGCAGCCCAGATCCTCGGTGGGCAGGCAGGGCGAGGGTCTGCACGGGTGATCCGATGTGGGTGCACACACGGAGGAGTGGGGCATTTAGGTGTGTGTGCGTGTGCACGTGTGGTGTAAGCTCACCTGTGTGTGGGCACGTGTTTATGTGCCTAGGGCTGAGTGTGTGTGTGTGGAGAGTAAGTGGGTTCCCATGCAGATGTATGTGGGTAAAGATCTTTCTAAGTGAGCTGGAGGAAACTGGCTTCCTGTGGAGCAGTGAGCTCCCTGTCATTTGAGGAGGTCATGCACATGGGCAGCTGCCTTCTTTGGAGGGACTCTTATAAGGGAAGAGGGACACTGCAGGGACACTGCAGGGGTGGCGGACGGACCCTCAGCCTCAAGATGCCAGGATTCTGGATCTCTGGCCTGGGCTTCAGGAAACGTGGTTTCTACACATGGCTCGAGCATTGCCTAGTGGCCGAGGGGACCCTTTGCCTTCTCTGTGCCTAGGCTCTCCCTGCTAGGGGGCTTTGGGCCCCAAATCTTCAGCTGCTTCCCAGCAAACTGTGGTGAGTCCCTTTAGGCCCTCGCTGAGCACCGGGGCCCCTTTTTCCTAGACTGGGCAGTCTGATCTGCTCTGGGGTCTCTGCCCCTCTGCTGGGGCTGCTGGCTCAGCTGGCGATGCTTCAGGAATGTCCATCTCACACCCTTTGAGGGCCCCTCCACTGTCTGATTTCTTCTTAGCTCTTGAGAGAGAGGCTGAAGCCGTGAGAAGGGCAGCCTCCCCGACAAGCAAGCAGGCGTGAGGCTTCCCCTCCGCCCTCATGAAGACTCTGGAAGGCCTGGTCTCCTTGGGGCGCTTGGAGGGTGGGAGAGGAGGCAAGCAGGCTCCCGGGGCACACTCTGGTGACATGGAAGAAGGCTCTCAGAACTCCTCTGGCTGTCCCGGCTGCTGGCCCCCACAGGTGCCCTGGCTTTCATGGGCACGGCACTTCACAGTCTACCATGACTTTGCCCTTCACTGGCTCAAGAGCCCTCATAGCCTCAGCCCCTGGGGCAGATAAAGAGGGTGACAAGCCACTTACGGGCACACAGCGAGTGAGGGACCGAGCTGGGTCTGGTCTCGAACCCCTGCACCCCTGACCTGCAACCCACCAATCCTCTCTCCCTGCTTCTGGATGCTTCGCTGGGTAGATGCTGCAGGGATATGAGCTAAGTGGACTGCACGGAGGGGCAGGGAGGTGGCCTCTTTGGAGGGCTTCGGAGTCGCCCCCTTTCAAGGCGAGGGCTGGGGCCAGCTGTCTGACCTTGGGCAGGTCACTTCATCTAGCTGGACCTTTGTTTCTTCACCCATAAAATCATGCCGGGAGGAAGTAGGTGTGTCACTTTCAGGGGTTCTTGCTCCTCTCCCTTCCCCTTAGACCTGAGCAGGTTGGAGTAAAATCTTCTTGGATCTTCTTCACCGGGGGAGTAGGTGGGAGCCAGTTTGCCTATGAGAATTCTGGCTTGGTTACTTCTCTCACCCCCCACACTGTCACCTTGAACCCTATTGTCCCTTCCTGTCTGATCTCATGGCAAGCCCAGATGGCCCCATATTGATCCAAGAGAGACTGAGCCCCCCAAAAGCGCAGCACCAGGGCAGATGGAGAAGTGGGGAGTCAGAGCTTCCCCGGTCATGCCTTGTCAGAATTTCTACAGGGTCCAGGGAAGGAACTGGACACACCGTCTTTGGGCCGGGCCTCTGTCACATCTCCCCATCTGGGTGAGATATCATCAAGTTTGTCCCTTTCCTTCCCTGGTCCTTAATGGGGGCTGACATGTGCTGGCTCTTTGCAGGGTAAACAAACAAATAAATTCAGCAGCGGGTGAAGGGCTCAGAGACCTTGCAGTCAGGGGAATTCGGTCTGGCTGGGAAAGGAAGCTGCATTCACCCCCTCATCTTGCTGATGGAGAAACAGAGGTCTAGGAGGACACAACTCTGAGGAGGAGAGGACGCAGTGGGCCAGAGTAAGGCAGGCGGGGAAGGGCTCAGAGCCGGGAGCTTGGGGTCCGTGGGAGTGTGGCCCTGGCTTGAGGGCGGAGGAGCGAGCATCGGGGGCTGGTCCGGAGGTGGAGACCCGAGGGAGGGGTGGGATGGGATAGGCGTCTTCTATGTGGGGAAGGAGCGAGCGGCAGCCCCTGTATGAGAGCGTGCAGTCCCATTAGGACACAGAAGGAAATTTATTAGGGTCTAGAACTGCCTAGGCTGCAGAGTGAGGCATGGATGCAGCTTCCACAAAAACCCTGTCTGACCAGGCTCCCCGTCCAGTGCTCACTCTCCTGTGTACCCTACCTATCCAAGTCTAGAAGCCTTGGAGACAGGAGAAAGTATGTCCAGATGCCGTTCTGCTGGCTTTTCTGCAGACCACACGTGCACCGGGATCCCAAGGTCCCTCCAGGCCCTGGGACCCACCGGGGATGAGACTGGTCCCCTGGACCCAGCACGTGGGATGGCAGGTGGCCTGGACCCACAGGCCACACAAAGACACCCTACATGCCACGGCTTTGTTTTCTCGGGGTGGCAGTGCGGGAGGGGAGGAGGGAGGCATGGGCGGCCTCCACACATGGTGGCAAATTTAGGCCATCGATTTGCATTTATTTCCTGCTCAAATGATCCAGGCTGGCCGCTGCTGGGGGTCGGGGCGAGGGGGCTGCTCTTTAGCATTTTAAGTTTGCAGATAATTGGAGGAAAATAACTCCAATAATGAAATCACTGCTGGATCGCATTCTGATACGTGACAAATCAATTCATTTATGATACCTTCTTTGTCACACTGAGCCATTCTGGCGCTCAGTGGAAACCTCTTAAATTAATAAAACTGTTAAATCCATAAAATCCTCCGTTCCGAGGAGCCCATCACAGCACAAGTTTGAATCATTAAAGGAATAAAACTGATAAATGTGAGCTGGGGAGTGTCTGCGTCTGCAAAGAGGGGCTGGCTTTTAAGACAGATACAATATAATAGTCATAAGCTTCAATACATCCTCACTCTGGGCAGCAGGGGGAGGGGCGGGGGGCGGGGCCACCGACACAATCCAGGGAGGAGCGCTGGTGGATATAGACCCAGCCAGCGTGGGGCAGGCTGGTTTAGTGGTGATTCCTGGGACTTCAGCCTTTTAAATAAAATATGGTTTAATAGCAAAGAGAAAAATATAAAGCCTTTTTTGGACCCTGTCGAACCTGACTTAGCTCAGCAGGGATTTTCCAAAATAGCTGCCCTTGTCTGAAAGGGGAGGGACTGTACAGGCTGTCAGATCACAGGCTGTCCTGGGAGGGGGAGGAGGAGGGGCCGGACCACCAGACCCGTGGACCCAGGTAGGGCGGGCAGCCTCCCAGCTTGACTGCTTGCTGCTTGTATGAACTTGGCCGGGCTACTGCACGTTCTCTGAGCTTCTCTTTCCTCACGTGTAAACTGGGGATAAGGGTGCTGGTCTCATAGGGAGGAGTATATGCAGGGGCCCAAGAAAGAGCTTTGTAAAAAACTGCAGAATGCAAGGGGATGGTCAGTTGACGGTCATTCTTCAACGTGGCCCCAGCTGAAGGGTTCCCACAATTCTTAGGCACAGTGTTAGATTTTTTTTTTTTTTTTTTTTTTTTGGTGCATTGTGTGTGGGTCACTGATTCTGCTGGAGTGCCCTGGAAAGTTCTGTGCACGTGAACTGCAGCGTATACATCACAGAAATATACGCCATTTGTGCATGCTCTTCTTCAAATGCACGGACCCAGGAAGGAGCCCCCACATGCAGGCTAAATGAGCTCGGGAGGAACCATCCGGGGGGCTGGCACATAGAAAACAGCCAATGAGGACTCCTTCTTCCCTCTGTGGTAGTCCCATTTGGAAAACACTTTAAGGAGTGTTCAGGGCCCCCTCTCTGCCGTGCACTGGGCAAGCATGGGCAGCCACAGGGAATGAATGAGATCCTGCCTGGCCCTGTGGGTCTCATGGGGACACCTCTGTTGTCCATTTCCATTACTCCGATGAGACTGGAAGGTCTCTGAAACCATGATTTGGGCCTCCCCCTTTTCTTGCCTCCTCTCGCTCCTCTCCCACGAACACACTCTGGAAAGGATGGCGTGCTCAGCCCCCGTTCCAGAAGCTAGGGGCTCATCCAATGTGGCAGCTTTCAAACTGTATTTGTTCATCAGAAGAAAACTTTCTACACTGCATCCCAGTGTATACAGACACGTTATACATACGAAATTGGAACAAATGTGTAGGAAAAAATACTTACCCTTAATGCATGTTTGAGATTCTATTCTACTCTATTCTATTCCAGTCCATTCCTTACATTTGGCTCCATTCTATTCTTTACTCAGTTTTTTTTTTTTAAGATTTTATTTATTTATTTGTCAGAGAGAGAGGGAGAGAGAGTGAACGAGCATAGGCAGAGGCAGAGGGAGAAGCAGGCTCCCTGCCAAGCAAGGAGCCCGATGTGGGACTCGATCCCAGGATGCTGGGATTATGACCTGAGCCGAAGGCAGCTGCTTAACCAACTGAGCCACCCAGGCATCCCTCTTTTCTCAGTTTTAAAAATGCTGTCTTGATCCATTAAATTAGTTTTATGATCCACTAATGAGTGTGGCCAGTATTTGGTAATTCTGAACCTATCCACTGCCTCAGTTTTCTGACGGCCAAAGATGGCCCAGGACCGACCAGCCCCATCTCCCAGGCTGCGAGGGTCCAAGCCCACAGACTCCCAAGCCACCTGCCCTTCACAGCCACTCCCTTTTGCTGGCTCAACCTTAACCCAGCCAGAGCCTGCCGCGTTGGTCACTCCGTGCGGGATTCAGGGACACCAGACGGGAAAGAGACAGGAAGGTGTCACCAGAGGCTTCAGTTCACCTTCTTTAAAAGAGAGTAGAAGTGACAGGATGGCCCACTTGCCCTCTCTGCCCAACAGCAATCAAAGGACCTGGAGGGTGGGGGACCCCATGTCTCTGGCACAGTGAGCCACGTGGGCCACCCGGCAACCTGACAAGCCTCACTGCCTGCAATCGTCAAGAATTTTTGACAGCCTGCCGTGTGAGTGCTAATTGCCAGCCAAGGCGAGGGGGGCAGCCCCACAATCCACATCAGTCGTGGGCATTGGCCATGGCCGTGAGACAAAAAGGTTCACCAGAGGCTGTCAGACCCCAGTGTCGGCACCACTGTGCCTGCTGGAGGTCGGACAGAAACAATGGCCACCTGCCACCCCCCACCGCCTTGGCGGCCTGGCCCTGAGCATTGCTGGCTTGCAAGGCAAGGCCTGACAGGTGTAGAGGCAAACACTTAGCCTGCCTGGCCTGCCTGGATGCTTTGTCACCGTGCTTGTCACCCTAGGACTGACTGATGGGCTGTCATCACCTGCCACCACCTTTCTTACAGAGGGAAAGCTTCAGGTCGGGTTTTTTGTTTCCTCAAAAATTTTTTCCTCGTGGGGAAACTGAAATTCCCAGCCCACCCAAAGCATCATGATTGGTGGCTTTCAAACTAAGAGCTGCTGAGAGGAACTGGGAGGCTCAGTGGGTGACATTCAACTCTCCCATCCTAGGCTCACGTTAAATCTGTTTTTCAAATCGGGCGTCTTATGACCACATCGGTTCTCAAACTTTAGCCTGCATCAGAACCATCTGGAGGGCTGGTTAAACCACAGCATGTGGGTTCCAGGAATCAGAGTTTCCATTCAGTGGGTCTGGGGTGGGGCCTGACATCATCTGCATTTCTAATAAGTTCTCTGTGATGCTGATGCCACTAGTCCGGAGGACCATACTCGGAGACCCATTGTCCTAGAAAGTGCTTCTTGATCTCTGTCTGTGAGCATTGCATGGATTTGGAGGACTTTTTCCAAATACACTTGCTGGGCATCACTTAGCACTGGAGTTTTCAGACCATTTAAGACACTCCAGTGCTTCCAGCCCCAACTTGCTAGAGGAGGTCACAGGAGATGTCGTGTCTCACGTAAGGGTGACAAGTGCTTTTTGAACATTTTGAGTTGTTCAGAAAGACAAGGGCTGTCTAGAAACGCAGTGAAGCATCTGGTACTAGAGCGGTCTAGGCCCAGTTTGGGCCACCAACCCTCTAGGCTGTGCTATCAGGGACCCTGAATAGGGTAGAGGTTGGATGGCATCTCCAGAGGTCTTCCTACCCCACTGAGACTTCTATGAGCTGAGGGTTTGGGGCTATAGAGTTTGGGCTGGATCTGAGGCAACGAAACTGGCCATTTCAACATATCTCTCCTGTGTCCCAGGATGCCCCGTGGCTCGGTGGTTCAATTTTCCACCATGTTTACCTCATGACAGCTGGTTCGTCAGACCCCATCTCTCCCTCTCTCCCCACTGATCCTATCGGCCACCCACACCCCCAGGAGAGAGGCAGGGAGTTGTGTTACCACGTTGCCCAGGGAGGTTCCAAGACGTGTTCTGGGGCCCACCATACTTTCTCAGGCTCTCAGAGGGGCTAGAACTGGGTCACACAGCCCCAGTGACAAAAGTAAGCGAGCGGGCAGCAAGAAAGGCCGGCGCCACCTGGCACAGCCGAGGGAATAACGGCAGATATCCCCAAGTGAGTTACAGACTTGTAGGGAGCCTGGTAAAGAGGTCTCTGACTTGTCCATGACTCTCAGGGTTCCGGTGGAGTGAGGGGTCAGGCTGATGAGGGGTCTGTGTCCTAGGTTCTGCGTGCGACCCCCGCCTCTCAATAGCCAGCCTTACCCCAGGGTCCCTTCTTCCCCACTCTGTCCCCTTTCCCCTTTCATACGCTTGCACCTTGCTATGGCTTCTTCTTCTTCTTCTTCTTCTTCTTTTTTTTAAGAGAAACCAGCTGTATTGAGGTACAATTCGCCCACTGGAAATGTTCAGTAGGATGAGCTTTTGTAAATTTATACAGTGAGCAGCCATCCCCACAATCCACGTTTAGAACATCTTCATGGCTCCTGAAAGCTCCCTCTTGCCTGTTTCCCGTCAATCCCTGCTCCAGCTCTCAGCCCCAGGAAACTGCCGATCCACTTTCTTTCTCTGTACTTTTGCCTTTTCTAGGCATCCGGTGCAAGGGGACTCGTGCAACAAATCGTCTTTCGTGTCTGGCTCCTGTCACACAGCATCATGTGTCTGAGGCATGGCCATGTCGTCCCATCCCTTTCTCCACTGCTGGGTTGTCGTCTCACATCTGGTGGCCGCACGTTGTATTTATCCCATCACCAGATCACGGACATCACGGCTGCGTCCAAGTTTGTGCAATGACCGGCAACACTGCGATGAACATTTGCGTCGAAGTTTCTCTGCAGATAGAGGTCCTCACTGTTCCTGGGTTGACACCTACGAGTCCTACGCTAAGTGTGCGCTTAACTTTTTAAGAAACTACCCAACTGCCGGGGCGCCTGGGTGGCTCAGTGGGTTAAAGCCTCTGCCTTTGGCTCAGGTCATGATCTCAGGGCCCTGGGATCAAGTCCTTCATTGGGTTCTCTGCTCAGCAGGGAGCCTGCTTCCCCCTCTCTCTCTGCCTGCCTCTCTGCCTACTTGTGATTTCCCTCTCTGTGTCAAATAAATAAATCTTAAAAAAAAAAAAAAAAGGAAACTGTCCAGCAGTCTTCCCAAGGGGCTGTACCATTTTACCATCTCCCCAGACACATGTGAGGCTTTTTCCACTTCCTCCCCAACACTTGCTTTTGCCTACCTTTTTTATGGGAGCCATCCCACTGCATATGTAGGGGTGTCTCTAATGAGCATTTCCCTGATGACTAATGACCCTGAGCTGCTTTTCATGGGCCTATTATTCATTAGTAGATCTTTGGTTAAGTGTTTATTCCAATCTTTTTCTTTTAATTGGGTTGTTGGTTTTATTATTGAGTTATAAAATCTCTTCCTATAGTCTCACCATTTTTTCCCATATCCTTTTTCCAGATACGTAATTGGCAAGCATTTTCTCCCAGTCTGGGGCTTGTCTTCTCATTCTCTTAAGCATCTTTGGAAATGCAAAAGTTTTAAATTTTAGTGGCATCTGATTTATCATTTTTTTTCTATTATGGATCAGGTGTTGGATTCATAGTGAAGAAATCTTTGCTTAACCCGAAGTCACAAAGATCTCCTATTTTGTTTCCCTAGAAGTTATATAGTTTTTAGCTTTTATACAGATCTATGATCTCTTTTGAGTGAATTTTGTATAGGATGTAAGGTTAGAATTGAACTTTTGTTTTGCACACAGATATCCGATTGTCCCGTCATTATTTGTTGAAAAGACTATCTTTTTCTTATTGAATTGCCTTGGCATTTTGTGGCGAATCAATTGATTGTATATATGTGGGTTTATTTCTGTATCCTCTGTTTTGCGGCATTGATCTGTATGTCTATCTTTCTACTAATGTGACACTGTGTTGGTTACTGTAACTTTATGGTAAAATTTGAAATCTAGTAGTGCAAATCCTCCAACTTTGCTGTTGTTCTGCAGAATCGTTTTGCCTATTCTAGGTTATTTCCATTTCTGTATAAATTTTAAGATCAGCTTGTCAATTTCTACAACAAAAAAAGCCTGCTGAGATTTTGATAGAGATTTGATAGGGATTTTGATGGCAATTTGAGGAAACTTGCCATCTTAACAATTTTGACTCTTCCAGTTCATGCACATTTACTCAGATCTCCATTTCTGTAGGCTTCTTTAATTTCTTTTTACAGTATTTTCTAGTTTGCTAGGTACAATTCTCTTAAGTCTTTTGTTAAATTTGTTCCTAATACTTTTCTTCGTTTTGATGCTGTTGTGAATGAATTTTCTTAATTTTATTTTGAGATGGTTTATTGGTAGTATATAGAAATACCATTGATTTTCATATACGCTTTTATACGCTGTGATGGTTTTAAAATGGTCTCGATATTCCTCCCATTGAGAGATGGGATCTGCGTCCCTAGTGCTCAGTCTTGCTCTGGAAGTTTTCCACCAGTAAAATATGGCAGAAGTAGCGCTGGACCAGTTTCCGGGTCTTTAGAAACTAGCGGCTTCCACTTCCCTTCTCTGGGATACTCACTCCTTGAGCCCAGCCACCATGCTGTGAGGAAGTCCAAGCAGCCAGGGGAGGGTCCATGTGCAGGTCTGCATAGAGAGGAAGGAGGTTGACAGCCCTCGGCAGCACAGACTGGCCAGCCACAGAAGGGAGCCATCTGGGAAGCAGAGCCTCCAGGCTCCAGGTGAATGGCTTCTGCTGGTGCTATGTGTAGCAGAGACGGGCCTTCCCAGCTAGGCCTTGCCTTTACTGCAGATTGGTGGGCAAATGAAATGACCATTGTTGATTTGAGCCACTAAGTTTTTGGGGTGGTTTATTACACAGAACTAGGTAACTGGAACATCGGCCCCTGGAATCTGATTCAGTACCTGAGTGGGAAGAAAAGATGCGAAGGGGAAAGGCAGGCAGCAGGAAGGAACAAAGGAAGGAAGGGATTAACATGTCTGAGGGCTTGAGGGCCTGCCCCATGCTAATGTTAGGCAGGCTCAGAGACACAGGGCCCTCCCCGTAAGCGCACTGTGTGTGCTTGACCTCAGGTAGGCCATTCCGGCCCTTCCTCCCCTCGGGGCCTCAGTCTCCCCCTCTGTACAGTGGGGACGCTTGATTCTCTCTGCCATGACTCAGGAGAATGGCTGATGCCGGGGCTGAAGCTGAAGGGGGCGTGGTGCCTGGAGCTGCCCCCTGCTGGGGGCTGCCCTTGAAGGGCATCTGTGGTCCTGGGTCCTTAGTCACTTGGGGAGTCTGACTGCATCTTTGGAAGCCCGTGTGCCTGAGGGAGGAGGAAGAGGCAGAGAGGGAAGACAAGGAAGAAAACCAGGAATTCATAGTGATTACAGTAATACTTCGTGTTATCATGCTGCTTTCTCTTATATATTATTTTTAATTAAATCTTTTAAGGTAATTGTAAATTTACACGCAGTTTTAAGAAACACCGCAGATGTCCATCCTGTGTCCCCTTTATGCAATTTCCCTCAGTGGTAACATCTTGTAAAACCTGAGCCCAGTATCAGAGCTGGGAATTTACCACCGGCATCTTCAAGATACAGTGGTTTCCGTCACTAAAAGGTATGCTTCTTTCTTGAAAGGAGGATTTCACTTGAGGCAGAAGGTGGCCCCCGGGGCCCTGGGGTGCATAGGGCATAGCAGAAAAAGGAGGGCTCCCTGTGCCTATATCCTCCTGTCTGTGTGAGGGAGGAGGTGCCCATCTGTGAGGGAGCCACTGGCTGAGCCCGGCCATTTAGCCTCTGGCAAGGCGTCGGGTACAGCTGTCCTGGACTGAGGAGGACATGGGACCTTTTGCCCTGGAGGGCAGAACTGGGGACACGGATTCCAGGCTCAGGATAAGGTCACATGAGTGCTCATCCCTGGAGGTGTGTAGGGGGGACTGGACAGCCCCATGGGGCCCACTGGTAGATCACAGTGCCTGATGATTCTTGGGATTCCTTCTCCATCCTGAGAGGCTGCTGTGGGGACTATGGCACCGGCTCAGAATTCCTTGGGCTCTGCTCTGAGTGATGCAGCTGGCCTGGCTGGACTGCTCTGTGTGCCCCTGCCCCCAACCTCCCCTCTTGGCTCAGCCCTTCTCTGTCCTGGCTTGGCTCAGAGAACCCTGGGCTCCTAGGCTGCCCTGTCCTCCCAGGACCAATCCCTGGTCACAAGGCCCAAGGTCAGACCTGTTTGTTTGGAGTTGTCTGGAGAACAAAGCCTGGAGTGAGAAGGGGCAAGGTGGGGGTCGGGCAGGACTGACAGGTGGCAGCTGGGCCCGGCTTGCCTGTGCTTCTGGGCAGCCTGGCCCCTCTGCCAAGCCTCCCTTCATGGTGTGCTGCTCTTTGCCTGCTGTCCCCATGGCCTGGACACCCTTTTCTTTTGTTCTTTTCAAGGCCGGCTCTTCCATGTCCTTCAGTTCTCACACCTCCTCAGGGAGGCCCTCCCTGATTGCCACAAAATACATTCCCTTTCTCTTCCTTGATGGCTCCTCCACCTTCTGTTTGCTTCTTTCCCGGCACTATCACATTCTGTCATTGTCTGTTGGTTCATGCATTCTTGGTCTAGTCTGTCCTGCTGGACTGTTGACTCTGTGTGGGAGGGGTCCCTCCGGCCCTGTGCTCCTTGTACCCAGCGCAGCAGGTGCCCAATGGAGGCGTGAGCAGTAATAGCTACCACTTGCACAGCATTTGTAAGCACCAGGCCCTGTTCTAAACTACCTGCATTAACTGAATATAACCTCTTACCGAACCATGAGGTGCATGTTCTTATTGTCCTCATTTTATAGATGAGGCACCAGCAAGGAGAAGTATGTGTCCCACAGCTAGTAAGCAGGGCGGCCGAGACTCGAACCCAGGGAGTCTAGGGCCAGAGTCCATGCTCTCAAGAACCTGAAAGAGTGACGACTGACCTGCTTCATCGGGGTCCACGGCTCTCCCCAGACAACATGTTCATGGATCTCCTGCCCCACCTCCTGCTCATTCTTCTCCTCTCCAGGCTGAGAGCTCTGACGCTAATGGTCTTGGCAGGCCCCTCTCCTCCCAGAAGCACCATGAGGGAGGCCTTGTCATTCTCTTCAGGCAAAGGAGAAACTGAGCCTCTGTATGGGAAGAAAGTGGGGCTGCCTTAGTTCCAGTCCAGGGCCATTTTTCTGCCCTCGGTTTCTTGACCTCATAGGTGGGAGAGTATTTCCAAAGGCTGGATGTGCTCCTGGGTGTCTGGGTGAGCTTCTGGATGGAACCCTTCTCATTTCTCAACAGCCTTGGGGGGAGGACAGCAGGCATGGCTTTTATCCCCATTCCACTGATGGAAAAACTGAGGTCAGGTTGGTGTTGCTTGTGGTCTTCTGGCCGAAGAGGACTCAGACTTCCTGGCTTTCAGCGCTGGGCTGTCTCCAAGGAACCCATGACATGGGGTGGCCGGGGTTCCTGAGGGGCCTCTACAGCCTCACCTGCCCCAGCGTCGGGATGAGAAGTCAAGGAGGTTGGCACAATGTAGGCGATCAATATGTGACTGAACTGCACAGGAGATGATCTCTGAGATGCAGGCTCAGCCAGGGATGAATGAGTGAATGAATGGTTCTCTGGTGTATGCCCCACACTAGACACCTAGCACCAGAGCAGACCCTTGTAGGGGCTCTGTAATTGCCAGCTGCCCACTGGATCCTTCAGAGCCAGCCCATGTGACCTACTAGCTCAAGCTGGGGAGAATGGTCCCTTCTTTATTTTTTTTTTTAAAAGACTTTATTTATTTATTTGACAGACAGAGATCACAAGTAGGCAGAGAGACAGGCAGAGAGAGAGGAGGAAGCAGGCTTCCCACTGAGCACAGAGCCCGATGTGGGGCTTGATCCCAGGACCCTGAGACCATGACCTGAGCTGAAGGCAGTGGCCCAATCCACTGAGCCACCCAGGCGCCCTGGTCCCTTCTTTAAAGGAGAGACAGATCCAGGGGTATGAAAGTTCAGGGAAGGCTTCTTGGAGGAGGTAACCTTAGTACTGGGCATGGAAGGCTCCAAGAAGAGCTTCCTGGGCTGAGGGTCATTAAAACCCTAGATTCAGCTGGATTCCATCACTAGAATGGAAGGGAAGATAGGAGAGAGGAAGAGCTCCTGCCCTGGGCATGGGGCAGGGTTCTACCCATCCCTTGTGCGAGGCACACAACAGCCAGGCTTAAAATAGGTGAGCCATTCCTCTGGTCCCTCCCCAGCATTTTCCTGGAGCCTCCCAACACCTGTCTCTCTGAGACCCCTCGGCTCTTTGGCAGTGAACTCTAAAGACTTGATGGTTTAGTTTTAGATACACGTGGATCCTGCTTCAAAGATTTTCAGTCCACGAAAATCCAAAACTTCTAGGGGCAGAGAATTTCATTTTATTGAATCTTCTCAGGGAACTAGGCATTTTACATATACTCATTTCTTCTTTGCAAGAACTCATGAAGAAACCACTGTTCTTTTTTTTTTTTTTTAACAGTTTTATTGTTTAAAGTTCACCCATTTAAAGAGTACAGTTCAGTGGTTTTTAGTCTATTTGCAGAGTTGTGCAAGCATAATCTAATTTTAGGACATTTCCTCATCCCCCAAAGAAACCTTGTGCCCATTAGCACTCACTCCTCACTCCCTCTGCCTCCCCCACCAACATACCAAAACAGTAGAGGCAGCATAACGAACTCCTTTACCGGGACCCGATCTCCGCTGAAGCTCTTGTTGAAGAACCTCGAGCCTATGTTCTTCCCAGCGTAGTCCACAGACCAGCAGCACGGGAGTCACCTGGGAATTAATCAGAAATGCAGAAGCTCAGGCCTCACCCTGAGCCTCTGACTTATGGAGTCAGAATCCACCTTTTGGCCAGAGCCCCAGGATCTGCCTGCGCACTAGGGTTCCAGCAGCGTTGGGATGAATCCCACCCCAGACTTCACATGGGGCATGGTACTGTCAGTACACATGTCTGATACAGGGACACTGTCTTCTATAACCACCGGGCCATTATCACAACTACGAGAATAAGCAAGTAATTCCCATTCTGATATGAGGAAACACCCCTTACCCCAGATCCCAGCTACAAATTCCCAGCAGGATTGGAACCCAGACCCAACTGGCCCCATGCCATTCTTCCCTCCACCCTTGCTGTTTTGAAGGGCTTTGATCTATGGCCAAAGTTTCCTGCTTTCATCAAGGGCAGCTTGGAGCCCTTGGCAGGGCTTTGTAGACACTGAGACACATGGGCTACTCGTTCCCTCTCTCTGAATGACTAGGGTGACAATGGCACTGCCTTGGATGATGACCCAATGACCGGATGACCGCGGTCAGCCTCTCAGTCAGCATTCTAATGACATGAGATGGCAGGGACGGCTAGCTTCTGGGGTGAGGCCCAGCCTACATCTGGACCCAACTTGCCATTGACCTGTGGTGGCCTGGGCCAGCCCTTCCCTGGTCAGAACTTCTGCCATCTTCTAGAGGAGGCCAGGCAAGGTGACCTGGCTCTGGTCCCAAGACAGCGGATGTGCCCAGCTGGCAAGCTGTTCTGGGGGCTGGCAGGGTGGTGTTTCCCAGGTAACCCCGTCTCCCCTCCCTTGTCTGAAGTCCAGCAGGGAGCTCTTGGGTGAAGGAAGTCTGCTTGCTTAGGGGCACCTAATACAAAATGGAGGTTGGGTTCTTTGAACTTGCTCTGATGAAGCAGCCTTGGGTCAAATATTCTTGAGGCCCTTCTGGGGCCCAGAGCTATGCCAGGTGTCCTAGGGGAGCCCAGGGAAGGGCAAGTCCGAGCAAGGCCCTCTGAGGACGGGCACGCTGAAGTAGAGGGAGACTTGGAGAGGGCCCCATCTTGGTAGTAGCTCGAAAGTTGTCTAGACTTCTTATTTTATGGATGGGAAAACTGTGGCCACCTAGCAGGAGCTCGGGGAGTCTCAGGGCTTCTCTGGCTCAAACAATTGTAGTGCTGTGTCCTGCTCAGATGAAAGGCCATGAATGTGCCAATGGGACCGTTCCCCAACCACTGAGCTCACCCCAGCAGTAACAACGGTGTGCTGAGGGGTGAAGTTTCTTGGATCAGACAGCCTGGGCTGAAACCCTCGCTCTGTCTCTTACCAGATATATGACCCCAGGTGAAGTGTAGAGTAGCTTTAAGTGTCAGCTCCCTCTTCCAGAAATAGGGAGTGATCATCACAGTGCCCATCTGAAAGCATGGTCAGGAGGGTGGACTGGCTAAGCCGACCGGAACACAGTGCTTGGTCAACAGAGGCTAGCTCTATTATTATTAAGAAGCATTATTGTCCTCTCTGCCACAGCCCAGATGTCTTACTGGATGAGCAAAGCCTCTCACTACCTGGCCCCTGGTTTCTTCTCCTACCTTCACGTCCACACCCACCCCGCTCCACTCGCTGCTTTGTGTTCCCACCAACATAATATCTTTAAACTATTTCTTGAACTGGTTTCCTGCCTCCAGACCTTCGACCACGCTGTTCCTTCTTTCAGAAACACTCTTGCCAACTCCTACTTCCCTCTGGATCTCAATTTAGACTTCATTTCCCTGGAAACCTCCCCCAACTCAGATGGGCATTGCGGGGGGAGCCCTCTAAGCTCTGCATTGCCTTATTTACTTGCCCCCTTCCCCACCGAACTGTGAATTCCCCAGTAGCTAGTGCCTGGCTTGCTGCAGGTTCCCAGGAATATAGTCAAAGGAATAGAAGGGGTGCTGCCTTTCAGTATACAGTAGGTGTCAAATGAGTGCTGGCTCACTGCAGTGGGGAGTCAGGGCCAGACAGCCCACAGTGCCCATTTGCGGGAAGTGGTGGTCAAGAGAGTTCTGCTCTGGGAGGCGAGGCTTACTCTTGGCCTTGGGGGATACAGCACAGGCAGAGGTAAGGGAGAGATGTTTTGTTTACTTTCGGTAAATGTGCGTTAGCCTGCTTGATACAGTGGTAGGCTGTCTCTCACCGGAGGAAGCCCTTAGCTCCTGCCCTGTGTTTGAGGAGCTAGAACCTAGAAGGAATTCATGTTTGAGACAAACACACTATTGACTGACCTGGGAAAAGCTAAGGAAAGTGAGGCAGGAGAGTTGGGAGAGGAGGTGATGCTTGAGTAGGGCGATGAGGGTTGCAGAGGAGTTTGCAAAATAGGTAAAACCATACACCAAGGGAAAAGCTGACGGAGACATCATCGAAGGAAGGAGGGTGTTGAAGCGCACTATAGGTTACATGTAGGATGCCAAGTTGGGTGGGAACTTTTGCAAAAACTTATGAAAATCAGGTGTTTGGACATTTTCCTATAGCTCATTCGCTCAAGTATTTGTTTCACTAATAATGACTGAGCCCTAACTATGTATCAGGCTCTGGGCTAGGTGCCGGACATTTCCGGGTGAAAAAAGGCACTTGGTGCTTACCTTTGTCGAGCTTAGAGTCTACAAGGAACCCACTGAAAGTGCCTAGGTAATAAAATGACATGGTCAGACCGACATCTTGGAAAAATGAAGTATGATGGTAGCTGAGTCTACGGATGGGCGAGAAGGCAGAGGCAGGGAGGCTGGTCCGAAGGAGACCACAGAGGGTGGGGACAAGGGAGGCAGGTGGGAGCTTGGGCCACGTGCGGGGGGTAGAGGGGACTATGTGCGATCGATTTAAGAGGGCTATGCATTCTTTGCTAATCCTCCTGCCAAGAGGTGCAGTGTAATTTTTGACATTTGAATCTGAGCTGGCCTGAGGGAGTCCCTTGACCAATAGAACGTGGCAGATGTTTGGGGCTGGAGCTGGGTGATAAGAAGCCTCACAGACAGCCTCCCTGGGCCTCACAGGACACTCTATGTGGGAGCCTTGAGCTTCCATGGAAGAAGTCCGCCGATCCTAAAGCTTCTGGGCGGCAGAGACCGACAGGCAGTGGCTCTGGGGGACAGTCCTTGCTGAGCTCTACCTTCCAGCCATCCGTGCAAAGGTGCCAGGTGTGTAAATACAGCCAGCGGAGAACCTTCAGATGGGCCCGTCCACCAGCTGAGTGCTGCGGGAGGGACCTCCAGCCGTACCACGTGGGCTTAGGAGAGTCGCCCGGTGTAGCTCTGCCAGGATTCCCGACCCACAAAACCGCAAGGTGTAATAAAACAGTTTACACTTTAAGCCACTAAGTTTTGAGTAGTTAGTTACATAACAATTGATAACCTGAAATAGGATAAAAGGAGGCGGCCCCGGGGAGGCAAAGCCAGCAGGGCCCACCCACTTCGGGCACAGAAGAGCACCCGTCACTGGGGTGGGGATGGAGGGATGACGGGCCCAAGTTTGGGTTGCCAGATCTAACAGACGGACGCCCAGTTAGATTTTGGTAAACAGTAAGTGAGTTTTTAGTATAAGTATATCCCAAGTATAGCGTGGGACATACGCCAAACGCTAGTTCATCATAAATCTGAAACTCACATTTAACCGAGCATCCAATATTTTACCTGGCCGCCCTAATTCAAGTGGGAGAAAAGTTCTGTGCAGGTATCCGGAGGTAGTGATCCAGGAGGATGTTGGCTTGAGGAATAGGGGAGAGAGGGACTCTGGGGTCAAATGAGTGGGGTCCGGAAGGCCCAGCCAGGGAGCAGCTGTGGGAAGCTCTGCCGGACCCACGTGGATCTGGGGTATGTTCTCTAAGCAGGTGTCTTGGCAGCAGCTGGACCTAAGACCCCCGCTGGAGCCCGATCTATACGTAACCTATGCTGGTGACAGGGGAGGCAAGCGCAGGGGGACCGTGTCGACGGGGTACTTTGCTGCAGCAGGGGAGGAATGCCGTGTGTCCAGAACTCCCTGCATGGCTGGATGCCCAGGGCGCTGCCCCCATGGGCCCCTCAGAGGCATCTCCTTCCCCCTCCCATTGGCTATCCTCAGAGACTATCTTGGTAAATCCAGACCTCTCCATGTCTTCACAAGTGCTGACACAGGGGCTCAGGGTGAGGAGCTGTCTGTCTGCCTGTGAAAAGGGCCTCGGAGCAGAACTGGGCCCGGGTGGCAGGGAGAAGGGCTCCTCCATCCTCAGGGGGGTAGTGGGATGCAGGACACAGGACTCCTGGGCCAGGGTTACTGCAGAACGTGCTCCCTACTCTTTCTGTCTCTGGTCCGGGAGGACCTGACATTCCTAGCCTCCCAGAGAACCAAGCTCTTTCCAGCCCTGGGCTGCAGAAAGTCCCATTTGGGTCACCACTCTGGAGCCTGCCCCTTCCCCCCAGCCTCTCCTTGGGAGGGTGGCCCCTAGGGCTGCTGTGGAGCTGCGGGACATGTGGGTTCTGGTCTGAGCTGGGAATTCCCTCTTACAGCGATGGCTCCTTCCCAGGGCTCTGGTGAGGGGCCCTGCAATGCATCCCTTTCTCCACACCTTCCAAGGACTCCCCCTTGCCTCTGCATGCTCATTAACCATTTGGCAGGCCTTGCCCTGCTTAGCCCAGCCTGCCCACTGCCCTTTCTCTAACTTGTTCCGGACACATGGCTCTAGGGAGCACAGCGGGGACCCTGTCTCTCTGTGGCTCTTGGACTGCTGAGTCCTCCCCTTTGCTGAGAAACCATCAGACCTACACACTGAACACCCAGCTCCATGCTTGAGGTGGGCACGATGGGAGCTGGGCAAGGGCCTGCCCTTGAGGACTGAGGGACGGTGGTAGAAAGACAGGCGAACTGAGTCAGAACTGGGAGGCTACCGTCCAGTGCCTGGAATCTCGAGTCAGCCTTGTGTGGGACACAGCTAGCCAGTGACCAGGGGACCACGGACAAAGCCCTGGAGGTTTCTGAGCCTCAGGTGCCTGGGGTTCAATAGCAGCCAGAGTTACTTGGCTCCTCCCACTCCACAGACAGAGAATCAGGTGATGGATGGCATGGGGACGGCACGGGGACACCCTTCACAGTAGACAGGGATGACTTTGTCTCTGCTGGAACACAGCTTTGTGTATTTGTTTGTTTGTTTTGAATATCCAGCGCTGCTCGGCAGAACATGGGGACAGATTGTTTGATTCCAGCAAGGGGCTTGGGGTAGGCGCTGTGAAAAAAAGGGACATTGGGTGTGGATCTAAAAGAACAACAAGGAATTTTCCATGGAGATGAGATAAAGTTGAGGCTGGGGACGGCCGAGAAGCGTGTCTCAGGCAGTGGCAAGGGCAGGTGCAAAGCCAGTGGGGCACGGGAGCAGCTGTTTGTGGAGTGGGGTGCCGTCCAGGAGACTGACCCCCGGGCCCCGTCAGGGCGGGCAGGCAGCCCAGGGATGATGGAATAGAGGGGTCACCCTGGGGTCAGCGTGGGGCGGGGGGGTGCTTTGCATGCCAGCCTGAGGAGTCTGGATTTTATCCACTCGACAGCGGGGAGCCAAGGATGGCTGTTAGCAGGAGGGTGACATGGTAGAAAGCATGCTTGGCTCTCCTCGACCCTGTCTGCTCCTTGCCCCGTCTTCAAATCCCACCTCCTCTGTCGAGCTTGTCCCAAATGGCTCGAGTCCCCCCCCCCCACCGAGGACAGCAACGGTTGTGGGCACGGGTGTGGTTGCTCCACTGCGCTGCGTGGTGGCAGTCAGTTTCTTCCCCGGGGCCGCGTGCCTCTCTTCTTCCACCGAACCTGGCCCAACCCCATGGTCTGAGCACGCCCACGTCGAGCTCTGTCTCCCGCTCTGTGACCTTGGCATGAAACCCTCAAATGCCACCGCAGCAAGGATAGCCCTACATCTCTGGGGTCAGACCAGCTTGGATGGGCCAAGTCATGTCTCTATTTGATTTTCCTGGATTAACCTCAAGCTCAGTGACCGCAACAAAACAGCCCCACTCCCTCGCTGGATCTTGTTCTCACTTTGAACGACAGGGATGTCTTGTGGCCAGAGGTGAAGCGAAGACCCACCCGGAGGAGGGCAGAGAGGTGGTGCGTCTTTGCGGTCCCCGCGGATGGAGATGCAGACTTCGGATGGGTCCCCAGTGACCTCCAGGTCCCACCGTTATTCTCAGCTTCCAGAAATTCTACATGTAGAGCTTCACAGCCCAAGGGATCCTCTGGCTCTATCCTTCACTCTGCACAGGGAAACCGAGGACTGAGGCCCAGATTGGGGGCCAGTGGCAGAACCAGGATAGCCTGCATCCTGGTGGGCTTTTTGCCTGTGCACAGGGACTAAACTGAGTTCCAGGGAGAGTGGCAGGGGCTTCTGGAGCCAAGGATGGGTTGGAAGAAGGGGACAATCAGTGAGAGATGCCAAAGTGGGGAAAGCAGGGGCTGAGCCAGCAGGTAGAAGACCTGGCTGAGATTTGGCCAAAAATTGTACATTACTTACATTTACGTTTCAAGAACTGTGATGGTATCACCAACTCACCCATCTCCCCCTGGAAAGTCTGGCCAAACTAGGAAAGACCATATAACATTTCAAGATTTTCAGAGGAATGAGAAAGGAGCCACCCTTAGACTGAGAAGGAGAGGGGGCCTTAGCTGGGCACGCACTTTGTGTCCCTCCTCCTCTCACCTCCACGTCACCTCTGTGAGCACCTAATAGGTTCTGGGTGCTGAGAATACAGGTGTCAAGAAAGACTCATAATTTTCAGAGAGAAAGGCCAGCTAAACAAGCATCTTTAACAGAATAATCCTACCCCCAGAGCAGAGTGTCTAATGTTAGATGGGAGGAGGGGAAGCCAGTGAAGACTTCCCGGAAGAGGAGGCACCTGAGATGAGTCTTGAAAGACGAGAGAGAATAGAGCTGACTGAAAACGAGCCAGGGTACCGTCAGCAGACACACCAGTGTGAAAATCCATGAAGCTGGATAAAGTGCTGAGTTCTGCTGTGTTAACACCCTCAAGGGTGGGTAGAGGGGGAAGATACTGGAAGGCTCGGTGAGGGGGCCACATCTGGGGCCTGATGGGTTATCCTCGGCAGTCTGACTTCATCTATAGGGTTTTTAAGCTGCAGAGTGGCTTGTTTGGATTTGTGTTGTAAAATATGGCCCTGAAAGTAGTGTGGGAGCTGACTCAGAGGGAGCAGAGGCAGAAGGCAGGGGAGCCTGTAGTAATAACCCAGGGGGAGGGGAGGAGGGCCTGACCTTGGGCTGCGGTCCTGGGGATGGAGGGGAGAGGACCGAGTTGGGAAATATCTCGGAGGGCAAGTAGTCAGGACCCGGTGACCGATCAAGCAGGCTGGATGAGGGAGCGGCAGAGTCAAGGCTGGCCTTGTCAGAAGCCAGGCAGGGGTGCAACCTGCCCTTCCTCTGGAATTCAGTGGGCGGGGCGAACTCAAGGCTGGTCTCAGGTTGAGACAGGGTGAGTCTTAAGTGCCCGCGACCTGGGAAAGTGCCGATAGGATCCCAGGGGCCAGTTGGAAGGTCAGGGGAGAGGACTGAGCTAGAAAGTAGATTTAGCAAATGATGGGCATGTGGCCTCGGCCGTGGCGGGAGCTGAGGGGGTAGCAGGAGGGCACAGGGAGACCTCACAGACAGAGGCAGGGAGCCTCCCCAGCGTGACCCTGACTTGAGGGGGTGGGTGGAGGGAGGGAGGGCCCCCGCAAGTGATTAAGGATGGTAGAGAGGTAGACCGAGTGATGTCATGCTGGCCAGGGGAGGGATGGCTGCCAGACTGAGCATGTGGGTAACTGCAGGCATTGCCGCAGAGCCGGCTTGATGGGGAGGAAGATTCCAGGGCCAGGGAGAGGCAGGGTCACTGGTGGACCTTCTAGAGGGGGTGGGCCCAGCACACCATTGGTGGACTGGCTTGTCAGGCAGAAGAGGGACCTTCTTTCCCTCTGATTGCCAACAGAGGGTTGTGTTTGGAGGCGGGACAGAGACAGACAGAGGACCTTAATGTTTTCGATGAAGTCAGGCGTCTCTAGAAATGGAGGTGGACAGAAGGGACTGGGGGTCCTGAGGAGAATGATGAAGGTCTGAGGGAAATGGGGAGCAGGAAGTTGGCCAAGGCAGCTCGGGGGACTCTCAGGCTTCATCAGGGCTGTGCCTGGAGACCCCACAGTGGCATGGTCTCAATTGGTCTGCCTTGGGTCCTTGCCAGCCTGAACATACAGTGTAAAGATGATGGTTGGGTTGGCTAAAGGTGAAGTTAGGCCAAAAGGTGAAGGGCAGGGTGGTGTACAACGGAATCAGGGGTGCTGGTGAGAAGGTCACTCAGATGACCAGACCATTGGAACAGCTGGAGAAATGTGGTCAGAGAGGAAGCAATGTTGGGATTAAAAAGGAAGAAGAGGAGAGAGGCTGAGCAAAGGCCTGGTGGGGGGGGAGGGGGGGGAGAGGGATGGACTCCGATCCAGGAGAAGGTCCCCGGAGACGGGGAGCTGAGGCTCTGCAGGGTCCAGAGTGATCAGGGGCTAGGTGATCAGGTATGGCAAGAGGGAGGGCGGGGTGCAAGCTTTCAGAGAGCTGGGGGCCTGTGGGACGAGCAGGAGTTTCCCTAGTAAACAAAGGCAGACGGGGAAAGGGGAAGAGAGTGCAACGAGAGGGCACCGCGGGGCCAAGGCCCCTTCTTTCCTTCCTCCGGTGTTTATCGACGTTTTTGAGGAAGCAAGAACTGTTTCCCGTACATGGGATACATCCGTGAACAGAATGATGATCCCTGCCCTCATGGAGCTTATGTTATTGTGGCTGGGGGTAGTGGGAAGAGACACAATAGCCAATATGACAAGAGGTAAATCTCAAAGTATGCTAGAGGGTTGCGAGGCTATGGGAAAAAGAAAAAAAAGTGGCCGAACGGTGTCTGATGGATGGACCCGGAGTCTGCAGGAGGAGTGGGGCAGGCGGCTGGGGGAGTGGGCTGGAATGGAAAGTAGGGCGCTCAGGGGAGGCCCAGGTTGGGCCAGTGCTCTGGGTCTGTGGTTGATCCCACACAGTCTGACACAGGCGGGCGGTGGGGGGCAGTGAGGATATGGAGAGAGGCATGTGCGTGGTTCCTTGATGGACAGTATGTATGAGAAGTTTTAGCCAAGAAGAATCTTCCAGGTTGGGTGAGAAGGGGTGAGCAAAGGAAAAGAGAAGAAAACAAATACTCAAGCTCATCTGTGAAGGGCAGGCACTGTGCTAGGGATGACCTCTCCGTCTCTGTCTCTCAAGACAAACCTGTGCTTTAGGAAAGACTGTCCTTACTTGGCCCTGGTTTACATGAAAACAGTGGCAGTAGCAAAAGGCCCAGAAGTGTTCTGAACCTGCCCAGGGTTTTCTTGACGCATTCGCCCAGCCTCCTAAGGCCAGGGCCATCCCCTCCACTTCCCCATGAGGGATGTGAGGTACAGAAGTGTCAGCACAGTGGCTGAGATCACACTGGCAGTGCTGTGTGTCCCCGTTACTATTATCACTATTGTTGTTCAAGGTCATTCAGGTAGGAGGGGGAAGCGCAGGGTTTCAGAGGGCCCCAGGTGGGGCTGACCCGTACTCCCAGCTGACCTTGGGCCTGCCTGGGACTGGCCATGCAGACCCGGGCTGGGAAGGAGGAGCTGTGCGACTGCTACTGGGCCTGTGCCTTTGCTGCAGGCATGTGACATATTGTGGCGTGATGTGTTTTCCCCTCATGGTGCAAGATGTGACTCAGAGGGGCATGCTGGGGAAATGAGTTTCTTGGATTTGCCCACCTCATCGCCCCTGCGTTCTTTTGAATTTCTCTGAATCAGACTTTATATCTGGCTCTGCCATTCAGCAGCCTTATTTATGCAGAAAACAGCCCCACATTTCCAACTTGCTCAACAGCCCTAAAGATTCATCTTTGGCCCCGGGGGGAGGGTAGCGAAGGAGGGGAGGGGGAAAAGGAAGAAGAAAGAAAGGAAGAAAAAGGAAGAAGGAAAGAAAGCGCCAGCAACAATCAAAACAACCCTTTTCTCCCTGCGTAATCTGGGCAGCTTCCAGGAGGATAATGTCTTTCCACCGTGAATCGCCCCCTCCTTCCCAGGCTGTTTTCACAGGAAGCAAATCCTGGAGCATTTTCAATGTGCCCCTCGAGGCAGAACAATGAGGCCCTTGAAGCCTCGGAACCGCGCTTCCTCCAGTTATCCGGAGCCGGGCCGAGCCCCTTCTGCGGCGGGCGGGCGTGGGGAGGCGGCGGGCGTGGGGGGCGCGGGACCGTCCCCGGGGTGGGGGAGGGGCGGCCTGCAGGGCGGGGCTGCGCCGCACGGGGGAAGCCCATTAGCCAAATAATAGGTTTGGATCCGACTGTTTTGCCAAGGTACCCGGCATTTATCCGGCTCCCCGATTGGGGGCGGGGAGCTGGGAGGAGGCGGCGCGGATCCAATTACGGCAGCCGCAGCCCGGTCGCCGGGAGGTGGCGGCTGGCCGGGCCGGGCCGGGCCGGGCCGGGCCGGGGGTGCCGGGGTGCGAGGGTTGGGCGGGGGGATTGGAGAGGGGAAGCGGGGGCAGCGGGGACCGTGCGCGCGGGAGCCCGGGCCGGCCGATCGGGGGGCGCCTCTGCCCCGGGCGCCCCTCGCCCCGCGCGGCTCCCCCGCCCGGGCCGGCTCAGCTGCCTCATTGTTTATTGTGGCGTCTGGCTCTCCCCCTTCCCGTCCCCCTCCCGCGCGCCGCCCGCCCGCCCGCCCGCCCGCTCCTTTCTGCCCTCCTCCCGAAAGAAAGAAGAGCCCGTCTGTGGAGACGAATGAGTCATGAATAAACAAACAGCGTGGGGGAGCTGTCACTCCGAGCTGACTTCCTGGCCGCGCTCGGCTCCGCGACCTCCCGGCGGGCCGCAGAAGCCCGGCTGGCTGGGGCGGGCCGCGGGCCGTCTGGGCGCCCGGCGCGGGTGGGGTGCGCGGGACCCCGATCGCCGCGCGGACCTTGACCGCAGCCCTCACCGGCAGCGGGGCCCGGGAGCGGGAGCGGGAGCGGGCGTTGACCCGGAGTCCCGGGACCTATGGGCACATGCATGCCGGTGGCTGGGAGTCTGATTTCCCTGGGCTTGACAAAAGCCATACGCCATAGACTGGCGAGGCCTGTGAGCATCTGCCGTGTGGGTTGATTTCCCCGGGCCGGCTCGTCCTCCGTGATGCGAGTGTGCCGCAGACGCGGGCCTCTGGGAGCACGCGTGCAGATGGGATGTGTGTGCCGGCCGTGCCTGTCTGGGAGTGCCGGATACACGAGAGTGTGTGTCTGGGTTGGGGCTGGTGGTGTGTGTGTGTGTGTGTGTGTGCGCGTGCGCGCGCGCGCGTGCGCGCGCCTGTGGCCCGGGTGTGACCATTTTTCTGACTCTGAATTTGCTGCTGCCTCTTTAAGCTTTTGAGATTCTTGCTTTATGCTTGGTTTTTTACTTGGTCCTTTTCCTTTCCCTTGTGTGATCCTGTGGGTCATTCGGGGCCATCTCTCCCCATTAGTGAGACTCCAGGGCCCCAGCAGACCTCCAGGGCCTGGCCTGGCTGGCCTCAGAGTCCAGCCAGCTGTGGCCACACGCAGGCTCACAACACTGACTCATGCCTGGCGAGAGCAGAGAGGAGCGGAGTCTGACAGGGGAACCAGGCTGGGTGACCCCCTCTCTAGGCCTGGCCTGGGGGTGCCCTCATGAGCTCTTGTGCTCGGAGAGAGGGCCTGGGTCAGCTCAGACACTCTGGGGGTTTCTCGCACAGAAAGGGACCAGCTCCATGAGGTCCAAGGCTGACCCTCAGCCTTGGCTGCTCAGCCAGGTCGGGAGCTGGGCCAACTCTGGCCCTGCTCCTTCTCCATGAGTTGGCCAGCTCCAGCTCCTAAGGTTCTGGCCAGCTCCAGGTTGGAGCTTTGCGGGCAGGGACAGATTCCCCCGAAGCAGAAGCAGGACACGGGCCTGCTGCCCTCCCTCCCCATCATCACCCTCTTCTGCAGTCCCACTGCCAATGTCCGCTTGCTGGATTCGGTTTCCTGGCCTTGGAATCGTGACACTGGTTGTGGTCCTGACCAAGGAGGCAGACTCTGGGAGCGGCAGGCCAACCATGGTCATTTCCGGCCTCCTTCCCATTCTTCAGCGGGTAGGCAGTTTGGGAGACTAGGTCAACATAAGTGGGGAGGCAGGTGAATGTATGTTCATAGCCTGGCTTTCTTCACTTTCTGTGTGATCTAGGGCAAGTCGCTTAACTTCTCTGAACCTCTTTCCTGTTCTTTAAAGTGTGCACAATGACCCCTCCCTCCTGGAGTGGTTGCAGATATTTAGGAGAAAGTACCTGCGAGCCCTCAGCCCTGGGCTTGACCTGGAACAGGGGCTCAGAAAAGGAGAGTTCACTCTGTCCACCCTCAGCCCTGCTCTGGACCTAAGTCAGCAGGGCCTAGAATTCTGCCTGCCCAATCTTGTTCATCCTCTGACCCTGAGAGGTGCTGGGCCCTGTGGGTCTCGTTTGCAATTTGAGGTCTCTGAGGCCCAGCGCAGTGTGGAGTCTGGGCCCAGCCTTCAGAGCCAGGCCCATGAGGCAGAACAGCAGGGACCCACCGCATCTTTCTAGGGCTTTCCCGGTGGGGAGAAGTCTCCACCCATTAGGTCACACTCTGGTTATGCCTCGGCTGGCCTGGGCTGGCCTTGACTTGCAGACAAATTGTTTGGTCTATGTGGGATTAAGATAACAGCCAATACTTAGGAATGAAGACATTTCGCGTGAAAATGTGCATTTCCAACTTTGAAAAATTGGGAGATTTGGCCACACTGGGCTCACATTCCTATGTGGCATCTGTGGGCTGGAGCCAACGCATGTGCCCTCCAGTTCACTGCAGACCCCACTGCTCCCTGCTGCAGTGGGTCTCAAACTTGAGAGTGCCAGAGAATCACTGGCTTGTTGAAACACAGATTGCTGGGCTCCATCCAGAGTTTATATTCCAGAGGATCCAGAGTGGGCCTGAGAATCTGCCTTTCTGACAAGTTCCCAGATGCTGCTGATGTTGCTGGTCCCGGGACCCACCTTGAGTACTCCTGCCCTGACTCAGAGAGGCCAACCTTTGGTCACCATATATCACCCCACTAGGCCTGTTGCTTTTCTGTGTAGTAGGGAAGTGTTTGTATTCACAATCTAGCAAAACTAGGAAAATAAAAAAGGACAGAGTATCATTTGTTCTGGCAAAACGGAGAAGTGCAGATTGCTTTGGGGACGCGTGTTAGCATGCAAACAATTTGCGGATATGTCAACTAAACACATCCTCAGGTGCCACAAAGCAGCCTGTCCTGGGCATGACATGAAGAACGGGCCGGGTGGGCACTATCTGGATTCTTACCCCTGTCCACTTTGCTTTTTTGTTATCTGCTTGGCCCTGAGGGTGTTCGAGCTCGTGGTCCCTGCCCACTGTAGCTTCTTCCTTGAACAGCTCTGATTTGCCCCAGTTCTGTTGTGCTCTGTTAGGATGTGGAGACAGATGAATAAGACATCGTCTTTACCCTCATGGGACTCACAGAACATCAGGACAGACAGACAACACTCATTGAACAGACATATAAAAGAAAGAATTATAAATAGTCATAACACTCAGGGTGCCGGGATGGAGAATAAGGGGGTATATGGGGACTTCTTTTAGTCTGAGTGGTCTCTATCCTCTACAGGGAGGTGGGGTGGAGAGAGGAGTTTGGGAAGCAAATGGGGTCCTGGACCAAGTCAGCCTTAGTCACTGTCAGGAAAGATGGAACCCAGGCTGAGAGTCAGGAGACCAGGGCTTGAATCCTGGCCCCTGGGTCACTCTCCTCAGCCCCTTCCCTGACCTCTATCACTTTAACCCTGCCTCAAAGCCCAGTTCCCCTCTCACTAGACCTAGAGGCCATTCCTGACCTTTTGGCCCATATGGCCCCACCCCCTTCTCTCTCTCTCTCTCTCTCTCAGTTGCTCTCTGGTTCTTTGACCTGTAGCTCTGACTGCTGGTTCACTCTTCATGGGCCTAGCCACACAGACCTTGTGTTGTTATGCAGTGACTTCTTGAAGCTCCATGGATGTTTTCAGGAGGCCGTGTCCCCCCTCCTTCCCCCGCAAGCTACATTTCTTTGGACCTCAGAACCTCCAGGATCACTTTGTCCTCCTGTCTTGTACAGATGAGGAAATTACATCCAGTGCTTTCAATGTCCCCTGCTGGTGAGTGGCTCAGTCAATAACTTGGGTCGAAGGGCAGAACTTTTCCTTCCTCTTGGCTTTCCTCACAGAAAGCCTTCCTTCCACTTAGCTTTCCTCACAGAGTCTGGCCCAACGCCGAGCACAGAACCAGGGGCCACACAGGGTAGGGCACGGGCCTGGGAATGGATACTTTCCATGTTTGCACCTCCTCAAATGGCTAAAGAATCTTGCCTGGTGCGGCAGACCGGTGACACAGTCTTCCCACACTGTGCTCGCAGCAGACATCACTAATCCATCATGGCGCCCTTTCCCTGAGCCCACACACAGCCTCAGAGGGCTTCTTAACACAGTCCTCCAGGGAGCAGATGCCAATGAATTGACTGACTTGGGGGATGGCAGTTATTAGCCCCTTCCGTTTTAGGAACATGTCCAATATTGGGCGGGTCTCGTGTGGCCTCCTGAATTAGTAGAAACCTGGGACATGGACTGAATTTGGCATGTTATGCTCTTGAGTTGGGCATGGAGGTAGGGCTGGACTGAACTATTAGCTAATGAGAAGGGAGAGTCGGGAAGTTGACAAGCAGTGACAGTGGTGGGGACAGACTCAAATGAGCTCGGAGTCCTGCAGGAGAGTCACGTGAAGAAGGGAGCACAGGGCGTGAGGTAATGGGGCAGAAGTGAGGAGTCAAATAGAGCTGCGTTCTGGGGCTAAAGAGGGGCCAACGGGTCTGGCTGCAGATCCTTGAGGACCGGCAAACGGCTTCTTTGATTGTCCTGAGGGTAAGGCCATGGGAGAGCCTGCTGTCCCACCTAGCCTGAAGTGTCCTCCTCCCAGACAGCTAGATCAACCTCTTGTCCTTCCCCAAGTTAAAGCAGAGGCAACTCAGGGCACTTTGGAGGGTCCCTTTGTAAGCAAAAGAAGCTTTTATGGAAATTAAATGTGGATATCTGTGTTCCGGGAACATCAATATATTTGACAGAGCTGTGGTCATTAGGAGAAGGCCCAGGGATGTTGATGTCTGTCGCAGCTCCCGTTGGGGGTCTGAGGAATGACCTAGATGTCTTGTAGCCCTGCTTTGAGCAGAGACTCTGGCTAGGGGCTGGGCCTGGCTCTGGGGGCTGTAGCCCCTGGGGCTGGAAGTCAGCAGAGCGTAATGGCAAGGACTCCCTGCCTCCTCTTGCCCGCTCTTTTGGCCCTTTGCTTGTTTTCCCTCTCTCTTCCTGCCCCAGTTGCCTGGCCCTGAGATGGGGCGGCGGGTATAGGTTCAACCCTGCAGTCTCTTAGCTCCGGGAGAACGGTCCCCACTATGCTGCCTGCTTATTCACCATTCTATCACCAGAGCAAAGCCCTTGACTGAAGGAATGGCTGGCTGACTGAAGGAATGATACTCCTTTTGTAAGCTTGTCGTGCTCTCTTGCTCACTTAATACCGGTGTTCTCTGCTGTATCAGTGGCTCCATGAGGCCTGGGATTGGGGCTGGTGGTCCATAGCCATATCCTTTGAGCCCAGCACCATTCCCTGTACAGAGAAGAGTTACAGGAGCCCAAGGAAAGGCTGTATCTTCTTTTAAAATTTAAATTCAGTTAATTAACAAATACTGTATTATTAGTTTCAGAGGTAGAATTCAGTGAGTCATCAGTTGTGTATAACACCCAGTGCTCATCACATCACGTGCCCTCCTTAATGTCCATCACCCCATTACCCCATCCCCCATCCCCTCCCTTCCAGCAACCCTCAGTTTGTTTCCTGTGATTAAGAGTCTCTTATGGTTTGGGGTGCCTGGGTGGCTCAGTGGGTTAAAGCCTCTGCCTTCGGCTCGGGTCATGATTCCAGGGTCCTGGGATCGAGCCCCGCATCAGGCTCTCTGCTCAGCGGGAGCCTGCTTCCCTTCCTCTCTCTCTGCCTGCCTCTCTGCCTACTTGTGATCCCTGTCTGTCAAATAAATAAATAAAATCTTTAAAAAAAAGAGGGAGAGCAAGAGCCTACTTTAAAAAAAAAAAAAGTTTCTTATCGTTTGTCTCCCTCTCTGATCTCATCTCGTTTTATTTTTCCCTCCCTTCCCCTATGATCCTCTGTTTTGTATTTTGAATTCCATATATGAGTGAAATCATATGATAATTATCTTTCTCTTATTGACTTATTTCACCTAGCATAATATCCTCTAGTTCCATCCATGTTGTTGCAAATGGCAAGATTTCATTTTTTTGGTGGCTGAGTAGTATTCCTGTGTGTATGTATGTGTGTGTGTGTGTGTGTGTGTATACCGTATTTTCTTTATCCGTTCATCTGTTGATGGACATCTATGTTCTTTCCATAGTTTGGCTATTGTGGACATTTCTGCTATAAACATTTGGGTGCACGTGCCCCTTTGGATCACTACATTTGTATCTTTGGGGTAAATACCCAGTAGTGCGATTGCTGGGTCGTAGGGTAGCTCTATTTTCAACTTTCTGAGGAACCTCCATACTGTTTTCCAGAGTGGCTGCACCAGCTTGTATTCCCAACAGTGTAGGAGGGTTCCCCTTTCTCCGCAACCTCGCCAACATTTGTTGTTTCCTGACTTGATAATTTTAGCCATTCTGACTGCTGTGAGGTGGTATCTCCCTGTGGTTTTGATTTGTATTTCCCTAATACCGAGTGATGTTAAGCACTTTTTCATGTATCTCTTGGCCATTTGGATGTCTTCTCTGCAGAAATATCTGTTCATGTCCTCTGCCCATTTCTTGATTGAATTATTTATTCTTTGGGTGTTGAGTTTGATAAGTTCTTCATAGATTTAGGAAACTAGCCATTTATCTGATAAGACACTTGCAAATATCTTCTCCCATTCTGTCCGTTATCTTTGGGTTTTGTTGACTGTTTCCTTTGCTGTGCAAAAGCTTTTGATCTTGATGAAGTCCCAAGAGTTCATTTTTACCTTTGTTTCCCTTGCCTTTGGAGATAAGTCTAGCCTGATGTTGCTGAAGGCCACATCTTCTAACTGCGCCCTGTGGGCTCAGTTGAGTTCTGGGTCTGGGACAGGGAGGGCCTTGGGCAGTTCTGGAGTGGGGGCCCTGGTGGGCTCTGAGTGTACTGCACACTCTGGACGTTGGGCACTGCTCCTGGATCCCCAAAGTCTCTGCCACTCCCACCGCCATGCTTCTGTTTCCCATACCCCGGGGCTGAAGTTCTCTCCTCTGCTTCGCTTGGCGCTTCTAAAGTCCTCTTGGTTCTTAAGGCTCCACTCCAGGGCCTCTCCCTCCAGGAAGCCTTGCTTGGAGAAGGTCTCTGTCCTCTGCACGCCATGGCTCTCTCCTCTGCTGACCTCACAGGATCTGCGATCCTCGTAACAGTGTCTGTGAGAAGTGGAGGCCACGGCACTTTATGCAGGCTGTGAGGGCGGATGTGGGCCCATGACCCTGGGATGAGGTCTTGCTGGACCTTGTGAGCAATTCCAAAGCTGTTGGGGGAGATGCCTGGCCCTGTCATGGGTCCCCGCCCCACGCTGGCAAGAGAACCCATCTGGGTCTTCCCCTGCAAGGAAGGCCCTCGCTCATCTCCATGCACGTGGGCTGCAGGCATGAACAGACCTGGCCTCCTCCTCCACAATCTTTGCCTTTTAGCTTCAGGGCTCAGGTGCAGGCTTTGGGGATGGAAGATGGGTGGCGTCTGGTACAGTGTCTGGGTCATGCACCTCTGCTGGATAAGTGGGCCTGTGGTGTCTGAATCTCTTGGAGTTTCTGTCTCGATTATAAAACAGACCCCAATTCTCACCATGTAAGGTTATTGTGGGAATTGTAGATGCCAATATGCCCACTCCCTCCTGCTTCGGTTCTTTCTGTCTAAAGGGTTTTGCCTTTCTTCCTTGCCTGGCTAGCTCTTATTCATCCTTCAGAAGGTTTGGGCTCAATGTCGTTGCCTCCAGGAAGCCCTCCTTGGCTGCTGCTTCTTGTGTGGGTCTCTCTTCAGGGTTGGTCTCCCCCATTAGACTGTAACCCTTGTACCCCACCAGGTCCTGGTACTTTGAAGGCACTCAGGGACCATTTGCTAAGTAAATAACAAGTCTAAAGTGACTCGTATGAGGGAGGAACCCCCAAATTGCAGCTCTTCTTATCATACGCAACTCCCAGAGACCACATAACTGCTTCTCATTTCTGGCTGTCTGTGGGAAGTTGTATTGGCAGAAAGTTCTACAGCCATCCTGTCCCAGCCTGCCTGCCCCAGAGAAGTGCCTGCCCACAGAGGGCTTTATGCCCTCTTAGCCCCTGAGGCTGACCCACAGGTTTGGTCCCTGAAAGCACTGGAAGAAACCCCTTGTGCCAGGGCCTCCCGGGATCTGCCCGCCAGCCGGTTGGTTTCCTCAGCCTGACTGCAGGGCCTTGGCTGCCCCGAAGCCCACAGCTGAGAGGTGGCATCTGTGCTCGCTGTGTTCATGCGCTCAGCTTGGGTTCCTGGGGACGTTGTCCACGTCTCTCCAGAGCAGCGCGTCTGCCTCTTGAAGCCACTTAAAGCTACAAGCCTGGTGCTCACGTCCCCTTGTCAAATCACGTAAGTCCTGGATCTTTTAGTTCACCCCACGGGGCCTTGGTTTCTCCATCTGTCAAATGGGAACAAGAGCCTTGTACAATGGGTGGTGTTCTGAGGATCCAATGGCATAGCCAGCTCACACAGCACTTTACAGTTTGTGGTAGCCTATCACGTGTACTTTCCTGGCAGGATGCAGAGTCTTTTTTGGGGGGGAAGTCGGAGAGGAGTAAGTACTGGGAATATGAGAGATCAGAATGTAATATTCATGGTGTCATAGTGTGGGGGCATCCGCTGGGGGCGCCTTCGGGTGGCTACAATACACATGCCCTTGGCAGAGGAGCAAGGTGGCAGTCCTGTGGCCTGGGACAGACAGACAGACAGCTGACAGCCAGCTCTGCCCAGTGCTCAGGGGAGATGTATTGGGAGCTGCCTGTCTGCGCTACAGGGACACGGCCCACTGGAATGTGCCCATTGTCACCAGTGTCCAGAGGGCCCCCAAGCAGCAAAGATAGCCATCCTGGAGACCCTTTGCCCTGGGCCCTGCTCTGCCTGGGCCATGGCCGGCGTGGCCTGAAGGACGGACGTGCCCATGGTGGGGACACATCTTGCCTCTCCATTCGCACGTGTTACACAAGCACGCACGTACACAGGCATGCAGCACTCTAGACTGACCTGCTCACTCGTATGCACCCTGTATCTTGCTACACAGGACACATAGAAAAATGATTACCAAGCAACTTCAGGAAGACTGTTCTATTGGACTCTCTCTTGCCTCTCACCACGGCCATTTTACAAACTGGGAAACTGAGGCCAGATAGCATGCATGGCTTGCCCCGGGTCTCCTAGCAGGACGGCGCCCAGAGCCGGTAGCAGCAGTTATATCTCTAGGATGCCCTCTCCTGCTTGGGCTTCCTAGTGAGGTGACCACTACCCTGCCAGGCGTGTGGTGACAGCCCACTCTCCTCAGCTCAGCACCCTGTTTTATAGACAGGGAAAGAACTTGGCCGTGATTGTCCTCAAAGGACGCTCACAGCCCAGATCCTGCAGAACGGAGACTAGCAGGCTCTGAGTTGAAGCCCTGGGCTGTGGGTTTCCCCCATGCCGCTGGGAAATTCCAGGTCTGCAGCTGCTGCCTGGAGAGCAAAGCTCATGCAGACTGTAACTTAGACATTTTAAAAAAGGGAAATTAAGAGGGTGTCCTGCAGAAACCTGGGGGCCCAGCTTCACCCAGAGGCCCCCCATTTGGGGCTGCCCACTTGGAGCCCCTCAGCCCTCTGGGTGCCTGCCAGCAGCCCTGGCTGGGCAGCCCTCTCCGCCCTCCCCCAACCTTGCTTCTGCCCTGCTCACACCAGCTGCCCCTGGCCTCTCACCTCCCCAGCCCTCTCTCCGCTTTGCTGGCAGGCCATGGTAACAAGATGCCCTTTGTGTGTGTTGGTCGGGGGAGGGGCTCCTGTGCTGCTCCTTGCTGCTGAGTCACAGCTCCCTGCCGGGCTCTGGGGACAGAGAGTCGCAGGTGACTGGCCAGGTGGCATGGAGCCGAAGACCTTGGAGATGACCTCATACAACCCCTACCTTGCACTGGTGGGGAAACCGAGGCTCAGCGAAGGGAAGGAACTGCTTCATGCTTTCCTGGAGCAGACATCCGGACAAGACACACCTTTTATGGTCTGCAGGCATGCAGACTTGTCATGCGGTCATCATGGTGTCCTACTTCCCTCCAGAATGGCCTGGGTATGTCTGTGTCCTTGTGTGTCTGCCACACATTAACCCGTGTGTCTGCGAGTGGATGCTCTCGAGCATTTCAGCATGCAAGGATTCAGTGTATGTGTGTGCGTGAGTGTGTGTGTTGGTTTCCTAAGGTCCCCTGTGCCTTCTTCCAGGGACACCTAGGGCCTGTCCTCAACTGCACATTCCCCCTGCCTCTCAGGGGCTAGCTGGGCTTATCCTCACCCTCTGCAAGAGGATCCTGCCCAGAGAACTCCAGCCAGAGTGGGTGAGCACCTATAACAGACACCTAGTTAGCTGGCAAGTCATGCTCTTGGATTAAACATAAGGTATCCTCTGCCCCCCTGCCCTGTGCTGTGTAGGACTTACCAGTGAGGGCCCAGTTAGAACTGGGGGTACTTAAGAACAGGGGCTCTGGACACGGGCCACCTGGGTTTGAATCCTGGCTTTGCCATTTCCTAGCTGTGCAATTTGAGCAAATTACTTCTCTCTGAGCCTCCGCTTTCTCATCTGTAAAATGGGATAATGATAGCCTTGCCTCACAGAGTTGTTACAGGAACTGCGTCTGTACTTGTGAAGTTCTTAGAATAGCATGTAGTGCATAGTAAACCCTCAAGAAAGGTTGCCGATTGTTATTGCTATCACAGTTATTCTCCGTGACCCCAAGAGATCCCACTGGAGCCTCAAAGGACTGAAGGGTGCTCTTAAGCTCCCAGGCAGCGTGAAAGACTTAGCTCCTTTGGATGAAGATAAGCAGGCAGAGAGCGGTGGGGACTGTCCCTGGGGAGAGTTGTGCATTCTGGCCTGTGCCCCCACTGCGAGCTGCCACCCCGAATAATCGCACGCAAGAGCGGTGTGCACAGTGCTGGACTGACCCCTGTCTCTGTGCTCCCGTCCCCCTGCAGCCTCGGAGCCATGCCAGGCCCCGGGAGGCTGGGCAGGGCAGCCCCACGGTTGCACCTGCCACTCCTCCCTGTCCAATGAGCCTCCGGCGGCCTTGGCGAGCATCGGCCTTCCTGTTGCTGCTGCTACGTCGTGCCGGGACCGCCATCTGGGCCCGAGGGCTGGGCGAGTGGCCTGCCGGCCATCTGCCTGCTTGGAGTTGGCTGCTTCCGAAAGGCAGCAGGGCGTCTGTGAGAGCTGGGGCTGCTGGAGGAGGCTCGGAGGCGGTTCTCTGGCCTGGGCAGCCTTTCAGGCCCCAAGCTGCCTGCCATGGGGAGGCCTGGTCCCCACAGCTTCCTGTCCTAATTCTCCCCTCATGCACCACCTAGGGCCCAGGAGCCAGGAAACCTGTCCTGTTGTACCAGCCACTGTAAGGACTCCCATGTGATCTCAGGGAGTCCCTGCCGTCCCTGGCTTTAAGTTTTCCCTTTGTACAGTGGGCAGCCTGGAATCCAGTGCCCCAGACTTCTGTCCACTCAGTGCTGCCTCTAGGCCCAGGTCTGACTGGGGGAAATGTATGGGGCTGGAGAGGCTTTCCCGGCTGTGATTGTTCCTTTTAGCCCAGTCCCTGGGGGCTGGCTTCCCAGCCAGCCATGGAGTTACACAGAGTGGTAAGTGATCAGGTATAGGTCAGGTCCAAGTTGGGGTTCTTGCCCAGTCCCAGCCCAGCCCTGGAACCTTGCAGGATTGGTGCAGGGTGACAAGTCCCTGAGAGCTGTCACCCTGTCTCTAGGGTGACAAGTCTCCCTAGAGAGTTGGAGACTGACTAGGCCTGAGGAGGCAGCTTCTCACTCATTCATTCACTCTTTCATTCATTCACCTGTTCATTCATTCACTCATTCACTCATCCATCCATTTGTTCATTCACTCGTTCATACATTCATCTACTCATCTATCCATTCATTAATTCACTCATTCTTTCTATCCATTTGTCCATCCATCCAGTCCTCCATACATCCATTCATTCAAAGCTTAGCGAGCATCATGCCTAACATGATGCCATGCTCTGGGGATATGATTAACACTCCGGTCAGAATAAGAGACACATCTGTCACCTGTCGGTTACCCCCTCATGTGGCAAAATCTAGGGTGGGGTAACTTAGTAGGGAACTCACTCCAGTCCAGGAAGCCTGCTTCTGGGATGCTGTGACAGAAGGGAAAGTTGGAGGGAGACAGACATGTTTAATCTTCATAATCAACTTAGGAGGTGGGTCATTACAGTCCCACCTTCATGGATGAGGAAAGTGATGCTTGACAAATTAATGCACCAAGGCTTTCCTATTGTCACACCCAAGTAAATGGCAGGGCTGGGGTTTGAATCCTCATCCAACTCTGAGTGCCACCAGCCTGCTATATTCTCCAGGTTCCTGCTAGCCACCTGCTGCTGACCCTCCCTGTGAGGCTGGGGGTCGGGCGGATGTCCTGAGTGGGAGCGTACCACCTCCTTGCCTGAAGGGGGGCTGGACGGTGGAGGGTGGTGGTCCCTATGTCTTTTCCTTAGCCTCCCTGTCCAGGGCCTGGGGGTAGCTTATCCTCCTGACTCCTGGAAGGGCTTAGGATCAAACCGGGCAGGCCTCTGCACCCTATCTGAGAATAGTAGTCATGCTTCCGCTGCTTGGGTGAGGGGAGCCACTGGCCCAAGGTGACAGCCATGTGGAGACAGGAGTTCCAGTCCCAGTTTATTGTGGACACCTACCCCTACCAGGCTCAGCCTCTGGGCAGTATCAGCCTGGGATAAATCCACTGCAGGCCCTGCCCCCCAAGAGAGTCTTGGCTGGACCCACATGCTCTGAGGGGGTTTAGAATGAAAGGGGCCCTCCCCTAGTTCTTGTGAGGGGCTGACATGAGGCCCCCACATCTCCTAGACCCAGTTGGGGCATGTCCCAACCCCGGAGGTCTGTGCAGACCCTCAGAGGGTATCCCATCCAAAATCATCATTGCTTAAATCGGACTTGTGATTTCCCCCTGACCCTGGCTCCCATCACCCTGGGTCACTCCAGACCCTGTCCTTCTCCTCTGCTGCTGACAACCAGTTCTGCTGATTCTACATAGGTCCCACATCTCTCTCTGTTTTGCCACCTCCACTGTCACCATCCCCGTCCACACCCTCATCTTCCATCTGCCACTCATCAGGCCTCCTCCCTGGGCTGCAGGAATCCGTTCTGCTCCCCCATGCTCCCTCCTCTGCACGGTGGGCAGAAGACCTACAAGCAAGCTCAGAGCACGGCCCCACCGTGGGGCCCGCGCCCCAGACCTAGTGGGTGTGGCCTATGTGATGTCCTCCTGCTCACCCCCCACAGCCCCAGCCCCAACATGCTCCGGCACCCCTCTCTTTTCTCCCTGACTTCCCTGGCGGTCCTACCTCCTGGCCTTTGGGTGTGTGGTGTCTGGGCGTATCTGCTGTCTGGCACTCTGTTCACCTGGGTCCTGTGTCGCCTTGGCCTTTTCAGTCTTCAAAGAGGTCTTCCCGGACCATTCCACCCACCCCACTCACGCACTATCCCATTACATTATTTGTTTTCTTCAAAGCTCTTACACATTATGCTGAACTCCCCACTACCCCGACCAGAATGTGAGCGCCAAGATGCACCAGCATTTCCTGACTCATCTATCCTCCATCCCAGAGCCTGGGCCGGAGCCGAGGGGGAGCTCAAGGAACATTTGCTGAATGAGCGAACTTCCTGGGCCTGTAGATCCTCAGTCAGAAGGGAACAACGGACTCTGGTCTTTTCTTTACTGGATCTTGGAAACTGCCCTGCACCCCTTCTCAGCCCCAGCTGGCATTCCCCTGGGGACAGTTCCCTAACTCACTCCCTCGAAGGTAGCACGGTTCATCTCTGACAGCTTGAACGGTTAGACATGGTGCTTTTTCGTGTTTTTTAAAGAGAGAGGATGGGTGAGGGAGGGACAGAGGGAGAGGGAGAGAGAGAATCCCAAGCAGACTCCACGGCCAGCCAGGAGCCGGACATGGCGCTTCATCTCATGACCGACCTGAGCCGAAATCGAGAGTCAGAAGCTTAACTGACAGAGCCCCCTGGGTGCCCCATCGGTGGTGCTCATTCTGACCGGAAATCCAGCAACTCCACTGGACCACTCTCAGCTGGCTGAGCCTGACAACCGTGAGGGAGCTTCTAACCTGTGTTTGGAGAGTGTGGCATGTTGAGGACAGAACTAGGACAGAGTCACAGGCCATGGGTTCGAAGTCTCTCTATGCCGCTTCTCCATGGCCAGTCGCTGAAGTCTCTGATGCTCGGGTTCCCCTCTGTAAGTGCTGGGACCTATGCCCTTCAGGGTGGGGTCCGATCAGGGGAGATGCTGCCAGTGTGCCCAGACGGGCGCCCGGCACGGAGTTGCTGCCTGTTAAGTGCTGCTTGGGTTTGGAAGGAAGTCTCCGTGATTCTTCACTCTTCACTGCTCCCTCTGGCCAGAGGGACATCTTCCACATTAAAACAAACCAAACCGGAGCCCCAACGACCATCCCTGTTCGGAAAGGCCCTGGCCGCTGGAGGGTGGTGGGCATGGCGGCGGGGGGTGGGGGTGGGGTGGGTGGTGTGCGCCAAGATGTCCCGTAGAGATTCATAGGGCTTCACCTCTTAGAAAACATCACAGCACAAGGTTGCCCAAGGTCAGCGCCTCTATCCTGTGATTGCTTTATGAAAAGGGAGAAGAGCAAGTGGGCAACATTTCCAGTTTTTGTGGTTTTTTTTTTTAGATTTTATTTATTTTTTTGACAGACAGAGATCACAAGTAGGCAGAGAGAGAGGAGGAAGCAGGCTCCCCACAGAGCAGAAAGCCCTATGAGGGCCTCGATCCCAGGACTCTGGGATCATGACCTGAGCCGAAGGCAGAGGCTTAACCCACTGAGCCACCCAGGGGCCCCGACATTTCCAGTTTTTGAAGGAGATGGCTCAGAGCCAGTCCCTGGGCACCAGAGGAGGGGAGTTGGCCACACTCGGCCTCGTCCTGACGGTACCTGCAAAAGGAGGAAAGAAGCAGATGTTTCTTGAAGAACTACTGTGTGCCAGGCATGTTCGGGGAGGCCGGACACTGTTCTAAGCTCTTTAAGCCGCATTTAATGGCTGTAATCCTCTCCCCACCTCCGTGAATAGGCCCCATCAGTCCCACTTTAAAGGCGGGGTTTGCTTAAGTGAAGGGAAGGCAAATAACATGCCTGGGACCCCACAGTCAGCATGGGGCTATTTAACCCCAGACTCACAGGTCCTTGGCACTGAGGATTCTCAGCGCTACTGCCTTAAAGGTGAGAGCTCTGAGGCTGGCAGGGGTGAAGCACCTGGTCCAAGGTTACTCAGAAAGAGGATACAGCAGAGCTGGGATTTGAACCCTCGTCCAGGTGGCTGTAGGGCACCATACTGTTCTGTGCTATGCAAATTGGCTGATGTCCTTGTCTTCCCCCCCTTCGTCTGTCCCCTGAAATGGATGGGCCCCGGGGTGGGGGGTGTGGGCTGGGTGCATGGTGGCTGACGGGTTTTGAGGATGGTCTGGGGTGGTGGGAGCTAAGCCAGCCCCAGAGCTGCCCTGGGCCCCTCTGATTTCCCTGCCAATGGTGCTCTGGCCTTTATGTGAGCGACCGTGTTTCCAATACAGACCTACAGGAAGAAGCTGAAATCCCCAGTAAACCTTCCGCTCCTTGTTAAGCTGCCTTCTTTGTTATCAGAGGGATGTCAGGAAAGACTCAGATAAAGAGGTGATGTCTGGGCCCCACCATCCTGGAACCGACCCCCACACACCACAGGATGAAGTCAGATGGGAGAAGTCCCTGGGCTTGAGCCAGGGCCTACTCGGGGCCAAGTCATGAGCTGGCCTAGCGTGCTGGCCCGCATCCAGCAGGCAAAGCCCTCCCCGCCTGCCTCAGGGGCACTCCTGCGTGCCCTGCCCACCACCGTCAGAACCTCCTCCCAGGAAAGGTGGAGCTGTCCCCCAGAACCAGGAGGCCCTGGAAGTCAGGGTCTTGTCTCTGTGTGACTATCCCCCAGACCCGCCGTAGCTGTGCCAGTGTAGGAAGAGTCCAGCTTCGAGGATCCAGAGGAGACTGGGCTTTTGCCAGGCCCAGCAATGCCTGTCTCAGGAGATGTGACCACATCCTAAGTGTCTCTTTTCTCCTCTGTGCAATGGGTACAATGATGTGAGTCCTCAGCTGGCGGAGGATGGCCAGATGAGGCGACAGATAAGCAAGCACCTTGAACCGCCTCGGGTCCTGGCCAGCCACGCGCAATACTCTCCCGTCCTGTGGCCCAGTGGTTCCCAAAGTTTGAGTCATGCTGGAACCACCCAGGGATCCTCAAGCACCCTGATGCTCATGAGGCTCCTTCCCCCAGGCATTCGGATTTAATTGGTCTGGGCTATGACCGAGTCCTGGGAGATGTGAGAGCGCCCAGGTAATTTGAATGTGTGGCCAAGTGAGGGAAATGTTGTATGACCCTTTCATTCTGTGATCTCACTGGTTGTCAGGCAACCAGGGAGCTCGGCGTCAATACCAGGCCCAGATTTTCTCTGGGATGCCTGTTCTGTTATCTAGATCTGTCCTAATGTGTGCATTGGGAGTTTTGAATCCCAAACACCTGCTTTTTACAGAACACATCTCTGGGAGATGTCTGGGCAGTGGAAGGGCCTGTGGTTTTTGCTGACTTCCTTTGTGTTGTGTTGACTCTGTGTTGGGGTCAGGGGAGTGGGACACTCGGGCCTGGTGTCAGCCCTCCACGCTCCTGCATAAGGGCCTGGGGAAGGAGATCAAGCAGAGGAGAAGGGAATGGAACAGAGGCTTACTGAGTGCCTACGGCCTGCTCAGGGCCTTCACAAGATTAACTTAACTAATAGGAGAATAACGCTGTGGGAAAGGCCTCGTCATCCCCACTTAACAGAAGGGAAAGTGGAGGCTCTGACCAGTTCCCAAGTTCCCCGAGGTTTCACACATCACAAAGTTGATGAAAGTTGAACCCTGAGTCTGCTTGTGAAGGACTGTGGTGGCAGGGGGGACACCCGTGTAGGTGGCTGGGAGGTGTGGTTCGGGGGGGTTGGGGGATGGTGTCAGGATTTTAGGGGTCAGGGTCGGTCCCAGCGTCCCCTCTGCTCTTCCCACTGGGCTGTCCGAGGCAGAGAGCTGCTCTGGGTACTGGGGACAAAGGAAGGTTATGAGCAAGTGCTTCTTCTCCTGCAAGAGAGGGGGGGCAATGTCTTCAGGATGAGCCTTAGTCTCAGTGGCTGGATCTGAAGGCGGCCAGGACGTCCAGGCCTGTGGGCACCACGTGATAAGGCGGCCAGATGGAAGCCTCCAGTCGCTTTTGAAGTCTCTGATACCAAGTGATGATAATCCAGCTCAAGTGGGGAGTCAGGAACAGTATTCTAGGCCCTGCTGATCCATGCTCCCTCACTGAGTTGAGGGTAGGGCCTCTATCCCACCGAGCCTCGCTTTTCCCCATCAGTGAAATGGGAAGCACTGTAAGTAATTATTAAGGCAAGGGCTGTGTTCAGTTTTATTATAAGGACAGTGCATCCATCCATCCGCCAAACGAGCTGTTTTGGGGACCGAGCTCTGAGCAGATATTTGCACACAGGGGTGAGTCAGAGTTACATCAGCTTCCAAGGGCTCTCAGCCCCGGGGGGGAGGCCAGTGCTCTGGATCAGGGGGAGGCATCATTAGTTCAGCCTGGGCCACTGAGGCAGGATTCCTGGTGGTGGGGCCCTTTGAGCCGGTGGGGAGAAGTGAGAGTTTGCCGGTGGGTGGGAGAGGAAGCACACCGCAAGGAGAGAGAGAGATTGGCGGAGGCCTGATGCTGGGTGGCGAATTTAGGGCCTCCTGCCTTCCTCCTTGTCATGGCTGAGAGTTGACTGTAGCCACAGACAGAAGCTGTTTTGGGGGGTGGGGTGGTTCTGGGCCAGACATGCTAACAGATCCCGCTTTGGGCAGCAGTCGAATCTGTTTGACTCTGACCGGGCAGGGAGGAGCTGTGGGTGTAGCAGACTGGCCAAGGCAGGGCAGGAGAGCCTGCTAGTGGCGGGGGGATGATGGCTTGTCCACTTCTCCCACCTAGGAAGTGGGGAGCCTCCCCCCTCTGTCTAGCTTCTCTCTTATTCTGTGGGTAGGGAGGCTGGTCCTGCCCAGATGTGGACAGACAGGAGCAGGGAAGCCACCAGCCGGGCCCTCATCATTCTCCATTCAGCCCTAGTGGAAGGAGTGATGCTGTCATTTGCATTTCAAAACCTGTATCTCCCCGCATCTTCCCTTAATAAGAGCCAATTACACCTCTGCCCCAAACCGCGGGTTGCCTGCCTGTCAGAGGACTTTCATCCTGTTTGGGGTGGGGAGGAACTGCTCCCTTAAATGTCACATTTAGCATATGCAAATGAAGAGATAATTGTCCTTAATGGAAAATGAACTCACCTGCTTGCCGAGTGCTCAAGACAAAAGCAGGCATTGATGAAAGGGGCACTGGGGTGGGCCTGAGGTCCGCTCCTCCATTCCCTGCCTCCGACAGGGGCCCAGCTGGCCTTGCCCACCTCCCTCCCCCCATCTGGAAGACGGCGGTCCAAGAAGCCTTGCCAGTTAGAAAGTGACACATTTAGTGAGTCTTCAGCCATTTGACCGATGTGGACGCTGAGGCCCGGAGGGGTTTGCCCGAGGTCACAGGCTGAGTCAAACTTCTTGGGGGGAAATCAGAGTGGAAGCCTGCAGCAGCCCTGGCAGGGGGGGGGGGTGAGGGCCCAAGAGGACCCAGGAATTGAGAGACAGCGCGGGGATCTAGCGCTTGCTGGGAGCCTATATCCTTAGGAGGTAATGGTTTCCAACCTGGGAGCTGTGCTTAGTCATCTGGAGGCTGAGGGGAGAGGGCAAGAGAGGGAAGGGGCTTCGGTGACTATCTAGCCTTGCCCTCGGCGCTTACTCCCCCCACCCCATCCCTGGTGCGTCTCTCTCAAAACGAAGACTGGCGGTGGAACACACTCAGAGGACACAAACCCCATGTCACAGGCAGTGTGTAAACTGCACGTCAACTTCCCGGAGAGTGGAGGTTCTTTTTGAAAGTGAGCCCTGATCGGCCACTCCTTGTGCTCTGAGCTGGCCACAGGATGAGGAATTTGAGGAGCCCTGCCTCCTCCTGGGGGGCTCTTGGAGATTTGACCTGCCCTGCTCTGGGGATCAAAGCCCGTACCTTGTCCTCTAATTCCAGAGTTAGGACTGTCTCTCATGGCAGGGTCCCATCCTGGTTCCGGTCTCGCCCTAGGCTTTTGACCCTGACCCCCAGGGAAGTGGTGGTGGTATGGAGTTTGAAAATCTGGACTCTAGTCCCAGCATGTTAATATGTTAACATGCCCTTGAACATGACTCTTATCCCCTCTGAGTCTCAGCGCCCTCCCCAGGGATGCAGACATGGTGGTACCTGGATACTTGCAGGAGGCTGGGATGTTGCCCCTGGGGTCAGGGTGTTGCCTGGTATATGGGAAATACTCGGGAGAGATTTGTTTGAAAAATCACTTCTCTTGTCTGTAGAGATGACCGACTCGTGCTGAAACCCTCATGTGTCCCCTGCTCTGCCTCCCAGCACTGCCTGGCTGGCTATCCTGGGCCGTCTGTCTCCTGTTTCTTCCTGCTGGGCCCCCCAGCTGGCTCAGCCCAGCCTCACTCACTGTCGGCTGGAATGTCACCCACTGATGCCAATGACCTTGGGGAAGAGGCACTGGAAATCTCCAGACTCTCTTTCCCCGGGTATCCTGATGGTCTCAAGAGAAGACGCCTAAGTTCACATGGGTAGAACCGGGGTCGGGTGGTCCCAGCTTTGATAACCTACAAGCATCTGATTATCACAGTAAGGGGCATCTCTGTGGGACACCGAGGGCTCAGCTGCTTAAAGAGGAGGCCATAGGCCTTGGCACCACAGGCAGGATGAGGATGGGGAGATGGGCTTAGTCTGAGCACCGGAAGTGGCCAGGTCCTGACAGATGTCCGTCCTCACTCCTGCCACTGCTCTGGGCGTCCTGCTCTCTGCCGTAGCTGCTCCAAGAACCCTGCTCCTGCGTTAGTTGACTGTCACCGCCAAGCCCCAAGCCCAATCTGGAGATTGGCATACCTGGGTCCCAGTCCCAAGGTCAACTTTACACTTGGGTGACCTGTCTGGCTTCAGTGTTCTCATCTGTAAGACAGGGATGGTGACGCATACCTTGTGTGATCTGGGGGGAACATGAGGTATCTGTGACGTATCCAGTGCCTGGGTCCTGGTGAGGGTCCTAGAAGATCAGACAGACCCAGATCTGAATCCTAGCTCCCCCACTTTCCACCTGTATACCTTGGGCAGCTGTCAACCCCTAGAGGCCTCAGTTTCCCCACCATAAAATGGGGCAACGATAAGCCCTACCCCCGGGAGCTGCTCTGAGGCTTCAACCATGAGATGACCCATGCACTCTCCTGAGCACACACCCAGCACGAAGTAAGCCCTCAGGAAAGTCAAGTGCTGCCACAGTTCCATCTTTGAAGCTTAGAACTCCCACTCGAGGAGCTCATGAGATTGTCCCCAGGATGCGTTCTAATGGCAGCTGGCTCCATCCAAGGCCCTTTCTACTTCAGCCCAGCCTACCCTTTGATCTCTGCTTCCCGGACACTCACTCCACTGTGACCGCCCCCCTCAAACCACGACCCCTTCCCTGACCTCTCCATGCCTTTACTCCTGCAGTTCCCTGAGTTGCCCACGAGACAGACATCTGTGTTTCTTTCAAAACCCATCCTAGACGGCCCTCTCCTCTGCCTAAACTGCTGGGGGGAACAAGGAAAGCCCTACTGAGACGGGTGCTGTCCCTGCCCCATGCTGTCACAGCCACTCGGCCAGACGTCAGCAGAAAGTGTCATGTTGTGACGTCTGTCCCAACTGGAGCATGACTCTGGGTCTCTCCTCAGTGCAGCCTCCTGGGGCCCAGCATCCTCTGCCTGCCAGTGCCCCAGGCCTTGGTGCTGGGCTGGGCCCAGGGGCTGCTCTGAGGGTGTCTGTAGGAGGGCTGGAAGCTGCTGGGTCTGATCTGCTTACGCAGTCTGCGGGCTGGGCCTCCTTCCCTCAGTGGACAGAAGCTGCTCATCTTTGCTTCCGGGGTACGGCAGTCATTAGTGCAACTCCAATATCCCAGCTGGTTCCCTCCTCCTTCCGGGCCCGTGGTGGGACTGCCTTCCTCATCCCTCTCGGAGGGGACGGGAGGCTGTGTCACTTGCTCCAGCCAATGGAGCAGAGACAAAGGGTGCCACTTATGAGAGGAAGGGGTCATGGCAGGAGGATCTTGGCTACTTTCCTTGCCCAGTCTCGGTGACCACGGAAACACGAGGCAGGCTGGAGCGTCTGTCAGCTTGAATGACACTGAGACCTGGGTCCGACCTGCACCAGGAGTGAGAAGCTGATTTTGTTGCCTTAAGCCACTGAGATCTGGGGGTTGGCTGTTCAACAGCACAACCTAGCCCATCCTGGGGGGACTCGGGGGAGGGGGTGGCAAGGTGAGCATGAGAAGGGTGGGTTTCAGGCAATGGGCGGTGCTGGGGATGGGCGCATCTGAGGGAAAGCGGCATGTCCCATCCAAAGCCATTCAAATGCATGGGCTTAAAAACACCATCACGGCCCCAAAGCACCCATTTGCCAGTGAGTCAGTGGGGGCCAAGGGCCATCATTGACTCTTCTGTGGCTCTAGGGATGGAGAGCATGACATCAGGAGGAGCCCTCCCTGCAGGGTGAAGACTAATTCTAGGGTGCACATGCAGGTAGAGCCAGAGGTCTGTCCCTAGTCTGCAGAAACGGAGGCCCTGAGAAAAAAATCACTTGCCCAAGGCACACGACCGGCCAGAGGCCAGGCAGAGAATCAAGATTCCAACCTTCTGCCCTCAGTGTCTTCCTCCGATGCCCCAATGAACAGAGGCATCTGCCTGTCTCTCCCGATTCCCAGGCCACAACCCGGGTGGCTGGCTGGCTCCCAAGGATTCCCCGGGCACCAGGAGGCAAGCCACCGGCTGATGGATCCTGCACTGGGTCAGAGTGGGGAGCCCTGACCTCCCTTGGGGTCTTGTGGGGAGCTCTCTCCCAGCTCTGGTCTCCTCTGCCTGTCTCCAAGGCTGCCCGGAAGCCGTCTCCTTATGATTAACGAGCCTTTCCCTTCCCTTGGGCCCTGTGCGGGGGGGATGGATGGGATGTGGCTTTGGCCGCTGTGGGTAGTGCTGGGGTTTGGGGAGCCTTGGAGCGTGGGCTGCAGCTGTTTACTTGGCAGGGCCTTGCTTGCAGATGTGAGGCTGCTGGGGTGGGTGGGGATGCTGAGGGGTAGGGTGGGACACAGAGAGGAGCCAGTGCCATTCCCCCTCCTCAGGAGAGGCCCGTGTTTCAGCCTGGAAAGGGCTCTGGAAAGGACTCATGCCCGTGGCTCCATGTTCAGAACTGTTGCTGTCTGAGCCCACCCCCCAACAGTGGCCCGACTGCCTCCAGCTGTCTCCAGATGTTGGGCCCATTTCTTCCTGCCCCTGCAACTCCTGGGTGCTGACCCCAAGGCCCCTCTTACTCTGGCCAGCGTGGCTTTGCTTTGGGGATTGAAACCACGTTAGGCTCAGGCCCCAGTTCCACTTACCCTGGGCAGTGGAATTTGGAGCTGCGAGGGGCCAGGCTGTTCTTAGCTCATGGAAAGATGGAACTCGGGCTACTCCCCACTTAGCTCATCTCAGGGGATGGGGCAGGCCCTGCCTCTCCCTAGAGTGTAGCCATAGGTTTCCAGGATGTGAGCTCAACCAAAAGGGTGGGGGTCCTTTTCCCACCCCATCTGAGACACTTCTCTGGTTTTTTGCCCAGAGGGGTCTGCCAGGTCTTTTCAACCTGGAACAAAACGTTTCAAGGAATACAAGCAGGGGAGGCTTCTTGAGTCATTGGCCGACTGTGGTATGAGTAGGGAGAGCACTGCATATATTTTGTCAGTGCTGGATAGTTCTGTGCTTGTTGATATGAGCAATTCCTTTTTCTTTCCATCCTTCCATGCTCCATCCATCCCTCCGCTAATTTTACTCATCTTCCAGTCAAAACAGCCATCCATCCATCTATCCACCCATCCGTCCATTTCCTCATCCATGTCTCCATCCACCCATCCCTTCCTCCCTCCATCCACCCATCCCTCCCTCCATCCATCCATCTCCATCCATCTCTCCATCCATCCATCCATCCCCAAACTCTGGGTGAGAACTTGTACTGGGACAGGACCTGTGCTCGTTGCTAGGATACAGATATAAACAGTTCACCATCTCTGTCCTGAAAGCATTCCTAGTTTAAGGGCCAGATATTCAAATAGACACCCATGTCTCCTCAGCAATATCACACTGTAATGAATGTGAAAGTTTGTTTCATGAATCCCGAGGATTAACTGACTCCAGTTCAAATGACACCTCCTCTAGGACACTTTTTTGATTCCACCACGTGGCATGAGAATGTGACAGGCCACAAAGAGGGCGAAGGACATTTCTGGCAGATGGACCAGGCTTTGCCAAGGCCAGGGCTCTGCAAAGATATAGCATGTTCAAGGGAATACGACACGGTGGCTATGGGTGGGGCGGTGGGGTTGCTGGAGGAGGAGCAGCAGTGCTTGGGCCTGGCTGGGGAGGGCCTTGAATGCCGGGTTAAGGCTCTCAGACTTTGTCCGTGGTCCTCGAGGCACCAGGGAGCAGGGGGAGGCAGAGATGAGGCCTGGTCAGGTGTGTGTTTGGGGAAGATCATCCTGGCTACAGCAGGTGTTTCCGAGGCGGGCATGCCTGAGTTCGGATTTAACTCTGCTATCTTCTAATTTCATGACCTCAGCTAAGCAAATTAACCTCTGAGTCTGCCTACTCTTCTTCAGAATGGAGGCGATGCTCTCTACCTCCCTGGGTTGTTGAGAAAAACAAATGAGATCTTACCTGGCAGATTTCCTGACATACCCTAGATGTTCAGTAACCACCTGATTCTGGGACCCCGCTGGAATGAGAACTTGGGGCTCCTGCCGCTGGCCTAGATTCATTGTGTGTTTGGGGCAGTGTCTTAATTTCCAGAGGGCTCCATTTTCTTATCCACAAAACAGACATAAAAGTAGCCACCTTATAGGGTTGCTGGGAAGAACCCCAAGGTGACGGGCGTGCCTGGCAAGTTATCTGGGCTGTGGGCACAGTGGGGGTATCAGGCTTAGAGAAACCAGCGATGCTGCTGCTTGGGCCTTGGGGAGAGGGCCAGAGACCCCAAGTGCTCTGGCACGGGGCCACCCGAAACTCTTCCTGCCCATAAGCAGCTCCCTCCTCCCTGCCCTGCCCTGCCCTGCCCAGCTGCTCTGAGGAGACGGCTCCCTGGCTCCATGACGGAGGCCGCTGATCCCAGGGAGCAGCGGGCAGAGGCGAGACCTGACATGTCTCTGGCACTTGGCAGCCTGGCTTACCCAATGCTGAGGCTGGGCCATCCCCAAGTCCCACCACCAGGGCCCATCGCCAGGGACCACTGTCCACCACCTCTGCCCAGCACTCCACACTGACCTTGGCTCCTGCCTGACCCTGGATCCAGATGGCCCAGGAAGAAGTCTGACCTAGATATGCAAGAGAAGAGCCATGCTCAAAAGGTCACTCCACCTGTCCCTATGCGTGTCACTAGGAAGGGGAGCAGGAAGATCTGGACCCACGTCCTCTCCTTTCACAGGTCATTTAGCCACTGGGACAGCCTCAGTTAGCTCACCTGCAAAAACAGGGATGATAATACTGACCTCGCAGGTTTTTTCTGGGGGTCAAGAAGACAGCATAACTCACGTGTGTCTGTGCCTAATGGCAGAGTCACCTGGTTCTTGGCTTTTGGTTAAGGATAACAATGCCCTTATGTGGGAGTAAAGGGAAGGCAGCCAATGGTTGCAGTGGGAACACCTTCCAGAAGGAAATGAAGAGTTTTGGGAAATCAAGAATGAGAAAGGTAAAAGAGCAATATGCAAAGCCCAGGAAAGCCATCCCCTCTGCCTGGCCTTCTCTGTGCTGCGCACGTTAATGTGCTGACACACGAACAAACGCACACTCCTGATGCCCACATGACCTGAGCACATACATGTGCATTTATACAGCATGTGTGCCCAGAGTGTGAAGCACGATGTCTGCATGTACCTCCTCCAGGATGCACGCACATGGTCTCACACAAATGCACAAATTGGTACCCGCATCCATACACACACACACCGACAATCCCTTCAAAAATGATGATGTTTCAGGTGTAAAAAATACCCCACTTAATTACATTGACCTTGATATCCTGCAGCAGAAAGTGCCAGAATAAACATACTATAAAACTGAAACTATAAATCTGGAAAATAAGGGAGAGATTATAGAGTGCTCCCCTCTCCCTCCATCCCTTGGTGTCTGCTCACTCGCAGATGGGGAAACTGAGGCTCAGAGAGGCAGGGCCCATGCCATGGCTAGCTCTGTGATCTTGGCTCAGTCCCAATTCTCATTGTGGTCGGGGACAGGCCCCTAGATAGCCCACGACTCTTCTCCTCCCTTCTTGACTCTGGCCATGGGACCTGGCCGACCCCATAGTTACTCAGTCCCATGCTGGACTCTCAGCTCCTCATCTGGGGCAGGACTGAGGCACAGGCAGTCTGTGCTGGGGCTGACGCAGATGGGTGAGCCACTTGGCTACTAGGTCCTCTGAAAGAACAGAAAAGCCAGGCTGTCCATGCCAGGAAGGGTCGTATCCAAGGGCTGGTGTATCCACAGGCACTGCCAACTCAAGTCTACAGATCATCTTTCCCAGAATATCTGATACCTGAAAAAATATTATCGACTTCAAAAATGACAGCAAAATCAAAATTAATCGATGTTTAATTGAATATGTGCAAAACGTTAACATCATGTCAACTTGTTAAATTCTACTCCTTTCCTCTGCTCCTATGAAGTTACATGTAAATGATGTTTGAAGAGAGATGTCGATGCATTCTGATGTGTTTATTATGATGCGGTAAGACATTCCCAGAGTGAGAGGATTGCAGGGGGCTGGCAGATTTAAAAATAGTCCTATTGGGGTGCTGTGGGGGTCAGAGATACTGCCCATAAAGGCTGAGCTCCTCCCTCCTGACCATCCTGCCAATGCCCGCTGGGGACCCCCTGGAGGATCTGGGCATTTCCAGCACCCACAAATGGATAAGCTAACCTCTAGAGAGCCCTTGAGCCCTAATATTCTAGAATACCTTCCTGGAGAATCCAGCAAGTTCACGCAGCAGCTGGGAATGCTTTGCCTGCCCTGGCCTGTCTCTCCAGGGCTGGTGATACAGGTGGGATCAGGCAGGACTGCACGGAGAAGAGGAGACTGGAGGGTTTCACCTCTGCCTTCATCACAGAGGCAGCCCCCAAGGTCGCATAGGCTGAGATTTTGGGACAAGGAATGCTGACTTTCAGGTGACCATAAGAAAGCATGGCAGAGCTGCCCTGCTGAAAAGAATTACAACACGGCTCCCTTCTGCACAGCATTGGGCTCCTTGCAAATCATTTTTAGGCACTCGATCTTGTTTTCTCTTTAATGACTATGTTAGGTGGTCGGGATCAGTTTACATACCTGGATAATGGGGCCAGCGGGGCTCCAGGGGGTTAAATGGATCACTCAGGTTCTCACCATTGAGAAAAGACAGCTCTGGGACTAAAGCCCGGACCTCTGACTCTGGACTGGGCAGGGCTTCACTGCCCCAGCCTCCCTTATGCCATCCTGGAAGACACATTGGTAAAGACCTAGATCATTCTGGCACGCTACATTTGCATATGGCTTCTACCTCCACTCTCTGACCCTGTGCCCTCCCCCACCCATGCTGTGAGCACAGCCCACTGTTGGAGATGGTCAGCACTCACAAGGAACCAGGGGCTCCCCAGCCTCTGGACGGGGCCCAGGTACTAGTTCTGGCCAGTGGACTATGAGCCATCGGAGTGCGTCACTTCCAGGCCAGGCAGGTGCCGAAGCCAACAGAGTGTGTGTTCCAGGGCTCTCACTTGCCCTGGCCCCTCTCTCTGGGGGCCGTTGGTATTTGTTTTTGTACTTTCTGTGTACAGTGGGGGTGGGGTAGTTGTGGGTAATTGACATGTACAATTTTGTATACATTTCCTTAAAGAGAGCCCCTAAATTGTAGAAGTCTGGGGCCCCCAAAACCTGGATGTGCCCTTTTGGCTGAGGCAGTTAATTTGATTCAAATCTCCGCCATCCTGCTCTCCTCTCTCCTGCAGTGGCCGTAGAGGTCAAAACCACAAGACGAAGGGGGAGCTTCTTGCCCAATGCAGACCTTTATGTGAGTGAGACTGAAGGGATCCTGTGAAGTTACCCTTTTTTGTTACTCAGCTTAACCTCTGGCATGGACCCATATGCAAACTCTCATCCCCATTTCATAGAAGAGAAGACTGAGGTTTTGTCCTTGGTGGCTAGCGCAGGGGCTCCCAGAGCTTCCATGGAAGGGGAGGGACTTGGTGCTCCCTTCTTGCACAGGACCATACAAAGCCTGGTCTGTTGACTCCACATGGCCAGGAAAACATGGGTTAAAACCAAGTGCCCCTCCTGAGGGGGCCGGCGGCTTTGGAGGCCCAAGGGAGTGGGGCAGGAGGTGGCCATATGCTGGGTGCTGGCTCGACCAATCTGGGCTGCAGGGCAGTGGCTGCGAAGGGTTCCTGGGGAGGGCGAAGGCCTGTGAGCCGGAGCCGCGAGGGCTGCCGTCTTAAGAGCGATGTCCGTAATAAACCGTCTACTGTAGGCTGCTGCGTCCATCCCCGACAGCGGAGTGGGACATGGGTACACCTCTGTGTGCTGTGTGTAGGTCTACCTTTTCCTGCTACCTGCGTGACACAAGTGGGCATGCCCCCGTTTTATCTCAAGTGGAGATGATAGTATCTTCTGGGAGCAGTGGGGGAACTGAGTTTGCTCCGGGCAAGGGGCTGACAGGGGCATGGCCCAGAATGGCGTTTGGCACGGTGCATGCAGTGCAGTTACTCTTACACTGTGCTTGCCTTTGCTGTCAGTGTTTGCTCAGCTGGGGAGCTTGGGTGCCACCGGGCAAGGCCTTGTGGTGTTGGTGAGGTCCTTGGCCAGGAGCGGCTCCGCCCTTCTGGCCTTGCTCCAGACCCCAGCTTCTTGGCCTCGTGGTGCTCTGGTCTGGGTTGTCTGCAGACCCTTGTCTTCTGTCTGTGCTGGTCCCCGGGGAGAAGGTCAAACGGACCAGCAGCTCTTGAACCCCGGTGGGTCTTTGTTTCTTGCAGCCCTGGGTGGCCTCTGGAGGGTCGACCGGTTGACCCGTGCTCTGGCCCTATCTGTGACTGCACGCCAGCCCCCCTGGGGGTGTAGAGCTGCACCCATAAGCTCTTGACTGCACAAAATGCCAGCTGTCAGATGCCCTCTGCTCCTTCCTGCTGCCTGGTTAGCAGTGTGACAAGCCCCCTTGGCTCTGGGTAGGAGAGGCTGCTCTCTGAGCTGGGTCTCATCTGTACAGCTGTCCCCATTGTCTTAGGCCAGGCTCACTAGAAACAGAGGCTGAAACAGCAATTTCTGTTGGTACAGGTGGCATGCGGAGCGGGGTTCTTAGGAGAAACCAGTAAGGTGGGGAGGGAGGCAGGGGAGGGGAAGGAGCTAAGCAGAGATGTGACGTTCACTCAGCCTGATCTCCTGGGGAACTCTGGAGTGTGAATTGCACCAAACATTTGTCTCAACTTGAAGCGAGGTGGCTGGGGCTTAAACTCTGGCATCTGTAAGTCGTGGGCGGAGGGCTGCCCCTTGGAGGGATGGGCACATTTCCTGGCATCTGGTAAGATAGTTCCCATCAGCCAAGCATGGTTCTGTGGTGGGTGCTGTTAACAACCCCCCATCCCTGCATTGGGGGTGGCCTACACGGGTCTGGGCCAGGGCATCTGAGTGGGGACACCAGTTACATCTGCCACACCCTCTGTGGTCATTTCTTCTCTTGGACGGTGATCCTCTATGCTTTCCAGATTGGCTTCTGCTTGGCTTCATAAATGCCGGATTACCTGGGCCTACTGTGCGCCAGCCCCCCGTGCGGGTTTGGACGTGTTGAAATGCACACCAGTAACAAGCTTGCCTGGCACGGTCCAGTGTTCCTTTTACTGAGGGCTTCCACGTTCCCCCACATCTCGCCCTCCAGGCACTGTTGTTTCACTCTAAGACCTGTCCATGGCCAAGTTCACGAGGGTTACGTGAGCATGTCTGCTCCGAAGCAGAGGCAGGACAACCTGGGGGCTATGTTTGCTGCTACAAAAAAAGCTAGAAGGTTCTCACTTTCTTCGGGACTGGTGAGGAGAGATGGAAAGCGGTTATTACATGCGTGTTGTTTCCCTTTTGCAAACTTTCCAGCCCAGCCAGGGAGGCAGCACAGAGGAGCACTCTTGCCTACCCTCCTCCCCACCCTCTCCCTCCCTGCTGGGCCTTCTCATCCGCAGTGGCCTTGTAGCTACTGCTGGGGAAAGCAGAAAACCACAGCTATGCGGCACCAAACAGGCCTGCATCATGTTTACGCAATGACAGAGGCCCGGGCCCGTCTCCAGAGAGGCTGGGGCACCCTGCGGCAACTCAGCCCGTCCACGTCCAAGGCTGTGCTTCAGAGGCCAGGAGGGCTGAAAGGCCCTTGGCGGTCATTGCCTCCAAGTCTCTCATTTCATCAGGAGGCCCAGAGACGGGGAGTCAGTTGGCCAACATCGAGCAGAGTGCTGAGGTCTGGTTTGGGAAATGAAGGGGGGAGCCTGGAGCTGAGGTTCCTGGAGTGGAAAGAGGAGGGAGCTGCTCTCAGCTTCTGCCCTTCTCCCCCGCCTCTCCTTCATGTCTACTCAGCTGTTGGCTTTGAACCTGAGGTCGCTGTCACTGGACAGCCAAGAAGGAAAGGCAGAAGAGAGGGGGCCTCTGAGCTGGCCGGGAGGAGTTCCATTTCCTCAGCCTGACACCTTAGAAGGTACAAAGGGGTGAGAACTGGGACTGCCATCAGGAGACCAGAGCCAGAGAGGAGGACCTGTGTTCTGCTTAGAGTCACTCTGGGGACCTATCTTCTCTCCCACAGCCCCGCAAATAGGGCTGGTCTCTCTGGGTCCCATTGTCACTGACCATCTTACTTCCCCCTTCTGCACAATATCAGGACCAGCTTCTTTTCTTTCCTTCTTTAAACTGTTCGTCCCTGGGAGCCACCCTCTGCTCTCTATCCTCTCTCACTCTGGCAAAGGAGGAGGGATCAGATTCATCTTTTCCCTCCCACGCTGGCTCCAGCAACTTGCATCTCTTTCCTGTGCAGCCCCAAGCCCTCCCGGGGCCCCGGGGCCCTGCCCTCTGCCTCCAGTCCAGTCCCGACTCTGCTCCCAAGGCCCCACCCCAGCTGCCTCACCTCTCCAAAAGATGTGTGCGACGCCCCCAATTCGAGGCTCTGCGAATCTAGCCACTTGTTTTCACGCCTCTCTGATGGCTTTGAGGTCACCCATGAGTGGCCAAACCTGAGTCCTGGCCCTTTGGGTCCCTGTTCGATCTCTGTCCTATATGTGAGACTCTGATCCCCTGCACTAGCCCTGCATTGTCATCGGTCACACTTCGTCTTCTTGGATCCACTGTCTGCTGGGAAGCCCCTTCCTAGAAGGTCTCCCAAGCTTCTAATTAGAATCAGCATGTCCTACATCAAGCTCATCATCTGCTCCACTGATCTCCTCCATTCTTGGTTGAAAGCTCCCCTTGGTTGCCAAAGCCAGAAATCTGGGTTTCATTTTTGGTGTAGGCTGAGCGTCCTTGGTCCCGAGATATCAACCTCCTCCTGTCTTTGCAGACGGGATTAAGTTTAAGGTTTTGAGAAGGGGATACTATCCAGGAGAGCCTGCTGTAATCATAAGGTCCTCCTAGGAGGGAAACCAGAGGGTCCGAGTGAGTAGCAGTTGTGACAATGGAAATGAGATGTGTGATGCAACCGCGGGCGGGAGACTGCCGCCAGCCACCCAAAGCTGGCTTTGCCTCTGGAGCCTCCAGAAGGACCAGCCCAGCTGACCCCTAGCTTTTAGCCCTGTCAGACTCACTTCGGACTTCTGGCCTCCGAAACTGCGAATTTGAGTAAATTGGTGTGTTCTGAGCCAGTAAGTTTGTGGCAATCTGTGAGAGCAGCCACAGAAAACTGATAAAATCCTCATGCCGCTTCTCCTTCATTGACTACGTGCCTTTCCTCGAATCTTACCAAGGTTCTCTCCAAAACCTCTTTCAGGTTTGTGTCCTCCTCCTTTCTCTCCTCAAGTCCACTCCATTATCTTTTCTCTCAAGAGCTTTGGCATCGACCTTTACACTGGTCACCTTATCTCACTAAGCCATCCCTTCTATGGCTCCAGGTGATAGATTCTGACCTGTGTTCTGTAGAGATGGTCCCCTCTCCCACAACCTACAGCCTACAGCCTAGAGAAGGAGGCTGCTGTATTTAGACTGCGGGAAGCCATGGAACGTGCTCCGGCCTGTCTCTCTACCTCCCAAAGTGCTACCGTCTCTCACCGTCTCCCGCCAGTCCGTGTCCCTACCTCATGCCCTACCATGCAGTCACACAGGGCCATGGGGGCAGGCACTTTGCTCATGCACTCTCTTCCCCCAAAGTCCTCCTCCACGACTTCTACCAACTCTTCAAGAGACTGAGCCTGCTTTGGGCCTCAGCTTTCTCCTCTGTACCGTGAAAGAGCTTGTCCAGATGAGCTCCAGATCTCTGTGGAACTCTTCGACCTGAGTAATCGAACCACCAGTACTCACAAGCTACCTCCAGGACCTCTTAACCCACCACGTCCTGGGGACGGATGGTGTCTAATGGGCTGTGTTTCCCAATGATGCCCTCTCAGAGTTAGTGGGGGGGTGGGTGGGTGTATACGTGTGCTGCATATGTTGGCATGTACTTGCGTGTTTTAGGGGGAACAACAGAATTTTAAACAGTTTATTAAAGAGCCGCTAAAGGCACCTTGGCTAGGAAATTTCTCCAGGAAAAAAAAAAATCTCTATTTTGACGATTTAAGTGTTAATGATTCAAAACCATATGGATCACATTTCCCTCCCATCCGTATGTTTTTTTAAAAGTATCAGAGAGACTGCTTAGGGCAAAATGCATTTATGATTCTATCGATCCTGCAGTACTGCGAGGGCTGTTCGACAGATCTGAGTGAGACGAGGTTCTGGCTGGCCAGGATGTGGGCCTTTCCCTGGGCTCTCTCCGCAGAGTCTCCTAGGAAAATCGTTCTTGGCGTCTGGGGAGAGTTTTCAGCACACAGCTTGGTGGGAAAGGAATGCTGCATCCCGGTGGGGTTTTTGCAAAACCTCCAGAACTAATTTTAAAATGACTTAGGTTTTGGCAGGCTGAAGAGGTGTTAACTCAAACCCGGGTGTATTTCAAGGGAAATGTAATTAGAAAAATGCTCTCCTAGTTAGCTGGGAGACTGTGCCGAGCAATAAAGATTCTTGCTGGAGAATTCTTTGGTGAGATAAAAACGTGCTGCATCAGGGTCAGTGTGCAGACACGTACACGGTCTCCCCATCTCCCTCCCTTGCCTGGCCCCAGGATAGGGCCGTCAAAGCCAATGTGAAATGATCACATGTTGAGACCATGGAGGGGGCCACCTCTGCGGGTCTTGGCCTTAAGGGTCAGGCCATAGCTGAGCCACTTCCTGCTGGTACCCTTCACCAACCAGAGTGGGGTGGGGTAGAGGGACCCGGCTGGTGGGGAGGGCAGATTTTGAGCCGTATGGATTCCTGGGCTTACCTCCTTTCCAGTCCAATCAGATGATTCTGACAGTAGGCTAGATTAGGATATTTCTGGTCTGTGGATGAAGTCCTACCACCCAGCTTGACAATCCAGCCCCTGCACAGTGGGATTCAAGCCCTCTGCGCCTTTCTCTTCCTCCCCTTCCGCCATGTGTCCTTTGCAAGTGGTTCCTTGTCTCTCTATGGTCCCGCTCTTCCCCATGGGGCTCAGGTATCCCTCTGCCCGGAACACCAGTCTCCCTTTCTTCTCCAAGAGAACAGTGCATCCCTCAGAGACACAGCAGAAAGTCTGCTTCCCCTGTGGAGAAGACCCTGTGGCAGTTGGTCTCCCTTTCACTTTGGTCTTTCAGCAGAGCGGACACACATCTCTGACCACATTGTCTGCGGTGCTACATTCTGTCTCCTCATTTGACCTGAATCTTGGCCCCTGCTTTGAGTTCCTGAGGGGAAGTGACTTGTCAGAATCCCATATGCACTGTGGTCAGGGGCTAGCATGAGGCTTGACGTGTGATCAAGCACTCAACAAATATAGAATGAACGGGGTAATTTTTGAGAACCTTTAGCACTATTTCTGGGATCTATTCATCCAACCAGTCTATTCCTCAATCTACCGATCCATTTACATTTCCAACTATCCACCACACACCCATCTATCCGTTCTCCCATCCTTCCATCCACCCATCACCCATGCATGCTCTGCCCTCCCATCTACTCACCACCCCAGTCTGCATCCATCCTCCCAACCACCCATCATCACTCATGTATCCCTCTGTGTATCCGTGCCTTCATCCATCCGCCCATCACCCATCCAGCCATCACCCATCCATCCATCCATCCATCCATGTGGCATTCATCCAACAGATCAGATGCTTTTTCTTTAATCACACTGCATTTAATTTAAAATGAGCTTGGAATTTGTTAAACACTCAGACTCTACTAGCATATTATAACAAACCACCACAGACCACCCACCCAACTTTATCTTAATATTATGCCATGTGTACTTCAGATTTTTCTCTTTAAGAATCAAAACACTGTGGATATGGGGAAGCCCCATATGCGGACCTCCACAATCCTATCCCTTTTCTTCCCTTCCCAGAGATGGTGTTTCTCATTCTCACGCGTGTTTGCATGTATATATATATATATATTTTTTTTTACCATGGATTTATGTACTCATCAACAATATATAGGTTGGTTTTTCAGGTTTTAAAGTGCTATATAAATGGTGTCCTGCTGTGTGTCTCATTTTATAATGACTTATCTTTGCTTATTCTTATGATAGCATTGCCCTTTTTATGTCTCTGTCCATAAAAGCAACTAGCTCGTCATGTGATCATCTTTGTCTCTCCATTTGGATTGCAGGGAAGCTCCTGGAGGGTGGGGAGCTCATTTGTACATCACCATTTCCTTAGGTTTGCTGACTGCATGGGTGGTGAGCAAAACTTTACTGAAGGCCAAGGCGGCCCCAAGGGCTTAGCTCCGTCGTGGCGTCCTGTTCTGGCTCCCGAGCCGTCACAGACTAAAAGAGAGTACAGGTCAGGACCCAGACCGGAGGCAGGAGGGGCTCTGCAGAAACATAAAGGGAGAATGAGAGATGTGACAGGCTGAGGGAGAGGGTCAGCAAAGGCTCATCCCAGGGCCAACAGGAGTGGTGTGTCGAAAGCTAAGTAGAAGTTTTGGAGTCAGGTGAAGAGGGAGTAGAACATTCGTGGCAGAAGAAACAGCACAGCAGAGACTTGGCTGTAAAAAGCTACTTGTTTCTGCTACCTTGCCTGGTGGGTATTGCCATTGGAATACAAAGCAAACAGGTAAGAAAAAGGTCAGATGGTGAGCTTTCTCTGTGCAGAATCCTTAAGGAGTCGATGGGTTTTCGAGATTCATGGGGTACTTACTGGGGTGGCGGGGATGGCCTCCCTGAAGAGGGGACACCAACTACGAAGAGGACAGCCACTGGGGAGGCTGGGGGAGAGCGCATAGAAGGGAGAGATCTTGGCTTGGCCCGTGTGGCTGGGGCAAGGCCGGGGAGAGAGGGAGGGCTGGAGAAAGTTCTCAGGTCATGTGTGGGAGAAGGAAGCGGCTTGTGCTTTATTCTAAACAGATGAGGAGGCTTAGGAGGGTTTTAAACGGAGAAGTGTAGGATCTGCTTACTTTTCAAAGGAGCTCAAGGCAGGAGCCTGAGAGCTGGAGTCCGCAGGTAAGCCAGCGGGCTCTTGGGCAATCCCGGTCACGAAGGCTGCGGCTTGGCCCTGCTTGCTGGCAGTGGAGGTGGAGAGAGGTGGCTTTGGGGCACAGGTCTGAAGCAGAGTTGATAGGCCTTGCGGAAAGAAGGGAATTATGAGGACAGAGAAAGTGTAGGTTTGTGACCTCGAGAGTGGCTGGTGGGAGGAGGGGTCACTGGCAGGAGAGTAGATTTGGTGATGGGGAGGGGGAGTGAAGAGTGGGTGACATCTGGTGACTGGCAGGTGCCTTGTCCTGCTCACCTGCCGCGAGGTACCGCTCAAAGCTCCCTCTCACATTCACTGTGCCCCTTCTGAGGGTTGGGAGGATAGGATTAATGTGCCGCCTGTATTTCTGGGAGGCGGGGCAGAGGGCCCACAAGGGCAGGGACTGGCCCCAGGCCTGGCTTCTCCCCACCGTGCCCCACGGGTCACATCTGTATAGCTGAGTGCACGAGGGCAGCTTCAGCCTTCTCTAGGCCTCAGGCTCTCCCTCTATAAACTGTGCCTGTCCCCTTTTCGTTTTCATGGTGCACCCAAGGTCAAAGCGGTTAAAGGGTGCCAGAGCCAGGTCTCACCCACACCTGGGCCCTCCCTGCATGTGCTCCGCGTGCTCCGTCTGTCCTGTGACCAGTGCTGGATGGGGGCTGATGGCCCCCCGATGGGGAATGCGGTGAGAGGTACGATCTTCCACTTTGTAAGGGAAAGGAAACCAGGTGCAAGCCCGTGCAGGGCCGGGGAAGGACTTACACAAATCACAGCTCACATCCATGAGGCTTATGGTGCTCCAGGCGTGGTTCTAAGTCCTGAAAAGTACGACACCCCCAGAAAGCAAGTACTAGGGGCATGCCCATTTTACAGAGAGGGAACAAGGAACACCTTGGTGAGATCACCTGCTCGGGGTCCCACAGTGACAAGCGGAACTGGGATTCAGACTCCGGTGGTCAGCTTAGGAGGCCTGGCTCCTTGCCATGTCACGTGACAGTGGTGTTCCATCAGTAAGCTGTGCATCTGGTATGTTAGACGTGGGGAAACTGAGGCCTTGTGTGTGAGCAGTTTCCAGCAGGTGTCCATGAAAGCTGAAGTTCCCCGTGGCCAAAACCTTGTGCTGGTAGGAGTTTCTGGGGACAAGGTTCCCTAGGACACGGGTCTTTGCCTGCCTGTTTGTGATAAGCCCTTGACAACGTAAACAGCAGTGCCCTGGGGAAACAGGAAGGGCAGACAGAAGGTCCTGGCATGCTGGCTGTGGCCAGATTAGCTAATGGCTGGGAAGGAGAGGCTCATGCATCGGGGCTGTGCTTTCTGCCCAGGGGGAGCTGCTGACAGGGACAGGGATGGCAAGGGGCCCCTTCCAGGGTTGGCCTCAGCTCCTCCACCAACTAAGCAACTGTGTGACCTGGGACAGGGCCCGGCCCTCTTCCGAGCCACACCGCCTTCACCTCTAAAATCATGGCCAAGGGAGAGTCAGATCTTCCAGTCTGGCTCTAGGAAAATTCTGGGCACTTACTATGCACACATTGAAGGGGCAACTGTGGACCTGGGACCTGTCCCCCCGCTCCCACCTGAAAGCCCATCTCTTAGCGAGGTGTGGACAGGTGGACCTCAAACAGTCTGTGATCATGTCCCCTCCTGAGTGGGACAGAGCAATAGGGGGCACGTCCTCGGGGGGCCAGCAGAGGACCCCTAGGGGAAATGATTTCCAAGATGCCTGAAATGTGATCAGGAACTAACTGAGCGGACGGAACAGCCTGGGCAAAGTCTCAGAGACTGGTCAGCATGTCGCATTTAAGATGGAAAGGAACTTGATTTTACTTTGTTTTATTATTATTTTTTGTATGGAAGTAAAATTCACATACCATAAAATTAACCATTTTGTATTGAAGTAAAATTCGCGTAACATAAAATGAGCCCATTTGGGGGCAGTTCGTACTCCCACAGTCTCGTACAACTCTCTCCTCTGTCTAGTTCCGTCAGCTGTTTTTTGCCCTGACCTTGGTGGCTTCCTGCTCTAAATGCTGTGATTCCATCATTCAGATGGCAAGGCCGACTTGGCAGTGTCATGACAAAACACTCTTTGGTCATGTGGGATGATGTCATATTTGCAAACATCGCTTGAAGATAGATAGGACATCCCCATTTTACAAATGAGGACACCAAGCAAACGCGGAGAGCTTTGCCTAGGGTCATTCAGCCCCGGGGCCGAGCCGGGCATGGCACGCCGGCATCTGGGACTCCTATCAAGCCCTGGTGGGTCCCAATATTGGTCTGGGCACCTGATTAAGGATTCAGATTTGGGGCTGGGGAACAGGCAGGCATCTGTGTCCATAACCCTGCCCCGCAGGATGTGAACGTACATCTCCCGGGTGCCTCAGGGAAGAGACAGCCAGGGTCGGTTGGGGGGGTGGGGAACTGGAGCCATGGCAGAGCCCCAAGGTGGGCCTTTTCAGGGGCTGCAGCTGGTGCGCTGGCGGCTGGAGAGTGGTGGGTGTCTGTGGGCGGCAGGTGGAGCAGGGAATCCGGCCCAGTCGGCTTGAGGACAAAGGCCTCTCTGCCAGCACCCCCAGGCATTGGCCCCACTGACAAATGGGCCACAGCTTCTCTCATTAATTTGTCAAGTGGCATGTAATAATAAAACGCTCCTTAAAGCCGGGATGTGGCATGAGTGACTGCTTTCTCAGGTCCTAATAAGGATCATTAACTGTGTATGAAAAGGTTTTATAAACATTTGTTAAACTCCCCAAGCTTACTGTGCCCATGGCTCACTGCTCCCCGAGATGTCACGGCCAGCCAGAGCCAGCTGGGAAGGAAGGTAAAGACGTGGGGCGCAGGCTGTAGCTGGCCACCTTCGGAGGCTCCGGCACTCCCGGCTTCTCCCGCTCCACCGTGACGTGACTCGGCAGCCCTTGCTTCGGAGCCGGGCTGTTGCGATCTTTTGAAGGAATGGGTGGGTGAGTGGGTAGGAGAGCTGACGCCCCCATTTCCTAAATCTGGACCTTGGGGCCATTCCTTTGGCCTCCCCCAGGCTCACGCCCCTCACCTGTGAAGCAGGGATCATAGTTACAGTTCGCGTTTCTGGGGAAATACTTGGTGAGATAAAACGCCCAGAACCCCCTCCTTCGCTCTGCTCTGCAGTCGCTAGGGGCCAACCCCTAAGCTCAAGAAGAAGGAGGGCTTAGGGCTTCAGGGACTCAGGGACAAGGGAGGGTGGAAAGAAGCTCTCTTGGCGTGGGGACGACAGCCCCTCGCGCCAGGCTGCACTTCAGGCGAAGCCGGGGGTCAGTCTCCTGCCACCTGTCAAATCATCCGTTTTAACGTGCTTCCTGCTGTGCTTCCCATAATTTCCCAATGTTCAGGAAAATTCTGTTACACATCATAGTCTGTTGTTTGTGACCTTTGGGGCCATGAAAGGAAGTGGACCTAGCAGGGCCGAGCGGAGGGAGGACAGCGGCAGCAGCAGGGGCTGTAAGAGCTTGGAGCCAGGTGACAGGGTGACAGGTTTCAGCCAGCAGAGACTGGTCCAGGACAGCCACAACCCCTGCCCACCGCGGAATGGGGGCTGCGCGGCATGAAGGGGCCTTGCTGAGCTTGCTCCCGGGCCTCCAGAGAAGGAGAGGCAAGGAAGAGGTCTCCCTAGGACTACACCCCTGGATGCCCCCCTCTTTCCCCCCACCTCCCCCGCAGAAGGGCTCAGCAGCCCCTGGAAGGATTCTTCCTTGGTTCAGGGAATCCTGTGCCTCTCCCATTCCCCACAATAGAGGATACGGCACACACACCCACAGGGGCTGGTCCCCAGGACCCTTATTCCCCACCCCCCAGTGGCCTCCCTCTCATCCCTTGTTCCCACCCTTCTGTCACCCCACAGCTCCAAGAGCTCAGCCTCTACTTCACTCCCAAGGAAGCTCAGTTATGAAACCACAAAGCCACGTGCACATGTGGCCCACTCCCTGAGGCCAAGCAAGACTTTCCAACAGAACTGCCAGGGAGGAAGGGTGTGGCAGGGCTGGGGCAGGGGAATCGGTGCCGAGGCAGGTTCGTGTGCTGGGCACGGCTGCAAAGGAAAATCATTATTAGGAGTGACGCTGGTAGGGATGGAGCTGGGCGTAAAAAGATGTGTGTGCATGCGTGTGTGTGTATGTGTGCGTGCACAAAGCATGCTTGGTGAGTTTGGGACAGGGGAGTTGGTGAACATGTTTCAATTCAATCACCACTTTCCCAGGACAATTGTATGTCAGAAACTCTGCTAGGCACATTTCCATCCATTTGACCATGGGATCTTTACCTCAATCCCTCTGAACGGTGTACATTCTTTTTGTTCCCATTTTGTACAAGAGGAGAACAAGGTTTCAGAGGTCGAGTGTCTTGCCCGACATCACACTGTTGGACCCGTCTCTACTTAGCGCCCTTCAGTGGTTCCCTATGGTCTATGGGATAAAGTTCCCACCACTGAGCATGGCAGCACAAGGCTTTAGCTGTAGCCAGACCTGACCCCCGTGTGCTTTGAGGTTCCACCATGAGCTGCTCATCAGAATCACCTGCTCCATCTGCCCTGGAGACCTGAAATGTGTATATAAATGAGCCCCCGGGAGAGGATGACGATGGCCGGGCCAGGGGACCACTGTGCATGCCTTGCTTTGTCCTTCCCAAGGAGAGTGAGTTTAAAGGTGAGTGGAGGTTCTATATGATTTGGTTGCACAAGAGAGGGAGAAAAAACAACCAGCGCAGTCATTGACTGAGAACCTCATGGTCAGGACTCGTGGGCAGATAAGGGAAACTGAGGCCCAGAGAGGGAGTGGACTTACACTACGGGTGGGAATGGAGCTGGCATGAAGCTTCAGATGCCTTGGCCCCAGTTGCTAAGCACTGTCTTGCAGCTAGAATCCAAGGCGGAAGAGTGGGTGTGTTGATGTCAACAAGCAAGGGACAGAGTGGGCGTGAGCGGGGCCTGAGACTACCGGCCACCAGCTTGGGCCATGAAACGCACTTGAGGCCTCCCTGAGTTAAGTGTAATTCGTGTGTTCCTCTTTCAGCCAGCCAACGTGCTCAACCTCGGGCCTCTCTCGGGAAGCTAGAAGGGCAGGAAAGAGTTATAAGATTCCCCTTTAACATGAAAAGAAATTCTTCCCTGCTCTGTAGCTCCTTCCCCTTCCCTTAAGGGAAAAATATGGATTGGTGAGGTTTCTAGCTGCAGCATTTCCTTGCAGTGACGATGGCTGTTTGTCTAGCTCCTTGTGGGCGCTGAGGATTTACAGCTCGGCATCTCTGGACGTAGCTTCGGGGAGAAAGACAGTGGAATTTTATTCCTGCTAATTTAAAACAATAATAATTGTTCACGCATTTAGGAAGCATTCCTATTAAATCAACCCAATCTTTTGGATCCACTGGAAGAGAAGGAAGCCAAATTTCCCGACTGGGCCTCTGTTGGCTCCGTGATCTTCATGTAGCCACCCAGTCTTTTGTTTCAACAACGGTGGCTGATTGCTGACCCCAGCCAGCCCCACGGCAGGCAATGTGTGTGGGAAAAGGGGAGATGGCAAAAGATGATGGGAGCGCTCCCTAGACACGGTGTGATTATTCTTAAGGGGAACAGGAGGATGAGGCGTAACTCTAACATGGCTGGGGTTCTGGGACCAACAGGGCTCCCCTTGGTGACTGGGTACCTGTTGTTAACATCAGGAGTCCAGAAGGAGGATTGAGTTCTGGGGAGAAGCTGTGGGTTCACTTGGGCATGGTTGTGCTTGGCTTCTAGTGAACGTGGGGTGAATGTGATGGAATCCAGGAGGGGAGTGGGAACCAGCATAAAGTGAACCAAGACCCGAGTCAGGGAGGAGGAGGTGGGCAGGGGATTGGCTCCTCAGAGAAGTCAGGGGCAGGAAAACGGGGACCTAAACCCAGAATCAGGCTAAAAGGAGAAAAATACTAAGGGACAGGCATTCATCTCCAATTGGAGAACAAGCCCAGGGGGTCTGGCAGGGATGGTGAGTGTAGCAAGAATTGGTGGATGGTCTGTGTCAAAGGGCGAGGTTGAGTCTAGGTTGTCTTTGCTGAGAGCTGGCTTTTCTTGGGCTCTCTGTACCTGCTGTAGGGTAGACCAGATGCCCACACGCTACCAGGACCTACCCAGAACTCCATGTGAGGTTTGTCTAGGGAGCCTGTGGGTCATCCAGGAGGAGGTGTCCAGGGGGCCACTGGGTGAAGAAGTCTGTATCTTAGAAGGCAGTCCTGAACCAGCGAGAAGAAAATATGAGTTGTCCTCAGAGACTGCACTGTATAAGTGGGGGCTCTGGGTTCTCTCAGGTGGGCGTGGTCGAGCAGAGGAGACTGGCTTGGAGGACCTGGAACTGGAAGTCTCTGTGGCAGCAGGAAAAAATACTCTGGTTCACCAGGGATGGTCCTGGTTTGTGCCTGTGTCCCGTGTAAACCTGAATAGTGCCCCCTCTGATTCCCAAAGACGCTGTTTGAATGGTAAATGATACTGTTTATAGGATCACGCCATCTAACACAAATTCTACAGACCTGCCTGTCAGGCTGTCAACCAAGATTTGACTCAAAGATCTCCTCTGTCTCTTCTCCCAGTGCCAACCCGTCATTAGCTTGGTCACTGCTGCCTTTCTGAACCCCAGTTTGCAAAATGGTCATCTTTAATTCACTGCATTTATTTCCCAGTGTTGTGGTGACATGGACATGGATGAGAAAGACCACTGTCGAGCCCTCAAGGGCTCTGCGAGAGGCCATCCCCTCTCTCTCTGTCGCTGTCTCTTTTGCTCCCCACTCCAGAAACCAGGCCACCACATCACTGAGGCGGGCAAAGCCCGCTGACTGCTCTGTGGCTGAGCATAATGACTTCCCTTTCTTTCTTCTGGTCCCTTTCATGTTTGTCCTGAAGATTCCTGAGGCTCCTCAGGGCCACAGAGTGAAGGCAACCAGGCCACCAACTTATCTTGTGGAACCTGGGCTGTGAGGACAGCTGAGGGGGCTTTGGCGGAGAAGACGAAGGAGTGCTAATTACACTTGTGCCCTATGAGAACATTTCTTCCTTCAGGTCTAGAAGAAAGTCTGGAGCTGGGTCTGCCAAAAAGCAGCACAGACTCCGTGCACAGAGAGTTGGGCTATTTGGAAGGAAGGCAGGGTGGGGTTGGGGGGATCCTGCTAGCTCTGAGTATTCACACGACGTAGGAGATGGAGCATTTACTCAGGACGGTACTGAGACTCGAAGCCATATCAAACTCAGTGTGTTGAAGGTATGGGAATATTTGGCCTGGCGAGGACTTGGAAGAGGAGCCACTACCCTTACAAGAAAGGATGCATTCCCCTTTCTAGAGCTGATGTTCAGCAAACCAGGTGGGCCAAGAAGGTAGAGAGTTCCCCATCCCTGGAGGAATGGGAGTAGAAATTACTTGGTAGGGATGTGGAGAAGCAACACACCATGAGCCACGGGTTGGACAGATGACTTTCAAGGCCTCTCCCAGGCCCGGGCTTCTAGGACTCTCCCCATCCCAGCCCCTGCTTTTGGCAGCCAGCTGCCTTCTGGATGAGTCAAAAGCCCGCCCAGCTCTGGCCTCCTCTCTGGGTGGGGCTCCAGGGGAGCCGCCAAGCCTCCCTCTCCTCCCATACAGGGCCACTGTATTCACAGCGTCTGGGGTGCCTCTTGCAGCCAGCACCCTCCTGGAGTCAAGAACTGAATAAATTGGCTAAAGAAGAAGACAGAAACTGCGCACACATACAAAGAGAGGGAGACTTGGTCTGAAATGAGAAGCGCCGTCTTGCTCTGGCCTTTTATCATAAGCCCATGGAGATGAATATTCTGACCTAATAATCAAAACAGGCTGTAATTACGAACAGACTCAGGGCTGCGTGGCCGAGAGCGGATGAGATACCTGCTGAGCACAGCAGGCCTGGCCCCGCCAGCCCTCCTCCCACTCTCATGGATCGAAGCACTGGTCCACCGCACGCCCTTTTGCTGGGCTGGCTTGATCAACTCCTGCTCACGTGCCACCTTCCTCGAGGGACTCCGGGCTCCCTTCTCAGGGACACCTGCTCCAAGGAAGCCAGTCCCTACCCCTATCCCGAGAAAAACGTGATAAACACCAGCAGCCTCCCGAAAGACCCCAAGGAGGAGGGAAGGGGGTTTTGGTCCCATCTCTCTTGGACTCCACCTCCTCTTGGCTCTGGAAGATGTTCTCCTGGGTGCGCCACCAAAGCTGGAAGATCTTCGTGTCCCCTCCCTGCTCCCACCTCCTTTCTGTGTTTTGTTTCAGACACACCCTCAGCTCAAATTTGCTTTGAAGGTCAGTAATTTCCACTCCTTTTCAAAACAACTGCACCGTTCTTCTGGGACCCAAAGGCTGATTGTCTGCACTGAGGAATGAGTCTCCCTCAACAACAAGTACATTCCAGAAATATCCATCTAGCATCTCTAATGTGCAAGACATTCAGGGGAGCCAAAGATGAATGTGGCCTGGGCCTGTCCCCAGGGCATTCCCACTAGCGAGGACCCGACCACCCAGTGGAGCTTCTACCATGTTCCAAGTACTTTATGAATATCCCAAAGTGTGGGATCTTACAGGAGAACAGACCAAGGCTCAGAGACGTAGAAGAGACTCTCAGTTAACATTCGTAAAGACCATAGGCATTTTGGTGTATTTGATATTAGGGCTTTGGACCAACCTTATCCTCACCTACACAGTCATGGCAGGAGCCCATCAGTGCTCCAACCCTGCGTGTCTGCCTCCAAAGTGAATGTTCCCCCAGCCTTTTGCATGGCTTGATTGCTCTGTGTGGACAAATTTTTCCCGAGACAAAGTGATCTCTGAAAGGGCTACTTCCTGAATCCTTCCTGCAAACACATGATGGAGTCTCAAGTCTATAGACGGCCCTATTGGAATACTTGACATTCAGCTGGGCAGGGTCCTGAGGCTCCCTCTTCCAACACCGTCTCCATCCTGAACTGTTGTAAGGCTTCCACCTGCTGTTCTCCTCCAGGCTCTCAGCTGCATTCTAGCTGACCTTGGACTGGCACATCCTCTGTTCCAGAGGCTTCCATGGCTCCCCCACGCCTATGGACTTCAGTCAGACTCTTCAGCCTGGTGTTTCAACCCTCCTCAATTTACCCTCACTGCCTTCCCCATCCTCTCCCCAAGTCCTTCCTCCTTGGGCCATGCGCACCCGGCAGCCCTTATAGCCACCGTGGGTCTCCCTCTGTTCAGCAGGACACACGGGCATGCGACTCTCCCGGGGTCTAGAGTCTGGGCTGGTCTTGATTCCTGCTTACCTCTACTTGAACGCTGGTCGCATCCAAGGATCCATGCTTTCCCTGACTGGTGTGCGCTTGCAGGACTTCTCCGAGCTGCTGGGGTAGGAATGAGAAATGGAATCCCCACTCCGTGCTGGGCAATGGAGATTTCTGGGCTCCTTCAGAGAGCCCGAGCAGGACTCTGGTCATGGCTACACTTTATTGATATCTGTCTCTCTAGAAAGGGTCTTCTCCTACTAGGAAAAGCAGTTCATAAACCAAGGCACCTACCTCAGCCAGAAGTTTGCTAGTGGGGTCACAGCAAGGCAGGTGCAGTGTGACTCCCGGGGAGAAGTTGGACGGGAGGAGAGGTCGAGCTCTTAGAACAATGGTGGAGGTGAAGGCCCCCACGAAGAGCAGTCAATGCTCCTTTAGCAAGTGTCCCCCAGAGGTGCTAGGCTGGGACTCAACTCCTGGGGGTCTATGGAGCCCTGAGAAGCCCTCCCTTTTCCTTTGGTCAAAGACAAGAAAAAAGGAAAGGGCTCCTGGCTTATTACTTTGCAAGGTTCCACTTGCCTTTCTTATCTGTCTCACTGTCCTCAGAAACAAGCCCTGGGGACCTTCTCTTGTAAAGGGATGCTGAGGGGGCACCGGAAGCAAAGTGCTGGTCTTTGGCTGCCCTGAGAATTTCTGCACGGCGGTCCCCAGTGCACTTGTTTCCACGCTGACGAGCTCCAGCATGCATTCATGCAGTAAGCAGGCACGCACGGCGTGCTCTCCCCGAGCTGCTGGCCGGTGATGTGGAGCCAGGCAGAGAGCCTCTGCTCGTGTGGAGCTTCGAGTCCCCTATCCATTTGCTGCGCATGGAGCGTACTGCAGGCTGGCGTCCTGGCCACCCGTCCTGCCACTCTGCCAGAGTTCCCTCTTGTCTCCCGAGAGGGAGGCTCAGCACGCCTCCGTCAGGCACCACCAGCTCTCGCTCTCCTTGCCTCCACCTGCTTGGCCAGCTCCTGACCTGGCTCAGCTTCAGACCCGGGCCCCTTCCTCCCCTGGGTGTTGGCAGCACCAGTAGGCAGACCAGTTGCCCAGGTTGGGGTGACATTCCTGGTAGCACCACAGGGGATCCACCCGCAGCTGCTTTCCCTTGCTCCCAGGAGGGCCCCACGGCTTCCCCGAGTCCCAGGGGAATGACTCATGCATCCCGGGGGGAACCTTCTTAGGCCACCAACACGAGAGCACCTGCCACGAGCCGGGGTTGCCCTCAGAGTTGGCCACGTCTGGGACATCTGCTCTGTTTCCTCGCTGACATCTTCTGGTTCCCACGTGACTCCCTCAGTGCGCCTCTGTGTGTCACGCTCACTGTTGTTTTCTGTATCATTAACACTTGGGACTGAGGACCCACAACAGATATTTGTTGACTGAGTGATGAGGACATTTGGGAAGGGCTCCTTCGAAGAATAAACATTTAAGCTGGGTCTTAAAAGAGGGGTAGGAGAGCTGGGAGAGGCCATTCCAAAAAAGGACACAGTGTGGATGAAGACTTGGGGTTGTGAAGGAGAGACCTAGGGTATAGGGCCTGGCGATGGGCTCCTGGCCACGGAAGAGAGCGACGTGGAAGTGAAGCAGCAGGTGAGTCTGCCGGTTAAGTGAGGACAAGTTGGGCATCCGAGGAGCCCTGAGGGATGTGAGAGGACGTGGACTTCAACCCCGTAGAGGTCCGTAGCGATTTCTGAGGGAGAGAATGATACCGTTATTTGCTTATTTTTTAGGTCAGTTACAGTGGGTGCGGGTAGAACACGGACTCAAGGGGAGAATGATCCACAAAGGAGAATGTTCAGAATATTTAGAAGGTTCCCGTGATAACCTCTTTAAAAGTATACATTTACTGAAGCTCCAAAGAGTGATAAGGGACCAGCTAACCTAAAAACACACCGGGATGGGGAGAACAATGGATTTTCAAATTATTCTGTTATTTGCATAGAATCAAAGAGGCTACCTTCCCAGAAGGACCCACCTGTAATTCTAGTGGTAATCCTCCTGGGTATTGAGCCCGACTTTTCTTTTTGCTGTATAGAAATAATTTGATTTTCTCGTGCTTTGTCCATGCAGCCATCAGAATATCATTATTCAGGAAAAAAGTTAGTCTCGTAGCCTTGTTTATCAGATGGCACATCATTTGCTTTCCTGGGTAAATGAAACACCTGATTTTTGTGAGACAAAGCTCTATACAATATTTGTCACACAATTATGTGGACACATTTAGCATACCTGCCAGGAAAAAAAAAAAAAAGACCTTAGGGGCTCCAAAGCTTGCTAGGCATATTTATGTACGTTAGAGGTGGCTTGCTTTCCCCAGATCCCTTATCTGTTTTGAAGGCAGTGGATGTTAGAAGGGAAGTCTCTAAGGTCTGTGTTTATTGTTGGTATCTGATGGGAGGCATTTTCAATCAAGTTAAAGGACACAGAAAACATGCATACCCAAGCCCTGAGCATACGTGCACCTGCACACATGCACACATGTATCCACACTGCACCCATGTACATACACACATGCGTGCATGTGCACACACACACACACACACACACACACACACACACACAACGTTGCCTGGAACTAACACATCTAGTGGATAATCTGACCTCCAGAGGATTATTGCTGGAAAGGATTTTGTTTTTGGCTTTCCCTCGAAAGAATTTTCAAATCATCTGGGCCAATTCCTCATGTCATAGATAAGATAACTCATGGCAGCCCAGAGATGGTAAGAGGCTCGCCTCCTGTAATTCAGCAAAGGAAAGGCATCGGGGGGGCTAAAGCCCATTGCAGCAAGCACCCAACCAAGATAATTTTCTTATAGAAAAATGTTTCTTCCAGGTTGTGTTGTCTTCTGCGGGGTTCCAATCCAGCCAGGAAAACCCACTTTAGGCAATGTTGACAACACCCCCATTCTTGTTTAATAAAAGGAACCAGACACATCATCAGAGTTGGTCTTTATACAGACCAGATTCCATTCCAACCACCTTGTTCCCTGAAGTCGGCAAAACTTGTGGATTAAAACTGCCCCAGAGAATGGCATCTTCATGCCCGGCAGATGACTGTGATTTCCTGGAGTCTGGTCCTCTTAGGGTCTGTTCCCATTTGGCCCTTAAAAACAGCCCCTCTCCTTCTTCCTTCTCAGATAGACATGGGAAGGCGTTTGCATCCCCTGTTGGTGCTTACCCAACAAGACTTCACTGAACACCTGCCATGCGTGAGCTCGCCTGGGGTGAACAAGGGAATGGATGCCAAGGAGGACAGTGTGGGCTCAGCACACTATAGGCACTCACTGAGAAATGTCACAATTCCCTGCAAATCTGGGAACGCCTCTTATCATTCATTCATCCCTCTATTGATTATTTTACTGAACTACTAACACATCAGTAAGAGGTATCTCTTGCACTAAAATCCAATGTTTCATTTGCTCATATGCCATAAGGCCATGCTTTGCCATCTTTATGAGTATTGCTTAATTATTATAATATTTGTATATAAACATCCATTGGACTTTTGTCATATGGCAGACAACTGATCCCAGAGGTGCCTTTTCCTATGTAATATTGTCCTGTGTCCCCTGCAGTCCGAGGAGACGGTCATTCGCGTTCCTGTCATCTGTGCAGCTGAGAGTTCCTGCACGTAGTTTGCTCCGGGTTACACAGGCAAGTCTGAGAAGGTGTCCTGGAGGTGGGTGCCCTGTGAGTTGGGCCTGGAAGGATACGGAAAAGTCGAGGAAAGAGGATGGAGACTGCTAGAAGAGAGAGAAGGGAGACTTGCAGACAAGGAGAAAAGTTTGCCTACCCCGGCTATCTGTGGCGCACGACAGAAAGCAGCTCTGGCTGATTGGAGTTAAAAGAGAAAGGAGAGCCCAGCGCAGAAGCTAGGCCCACCGGCTCACGGAGGAGGCCACCTTGAAGGTACTGATCGGGACTGGCGGGCTCTTGGTCCAGCGAGAGGCATCACAGACCGAGAGGGGCTGGTCTCCACGCTGCCATGGCAGAGAGCCCGGGCTCAGAAAGAGTGGGGCACCATCTGTGGGCCCCTCCTGTGTGCGTGGTGGATCAGAGCCCCTCACATTGCCTGAGTGCCCTCTGGCCAAGGCCTGTTTCAGGGTGGGGGACGGGGGAGACTGGCCCAGCTCTGTGGCTTCAGACAATGGGAGAACTTACCCTCTGAAGGTTTGAAGCCTTCTCTGACAGGGGAAGCTGGGGTTGAGGTGGGTCTCAAAGGAGGAAACGTATTCCAGGGGGAGGGGCCTGGATGGGAAGGGCATTCCAGGTAGACTGAGGCCCTTGCCCACGGTGTGGGGGAGGGGTTGAGAAACAGTGTCGCACAGTGGCTGAGCGGGATTGTTCTGCCCCTCATTTCCTGTGATAGCCTCTTTGTGCCTCACTTTTCCATATTGGTAAAATGAGGCTAACAGGTATATTTGCTGATAGGGTGGTTGTCAGGTTAAGTCAAGGATGTCTAAAATGGTGAGAAGTGTGCCGGTGAGCCAGAAGATTCTTGACAAATGTTAGCTGTTAACCAATGCTGTGTTGAGTGTTGTTGCCATCATGGCCGGAAGACGGGCCCGTGGGCTTGGGTGCATGCTCAGAGCCGAGGGTGCGGACTGGCCCCGTGGGCCTCTAGGATCTGAGGTATGGAGAAGCCACTGGGTCTTTACCAGCAGGGGATAGACATGAGCACATCTGTGCTTTAGAAAGTTCCCCGTGGTGAAGGTCTGGGAGGACTGGAAGGGGGGCACACTTAGAGGTGGGGAGACACTGAGGAAGCCTGTGGCAGGGAGACTGGGGAGCGGGGTCCTTTCGGGCGACGGCCCAGGCATAGAGCTCACTGGGCTTGAGCCTTGATTGGATGAGTGGAATGGAGCGGGAACAGTCAGCTTTCTCGTAGAACAACAGTTGCTCAGACTCAGGGTCCATCCACTAGGGGAGTAGGGGATCGAGTTCAGGGGACCGGCAAGAGGGTGGTTAGGGGATTGATGGGGTGACCTGGGGAAGGACCATAACTTTAATTAAGGGATCCTCTCCACATGAGCAGCTCTCCAGGGAGCAAAGTTTGGCAGGCAGGTAGCCCTAGGGGGCAAACAGGGAGTTTAGTGGGGAGGCCTACTGCTAGAGAAGGACATGAGCCATCCAGAAGTATTTCAGACCCCATGAGAGCATGTATGTGCTGAGTCTCATCTGGGAGCAATTTTGCTTCCCAGGGGGCATTTGGCAATGTCTGGAGACATTTGTGGTCGTCATGACTGGTGGGTACTATAGGCATCTACTGGGTAAGGGCCAGGAATATGCTGCGAAACACGGTGCTATCCATGGGACAGCCTCCATAGCAGAGATGTAGCGGGCCCCAGAGGCCAGCAGTGCCCAGGTTGTAGGCCCCGGTGCAGAGAGAAAAAAAGAACAGCTCCAAAGCTGGAAGCTGGAGGGACACCCACATTTATGGAGCCCGGGGAGCTTGACTGTCTCCCCAGCTCAGGGAGCTTCTGTGCTACCCTGGACGGGTCAGTTGCCCTCCAGGCTGTGATCATTACAAACGGTGGGTGATCGTTACAGTTCTTATGGTTTGCCTTGAGCAAGGCAGCCAGAAGCTTTCTCTTTAACCTGGGTGAGGGGAAAAGACCCATCAAGTCAGAAGGTGGGGTCCGCCTCGGTGCCGACTCACCCCACCGCCTGCTGGGTCCTCCTGCAGGTCTGCTGCCTCCAGCCAGGGTCAAGCCGGCTGTGCCCTCCCTCCTCCCCGCTCCTCTTTCTCCTGCTTGCTGCACGGGCATGTCCCCATTCCGGTGACCTTTGGTGCCTTTTCTCTGTCCACGCCCCAATTTATTGCCAATCTCATAAAAAGCCAAACTTGGGAGAGAGAAGATTGAGTTTGCTTCTCACAGCAAAATTTGATTTAGGGCCAAGAAGGTGGCAATTGCTGCAAAGCGGAGATCGGCTATTTCGGGAGTGCTGTGAATGATTTTTTCCATCTCTGAATGACCTTACATATATTCTGTCTCCCGCCCGTCCCCGTGTTGGGATTGATGCGGGGGGTGCTGGGACTGGGCTCCCATGGGCCCCTGCTCCTGCTCCCAATAAATCTGTCTGATGGGCAGAAGCAGCGCGGGCACCTGGTGGAATGGATGGCCGGAGGGGCTCATGGTTTAGCACGGGGGGTGTGGGTGGATTCCGGGGCACACAGCGGCCTCTGTGGTCACCAGTGTAGCTGACTTGATCCCGTGGGGCTGTCCACTCCCACTAAAGGTTCTGCCTGCTTGGGGGAGGGGATCCGGCACATTCATGAAGCAGTCATTGAGTACATCAGGGGGCTGCCTCCATCTTTCTCCCTGGCCTTGTGCATTGTTGGTCCCCACGCTTGTCAACTTCCCAGACCTTCCCACGTGCTACCACCGTCCCTGCTTCAGGATGACAGAAGGCGCACCTGTCCTGGGTCAGGAGTTTGAAGACCTGGGTTTGGATCTCCTTCCCCACTGGCAGAATGAGCCACCTTGAGCAGATTTCTCCTATTCTCTGAGCCTCAGCTTTCAAATCTGTAAAATGGGGATAACATTGGTATTACAGTTTAACCCACCTTCTGGGATTATCAAGAGGAACAACAGAATGTGGGCTATAGAATCCGGGGACTCACATTTACTTCCTAGCTCCCCTTTGGCTTAGCTCGGGGATGTTGGGGATGTTCTCCTGGCCTCATTGTCTCCATCTTCGACGAAAGAGTGAGTGAAAAAGGGGGTTTGTGGTTCATAAATACTCTGAGGAGGGCTCCCCAGAAGTCCTGCTTGGCACCGTTGGGGCCGGCTTGTCCTGTCTGCCACAACCAGGGGACCATGCCTTGACTACTACCTGTTATCTTCCTGGACTACTAGGCTACAGCCCAAAATTTGCAGGGCAGGTCTTCTAGAAGGCACTGAGGAAGGTATTTTGATAAGGGGAACATTTTAATCAAAGTTCACACATCAAAATGGAAATCATTGTCCTTTACTTACAAGAATGTGCCCAAAGATGTCCTTGCCTGCATCCTGGACCCTTGGCCATCCCTGCACGCCCCCCCCCCCCGCCACCTTTCCTTATCTCATCCCAGTTTCACATCCCTTCTGCTGGCTCCTACCGCAAGAGGGGACCCAGTGACAACTGTGGAAAGACAAGGGGCAGAGGGGATTGGTGGTAGTTCTTTTCACACCTGACTTGGTGACTACAAAAACATGGCTGAAAATGGAATGTTTGGTTTTTAGACTAAGTCAGAATGTCTCTGTCAACATGGAGGTGTCAAAACACAGGGCCCAGAACTGTCACGGCATTGGGGACCTGTAGGGCAGGCAAAGGTGCAGGTGTCACAGTGGCAGAAGTCTGGCTGTGTCTCACACTCAGAAGGTGGCTCCCTGGGAGCCAGGCAGGGTGCAGACTCCTGGAGGTCAGCTCCCCTGGCCACCCTCAAGAGAATGGTGGATGAGGTAGTCCCCTTGAGGAAGGCTATGCTGGGGTGGCTGTCCCCATTCCCTTCCAGGTGAGCACAGGATCTGAGGGAAGCTCAGATTCTAGGGCCACAGGGAGTTTTCCAGGGATGTTTCCCTAAAGCACATGGGCCAGAGACACCTAGAAAAGTACAGATCTTCCTCCCTCTTACTACCAAACAGGAGAAAAGGGGAGAGACTGAAGGACATTTTCAGAGCCACAGAGCCAGTGAGGGGCCAAGGCAGATGCGCCCCAAGTCCTCCGTGCCCGTCGCTTCTCACCACAGCATACCCTCGCCCACCGAGAGGGGATTTTCCTTCTTGGTGAACCCAAAATATGTCAACTTTCACATTAGAGGGGAAAAAAACCCTCAATTCTGTGGGTCTTTACATATGGACAGGGCAAAATAGGGCGCGATGTATGAAGACGGGCGGAAGGAGGAGATAGCATTTGGGGAGCGCTGCTTGTGTATCTGGGACTCTATGGGGCATTCCCACGATTTCTGATGGGATCCTAGTAACAAACACTTGAGGCGTCTGTTCTTGGTTCTCTTACTGAGAGAGAAATAAAACTTAAAAGAGTCAGTTTCTTGCCCAGGGTTCCTCAGAAGGTGAGAAGAGCAGAGCTGGTCTGTTGCTTCCTATAGCTGGAGTTAAGGTCTGTCCTCTTTGTCTTCCAGGCTTAGGAATCCCCTCTCCCCAGTCTCTGCCAGTCTCTTCCTGTCCTCCCTCCCTCCTTCCCTCCTTCCTTCCTCCCCCCTCCTCTTCCCTTCCCTTCCCTTCCCTTCCCTTCCCTTTCTCTCCCTCCTTCCCTCTCTCTCCTTCCCTTTCTCTTTCTCTCTTTCTGCCTTTCTTCCTTTCTCTTTCCATAGTTGATGAGCAGGCACTGTCCTAGGCACTGGGATGTAGCAATGAGCAAAAGAATGATTACAATCCTTCTGTTTGTGGAACTCAGATTTTAGTGGGGTGGGGGGTGCAGAGTGAGAGGGGGAGGGATGGACAACAAATAGAATAAAGAGTGGGGGTATTTGAGCCGGCTCGAATCCCACCACTTAGACCTCCCCAACTGGCCATTTCACAGAGGGTAATCTAAGAACATCTCCAGCTGGTGGTACGTGCTCTGGGGAAAGACGAAGCGGAGGGTGGCTTGGGAGGCCCAGGGTTAGAGGTGCTGCTGCTTCTGTGCTGCCCTGCAAGGGGCCCTTCCGGCATGTTCGTCTGACTGCTCACGCCTGCGTCTCCGTGCAGACACCGAGTTTGGAGGCAGACGGCCCAGCACCTCCCTGGGTCCTCGGGCTCCCCGTGCTCCCGTCTCCTCCAGCTCGGTCCCTCCATCCGTCGGGCCCGTGGCTCCTAGAACACAGTCTGCTCTGTCTGCCAGGGCAGCTGGCCCTTGAGGAAGCCGCCCTCCACGCCATTGTCTGCCGGCCCTTCAGGCCCAGCTGGAGCGTCAGCCCCTCAGAAGCGCCTTCCCGAACCTTGCCCTCCTCCCAGACAGTTTTAATTGCTCCCTCCTCTGCACTCACACGCCACTTTATTATAGCACTTAGAACTGCTCTTCTCTTTAGAAGACGCTGTGATTTATTCATGGGCCTTATTAATGGGCCTCTTCCCCGCGGCCGGTGGGCAGCGCCGCTCATGACAGGCTGCAGGGGTGCGTGAGGGAAGGAAGAGAAGCCCAACTCGGGCTGTAGGGAAGGAGGCTCGGGCGAGGTGGGCCGTTGGGCAGAGGGTCAGTGGAAGTGGGTCTCCAGGGCGGGGGGATGGCCCGGGAGAGGGAGGCCTGGGCCACCGGCATCCTGCGTCCCCCCACAAGCTGTCCGGCCCCACTTCCTGTCTTCCAGCCGCACCGGCCTCACTTCTCCTACTGCCTCGGAGGATCTTGTCCTCCTCACTCCCTCCCTGCCTCTTCTCCAAGCTAGCCCTAGGCTCCCGCTGGGAGGGCCTCACCCCACTCTGCCTCCGCTGGGCCCGGGGCGACGCATAGGCCTAGGCCGGGTGGGTGGCTTCTGGTTCAGACTGCCCCCCCTCTGTTTGGGTTCTAGCTGTGACCTGGGGCACATGGGTTTTCTTTTCTGTCCTTCCTCATCCTTTTCTCTGTGAAGTGGGGCTAGGAACTGTCCTGACCCTGTGGGGGACAGGTGGGGGGAGCCTTGTCAGAGATGACACACTCAGAGCGCCAGCCCAGGCTGGGCATGTAATGAGTTTCCTCGTTTGGTTGTCTCTTTCCCTTCAGGAGAGGGGCCCTCCTGGCCCTGCTCTCTGCCACAGGCCAGCCCTTCCCGAGGGAGCCGAGGGGCAGGTTTGGGGGGAGCTAGGGGCCCTGTGGGACAGAGCCTGGGGGCCCAGCGCACAGGCTTCAGTGCAGGGAAGAGGCGAGCCCCTTGTTTCTGGGAGATGAGGACGGATCTCCCCTTTGCACTTGTTGACGAGTGACTCTCTGCCCATCCGGGAACAAGGTTGCCAAAGAAACCAGAGGTGCCCAGAGCCCACGCTTGGCCTCGTGCTGAAGCCCTTCTCTCCGCAAGATTATACATTCTGGGCCACGTCCCTCCCATCGACACTTCCTCCCTTACTTTACTCCTTTTCTTACTCCTCCATCATAAAAATCTCCAGAAACAGGTTTTGTTCAAAGTGAATGAGGCAATAAATTCTGTTTCTGACAGGCCGACAAGAGAGATAAATTCTGTAATGGGAGATGCAGCCCTGCTCTCTTGCCCCGTGGAGCTCTGCCGATGCTAACGTCTGTCCAGGGAAGAGGGGACTGTGTTGGGGGAAAGAGGTGTCAGGAGGCCCCTGGGTCCGTCTGGGGAGCCTGAATTCAGCTGGGTGGTTTCTCAGTCCAGGTGGGATCCCAGTCATCTGTCAGGCTGCTCGTGACCTGGGGCAGTTTTCCTGGTGTATCTGTTTGGCTGATTGACAAGCTAAGTGGAATGAGTCCCATTCATTCATTCACTCATTCATCCATTCATTCATCCGTTCATTCATGCCATTTCCTACCTAATTCGTCCACAGAAGAGGGATACCTAATTCCCTCCAAGTATCGCCTTTTTAAGAAGCCTTTCCACAAAGGACTGAAAATATTTGCAATTCAAGTCATCACAAAAGATTGATTTCCCTGGTAAATAAGGAGCTCCTACCAATCATTAAGAAAAATAAACAACCCCATAGGAATCTGGGCAAAGGATATAAACAAACAGCTCACAAAAAGGTAGTAGGAAGGGCTCTACACCCAACGCCATGGAAGAAGGCTGACTCTCTCGCTGGGATGAGGAAAGTCGGACGGAAGTGTCCCTGAGATGTGACTCCCGCCTCATCCCCAGGCCACTCAAGACCCTGTTCATCAGGGCATGAGCCAGGCACCTGCTGACGGTCAGTGCGCACAGTGCGCCATGGTACAAACCCATGGTGGAGATTGATCTGACCCCCTTGTGGGGGGACACGTGATAGTACCTGAACACTGCCCCTACCCAGGGAATCTGCCCCTGGAAGTCTAGCCCCCCTCTACTGGGGCAGGGTGGTTTACTGAAGTGCTTTCTGTGTCATCAAAGATTGGAAACAGCTGAAATGCCCATCACCAGGGAGTTGGCTAGACAATTTTTAGCAGATTTGCACAAGCGAATACTCTGCAGTCATTTACGAAAAGGTAGTAGGGAGGACCTTTCTGAGCTCACATGAACTAAGCTCCAAGAATACATATTTAAGCGAAAAGGGCAAGGCGCTCAATGGGGTTTAATGCAAATTATGTTGCTATTTGTATAAAAGTGAAGAAAAAGAATGTATATACGTCTTCACTTTTATACAAACGGTAGTGTAATTCGAATTACATTCAGTATGGTCTCCGTAACGCCACGCACGTTGGACGCATGCGTGCTTCTGCACATCTCTCTTCTATACATCATCGTCTTCTGTACATCTCTCTGGGTGAGGTCAAAGACCCGTGAACAGTTGCTGCTTCTGGGGAGCAGAGCCAAAAACTGGGAGGCTGGGGACATGGAGAGGAGGGAGACTTTTCCCCATATAGTCTTTGTGTCTTTTAGAGTTTCAATACTGTGAATGCATTTCCTATTCAAAAGAAAATAACTTCCATTAGCGTTTTTAAACAGAGGTAAAGGAGTCTTCCTTAACTCTGTTAGCTGAGGTTGAGGTCTGAGAATAGGTAAGGTGGGGAATGTTTGAAAGACCTGTAGGGGCTGGTGTCTGGAGAAATCAGGGCACAGTCTGGGGATCATACAGCTGGGCGTGGGTGAGGCAAAGTTTTGGGGAGTCTTGGTAAGAGTGCGGTGATAAAAGCACAGGGATGGATGGAGTCGGAATGCCATGTCAAGTTAAAGAGTTTGGATTTGGTTGCAATGAGGGCTCTCGAGGTTCTTAAACAGGGGCAGGACACAGTCACTTTGTACTTGGGAAAGGACCTCCTGGAGGCTGTATGGAGAGTGGCCTGGGGAGTTTGCATGCCTGAGCCTCCACCCTGCCTCTCAGCATTTTCTTAATCCGTCTAAAGTAATGCTAACAGGCAGGTGGAATTCATTCTGTTGCACATGGGGAAACTGAGGCTCCAGGATAGTTGAGTCACTGGGCTAAGATCTCACAGCTTAGAATCAGGACTCAAACTCGGGACTATGTGTCTCTGGAACCTGAGCTCGGAGCACAGCTCTGTGTGCTCTGCATGTGCTCGTGGGTCTGCGAGAATCATGACTGCCGTGGCCAGGGCCAGGTCCTTGAGCTTCACGTGTTTGACCAATTAAGTCAATGGCGGCAACTGCAAAATCTTCCCCCCAAGCTCTCAGCAGCTCAGGGTGCCTCTCCACTGGACAGAATTCACAGGCTGCGTTCGTCTCTGATCTTATCCACTAGAAAGAGAAGCCAATTTCTTTATGGCTTGCTTTCCTCTTCTAAGGACGTGGCAGAGGCCAGAGGCAGACTTCTCACAGGCGGCCACAGAAAGGTGTAGAAGGAGGTTTCCATTCAGTGAGGCCTGGGGGAGAGGCAAACGGCTCCAGTAAAGCCGAGCCTTCTAGATTTCCTAATCCTTTGGTTTGCATTTTCCTGCCATTTCTTTGCCTGCATTTTCCTGTGACTCCCATTTTTATAAATGTGAACAGTGAGACTCAGAAAGGCAACAACTCATCTGAGGCCGTCTGATTTGTCAATGGTAGCATCAGGTCTTAAACTCTCGCCTTGGGATTCCAGATCTTTCTCCCACAGGATGCTTCTTTTTCTATTAATATGGGTTTATTTGATTCCTCCCGCAACAAACCCATTAATGGTTTGTGATTTCTTTGACAGACATTCAGGAAGGAGAAATCCTAGTCCTCCCTGTTGCAAAGCTGGTATTTTCACTATTCGTTTGTGTCCAGGGGTCAGGTCTATCAGACATTGAGCCCCGGGGCCGGATGGGTGCCCACTGGAGGCTGGACCCAGGAGCTGGGGTGAGACAATGGGCAGCTCAAGAAAAAGGCACTGCTGGGCCTCTGCTGCGAAGACCACCACTGGCTAGTTTAATTAAGAGCTGGGGGAGGGGTGCGCTGGGGAGAAGAAGGGTGCATTGTGTCCAGGGAGCTGATGAGGTCAGCCGAGGAGGGCTGGGAGGAGCCTGGGAACGAGAGGACACTTGCCCACCTCCTCCGGGGATGGCGCAGGACCCCAGCGGGAGCAGGTCTGCGCAGGACGCCGCTGGGGATGCACTGCAGTGGGACCCACCTCTAGACTGCCTGCTTCCTCAGATGTGGACCCTCCTGGGCCACGGATGGAAGGTCTCCAGGCTCTCTCCAGGCTCCCTGGGGCTCCCTTCTGAGTTTCCCCAAAGCCTAACCCCAGGGTTCCCATCTCAGGTTGTCCACTCACAGGATCTCTGACTTTGGGTAAGTCCTGGCAGCCTTGATTTTCTCATACGCAAGATGGGAGTAAGTCGTCCCTGCTCTTGCTCTTGGCCCAACATTCTGGGGTGAACGAACTGCATGAGCAGATGAGACGCACGCAGCATAGGCATCGTCAATCACTGGGTAAGTGTGTGTAGCAGCGCTGATGTTAACACGGGCCTCCCACCGTCAACCCACCTTCACCACCCCGGCTGGACAGTGACCTTCCTTTCCTATGATATTAGTAGAATCATCTTGGTTTTATTTAACTTTTCAACTGAAAATACTTTACTATTTTTCTAATTCTACAAATAATACAGGGAAAAGTAATAATACAAATAATACAAATAATACAGGAAAAAGTTTTAAAGAAAAATAATCAAGGTTTCCACCTTCGACATTGTCACCGGGTGATCTGGGGGAAGCCATTTCTCTTCTCGGGTTCTGATTTCCCCACGTAGCCACTAGATCAGAGATGACAAGTGTGTGCTGCCTTTACTCTGTCCAGCGCTGGTGGCAGACCTCACTCAGGGATCACTAATGGTGATGGCATCTCTGACATCTTGGACAGGAGGGACCCAGGGTTCGGGCCCTGGAGAAGAGCTTGGAGACTCCCTCAAGCTGTCCCAGCCCTATAGGGAGTTTCCTCTTATCTGGTTCAAGCATCTTAAGCATTGCATGGCAGCTAATGGCTTCCACTGGGGAGTTCCCTAATAATTTCCAAGAAATTTAAAAAAAAAATGAATCTTGCAAAATCAATGGAATGTAAGCGAGTGACTTAATAAATTCACACCCACACACATGCCTGGGCTCCCTCTTCATCTCAGCATGAAACTGGGTGGGGTAAAATATTTTTGAAGCTCGAGCTTCCAAAGGACATGAAGCGTGGGGAAGATTGCCGACAGTAGTAGGGACCAGCTCTGGGCAGGCGCTGTGTGTTCCTCACTTCCTTGCAGTGGGGATTGTTATCTTCCCCCATGTTACAAAGGAGGGAACTCAGACCCAGAGAACAGGAAAGAAGCCAGTTGTCCAAGGTCACCTGGCTTGTAAGTGATGAAGCAGGGACCCAGACCAGCTTCTGAAGCCCCCACTTTTCCGGGGGAAACCACACAACCTGCCGAGTGCAAGTCTCCATAAACTGGACTGTTTCCAGGAGTGAGGGGGGAAGTGTTTCCTCATTGCTGACGTCAGGAAAAGCATCATCGGAGTGTTACCCACCACGGGTCTCTCCTGAGTTGGACGGGAGTCCTTTGCCTCTTTGCCATGTTTGCAGCTGGAAGATGCAAGAAACGGGCAGTGCGAGAAGCTGGGAGAATGGATTCTGGTCTAGCTAGCAAGCAGTTCTGGCTCCTCTCCGGACTGATGTCCCATTGTGAAACCTTGACCGGGACCCTATTTGCAGCCCTTGCACTGTGCTTAACACAATTTCCAGAGCCAAGCTGCTTGGGTTCTTTCCTCAATTTTGCCACATATTAGCTGTGTACCCTTGAATTTCTCTGTGCCTCAGTTTCTTCATCAGTCAAATGAGAGTAATACTGTCCTCTACCCTGCATGGTTGCTGAGAGATCAAATGAGTTCCTCTACAGGAAGTAACTACAACAGTTCTAGTCCGCAGGAAGCATTCAGTAGGTCCAAGTTAAGACAGAATCCTGAATCTGCGGGCTTGACCCCAGGCAAAGAGAAGTGAGGGGTGACTTGGCATGGGGGGCCCTTCTGATTTCACCATGGCACACCCAGCTGGGGTAGTGCCTTTACTCTGGGGATCTCTTCAAAGAAGCTGTAGAGTTTCATTCTCGTATTTGGCTGAAGTTCGATCATATCACCTCCTCCTCCAGGAAGCCCTCCTGGATAAGCGGGCTAGTCTGCTCACCCTCCCTGCTGAGGGCTCCCAGCCCCCGCTGCTGATGCCACCCTTTGGCCTCAGACAAAGCGGGCACCAGCAGAGGTAGCCCTGGGGCCTGGGCCGGCTCGGTGGCTTTCATGAAGCTTGAGCTCCCGGGAGCCCGAGCTGGGCTGGTCTGCTTTGAATGCTATTTGCATTGCAATAGGCAAGCCTAGCCTTCAATACAGGCCCCTTCTCTTTTGACAGAACAGCCTCACAATTGCCTATTGACCGGGCACCTGTTCCTGCCCCAGACATTATGCAAATGCCGGCCAGGAGCGAAGCCGCCAGCCCCCCGGGCCATTGTGCATTGAACCCTGATGGCGCCCTGCCAGCTCCCAGCGGCCTTTGTTTCCCGGCTGCGCTGAGCTGCCCCCCCTTCCCCGCCCCCCTGCCCGCCTGAGGTGCCCCGCCGAGGAGCCACCCGCTGACAGCTACTTGGGTCCTTGCACCTGAAGAAAGACCCCGTGAGCTGGAGGCTGGCCCATGCTGAGCCCAGGCTGGGGGCCCCCTGAGGCAGCCAGGGACCAGCCGGGGCCCTTCATGTCCCTGGGGACCGCCGAGAGGGGCCTGGCAGGCGAGGAGGGGGCAACCCCAATCGTGCCATCTGGGGGAGGGGGATTATAATAATCACTTTCACATCTGCTGAGGGCCTTCCAGTTTGCAAAACCCTCTTATGGCCGTTCTCCCTGCAAGGCACACCTGCCCCTTGAGGAGGTGGGCAGGACAGCAGGATTGTGTGCCTTTCACAGGGGAGGGGACTCAGGCCCCCTGGGAGGAGCTGGCTGATACCACACAGAGAGTCAGGGGCAGAGGGGGACCCAGGGCCATGGTGCCTGCCTCCAGGCCTCTGGGCACGAGGATTCTCTTGTTTCTTTCCTCTTGTCCCCCTGTCCTTGCTCACGGCTGAGTCTCCCCTGGGCCACCATGGAATGACGGGCACGGCGAGGCTCCAGCCCACCTCCTCCTTTGGGTTCTTCATCCTGTTCACTTTACCTCACCCCAGAAAGCTGGGTCCCGGGACCAGCAGCATCAGCATCACCTGGGGCCTGTTAGAAATGCCAGTTTCTGGGCCTTATCTGGACCTGCTGAGTCAGAAGCTCGGGAGTGGGTCTGGGTTTTAAAGAGCCCCCATGTGTTCTGAAGCCCAGGCAAGGGGAAGCACCAGTGACCCAGATGGCCATTTCCACTTCCTTCTCTACCCAGGCCCTGGCTGTCACTCCTTCCCTCCAGAGTGTGACCCTCTCCCCCTGCTGCCACCCCCTCCTGTCTTCGGGGCCCCTGCTGTGGGGTGCAGGGAACATTACTCCACACCTGGCTGGGCCCAGGCTCCGGGCACCCAAAGGAGGGCGGCGCAGCTTCAAGAACCTCAGTGTGGAGAGGGCACAGCTGGTGGTGTGCTTCTGTGTTTGAAGGCAGAGTGCTGATGCTTTGGGAGAAGTCGAAGGTGGGGTAGTGGAGGGGTGCCGGTGTAGATGCTAGACCAGGACAGCAGGGGAGGCCCGTGCTAGAGATGTGTACTGCCCGCAAGGAACCCCTGGGGTGGCATGGGAGGAAGGGGAGGAGAAGTGATGCTGGCGTCACTCAAGTGGCCCAGATGTCCCATCGCTTCTCCTTGAGCTCCCATCCCACACCACTTGTGGCTACTGTGCATCTAGAAGGAGGCCCGTGCGTCAGGAGGCAGGATGGGTGGGGACCGCTGAGACATTCTGGAAGCAACCGTGGGAGCGCCCAAAGGCCGTTCTAGTTGGGGGTGCTTTGCAGAGCTGCTCAAGAATGGACCCATAGTGGCACCCACCGTGGCAACAATGGATGTCCTCAGGAGGGTCAAACCCCAGATCCCATCGCACCCTTTATGCCCAGTCCAGCCACGTCTGCTCCATTTCCTTGCCTTGGAGGAGGCACGAGGATAGGGTATAGGAGCTGCAGCAGGGTGAGCACCAGCGTGACCCTCAGCACCATCCAAGATGCCCCCACCGGCCCTTTGGCTCCAACAATCTTTCACCCGATGCCAGCGTGCTTTAAAGATGTTGGCCAAGGCGGGGAAACCTGATCTCATGAGAGGTCTGGGGAAGGCAGAGCCAAGTGTTGTTGGTCTGGTCTCACGATTTGTCTTCCTCAAGGCTGTCAGAGTGGTCTTTGCTTAAAAGATAAATGTAAAAGAAAAGTAAATACAGTCAGCCCTCCTCAAACTGCATTCCTTAGTGCGGCATTCAAGGACCCCTTAGGGTGTGGGCACTGCCGATCCAGCCCGTTCCTTGGGGCTCACCACGCTGTCATCCTATTATCCCTTTGAGGATCTGCCACGTGGGGTCATTTGAACACTTCTTCCTTCTGTGTCCATAGGACTAATTCTACTCACGCTTCCAGACTCCTCAAATGTCTCCACCATTGGGAAGTCTTTCTAATACGTCCCTCTATTCAAGAAACATTTATTAAGCGCCCACTGGGTTCTGATGTTCTGGGCTTTGGGGGTAAGGTGTTGGGTGAGAAGCTGCTCATCTCTCAAAGAATTCCCAGTCTAACCGCCATGCTGAGAGGCCCTGAGGAGGGATTCGGGGGTTCTGGGGAGGGAAGGGTGATGAGAACTCCAGCACACCTACCCTAGGTGAGTTGTTCAGTTGGGAGGGGTCGATGCAGGGGGGTACCCAGGAGTGGCTGGCCTTTGTCTGGATGTGAGGATGGTAGAATCAGCTCTAAGATGGGGAGGGAAGAGAGACAGACAGGGGTTGGAGATCAGATGGGAAGCTATGGAGCCGGGTCTTGGCTGAGCAGAATCTGCAGATGCTAGGCCCGGGTAACTGAGCACTCGATGTCGTGCTCTGGTCCCACAAGACATTTGGGAACATTTGGAACAGATCCTGTGGACTCAGGATCTGTTGTCCTCGACAGGCACCAGCTGGGGACCCGCTGGGTGCTGGGCACAGCATGGGTTTTGGTGCAACTTTTCCCTGTGAGTCGTCCCAGCGGCTTGCAGAAGCAAAGATCGCACCGGCCCCTCCCCACCTGCACCGACCCTTGCCGGATGAAGCTCTGACTCCCCGTATCCCTGGTGGAGGAGGAAGCAAGGTTTGAATGAGGCGGCCTGGCCGACCCTTCATGTGTTCACCACTGACCAGTCTCCATTCCGTTGATCCTCACAGCTCCTAGCTTTGCGGAGGGGACCCCTGGGATTCCCTCCATGCATAGGCTTGTTTCTGAGTCTCCAAAGCAGGGTCCTCCCCATCGGGTTTATTTGTACCCAGCCCAGGTGAGGAGAGGCAGCTTTGGACCCAGAGGCCCAGATCACCCCACATCACCCAGGGTCGCTGGCCGGGTTCTTCTCCTTCTTGGGTTCCCACTTCCCTTGTGTGCTCCCTGCTGAGGCTGGGGCCACTTTGTAACAGCCGCTGGGCTTCCAGCGGCCTCCCTCCGTGGCTGTGGAGACGGGCTTGCCCCCCTGTGGGCTTCATAAACACTTCCTTGGAAATTGTGGTTCAGGCCTCCCCCTTCCCTGGTCATCATCACCTGATTGACAATCCAGAGAAACTCTATTTTGTTTGTGAATTAGGAGTGGGGTGGAGGATAATGGAGCAGGAACCCCTTCCCCTGGCTGTCACAAGAGAAAACTGCCCGGCTGACTGGGCTCTGGTTTGACTCTTCGAAGGTGGCTTAAGGCCAAGAGGGGACCTGTGGGCCTTTATTTCTCAAGGGGTGTTCCCTCCCCTTCCATGGCTTACACATTTTCCATGGGCTCACGTCTCTCCTTCCCCACGGACCACTCTCCTGATCGGCTCTGAAGCCACCAGCTCTCCTCTGGATGGACGGCTCAGGCCTCCTTCCCTGTGCCTTCAGATCCAGGTGTCGGCATGCTCCTCAGGGGCCTACTCTGCACCGGGTCCTGGGCCACGGTCCTACTTACTCACGCTCTCCCTTTTTCATCATTTATCATCCCATTTTATAAGGGGAAAAAACTGAGGCTCCTTGGGGAGAAGTGAGCAGTGCTGGGCTGAGAAGTGGCAGGAGACAGAGCCAAGGCTGGCACCAGGCCTGCCTCCTCTCCTTGTCATTCTTAGGACATCCTCGTGATCCTGTGTTCAGTTTCCCCCCGCCGCAATGGGAGGGCCCCAGAATGGCTTCCATTGACATCTGGTGGACTGTGCACTTCTTTTCAACTCTCATGTCCACAATATCTTTTCTTAGTTCTTACTACCTTGGACCGTGATGATCACCTGTGGGCCTGTGGAGAAAATGGTTCACAGCTCTGGCATCCGTGCAACTCTTTGCCAGAATCTGAGTGACCCAACATTGGGTGTGTCCTTTAAGGCTATTGTGCTCACAGAATGATCCAGAAGCAGTAGAGTCTGAGTCTAGCCTGCCTGCCTGCCTGCATTGAAATCCTGGCCGTGGACGCATACAGCGATAGGACTCTGGGTTGTTGAAAGGTTTAAATAAATTTCTATGTGTAACATGCATAAACTGTTTCTGGCACATTGTAGCCATTGATTCATGGTGGTTGTAACAGTAATGGAGTGCTCTGGGTCTGAGAAGAGGACTGGGCGATTATTCTGGCTTTTTCCTCCCTTCTGCTGCAAGGCCCAGGACCTGGGGCCCAGATGGGGAGCCGTGGCCTGCGTGTCCGGCCTGTCCCATCCTTTCCCTCTCTGGTGGGCACATGGAGAGCGAGAGGGACCATTTCTGGGTCTTTGGTTCTCAGGGACCAGCTGGGGAATGCATGTGAGGCCCTGAAAATTCCAAGATCATGTTAGCCAGATCCGGCACCCAATGCATCCCTGGCTGTGATGGGTTCCAAATGGCGTGCAGAGGCCAATGCTCAGGAACAGCTGGGACATCTGTGACCCTACCTCGGGCCTGGGGACTGCTGCTTGAGCCCAAGACCCCCAGGAAATGGGCTGAGGCCCACAGAGTTCTCCTCACTCCTTCCAGCCCAGCCTCTGGCTGGTGGTTCTCTGATGCTGCCTGTGCAGTGCAGAAATATATTTGGGGTACCTCTAAGCTGATCTGAGTAGCCCTCCCTCCTGGGGTCAGAACAACTCTAGAAAGGTTAGGCAGGACATCAAGGGCAGCCTCCAGCCTGGCTTGCCTCATCCCCTCCATGGAGCCTGCCTCTTTCCCCTTCCTCCCTGCCTTGAACCAGCCATTCCTGAACCCATTCAGGGCTGCAGGCACAGGTGGAGCTGTTGTGGCAAAACCTGAACAGCCCCTTGCCCTGCGGTTCTCCCTCCTGGGGAGGCACTAGCCAGCTTTGGTGCAGCTAATATGAGCTGTTTGCTGGGAAATGTAGCCCTTCTCAGGAGCCACCCCAGGCAGGATGTGTATGGGGGGGCCCCCCGGGACAGCTTTCTGGGGATAGGCGGAGGCTCAGACAGGATGGACAAATATTCTGTCTGTCTGGGTATCTCACATGAGGCATGGGTGGGAGGAGAGTGTACTGGAGCTTGGTCAGGACCAGGTCTGGAGGCCTTGGTAGCCACACTATGGAGTTGAGACTCTACCCTGAGGGCAGTGGAGACCCGGGGGTGAGGGAGACTAGGGCCACGGAGAGGATGTAGTGGGTGAACAGAGTAGGTTTATTCATGCATGGGAAGATCACTGTGGCTTCTGAGTGGACAGTGATGAGGGTGCTGGGGAGAGTGAGAGCTGCTGTGGTCATCCAGGCAGGAGGGGAGGGGAGATGGACCCAGGTGCCGGTTGGTGGCATGGAGGGGGTCGGACAGATTTAAGAGTCATTTAGTGCTTCATGGTAGCAATGGGAAGGAACAAGGAAGGCTTAAGAATGACGCCTCTCGGGGCACCTGGGTGGCTCAGTGGTTTAAGCCTCTGACTTTGGCTCGGGTCGTGATCTCAGGGTCCTGGGATCCAGCCCCACATCGGGCTCTCTGCTCGGCGGGGAGCCTGTTTCTCCCTCCCTCTGCCTGCTGCTCTGCCTGCTTGTGATCTCTCTCTCTCTGTCAAATAAATAAATAAACTCTTTAAAAAAAAAAAAAAGAATGACGCCTCTCTGTAGCATGCCTGCCAAGGTTGACACATACTCTTGCATACCTTCAGTTACAGGCACCTCACTACCTGGTTGTTCAGTAAGGTAGCAGTTATTTACCTCAATTTAAATCGTATCCACACGAGTCCTAACGCTACAGCTGCTGACGTAAACCTTATTCTCTAATCGCCTCGCAGGCATCTGAAGGCAGTGTGGCCCCATACACTGTCCTTTTGCCTGTCTTTGTCATGTGTATGATTGCTGTTATGTGAACATCCTCAGATTTCCCCCTCCGATTTGGGCATTTTATTCTACACGATTCTATTTTATCTTTGGTAAATGAGAACACCAAATAACGGATTTACATGGAGAGCTGGAACGGTCATGTTGCATAGAACAGCCTTGTCCTCCTGCGCGGCTCGTTCTCTTCTGGTGGATGATTCTAGGGGGGGATGTCAGATGGCAACCAGAAGGCCGCATGGTAAGCGGGAAGACACAGACAAGACCGTCAGCTCGCTGGTGTTGCGATGTTCAGAGAGTAAGCACTTAGCCCCAAGTCCCTCACAAAGGCTGGTGCCCCAGGAGCTTGAGTCCAGTCTGTCTGTCTGCAGAACCCGGCCCGTGCCCTTGCTTCCCCTCCCTTCCCGTGCTGCAGACGGACAGGACAGGAGTGTCAGGATGGGGGGGCAGGGGCCCAGGTCACAGGCAAGCACAGAACTCCAGAGAAGAGCCATGTGGCAGGAGTGAGGAGAAGCAAAGCCTAGTAGGAGGCCTATTTGGATTTTTCATGGGCTCGACTTTGGGGCAAAGGGTTTTGGGGAACCACTGATGATCCTGGATTGCTGGCTGGCGTACTGGTGGGTGGTAGTGTTCTTTGTCCCCCAAGGGGGCGTCCAAGAGGAGCTGGGCCACAGTGGTGGCAGGAGGGAACGTCAACTTGGATGTGATGTGGGTGTTGGAAGGGCCTGTGGGACCCCCGAGGAGTGACCCAGTGGGCAGCGGTCCAGTGTGGGGAAGCATCTCTGTCCTTCCCGCCCTCCCGGTGACTCTGAGTGCAGATCTCTCCTGGGCTGCTTGGCAGCCGGCCAGACTCCAGGCCTGGCACAAAGGATACCCAACCATCTAGCACAGGGCGGGAGAGGGGGTAGGGGGCTGCTTGCCCCCTCCCAGACCTGCTGTCTGCGCCACGCTGCAGAGCCGGACACCTCCCTGGAGACTCATGTTCAGGAACTACCACACGTCCGGTTACTGGCACATCTGGGGACCTCCGGGGATGATGGAGCTGTCCCCTGGGAGTCGGGCTGGCTGATCTGGAGAACCTGGGTCAGAACGAGTGCAGGAAAGTTCAGTGCTCAGTGCTCGGGCGGGTCATCACAGCCTGGGGCGGGGAGCAGCACGGAGCGCCGCGTGAGGCCAGAACACACCGCACACAGCCCTCTCATCAGTGTCGCTTGACGCTGCCGTGGGGAGGCGGCCCTGCCAGCTGTGTGACCTTGGACAGTCTCTCAGACTCTCTGAGCTGCTGCCTTTCCGTGCACACAGAGAGAAGCAGCCACCCCTTCACAGAGTCCTTGTCGAGAGCAAATGAGGTAAGAAAGGCAAGAGTGTGTCCTGCATCGCTGTGTGAGAGGTAAAGAGACCCAGCGGATGGGAACGAGAGAGAGAGAGAGAGAGAAAGAGAGAGAGAGAGAACGTGAGAGCAGGCCTGGGGCAATACACAGACACAGGGAGAGACTGTCCCACCCACTTACCCATTCAGACAGAGGGACAGAGAAACACACGGAGAGAAACAGAGGCACAGACAGAGACGGAAGAGGAGGGAGGTAGACACATGGGGAAATGGAGAGAGTGAGAAACACTGAAGGGGAAGGCGAGGGTTGGCAAGGAGAGAGGCAGGCAGAATTGGGAAACCAGGAGGTGATGAGAAGGAGGGCAGAAGAGCGAGTGAGGGAGCAGAGGGAGGTCAGGGCCTGAAGACAGAGGGACAGAGTAGGGACGCAGGGAGGGGGCAGAAGTAGGAAAAGGGGTCCAGACTGAGAGCCTGGCTGACCACCCCAGCCTCTGGCCCTAGCCCTGCTCCTGGCTGGCACACTCAGTACACCGACCCAGGTGTCCTGAGGCTACCCAGGGTGAGGACATCTTGCCATGCCAGTGGACATCCCCAAATCCTGCCCCCAGAGATGCCCAAGGATGAGCACTGAACTCTGCAGTGAAGCAGCGGGCTGCCCAGTGCTGGGAGGGCCTATGGGGCCTGTGGCGGGGGTGGGGGGGGGCTGGTGAGGCCTGGTGGGGCCATGGGGGGGCCTGGGGGGGCCTGTCGGGGGTGGGTGCCTGGTGGGGCCTGGTGGGGTCTGGTGGGCCTGCTCAGACGTGGGTCTGACAGTGGGAGTCTGGGTGCTCGCCTGGCCCCGCATCACATCTGCCGAGGGCCGTAAGCGGAGTTCTACTTTTTCAGCCTCAGTTTCCCTCGGCAAAATGGGTGCTTCTCAGGACTCTGACACTGAGTCCAGGGACCCAGGCAGCCTAGCCTGTCCCTTTGCACAAGGGCAGTCACAGCCTTTTTCCGTCTTGCGATTGTTACTTTAAAGTTGAGTTGACCCTGTCTTTCCTGTTCCTGTTTTCTGTGCCCATGGCCTTCATCCACCAGTCCCTCTGGCCCCTTGACTTGGCGTCTCCTCCCCGTATTTGTTCAGGGAAAGGCAGAGACCCTTGGTGACACATTGGAAAGAGCTGGACCAGACCCCAGACAGCTAAATGGCTGTTATCTGGGCGCCGAGGCTCCAGAGAGTGGGGTTTGGGGCACCAGGGGACCTACACAAAGATTTTACTGTTTGGAGGAGGCCCCATTTGGTGAAGAATCCAAACCAAAACTCCACAACTGGTTGACACTGTGCAAAGTCAAGGAAAGGGTGAGGTCACAGTGCCCGATCTTCCCTCCCTGCCCAGGGCAATGGCCAAAGTCCTGTTGGTAGGGCTGGAGATAGGTGCTACTCCTTCTCACCCAGCCCTGCCCAGACCCCAGGCCGCCCCTAGAGTGGCAGCCAGTAGCACCTCTGGCTAGAACGACTGGGGCCTCTAGGTGGTAGAAGCCAATCACCCTCTGGCTTTGGAGGAAGAAGGACATACGAGCCCACACTTCCCCTACCCCGGGTCATACTGCTAGGTGGTCTTTTCTAGAACCAGGGCAAAATGCTGGTCTTCTGACTTGAGAGATGCTGGGGACAGGAGACTGCCTGCTCCAAGGATCTGTTTAAACAAGAGGGAGAAGCCTCTCCTGAGAAGTGATACATGGAGGTACGGGGTACAGGAAGTGTCTGGAGCCGGGTTGAAGGGGGTGATGGCGGTGATGAATGACGGTGATGGTGGAAATGATGCCTGGTCTTCAACGCCAAATCCAACGCAAAAAACAAATAAACAGGATGAGCCTGACTCACCCCTGTTGAACTCCTCTCCCTAGCATGGGGCCTGGCACTTAGCAGGTGCACAGCAAGTACCTGTGAACGAGTAAATGAATTCACCTGCTATGCCGGCAGTCTGGACGTGGCACCAAATGTGGGAAACTCAGGGGGTTGGAGTCAGCTCTGGGACCTGGATTTCTGGGTGTCATGAGCCCTCTGCTACCTTGCAGCCCCCTCCCCAGGCATGGCTTCAGAGGGTCATGAGCATGGCTGTGTCCAAGGTTAGGGACCAAGGGAGATAAGAGACTTTCTTTTCTCCATGGAATGGCCTCCATGGCCAATCCCAGCCTCTCAAGTTCACTTTAGAGAAGTGACTGACTCAGATTTGGGCTGAGCTCTGGAGAAAGAATACTGGGTCTGTTATTGACACAGTTGGGGAACAATTCCCCCCTTATTTCCCCTGCCTGCAATCCTGCCAACTTTCTTACCCATTCCCTATTTACCAGACTTTCTTCAGGCTCCTGCCCTGTGCCAGGCCAGTGCTGGGGTAGCCTGGCGGCAATACCGAGGGAAGAAATGCAGGCTGTGGGCCTGAGGGGCTCACCGTCTAGTGGGGGAATAACCGGGCTCATAAGATTGTCAGGTGCTATCAACATGAGTGTCGGCTTGGGTAGGAGTTCCGGCAAGGGCTTGGAACCTAGCTGGGGAAACTGATCCTGTCTTCCTAGAGGCCTCAAAGCGTGGGGCAACCCTCCCAACAGCCAACATTGCCTGAACCCGGGTGGCTGGTCCAGCCCAGATGTAGCACCCAGTCAGTGCGTAGCTGCCCCACGGGGCCCCAGGCTTGGCCGGAAACGGCCGTTTGGCCTGTTCTGCCCTCTCCTGCTGCAGGGCCTCGCACTGGAGGCCGGAATGTCCTCAGGAAGGGGTTACCTCTCTCCAGGGGGTGCTTCTGGATTCCCATTTGCAGCTCCAGCCAGAATGTTTTGCAATGAGCTTAGAGAAAGCGTTCATTCCGGGAAGAATTGGGGAGTGGAACGCTCCCTGCCAGCAGGGGTGTGGGTGAGAGGGCTCGGGGCTGCCTGCTGGCTTGAGTCAGGGTTGGGTGGGCAGGGGGCCTTGCTGGCTGCAGGCTGGCCGGCTTCTCCGCCCTCGGGGACTCGAGCTAGGGGCTGTTTATCTGTCTGTCTGCTTGTCCATGAGGATTAGAGAAGCCGGCTGGCTCCTACCGGTTTCCCAAGCTGTTCGCCTCCCACAAGGCAGCTTGAGCTTCTTTTTGTTTTTATTTTTGAATATTTTGGAATATGACTCAAAAGTGATTACTAAATGGAAAGGTACACTCACCTCCCGCCCTGCTGCTTCTCCCTGTGTGCCCGCGCCCCCATGAGTAAAGCTCCCCTCCTGCTTTTTGTTTATTCATCCAGTGTTTCTATTTGTAAAAATAAGCAGCTACATATTTGCGTTGGGGCCTCCCTCACACCCTAGCAGAAACACTCTGTATGCACGGCTTTGCACCTTGGGGTTTTTTTGTTTGTTTGTTTTTCATTGGACAGTATTACCTGGAGATTATTTCACACTGATAACATTGGGGTCCGCACAGGACTTTGTTGGGTGGGGTCGTGCCATAGCAAAACCAGGCATTTGACTGTTTGAGCCCAGACCTCCACCCATATTGCGCAGATCCCCCAGCTGGGTTCTCTTTCTACTTGTTTCCTAAGAATCCAACCAAAGTCTTTCCTCCTTTTGTCTAGCCCTACTGATGTCGACTGTGCTCATTCCCTCCTTCCCGTGCAGGGAGCGTTACTGTTCATGTTCAGGGCAGGAAATGGAGGAATGAAGAAAGCAAGAAACATACCTGAGGACATCACAAGGAGGTGGTAAAGTCTGGGATTTTAACTCAGAGCAGTCTGGGTGCAGAATCCTTCTCTTCATGGTGTTGCACTGCTGTAGAACTTAGAGCTACCCAGTCCTGCATCTTGGGGAGCCAGCTGGAGCTCCTGAGCCCAGAGAGGGGCAGAGACTCCATCCAGGTCACACAGCTACATCCCAGTGGCTCCCCGAGGGGAAGCACTACTGCTCCTGCCAATCAGGCCAGATACCTGAGGTCTCTCATATGTGAGTGGCGGGTTGTGAGAAGGACACCTCTGCTTCCCTGACCTCCTGGGCAGAGGGCTTCAAGCCCGTGGTGGCTCTTCTACCCATAAACCAGACTTAAAGTCAGACTCACAGAAGTGGTCCACTAAACCATGGATCAGATTTGTTGTACAGGTGGACACACTGAGGGGGGAGAGAAAAAGGGAAAGGTCACAGAGTGCACCTGTAGCAGGACTGGGGTGGATCCCAGGGTTCCTGACTGGTAGTCTGGGCATTGGTCCTGGCCCTAGCTTGCTTGCACCCAGCACCCTGCCCACCTGAGGGTCCTCACTTAGTGCCCCTCTCCTCCAAGCTTCTTCCTGTCTTCTGTCAAGATGACCACTTCTAGGCTCCTCTCAGCCCATGCCCAAGGGCCAGACCCCATTTCTATGAGTGTTCATTGGCTAAGGCTGGTCTCTGCCAGCAGGGGGGAGTGGGCCGGCTTGTGCAAGAAAATCTGGCAAAGTCAGCAGCTGAAAACCACCCTGGTCAGCATGAAACACAGGGCTGTGTGTGTACATGTGTGTGTGTTGTATATGTGTGTGCATGTTCTGTGCATGTGTGTTGTATACCAGAGTGCATGTTGTATGTGTGCACATGTGTGATGTGTGTGCACATGTATATGTACATGTGTGTTGCGTGTGCATGTCCACATGTGTGCACGTGTATTGTATATTTCTGTGCACGCACGTGTGTACTGTATATCATGGATGTGTATGGGTGTATGAGTGTATATGTGTGTATATCATGCATGTGTATGGGTGGATGTGTGCAGGTGTGGATGTGTTGTGTGTAGGTGTGTATATGTGTATATTGTGTATTTAGTGTGTGCATTGGGTATTTGTATGTGTGTGTGTATGTGCATGGGTGGGTGTGTATGTCTTGTGTATGAGTGTATATGTGTATATTGTGTGTGTATATGTGTGTAAGTGCATGGGTGGGTGTTTATGTCTTGTGTATTAGTGTATGTGTGCATATTATGTATGTGTATGTGTGTGTATGCACATGGGTGGGTGCATATGTCTTGTGTATGAGTGTATGTGTGTATACTGTGTATCTGTATATGTGTGTAAGTGCACAGGTGGGTGCGTATGTCTTATGTATGAGTGTGTGTGTGTGTATATCATGCATGTGTATGGGTGTGCGCATGGGTGGGTGTGTATGAGTGTGTATGTGCCTATATCATGCATGCATATGCGTGTGTACACGTGGGTGGGTGTGTATGAAATGAATGTGTATGTGTGTATATCATGTATGTATGCGTGTGTATGTGCACGGGTGGGTGGGTATGTCTTGTGTGTGTGTGTATATCGTGTATGTGTATGTGTGTGTATGTGCATGGGTTGGTGTGTATGTCTTGTGCATGTGTGTATGTGGTAGTCGAGGCTCAGATGTATAGACCCACAGCCTTTGCTCCATAACCTCTGGGTGTCAAATCTTTGGTGCTACCCCAGACACACAGTTTTGAAGTTCCGTACATCCTGGGGAACTTTAGATCCCTTCGGAGTGTGATGGTAACAGGCTGAGGTGGGCAGCTGCCCCTCTTGGTGGCCTGGGTGTGGCCTCAGGCCCCAGGGGACAATGAGATCCACCCTAAATGCTTGCTGGGCCGTTGTTGGTGAGCCTGAGATCTTGACAAATCACTTCCTCTCTCTGGTCACAGTCTTCCCTTCCATAAAGTGGGGGTAAGAACAGTTGGTTTGTTTTACCCTTAGGGGCATTGCAAGGATGAGATGCGCTATTTGCCATTGGAAATTTTACCAAGCTTTTTCCAATTCTGGGATTCCCACATTTTGCAGGGACAAGAAATCTTACTGCACGTTGTCCTGTATATACATGTGTATGCCCACATATATAAGCATGAGTGTTTAGGGACTAGAGTCGTATATTTGAGCATGCGGGTGTGTGTATGTGTTTGCTAGGATTTAATCACCACCGAGTGCCCACTCACCTTGCACAGAGCAGAGCCTATTGGGTCTGCTTGTGTGGGAATCCCAGCGCCGCTGCTTGCTTAGCTGGGTCGACTTGAACCTCAGTGGCCCCCGTCCTCTTCATCTGTGACACGGCCAGTGAGGCTGGCTACCTCCAGGCTCTCCTAGAGATCGGATGAAGTAGGTGCAGAAAGCTCTTGGCACAACACGAGCCTCGCTTACGCATGTGAGCAGTTCTTCGTTCACCCGGAGCTGGAGGAGAGAGGCATAACCATCACCTCCACCGTGAATTATGATGAAAAGGAGACTGGTACCCTCCCCTCCCACCCCCAATCCCTTTCTTTTACCAGATACCTGGATTTGATGGTCTTAGTTAAGGACTTGATACCTGGGCTGGGTCCTTCTGCTTGCCCTGGAGACTGCCAGAGGAAGATGACGGGAGAGGAAAGTCTGGGACAGAGCCAGGGAGCCCCGAGCTTTCCTTTCCTAGATGTACCTTTGCTGTCGGGACAACACAGCTGGGACCAGAGAACTCCATGTGTCTTGCAGAACCACCCACCATCCCTAGGAGCTCTCCCCTGCATGGGTGCTGCTAAGTCACTGGGAACCTGCTATGCTCCACGCTCACCAAGAGGGGTTCCCGCTTCAAGTGAGTCTGGGAAACACCACAGACAGTATCTTCCCTCATGGGTGTTAAAATGCTTCTTGGTATTATAAAGATGTTGTAAAACCTGCATTCAACAAATAATTTTGATTTGAATTGGCCCAGCATTTCCCAGATGTGCTCTTCTTTGGAATAAGCCCTACTGTAAATCTCTGCAGAGGGTGTACAGACAAGCACAGATCCACAGAATGCATAGTATGGATGGAAATCAACAAAACCACGTGTCTCAAGGTCATTCTCAAAGTCAGGCAAATGCTATGGCATAAAGCAGTGCTGACAAGCGGACGTGTCACCCGTGAGCTTGGAAAACGGCAGATTCTGAATGGGCAGGTCTCCATGGGGCCCTAGGTTCTGCATTTGTAACAGGCCCCAGGGCAATGCCTGGGCTGCTGGTCCCCGGACCATACTTTGAGTGGTTAAGAGGACAAAGAACCTTCTGGAATTTCACCTGTGGGTCTGTCCTTTCAACAACACTTTGAGACCAGTGACCACCTGCCGCCTTTCCAGGATTGGGCCATCAGACCCATCAACATGGAGGTGGACAAGCCATTCTGTCTGCTTAGGGAAGGAGTGGCCAGGCTGGGTGAGCGGCTGAAGAGAGCACAAGGACAGTGGTTTAGGGAGGACAAAATCCTTCGCAGCTAGGAAATCTTAAGTGAGTCTGCCTGAAAATATGACAGTTGGGTTGTCCTTCTGCCATCTCTCCTATCTGGGCAAATAAGGTTGGGGTTGTTAGTGTTTTAATTTATTTATTTATTAATTTTTAAAGAGACATTTCCCCTTTCTTTCCTTGGGTCTGGAGTCATTAAACAGGGATTAGCTGGATAAATAGAGGAAGTGATTTTTAAACTGTTTGCAAACTTAATGTGAAGAGCCCAGCCTTGCAAATTATCACGTCTAATCAGAGGCCCTCGCTTGACTGCTCCAGTAATTGTACTGGTATTAGTCAAATTCTTGTTGTCTCCTCATTAGCCGTGAAAAGGAGACTCAAGATGTACTTCATTAGAGTGTCCTGGAAATCTATTGCTGATGTGGAGACGGAGGAGGGGAGGGAGGGAGGGAGGAGGGGGATGGGAGCAGGAGTGGGTGGGAGGCAGCCATCTCCCCCCTCTGAGCTCACCCCCTGCCTGTGCCGCCAGGAGGAGGGCCAGCTAGGGGGCTGTTCTGTCTGACACTCTTGGGTCTCTGCGGCTAAGTCTGGAGCCTTTGGAGGGTGGTAAGCAGGCGATGTTCTAGAAGATGCTTGGACTTGGGCTCTCCCAGCAGCTACGCTCACCAAGAGCTAAGGAGGCTGTGGGGGGCCCTGGGCTGCTCTGTGCCTCTCCGTCACTCCAAGGCCACACAGGAGAGCCCACAAATGAACATTAGCCAGACACCAACTTGCAGGTTGTCTGTTGTCCTAATACCAGTGCTTCTTCCTCCCTCCCTCCTTCCTTCCCTCCCTTTTGGTACTGATGGGATTTTCCTTATTCTCACCCTCATCAGCTTTATTTTCTTCCTTTTACTTTCTCTTGTCCTTCTCTTTCTGAGGCAACAGGTGTTCATGAAGCAGTAGCTATTTAAACGGAAATACATTGAAATAAAATACACAAAAACAGTCAGTTCTTCATTTGCACAAGCCACATTTCAGATCCCTGAGCACCACATGCCACTACTGGCTACTGCATTGGACCGTGCCCAAAGCTCCACTGGATACCTGTGGCCTAGTCCTTCTCTGCTGCACATGTGCTGATGGGCATGGAGGGAGGAGGAGGAGCTGAGATGCTCACAGTCAGGTGGGGGAGACATCACACCCATTCTAGCTGTTTGAGGATGGGTCCAGGTGCTAGACAAGAGGCACACACGTGGGGCTCTCTGGAGGGTGGGGGTCAGCCTGGGAAGCTGGAGAGAACTGTCCAGAGAGCAGGGAATTTCCAGCTAGAGACCGGTCTACATTTGGGTTTGCTTTAAGGACAAGACTGGCCCATCAGTGCCCGTGAGCGTGGGGTCCTCACTTCTGAGCTTCGAGTAACATTACTACCTGTGGCTGAACAGTGATCACCAATGTCCCTGCAGCACGTCTGCCTCCCAGCCCCCAGCAGCCTGAGAGGTCTTCTGAAGGACTGTTGCTTCCATGTCTCTGCAGAGGCTAGGTGTTCCTGCGCTCAGGATCTGGTGGGCCCTGGCGGGGCAGCTGGGAGGCATCACTCAGGTGAGCCCAGATAATGGTCCAGGGCCCCTCACCATGGCACCCTCTCTCCTCTGTTCTTATGGAGGCTTCTTGTTCACTGACCCCAAGGCACTGCGTGGGGTGAGGAAAGAAGAAATATGCGGGAACTTCAAGATTAGACATATCTGAATTGATCCTGTCTCCCTTGCCTGAGTCTACATGAAGCTATGAGCTCCCTAAGTCACTTCGAGGTATGAGCCTCAATTGTGGCAACTATAAAATGGGGATAATAATGTCTATTTTGAAAGTTTATCATTGTTAGAAGTAATGATACCATGCGCAGTGTCCACCATGGAGTTGTGGACAATAAATCAGTCCTTTCTCCTCTCTGCCTCTTTCCCTCCCTCCTTTCCTTTTTCCCTTCCGTAGGCCCCACCTTCACTCTAGTCCAGAACTTTGGGCTGTTCCCTCCTTGAGTCCTTTGTCTCTCCAGGCTTCTGGATGCAGACTTGCTGTCTTCTGTGCCGTAGAATCCAATTTCTCTTCCTCTGCGAAGACAAAGGGCTGAGTCAGCTCCCCAGAGACTCACTCTTGAGGTTCCAAGGAGTCTGGGGGCCTCTGTGCTTGCAATCGGGCTGCTAATGGACTCAGAATGGATTCGGGGCTGATGACACAGCCCTGAAATGTGAATGCACAGAGGAGCCATGGTGGGGTTGTGTTTGGTTTGTTTTATGTTAATTTACACAAAATAGGTTTCCTTTTCATCAGGAATTGGTTGTCTGCATTTCTGGCTTCTGGTAACTTCCTCCCCGGCCCTCCAAAGGCCACAGGGGGATTATTAGTTTGATGCCTCTGGTGCTGAGGGATGGAAAGGGGCCAAAGAGGTGTCCCTGGCCCATGTGCATTGTTCTGGGTTGTGTGGGAGGCATGAAGCCTCAGAGGAAAGCCCACTTTGCTAGGTTCTCAGATGCTCCTGGCAAAGCTGATGCAGACCTGTACGGACATGGAAGTCAGAGGCGGAAGGAACATGAGTGCTTTGGGCAGGATATAGGAGGCCCAGAAAGGTGAGTTGACCTGCCAAAAGTCACACAGCTGGTCAGGTGAACTGGGCTAGACTCTCCTTCCCAGGATCCTTGGCACAGTTGACCCTTAGTCAATCAGTCTGTCATTGCCCACCCACTGCTTGTGAAACATTGTGGAGCTCACACATCATGTGTTTCATTGTATTAGCTACTGCTCCTGGGAGACATGCTGTGTTTTCATGCGGCAATTGCCTGCCAGCCAGACTGTCAGCACAGGGTAATGAGAGAAGATCCGGCCTGCCATGACCTTGGTGTTGCTGGCTCCCTCCACAATCCAGTTTCCCTTTCTGAAAGCAACGGGTAGTAATGGCACCATCTTTAGAATGTTGCTGCAAGGCAACAAGGAGATGCCATATTGGTGTTCAAGAAACTCCCTACTCAAGAGAATTCTCTTTTAAGACACTACTCCGGTAAGTTCTATAGGGACGGCTGGGCTAGAACTCAAGTTCTCAAAGTGTGGTCCCCAGACCAACAGTCACAGCATCGTCTGGGAACATGTTAAAATACAAATTCTCAGCTCTGTCCTGTACCCACTGAATCAGAAATTCTGCAGGTGGGGCACAAAGATCTGTATTCTAATAAGGCCTCTAGACCATTCTCTTACCCCTGAAGTTTGAGACCTTCTGGGTGAGACATACCCTTTCTATGGGGCCAGCATGGCGAGAGATCATTGTGGGTGACAGTATATGCTCCGGGGAAGGCTTCAAGGGCAGCTGCTGGGTGCTTGCGAGGCATTTATATGCCATGAGCCGTGCTCAGGAGTGGGAATGTTGCAGGTGAATTTGACAAAGCCTGACCTGTTCCCCCGAGTGCCCACAAAACTGGAATGGTGACCACAGAGGCTGGGATCAGGAGTCTTGGTTGGGTTATCACAAATGCTATTTCTGGTACTGGGTCAAAGGAATCGTGATGCCCACCCATCCATCCATGGACCCCACCATCCATTCTTTCTTCCAACTAAAAGTCATCTATTTGAATTAAAGTTAAGTTATTTGAACTTTATTCTAGCCAAGCTTCCAGCCATGCCCTTGGCTTACAATGCCAGACAGCCAGAGATGCTAACTTGTGTGCTTTGATTAATTTTAAAAAGTCAAGTGGTTGAACATCTGCTTTAATGGAAACAGGTTCCCACCAAACATCACTATCTGCAATATTAAATTAAATATTTATGTGTGGCATGAAGCAGGAACCATATTTAAAAGGTCTGCCCCTTCCTTTGAGATGTTCGTGAGGCTGGGTGTAGGAATGAACCCTACAGTGGGACGTCACCCCCAGGGGAGGGTCACGAATGATAATGTGAATTTATTATTTAGCTCCTAGAACTTCCCATCTCTCTCTCTTATCCATTTTCCGATTTAATCCTGAAAACAATACTGTGAAGTCTGGGGAAATGCAGACTCAGAATTTAAATGACTTGCCCCAAGTTACAAAGGAAATGAGCTAAAGAACCATAACGAAATCTGAATCTTCAGGTTCTCCCAAGTCCCGAGCTCATTTGCGAGCTGGACGATCTCCTAGTGGAAGATCTGGCTCTGTTACCCGAGTTCTCTTCTGGGGAAGCTGGAACCCTTCTGGGATGTCCAGGCTGCCCAGTCTACCCATGTGAACGGACGATGGTGGAGCCATGTCTAATCCAGAAGGCAACTCAGGACAGCCAAGACCCATTTCTAAAGAAAAGTCATCCACTTTCTAGCATGGGTCATTGCGGGGAACTGGAGACACTTGGTCTCACCACCAAACATGACTCCTCTGAGATCAGAATCAGAAACCCCCACAGCTTCCTAATTCCTGATGAATCCCAAGGATTCGGCACCTTACTCATGCCATGTCACCGTGGGGGAAAAAAAGTCAAAATAGACACCGGTAGTCAAAACGTGGCTCTTTGAACACTATTAAAACACTTCAGCAACATTTCATATAGAATTAATTAACATAAAACCCAGCATCCTCATTGCTGCATGGCCCTAAAGTGGTTGCCAGAATTTAATTAGACTTAACCTTTTTTCCTACACCAGTACCACTTTATAGTAACTGCAAATCATTATTAATTCCTTTGGTGTTCACTGTAATAACATTAATCATGATGAACTTCTTTCTGTAGTAATGTGTATGTAATATGTAATTCCATAGCAATTTAGTATTAGTTAAGGCTAAATTGAAATTAATTTCACAAAAAGATACTATTTGTTATTGGATACTGTATATTCATAAAATAATATTTTAGAGCAATTTATATTAAGGTGGCCAGATTAGGAGACATTTGGCAAACTGTTGGAAGTTCGCAGATAGAACTATTTGCTGGCCATTACTAGAACACACCTGACTGCTGGCATCTCGTATCTCGAGGTACTTGAACTATCAAACCGGAAAACGGGTAAGCTATTATGGGATGGTCCTTCGAGACCATCAACCGAAAGTCACAGTGTTGGGCAACAACATAGCTTGGAGTTGCTTCCTCCAAACTGTAGCTGAGCCTACAGTTTATTATGCCCAATGTCAAAATTCAAGACACTTATTTGGCTTTTCCGAGGCCCAGTGTTCTCTCCTGTAAAATGGCTGTATTATTCCTTCACTGTGGTCATCAGGGACTCTCCATGGATGTGTTAGATTTGAGAATGGTACGAAAAATAGCAATTGTCAAGAGCATAGGTGTTGCTAGAAAGAAGAGAAGCAGGAGTCAGAGATATGCAAAGAGGAAGAAGACAGAACTTTGACTTTGCGAAGCTGCTAGTTCAGAGGATGATGACAATAAATGGATAATTAAAGTGTATTTTATTTTAAATTGTTTTCTTTTTTCTTTTAAGATTTTATTTATTATTTGGCAGACAGAGATCACAAGTAGGCAGAGAAAGAGAGATGAAGAAGCAGGATCCCCACTGAGCAGAGAGCCTGATGCGGGGCTCGATCCCAGGACCCTGGGATCACGACCTGAGCGGAAGGCAGAGGCTTTAACCCACTGAGCCACCCAGGTGCCCTTAAAGTGTATTTTAATAAGGGCAATGGAGAGGTGCCTAGGTCAGAGGAAATAAGGGGCAGGCCCTGACCAGACTGCATGGCCCTGACCAGACTGCATGGTGGCTGGTGAGTGGGCAACAGGAGGGTGTCTAGGTGCCCACTGACTGGACACCCGCTGAGCTCAGGGGTCCCACAAGAGAGCTCTTGAGCCTGGCTTCAGGGAAGCTTCCTTAGTGAAGGACAGGATCTTGGATGAAAGTGGGCTTTAGGGGGCGCCTAAAGTGGGCTTTAGGGTGGCTCAGTGGGTTAAAGCCTCTGCTTTCAGCTCGGGTCATGATCCTGGGGTCCTGGGATCGAGCCCCGCATCAGGCTCTCTGTTCAGCGGGGAGCCTGCTTCCACCTCTCTCTCTCTTTGCCTGCCTTTCTGCCTGCTTGTGATCTCTGCCTGTCAAATAAATAAATAAATAAATAAATAAAAAAGAAAGTGGGCTTTGGCTAAAGCAGGGAACAGCTGAGGCTCAGCTCAGAGACAGGAGGCTCCTGACATGCATGAGAGGACAGACCGGCATTTTGTCCCCGTGAAGGATCCAGTCTTCTGGGGAGGAGGGAGCAGCCTTGTTGGACCAGTGTGTAGGACTCCCATGGAGGACTTTGAAAGCTGCATTGGGGAGCTTGGACTTCAAAGATGAGGGTGGGAGTAGGAGTGATGTAATGGGGTAAGAGCATTGCTTTTAGTTATGTTTAGTTTTCAGCATTAAAAAAAAAAAACTTGACCTCACTGTTAGGGTAAAAATGATAAATACCACATAAAAATTAAGCATTTATGTCTCTGTATAGATACCATAAACAAAATCAGAAGATATTTGATAAATGTTGGGAGAAAAGACTTATAGCATGTATTACAAAAAATTGATAGCCTTTATCTCAAGGGAGCTTTTTACAAGTTGATAAGAAAAAGACAAATAACTTGATAGATAAATGGACAAGAAAAAGCCACACATAACCAATAACTTAGGGAAAAAAGAGTCCCTCCCTAACAAAGAATCAAGGAAATACAATTAAAATAACAATGAAATACCAGTTGTTTTTTTTTTAAGATCTTATTTACTTATTTAAATGAGAGAGAGAGAGCCCACCTGAGTGGGGGGATGGGCAGAGGGAGAGGGAGAGAGAGAATCACAAGCAGACTCCCTGCTGAGCACAGAGACTCCACAACCCTTGATTCCACAACCCTGAGATCGTGACCTGAGCTGAAACCATGAGTCACATGCTTACCGACTGTGCCACCCAGGTACTGGTTTTTAAACCACATTAGCACAAGTAAAAAATGTTCCTAGTATCCATTACTGAAGAGGGAGAACGGGTACTTTCACACTTAGTGGTTTAAAGTGTAAATTGGACACAATCGTTTCACTATTAAGGTTTGAAATATGCATGTCACTTTGATCAGAAGCCCCATTTTTGGAAATCTTGGCTATCAAAATACTGAAGTAAGAAGGGGAGGTGAGATGTTTAAAAAACCTGAAATTTTATATAAAGGTGTTTAAATAAATTAAAAAACATCCATGCTATAGAGCATTAATCAGTGACTTGGAGGGATGACCCTGGTAATTATGAGTACTGTACACTAGAACGTGTACTAGAAACCCACTAATGTTAAAAAAAAGTTATATACGTCATTGTAAAAAAAAGTCAGGATGTTAAAATACCACCAAGAAAAAGGTGGTAAAAAGTCCTCACAAAGTGTAATCCCCAGAAATCAAAATATGCAGAGATCTTGAGAGAGTCTACACAGACAGGAGTATAATGGTGGGGCCATAACATAGAGGCGACATTTTAATAAAAAAGTATTCCATTAAGTTTTATGTTAGTTTAAAAGAACAAGAAACTAAAATGAAATGGAAGGAATTGCTCCATTTAGATAAATATTTCTTCAGCACAAGAGATATTATTTTCTAACAGATTCCCTTTTAGGGATTACAGAAAACACTAGGAGGTTGGAGTCTATTTTAAAACGACATATTTTAAATTTGCACAGTATTGATTGACTTCCTGCTCAGAGAGCTGAGGAGATCAGCACTTACACTTCCCCGCCTCCCTCTTCCCACTCCCTGATATTATTACTGATAATATTTTTATCTTTTACATTATATAACATTTCTATGCCACCCCATAGTAATAATTATGTCAGTTTTTAATGACATCACTAACGGAATTTCATGAACTCTGAGTATAAAATCACAGCTTTTCCATATCTCAGTCCCTGATTTAGACATATCTGTTAGTTGACTGGTGTATCGATCAGAATTTGGTTCCACTGCATAAAACAGCAACAACAAAAAAACTGATGGGTTAAGCAAAATAAAAGTCTGCTTCTTTTTTGTATGAGGTAATCCTGAAGGAGAAGTCCAGAGGAGGTGAGGCAAGTACACAAATTTATTAAGCAGGTAAACTCCTAGGTGACTTCTCTATCATCATTACACTTTAGCCTTTGTCTTCGTGGTTTGAGGTGGCTGCTAGGGCTCCACCCATCACATCTGTCCTTCAGGCAGCATAATGGATGAAGGCTAAAGAGGGTGTCCTCCTTCCCTTTAATTAGACTTCCTGGAAGTTGCACACACCATTCTGCTTATATACTATTAACTGGAACGTTAGGCTTGACCATTAACTAGCTGTAAGGGAGGCCAGGTTATGTAGTCTTACAGGTGGGTGGCAATGTGCCTGGGGAAATGTCAAGATTCTTATGACCAGAGAAGCAGGAAAAGGAGATAATAGGAGGTTTTCTGGATTTTGACCACTACTATCTGGATTGTATCATCAAATAGCCTTTTAACAGGGGATCAAGAGTAAGCATAATTCTTTCAATTCTTTCCTAGCTGAACATGTCTTCCTGTGGCCTTTATTTCTGAGTGACCTCTGGGGTAGATATAATAATCTTGGCTTACATTTTTCTTTCCATTAGAATTTTGAATATAATCCTCCATTGTCTCCTGGACAATGCGTACTGTTATGCAAAGATTCTGAGGCCGGCCTGCTTCATTGCAGCTTGTGGATGACTACCTTTTCTATCTGGATGCCTGAAGAACCTTCTCTTCACCGTTAAAGTCCAAAAACATTGCCTGACTGTGTCTTGATGTTGATTCTTCTGTGTTATCTCCCCACCTCCTATCCAAGACCCTTGGGACCAGTGGTATTTTTAATCAGCAAATTCCATTGTTTTTCAATTCAGGGATTTAAATATTTCTCTTACTATATTTCTATTTCATTTGCCATGCTTTCTGGTTTCTAACAGAAGATCAACTTTGTCCTCCAAACCCACCAAAATCTCACTGTATTACTTGGACCTTCTTGTGTTCTTCCTCTGCATTCACTGTGATCACCTCAATCTGAGGGCCATGAGGGCTACGGAGTGCAGAGCCGCAAGGGCCCCTGTTCACATCACGGTCTAACAGATACGAACTCCCTGGAGCCATACAACTTGGCAGCCCCTTCTCAACGCTTTACTTGATATCAGGAATTAATTTGTCATCTGCATTGATTCTGTTCTTAATTTTGTATGATTTCTTTTTCGTTCTGTGAAGGTATTATGATGGTTCTTGTTCTGTTTCATGGGCCCTGTGGTTTCCTTTCTATATTGTTCTATTGCTTTCTTAAACAGTTTTACAGAGATGTAATTGACATAAAACAAGCTGTACGTAATTAAAGCGACAGCTTGATACGTTTTGACGTATGAGTACGCCATGAAACCAATAACACAAATCAACATAATGAACGTCTCCATCACTTCCCAAAGTTTCCTTGCACCCCTTGGTAATTTCTTTGTCTCTTTGTTGGCCTACTTTCTTGAAGTTTTATTCAGTTATTCCGCTGTTTTAGTCTTCTGGAGTCTGTAGTATACACTTTCAACTTATTGTTATGTCCCTTTTGGTGTTTGGTGTAAGATTCTTACAAGATACTTTTCTCCCACTCTCCAGGCCTTGAAGCTATTATGGTTACACATTTTACTTCCATATGTGATAAGCCATACAATAGATTGTGATTATTTCTGTTCCAAACAGTCAATTAGCTTTTAAATCACTTTAAATAAGAAAAAAAAAAATCTTCCATGTTTACTTAACATGCTTACCGGTTCCAGGGCTCTTTTGTTTCTTTGCGGGGATCTCCATTTCCTTAAGGCATCATTTCCTTTCTGCTTGGATGGTTTTCTTTTCCATTTCTTGTCTGAGAGGCCTAGTTGTGATGAATTCCTCCAGCTTCTGTTTGTCTGAAAAAGTCTTTATTTTGCCTTCATTTTAGAAGAATCATTTTGCTGGGTATAGAATTGCAGGTTGGCTGGCCTTTTCCTTTGGTCCCTTAAAGATGGTTTTCCACCTCTTCTGGCTTGCATTAGTTCTGACGAGACATCTGTTGTTCTTCTTCTTCCTCTCTCTCTACTGCACCTTTAGCCCACCTCTGGCACCTGTTAGAATTTCCCCTTATCATTAATTTTAAGCATTTTTTAAAAATCACATGGCTTTAAAATAAAAAAAAAAAAATCACATGGCTTGCTGAACCGTTCTTCATGTTTTTTTGGGCTTGAGGGTTGTTGAGTTTCTTGGATCTCTTGTGTTTATGTTTTTCTCAAATGTATAAAAGTTTTAGTGATTGTGTTTTCAGACTTCTTCCCCTATTTCCTTATCCAAGTCCAGTTACCCATCTATGAGGGCACTAGAGTTTGTTTTATATCTCAATCACGCTTTGTCCATCTCTTTTTAAATTTTATTTTTTCACTGTTGAATTTTGGGTAGTTTCTATCACTCTATTTAAAGTGTACAAATCTTGTTTTTCTGCATTTGTTTATCTGCTGTTAGTTCCACCTAGTGTTTTTTTTTCCCTCCACATTAGACTTTGAGGTTTCGGTTCCCAGGATTTCGATTTTGGTTTTTATATCACCAGTCTCCACATCTCTTTCCTTCATATTCTTGAACATATGGAATGCAGTTATAATAACCATTTTAATGTTTTTGTGTGTTAATTATAAGCTCTGTGTCATTCTCGGTCAGTTTTGATTGATTCCATTTTTTCCTTACTATGAGTTATCTTTTCCTATTTCTCTGATAATTTTTTATTGGATGTCAGACATTTTGAATTTTGTCTTATGTGGCACTGGATAATTTTATATTCCTACATATGTTATTGAGCCTTGTTCTGGGATGTACCTAAGTTTCTTAAAAACCCAATGCTATCATGTCTTATTTTAAGCTTCGTTAGGCATGACCAGAGCAGCGTTTAGTCTTGGACTAATTTTGTCCCTCCACCTTGAAGCAAAATCTTTTGAAGTACCTTACTTAAAGCCTGTGGATGCAACCTGGCGGGGTCAGGAACAATTCCACCCCCCCACCCCACCCCCCCATATGAGCAGCTGCATGTGTGGATGCTTGGAGACCCTCCAGGCAGTGTGCTAGGGCAGTTGTAAGTCTCATCTTACTTGTTTCCCATCTTTCATTTCTTGTTCCGTTACAACAGTTGTTTCAGGTTGTTCTGTTTTCTTTGTTGTTGCAGGTGATAGGGTAGATCTGGTTCCTGTTTCTTTACCTTCATTTTGCTTTATCATCTCTTATTTAGGTTCTTATTTTGATGACTCTTTTAAAAAAGATTTTATTTATTTATTTGACAGAGATCACAAGTAGGCAGAGAGGGAGGCAGAGAGAGAGGCTGAGCAGAGAACCCAATGTGGGGCTCGATCCCAGGACCCTGGGATCATGACTGGAGCTGAAGGCAGAGGCTTTAACCCACTGAGCCACCCAGGCACCCCAATGACATTTATTTTTATTTTATTTTATTTTTTTAAAGATTTTATTTATTTATTTGACAGAGATCACAAGTAGGCAGAGAGGCAGGCAGAGAGAGAGAGGAGAAAGCAGGCCTTCCATGGAGCAGAGAGCCCGATGTGGGGCTCGATCCCAGGACCCTGGGATCATGACCTGAGACGAAGGCAGAGGCTTTAACCCACTGAGCCACCCAGGCACCCCGACATTTATTTTTTTAATTAAATTTTATTACCATGAGGAAGTGTTCTTCTGTTATTTGGAATTACTTTTTTTTCCAGAATGGGTTCTTTATCTGGTTCTTTCTTTTTCTTTTTTTTTTCCTGAATAATGTTTGCATGGCTGTCACGCTGATTATTTTAATCTTGTTTATTCCTAACATAGAGACTGCTATTTAGTTCTTGACTATCAAATAGTGAGTGGATGTGCTTAACTGTGTTCCCATGTGAACTGAGACATAGTTATCCTTCTCTTTACACTACATTTTAAGTAGTGTAAAGGTGTTTTACGGAGTTACCTCTTCTGTTATTGGGGTGAAAGTGGAGGAGTACAGATTGAAGGAAGAAAAAACTTTCAGTTTTATCCACAAGGTCATTGACATTTTAGAAAATATTCAGGGAACTAGGGTATAAACACCATGAAGGCAGGGATTCTTTCTTTCTTTCTTTCTTTGGTCAGCTTTGTTTACTGTTGTATCCCTATCTTACAACAGTGCTTGACACAATGTAGATTTTCAATAACTAGGATTTGAAGGAAAAAGTGAATTCCACTTTTTGGCTTCTGGTTTTATTCCAACTGCTCCCCTCCAGGAGGGTCCAATTCTCTTGGGCAATAGGGTAGGTCAAGCATCTGAGCATCACACTGGCACAGATGCTCTACAACTAAGCTGATGGACAGGGGTCCCCTATACCACAGTTCTTTCAGGCGGCAGTGCCAGCCAATAGTGCGGGTATGACCCTGCGGACGTAGGGCCACGTTATATGACTGAAATTGATCTCAACCCAAGTCAGTGGGAGAAAAACATGGTCTCCCCAGTGCAAAAATCCTATTTAAGCTGAACATAGGTCTTCAATCCTGCCTCCTGGATTTCCTTCTTTGTCCATAGCACCGACTTTCCCAAACTCTTTAGGTAGAACTAATGAGAACACGTGTTGGTCCATATCCAATATCTAATAACTGCATTTATGTGTTGCTTTCTTATTCTGATATTCTATTCTAAAATGGGGGGAGATTCGTGCTCAGACCAGCCTCTGCTAGAATCCCTGCTTCATTTGGTCAAACTCCAGCGGGTTCTCTGCTCCCCTCACTCTTGAGGTGGCAAGAATGCAAACAGTCTGCAATGATTCCCCTCCTTGTTTTGTCTGTACATCCTCAAGGTCCTAGTGACCTGTGTATCTTCCATCAAGTTCACTGACTTCAGACAGTCTGTGTTTATTAATTATCATGATATATGACCTTTTCAGTATAATTCATTTCCTTGTGATCACTGTTGCTCAATCACCAACATTTCGGCACCACGAACACCGCAGAGCGTCTTAACTCCAGTGCAGTGTTTGCTCCTTTTAGAGTCCCTTAGCCTTTTTTGGGGTGAGGGGCTCACAGTGGCCATTGGCACCATTGTCCAGACTCAACTATGATGTCTGGGCTGTTCCATGAGAATGAGGAGGGACAGGAGTGGTGAGGTCCTGGGAGACTCCCAGTTAATAATGTAGATTCAACCCTAACTGCTTTTTTGGGGTGTCTGCCAAAAGTCATGATGGGGTCAAGATAATTGGCTAGGGAAGCCTCACAGTACAAAGGCAGAAAGCCATGGGCAGGTCTCTAATGAGACGTGTCCAAGGAAAGTGCTGTGAGTTCCAGGCTTGCCAATATCTGAGACAGAGAAAGGAATGACAGGATGCTCACAGAAGAGCAATAAAAATGATTGAGACTCCGGAGAGGCTGATTTATGACAAAGACTCTAGGAGCTAAATACATTTCATTGTGGCCCAGCAGAACAACTGAGGGAAGGGGAGGGTCGTGGGATTCTCTGTAGAACCGAGCATGGGAGAGAGGTAGGAATAGAGGTGGGCTCTGGGGAAGGAGGGCGGGGCAGAGGAGTCCTAGGGAAAAAGGAGAAGAAATCTAGAGAAAGGGAGAGAAAATGTAGAGGACAGAAAGAGGCTGGGGGAAATCCACAAGGACCCCTGTGGAGTGCAAGGGCCCTGGGATTTGAGGGGCAGCTGGGGAAGACTGGAGGTTCCTAACGTCAGCAGGGTCATTCAAATATTCATCTCTTCTCTGTCAACGTCAGACTTGGGGCCCCTCCTGTAGCACCTCCCAATCCCCTGTCCTGAGGACCTCTGAATCTCCCTTTCCGGTCTGGAAGTGCACTTAGCTGAGTATATCGCCTCCTGCAAACAAGGCCTTCCTGGAGGTCTGGCCTCCAGCATACTGTTAGGCACTCCAACCTTGAATCAAATCCCTAAATTTGGAATCGAAAGGGCTTTTCTGGCCTGGGGTAGTTTGGTGTGCCTCTGGAAGCCCCTGCCTCAGTGCATCCCTTTATTCCCATCCAAGAAGGCCTCTGGCTGTGGAAATCTCTTTATGTTGCATTGAATAGCCGCAACAGGGTCGCTGGGAAACGGTGCTCTGAGACCCCGGACTGAGCCTTGGAGGAGAAGTATGAGGTTGAACTGTTAGAGAGGTGTCTCCAATTCCACTTCCAAAATTACAGTGTAAAGCTCTTCAAAGACGAGATGAAATAAGGGTAATCATAATAGTCATGGTGAGGTCCTACATTTCTATGCCACTTACAGGTCACGGAAAGCTTTCACATCCATTAACCGTTTGCCCTCCTAACATCCTCGCCTAGCTCAGTGGGTTGTCAGGAAAATCAAAGGTTTCCCCCAGGAACTGAGACTGCAGGCATGCCCCACTTTAAGCAAATCCTGCTGTGAAGAAAGCCTGCTTCGCAGAGGAATTTAACGGCATTATTTTAAATGGTGGGTTCCCCCAGCATGCGAAGAAATAGGAGGCAATTTAGTAGAATGCTTGATTGATTGACACATATCTTGTTCAGCACCAGCTGCATGCCGTTAGCATCTAATGTGTGCTGAGCCTGACTGCTTGTGCTGGGAGATGAGGGAATGCTTCTGATACTGTCAGCCCCAAGAGTGGAGAAATCTTTGCATCTTTGGGTTCATTTTCTAACCCCTCCTCTGCATGTACAGCCATCTCAGAAACGATCTTACATCCCTGGGATGGTGGGGATGGCATTACAACTGTCCCCACTTCTCCCACTGAGCTGGACTTCTGTGATACCTTTGGTTCAGGTCTGGCAAAGAAAAGCAGTCCCCACACCCCATAATGGTATGGGGCTGTCGGATAACAATGGGCGCTGCCCATCGTCACTTTTGCTATGCTGTGGAGGAAGGGGGAAGATCCAGACTAGAGACTCAGCACGGAGAGACAAGGGAAGTGCCCTCTGGGGCCCTGGTTCTGGGTCTCCTGCCCCCTACCCCCCATTCCTACGGCTTGGCTGTTCAATTCCTCCAGCTATGACCTGATCACTTCTTCTTCTTTTAACTCAAGCTGGTTCAAGTTAGTTTTCTCTCACTGATACTTTTAAAAATCACTGAAAGTATCCTTTGCTGAAAGAGACAGGATATACACTCACAACCCCTTTGATATATACAAAGGCAGTTAAATGTGGTGATTGAGAGTTAGGGGTCAAATCCTTGAAAGAGTGAAGATTGGAAATATCCAAACACCAAACAAAAAACAGTTCAGTTAAGTAAATATTGGTGTGCAAAGAGGTACAATGCAGCTGCAGGAAAAAAAAAATGAGTAGAGTTCTATTCGGATATAGAAAGAGCTCCAAGTCGTTCTAAGCTTAAAAAGTGAGGTGTGCTGGGGCACCTGGGTGGCTCAATGGGTTAAAGCCTCTGCCTTCGGCTCAGGTCATGATCCCAGGGTCCTGGAATCAAGCCCTGCATCAGGCTCTCTGCTCAGTGGGGAGCCTGCTTTCCCCTCTCTCTCTGCCTGCCTCTTTGCCTGCTTGTGATCTCTCTCTCTGTCAAATAAATAAATAAAATCTTAAAAAAAAAAAAAAAGAAAAGAAAAGTGAGGTGTGCTATGAGGTACCACTCCACAAATCTTAAACTGGCTGAAATAAAAAGTGTTGACAATATCAAGTGCCGGTGAAAATGTGGGGCTGTCATGCTTTGCTGGTGGGAAGGCAAAATGAAACAGCCACTCTGTTTGGCATGGTCTGGCAATTTCCTACAAAGTTAAACACACAGGAACAGGTGATCGAGCCATTCCACTCCTGGGTATTTACTCAGGAAATATGAAAACTTACATTCATGCAGAAACATACTCATACATGTGCGAATAACTCCACTACAAGAGCTAAAAAATGGAAACAACCCAAAGATTTTTCAACAGAGGAATGGAGAAACAAATTGCCGTGTTTATACAATGGAATGCTACTCAGCAAGGCAAAAGAATGGGCTAGTGGTACCTGCAAATGCTGGGTGGATTTCAAGGACCTTAGGTTGAGTGAAGAAGCCCATGGCAAAGGTCATGTGCTGTGGCTTCTATTTATTATTTATTGTTCTTGAAGTGACAGAACACAGTGATGGAGAATAGCTCAGTGGTTGCCAGGGGCTAAGGCTGGGAGAACAGCGTAGTTCTAAAGGAGCAGCATGTGGAATGTTCTTTGTGGTGAGGGAGCAGTTCTGAATTCTGACCAACGCGGTGCTTACACAAGTCCGCACATGCGATAAAACTTCATAGAGCTATTTATCAGAAACGTAAAAAATTAGTGTACCTAAACCTGGTAAAATGGGAGGAAGGGTAATTGGATTGTGCCATTGTCCATTTCCCGGTCTGATAGCTGTACTATACCTACAGAAGATATTGTCACTGAGGGAGGCTGGCTGGAGGGCATTTGGGAATTCTTTACTATTTTGCAACTTCTACGTGAGTCTAAAATTATTTAAAAATAAAAATAGCAAGGGGCCGAGCAATAAGTATAATATCTAACCTTTCCTACAAAAGGGGAGGGACGGAATTTATGTTCATGTTTGCTTGTACACTCTTAAAGAAACTGCAAGTTAATTTAAGAGACGTAGAAGAATAGTTATTGAGAGGAGGGTGGTTGAAGATACAGAGTAATGATGAAGAAGAGGCTTTGCTCTATCTTTGATGCTTTATGGGTTTTGAATCATGTTTATGTTTTCTTAAGTTTCCTAAAAATTAAGAGAAGAAGAATGTGGGTTCTAGACTTACTTAACAGAGGGGTAATTACATTTGAATCCCAGTTCTAGTATTTACCAGCTGTGTCACTTTGTACAGTCCAATTTCCCTCTCTGTGCCTCAGTTTCCATGTCTGTAAAACAAAGCTGATAGTAATAGTATGTGTCTCATAGGACTGTTATGAGGATATAATGGTCTGTAGCACTTTTCCTACTTGGAAATATACTGGTTTTATTCTTCTCACCTGTCCCATTTTGTAGAGATGGAAGCTAAAGCAGAGAGGGATATGAAGGGTTAGGTCAAGGACACATATTAGTAAACACTGGAACTTGAACTCAAATCCAGATGTCTTACTCTGAAGCCCACATTTTTGAAGTCTATACTTGCCTGCCTCCCTTTCCCACTGAGTGGTTCCTTCTCTGAGTTTCCAGCTGGGAGAAGAAGGGTGGAAAGGAAGCCAGCTAGCCCCCAGCACAAATATACTGTTCCTTCTAATCTCCTTCTTGTGTCCAGATAATAGCTCATCATCTTGGCAAGCAGCTGACCTGGGATGCGGTTGGTCATAACCATGACCATAGCCAGGCACTGGGCTGCAAGGGTCAATATTCCCAGAGTGGGCCCTGCCCTCAGGGCCCAGCAGCAGCCATAGGGCCTGGCTCCAAAACACATTTTAATAAAATAAATGAATTTCACATTAAAAATAGAGATTTCTGTTTTATATTACAGGAACGGCTTTCCCAGTACATTTCGAGCTGAGTGCATGTTGGGGTGGTCACGGCTTTTAGGTCTTCTACAGGCGTCTGCCCAGGATGGGGGTGGGTGGGAGGTGTGGCCCCCTGAGTGTGGGCAATGCTCTGAGAGAGACAGAAGGAGAGAAGGCCTAGGAAGGGGGAGATGTGAGGGGCTTCCACGTCACACTGCCCTACTCCAGACTCAAGGTTCAGTTCAGCTGCCAGCTCATGATTCGGCCTTTTGCAAATCCCTTCTTCCTGCCAGACTTTGGTTCCCTCATCTGGACCACGGGCTCTACATCCCTTCTGCTTCTAATCCTTCTTGGCTCTGGTCTCAGTTTCAGAGCCTGGAAACATGGCGAAGGGATTGGAGGGGACATTGGCTTGGACTGGAGGCATGTGTCAGGTTTTGGATTAGGGACTGACGAGGTAGAAGGAAGAGAATGAGAAAAGCAGAGAGGTTTCAGTGTTGTTTATTCTCTCATTGGGCAAACACTATCTGAGCCCCTACTTTGTGGGCCCTTTTCTTAGTTGTTTGGGAACAGAGGTGTCTAATCCATGCCTGTTGAGGGACTTGAAGGTTCACGGGGACACAGAAGAGATGCGGATGGCCCCTGTGGTGAGCGCAGCACGGAGAAAGGGAGTGGGAGGGAAGGAACCAGGAGGAAGCAGGGCAGGAGGCTCTCCGCTCCATGGGAGGAGAGAGCTAAACCGACCATTCACCTGAGGAAAGAAACGCATCTCTGACGTAGAGGTTTCAAGATGGTGGCCCATGGGCCAAATTCCAGCATGGACAGATTTTGCTTGGTTCCATAATATATGTTAAAATTACAATAAGCTTCCAACTATGAAAATAGATTTTTTTTTTAGTAGAAACCTGGGATTCTGTTCTTGAAGACACAGCAGTACAGGCTGCATTCCCGGGATGTGACAGTGGTTGGCCAGAGCCGAGCTGAGGTGGCCTCTGAGGGAGGGGGCTCCCCAGGTCCCCGGTCTCCACCACTCCCCATGTTCCCCCTTCCCTGGTAGCTCCACTTGCTTTCTTTACCCTCCTGACTCTCCTGACATCCGAGGTTGTCACTGCTGGTCTTGTTATTCCTGTAAAGGGCCTCGTGATTGGATCCACTCGGGGCCAGGTGGATAGAGGCCTGCCGCGTGTCCCCAGGCCCCAGCAGCCACTTTGCTTTGGTCATCATTAACACAATCTGCGGCCAGGTTGGAAAGACGGAAAGCATCCTTTCAGGCCCAAAGGGTCCCCCTTGGCAGGTGCAGAAGCCAATTTAAATTGTTTTTCTTTTTTTATTTGCTCATCTGAAAAGTCCTCCCAGATCTTCCTTCTTATTAACAACCTGCGCACCACGCTGTGCTTAAAGTTCAGAGCGCCATAGGATACAGAGCCGTAATTAATCTCAGTCCCCGAGTTCTAGAACACTTAGAGCAATTATAATTTACTGTCGGAAAACCAATTTGGGGAAGCGGTGGTGTTCTCACCCCTGATCAGGGCTCCACCAAATGCCACTTCCTGTCCACATGCTGCCTGACGGGAGCGCAAGACTTTTAGCCTCTGTATCTCCGAGAGGTGACATCAGCGGGCGAAGGCAGGGGAGGGGCCGGGAGGGGGCGCGCCGCCAGGGTGCTCACGGGCTCGCGGGACCGCTGCCCGAACGACCCCAGAGCTACTTTTCCCACTCTGCTTGTTGCAGGCACCTCTTATTTTCCAATTTACTCCAATTTCCCAGCCACTGCCCGGGTCCCTCCCGTGTTCCAGACGCTGCTTGGTTGGGGCCGATGCCAAGGCCCGTTTCCATCTTCTGTCCTCACCCCTCTCTAGCCACTGTCCCGGCTTCCCTGGGCCCTATTTGAGCTTCCAGGTCCATGGGCAAAAGTTCCTTTTTTTCTCCTCATTTCTTTCTTTGCCCAGGGACAGATCGTCATATCATGGAAATCACTCCCAGATGACTGGGTCCAATGGACTCACCAGACACGTTTCCAATTATCATTCATGGGACGAGAGTGGAGCTGCACGCATGCGCACCGGGTCGGGATGGCGAGCGGCTGGATACGGCGGGGTGTTTATGGGCCTGTCTCCCATGCTGTCTGAGTCGTCTGCCAAGGGCCACATCCCGTTTGTCCACTGGGCCCAGCACCCAGCAAGAGGCCCACATAGAGCCAGCGAGTGGTAAGTGTGTCCACGGGGATGGGTAGCTTAACAGAAATGCATATACTAACAGTAGTGCATGTGCAAATATAAATACCCCAGGAGAACGAGTGGGTAATGGCATTCATTCATTCGTTCACCCAGTCCTGACAGTCACCAGGACATGTGCTCTACTGAAATTCATATATCTTGTCTCTGACCCCAGCTTTAAAGTATCCATAATGCAAGATGATAAAAAGCCCTATTTGAGGCCCACTTAAGGGGTCCTGGGGGCACACAGGAGGAGTCCCTGACTGCTGGGTGGCAGGAAAGCATCCTGAAGGAGGTGATATTCGAGCAAGGCCCGGATTATTCTGTGCTCCTCTCCAGCACTGCACTTAAAAGTTGTACTAAGTGTATCCGTGTGTGTGTTTGTGTCCCCAGGAAGGCTGGGACCCCTTTACAGAAGGGACCCTGTCTTTGCTACCCTTGGATTCTTATCACCCGGAACAGTGCCTGGTCCACAGGATTATGTATTTGGTGCGTGCTCAGCAGATGAACGAATGAATGAGGGTTTTCCGGGTAAGAAAGAGGAGGGGGTAGAGCAGGTGCGTGGAATAGCTCAGATGGGTGGGAGCAGGCAAGCCTGGGAGCTTAGTGTTGGTGCTGAGAGCCCAGGCGAGTGGGGTGGGAAGGGAGTGTAGTGAGCACCAGCAGAGTAGAGGGGCAGAGACACAAAGGACAGCTTGCAGGGGTCACACTTGGGGTGACAAACTCTGATGCCTTCAGAAGCCAGGCAGACAGAAGACATTAATGAGGGTGGCAGGAGTGGTGGGGCCATGGAGGCCTGGAGTGAGCATAACCCACCGGCGGCATTGGAATGCAACACGGCACACATCCTATTATTGTTTTGGTCATAGGTTTGCCACTCCCCCCACCCTGCCCCTGTGCTTGGGACTACAGACAGGGTTGTATGGAGCTGTGGGGACGTCCTGCCTTGAATTTCTGGGGAAGAGGAAATACATCCCAGCTTGGCCCTTCAAGCTCCAGAAGCCTCCTGAGCCTTGGCTAAGCCTCTTTTCTTGTCTGCCCCTGGCTTGTTTGCCTGCTTGTTCAGCTGCCCTGCACACCTGTCTGGCTGGCTGGGACAGTTGATACTCAGTGGTCTGCAGATACTGGAGACCTGGGCCCAGGTTGGGGCGGGTGGTTCGTTCCACGGCTGAGGCTAGGGAATGTCCGGGCTACCGTGGAGAGAGGCCGACTCTAATGGGCAGCCTTACAGGAGATCTGGAATATCTCCCTGGAGGGAGGGTTCTGGCCGAGCAGGAAAGGCCCCTGACTGGAGTGGGGAAGCAGAGTTCATGCAGCTGAAGTGACCAGGGCAGAGAGGATGGCCGGGGAGGCTGGAGTGGCCTGAGAGGAGATTCTGGAAAAGCCAGAGCCGCTAAGGGAGAATGGCAGCAAGGCATGAACAGTCAAGGAGGTGGCCTGAAGCTTCCCCAGTAGCTTGATTCCCTGAGACCCGGCCAGAGCAGGAGCAGCATCTGGAAGAGGGTCAGCCAGCGGAGGGCCCCGATGATGCTTCTGGAAGCCCGGGGTGGAAGGCTGGATTAGATTCTCAGCCATACCTCAGCAATCCTCACAGGCAGACACAAGTCCCTGTCCCCCACTTGGACCCCACTTGGACTAATCCTGGGGTGCTCCTGCCCACTGGCACTGGGAGGGCAGAGCAGGCCCCCAGTTTCCAGGGTCGTGGAAGTTAGCTTGCTGGTGACTCCAGGCCCATGCGTGCCCGGCACTGTGTCTCATCACCTGCAGAGGTGCCCGGCACCTAGCAAGGACTGTGTAAATGAGTGGAGGGTTTAGAGTCCCAAGCGGAGCCCATGCCCAGTCTCCAGAGGCCTAAGAGCAGTTGGACAAACACTTCCTGGGCACCTACCATGAGGCGGCAGTAGGTGAGGGCCAGGGCCTCCCCCGTGGCTGGGACCGATCGGGTCCTGTCCCCGGGGAGTGCATAGTGCTAGGCGGAGGCAGAGCCCTGCAGTCCTCCATGGCCAGGGAAGCTGTGGCTGTCCTGGTGGGGGCACCCTGGAAGGCTTTCTGAGTCCCCCACTCTGTGTGGGCTCCTCCTTCCTCCCCTTGTCTTGTCCCCCCACCAGCTCCCATTCCCTCTCCAAGGCCTGGCTCGAATAGCACCTCATAGGGCGAGTCCTCCGGTAGCCTCCTTCCAGCTGGGCTCCCTCTTGGGCCAGCTTTATTCCCCTTTTTCTCAGTAGCTGTGTTTGGGGGCTCTGTGCATCCATGGCATCCAAGGCCATGTGCTTGGTGGGTGTTTGTTGAGTGGATGTCTGACCTGGCAGCCTTTGGGACGACGTCCCTCTCTCCTGCTTGGAAAGTGCAGACGGGGCACTGAAGGACTTGGTCCTGCTCTGTGTCCCCTACTTCCACCCTCCAGGTGGCCCAGAGCCCTGGCAAATAACAAGAGACCCTGTTTTGCTCACCTTAAAGTACTTTGGAATCTATACCAGATAGTGCTTGGCCCCAGGTATGCATCATCTCATTTTATTCTTGCCAAGGCCTTATGATTTGATTGTGCCATTATCATCCTCATTTTACAAAGAGGAGGAAGTGAAGACTCAGTGGCTCAGAGAGGCCAAGACATGGGTCCAAGTTCACACAGCCCTGGCGTCGTCCTTAAGACAGATGGCTTAGCCTGTGTGTCTGGTTAAGGAGGGTCCTGTGTCCGGCTGAAAGGACAGAAGGTCCCCCTGCCCCCATGACACATTCCAGATACTAAAACTGTCTCCACCTGGAGTCCTGTGGCCTTGCCCCAGCCTTGGTCTTGTTCCCACAGGGAGCTGCCTGGGCTGCTCCAACCCTTGTAGCTTCCCTGATCCTCAAGGCCCAAATCACAGGTGGGATCTGATTTATGCTGCTCTCCTTTGTGCACTGCACAGGGGTTATTCTTGGTCATCTGGCCTCCACACTCGCTGAGGTCAGGGGTGGAGCCTGGACACACAGCAGGTGCTTACTAAGGACGTGTGGCTTTATGGCTATGTGGCTCAGGTCGTGTCTCTTTGAAGGTTGTCCGTCCCCACGCATGGCCACCTGCCTTTCCCCCTTGAAAGCTGGTAATTTCCTTGTCCATTCTAACCAGTGTCTTTCCTAGATGGCCACTACAGGGTTGGCCTGGCTGATGGAGAAGGCCGGAGGCACAGGGTGTCTGTCTCAGCACTGCCATGGATGGGTCGCAGGGCTTTGTCTCTGGGTCCTCAGATGCGTCATTTATGGCAGAATGATCAGACATGGCCTTCAGGGTATAGTGAGGGCTCAAGGAAACTCAGGGGCCATCCTCTGGGCCTCAGTTTTGGCTAAGCTGCCCAAGGCTGAGAACTACTGTGGGTACCCTTTGATTCCAAAGAAGATGCCAGATGAACAGGCTGGGGTTCGGGGTGGATGAGTGACAGCAGGTTTTATGAGCGTAGCGCAACACTCCCCACCGTAAGGGATAAGGAAGAGGCCCTCAGAAGACTTCTCTTGGGGGTTAGGGGGAGGGTGCTGGGGCGTCTGTCCTCCCCCTCACCTCCAGCCTAATGAGAGGCTTTCAGGAGGGTGTGCCAGAGTTCTCCAGGAAACAGAACCAATAAGATATTGCTGGTATAAGTCTTGGAGTCCAAAGGCTAAAGAAGCAGGAGCTCTGATGTCCAAGGGCAGGAGAAGACAGATATTGCTATTCAAGAGGAGAGAGAAAATCCGCCCTTCCTCTGTCGTTTTGTTCTGTTCTGGACCTCAAGGGATTGGATGATGCCTGTCCCCTTTAGTGAGCATGACTCTTTTCTACTCAAATTCAGATGTTAGTATCTTCTGGAAAGACCCTCACAAACACAACCAGACAACATGTTTAACTGTGACCTGGGTATCCTTTAACCCAGTCAAGCTGACAAATAATATTAGCCATAACAGAGAGCTTGGCAAAGGACCCCAAAGTTTGGGAAACACGATGTTAGGCATCTACTCCATGCCCGAGATGTCTGACAGAAAGCCACTGTGGGTGGCAGGGTCTGGGGCAGCAGAAAGGACAATGAAGCACGCGTATGGGTCAGCTGCCCTCTTGCCAGCGAGCATACAGGGGAGCACCTGTGTTCCAGCATCCGGCTGAGCAACTCCTCCAAAGAAGCAGGCCCAGAGGGGCAGCGGGGCCTCAAAAGTCTCCTCAGAGGCCCGGCGGCTAAGGAAGCATCTGGAAGTGATCAGCCATAGCTGAGATGATGGCGTTCTCAGCAAGGGACTCATCCAAGAACCCATGACAGCCTCACATGAGAAAGAGCTGGGTTTTATCTACCAGCTCCATGGAGGACAACACCAGGTCCCAGATGCCCTTCTGCAGAAGAGGCCAGACATCCTGCCCCTTGATTAAAGCTGGGCCTCACCTTCAGGGATCAGAATCCAAGGTCATGCACTAAAGGAGGTGAGCAGAGGTTGGGAGAGAGGGGAGGTAGGTTGCCTCTCTCCTTCAAGGCCAGTGGCATTCCAGCCCCAGCTGTTGGAGGAGGCTGGCTGGAAATGGGACGAGACTATGTTCTTAACTGGACTGGACATTCTAGTTTGCAAAATAAGACTCTTGGTTACTTATGGAATTTATTACCGGAGAGTAATAGAAAAAAAAAATGTATGCCACTAACCTGTTGAGGTTTCATTCAGCTCAGGGAAAGAATCACACCCATCAAGCGGGTTTTACATTTTGGTACTTTGTACATTGTGGACGTGGGGTTTTGTTTTGTTTTTTGGCCTTTTTTGATTTTGATTTTTTAAAACAGTGCTTTAAAATATGATTTACTTGGTATTCCTGGGATTTTTGATACTATCTTAAATTTTGCTCCGGAGGCCAGTGCCTCCCTTGGGCTCACCCTCCTCCCGGTCCTCGGTGAGGAAGCAAATGAAGGTCGTTTCCAGCTTGCGCACTCCTGGGTTTAGCAGATTCACTCCGAAGCACCCAGCACGCTCTGCAGCGAAGCCGTGGTAGTACCATGGCTACTGAGGATGAGGATGACGGCGAATGCTTAGAGGGAGCCTCACGACTAACCTTTGTCTCTATTCTGCAGAAGAGAAAAGCAAGGTCGGGAGAGGTCAAGTGAGCGGCTCAACATCTCACCGCAGAAGCGCCCCAGAGCTGGGATTTGAACCCAGGCAGTCCGGCCCCGGAGTCAACGCTATTAGCTGTTCCACACAACTGTCCCCCTGGTAGACAGTGTCCTTGTTTAGTGTCACCTGATGCTGCCTGGGCTTCAAACCAGAGACTGGCGGCTCCTTGGCAGCTGTTTTCCCAGTTTGCTGTCGTTGGAAATGGGTGGTGGAAACCCAGTTTGTACCCAGAGCCGGGTGTATCCCCCCACTCTCTGCCTGGGTACAGTTCTACTCTGTGAGAGGCCACGCTAAGCTCTCTGTTCCATCTCCTAGTCCCCCCAGGGCCCCTCCCTTGGTGGGTAGGGGAGGAGCAGAGGGTGGGCCCTGGGAGCCCGAGACCAGGGCAGGGACTGGCCGTTGGGAGTGAGGTCCAAGCCGTGCTGATTTGCAGATGGAAATTTACATACATAATGTAATTTAGGCCAATTGAATTGTCGATTAAGATGGAATCACTTGACATGCAACACGTACTCTGGCGGGTGACCGAGGAGACAAGAGGCCCTTGAGATGCCTGTAGCAAAAACACGCTTTTGTTGTTCAAGGAGATGGCCATTTCCAAATTCCACATTTTAACAACCTCCTCTCTCAAGCCCCCCCTTCCCTCTGGGTCACAGCTGGGATCTGTTGAAATGAAAAACTTTATGGGCAATTCACATTTAAATCCCAGGCACAGTCAGCATGCTCCTGGGTGCAGCTGGGGAGGGGGGCCCTGGACACCTCCTCAGACTGGGGAGGCTGCAGGCCAGGGCCCTGGGTTGGAGCCCTACAAGCCCCCACCTATGACAAGCTAGGAGGTGGCGCTGGGCACACACTGGGGCTGTGGGGGAAGGACGGGGTGCACTTCCTGCCTCCACGATCTTGGGCACCAGGCTTTGCCTCTCAGAGCCTCAAGCTCCTCATCTATGAAGTGGAGAGAATGTTCCACCATCACCTGTGACGATTATGGCGGGAAAGCAAGGTGATAACCTAAGAACCTTGGAAATCGTTACATGACGTTCATTATAATAACGAACGGTAACTACCACATTGCCACGAGGCTCCAAACTCTCCGTCTTACTCGTTATTTTCAGGTTTATTAAAACAGCAAATTCCTTGTTGCCTCAGGGCATTTGCACAGATTGTTTCATTGTTCACTTCCTTCCTGCGGTGCCCTCCCCCTTCCCCTGCCCTTTGCCTGGTGGGTCTTCCATCTTTCCTTAAGCTTCCACCTAAATTCACTTTTCCAGGGACTTCTGTCTCCATCCAAGCCTTCCTGTTCTATGTTCTGAATGCCCCGAACCTTTCCTTCTTACACAGTTGTAATTCGATGTGATCTCTTGTGTCCTATCAACCTCCATACCAAGTTCTAAGTTCCACAAAGGCAAGGACATGTTTGCCTTATTCACTGCTGATCCTTGGTGTGTGCTGCAAAGTAGACTTTCAAAAAAGTAGGTGTTGCATGTTGGCAAAACACACTCCTTCTCTTCACCTGGCTACTTCCTGCCAATCCTTTAGGTCTCAGTGTACACATCACCTCCTCTGGGAAGCCTTCTCAGATGCCACTGATTTGAGTAAGGTGCCTCCCTTGTGGGTGCTATTATAGCCCACTCCCCGGGAGGGGGGTGCTTCCCACCACAAGACCCCTGGACGATTACTGCTCATTTGTTGGTCTCCATCCCCCACTGGACAGTAAATTTCCAAGGTCAGGGATGGCGTCTTATTCACCGGGGCACCCCAGCACCCAGCTTAGGACCTGGCCTATAGTTTATCACCGAATAAACAAATCAGAGGTCCAATCTGGACAAGAGACTGTGGCTTACACTGTGGCTGTGGATGGAGGGGGTGGGACCCAGAGGCTTAAAGTGAGGGAGTGATGAATCCCACGTGGAGATGGCTGGGACTGTGGAGAGCGCTCGTCAGGCATAGGAGGAAAGACCTGTGCCCAATGAATCAGGGCTCCCTGAGTCCTGGGAGAGCCCAGTTCTGGTTCCTACAGGCTTCCTGAGAGAGCCAGACGGAGCTGAATGCTGGGGTTGGGTGGTGGTGTTTGGGACTACTGGTAAGCTGGAAAGAGGGGTCTGGCACAGAGAGGGTGACACAAGAGCTCCTTGGCCAGGTAGCTGGGAGCCCTCCCGGTGCCCAGGACTGGCCGCTATGGGGATACCATCTGGGTGCCCTTGTCCCAGGGGCTCACAAGGGCCCATGTGCTTCCTGACTGTCTGCATGCAAAGGGAGGGGCGAGGCTGGCTGTGGCGGTGCCGCCCCCTCTTCTGCTGGCTCTGGCTCCAGGATTATCGCTCAGCAACTGAAGCCTTGTTGCCCTTGCCCTGCACCAGGCCCTCACTTGAGGGGCCTGGCCAGTGGTGTGGAGCCTTTGGGGGTCGTATCAGGCTGCCTACTCCCAAAATCCCTTGGACTCCAGCTGTAGCCCCCGGGGCCTGGCCTTGCCTCAGTGTCCCCACCGCATGGTAAAAGAGCCTTCATAAATCCAATGGATGGAAGAGTTTTGCACACAGTAGGTGATTAATGAATGCTTGTTGAAACCCAGTTCGGATCCCGAAACTGTCATCCCCCATACTTGCTTTTCTAGCCACCTGTTTAGAACAGCGTAGACCTATGAGCTCATTTATAAACCTAATGAAAGTTGTTAGAGGACAAGGGTAGAGAACAGAGCCCATGGCACTCTACTAGGTATTTCCTTCTGGGCCGGTGTGAACCCATGTTCAGCAGTGTTTAGGAGTTTCACAGGTTATTAGATAATAAATTGGGCCCAACTTTGTGGCCATAGAACTCATCTCTTCCTGACCTTTCTAGAATAAAGTATGGGGAAAGTCTGACAATAACTTTCAGGAAATCTTTGGGTTCTATTGACTTTCTCTTCTCTCCCAGAGCCAGCCACTACCTTCTGTGTGTACCGACCATCATGGGGAGCTGATCACCTCTGTGGAGGTGGGGTACATATTGGCCTTGGAATAGATACTCTGGCCCATTCTCAAGGGGTGAGTCTGAAGGAAGGGGCAATGCGAGGGGACCAAGGAAGGGCACAGAGAAGAAGAGTCCCTGGGTTATCCCTGTCTCTCTGCTTCTCACATTGCTCTTCCTGGTCGCCTCAAATTGGCTCCTCCTTTTCCCACCCACCCCTCATCTCCTGAGGCCATAGGCTCCCCCCGCCCTCCGAGTCAAGCAGGGTGGTCCACGACCCCTGTTACAGTGAGAGCTGCCACCTTACTCCCCGGAGGACCTGGCATGTCCTGTCCCCTCTCGGGGCCTCAGCCCCGTGCTATAAAATGAAACGCTCTGTGGTCGATGGTATCTAAAGGTTTAACACGCTCTGCACACATTACGGCCTGCATTCTCGGCCGCTCAGCCACAAACAGTGGGATGTCAGGAAAGTCCCTGCTTCTTTGGCTTTTAGAACCCTCCGCTTTAAAGTTGTGGGGCCGGGGATGGGGGAGGCATGCTGGGTGCCAGAAGCTTCAAGGACTCTTCTTGCTGTTCCTTTTCGGGATTCTATGAACCCTAATACCAATGATTAAAAAAAAAAAAAACTATTTAAAGAAAAAAAATCTGTGAAAATCACTATGCTGTAAGATTTGATTTCTCAGAAATGATCAGGAAGGAAGAATGTGGGACGCCTCAAGGTGGTGTGTGTGTGTGTGTGTGTGTGTGTGTGTGTGTGTGTGTTCTTTTTTTTTTTTCCCTTTTTTACACTCCAGTGAATCAATCTTTGCAGAGAGTATGAAATGAAAATCTGCCACCTTGCAGTAAAATTAGAGCTGGCATCGCTGTCTTAACCAAAAAAAAAAAAAAAAAAGAAGAAGAAGAAGAAGAAGAAAAAAGAGAGGGAGAGAAAAATTATGACCAGCTGCCTGCTGGATTCACCCTGTCGAGGAAGTGCCTTGTGACACATTTTACGACCCTGAGGATTATGGCGGCCTCGATGCTATCATCTTAATTGCAGGAGCAAGGCTACAGCCAGTGGGCTCCCTGGAGCCCCCGTGCTCTGGCCCACAGAATGCGTCTGGCTCTTAATCTGACAAATTCTTTCTTCTATTCTACCTGCTCCAAATTACTTTGTGGAGGCTGCAGGCTTCCTGGCTACTACTGATTTTTTTTCTTTTTTCTTTTTTCTTCCTTCCTAAAGTGGGGCTGGAGAGGTTTGAAGAGGGGCTTCTGTCTTTCTGGTCCTTGAGCTTGTGAAACGCATGGTACTGTCTGCGTGTTCAGGGATCATAGGCAACGGCAGGATTTGGACCTCAGTTTTGGGACCAAAGGAGCCACCAGCATCTTGGGAGCTCACCGTCATTAGACTGGAAGGGACTGAGGAGTGCTCCTGACCCAAGGCCCACGGGCTGGGGGTGGGGTGCCCTCCCGGAGACATTACTTGGAGAGGAACTGCAGAGAGGAAGGGTTCTGTATTGAAACCAGAGTTCCAAGTCCTAATCCCACCTCCACAACTTGCTCTATGACCAGAAGAAATGTCCTTTCCCTCTCTGGGTCTCAGATCTCCATTTGGAAAATTGGAACTTTGGATTTGAGCTGGCATTGCAGATTAGTGGTCCTGAGATTTAACCTGCAAAAGTTGTTTTGTTTGGACTGAATGGTGCGTTTAAACCTGGAAATTTTATATTTTAAAAAAAGTCCAAACTGTTTACTTCTCTTGAAAAATCAGAAGACTTAGAAAAAAGGGTTTACTTTGTCGTGTGGCAAAAATGGCTGCCCCTAGACATTGACAAGCTAATCTTATAGTCCATCTGAGTCAAGAGACCTAAAATGGCTAACCCAATCTTGAAGGAGAAAAAGGTAAAAAAACACACACTTCCAGTCCTCAGAAGTTACTACAAATCTACATTAATCAAAACAGTGTAGTATTCTGGTGCCTGGGTGGCTCAGTGGGTTAAAGCCTCTGCCTTTGGCTCAGGTCATGATCTCAGGGACCTGGGATCGAGTTCCGCATCGGGCTCTCTGCTTCAGCAGGGAGCCTGTTTCCCCTGCTCTCTGCCTGCCTCTCTGCCTACTTGTGATCTCTGTTTGTCAAATAAATAAATAAAATCTTAAAAAAAAAAAAAAGACAGTGTGGTATTGGCAAAAGGGTAGACATGTAGATCCATGGACTAGAACTGATAGCTCAGAAATAAACCCACAAGTTCGTAGTCAAGAGTATTGTCTTTGTCCAGAGTGCCCAGACAATAAGATGGGGAAAGAGTAGGCTTTTCAACAGATGGTGTTGGGACACCTGGATAACCACATACAAAAGAATGAATTTGGACCTCTACTTCACACCACATCTAAAAATTAATAATAAAAAAAATGGATCAAAGACCTAAATGCAAGAGCTGAAATGATAAAACTCTTCGAAGAAAAGACATAAACGTTTTTGACCTTGCATTTGCCAGTGGTTTCTTAGGTAATACCGAAAGTACAAGTGGCTCCCCCAAATTAGATAAATTGGATTTGCATTACATTAAAAAGCCTCTGTGCTGCAAATGGCACCATTGAGGAGGTGAGAAGACAACTCCCAGAATGGGGAACATATTTGCAAATCGTAGACAGATAAAGGACTGCTATTCAGAATATATAATAAGCAAGGTTTTCAGTTCAATAATAAAAGCAGAACTTAATTAAAAAATGGGCAATGTGTTTAAATGGAGATTTTTCCAAAGAAGATACACAAGTAGCCAATACGCCTACGGAAAGATGTTTAACACCTTTGTCATCAGGAAAACGCAAATCCAAAGCATAGCAACCAAACCCAAAGCAACCCAGGACGGCTACAACCAAAAAGATGGGGGTGGAGGATGTGGGGAAACTGGAATCCAGCTACCGTGCTGCTGGGAGTGTAGAATAGAGCAGACACTCCGGAAAGTGATTTGGCAATTCATCCAAATGTGAATTGTAGAGTTCTGGCGTGGCCCAGCAGTTACCTCCACTCCTAGGTATGTAGAGGAGAGGAATGAAAACCCGTGTTCACACAAAACCTTGTGCTTCAGTGAGCAAAGCGGCATTATTCGTAAGAGCCAGGAAAGGAGAGACAGCACAAGTGTCCCTCAACTGGGGAGTGTGTGAGCACAGTGTAGGACATCCATACAGCGGAACAGTATTTGACAATGAGAAGGAATGCAACCCTGACGTAGGTTTCATTAAGAACATAGGAAGTCATAAAGATGGTAGCCGTGGACCGTATGGGTTCATTGATATGAAATGGCAGGAATAGGCAAATTGAAAGCACTCCAAGTAGCTTAGTGCTTACACAGGGCTGGTGGCTGTGGGCGGGGGTGGGCGGGGATGGGCGGGGGTGAGGGGGTGGGAAGGGAGGGCAACTGCCGATGGGCATGGGATTTCCCCTGGGGTGACAAAAGCGCTCTTGCGTTAGATCATGGTGATGGCCATACAGTTCTGTGAATATATGAAAAAACAAGGACTTGATCACTTTAAATGGGTGAGTTCTACGGTATGTTTTCTGAAGTTCTACGGTGTTATATGAAATTATACCTCAACCAAACTACTTTAAAGAAATAGTGTCTGGACCTTGGAAGGGGCATTTCCCTTTAGATGAACAAGGGCTCTTGGCTCCTCAAAGTCCCTGCCTGGCTTTCCCACCGCTCACATTACCTGCCCGGCCCTGTCAGCCTCTGTGTTTACAAGCCCAGGTCAGAGGTTTTTAGAGGACACTTCTGGGTCCTCTCAGCGAAAGATCCATGCGATGGCAGGTTCCTCCCTCCTAGAAACACTCTCTTGCTGCCACTTCCCTGTTGTATGACCTTGGACCCTTCTGCCCTTTCTGACCTTCAGGTTCCACAGAGGTGCAGAGAGGGAGGGGTTTGAACTTGCCCATCGCTCAGAGCCCCCCGCCTTCTATAGGTCTTTGAGCCTGTGAGCTCTGGCCATTACTGCCTCTTCTATGGCCTCCCATCGAACTGGCAGCCTCCGTGGCTTTTGAGGAGGCCAGGTCTGGGAGGTTCCAGGGACCGGGGAACAGCCTGTAAGTCACATACCTGAGAGGCCAGCTCAGGGGTGGCTGCTACATGGCATCCCGAGGGCCCCACCTCATTTGGTCAGGAGTGGCCGCTGGGGCTCCCGGGGGCAGACCAGGGAGGCACCAGGAAGCCAAGCGCTCACCATTCAGGGACAGGGCTATAGGAAGGGGGTTCTCCTCCCCACCTTGTTTGAAAGGAGAGAGAAAGGCAAGTGGGGATGAATGAGAAGGAGGGAAGTAGAACTGCTGTAAGAAGTGCTGGCCCGGTCCAGGCACTGGCTGCTCCGAACGCCGCTCCCCACTGTTGACACCCCAGGAGGACGGCGTGCTTATGATCACTGCTCTTCTTGTTATTATTACCCCCACCGTATTGGGGAGGAAGTCGAGGGGCAGAGACGTTGTGTGACTCGCCCAGGGTCACCTAGCTAGGAAGTGGCAGAGCCTGCATCCAAAATTCACGCTCTTAACCACCATATGGACTTAAGATTTTTTTTTTTTTAAGATTTTATTTATTATTTAACAGAGAGAGATACAGTGAGCGAGAGAGGGAACACAAGCAGGGGGAGTGGGAGAGAAAGAAGCAGGCTTCCCGCTGAGCAGGGAGCCCGATGCGGGGCTCGATCCCAGGACCCTGGCATCATGACCCGAGCCAAAGGCAGATGCTTAAGAAGTGAGCCACCCAGGTGCCCCTGGACTTAAGATTTTTATTAAAATGTTTCAAACTCCCTTTGGATCGGCCTCAGCCTTCAGAGGCTGGGATGGTCAGGGAAGGGTTCATTTTCAAACCCATCTAACTGGGGGAGGTTGCTGAATGAAGGAGAGGCGGCTGGTTTCGTGATGAGGCCAGCCCCCTTCTACTGAGCATGTAGGGGGCGTGGCCGCCCTTGGGGAGCAAAGCTGACCCAGACCCAGGCTGCCTGGATCTGGCCTTTCGCTGGCTGTGGGACCTTGGGCAGGCTTCTTCGCTCTTATAACTCTTGGCTTTCCTGCTGCAGGGATGCTCATCCTTGGGATGAAATGTAATCATGTTTGCGAACTGAATGTCACACCGTCCCCAGTGGCTGGAGAGCCCTCAGTGAACGGCAGCAGCAGGCATTCTAACAACGGCTATGGTTGGCGTTTTCTGTGACGGTAGACACTCTGGGGGTTGGAGCTCTGATGTTCTCCTGCTGCTACCGCCCTGCAGAGACTCAGTCTTTGTCTTCAGTGAAGGGGAGGATGGTAGGTCCTAGTGGACTGGCCTGTTGTTCAAGTTCCACGGGAGCACAGACTTCATCTCCCACTGCATTCTTGACTTCCTGTGCATAGGTGTGTTCCTGCCCTGCACTCTCATTCTTGTCTCCAAACCCATCTTTATACTCTTTTCCCCTTCCTTCCCTGGAGGTTCCCCTTCTTTTGTCCTCGGGCTCCACCGCATCCCAGTTCAGAGTCCTTCTGTGTGTGTGTGTGCGGGCACGAGTGTGTATGTGTCTAGGGGCAAATGAGAGGCAAGAAGTGATCTGAGTTAGGAGCTAAGAAAGTCTCCCAAGACTTTCTCTAGGCCACAAACCTGAATTCCCAAGGGAGCCAGGCAGGGTTTGGTCATTAGTGAAGCCAGGAGGGGTGATGGGGTCTGCAGGAGGCTGGAGCCCACAGGCTCAGTCTAAAGTTCCCCCCAATTGGTGCCTTGTGAGAAGGCCCCCAGAAAGGCTTGATCTTTAATTTTTCAGGAGAAACTGGAAATCCATATACTGATTTTGAAGAAGAACATTGCATAGACCAGACAGAGCTGTGCAATGCTTTTAAAACTTTGATGTACAAGGTCCTTCTTGAGACCTGTCACCAAGACCTCCTGGGAAGAGGGGACTCTGAGTACGACTGGCCCAAGCCCCAAAGCACGAGCCCACCTATCGGGGCATCAACTGAGCTTCACTGCTGGGTCCTCCTTGCTCAGGGGTGAGCAGACCAGAGGGATGGTAGGCAAGAGGGAGCCCAAGAGAAGGTACCAGATATGGCAGATATGGTAGGTTTGGAGACACACACACAAAGAGAAAAGGTTGGAAGGGAATGGAATGTTTGAAGTTGATCCATGTGTGGTGGAAGGGACACTGACTGGACAGGAGCCAAGGGGTCTGAGCCCTCCCACTGGTTAAACCCCAAATTTTGGTACACAGTGTTAGCAAGTCATACTTCCTGTCCCATAACAGGCCTAGTCTCTTATAGCAGACTCAAACATAGAAACAAATCCTTATCTTCTATACCCGTGCAGTGCCCTGGGTGCCACACTGTTTTCAAGGAGGGAGCCAGCATCTGTGCTGCCTAAGGCCTGGCTCCCCAGGGAGGGAAGAGGGACATTTGAGCTGGGTGTAGAAGAATCAATAGGGTGGTGCCATCTAGATAAAGGGGAGGGAGCTATTTTAGACCACAAGCTACCAAGGCCTGTGACAGCACCTACAAACCAGAGTGGTGTGTAGCGTGTGACAGAGATGGAGAGACTCATGGCAGGAAACGAGAGCGGGAAGAACTGGGGTCAGATTATGAAAAGCTTCAGTACTGGGTAAGGGCTTCCCAGAGAGATCATGGGGCTAGGGAAGAGCCATGGCAAACTTTCAGTTCAGAAAGAGCCCTAATACACTCATTTATCCATCCATCCATCCATCTGTACATTCATCCATCCATTTATCTATCTATCCATCCATCCATCCGATATATACTGAGCACTGAGGACTCTGTAGTGAGCAAAGCATACCTACTCCTGCCTCTAAGAAGCTAATGGTCTAGGGCAAGGGGAGATAAGAATGAATGAAAGAATCATACAAATAAGTTTATCACTTAAGACCGTGTTAAGAACAGTGAAGGGAGAAGCTGAGAGGCTGTAACTAGGAGCCAGGAGCGAGGCAGGAGGGAAGCAGAGGAGGCTGGAAGCCCACACTGTGTGGACTCAGCCACACACCCAAATTAGGATCTTATCCCACATGCCCAAAGCCTGTGGACTGCCTCACGCAGGGTAGGACAGCCACAGATTTGCCAGGAACCTTGACTTGGGCCCCCCACCCCCTTTATCCCAGATTTCCCATCTGTCCAATGAACAGGCAGGACAAGACCTCTCCCAGGCCCTTTGTAATTCCCTGTGCTCTTTCCTCCAGCTTCCTTCCTCCCTCCCTGCTTAGCCTGTTTCTTGAGGAGACACAGCAGAGCCAACAGCAATTTCGCATGGCCGTTTCTCCCACTCACCTCTCTACCCTCTTCTCGGGAAGCTCCCTCCCGTCTCTTGGCTGCCTCTGCCCTTCATCAGCCCAGCCTGGAGGGCAGGAGTGTGACAGTGAAGGGCCCTCCTGATTGCTGAGGCACACGTCCTGCTGAGGAAGGTCCCCTAAGGGGCTGAAGGGAGCTTAGGTGTTCAAGAGTCCAGGCAGCCTAGCACTGAGGGGCAGTCCCTTGAACCTGACCAGTTGTGGCAGCCTGCTGGGGTGGCCAGACCACTGGCCTGAAGCTGGGGTCCTGGGCTCTAAACTTGGCCCTGTCCTTGACTCACGGTGTGCCCGGGGCCATCATGTCATCACGGCCTCAGTTTCCGCAACTGGTAAGATGAAGCCGTTATTCCAGAGAAGTAGTTTTATTAACAGTCTGGAGCTCCCTTTTTTTGAGGAAAATCTTATGCCTGCTGCTGTTATATAAACAGGATAGAATTGGAGTCACCGAACTTTTTCTGCTGGGAGAGGATAAGGGGACCACCCGCTCAACTGGTCTGACCCCTGGGGGAGCCCTGGGTTAGATGACCCGGGCTCGGTGGTCCCCAGGTTCCTGGGCATGTTGTAATTAATGCTGGTGTCAGAAGAGACTGTAACTGTTTCAGGACCGAAAAGGTTAAGGTCCCCTGTCTGGACAGGGTAGGTGAGGCTAGGGAGGATAGAAAGGAGGGGAATGGCCCACTCCCTTGCCCAGTGGCACCTCACGACTCAGTCAGGATTGCACAGCCCGGAGGGACCTCTGGAAGTCAAGAAAGAGCTGTCTCCACAGATGGGTCCCTCTGGTTTTGGGGGGAGAATGTTCTGGTTTGTTTGGGCCCAGGTTTCCTTATTTGCCCCCTGGGGACCTTTTCTTTAGTGGCACCGAGAATCTTGCTCTCCACCCCCACAGCCTGATGGAATGTGGGAGGGGAGAGCAGGCCAGGCTGAGGCAATGTCTTGAATTATTTTGCAAACACGTTGGGTTCACCAAAGCCCTGCACACATCTTGTCCCCGGCACCCTCTGCCTGGATGTATGAGCCCATATGTTCCTGGGCAAACGTGCTCCGTCTGCCCAGGGTGCATTTGCAATTAGCTCATCAGAATGCTGTTCTCTAATAGCGCTTTGATGTCCAACGAGCCTCCTAAGCCTGTGCGTTTCCTTTCCTTTGAAGCAGGACATCGTGTTTTGCCAGAAGTCAATGAAACGCCCTAGTAGAACAGAACGGTTTAATTCCCGCCTCAGATACAGGGCCGAGGAAGTTCAAACGGGCTCCCGCCCATGCCTACTGCGGCAGTCGGCCTGTCAGATGTCCACCAGGGACGCCTGCTGGAGGCCACGGCCCCTGGAGGCCCTTCTGAGGAAGCTCTGACCACCTCCGTCAGGGAACAGCCCAGACTGCCTTGCAGCCCTAGGCTGCCCTTGGGCCCTTGGCCTCCTTCCCTGAGTGCATTTAGACTTGTCCGTGACCCTGATTCCTGAGCCGGCTCTCACCTTGATTTGTTGTTTCCTCTGATTTGAACCTGGCATCAGGCCCGGCTTGGACTCCTCTCTCAAGTCCTGGTGCCCCGTGTGCCCTGGCTTGGCTCATGTTTGGCTTGGGAACTCCATCTCCGCCTGGCAGCTCACAGTAACCCCATACACGATGTGTCCAAGAGAGCGTTCCCCCGGGACCAGCGGGGGCCTCAGTGTTGAGCCTGACCCCGAGTGGCCTCCAGTCCAGGTACTGGTTCTCCCCTGAGCAGAGCACACACCACCTGCTCCAAGTCCTTCTCACCATGGGGAATTTGGAGTCTTGAAAACTTCTCTCCCTTGGTGTTTTGGGATTGGCTAAGGGTGTGGTTCCTTCCTGCGGTTTTGGATACAGCCCATGTGGGTTGCTCTCTATGGCTGCTAACCCAGACGACACTGGGGGCTCCTGGCCACACCAGTGCCACTGTACTGGTCTGGACCCATTCTCCCAGCAGAGTGCTGCTTCCTAAGAGCTGGCCCTGCCCAAAGCTGATGCTCTGAGCTGTCCCTGGACCCCCAGTGGACATCCCGAAAGTTGTCCTCATCAGCTGCTGCTTAGGTCAGAGCGGAGTAGTTTGGACTCAGCTCATGACACTGAGAGGCAGATCCCCTGAATATATGGCATGTAAAATTAGAAGGATCACTGTCCCTGCCTTTGAGTCACTATGCCTGGGGAGTGCAGAGTTCCATGGCAAGGCTCCTTGGGTCCTCGGGAGGTTTTCGTTCACTGATACATTCACTCACCAAAACAATGCTGGGCTCCCGATAGGTGCTGGGCGCACACGAATGAGCAAGCCTTCTCCCACGTGCCTGCACGGAGCTTATACTCTCACTGAAGACATAACACATTACACAAATAAAACAGTATTTATTTCTGGACAGGAGACATCAAAGCTAGGATAGAAAATAGGACAAGGGAGCTACCACAGACCGGTTTAGGTGGAGGGGTGAAGAACTTCTTTGAGGAAGGGATATTTAAGCTGAGACTTGGATGATAAGCAAGAACCAGCCACGCAAAGTTCCGGAAGGAGAGCATTTCTAGAGGAGGAAGCAGCAGTGCAGAAGTGGGGACTGAGGACGATTGGTAGACTTGAGGACCGGAATGAGGACCTTACTTATATCATGTATATACAATACATAGATTATACATGTAATGTATATTATATATATAAAATACATTATTATGTATTTCTATATATTATGTATTATATATATTATGTATATAAGTATATATATAAAAGAGAGTAAAAGTATAAAACTATATCTGAAATAAGTACTGAGCTAAATTATAACAACCGAAGGTAACTCTGTCCTAAACTTAGAAAAACACTTATCACTGAAGGCTTGGATGCCCTGTCCCTTCCTTTCCTGGTCCTTCTGATGTTCCTGAGACACCCTGATGGTCCTTGGCCACTGGCCAAGACAGGCTACATCTAAAAGGCTCCTTTGGAACAGAGCTGGAGGGATGGCAATAGACTTTGCTGTAAATTGCACTTTTACCTGTAGGTTTGGAACAGCTGCCGCTGAAGTGCCCCCACTGCTTTACCTCCCGAGGCCCGTGCCTGGGTCGGGGGCTGGCAAGCAGCCCGGCAACAATCCCTAGTGGCTGGTCTGACTCCGGCTCCAGCACCGATGTTTGCTTGCTTTGGATTTTCTCATTTGAAGCTCAACACTCGCAACTAATCCACGTATGTTGTTGGTAAAGGTGGAGGACCTGATGATGTCACATTGCAGAGCCGGGCCCCGTCCACGCCTCACCCTTGACAGGCCGTGTGATGGGGACAGATCGTGAGTTCCCCTCTTGGGCCAGTCTCCTCATCCACAACATGGGATCGGGATCTCTTTCTGGAGGCCAGGATGAGCCCCATTGGGCCCGGCCAGAGAAGGGCTCCACACATGGTTCTTCTTTTTATTAGTGAATGTAGCCTTAGTTGCAGAACAAAAGCCAAGTTATGAATTAGTGATACAGAGCCTTGTTGATTCCAAGGATAATCAATTGTTGGTTAAGCCTAGCTCTTGGCCAGGCACTGATGTGCGAGCACGCCAGCAAACGGCTATAAAAAATTAATGGCCTTAAGGCAGCTGGACCCAGCTTTCCCGGGTCCTCCCCGGTAGGACAGAGGCTGAGGCTGAGGCTGTCCAGGCAGGATGATGATGGCCCTGGAGGGGACAATGCCAGCCCCGCCCTGTGTCTGTGGCTCCAAACCAGGCAGGGAGCCTGCTGGGCAGACACGGCGGCTGACCCTCTCCAGGCCACTAGCAGCAGACAGCACAAGGCCTGACACAGACAGGGACTCAAGGGATGGGAACATTCAAACACAGGTTCATTTACCTCCAGCCCCCAGTGGTTTTAATCAAGGCACGGCTGGATTCTTTACAAATAAACACATCAAATGTACGGTTACCCTGCAACAATGGCCTCATTCATGCCTTTTGCTTAGTCCTTTTTCTACCGGACTCACTGCTTAGATACTGTCCTTTCTGTGCACCCCCATCACATTCACGGACACTCATGCACATGCATAGTCTCACACACATATCTTGCACATACACAGACTCAGAGCGTGGGACCACAGGGTGGCTAAGAGCTCCGTGCAGGAGCCCAGGGTTTGCTCTTGGTGCCAGCATGTCATGGCTGGGTGATCCTGGACAAGTTCCTTCACCTCCTTGAGCCCCAGCTGCAAAATGGAAAAAAAAAAAAAAAAAGAAAATCACAGGCATCACTTGTTGTAAAGAGAAGCAGGTCAACCACTTGACACGGCACCTGGCACACAGGATGTCCTCCATAAGCGCTGCCTGTTCATCCCCAGGGTCCCCACTGGCACTTACTCATCAGCCCTCAAGGAAAAGTATATCTAAGCCCGCAGCTAAGAACTGGGGCTTTTCACCTTCGGGAGCCACCGGGTCAGGAGAGGATCAGGGAAGGGCTTGGGCTGGTCCTGGCCGGAAGCTGCTGCGCCTCGCTGTGGGTCTCTGCAGGGGGCTGTGCTGGGCCCGGAGCAGCAAAGGTTTCTGTCTGGGAAGGCATGGATGGGAGCCAGCGACGACCCCTCTTCCTCTTGTCAGGCGGCCGTGAACTAAAAGCTGGCTGGCTTTTGTCTCCATAAAGTGGTCTTTTATATCGAGAGACAACGAAGGACAATTAATATAGCAATTGGGAGCAACCTTTGATGCCCTGGTAATTTCTCTGCCTTATAATTATCAAACAATCGGGGTTTTTCAAGCTCCCAATTAAATTCCAGTCAGAACCAGAGGCAGCCAGAGAGTGGGCACCACAGCGAGAGGCCATGCAGGCCCGAGGAAAGACAACGATCTGTGACCCCCAAGGAAATGCCTGGGGTGGGGGTGGGGGCTGAAAGAAGGGTCTGGGTTGGGCGATGAGCCTCGTGCCCGGGTGGCAGCTGGACCAGCCTGGGAGAAGAGCAGATGCCATTGCTGATGGAAGGTTTTGGAGGGAGCATCTGGCCCCTGGAACTGGCACACCCCTCGCAGGAACAGGCTCCTGGCACGCCTGCTGCCCCAGCCTGGCATGCCCTGAGACCAGAAGTCTCCATCTGGGGGAATCAGCGTCAGCTGAGGCCGGTCCGCTAACGCACCGAGGGCTGCAGACGGCGCCCGACGCCTGTCTGCTCTCCCGCAGGCATCGGCCTATTACACCTCGGAGCTTCCTGCAAGGGCAAACACTCAGTGGTGAGGCAGCCTCGGGGAGAGAAAGGTCAGTTCTCCCTGAGAAGGTCAGCTCCCTCGGGGGAGCACACCCTCTGTGATGGGCCTTTCCCAGCTGCTGTACAGCAGGACAGCTGTTCTGGATGCTTGCAGCTGGGCGTATCGGCCCTGGATTCAGCCACCCATTCTGGAAGCTTCTCTTCCTCCCTCCGCATTCACGTGGCTTCCATTTATGCAGCTGCTCCTAGGTGTCAGGCTAGGAACGCCACTCATAGTATCTTGCGTGTGCCCCACAGCAGCCCTTACGAAGCACTTACTGTTGTCTCTGCTTTCTGGAGGAGAGGATAGTACTCCGCGAGGGTATGTAACTTACCTACAGGCATGTTGCCTGTAATTGGCACCAACGGAATTCAGATGGATCTGACTTCAAAGGCATAGCCCTAATCATTGGGTCACCCTCCTCCCCTTGGTAACTGCAAGTTGGACCACAGGCAGCTGGCGCTGGCAACAGCTTGCACCACAGAAAGGGCTGCCACTGATCTGGCCACTGTTGGTCACTTGTCACCATTGTCTCTGGGTCTTTGACAGCTCTGCTGCCCCACCTTGAGAAATCTCCAACTCTGCCTATGTCCTCATGTCACCTGCATCACACTCAGAGTCCGGAATGGGAACATCCTGTAAGCCAATTCTAAATCCCATTCTCCTGTCCTAGAATCTGGGAAAAGAAATTTCCACCCGATGGACAAGTGAGGGATTTAAGACCCTGCACTCCATATGCTTTGGGATTCTTTCAATAAGAAGTGTCTCGGGATGCTGGGAACAGAAAAGAAAAAGTACATTTGTCTGGTTCAGATTCTGAGAACACACCCTCCCTCCACCAACATGTGGGAAACAAGCTGGGATTGATTCGTGAGATCTGCAGCCTTGTGGGGGGTGGAGGGGAGGCACAGGCTGCACAATGTCTATCTGAGAGCCTATGGAGCTACCTTCTTTTATGGATGGAGACACTGAGGCCCAGAGAAGGTAAAACCAGTAGGAGGTCACACAGCTGCTTGGCAGCATTATAATTACAAATAAAAATTCCATCAGTGCATACCAGCTTGGGTGGCTCGTCCACACCAGTGAATGTTTAGTGGAAGACCTCTCCCTTCTTTCCTCCATTCCTTCCTTTCTCTTTGTGTTAGTTAGCAAACCCTAAGAGAAGTGCTCTGGGGGATAGTTAATACCTATGAGACCTGATCTCTGAGCTCAGGGAACTATCCCGAAACTCCCAGGATTTGGGAAGGGTGAGCAGGGGGTGATCTGAGCAAGCTCTGCTGGGTTGGCACAATGACTTGGGTCTCGTCCTCCTCTTGCTTGAGGCTGAGGAGCATCTGGGCTCTAAGAAATCTTTGCAGGGTTATAAGGTTGAAGGTTGACAATTTCTCCAGCTTGGCTAGGGACAGTGTTGCTGGCAGAAGGTGTGTGGGATGGCACGTGGCCTGCCTTTGGTCTGTGGCAGGGGGCATACCGGTTCTTATTCCACAGAGAGGATCTCTGTTTCCTCGGCTTTAACATGGAGACCATGCTCAGGCTTACTTTACAGGGTTGCCACGAGGACTGAGCGGTATATGGTGATTTGAGTGCTTTGTAAACTGTGAAGTGCATGCACACTTGTTGTCACTGACGTTTTGTGAAGCGGGAGGTCCCAGGATGTCCGTTCCTAGGAGACTCATGGAGGTTTGGAGGCCTGGGACTCAAAATCTACATCTGCTTGGTTCAGCTGTTCTAAGAAGAGAGCCTGAGGAAAGCAAGCGACGTCATGGGAGCAGTGGAAGGAGCCTTGGATGATGGCCTGGGACCCGGGCCTCATCCGGGACTGTGTGGCTAGGGGACCTTAGACCGACTCTGGGGCCTCAGTTTCCCATCTGCAAGATGAAGCAAAGCTGAAGGGACCATGGGAGTGGGGGGGAGCAGTTGAGTAACGACGAGCTCCAGATGGGAGCTAAGGCTTCCGTTCAAACCCCAGTGTTGCCACTTAAGTATCCCAATGGCTTAACCTCCTCCTCTACCCCCTACCCCGTGCCTCAGTTTCCTTGTCTTTACCACGGCGCTCTAACAGTGTCTATCTCGGGAGGTTGCTGTGAGCATCAGAATGTCAGTACATAAAAAGTGTTGAGGATGGTTCCAGCAGCGAGCGCTAAACCATCAAACAGTTCTGTCTCGTGCACTGATTTCTACCCCCTCTGGCGTGCTCTGGTTCTATGGATAGGGGTGGAATGTTTTGTGGGGTGGGGGGCAGACAAAGTGGCTTGGAGCGGATGAGCAAGGACACTGTGCCCAGGGGAGCCAGAGAATGATGAGTAGCAGCTCGTTTCCTGGGCGTTTAGCAATGGTCCCACCCAGCCAGGCACAGCCGCTAAGCCCCATACCCACCTCTGGAGGACATTGGGAAGTTCACACTTGCATTTCTGAGTTCCTCCCTTATGGAGAAGCCCCAGGCAGCCTCCATGTCAAGGCTGCTCCTGGTAATTCGGGGTGAGTGACAGCCCAGCACCACGGGGGTGAATGGTCCCCGGCCGCTGCCGGTGTAGGGTGGATGCTCCTGGCACGGGGACACCGGGGCAGGGAGCTTCATTACGACCTATGACTAGTTTACCGGCTGCGGCATCATCCACCAGTGTGCACGTGGCTAATAAGCGAATCACTCTATTTTGCCCGGGAGGGTGCCTCTCGAGGAGGGAAACCATTGATTTTCAACAGGAGGCACATAAACATGGAGCTATTCCCTGAATGTTTTGGTCCCCAGCGGTGCCCTGGTGGAGAAAGCCAGCCACTTCAGTCATCAGACTTACACGCAACCAAACCAGGCGGGAAGGACCTGGGCACCCTGGGGTAGAGGGACTATGGTGGTCTCTGCAGTGGTCCTGAGGACTGTGGTGTCAGATCTCCAGAACTCACCCTCATTCCCACCCACCGCCCTTTCTGAGCTTACAGGGAACAGATTACCAAGCAACTCGAGGAAGTGAGGTCAGATTGCAGGGACAGGGTCCGGGCTCCGGGAGAGTAGAAGTGAGCACGGGACATGGATTCTGACCTCTGAGATGTGACAGCCAGGGGCTGCGGTCATCATTCGCTTCTGTAAAGTGAGGGAACAACGCCCCCCCTGTGTGAACCTGGAGTGGATGGACGGACAAGTTTGGTGCATATGGACCATGGCTTTCACTGTGACCCAGGGCGTCTACAGGGTGTGTGCTAACAGCCTAGGGAAGCGGCTCACTCAAGAACCCCTGAGCTGCCAGCTAGATGGAGACTTCCCTAGCTGCAGTCCTACTTGCTCATTTTACAGATGGGAAAACTGAGATCCAGGGAAGGTGAGTTACAATGAGTCCTTTTGTTTCCTGTCTCAAGCTCCATCAACCCATTCCGTGTCTGCTTCATTCTCTGAAATAGTCTTTTGGTCAAAGACCCAAAATAGCTTCTCTTATCTGCTTATCTGCTTTCTAAATTGTCTAAATAGACTTCGCTTTTATAATTAGAAAAAAGATAAACCATAAAAATAATGCAAATGCACTGCCATTTTTTCCTTGTAAAGAAAATACAGCAAAGTAAATGTCTTAAGAACATTGGAAGGTACAGAGTTTAGCAAATATTAATTACACCAAGCTTATGATCTATAGGATTTCAAAGACATTTTAGTAAGGTTTTTTCATTGCCTGCAGAAAAACAAAACAAAACAAAACCCAAAAAACTAGAGCCCTCAACCCAGCCTCCAAAGCCTCCTCCTGTCTGTTCTTAATCCCCCATTTCCCAGTCTCATCTGCACTCACACATCCCTCTGCTGATAGCAGCCCCCATCTGCTTCCTCTTCCTCCCCCTCACGCCATGGCATGCCATTCTCCCAGCTCCCAACTGCTCCCTCTGAACTTCTATCTCTTCCTTCTTTCAATTAAAAGTGCTTTTGAATAAAAGAAAAAAAAATCATGCTTTTTTATTCAAAGTGCTTTTGAATTAAAAAAAAATGTTTTCTGCAATGAAGACACTTAAAAAGTCTGGTGGTAGACAAGGGTTTAATGATGGTGTCAAGGCTCAGGGTCTTTCTTTCTGTTCCAACATCCTCAGCATACTTCATGCACGCCATCGTGTTTATTGCCTCATGGTCACAAAATTGCTGCCACAGCCTCAAGCATTAGCTCTGTGTTAAGGCAAGAAAGGGAGGAGGTCAGCACCAGTAAATCTCTCTCTCATCAGAAAAGCAGAAGCTTTCCAGGAAGCCCTGGCCTGACTTTCTGAGATGTCTTATTGGCCAGAGTTCATCATGGGCCTGCTTCTAGCTATAAGGCAGTCTGGAAAAGTAAAGGTCAGTGAAAAGGGAATATGATCACTTGATTGTCCTAAACAAATCATGATTCATCCCTAAGGTAGGGTACATTGTCACTCTGAACAAAATTGAAATGTTGCTGTTATTGTTGTTGTTGTTTGTTTGTTTGTTTTTTATCTTTTTTGAAGAGAGAGGTGGAGAGGAAGAAAGTGGGGAGGGGCAGAGGGAGAGGGAGAGAGAATCCCAAGCAGATTCCACACCCAGCTTGGAGCCCAACATGGGACTCAATCCCACCACCCTGAGATCATGATCTGAGCTGAAATCAAGAGTTGGACATTTAATCCACTGAACCACCCAGGTGCCCTAAAATCTACGTTTTGATAGCAAAGAAGGGGAGGATGATTTTGGAGACTCCTTTTCTGGCAACTTCCTGGGCACTGGGTTTTGGGTCTGGAAGTCTCTATTCTTGAAAGTCTGAATTCTTGATCTTGCCCATACTCACAGTTGGTAAGTCAATCTGTTGACCCACCAAACTTTGATCCATCAATTTGTCACGAGAGCCTGAAAATTCCTGGTTTGGTGAGTTCCAGGAGTCCTCACCCAGACAGTGTCACAGACACCCACTTCCCTTGCCCATTTTTCCACCCTGCACCACCTCGTGAACCCTCTCTCTAGTCTCATTCTTTAGCTTCAACCTTCCCATGTTCTCCTCCTGTATTTCTTTAAAATATCTTATTTGTTTATATGCCACAGAGAGATCACAAGTAGGCAGAGAGGCAGGCAGAGAGAGAGAGGGGGGAAAGCAGGCTCCCTGCAGAGCAGAGAGCCTGATGTGGGGCTCGATCCCAGGACCCTGAGATCCCAGGACCCTGAGCCGAAGGCAGAGGTTAACCCACTGAGCCACCCAGGTGCCCATCGTTCTGTTTTTTATTAATTAGTTTGTTTGAGTCTATCTAGCTCTCCTCTCCTCTAGTGCAGGGTTGTACACTTATTGTTAAAGGGACAGAGAGTAAATATTTTAGGCTTTGCAGGATATGCAGCCACTGTTGTAATTACTCTACTCCATCCTTGTGACACAAAAGCAGCCAGAGATGATGCATAAAGAAGGGGCGTGGTTGTGATTAACAAAACTTTATTTACAAGAGCAGACAGTGGGGTGGATTTCGCTCAAGCCAAAGTCCCGGTCCCTCACTCCTCTTGCCTCCCCTTTCCTATCTCATCTAGACCCCATGGAGTATTGCTTCCACCCCTCTCTCCAGGCCCCTCAGCATCTCTACCCTCATACCTTTAACTGTGGCATAGCTGACGTTTCATGAAAACATTCTGGGTGTGGAGGTCTAGGCTAAGGACTTTCCCTATGAAGGAGAACACATCAATCCCGTTTCTGTGCCGGGGCTCAGAGAGGTAGAGGAACTTGCCCCAAGTTGCACAGTCGTGAGTGGACTCAATGTGTCTGACTCTAAACCTACACCATTAGCTGGTATGCTCCCCTGCTCCTCTGGACGTGGTGGGCTCCCGCCCCGCACCGCCCTGGCAGGCACGAGTCCATGCCGGCAGGAATGGGAGGCTGTGAACGGATGGGGAAGGCCATGCTTTCTGCCTCTGCATGCTCATGGCTCCCGTCTGAGCTGAGCCCGCAGCAAAGTCAAGCATCTCTCTTGGGCTCAGCCCTACCCTACTCTGCCCAAGACCACCCTTTGCCCTCCCATATCCCCATGACCACACCTCTGATGTCACTGAGAAAACTGAGGCCACCAAGCAAAAATACCTACCTGGTTTACATCCTCTTGCCCCACCCCTGGTTTGTGGGTCAGACCCCCCTACTTCTCCTTCCCAGCGGCCTCTGGATTGGGTCACGGCCTCTAGGGCATCACAGAGACCACCTTCCTCGCCTCCCTAAGGGACCTTGCTTCATTCATTACATCCAGTTTCTTTAGAGACCCTGTGCCACTGTCTGTAATCCTGCTCTCTCTCCTCTTAAAGCGACAAAACAAACAGAAGAACTCCAGCCCTCCACTCAGCCTGCCCTCCAGATACCGCTCCTTTGTCTGCTTCCTTTCACAGCCAAGTGTCCCGACGGGACAAGAGCCTCCCCTCACCGTCTCCACTCTCCTCTCCCATTAACCCATCAACCCTCTGGAATCATGTGTTCCCTCTCATTAGTACTTCCTTGAAATTGCTCTCACCGCGGCCACCAAATGACCTCCTAATTGCCAAGTGCAATGGGGCTTTTCAGGGCCCCACCTTCCCTGACCTCTCCGTGGCATCTGACCTTGTAGACCATTTCCTGCTTCTTGAAACTGCCTCCTCCCCGGCCCTTCCCCCCGTTCTCCCTCCTGCCTCCCTCCCTCTGTGCTCATTCTCATCAGGGTCCTTAGCCGGCTCCTCTTCCCTTTGCTTTAGCCGCTCTGCTCTCCGGGCTCTGTCTCTCCCTACACCTCCTCTCCAGGTGTGTCTGCCAGTTCTCTTGGCTTCAGTGATCACTCATGTCTAGCTGTCTCTCAAATGGATTTCTCTAGCCTAGATCTCCCCGCTGAGCTTCAGACATAACGATCTGGCGGCTTCTAGAAACTTCCACCTGCATCAACTTGCCAACACTGAACTTAATGAACCTTTCCTCCCAAGCCTGCTCCTCCTGTAAACCTTATTTCCCCAGTGGCCCCCATATCGGTTGAGTCATACCAGACCAAGAGTCGGGAGCTGTCCTAAACTTGCCCCTGTCACTCAGTCCCCATATCAGACTGGCTGCCAGATTTTGTCGATTCTACCTTTTTCATATTTCCAAATCCCATCCATCCCTTCCTCTTCGGCTCCTCTATTTACATGTGTCTTGGGAATAATCTAATTATTTGACTTAGTGTCGGCACTCGGACCATGGCTAAAAATCATTCAGCTGTACGGCTTCTGTCCCTCACGAGTGCTGGCCTCCAGCTGTGCCTAGGACTCCTTCCTTGGTGGTTACTCAGCCCCTTCCCTGCCCCTCAACCTCTCACCCACACACCTGAGTCTCTGCAGGAGCTCCATGGTCCCAGAGCCCTCCAGGTTCCCTCATGGGCGACTCCTACTTCCATTTAAGGAAAAACCCCAAGGCTCACTTAAGCACTTCCTCCACTTTCCTGTTGGAATTTTCACTAGTTAATGCAATACTGGCTATGTCATTACATACATGATAAACAAGTCAAATATTAAAAATATGAATGGACAGAGGACTTATCTTGTCCCCAGAGACACCTGATCTATTGATCAGGTAATGACTATTACCAGGTCCTATAGACTTATCAGAAATACTAATTATCTGTACGCATACATGTGAGCATGTTCTAGCCTCTATTACCTGGTGCCAGAGTCACATGTGCCTATTTCAATTTAAATTGATATTAATAAAAATTAAGATTAGAAATGCAGTTCCTCAGTCACACTGCCACGCGTCAAGCATGGTTAGCTGCCCATGGCTGGTGGTTCCCATACTAGATGGTGCCGATCTAGAGCACTTCCATCATCACAGAAAGTTCTACTGGATAGACAGCATCTAGGTGATACAGTGCTGGGCACCTGGATATTTAAAAAGCTATTTAAAGGCAATGCCTCTACCTAATTCCTTATCATGACTGTATACCATTCTCTGTTAGTTGTTTAACCACTGACGGACATTTAGTTGTTTTCCAGGATTTGGCTGTTAAAGACGATGTTCCTGCCATCTTTACGTATAAACGTATTTATGTCAATGCACTTGTGTGTCTACAGGATGAATTTCTACAAGTAAATTGCTGGTTGTAAAGGCATGCAAATTTTAAAACATTGGAAAAATTTCCTCACATGTCAACTACTCCGTAACAGTGGGACACGCCCATTTCCTCATACACTCTTCAGCAATACACATTATCAAGCTTTTCAGTCTTTATCAGTTTGATAAGGGACACCTTTGGCACATTGCTGTTTTATTCTCCATATGTAAAAGTATGAGGGATTATAAGTCATTCGTATATTTTTTTTGCTGTGAAATTTTAATACCCTTGTCCTTTCTCTACGTTCGATTATTTGTTGTCTTTCTTCCTGATTTATAAGATTTCTTTATATACATCAGCCCATTGTCATCTTGGTTGCAATTATTGTAATCTGGGTTTGTCGCCACTCCCTTCCCTTGCCAGGATGAAATGTTCAGTGTAAATGTAAAACCTTTATCGGTATTTTAATGGCTTCTGAATTTTGTGCCTTGCTTGGAAAAGTCATCTCTTCTCTAACATTTTAAAACATTTTCTTATATTTTCTTTTATTGCTCAATTTTTTTCTTTCTCCTTTGATTTATGTGGAGTTAATTTTAGTGTAAGGAGTAGAGGCCTACATTATTTTTCCAGATGGCTAGCTAGCCTAAAATTATTTATTGAGTGATGCTTCTTTCTCCTAATGAACTAATGTGTCAACTTTATTATATATGAGTTGCAGAAACGTCTACGCACCTTGGTTACCAGATCTGTAAAGTGAGCATAATAACTCAGTGTTGTTGTATGGGCTAATGAGATAACTACAAGTACGTAGAACAGCCTGGCACAGAGTAGGTGCTCAACAAATGCTCACTATCATTACTGATACTTCCTCTGGATGTGTAGGGTCTGCTTCTGGACCTCATATTCTGTTCACGTAGTCTGTATATCAGCCAGGATGTGAAGTTGCAAACAAGGAAAACTACTGTGCCAATTGGAGCAGAAAATGAGTTTATTAAAGACTACTGGGTGGCTCTCCAGGAAGGCCAGGGAATTAGACCTGGTGACCGTGTAGCCAGGAAGACTGCACCTGCCTCCCTGGGGGCTGCCGCTGCTGGGTGCAAATGTGAAGCCTGGGGTCTCCACTGTCTCCCCCATCATCTCATGCCACCTGCAGCTCCTGCTTTCCCATTGGGCTCTCCTAACCCCAGTCTCACATGGGGGTATCTGGTTGGCAGAGCCTGGGTCACGTGCCTGTATGCTAGCTGTTGGTATTTTGGGATCACACTAATATAGATTCATTTAGCGAGAATTGGAATCGTTACAACAGGACTCTTCCAATCCAAGAACGGGGTGTATTTTCATTTCTTGAAGTCTTCTTTTATGTCCTCCAGTAGAGTTTGAACTTTTTTTTCCCCCTTTGGATTAGACACATTTTGTGTGGAGTATTTTTCTAGGTATTTTATCTTTTTATCGCTACTGTAAATGGGATCTTTTTTTCCACTTAATTTCCTAATTAGTTATTTTATACAGGAAAGCTGTTGATTTTTGTGTATGTTAATTCTTACTAAGGTCTTTTAGTGTTTTTAGCAGCTTTAAAAGAAGCTGGGTCTCTCTCCTGCGTTTTAAAAGTGTACAATCAGATGATGGATAAATGATAATTTTGCATCCTCTTTTCAAACTCTACTTCCTAATTCTTTCTCTTATTTAGTTTCATTGGCTAGTAGGTCAACAACAACATATAACAAGAGTCTAATGGTGGGTGAGCAGGTAAGTCTTGTTACAATAATTCCACATAGCAAACCTCTCAAAGCTCGGTGGTTGAAAACAATCATTTTCCTAGTTCATGTTTCTGCAGGTCAGCGGCAGGTGGGCCGATCCAGACTGGCCTTGACTGGCTGGCCACAGACTGCTGGCTGGCTCCAGGTCTGCTCCGTGTGTTTCCCACCCTCCCTGACCAGCTAGCAAACTGTGGCATCCTCTCCTATGGTAGTGATGGAAATGGCAGAGTGGTCTGTACAAACACATGGTAGTTTTCAAGTCCGTGCTCAGAACTGACACTCTGTCACTTCTGCCCACTTTCCATGAGCCAAAACAAATCCCACGGTCAAACAAAACATCGGAGGGGTGAGAAAGACCCTTGTCTTTAGAAGAACCTGCAAAATCCTATGGTGAGTGACATGGATACAGGGAGGGGTGAAGATTTGCCCAATGCTATGAATTGCAACGTCCTTTGCCTGTTCTTGATTATCACGGGAAGGGTTCTAGGGGTATGACATCAGAGATCATCTGACTTCGACTTCACTTATGAGCTGTGTCTATCAATTCATATTTAAGGAAATTCTGTACTTCCTATTTTCTTAAGAGTTTTCCATCAAGAATCAGAATTGAGTTTTTACCAACTACCTTCTAGGATACATAAAGAATGGTACGGTTTTCTATTGATATTTTGATATGATGAAATGTATTAATTGATTTCTTCGTAGAGAACCACCCTTGCCTTTACTAGAATAAACTCCACTTGGTGGTGGCCCATGATCCTTCTAAAATGCATCTGTGTTCTATTTGCTAGTCTTTTAGTTAGGGTTTTGCATTTATATTGCCTTCAAGGTAGGACTGTGTTTTGTTATTGTTGTCATTGTTGTTCTGTTTTGGGAGGATTTTGTTTTCACTGTCACACTGGATTCTTAGATTCATTTCAAAGTCCTCCTCCGCTCCTCGCAATGTGCAGGAGCAGCTTGTATGGTACTCAGTGATCTGCTACTTGAAATGGTGATCGATCTTACCTGGGAAACTGTCTAGGTCTAGCACTTTAATGGATAGTGGTTCTTTGACAGCAGTCTCAATTTCTTGTCTGGTAATTGGACTGTTTAGATTTCCTATCTTTTCTGAGGTTAGTTTTCATCACTTATGTTTCTAGAAAATCACCCATTTTGTCCATATGTTCACATTTATTTTCAAAGCATCAGACTGAGTAATCTGTTCTAATTCCTTTCATGTCCTCTGTATGTGGTTATTTCTTCATCCTCATTTCTAATTATGAGTCGTTGTGCTTTTTTTCTTGGTTGGGTTAGCTAATGGTTTAGCGACTTAATTTCTTTACTCTTTGCCCAACCCCGTACGCCGGCACTTCCATCAAAACCTGCCGCCTTCTCTCTTCCACTCACCTTGATCCCGCTACCTCTGCTTTGGGCCTGCCCCTCCCCTCGTTCTCCAGACTCCAGAGCCGGGCTCTGCGCCATACCCTCCCTGCGTCCTGTTTTTTTCCAACTCCTTTTGCTCATTTTTCTTTCCTAACAGCTTATACCCATTCTCCAGTTTCTTTCGTCTTGAGGCCTCCTTGCCCAGCATCCTCCTCTAGCAGATGAATGATTTCTTTATTTTCAAGGCTTCCTGGGAGTGCTTTTCCTAAGTCCAGACCATAGGATTGCTCCTCAGGGCCCACACCTGACTCTCACCTTGACGACACGCTTAAACTGCCCCGTGGAGGCCCTCTGTCCCTGTCCCTGTCACCCCCTCTTTGGTGCTGCCCCCTGTTTCTCTGACCATTTCTTCCCAGTGACTGCAGATGTCTCTTGCTCTGCTTACTTAATACACGCAGTTTGAGGCAAGGTTCTCGGTGACCTTGCCCACACATGTGGCCTAAGTGACCACTTACCTGTTGAGGACTGCGTCCCCCACCCCCGCCCCACCCCCACTGTACCTGCAGCCCAGGGCAGACCGCCGTTCCTGCTTTCTAGATGTGTCCTCTTGGCAGTCCCACAGACGCTGTCATTCTGGATGTTATCGTTCTCTGCTGAACCCTTGGCATTTGAAGCGTCCCACTCCATAGTCTTCTTGTTCTAAGAGAGCCTTTTCCAATATTTCCTCTCCAGGGAATGTTCTAAATCACAGACCTATTGTTTCATTCCTCTGCCTAGCATCTCCAGTGGCTTCCTGGGACTTTAAGCGATCGTGGCTTCTCCCATGGTCCTCATGCCCCGGCTCTTGCCAGCCTCTTCATCATCACCTCTTGACCGGCCCGTGCGTACCTTTGCTCTTAGTCCTCCGATTGTTGGGTTTCCTTGAATGTATTGTGATGGTTCATGCCTCTGGGGATTTGCCATATGATTTCTACTTCTTGAATTTGCTTTCTCACCTTTGCTTCCTGCTTCCTGGGAAGTTGGCTTAACATTCACGTGCTTTGGGAAGTCATTCCCAACCTCCATCCTGGTCTGCTTTTGGTGCTCATTTGGGGGCAGCCTCCTATCCCAAATCCAGCTCTCTCCATTTGCCGTATTCTGACGGCCACCTCTCTTTCGCCTTCTAGAAGGAAGTCATCTTCAGAGATGGAGTGTGTCCAAGCCCCAGAAGGAAAAGGAGAGAAGAAAGGGATTTTGAGTGGTACAAACCTAGGCACAACCCCAGGCCTCTCAGAGCCCGTTCCTCATTTGCAAGGTGGGGACAGAAGGAAGAACCACCACACATTGGTTCTAGGATTAAATGAGATAATGTACATACATGAAAGTCCTTTGAACGTGGACGTTAATTTTGTGAAATGCATTCGTTTCTTTTCCTTTCCTTGGTGTTTTTACGGCACGGGGACAGCAAAGGATGTCTTCAAACATGGCCCGGACCAAAGCCCTTAGGGGAATGAAGACACTGATGAGAGGAGCTAAGGTCTTCCATGCTTTGGGAATACAGTGTAGGGCTGTAAAATGGCACAACCACTTTGGAAAATGGTCTGGCAGCTTAAAAAAAAAATGGAATTATTCATCTGTCATATGATCCATCCAGTCCACTTCTAGATATCAACCCAAAAAGAAAGAAAAGTGTATATCCATACACTTGTATATGACAGCTTTCATAGCAGGGTTCTTTGTACTAATAACCCCCAATGCAAATATCCATCAATCAGTGAATGGTGAGTGTGTGGCATAACCATACAATGAAATACTACTCATCAGTAAAGAGGAACGAACGATTGATGCACACAAAATCACAGGGGAATCTCCAAATAATTCTGCTGAGTGAAAGAAGCCAGACAAAAGAGCACATGCTGTGTGACCCAGTTGTGTGAGCTATAGGCGAGGGAAACTAATGTGCAGTGATAGAGAACACATCATTGGTTTCCTAGGGACGGAGTCAAGGGACAGGAGGGAGGAATTGAAAAGGGGCACGGGAAAACTTTGGGGATGATGGATACGTTTGCTGTCTTGATTGTGGTAATAGCTTCATGAGCTAAACATCTGTCAGAGCTTATCAAATCACACACCTTAAATATGGCATATAGTTTATTGTATGTCAATTAAACCTCAATAAAGCAGTTAAAGAAAAAGAAGTCACTGATAATACAAGCTTGGCTGCCTGCCTATCCAATATTTGTTCTCCCTTCTTTCAGCTTAATGGAGCCCCAATTTTGTTTGGGGAGGGAGGTAGTGTAAATGGATCAGTGTCTATGCCACTCAGAATGGTCCCATTTCTCTCTCTCTCTCTCTGCCTCTTTTGCAGCTGGAGAAGTCATATGACCTAAGTCCAAAGAGCCCCGAGCTGAAGTCTATTGGTGACGTTCTGGGAAAGCTTTAGCTCTTTCAATAAAAAAGGGCCATGATAGCTAGTTGAGCCCTTTTCCCTTCTGCCTTCATTCTGTTTGGAATTAGAACATGATCTCTGGAGCTGCTGCAGCTATCTTGTCACCTTGAGGGAAAAGCCAAGAGAATTTTAAAGATGCTGGCTTTAATTCCACAGAGACTTTAGGTAGCCACCCTCTGCTTTTTGTTTTTGTTTTGTATGTGTGTGCAAGGAAATGCTCCCTCTTTGTTTATTTAAACCATTGCAGACAGGTTTTCTGTTATTTGCCACTGAACACATTCCTACTGTCCTGGCAGGGTCGGCAATCCAGTTATGTACTGCAGATAACAAACCACTCTGAAACTTAGAACGTAAGACATAAAACCACACCCATTCTGTTATTTTCATGATCTTTTGGGTCAGGAATCCTGCCAGAGCCCGGCAGGAATGCCTGTCTCTCCTCCATGTCTGGGGCTTCAGCAGGCGGGGGCTGTGACAAGGGGAGTAGAGCCCGTTGTCTGGGGCCTCGGTGAGGTTTTCTGGGGTTCGAATGTCCAAAATGGCTCCTTGGCTTTTATGTCTGTGCTTGAGCTGAGCTGGGACAGCTATGGCTCTGCCTGGTGTTATTCTCTCCCTACAAGACCTTCTCACGTGGGCATGGCAATCTCAGGGGCTTCAAACTTCTCATGGGGTGGCTGGCTTCCTTCGGAGCAAGTGTACCAAGAAGGAAGCGGAAACTTCTAGTTCTCTTGAAGGTTTGGCCGGCATTACTTCACTTCCTCTCTGTTCCGTTGGTCGGAGAAGCCACAGGCCACCCCGATTCAAGGAGGAGAGGAATTCCGCCTTTCTTTAGGGTAGTGGCACGCACCAAAAGGAAGATAGGATCTGAACTGCCATCTCAGAGACAAGACAAGAAAGACTTGCAAAGCAGATACATAGTTCAAGGTCCGGTTCTGGCTTTGACTCCCGCTGGGACCTGTGTGCACACTGCTCTCTTGAAACCTCAGGGCAATGTCTAAATTCCTGACCTCAACACATAAAACCTTTCACATGGCCTTTGGCTTTGGCCTTGCTGAACTTCCTGCCGATTTCTCAACACCCCAGTGTTGCTCTTGATGCCTGAAATTCCTCTCAATCCCTTCCCTCAACCTCTCTACTCAGCAAACTCCTACCTACCTGTAAGGACTCAGCCCCAGTGCCCCTTTTCCTAGAAGATCTCCTGACCAGACTTATCCCCCCTGGGTTCTCCACCCATGGGCTCTTAACCCCACATGGCCGCCTCTCCCGCCCCTCGGCACACACCTGCTTGCTAGTCTGACTTGCCCACGAGAAGGTGAGAGCTTTGAAAGTTCCGGCCTCTGATCCCCATCTGAGCCCCCGGCCCCTCCCCGCAGGGCCCAGCAAAGAGCTGGCAGGCGGGCACTGTTTGTGGAAGAGAGAGAGGAAGGCGGTAGACACCCAAGAGCTATACGACAAGCACATCCGGGGATTCTCACAGGGATTTTCCCTGTTGGCACACTCCCTGCTCCCGGGCCTCCCGGGAATAGCTGAACTCCGGGGCTGTAATTCTTACACCAGAGTTAGAGTGAAATATTCAATGGCTATAGAACAGCGTTTCTTCAGCACTTGGCTTAGGAGCTGTCAACACCCCTCCTCACAGGCTTCCCCATTCCCAATGCAGCTTGTGGCAGATCCAGCTCACATGCCTGGCTGATGCTCGAGCCTTGCTTGCAGCCGCTGCAGGCGCTGCTGGGACCCCCGGGGGCCGCTGCTTTTCCTGGCCTTCCAGGAAATCCAGTACATCTTTTTAAAACACTTGCGTTGCGCCCAGCTCTCTGCTGGGTGGTGAGGACAACAGAAAACCTGGTATCAAAGCAAAGGCGCAGAGAGAGAGTTAGTAGGCTGGAAGGCGGGGAGTGGGGTGGGAGTGGTGGGGCAGGGGAGAGGTGGGGCAGAACCTGGTCAGGACAGGAGCTGGGCAGGACAGGAGCCTTCTGCTCTGGCTCATCTTCAGCCAGTCCTCCGCGCTGGGGTGTTGTGGCTGTTTCCTTGCTCTCCTCTGATGGGGGGATGCCCAGGCCTTACCGATCATTCAACATTATGAATACTAATCCTTCCCTTCAAGCCACAGAAGGAAGTTTGGACTTTAGCCTGAGAGAAATGGAGAGACATCGATGGTTCTTTGAAAGGTACAAAGTGATCAGATCTGGGTTTAGAAAGTGCATGCTGGCTGTGGCTGGAGAATGGGTTGGGGGAGGCATGAAGGAGGCAGGGAGACCACGGGGGGGCTGTACCAGACCTCCCGAGGACAGATGTTGGCTGCCTACAGCATAGTAGGGCTGCAGGGATGGGGAGAAGTGGACAGATTCCAAGACTGTCTGAGTTGTGGACATCCCATTCCTGGTGGGTGGTGAGTACAGAGGGAGAGGGAAGAATCAAGGCTCCTGAGGTTGCTGGCCCCCACAGAGAAAAGGAACAGTTCAGTGACAATCATGGGGTCAGTTCTGGTATCTTCTCTGATGCTCCCCTGTCTTGTTTTTTTCTGAAATCCATAGCTACTAAATGCGTAGTGATTTCCTTAAGCCTGGGGCAGGTAAAGGGGAAATCTTTCCAGCATCTATGTTAGGAACATCCCATCTTCTGTGTTGTAGCTGCAGGAGAGTCAGGGCCATTTGTGAGTACAGAACTGACATTTCCTTTGCACTCTGACGGACCATGCACCTGCTGAGTCACCCCAGGTGACTGGGCTAGGCAGCATCTTTACTCCATTAGTACATTTCCCTGGGGGTGTCACACTCTATGGAATTGGAAAGAGATAAATAGAGAGAGTGCCCTGAAATCACAGAGGACAGTCTCCCTGCCTGGGGGAGGGGAAGAAGGCTTTACAGAGGTCTTGACACACGAGTAGGAGTTTGCCAAGGAGATAGGGGGAGGAAGAGCACTCAGAGCAGATGGTACAGCAGGAACAGAGGCACCATGTCAGGATGAGAGAACCCAGAGATGGTGGGGCAGGAATAGCCAGAGATGACCCCGGAAGAGAGATAAGGTCATAAACAGCCATTCTCCAGAAGCTGAACTTGACCTCGTAGTATAGCGATGACAAAGATAGCAACGACAAATAATACGTCATCATCTGATCGATGACGGTTGCCTGAACCGTGTGTTAAGAAGGATTCCGAGGAGGAGTTTGGAGGAGTGACATGAACACTAGTGAGGTCTGCTGGGTCGCAGGAGGAGAGCTGCTAGTCTGGGCGCTAGGGATTTGCCATCTCTACAGTAAGAGGAGGAGCCACGGAAGGAAGGGAGAGCGTGAGGCTGAGGAGTGGGGAGGGGGCACTCAAGAACGTGCGGAGAAATTAGCTGGAGGCTCCGGGGAACACGAGTTCCTGGGAGGCCAGACTGAGGCCATGTTGCCAATGAGCCAGCAGTGAGTTCAAATATAATCGGAGCCACAAAGCAACTACCAAGTGTCTGGAAGGCGAAGGGTAGACCTTATTGTAGCTGTTCTGTAATGAGGGTGTGCAGGAAGAATAAAGAATTTCAGCGCCAACACTGTCAGTCTCCCTTCTGCCTTTAGCAAAACACCCAGGTAAAAGAAGCCACACACACACACACACACACACACACACACACACACGTGCATGCACACACACAGCAATGACCCCACCAAGGGGGCACTTTCTACCTCGCCTTCTCTGCTCCCTGCGAAGTCAGTGCATAATTACCGGAAAGCATTTTTGACTGAATTTTAGATGAGCATTTTGACAAAATATAATATTGGAAACAATCTTTATCAAACATTCATGTGTCGTGTGAGAGATAAAGCCCAGAATCCATAATTCATACAGCGTGTGTATTACCAAGTGTGCATGAGAGACTGAATTTCAATGAGGCAGCCTGAACAATATTTTCTGCCAGACGCAGGCTTTCATCATTTACATTATTCACTAGGTTTTCCAGAACAGTAAATCTTAAATATATATTTGTGTTGGGAAGAGCTTGTGTGCGTGTCTGTGTACACACAGAGGGACGTGCACCCTTTTGGGCACAGAGCTGGCGGATGCATGTTCCAGCTGGAGGGGCACGCGGTGACAGCCGGGAGGCTTGGCGACGCGGATGCGCAGGGTTCCTTCTGGAGGACAGCCCGCATCACCATGGACGCCTCAGCTCCCTGCACGGGCATCAGATCCACCCACCCTGTTGTCTCCCTCTTCAGACCCATCCAGCTTCTCCCATGGCACCCTAAAATAAAACAGGACTCAGATGAGGGGCATGTCCGTGGATGCTTCAGAGCAGAGCTACTCAAAATTTATTTGGTGTACTCTCCAGGAAGTAATTGTCCCCAAAGGTCAAGATTGGAATGAAGTGCTCATAAAGAAGGTTGGATTTTGTCTCACTCTGTTGCTTAAATGTCTTCTGCAGCAAGCTTCCCCCGTCCATGAATCGCTCTGCTTGCATACTTTAGCGACCAGGAGCTCAGTACTCCCAGTTTGCCCCAGCCTACCTCCGAAGAGTCAGAAGCGCCCGAAGGTCTTCCCTTGATTGAGGCAAAATTCATCTTATAATTATCACCCCTGTTGATGGGCCAAGCCCATGAAGCCCCACAGAGCAAGCCTGCTTCCCAGCGTACAGGGCAGCCTTTCAGAGCTCTGAGCAAGGACATCACATCCCTGGAAGCTTCGCTTGCCAGGTCTTTGTCCCTATGCTCAGACTCTACTTTAGGCGCGAGGAGCTCATTCTCCCGAAGCCAAGGCTACTGCCAGCTTGCCACCGAGTCCTTCCTCTGGCATTGCCCTGGACAGAAGGGACTGGCCCACCCAAGTTTAGCCCTCCGCGGGGACAACCCCGGCCCATGACTCGTAGATGCACCTCGGAAAATTCACGTCCAGCTCTAGAATCCCCGTGGGGTGGATTCAGACTCTGTTATACTGCAGGCAGTTCAACTTCCCTGTCTGCCCAATCCAGCATTTTTCAGTCCCCATGGGAGCTGATCCGGGACTTCTCCCCAGTCATTCCCTGCACGCCCATCTTTGGGGCAGAGTCTCAGGGAATCGGACCAGAGAGGATAGGAAGTAGGAGTGGGCTGCAGGACAGCCTCCCAGGGGAACTGTGGAGCAGGATCCCTGCTGGCCAGCGGGCAACAAAGATGCTATCCCTGGTGGTGGGTGCCAGACTGCGGGCTCCCGGCCTGGGAGGACGGTAGTGCAGTTGTTACCACTTTGTCCCACCGGAGAAACTGGGATGGGATCCTGGTGGAAGGGAATGCAACGCAGGTTGCATATTTCAGGAGGGTGAGAGGATTGAGGAAATTAGTAATTATAAAGACAATGGGATTGAATGGCTCGTGCTGAGTGTGATCATTGGATCGGAAAAAACCGATAAAAGGCTGTAGGTGATTAATTACCAATTGAAGGCCTCGTGTGGTGGTAGTCAGTGGGCTTCCCTGGTTACAGAGAAAGGGATTCACACCTCTAGCAGCTGGAGACAAGAGAGAGCTGAGGTTCAGGACCCTAAGTGGAGCTCCAAGAAGAGGACATTCTGAATTCTCACCCCGAGTGAGCTGGCTATGCCAAGGTCACGGTCCTTGGAAAGGTACGGAAGGAATGGAATCTTAAGACTGGGAATGAGAGTATCAAGGTCAATAACTTGAGAACTTTGAACCCCAGACCTGCTGAGCCCTCTGCCCCCCGGCCTGCCGAAGTGGTCCTCTCCCTGATATGGAAGTCTAATGCTGCCCCCTCCTCGCTTGCAGATGATACAGACTCGACATCTGTCTACTCAGGATCTACCTCCAACCCCCCCTAGGACACTGGACCAATCACTAGGGCCAAGTCACTATATAAATCAGCCAGCGAAGTAGGAGCCTTCCACAGGAGGAAAGGAGGTCAGTGTCCAAGGAGGGATAGGAACCCGCATACATGCTGACAGGGCCCAGGGGGGCATGCATGACACATTAGGGGTGTCCAGTGGGCAACGCAATGCAAAGCTGGATGAGTGAGTTTATCACTATGGAAGACTCTCCCTTGATACAAGATTTCACACCCTGACAAGGACCTTGGAAGATGATGCTAACACACTGTTCATGGTGCTCTTCCAAGCTTGGAAGAAGATATGGCCCACACTCTGTAGAGTAGAAATGTCAGAATTGCAATGGCAGATGGCTGGAGAGGGGATCCGCAACTCTGAGGAGGGAGCAGGCTAGAGTGGCAGGAAAACCTACTGGCTGGCTGTGTTTCGCTGTGGGGCCTAGATGACGGGCCATTTGCCAAAGCAGTGTCAGGTGTGCTGGTGAGGAGGGACCAGCCGCAGGGAGGAATCCACTGGGTGTGTCGTCTCTAGACTAGGCATGGCCTAAGGCAGTGTCTCATGCCACAAACCTGGGCTCCCTGCTAGCAGCTGTGATCCTAGGAAAAGGCAGTAGTGAGTGGGGTGGAGCTTACCGGCCAGAGGCCAGGTGAGCCCCACCATTGCCATGAGCAGTGAGGTCAGAGTGGTGGTGGAACCTGCAGATGGGTAGGCATTGCTGGAGGATAGTTGGCCCTGGGGGAGGGTGACCAACTGAGCTTCTTTGTTCAGGACTGTGGGGGTTTCTGGGACAGGGAACTTTCAGTGCTAAAACCAAGAAAGTCTTGCTCAAACTGGGATAAATTGGTCACCTTGCCCTCCAGGCAGCTAAGAAGAGTATTGCTCAATTTACCCAAAAAAAAAGTCAAAGACGGATGATCAGGAGGCTAAAAGCTGCTGTCCCAGTTTTAACAAAAACAAAAAAACCCATGCTCTCTTGTCTAGTTTCTGAATTGCAGGCCCAGAATCTACTGACTAAAGGAGAGGCGAGGTCCCCATCAGGAAGGACCCTGCCTCACCACGGCCAGTGGGGTCCATGATGACTATCCTTGTCCTTTTCCGGCTTATATCCTGAGGAATGGCAAGTGCCCAGAGCTGGCGCTGATAATAAACAGGATTCTGAAGTCTCCATGGCCACTGTTCGAGTGTGCATGTGTGGGGTCAGGCTATATGTATACTCGTGGCACAGATCTGACTCACACAGGTCCACAGCATCCATGCTGTGAAAGTGTCACCCAGTGTCCCACAGGGTATCCTAGTGGGAAAGACCAAGTGCAAGCTTCTGAAACTCTTCCATCCCTACCTCCAGTTAAGATGAAAAGTGATGGGGCGCCTGGGTGGCTCAGTGGGTTAAAGCCTCTGCCTTTGGCTCGGGTCATGATCTCAGGGTCCCGGGATCGAGCCCCGCATTGGGGGGGGGGGTCCTCTGCTCAGCAGGGAGCCTGCTTCCCCCTCTCTCTCTGCCTGACTCTCTGCCTGCTTGTGATCTTTCTCTCTGTCAAATAAATTAATAAAATCTTGAAAAAAAAAGATGAAAAACGAAGAGCAATATTGTATTCCAAGTGGGAGATGCAGAGATTAGTGCCACCTTTCATCCTAAAAAAAAGAGGAGTGGTGGTCCCCATCATTTTACCATTTTATTCACTAGCTGGAGCTTCCAAAAATGAGATGGGTCTTAGAGGATGAGAGTGGGCTCAGAGAAAGATGGCGCTGAGCACTGCACGGTGTGTGCAGATCTCTATCAGGAGAGAGACCCAGAGCAGCTCACACTCTCCAGGGGGTGGAAAAATGCACCCATGGAAGGTCTTTCACCTGGACAGGAGCATTGACAGGCAGGAGCATTGACTCCTGTCAACGCTCCTGTCCTCTATCATAATATAGTCCCAAAGATCTCGAACTGTCTAGACAAGTAGTATAACATCACACTGATCTGTGGAATTGATGAAATCCTGTCAATTACACTGGACGAGCAAGAAGAGCAAGGAAGTTAGAAGTCTTGCTAAGACACATGTGCTCCAGGGAGTGGAAGCTAAACCCACAGAGATTTGGGGCGCCACCATCACCAGTGAGGTCATTAGCAGTTGGGTGTTCTGGAGCATGCCAGGACTCTCTTCCAAAGTAAAGGCAAATTACTGCATCTCGAAGCTTCTACTGCTGAGAAGGAAGCACAACACCTGGTGGGTCTCTTTGGATTCTGGGGGCAGTATTCTCCACAGTTGGGAAGACCCCTACCTTTGTGGGGAAGAGCCCTGTGGCAGATCAGTTTGCTGAGCAGCCTTACTGTGTGAGCCACACAATGGGGCAGACTCTGAGGGATTACAGGTATTTGTGGCAGGAAAGGAAACTAAGTGGAGTTTATGGTGATTTCCAAAAAGAAGATTACCATGTAGACCCTTAGGATTTTGGAACAAGGCCAATCTGCAGTAGAGAATTAGACAATCAGAAAACAGCTTTTAGCATGCTACAGGGAACTGGTACAAATGCCACCCTTGACCATGAGACATGAAATCACCGTGAAGCCAACCTTGTTCAGCATGAACTGAGTTCATGCACAAACATCATCAAGTCATAAGATTGTTGTAACTTGGAAGTGGTACACCTGGGATCAGGCACGATGAAACCAGATGACACCAGAAGCTGCCAATGAAGGAGAGGCAAAGCCCCATGTGGCCCACCACTGCTGTTCAGCTCCCACCTGTGGCTCCATGCGTGAGGTCTCTTAAGACTAAGTGAGGAAGGGGCGCCTGGGTGGCTCAGTGGGTTAAAGCCTCTGCCTTCGGCTCGGGTCATGGTCTCAGGGTCCTGGGATCGAGCCCCACTTTGGGCTCTCCACTCAGCGGGGAGCCTGCTTCTCTTCCTCTCTCTCTGCCTGCTTTTCTGCTTACTTGTGATTTCTGTCTGTCAAATAAATAAAAATCTTAAAAAAAAAAAAAAAGACTAAGTGAGGAAGTAGGAAAAAAACCAAGGTCAGTTCATGGCTGTGTTGACTTGAACTATATGTGTTGACTTGAACCACTGCTACACAGTAGACCCACTCAGGGGTGACCCTGAAAACCAGCGGAGAGGGGAAGGCCTCCCGGCAGACAGAGCCGCAGGCAATGCCATTGGCCACCAATTTTGTAGAAAACGAGAAATGGCCTGAAATAGAAAGTGAGTAGCTTCACAGGAAGCAATGAGTAACTGAGCTTTTGACCATGGTCCTGAAAGGAGAAAGATGAGAAGTGAAGGTCCACAGAAGAAGCATGTGGATGAAGCTATGGGAGTGGTCACGGAACATGAAGACCTTTGTATCACATATCACCATGCATTAGAGCTCATATAACCTGGAAGAGGCATCAAGTAGACAGAATGATTCAGATAGTTGACATCACGGTGTCAGCTAACCTCTGTCACTGACCTTCCTCATGTTGGCATGGATGGATTCATTAAGAGGGAAGACATGGGGGCAAGGATTAGAGGCTACGTGTGGCACCAATAGCATGGGCTCGCTATTTATCAAAGATACTCCCATTGTCCCATGCCTACCCTGTCAGCAACAGAGACTGATGTTGGCACACCTGCATGGCATCATCCTTCAAGGAGATCCACTGGACACTTGATGGTGAGTGGATTACATTGAACCCCTTTCACTCTGGAGGAGCAGATGATTCATTTTGACTGAAACTGACTTGAATTCTAGATGTAGGTTTGCATTTTGCACGTGCTGGACCTTAGTTTGCCCCATATCTGATGGCTCATGAACTATTTAATCCACCAACCCATGATCCCATATGACATAGGATCCCATGATTCAGGAGGATCCCTTTACAGCAAAGGAGGCATAGCAGTGGGTGGAAGATTGTAAGATCCTTTGGGTTCATCTGATGCCGCATCCCCAGATACTGCCACTCCACAGAGTGATAGAACGGCCTTTGAAAGTACAGCTGAGGCACCAGGTTGGAGATGATGCCTGTGAGCCTCCAGGGTATAGCATGGACCCTAAGTCAATGACCTTTTAACAATGCTCTGTTCCCAGCAGATAGAATGAATGGGGGGAGGGGCAAGAGATAGAAGTAGGAGTGTCTCTGCTTACTGTAACTCCTAGGGACCCACTTGGGGATCTGTGCCTCCTGTCACCACCCCACTTGGCTCTGTGGACCTGGAAATCCTGGTTTCTGCAGGGGAAATGTTTCCACTAAGGGACACAGGAAGTCACAATAAACTTTTGGTGATAGTGTCACCCAGTCTCTTTGGGCTGCTTATTTGTGCTGAGAGACTAGTAAACAAGGGACAAAGTCACTAAGGACTAAGTCACAAAGTCACCAAGGCTTCCAACTTTGATCGCTGGAAGGAAGTAGAGTCGTTGTTACTCCAGACAAGACAGGGACGAGTATGCTGGGCATACTCGTGTTCTCTCCTGCCCAATCTTGATGGTAAACTGAGAAGCATAGTCCCTGTGAAGTCATTCCCTGTGACACAGAGAGGCCTGGGGAGGGTTTGGCAATCAGAGAGTCAGACCCTTCAGGGATGAACATCTGGTCAATAAAGCCAGACGAGCCGCAGAGTCCAGCCTTGGCACTAGATGCTAGTGAAGGGAATCTAGAATAGGTATCCGGTGAGAGAGATTACAAGGACCACCTGCGACAGTGGTGACTACCGTGTGTCCCACTATACCTCCTCTTATTCAAGTTTCCCCAGGAGAAGAGGCCACCAGAATCCAGGAGACAGGAGAAGCTGTTCCAAGGAGTTATTCTATAAAACAGATGGCTGTGTGCATCTCAAGGGGATGGACCGTAGTGGGAGGTATGATACACTGCCCAGAGGCTGCTCCGGGACTGAGCACTCACTCCCACACTGCTGGCAGTGCTGTTCCCTGGCCTCACCCACGTCCCTCTCCAGGAACTGCCCTTGGCCAAAAGGAGCTACCATGCCTCCTCTCTGGGAGCAGCCCACATCTGCTGGTTGGTTGATATGGGGTACAAAGGTCCATCCCCAATCCAGGAACTCTGAAGGGCCATGCTGGCAACAGAGGCTTTGCTAAGAATATCACCCCAACTGCAACAAGCACAGTTCTCCCTCTGTCCAAACACGCTCGCTCTGCTCTTACAGGTGCAGTTCCTGAAAGCACTCCTTAATGAACTCGCTGTGTAGAGATCTCCATCTCAGACTGTTTCTTGGAGAATACATCCTATTACACAGGATCTTAAGGTCTCAAGTACCTGGTTTCTGGTCCTATCAGTATATCTCTTGACAAATGGTCTCTAAAACAGAAATCAAGTTTTGATTTTTCAGGGTAGGAGAGTCTCACCTCCCTTACTGTAGACTCTATACATTTATTAATGTGGCCTATGTTAGAAATACCTTTTTTACGGCCATGCCACACTGTCATCTTTTCTAAACTCACTCTTGGTTAGAACTCTACATCTGTTCTGAGCTTTGCTGCTGTTAAATCTTGTGTCCCTCATTAAGCATGTACTCTCAGCTTTTGGGGGATCAGATACAGGACTTAGACTCTTCTGTTCAGTTCCATCTGGTTGGCTACCACTTATCATTCCTACCTGTTGAAAGATTTTTGGATCAGACTTTCATTTGATTCATTTATCCTTCCTTTCAAATTCATGTCAGACTCAAATTTGATAAGCTGGCCTTCCATGTCCTTATTCGGGCTGTTAATGAAAATGCTCGTCAGGCTGCCCCAGGCCTTCCCAGGGGTGGGCTGTTTTCTTCCTGGAGTGGGACAGAGCACTCAGTCATGTCAGGGAACAACACATCTCTTCTCTTCTGTGCTGTGGGCTTTGTCAGGAGCTAATTATCCCCACTGCCGACAGGCACTGGCCCTTTTCTTTGTGACACCCCCTGAGCACTGCCTCACCGCCTCACCCCTGCCACTAGCCCTATGAGGTAGCTGCCCTTGATAGCCTTCCAGAGCTGCTAAATTAACGGGCCCAAGGTCACACAGCTCCTCGGTGGCAGAGCCCGGATTCGGACCTGGCCAGGGGGGCCCCAGAGTAAGCTGTCACCCACTGTGTCCTAACACCTCTTCCAGGAAGCAGCTCCCAAGACTGGTTGCTCCCTGTTGCAGGAAGTGTGACAAAGCAGTGTGGAGGGACAGGTGACTTGGGTCACGTCAGGGGAATGGGGAGAGGTACCAAAATCCCTCTTCTCTCTGGGAGAAGGAAGCCTCTAGAAGACCAGGCAGTGGAGAGAAACAGTGATGCTCACTTGGTTCCATGATCTTCAGGTAATAATATTAATGCTTGCTGAACATTGCCTTTTGCCAGGCACCAGGCACCATGCCAAGCTGCTGACCTGCACGAACCCACTTGCTTCCCCAACACTCCTGTGGAAGGATCTGTGGCACCGAGAGGTGCAGTGACTTGCCCTTAGTCACACAGCCAGCTGCAGAATGAAGCCTGGATAAGAAACCACCAGTGTCAAGACAATGCCGGCCTCTTTGCTCCCGTTTGCTGGTGAGCCACCTGAAGCCCAGCAGAGGGACAGTGACATTGCAAGCCACATTGTAAGCTAGAGTCCTCACAATTCTGTAAGCTCTGTGGACCACATTGTCACTTTCCGCCCTTACTCTGCTAGGACAGGAGCTCTGTGAGAGCAGGAGATATTTGCTGGCTGTTGGATTCATGGATTTACTGCTGGGTCCCCAACTCTTAAAACGGCGCCTGGCATGGGATGGGTGCCATTCTTGATTCACCAAGAACCAGGGTTATGATCTCTAGGGTTCCAGGCAGGCACCCAGCCCCTGAAATAATGCGCAACCCACACCCATGTACAGGGAGCTGGCGGAACCAAATGCTCTGCCCGACGTCTCGTGACCACGCAGTTACTACCTATGAATTGGCTGGTCCTTTACAGGATGCTTGCCCTCCCTGGTACCATCAGCTTTCTGCTGTTTTTGTCTGAGATCATAGCCTCAGCATCGCTCGGGTAGGGATGTGCAGGAGAAACCCGCATGGCTCTCTGTCTGTTTCAGCACCCGCACGGCATTTGGTGTGGGGCCGGGCACAGCCAGCTAAGGGATCTTGCAGCTTCATGCCAGGAACAGCTGGCATTTTTGCTGTGCAGGCTGTGCTGTTGCTGGGATTAATTTCTGTTTTCTTTTCCCCTTACCTTTCCCCCCTCACACACACAAATAGGAACACACCATTCTCCCAACACAACACAAAGAATCTGTCTCAACAAACCCCTCCATGAGTTAGCAGTAAATATTGCAAGAGACCCACCAAGGTTTTCATTATCTGTGGCCATCCAGCCTGCCAGGGAGCTGCGGGGGCAGGTGGTGCTGGCTCCTCTGGAGACCCTCTTGGAGAGCAGTGCAGAGGGGGGACACTCCTGGGTCCTCGAAGGGCCTGCAATTTAAGCCACTTCTTGATTTCAGGACAGACTCTCTGGGTATTTAGAATAACAATTTAATCTGAACTCTTCATCAATAACAGAAATCCACAGGCAAGAAGACATTTTGGAGGTCAGATTGCAATCTCCTCTCCTCTGACTCTGGGCTCCGAGGGGTCAGTCATGCCACTACCATGTGGTCAGTCAAGAGACCATCCGTCCTCGGCTTCTAGTGGCAACCGTGCTCCTTCCCACAGCATCCTGACGGGCCCACACCAGGAGCTGTGCTCGTCTGCCCTGGGCTTTCTGCTCAACGAAGTCCCCATAACTTGAATGGTTCAAAAACATCCTCCCTAGGAGGGAAATCGCCCACGTCAGCAAAAATGTCTTCTGGCTCCGCCTGGCATGTTCCTCCATTTTGTATCCTCTGCCACGGGGACATTTCTTCTCGGGGTCCTGTTAGGATTGCCCTAATAGCTCAGCAATGGCCTCTCTGGCTAACTCCTGATGATTTTTTAAAGGCGCATGCAGTGGGCTTGCCAAGTATTAGAATGGGAGGCCACCTAGAGACCATCTAGTCTTTCATGACCTGTTAGCAGGCAGGAAACTGCAGAGAGGTTCAGGATCTTGGCCAAGATCTCCCAGCTACTAACTGGCAGGGAGGCAAGGCCAGGCGGGTGGGCTCCCAGTGCTGCCCCACCCCCACCCGACAACTGCCTCCAGCTGCCTCTCCAGTCCAGGCCCAGAGAAGTCGTTCCCCCAGGTCTTTCAGCAGATGGAAAGCCAAATTAGAACTCTGTATTAGTTTGCTACGGCTGCCATAACAGAATACCATGGAGCAGAAACGGAAATTTATTCTTTCTAGAAGAAAAAATCTAGAAGTCCAAGATCAAGGGATGGGCAAAGCTGGTTTCTTCTGAGGCTGTGAGGGAGAGTCTGCTTCGTGCCTCCCTGAGAATGTCCACCGGCAAGCCGACAGCCTTTGTCGCTTCTTGGCCGAAACCATCACCCGAATGTCTGTCTTCATCTTCATGTGGCGTTTTCCATGTGCCCACGTGCTAAATTTCCCCTTTTAAAAAAGGTCACCGGTTCTGTTGGATCAGGGGCGTGCCTACTTCCAGTATGATCTCACTTTAACTAATGACATCTGCGGAGACTCCCTTTCCAAATAAGGTTGCCTTCTTCGATATTTGGGGTGAGGACCCCCCCTATAAATCCAGGGGGACACAACTCAACTCCTAACCAACTCCGATTTTCTAATACTCGGTTATCCTCTTGTGATCCTGGACAGTTTTTAACTTAACAAATCACAATCAAATTGAATTAAAATACGGGTTCTTAGCAACCTGGAAGGAAGGATTCCAACTTTAAATAATTGAGCAATGTGACACCATGACTTGGAACTACCTGCACGCAGATTGGTTCTGCCTGGGGCTCACGCTTGCTGAACAACCAGCTGTGGCTGTTTGAAGGGGATGGATAGCAGAAGAATCCAGAGAGAGGTGAGGAAGGGTTTAGAGTCGAGACTCTGTGTCTGACATATGTATTCAGGGGGCTTATTTGCATATCCCCAGGCTAGGTGTCAGCTCCTCAGGGGTAGAACTGGAACTGTTTGGTGCACATCAGTAAAAACCGCACAGTGAGGCTCAGAGACAAGGTGCCCTGCTCAGGAACACATGGTCTTAACAACATGGCAATCATAACGCCTGCTTTGTGCATTTCAGATTTGTTTCCTCAACTGAACTGTATACCCTTTGAGGGCAGAGATCCCCTGCCCCAGTGCCTATCTCAGAATTTTGGTTGGAAGGCACTTGGCACTGGGGTGGATCTGATCATGACCCATAGCTTCAGCCTCTTTCCCCATACCCGAAATCTCAGAGAAACTCCAAGGCCTCCTCTGTGCAATGTAATTGCTTTGGAAGCACATCGCTTCCCCGTGGCCTCTGGTTGGCAATCCTTTTCTCCCCCCACCACGCACCCCCACCCATTTCTCCTTGTGTAATTAAAGGGAAAATGTTCTGCATTCATTTACTTTATACTTTATCAAATAACGGAGAGATGAATTAAGAGGTCCATATTTCTATTTCAAGGTTCATGTGCTTTCACAAACTGCGCAAGTTGTGCTCTTAAAACCTGCCGCATCAGCAGGAAGTCTCAGCTCAAAACTCGCCATCTCACCCCCTTCCTGTTTGCATCCCCAGTGCAATTTCTAAGTAGATGTGATGGGTAAGGATTCTGCATAGACAATTGTGAAATAATACTGAGAGCCGCCAGGATCCTCTGTCCCTTTTGTCCCTCTCCTATTGCTCAAGGAGCCTTCTGGAGGGAGGGATGGCTCAACTCGGCTCAACTAACTTGCAATGTTTGTTGCAACAAACATTTATTCAGTACCTACTGTATGCCGAGGGCTGTAGTGGGCACCACTGGCAAAATTCGTATCTTAAATTTCTTCAGGTTAACAAGATAGTTGTACGTTCAAAACTACATTGAATTCTTACAAAAACCCTCTGGCATGGATATTATTAGTATTAGCCTTGCCACTCTGCAGGGGGAAAACTGAAGCTGAGAGAAATGAAATGACAAGTGTTCTTCACATTCAGTAGGTCAGTGACCTGGTAGACTGGTGAAGTCTATGCATCTCAGCTCAGAATAAATTTTTAAATGCATAAAACAAAATATATAGGCTCATAAGGGCAACCAAAGATACTGAAATGTAGTTTTTCAAAATACTATGAAAGTCTGATAGAGTAATTTATGTGCTTCTTTATTAAGGCATTAAATAACAAGATTCTAATAACTATTGCAACTCTAGAGTAATGACTTGCATATATCAGGGATCAGCAAACTATCATCTGGCTCACCACTTGTTTTTATAAATAAAGTTTTATTGGAACTCAGCCCCACCCACTGATGGTTCTATTGTCTAAGACTGCAGAGCAATAGTTGGAACAGAGGAAACATGGCCTATAATACCTAAAATACTTACTACCTGGACCTTTACAGAAAAAAAAGTCTGCTGACCCCTATTGTATTCAATATTTTGAAACACCTGCAGCAACTTTAATGGAATAGGAAAAGACCTGTGATTTCTACGGCTGGCAAACATCTCAGATATTATTGCAAATATGCCTCTGGTTTGTTGCCTTCATTTGTAACTGAAGCTTGTCATTTTTTCCATCCAAGTTCATGGGTCCCCAGAATTCTATTCATGGTGCCGGTGGGGGTAGAGTTTGACAAACCAGCATTTGTCCTACAACCCTTGATCCCCGACCCTCGAGCATCTCACAGTCTGGTGGAACACACATACACACAAACACACTCACCCTTGTAGGCAGGCAGTTCCTGCGTAGGGTATCATGAGAAGAAAAGGTGCCATGGAACTCTTGGGGAGATAGTGGGGTCCAATCCCTTAAACTTCTGAAGTCCTTGATAAATCCTGAACCCACACATGTGGTTGTGGCCAAAGGGATGAAGTGAACTCCAGCTCAGCTGCCTAGCCTGCTTTTGTTGAAGGGTGGGATGCCTTTCTAAAACTCTCACAAAGATGCTCTGTGGGCTAGGGAAAGCCTGGGTACATCTTCCCTTGTGCAACGTGGATGGGTCTATATTTGGGCTTAGACTCAGTGCATGTTTATCCGGTCAGTCCCTCAAACACTTACAGGTGCACTGATGGATTGACTCTTGGATAGGTAGCAATAAAGAGGAAGGCCATTATTATACTGAAAGATTACAAAGACCTCACTTGGCAAACTTTCTATTCACGCATTCGTCCATTCACATCTACCTTCCTAACAAATGCTCGTTAATTCCCTACTCTGCGCCAGCCTCTTAGCTGGCCACTTGGGTGCTCTATGTATGAGCCACAGGAAGTGTAGTCCCGCTTTATAATTTCCTAGGTATGCTACCTTGGGTAGTTTCTATTCTCTGATTTCTATTAGTCCATCTACAAAATGGGAATCGTAAATATGCCTGCCACCCCCTTGACAGATCTCAGGTGAGTCCAAGGAGATAATAGGTGGAAAGATTGCCGGGGAGAAGTTGCTTCAAAAATTGATAGGAAGGAGCTATCTCTGTAGCTCAGGAGGGGTGGGCTCCTTCACAGAGAAGCGACCTTGAGTCAGGCCTTGAAAGATGGACAGAATCTGAAGAGGCCAGAGGTGAGCGGAACCCAGGAGAAGATGCCAAAACGGCACCATCAGTGAGAGCCGGGAGGCCGGGAAGGAGCTGTGGCATCTGGCTGCCTCCCTGAGGAGCGTGTGACACTCAGCATACTCCCTGCTGAGATGTTAGAGCCGGCCAGGAGGCTCGTGTTTATTATCATCCTCATCACCATTATTATCATTATTAATAATATGATATTTGGAGCATTTATGCACATTAATTTTAAACAAGCGTGTGAGGTGGCAAGATTGGAGGCGGCTACCAATAAACAGCCATAACGTGGGTCTTTAATTTGCATAAAATCATTTATGCTAATTTAATTAGTCCTTTGTTTACAGCTGAGGCTCACTCACCGCCAGGCTGCGAGATGCGCCCAACTGCAGCGTGCTGCGGAGCCGGAAGCCGGGCGCACGCATCCGTTGTGCAGGGAGGCCCCTCCTGCAGAGAGGGACGAGTCACCAGGACACAGTCAGACTCGAGAGTTCTTATTTATAACTTGCTCCCTGCAGAGGATGGTGCTGGGTGCTGTCCTATTTTTAACTGACCTGTCCTGACAGCCACTTTGTGAAGAAGATCAGAGACGTTTCACATCTGACCCAACATCACACAGCTAGCAAGTGACAAGGCAGATATTAAACCCAGCTGTATGTACCTATCTCCAGTTCTCAGCCTCTTTCTATATCTTTACGGGAGTAGACATTAAGTGTGAAGAGCTAACGTGGCTTGGTACATGGTAGGGACTCTGTAAACGTGGGTTGAATGAATGAATAAATGAATGAATGGATGGATGGATGGGTGGATGGATGGAAAGACAGCACTGTTCCAGTTAAAAGTGCTTCCAGGTGTGTTTTCACCCTGATATCTTATAGCAGCCCTGACAGATGGCTCTGGCCAGCTCCATTTTGCAGAGGAAGCTGAGCAGGTGGGGTGATGGAGAGGGCACTGCACTTTGAACCCAGACTTCTGCATTCTCCTGCTGATTGTGTCACTGACTGAGGCCCTGACCTTGGCCTGCCCTTGACCCTGGGCAAAGTGCTTCCTTCACCCCAGTTCCTCCATTGCCCCATTTGCAAGACAGAAAGAAGGATCCCTTGTCCTTCTAATCTGACGGGCAGAAATAAAAAAATGAGTCTGTGGAGGGGACCGTGCAGGGTGCCTGGAAATTATAAGGTGGTATTTGTCAGACTTGCCTTGGGAAACCTTGAAAAATTGAATGGAAACCACTGGGCTCATTCATCTCCTTTTAACAGCCCCATGTCATCCAGCCTGGTCTTTTCCATTCCTGCTCTGTCCAATCCTGACAACATAATTTAGTTCCAGGGAACTTGAATAGAACAGAGCGGACTGATATTTCCACGCACCCGGGCCTTGATTAATACCGTCAGGGCAGCTGCCTGTGAGGAAGAGGAGTCCAAGACAGTGAGGCTCTGCGGCACCCAGGCTCCTGTGCTCACCGCCTGTCCCCTGCCTGGGGGCTCGCCCCTTCCCAGTCTCTGTGCCGAGACCCTTACCTGGTGGATTTGTCCTTCCTGTTGTTTAGTCATCCATTCTGCAAACATCCTGAGTGTTTGACACGGTCAGGCTGTGGCGAGTGAGAGTTAAGTAAGGACCAGCCCTGTCCTTCAAGAATTCAATCACAAGAAAATGAAGACCAATGGCCACTCGGGCAAAAAAAACGGCTTAAGGGATGAAACAAGGGCTAGAGCAGTGGGGGGATGGAGTGAGAGTGGGGGTAGACGGAGGAGCCCCCTCCGCCTGAGGAGAGGGTGAGGGGCCTTCGCAAAGGAGCCGGTGTCAAAGGAGGAGTTTTCCCCAGGCAGAGGTGCAGGGAGAGAGGGAGGGAAGGGGTGGGGTGCAGACTTCCGGCCTAAGCAAACTCATGAGGGCCTGAGACGCCCGACGGTGTAGGGCCGGCCGGAGGTCTGGGTGGCCCTGCCGCGAGCCGGTGCTGAGGTGGGGGCGGGGCCCAGAGCGCGGACTGCCACGGGCAGATATGGACGGGTCTGTCTCGGCTCTGGTGCCACCGGCAGACCTTTCTGTGGGAATGCACCCGAGTCGGCAGAGGGAGATGAAGAAGAGGACGCTGAAGGAGAAGGGAGAAGGGGGTGGAAAGCAGAGAGGGGACATTCCCCCGCATCCCATCTCGGTGAGAGTGGAAGTAAGTCTCAGATGCAGGCAGGGTGAGGGAGTAGGGAGCAGGCTGAAGGTGTAGGGCGGGTATCTCCTCTCATCTGTGTGAGGGGACCCCTCCGGCAGTCTGGAAAACAGTGCCTGCTTCTCTTTCTTTGTGGACTTCCTTCAAAATAGGCGGCCACCCAGAGGGACCTTGACACTGCTAACCACACCCAGGCTCCCTTTCCAATATTCTGCACAGAAGCCTCCTGAACCCATCACAGAGGAGGCAGGATCACCCCATCATGAATGCGTCCCTGTCCCTGCCCAACAACACCTGCATGGATGGCCTCTTTCCATGGATATCAAGATTTATTGTTCCTCAAAATCAAATATTGACCTTGGCTTTTTATCCATCAATATATGACCTTTCAAGTCAATGAACCTGGATATGCGAGTCAATGGTTACTTATTATTTCCCCTGCCCTGAAATGGAAATCTCAGACCCCAGTGCACGGATTGGACCACAGTCATGATCTGTTCATAGCTCCCTGCTCTTGGCATCTGTGATTGAAGAGCCCTTGAATGAGCTGCACGGTTCCCAGGAAGCCCGCTCGCTCACTCACTCGCCCATGGCATCAGAGGCCACTCAGGGCAGATTCTCAATTCCATGCCACCTCCCTCTTTCCCTCCCTCATTGAGAAACATGTTGGTCTGGTGACTTCTCATCCCAATGGGCTGGGGCTGGTCCCAGGCCACTGGGAAGCATGGTGTCTCTCCCCCCATCTATCTAATGGCAGGAGGCATGGATGTCCTTCTTGGGCTAGTTGATGAACTGATCCTGACCATAAGTGGCCCATCTCTGAAGTCCTCTTGCACCAATGACCTCTGTGAGTCTGGGAGGAGGTAGAGAGAAGACGAAGTCCCAGACTTCTGGGTTTGAAGTATTAGTCTTTCCTTACTAGCTGGGTGGCTTTGGGTAGGTTCTTTCTGTTCATTCTTTCAGTGCCTCAGTTTCTCTATAAGTAACGGGGGCTGTTGTAAAGAGTCAGTGAAATAATCTGGGTAAGGCGCTTAATCAACGTCTGGCAGAGAAGCAGTGGTGGGGGTAGAGAGTGCTACTGCCCATCTACTGCTTCTCCCCCTTCCAACTACATGGAGGACAGCCCTTCCCACCCACCATGCCTTGTGTTCGAGTGGAACAAGTGCCAAGTTCAAGCCATCGGAATTTAGTTAGTTAGTTACTTATTTGACAGAGAGAAAGAGCACATGCAGGGGGAGCAAGTAAAGGAGAAGCAGGGTCCCCACTGAGCAGGGAGTCCCATGTGGGCTCGATCCCAGGACCCCCGGATCATGACCTGAGCCAAAGGCAGACGCTTAACCAACTGAGTCACCCAGGAGCCCCAGGCCAATGGAATTTGACCAGAAGTGACATGGATCACTTCTGAACCGGGTCGTGAAATCCAGGGCACCATTCGCCGGCCTTTCCTGCTGCCGTGGTGACCCAGAAGGTCACATGCAGCCAATGGGGTGCCTTTGGATGGAGGAGCACCTGTCAGCTGTGTGGCTGAGGGGATCCTTGCCAGGATCTGCAAGGAAGGCTGTGTGAGGAAGAAACAAATCTTTGTTGGGTTAAGCCCCTGAGATTTTAGAGCTACTTATTGTTGCCATGTAGTTCAGACTCCCCTGGGTGACAGGGTTCTCAATAAATATGAGTGATCATTAGTGGGAGGACTGGTGCTATGGCAGACAAGTAGAATGCCCTGATCACCAGCCGTCCTCAGCAGCAGACACATGACCATGACAGTCAGTACCTCCTGTTCAAGCCCTGCTCGGCTAGAGAGTCTTCCCTGATCTTCTGACTCGGTCTGATGAGTCGGCTTCCCCTGGGCCTTTGTCCCTGGAGCCCCACTCTCCCCTCGAGACTGTACCTGGAGATTTGACTCCATTAAGTGGCCATTGATGGCTGTGTCAGTTTACTTGATGCAGGGAGAGGGGAAAGAAAACATGGTGCTGAGGGCCAAGGATCCTAGATTCGAATGTCAGCTCAGTGTCTGCCTCTTCCTGGGCTCCTTGTCCAAGCTGGGAAGGACCTTCTCTATCCCCCATGGCACCCGCTTGCCCTGGGCAGTGACTCTGGCTGCCTTCTCCCCTGGCCTATGTGCTCTTCAAGGGCAGGACCTGTCTGGATCCTCGAAACACGGTGTGCTATGTAAACGTAGGCTGACTTAAGGGTGATGCTGAAAGAGAAAAAGGTGCCATGATCATCTTTTCTGTGGTGTCACCGCCACAGAGACTGTCTTAGGACATCTGTTTCTGGGAGAGTTTATCTGGGGGCACCTAGTAGGGGCGGATGGCCGTGCACCCACCCAAGGCAGCCCCGGAGCACTTCTGTGGGAGCCCAGAGGCGTGAAGAGTGCATTTGGAACTTCACGGCCCTGTTCCAAGCTCCTCATCTTGCAGAAGGGGCTGGAAGTCGTCTTGGGAGCTGTCGGGACACGATCCCAGGTCTGTGGGCCTCCAAACCTCTCGGCTTGTTACTTCTCATTCATGTAGTTTTATAGCCTTCAAGCCAATTCTGTCTTAAGCAACTTTCAAGTGTGTTTGATTGCTCTCTACATGGAAAACGTGACTCTCTAGAGTGGTTTCTAAAGACAGAGGCTTAGTCTAGGGGCATGAGAGCAACCTGGTTTCGGGGCCTGGGTCTACCCACATGCAGACCTACTGTGGGTTCCCAAGGAATGCACACAGGCAGGACTCAGGGTGGGGGCTGGCAGGCAGTCGGGCCTGGGTTGGCAGTGAGGTTGCGTGAGGATGTCCCCACTCTCCACGCCAAGCTGCTTTGCCCAGGTGGGACCAGTCACCGCTGCAACTGAATGATGACTGTGAATTCTCATTCATCTGTTCAGTACGAGTCTTCCCCCACAGAGACAAATGACCGCGCCTATTTCTGCCTCACCGGTACGGAGCACAGTGTTGGGCACATTGTAGGGTTTCAGTACGCATTTGCTGACCAACTGATGGAGTGATTCCAGGCCTTGTGGCCTAGATTCCTGCCCTAGGGTGGGTTGGGAACTGGGGTGGCCATATGTGGGGTCCTGGCCTTTCTATACTCATGATTTGCAGACTGCCTTTCTCTTAAAAGAGCTCTAAAAACCATGCTGGAGCAAAAATGTCTATGAGTGCACAGTGAGACTCAGAGAGGGTAAGTAATGCTCACAGTCACCCAGCTGGTTAACTGCAAACCAGGGCTGGCGCCCAGTTCTGAGTAACTCTAAAAACCATGCACTTTTCCTTTACCACCATCCTTCCAGCAAATCCCAAACCTCAGGGAATGTCAGAGTTCCTTGGGACATTTGTAAAAATTCAGATTCCTGGGCTTCATGCTCAATGCTTCTATTTTAGTCAGTTTGGAGGCAGGGATGGCCTTAAGGCAGACAGGCGCCCCAGGCCAAGACTTCATTTATTTATGTATTTATTTTGCGGGTGAGGCAGAACACTTTGAGTCACTCAAAATCATGTAAGCACCATTCTGCCGGCCTGATCTCCCTTGATCTAATGAAAGACATGCTTTGCTGCCCAGTGAGAGCAATTCACTGACCAGATTGCCTGCCTGGTACAGGGGTCTAACTGTGGGGCCTGGGGATGACTCCACTGGTCTGAGTCCTTGGAGCTCTTTGGGACATCTGGTCAACTCTCGAAGGCCATGGGGTCAAGAGAGAGAAGGTACACAGTCTCTGAGGAAGAGAAACAAATGGGGCTTGGAACTCACACAGGGCCTGGTCCTGTACTGGGATTTCCCACCTCGATGGCGCTGGGAATCCAGGCCTGGGCACAAGGAAGGCTCTCCAAGACGGAGGGGCCCCCTGAGGTGTGGGCCGCATGTCAGGCAAGTCTGTCTGGAGGATACCTGAAAACCTGGATTTACATCAGCACCGCGGGGCATTCTGACCAGGAGTACTGTAGGTCACACTGGGAGAAACACTGCTCTAGGAGCCTAGGGACAACTTAAGATAAGAAGAGCTTTTGAAAGCCGTGTCTAGTCAGGGATGGGCTCACCAGTGCCTGGGGTCGGGCGCAGGCGTCAGGCCTATGGGCTCTCTGACCAGCCTGGTGGCTGTCACCCCCAGGTGTCCCTCACAGGAGGAGGTTGGTGGGCATTGGGTGGCAACCCTGCCTCTCGAGGGGCCTTCTGATCAGACAGGCCCTCGGCAGCCTCCTAATTTGTGTCCTCCTTGCAGTGCCGGTAGCCGTTTTCTGATGCAGAGGGACCCCAGTCATGAGTTTCTATTAAAAGAGCTGATTCTCAGCTCTCGGAACTCAATGTGCAGAATAAACAATGGGGCAGAATCCTATTAAAAAAGGCTTCCAACATGGACAAATTAAGCCCTTGGGAATGCCTTACAAAGAATACATTTTTCCAGTGTCGAACCAAGATCAATAGAGAAAAACAAATAATTTCAAGTGGGAGTCGTCATAACGATACCCAGGTACCGGCAGGAGTTGGGTGCCTTATTTTGGCCTGAGGACACCCCGGCAAAGATAATGAGGGAGCGGAGGAGGGGAGCTCGTCATGGGCGTGGGGGTGTCTGGGTCTCCCGGGCGGCTGAGCGAGGAGGATGTCGCGTCTCATTTGTCTCTGTCGAGACTCCCTCTTTCTCTGGGGGATGGTTAAGCCCACAGCGCTACGCTCAGCCCACCGAGGGCTTTGTAAGCCTGGGGTGGGGGGGCCAGGAGACCCCGGCTTTGTTCACGAGGGGAGGGATCTCTGCGCAGGCAGGGCGGGGAAGCTGCGTCTGCCTCAGCCCGAGCAGAGTGGACATCCTCAGACATTCGCGCAGACACCCGAACTGTCACCAACCAGAACTAAGCCCCTCCTTTGCTCTCTCCACTTGTGACTGCTCTATGAATCTCACTCCTGCAATATCTAATTCTGTTCCCTGGAGCCACGCAAACTCTTCCCCGTGCTTCCAGGCAGATCTTGAATCCTGCCTCTTTATGAAACCTTTCCTGAATTCTTCCCTCCTTGTCTAGATTCCTAGTGATCCAAGTAATACCCCTGAGCGTTCCAGTGATGCAAGGGAGACTCGGGCCCGGCACATCATTACCCCTGCCTCCCCTCCCCCCAGAGCCTGTCCCGGTGCTGCGACTGTCCTATTGACTGGTCAGGTCAGTGCTTCCCCCTCCTTCTTAGGCACCCCTCGTTCAGTCCAGCTCACCCCACACCTGCTGGGCAACGCCCGTTGTATTTCTCATGCTGGTTCTGGGAGATCCCGTGTTGAGCAAGACACAGGCTGGGGCCCCGTGAAGGCAGGGACTCACCCAACCTTCCTTACCTATGAGCCTTCAGACTGCACTTACTTTATGAGGCAGCAATCCCACTCTTATCTGCCCAAGAGAAACATTCATACATGGGCTCATGGAGGCTTTTTCAAGGACTTTTACTAAAGCCTAGGTACACAGAGCCAGAAACAACCTTAATGCCCATCCCTGGGAGAATGGCTAAGGCTTTATGGCTTGTCTCTACTTCAGTTAGAAAAATGTCCATATAGTGGTGCGGAAAGGTCACCACTAGAGTATGGGATCAATAAAGCAAGAATGTACATACGGTATGATAGTCCTTAACAAAAAATGCACACACATGTACACTATACACAGGCACACACACCCACATATGCACACACATATACATACACACGGGCACACTCAGGCACACACACGTGTGCTCACTCGCAGAATGCTATAGCCTTGCTTGTTAGGACCACAATCTCGACATTTGGAATTTCTCCAAACTCTTGTTCTGCCCCTCGCTAGACCGGTAACCTTGGGCAAATGAACTTACCCTTCCGTACCTCACTTTGCTCCTCCGTAAAATACAGATAATTATATTTCAACCTCCAGAAATGATGGAGTGGAATGAATGATGAACGGAGTTAATATGCGCCAAGCACTCGCACGAGAGCCCGGGCGGGAAGGGCTGAACATTGCTGCTATGAGCCTGCTTCTCCTAGTCCAATGCGCACACCTTGCTCACATCCTGAACCAGCAGTCAAGGTGCAATTTGCAACCAGTAGACCTTGACGTCGGGTCATAGTTTCATCAGCAAATTTCTTCCTTCTTGGTAGCCCATGAAGTGATGATGGCTCATCTTCCACCTGGAGACGGTGTGGGCACAGTGAAACAGACTATGATAACCAGGAAGTAGTTAGTAGGGCATGGGCGCGTGCCCAGCGAGCTCTGGGCCAGGCACAGCCTGCTCATACCAGTGGTTCCCTCTGGGAAGAGTACCGGAGAGGGGGCTGTCAGGAGGCCTGCGGCCTTATCAGGGCTGCCTTAGTGCTTTACAAGCAGCGTGGACCCATGTTTACATGTGGTTTCACTTAGCGTTGCTTGGCTGCAGCCGGCAGACACTAACACTGGTTAACTTCAGCAAAAAGGAATTTATTGGCAGGATGTCGGGAGCTCACAGAAGTGACAGGAGCCCCGAGAAGCAGACTCAGAGAGGGATGAGGGCCCCGGCCTCTCCCCCCGGCCTGAGTTAAGAATCACGGCCACCACCTGGTAGCGGGAAGCATCTGGTCTGCACGCCACCACGGCTGAGATGAGTGACCTCCAACCTTCTTCTCTGTCTCTGGGTCCAGTGGCTCTTGTCATTCTTTTTTGGTGTCTGTCACGTGATGACCGCGTCCTCCCTAGGCTGGAGAAATTCCCTACCTTAAAAGTCTTGAGCGAAAGTGACTGAGTCAGCCTCCCACTGTGACCCGGAGTGGTGGATCGGGGCAGTCCCGGGCTCCCTTGCAGCTAGGGCACAGACGTGTGCCCGGGCTGGTCAGCTGCCAAGCCCCTCTCCTGTGCAATGAGCTAGGAACAAGCAAGGCCATGAAACAGGGGCCAAGCACATCTGTGCTGGGGGCAGGAAGATGGAGGGCAGCGATGGCCAGAGCGAAGTCCACCTGACCGCACTGATTAGAAGGGCACCGCCCATGCCCAGTGCCCGGGGCAAGCCGCAGCACCGCATGCTCAGTGCGCTGCCTTGGTGCCCTCACTGGGCTAGCTTCATGAGGACAGTTCGGCCGTGTCAGCGTGGCTTGGCCTCTCTGCCTGTCTCTGTGCCTATTCCTGCCTTCTCAGCAAGTCTGTGGACCATCTTACCTACTTCTGAGTAAATCCCCCTTTTTGCCTCAATCTGACCAACTTAGATTCTGCAGTCGGTGACCAATAAGCCTGGCTGACACCCTCTGTCACTCACCCCAGATGCGAAGTCCCAGAAGAGAGGTCAGGACACCGGGTTGCTCCCTGGCGTGAACCAGGACACATAGGAGCTGGCTTTTGTGATGGGAGGCAGGAGCCTGGAACCCCGCCTCCCACCCCTCCCACCAAGACCACACACAATGGGAAGGAGGAAGAGGCAAATTCCAGGAGGGAATTGGGAATCGAGGTGCTGTTGGTGAGGGGTGTGCAGGGGGTGACAAAACATGACAAATGTGCACTGTTGTTACTTAATCAAGATAGTGCATGCTCTGCTTGCAGGAAACCAAGTCATTCACTCATTCATTCATTCATTCATGTTATTCAACAGACTGCAAGCCAGTTATGTGCAAAAGCAGAAAGGCACTGGGGACATAAAGATGACAGCCCTTCAGGAACCTGGGTCTGGTGTTGTACCAGGTAAGTAAACAGGGACAGGCTGTGGGCCCACTATTGCAACACCAGGTGGCCCAGGCACTCAGCCTAAGAAGGAGACAGTCAGAGATGTCTCCACAGAGCGGCAAATGAGCTGGGCCTTGAAGGAGAGGCAAGATGGGCAGGGATGGCCAGGCTGACAAGGGCAGAGGTGCAGAGGAAAGGGGCGGGGAGAGAGCAGGTGTGCAGCCTCAGGATTATGAAGGGGCACCCCCCGAGCTCTGGGACAGGGGAGAGTGCAGGGAGTGGAGGGTGGAACGTGAGGAGGCAAAGTGTCCGCAGGAGAGCAGGTGCGGTGGAAGACGAGGCTAAGGGTCCGGCTGGAGCCAGCAGGCAGGCCTTGAATGTCAAATGAAGGGGAGTCAGCAGAAGTGTTTTAAAAGAGAGAGATAGGTCATTAGATTCATCTTTGAGAAAGATTGTTTGGGTGCATGAATGAAGAGGAATTTGTGGGAGCCAGGAGAGGAGGGAGCCGTGGAAAAAGAAAGAAGGAGAGGTCCCAGTTCAATCTCTAAGGCTTGGTTTGAGACAATAGAGCCCAGTCATGCCAGCTGCCACTCTGGGCTCTGCGGGCAGCTTGCTGAGTGCCTGGACATGTCACGTCGCCCCCAGGCCACTGTGTTTTTGAACCGTCCTCTGTGGGATCCACAGGCTTCCCCAGAGCAGCTACCCCCCAGGGTCTGTAGTACACACCGGGGCCCACGTCTCACGTTTTGTCCTAGGATGGTGCTACTATGACAGCCAATGTGGAGAACCACGGAACCAGCTCCCCAAGTTCTTATGTGGCTCTGAAATCTTCAGGCAACCAACTCCTCCTGGTGTGCTCTTGACCTTCCCCATTGTAACGTACCGTGTTGAAACCCCTCCATCCCCAAGTGGATGGCTGTTCCCTTATGCCCAGGGACCCATGAATCAAATACTCTGGTTCTGCTTGAAGAGATAGGACCTTAGCAGGGGAAGGTCTTGGAGGTGGGAAGGCAGATCATGACCCAAGCTCTCGGTGGGGTTGGAGGGGCATGGCCTAAGGCCTTAGCATTGGCAGTGGGACGGCCTCCTGAAGGAGCTGGGTCTCATCAGCTGGAGAGGGGCTGGGGATGGATGTTGTGCTCCAGGAGGGGAGAGGAGGCTAGCAAAAGGGGGGAACCTGTAAATTGCCGGGTCCGCCCATCTTGGACTAGAATTTGCTTTTGCAAGTGTGTCATGGAGAATCCAAAGAAGATCTGCTTAATTTATGTTTCTCAATAAACATTTTTTTCCAGGGGGAGAAAGTCCAAGTTTGGTGCAGTGGCTCCACCAGTTTCTACCGTCTTCGTGTGTGGGGTCAGGTCCATGTTCCTGGAGGTCCAGGGAGTGGCAAGGGGGAGGGGCAGTGCCCAAAGAAGGAAAATCGGCTTTCCAGACAAGCCTTTCACATACCTGCCGCTCTCCTTGGGCGCATCTGTTCCAGGGGCTCCCCAGGTCGAAAGGGGACCTGGGAAATGGAGGGCTTCCCCTGATTTGAACAAATGCAGGGTTTCCCTTGGTAAGTAAGAAAGGGGGAATGGGTGTGGTTTAGGCGGCCAGCTGAGTCTGTCTCCGCAGGCCATCAGATTCTACATAACACGGAGGCTTCCTAATGCCGTACCTCGTGTTCCCAGTCCCCACGTCTGGGGCCCCTCATGGTCATTGTCCCGGTGTAGCACCCCAAGAGTCCAGCAGCTGGGACCCTTCCTCATTTTTCCTGCTGACAAGGCCAGATGGCAGGCGGCATGGCCCCATCTCTTGGCAAGTTCCAGGGGACCTTGACCCCTCCCTCATGGAAATCTGTGTCCCCCTCCGGATGGGCTTCCTGTGGCCTGCAGCCCAGCCTCACTCCAAATGTGATTTGCCTTTCCTCCCTCCAGTGAACAGCCCAGAGTGAGCGGGCCCATCTGGTTCTGTTTCACTCCACGTTACTCATCAGGATGTGTTTGCCAGCAGTTATTTGATGTTCAGGAAGAATTCCGAAGCTTTCAAAAAGGAGTAAATAAAATCTTTAATCCCCCAAAGAGTCGTGAAATTGCATTTTGCTGAGTTGATGGTGGGGGCCCGGGGCGGTCCCGTGACGCTGCCTGCTGCGGGCGGCCGGGGCCCAGGTTTCCCCTCTTGCCAGTCAATCCCCTCCTCATCCCTGGCCTCAACTGGATCTCCTGGAACCCACTTGGAGCCTCTCTAGGTCCTCTCACGATGCCCGAATTTGGAAACAGAAGGCTGCAGCAGGAGATCCCTGACCTGTCTCTCGCTCCCCAGCCAAGAAAGCTTTTAGGGAGAGCTCCTTCCCACTCACAGCCTTGTCTGAGCCCTGCAGCCTCCCTGACGAGAAAGTGTGAGCTCCGGAGGGAGCAGGACTGAACCTGGGACTCCGGTCTTTGTGCTCCCTCCTGCCGTGGTGGCCCGCAAGCCTGGGACAGTGCCATTTCTCAGGGTGCCAGGAAGACGCTTTCCAGGTTTGCCAGGGCTTGGTAGTTACAAGGCAAGGGGCTGCAGGCTCTCTCCTCCCTTCTGAGCCATTTGAGGAAATGAGAGAGACCACTGGATGTTAGGATATCGGGAAGGGAGAGGCACACCAGCTTACGGAGCCAGGCCTTACCTCCGGGGGGGGGGGGGGGTCCGCCTCCATCCCCGTATCACTGGCTCTGGAATCCACATGGCCTCCTGCCTCAACACAGAGGCAACACTTACCTCTTCTCTTGGTGCCTTATGGCAGGCTGGAATTTTCCAGAGATGATTCAATGAAAAAGCAAATTGATGTTTCCTGGCAAGTGCTGGAATCTTTAGGTTCTTTCGGCCGTGTGACCAATGAGACCCCCACCCTCATTGCATTTAAAACAACTGCTGAAGGAATCAAGCAGTGCATGAAAGATTGTTTGTGTATGGTGACTAACATAACATGATTTAAAAAAAAAAAAAAAAAAAAAAGGATGGCTCCCGGGGCCGATGGAGGCCCGACCCTCACCCTGCCTTTCCTGATCACGCCCATAGTGTGGTCAAGCCCGCGGAGCCAATCGGTGCATGGTGGGCTGTGAGCCCCGGCCACAGCTCCACCGCTCTCTCTGCGCTCACAGGGACTCCCGAGGGCTGGTCCCCCCTGCTGCCATCACACCGCAAACCCTGCGATTCACAGGGAACCTCTCCTCGAGCATCACTCCTGACAGCTTACAACTCCAACGATTAAACATTGATCACTCAAAATTTAACATCCCATCTTCCCTTTGATATCCTCAACTGCTCCCTGCATAAGACAACAAGCCGCTTTCTGCGGCTCAGCGTGAGGGAGGACTTCAAAGGTGCCTCTCCCTCTCACTTGCTCCCAGCAGCTCTGGTATTCAGCAAGCAAAGCTGCCAGGATCCCCCCCTCCAGCCTCATCTTTGGGGGTCAGATTAGTAGGGGGGACCTCCCGGATTTGGGTGCCGGATGAAGGTTCAGGGGTGAATCAGGGGGCAGGGCTTGGATTCAGGAGCACCCCGGCTCTCTCTAGAAGCAGCTGCGAGTCATGGGAAGAAGCTAGAGGAGGTGGGTGTAGATCCCTGGGGGGTACCCATGCCAGCTCTGAAACGGCAGGGACAGGTCCCCTGTCCTCTCCAGGAACAAGGAGATGATGTCACTTTCTCTCAGTGAGCTCCGCAGAGAGGGTTAACTGAGGCTGGGAGTGGGGGTGGCGGGCCCAGAGCAGGTGAGCTGGTGACCGCACTGCCCTTTTCTCTGGGGAGAAGTCTGGTTAAGCCGAATAGTGCAAGTGCGCTTGTAAGAAGGAAGTTTCAGCGGCTTCATCAAATGTGTGATTTTGAAGTCTTCAGAAGGTAGCCACTTGCAGAGACAGAGCTAACAGGCCGATCACAAATTATTACCGAATCTTCCACTCACTCAGGCTCCGGGAGGTGGAGGAGGCTGAATTTTATTAAAAGTATAGTAGTTGGTGGTCCTTTGTAAAATGTTACAATCAACATTAAAATTCTAGTAATTAGCGGTCATTGGTAACGCACTACATCAGTCAGGCGGGGTACAAAGTGATTTACCTGTGTCACCTCGTATAATCCTCACACCACGTAAAGGTGGGCTTTCTCACTGGGAAGTGCATCTTTTGCACAGCTAAAGAACATGTTGGCTGTGGGCGCCTGGGTGGCTCAGTGGGTTAAAGCCTCTGCCTTCGGCTCAGGTCATGATCTCAGGGTCCTGGGATCGAGCCCCGCATCGGGCTCTCTGCTCAGCAGGGAGCCTACTTCCTCCCCTCTCTCTCTGCCTGCCTCTCTGCCTACTTGTGATCTCTCTCTGTCAAATAAACAAATAAAATCTTTAAAAAAAAAAAAAAATCTTGCCTTACCCCCTGCAGGCTCCCAATTTGCTCCCAGAACCCACCTGGAGGACAGGGAGCGCGGGGCCCTGGTGGATGACATTGGAAGTCCTCCTTGATCTGGTGGGATTCAGGCCATTCTGCATGCCATTACACACAGCTTTGAGAGGTCTTTGGGGCCAAGAGCAGGGCCAGCCCAGAACCAAGCAGTTCACTGCACAGGCGCTCTTCCGTCCCCAGCCCTTGAGGATCATGGCGCTCCTTTCCTCCAAACCCTGCTATGGCCTCAGCCCTTCCCAGTGCCTCCCTCCCAGCTTCTGGGTTCACATGGAACCTACTGGCATCCTCGTGCTGGGATGTGTTCACAGACGGAAAGGAAGCCAACTGTGATGGAGCAGACTCAGCACAGTGGGGAGACTTGGAGCCCGTCTCTCATCCCAGCACACCTTCCATCATATCCCTGCAGGATGGCCCACGGCCGCTGGCGCTGTCCCTAGGGATCTCACAGAGTAGGTCTGCCCCTTTGTCAGAGATTTCTGAGCTGCATTACAACTGCAGGCCGATGGCTCCTGGTTCATTCTTCAGTAGTTTCCAGGGCCCACGGCGCCGCAGCCTCTCACTTTGCTGGGGAGGGTAGGAGGGAAGCTGGGTAGATGGGTGTAGCCTCCCAGGAGATTTGCCAGGGGCCAGGACCTCATCCAGCAGCCCAATCGGCGCCTCAAGGAAACTGCCGGTTTCCCTGGAAATTGTAGGGTTGGGCTCCAGGGCTTGATACCAGCATTTTCTGAGGTGTCACTCGCACTCGTCAAGCACAACAGGTATTTTCTTTGCTGGAGAGGCACTCTCCTGGTGAGGTCGCTCAGCCTTGCAGCGCTCAGACCTCCAGCATGGCATGTCAGGCAGCCCCACTGGTCTGCTCAGCAACGCCCCGCTTCCCACGGGCACGGGTCAGTGCCTGCAACCGCTCCCCGCCCGCCGCCCGTTGGAGCCACCCCCCATGCTCTTGTTGAACGTGTGGTTTGTCAACCTTGCGAGCTGTCTTTACATTCTGCACAGTCTACAGAGGCATGGTAATGAAATAGAAGAGGAGCTGATTTTGAGGCTGGATGAGAATATATGTTACCTCCCTCCCTGCCCCACCTTGATTTGGGGTCATTTGATGATTATTTCCCAAACTCAGTGCTTTGTTTAGAAAACGGGTCAATGCAGAACTCACGAAGTCTCTGGAAGAGCTGGGTGAAAAGGCCTCTGGTGAGGTGCCCAGTGTGGGCCTACAGTAGGCACTCTATAATGTCAATGGAAAAGAGAACAGCTTCTAGATGTTGGGGAGACGGGACCACTACCAACACATGAATCCTATGTCAGCGAAGGGTCGGCTGGGGCTGGTGGCCGAGAGCTTCAGGAAGGAAGGGTAGAATCTTTAGGCTGGAGAGCCTCCCAGCCCGTTCTCAGTTCTCCGGCCCTGAGCTCGCTGTCTGTCGCTGAGCACCACCTTCCTTAGGACGGCTGCACCGAGAATCAGTCACCTTTGTCCCAACAGCCCCGAGAGATGGATCACCTTTAAGTACCCCATCCTGCCACGCAGCGTCTGACAGAGCCGAGCAGAGCCATTAGACTGTGGGGATCAACTTTAAATTTGACCCCGGGAGATGTAACAAATTAACCCATTATCCTCCATTAATGGCCCTGCATGGCTTCATTTGTCATAATGAGCTGCTGCTTTGGAGAAGTGAGAACTGGAAACAGGACCCTGGTGGGTGTTGCCGGATCCTGTTTCCAAGCCTGCATCTCCGGAATTCCCCAGGAACGTTGGAAGGACAGAGAGTCCAAGCGGATCCTCCCGGTGAGCGGCTCTATGCCATCTCCCTCTGTGCCCGCAGCCAGCCTGTGAACTAGACAGCATTAGTCCCAGCTAGCAACAAAGGGGCTTCAAAGAAGAAATAACTGGCCGGTGTCGTCCGTCAGGAGCCATCAGACTGGGACTAAAACCCATGTCTGGTCCCAGAGCCTGCCTTGCTCACCCTTCCCTGGTGTTTGCTGCGGGCAGGCATTAAACAAAGTCCTTTGCATGCGTTATTTTATCTTACGATAAGGTGTTATCATAGTCCCCACTTTTGAGACGAGGAAACTAACTCTCAGATTCCGTAAGGGGCTCATTCAAAGTTGCACGTGCAGTTTGTGGGTTTGGAGCCCAGATTTGTCCATTTTCAGGGGCCAGAATGCTAATCATTGTATTGGGCTTCTTGCTTAAAATTAATTCATTGCTCCACCAAACTGTGTTAGGCACATACAGGTACAAGGCTCTGCTTTAGATCCACAAGAGTGTTACAACATGGCCAAGCTGGGGCCCCTACCCGCAGGAGTCTTATCCATTCTTCCGCCCTCGGCTGGACCTTCTGTATCCTCTATCGGAAGGCATCCTGTGTCCCCCAATTCTCGTCTCTGTACCAGTGTGCCCTCCACGGCTCCACACTCTGCACTCCATGGGCATTTCCCGCCCATCAATAGAAGTGATGGAGAGGACTGGGATAGACGGTGTCATGGCAGTAAGCGACCTCAAAATCCCAGTAGCTGATTGCAAGAAGCTATCCCTCTAGTGAGGAATATGCAAGTGTGGTTAGTGAGGGAGGTCTCCTCCTCAAATTCACCCGGTCATTCGGGCTGAAGCCAACCCTTCTGGCACCTCTGCCCATGGCCACCAAGCTGCTTAGGCAGGGAAGGTAATGTAAACCCTGGGCTCACTCTGAAACACCCGCCTGGGAGTGACACCTGTCGCCTCAGGGCCTATTTCATGGGTCAAAGCAACGCACTCAGCCTGCCCACATCCACGGTGGACTGGAGAGCAATCCCACCATGAGCCTGGAAGAAGAGGAGAGCTGGAATTGTCAGGAACAGCCCCAGGACCACCATGACAGGTAGCCGTAATATATGCAACGGACCCGAAGCAAGGTGGTCCAGTTCTGGCTGTGGAAGGTTCTGAGCCTGAGAACCCGTGTCTCTTCATTCAAAAGAGAGATTGGCAAGTCTTAGAGGTGTGTTAGAGGCCCATTAGCTCCCAAATAAAACTTCCAATTTCACTGAATCACATTTAACACATGTTTATTGAGATCCTTCTATGTGCCAGGTGCTTTGATTTGATTACAGGTGCCTTCTGGACATAGGACATTAGTAGGTGACATTACGGGGGACTTCTTACGTGTCAAGCACGGTCCTAGGAGCCCCTGTGGTAGGACTTATCTATATTCCCATCTTTTTTTTTAAAGGTTTATTTATTTATTTCAGAGAGAGCGGGAGGAGGGCCAGAGGGTGGGGAAGAGAGAGAGACTGTCAGGTAGACCCCCACCTGAGCCCAACATGCGGCTGGGTGTCATGTCCCTGAGATCACACCCTGAGCCAAAACCAGGAGTCAGACGCTTAACTGACTGCGCCACCCAGGGTCACCTCTATTTCCACCTTTGAGAGCAGCAGTTCAGGCTCCCACAGCCCAAGTGGCCTGCCCGGACCCCGTGGTGCTGGAGCACAGAGGAGGCAAGAGCAGCCCAAGCCTGTTCCGGCCTCTGGGCTTTGTCTCCGGACGGAGTCGCCTCCCAGTTTAGGGAACGAATTAAATATTTATTCATTCTGGGTTTGCAGTATTCCTTTCTTCATTTGGAGCGGGTGTGTGTGTTTCCATGTGCCTAAGGTTTTCACGGACTTTATGGTGCCAGATGGATAAAACAGCCTACTTATTCATTAAACAGACATCTATCACACGGGAGGCTGGCACCCTCCTTCAGGGCTCCGGGGAGGAGCAAAGAAGGTGCCACCTCCTGGAGGACAGTTCGGGGACACTGGCTCTGCGTGGAAACCCATGTGCTTTGAATTCAGCGATTTCCACTCGAGAATAGATAGGCTTTCCCATGTGCTCAAGTGCACGAGTGCTGGGATGTCGGCTGTAGCTTTGTTATATTGTGAGTAACATGAAAGGACTGGAAGCTGCCACGTGCTCCCTAGAGGGGGACCGTTCAAATAAAGGGTGGTGCCTGTGTGCCCTGGAATGCCACATGCACTCTGATGGTGACCACGCGGCTCAGGTGGGAAGCTGTAGCCTCAGAGGACTGGTGTGTGTACCAATTCAGGTCCAAGTGCAAACGTCCATATATCACAAATGAATGGCTGTATGGATATAGGATGTTTCTTGGGCTATTATTAGATGTCTAGTACTCTACCCTATACTCTATGCATTAACTTATTTAATGCACAAAAATATGGCACAGGCGGTTGGACCATTCCCATTCTATAGATGATAAAACCGAGGCATGATGAAATGAAGTGACTTACCCAAGGTCACTTAGCTGGTGAATGGTGAAGGGAGCATTTTCATCTGGAAAGTCTGACTCAAGAGTCTGAGCTCTCAGCCTGCATGCAAGTATGCTCCTGATTGTGGGCCTGGACCTCCTCTCATCCTCCCATCTCAGAGGGGACCTTCCTCTCTTCTAGCCAGAGCCCTTCACCAGACTTAACCCATTCTCACCTGCCTTTGTAGCTCCCTCTCTGCTAGTCCCTTTATCTCTGCTTATAAATAAGCCAAATCCTCCTGTACTCTAGAAAGCTTTAGAGTGGCAGAAAAAAGGCTGCGTATTCATGGAGCCACCTTTTTTTCCCCTCCTAGGACACCTGATTAGGTCATATTCCCAGACCCCATGTGGGAGTTTAGGAGCAGTGGTAGGCCTGATTCTTGACAGGTAAGAGCGGGGGAGCCTTCTGTACGCACTGTCTCCTGTTCACGCAGCTGGAGGCTGAGGTCTCCTGGAAGCAACACGGTTGCTGAGTCCCCACTTGTAGAAGGACTGTGCAGGACAGCCGCCAGGGCTGTGATCAGACTGGGAAGGGAGTGACGCGTACCTGTGTTGGGAGAAGTGGCTGAGATCTGGGGGCTCCCCTTCTACATCACCTAACATTGGTTATTTTCCCTTCTAGCCAACGTCTCATCCCTGTCTGTTCTTTTTACTACTACATTCTTAAAGAAGATACAGACCCCAGAGACGCAGACTTGGGCCCCGCTCCTCTCTGACTTGCTTCTTGCCCTTTAGGACTCTGTGTCCTGCGTTAGTCAGACGCTGGCTACTCAGGAGCACATTCTCAGGGGAGGGATGGGCTTAGAGTCAGGCTGCCCTGATTCCCGTTCTGAACAAGTCACACAATCTCTTATCTAAGCGTCAGGCTGGCCCTCTTCACTGGGGCACCAAGAGTTAGGTCTTAGGGCTGCCTTGAGGAAGAATAAGAACCCGAACAATGAGCCCCACACAGGAAGTGGCAAATGCACATTTTCTTCATTTCTCTTCATAGTCTGCACTTACTTATTTGCTATTCTCTTCCTAACTTATCCGTCTATGCAGAGAAATGAACGGTATTTGTTTCTTCTCCGTTTCTCCTCTCCTGGGAGGGATATTAACTATTCCCACAACTTTATTCACTTCTGTGCAAGTAATGACCCAAAGAAGACTGTAGCTTGATATCTTTCCCTGGCTCCAGGGCGTTGTCCCAAACGGCCCACTATGCACACAATTAATTAGTCAGCATGCTCTGCTACTTTATTGAGAACCCACCCTGGACAAGACCCTGTGCCCGGGGCTGGAGACAACATAGTGACCAAAGGCAGACATGCTCTCTGCCTGGTGAGGCTTATAATCTAGTGAGGAAGATGGATGTTAATCAAATAATCTTGCAAATAAAGGTAAATTGAGGATTTTGACAGGTGATTTAAGGGGCAGGGGTATAACACTTTGACACCCAATAATTGATTTTTTTTTGACTTAGTGAGGATGTCTCTTATGGAGATAAAGGTTAAGCTGAGTTCTGATGGATGATAGGAAATGAGTTAGGTGCAATGGGAGGGGAGAGGGGTAACAACCATGGACAGGCATCTCATGTCACCAGGGAGGACTGCAGGAAGGAAGTGGTGAGCAGAGGAGACACAGAAGGGAACATGGTTATGATTGGGGTGGAGAGGAAGATAAGAAAGACTGCTCCTCACCCCCCCAAGATATAGTGTCCTCTTGAATTCTGACAAGAGAATCTTTTATTTCAACTGAGTTTAAGACAGTCTGGAATAAAGGCTGTATTTCCCACCGTCCCTTGCATCTAGCCCTGGGCATGTAGAGCAGCTCTGGTCAATGGAACGTTCTATACACACCTTTTGGGAAATGTTCTTTATCGGCTACTCTTCCCATCTGGGTGAAGCTCAAATATCATGTCCACAGCCAGGGCCCCCATCATGGACCAGGCTGTAGAATCAGGCGTTAGAGATGGCGGAACGACAGACGAGAAGTCTGGGTCCCTGAGGGCGAAGGATCTGCATTTTTTGGCCTGGTCAACCGTTGGTCACTTTGTGTTGAGGAGAGAGTGACATTTCTGTCATATCTAAGCTACAGTTATTTAGTAATTTCTATCACTCACAGCTGAGCATAACCCTAACTCACCCAGAGAGGCGGGAGCCAGACCGTGCGGGACCCTGCAGGCCACTGCAAGGACTCTGTCCTCACCCAAAGAGAGCGGGGAGGAGCGACTGAAGAGGGTGGGAAGCCACGTCTAGTCCCTAGCACAGGCTCCAAAGCAAGTCGGTTTCTGTCTGTATTCATCCACTCAAAGAGTTGGCTGAGTAGGTACCACGTGTCAGGCACGGCCACAGGTCCTTGAGGAATCGCAACCAAATGGGACGCATCCTGTCCTTGCGTCAGAGGCAATCTAATGAGAACCATAGACAGGTGAATAACGGTCCCTCTTCAGTCAACCACAGTCGTGGAGCGCTCAGGAAGTGTCCAGTGATGGCATCAGCAGGGGCACCTGAGCCGTCAGGACGGGCACTGGCGTGAACAGCATGGCCGTCTTGCTCTGTCAGGCTGAGTGTGCCCAGCTGAGCGCGTGGTGCGTCAGGCACGGAGTCAGTCCACGGGAACTGCAGCAACCAAGGACACGACGGACAACTCGCGAGGAGCTCTTCCACTCTAAGGAAGAAAAGGGCCGTGAAAATACTAGAAGCCAAGTTCTGTGGGTCCTGTGATAGGTGTAGGAGAGTGAGGTGAGGAGTAGAATGGTCGGTTCTACCTGAGGCCTCAAGAATGTCTGTGCGGAGAAGGTTAATTCCCGGGCTACCTGTGACCCCTGTTGGGAAGGAAAATAGTGGTTACCACAGAGCAAGCTGTGGGGCAGTAGGAGCGTGAGCAAAACGGCCCTGAGGGCACTGAGGATGACCTAACTCCCTTGGTCTGTGAGTGCGTGTGTGTGTACATGTGCGTGTGCATGTGTGTGCGCGCACACGCGCGTGCCCAAATGCACACGTGCATTGTTTACAAAGGCGAGGAGGGGTTAAGGGAAGGTTTCACAGAAGAGGTGGCTACTGAGCAGAGATTTTAAGGAAAAGCAAGAGTCCCCCAAGCTGCACAGGGCAGAACAGAGTTTTAAGGGGACAGGGACAGCACCTAAAAGGCCACAGAACATGAGAAAACATAGGGGTTTGGAGGGACTTCTGAGAAGCTGGAAGCGGCGAGTCAGAGGGCCAAGGTGAGACATAGCTTGAGATGAGGTTCGATGGGACAGGGGGCCATGTTGTGTAGACCCCGGTTGTCAGACTCAGGCCTCTCAACTGTGTTTTGTTGGGAGAGAAGCGCCGGGGAGAATTTAAACAGAAGAGAAACACGGTCAGTTCTGTGCTTAAAAAGAAAAATTCATTGGAACAAACTCCTAAATTTGTCCCTCTTGAGGGGTTAGGAGCTCACGCTCCTAACGCCCCACACCTTGCTCTGTGGTTGGATTAAAAAATGATGGTGCACCTTTTAGTGCACCATCCAACCAGAGATCAAAAACAATGAGGTCCTCTCATAGGACACCAATTTTCAAGATCAATCATCGAGGCTAAAATAATCGAAGTCCTGTACGGTGCTTGTCGTATGGTTCTATTTGTCTGAAAGATGCGTGAGACTGTGCATGTGCGGAGTTGTCTATCTATCTCGTCTTTATGTATCGAGAACAATCCTCTAAGGGTACACACAAAATCCCTAGTAGTGGTGCTTCTGTGAAGGGGAATTAAGAGTAGGAGCGGTGAGGGAGACTTTTCACTGCGAACCTTTTGTACGGCTTGAATATTTTTTACCCTGTGCATGCATTATTTTTTCCAATATATTAAATAAATATGTATTAAAAAATTTATTCTGCCTGAAATGTGAGTGATGGATTGAAGAGGGGAGAGACTTGGGATAGAGGGACCCCTCCCCCACCTCCATTTTCCTGATTAATGGCCATACCATCTATCTGGTTATTCAGTCTCAGACCTTGAAGCCCTCTTCAGCTCCTCCCAAGTGTAATCACTTATCAAGTCCTGCCTGTTCTACCCCAGAAATCTCTCTCCTCTCAGCCCCAGAATAGACAGAGAGATCGATGGAACAGAACTGCAAGCCCAGAGACAGACTGGCGTATATATAAATATTTAGTATGTGATAACGGTGACATTTCAAATCCTTGTGGAAAGGATGGATTATTCAATAAATGATGTTGGGGAAAAAATTAACTCCGATCTTTAACTCTGTGATAAACTTAAATAAATTCTTGGTGCATTAAATATGTGTATAAAAGTAAAGTCACAAAGGCACTAGAAGAAAATGTAGGTCAGCCTTTTATAAAAGACTCGGGACCAGAGAGCATCCTTCTAAGGAAGATGTTGAAAGAAGGTGGTGTGAAGACAGATTCGGTAAGTCAGACTGTGTAATATTTCTGCTGCTGTATGCTAATAATGTACTAAAAAAAAATCAGAAGCAAGAGCAAAACTGGGAAACTACTTCCCGAACTTCAGCATATGAAGTGTTAATAAGCTTAATTTATAAAGAAAGATTACAAAACAATGAGAAAAAGATAAAACACCTTAATAGGCAAACATGATAAGTAATTGATGGAAGAGTAAACCAAATGGTCAGGAAACATATGAAAGAATGATGTTATTAAAATAGCTATAAAAAGCCACATTTCACTGAATATTTTTAATTAAAAGAGAATTCCCTATAGTGGTCAGGGTTCTGGAAAACAGTCTTGCATACTGTGGGAGGCAGCATAAATTGGGTCAAAGTCCATGGTACAATCTTCAAGTATAGATCAGAATCCTCGAAAATGGACATATTGACTCGCTAATCTCGCTGGAAGCGCCTTTATGCATATATGTATCCTGAGGAAATAATTAGGAACATGATAATGATCTTTATCACAGTGCATAGATAATGTCAGGAATTTGGAAAACAAAACCCCCAAGTTCCCTTCACCCTGAAATTCTTTAAGAAAGATAATTAAATAAATCAGAACATGTCTAAACAAGGTAATATTATGTGACCAGTAAGAGTATCTCGGTTTAACACCACATCTGTACTGGAAAAGCTATTTATAATGTAGCAAAGTTAAACAATTGTCTCTAAAAGATGGTGGGTCCAGTGTAATCCCTGTTATTTGGACGCAAACATCATGTCCAGATGAAGAGTTGGAGAGGAAGGCCTAACACTTTCAATAGTAACTCCTTCTGGGTGGAAAAATTATGGATGATTCTTATTTTCTTAAAAATCACTTTTTTAAAAAGATTTAAAAATAATATCAATTACTGGAAAAACAATGAAAGGAATTTAAAATGTACCTGCTCTTTGTCCCAAGAAATATAGGAATTCATTCTAAAGACATAATTAGGGATGTGAGAATGGATGGTGGGACAAAGGTGTTCACCAGAGCGTTACAAATAATGATGAAAATTGGAAACAACCTGAACGTCCGAAACCAGGGAATATTTAAGCAAATGCTGGTTGCATGCAATGGAAAGCTATGGAATGACAAAAATCCAGTTACAGAAGAGTATTTGTTAAAATGGAAAAAACATTCACAAAAATAAGCGGAAGCAAAGTAGGTCATGAGGCTATCCACCCAAAGACATAGCTCCATTGGAGAGAAGAAGAAAATATTGGGAAATTCCACACTAAAATAGTAGAAAGGTTATTTCTGGGTGGCTGAGTTCCAGGTAAGGTCTTTTGTCTGATATTCTTATATGGTTTTAAGCATTTTGTATCCCATGTGTATTACATATTTTACTTTTTAAATTCGGGGAACTATTAAAACATCACAAATAACTGAGAATTCCAGTGAGAAAACTAGGACAGGATTACAACACATGTGATTTCCAAAATGTTTTAATATACTTAATCTACAAAGAGCTCTTACAAGTCAAGGAGGAACATATGAACATCTCGATAAAAAGATCTGCATGGGAAATACGAAGACAATATAAAAAAAGAAATATAATCATTCTGTTAGCATATGAAAAAAGATTGACTATCACTGATAATAAAGGGACTAGAACTCAAAGAGAGAGGGGAATTCCTGCTCTTCATATTAGAGTTTTTTTTCCCCCTCAAACATGGATAATACCCGGTGTTGCTCCTGGCTGGGGAAGCTGACTCTCTCACGTATGAATGCTACCATGTACCTCACTCAGCCCGCTGGAGAGCAGTGTGGCAGATATATTAAGAACCTTGAAAATGTTCATTCTTTATGACCCAGGAATTCAATTCCTAGGAATATATCCCAAGGAAGCAATCACGAATGTGAAAAAAAAAATTATGGGCAGGAATCCTCTTTGCAGTCTTCCTGATAATAACGAAAATTTGGAAGCAACCCAAAATAGTCAACAATGAAGGGTCGGCTTGATTGCCAATCACAGCACAGACTTATAATTCAATGCATGCAATTTCCAAATCCACAAAGCTCTTTGAGCTGACAGATTTTTGAAAGTTTGCTGCAGGTTCATGGGTGACAAAAGTCTGATCTGGACTGAATGAAAAGAGGCTTTTTGTTTTTCCAGCTATTATTTATCTCTGTGTGATTATTTAAGTGTTTTCGTGTTTGAGTATTGCATTTGGTTCCAGGCTGCTGCATTGTAGGTGCTTCATAATTACCATTTTTACCTGGTCTTACCTTTCTCCTTCAAGAGTTCCAGAGAGGGGCGCCTGGGTGGTTCAGTGAGTTAAAGCCTCTGCCTTCAGCTCGGGTCATGATCTCAGGGTCCTGGGATCGAGCCCCACATGGGGCTCTCTGCTCAGCGGGGAGCCTGCTTCCCTTCCTCTCTCTCTGCCTGCCTCTCTCCTTACTTGTGATCTCTGTCTGTCAAATAAATAAATTAAAAAAAAAAAAAAGAGTTCCAGAGAATATGCCTATGATGCAATCCTATGATATCACTTAAATTCACGCTCACGTGGAGCACGGTTGGGTATTTTGGTTAATCATACTTCTTTCTTATTGTTGAAACCAAAAACAGTAGAATATAAAACTAGGCACATTATGTTTTTTTTTTTAAGTAGGTGTCTACAGATTCTTTTAATAGATGAAAGAGATTTGAAAGAATATATCAAAATTTTAACATTACTTCTCTCTAGATGGTGAAATTATGAGCAATTTTAATTTTCTTCTACACATTTTTTATGGTCTCCAAAATCTCTGTAATGAATCCATATTATCTCTAACAAATAAGTGTATTTTAAAAACCTAAACTAAATCTAGATGGTTTTCCATTACCTAGAAACTAAAGTACAAATTCCTTAAAATAAAATGACAAAGACACGGAGCCAGGATTCAGACATAGTTCTTCTGAATCTGACTCCTGTGTTTTTTTCCCCTCTAATGTGCTATATCCACCAGTCTTTTTGAAAGAAGGTCCAGTAGAATTTTAATAAATGCTACTCGCAAACAGATTTCTGCAGAAAATACATATTGAAAAATGCAATATACAGAACTTTATTGAAGAATGTCTCGGGGTCTTTGATATTCTAAGATGCAATACATTTCCACAAGAGGGTTTCATCTGCTGAGTTCTTCCCATATATTTGGCCATACATCTTTTCTATTTTATGTTATCTGTATTTTAGTTTTATGTTATCTTGAGGAAAATCTTCTAGAACATCTTGAGAATGTGCTTCCCCTAAAACACTTTGGAGATGCTAATCTAGTGGAAAACTTTATCCTTCGACTCAGGAAAAATATACCAGAACCATCTCCAGAGTGGTGAGTTTCCTGTGGGAATGCTGACCTTTCCTTGTTATCAGCTGTTCCCTTTTAAGAGTGATCTTCATAACATGTGAAAGGCTTGCTTCTGGGATGGAGCTTTTCCTCCCTTTAGGGCAGCCATCTTGACCTGATGTGATCCCGCAGAGGGGAATGGATGGCCTGTCTCGTGAATACCAATGGGAAGTCTGTGGAGGTGAGAAACCCAAGCTCCCAGACTTGATGCTCTGAGTCCTCTCTTAGGTATTCAGGGACCTCAGAACGTCTCACCCCCTGTGAAGGGACTTGGCAGACATCTAGGAGATGGGGAGTTTTGTGGAATGAGCCCTAGCCAGGGAAACAGCAGCAAAACTGGAAGAGAACTTATTTATGTGAACATTCAGTGTAAGCTCTGTCAGGTTCCTTCTTATCTCTGTGTCTCAATCACTTTATATATAAAAGGAAGGGTTGATGAGGGCGCAACCTTGTTTCGTCTTACTTGCCAACACCCATCAATGGGTAGAAGCTTCCTAGAGTATGGAGCCTGCATCCCAGCTTAGTGAGAAAGAATGCTGTGATTGATTACTAATGTCTGCCCTGAACAAAGACATGAAAAGTAGCATCACTTCTGTCCTTTCTTTGCCATCTCAGAGTTTAGAAATATCTAAGTACTCTTGAAGACCTGGGGTGGTTTAGAATGGACACAGCTCCCAAATCTAGCTCCTGTTTCATAAACACTGGTAGTCTTTTTGCCTCATTTCCTCTTTTTTTGATTCCCTTTGATCCATGGTGATTCCAGACTCTTGGCTCTTGGTCTGTGCAATAGCGAAGTAATGGTTTTCTATGGCAATCTTCTTGTACTCCCTTTCTTTCACCCTCTTGCCAAAGATGAATCTGTTTTTACTAAAAGAGAAAAAAAAAGAAAAAAATACATATGTAAAAATCACACATCCTCACCATGTGCAAAAATCATGCGTTTGGCAGCAAGAACATATTTCTGGGGCCAAATGGCATTTTTCTTTTCTTGCAAAACGAGCAAAAAAAAAAAACCCACAAAAAAACAAAAAACAAAACAAAAAAAAAACTTACTTTCCCAGCATCTGGCATTGAATTATTGGCCCTTGTCAGTTGCTGCCACTAAGGGGCCCCTTGTCCTGGAAACCTGTGATGTTGAGAGACCAAGAAGTCCTGGGGAATCTGGTTGCAACTGCCTCCCTGCTTTGCATAGGGACTGAAACACACAAAACCAGGGTTGGCAGAATCATCGTCATGGGTATGAGAGGGAGAGTGGGATGGAGAACAGATAGATCAGAGCGTCTGTAACAACTCCATCACTTACCAGCCATGTGATCTTGGGCAGCATTCTTAACTTCTCTGAGCCTCAGACTGCTAAAAAAAAAAAGAAAAGAGAAGCAAAGTACCATAGTCTCCATATGGATTCAGCTGGTCAATGTGTGAGAACATCCCAGAGAACAAAACAGGTAAAAGTCCCTGCCCCTGGGGAGCTGATTTTTTGATAGGGAGGGGCAGGCTGAGAGGAGGTGATGGGGCGAGTTGGACACTGACTAGTCAATTACATATTAATATCACATGGTGCTAACTACTCCGGAGAAACTCCATCTGGGCAGGGGAATATGAAATGTCAGGGTTGGGATGCCATTTCAGGTAAGACATCCAGAGAAGGAGCCACTGAGATCCGTTTGGGCAGACTAGGAGTTGGTGAGGTGCCACACAGCTGTGTGGCATCTTCCTGGAGGATTAGGTCTCCAGGCAGAGGCAACAGCAATGAGAAAAGTCCTTAGGCAGAAATATGCCCAGTGGGTTGGCACAGGAAGCCCCTGTGTCTGGGACAGAGTGAGTGAGGCAGAGAGGAGCAGGAGAGGAGAAGAGACAGGTGTGCGATGGTGGGGCAGGCCAGGTAAGGCTTTGTTAGGATTTTGGTTTTTGCTTTGAACAACATAAGGAGATGTGGAAGCTCATTACAACGAAGAGAGACATGATCTCATACAGGGACGTTGACCATTGTGTTGAGAAAAGGCAGGAGGGTATGGGAGACAAGGGTGGACGTAGGGAGACCCCTTAGGAAGCCTTTGCTCCAGGGGAGCGATGATGGTGACTTGGACCAGAGGAAGTGGAGGAGGTGGAAGGAAGCAGGAGGCATCTGTGTACATTTTGAAAGCCGAGCTGACCAGATGGTTGTGGTGCCCCGTGGAACAACGTGAGTAAAAAGAACCCCAGCCCAGCACCTAGAATGCAGTGGGTGCTCAGTTAAGGTCAGGGGACTGTTCCGAGTCCTTTGACGGTTGTGCTCACCCTCAGGGAGGAGGAGGAACGTGGGGCCATGTGGCTCAGCAGAGGGCATCCTCATTCACCCAAGCGTTTTACCCGATGCCGTGCCTGTGCCGAGCACAGGGGTATGGAAAGGCAATGACCGTGTGTAGGGGTTGGCGCTTCGGGAAAGCAGGGCAGAGAGAGGGGTAGAGGGAACAGCCACTCAGGGAACTTTGTTTCCCAGACTGAAACAAATAGAGTCTTGGCAAGAATCACCTCAGAAGAATCGAGCTGGTGAGAGAATTCTAGAATTTGTGCTAGAGCAGCTTTAGGGAGAACATCTGAGTTGGAACTAAGCAGTGAAAGTGGGTTCTTCAGAAGTGAGTAGAGGGCAGACCGCTGGATGCATCCTGATGACAGGCTATGCATGGCGCCGTGGGCACTAAATGGCCTGGCACCACGCCCCACTGCCCTCCTCGTCTGTGGCGCCGGCCCCCCCCCCCCCGCAGCTGAACGTGGCAGGTGCCAAAGATGGTCCTGAGGAGGAATGTGGGGCCAAGGACATGATGACGTTCGGCCCAGGATTGGCAGGGCCAAGGGAAACAGATATGCCACTGAGCCCTTGTCATGAAGGTGCCTGAGTGTTGCTGCTGCAAACAAGCATGTCAGCGGGGCTGGGTGGGTGCATGGGGGCGAGCAGAAGCCACATTCCTGGGGCGAACAAGGTGATGTGGGCTGGGACACAGATACCGTTTCAAATGTTTTCATAGTCATTTTAATGTCTTAGAAAAATACACGTTTTTCTTTGAGGAGAGTGATACAAGATGTTCTTTCAAAATGCATTTGTGTGGGCACCTGGGTGGCTTAGTCGTTAGGTGTCTGCCTTTGGCTCAGGGTGGGATCGAGCCCCACATTGGGCTCCCTGTTCGGCAGGAAGCCTGCTTCTCCTTCTCCCGTTCCCCCTGCTTATGTTCCTGCTCTCACTGTGTCTCTCTCTGTCAATAAATAAACAAAATCTATAAAAATAAAGAAATACATAAAATGCATTTGTGGGAGCTGAAAATTCTGTTGACTTGATGGAGATGGCCCCATCCAGGTTGTAGAGGCTAGAGGCTAGATGGAGCGAGCCAAGGGGGCCGTGTAGGATGGCTGAGGTTTGGGCAACCATACACTCGAGGGCTCCTGTGTCCACTGGGTGCTGATGACAGGAAGCCATTTGTGCTGGCCTCTGCAGAAACTGTCAGGGTTGGCAAGGTCCTGGATGGCGTCTATTGTCACAGCTGAAAACTCTCTGGGCATGGGGGATCGTATACAGCGAAGGACATTTTTGTTTCCTCCTTCCCAGATGCTGCCGTCTCTTGTGAAAATGGGAACTCGAGGAACAGGGTGGGGGAGAGAGAGTTGGGGACCTTCTGTTTACACAAAAGCCCAGACACCACCCTGTAACCTTCCATTTTTGACTTGCTCTCACGGCTTCCTTTATCCCCAGACCCGGAAAGAGGTGGCCTGGCGGGAAACTCTGGCTTGGCTCACCCTCCCCCCCAGCCCTGGCCACCCGTCTCCACAGGATGTCTTCCTCTCCAGACAATTTGTAAAAGATCTTTAGAAAGCAGAGCTAAATAGGGGGCCAGTTCTCCGCTCTTGGGGCATTCTTACAAGAATACGAATTCCTCATTCCTCGGAGCAGGACAATGTGGGGAGGGAGGAAGAGGAAACACAGACTCTAGGGTTGGAATGAGTGTGTTGGAAGCCTGACTGCAACATTGTAAAACTGTGTGTTCTTTCGCTGTAATTTTGAGCTTCAGCTTCTTTCTCTGTAAAATGGGCCTGACAATGCTTGCCTGCCAGGGCTTGTAGTGAAGGATGAAAAGGGTCAGACATGAAAACTCAGCTCCAGAGTCTGTGGTGATCGATGCCATCCCAGCCTCTTATGTTGGACACCCCTCCCCACCATATGAGGCTAGGGCTCCAGGCGGGGCAGAGCCAGCTCCAAGCCAATGCTACCTGCTGGACGGATCATCAGTCTTCTTCGCAAGAGCGTGCTGTAGGCACTGTTGTCTGCGGGCATCTGTGCATGCCTCCCATCAGCTCTGTGACATCAGCCTGGTCCCTTTCCCTCTCTGGGCCTTAATGGTCTCCCTGCGTGGAGGATAGGTGCTCTCTTGGGCTTCCCAGTTTGGACATTCCATGATGCCCGGGTGCAGAGGATAGCCAGCGCAGCGATTGTGGCCCTTTCGCTTGGCCTAGGTGACCCACTAGGTGAAAAACATTCTGGCAACCAGGTAACCTAGGTCAGTAGGTCAGAAGTTAATCATTTCCTCGAAACACAAGCAAACACACTCCATTTCCACATTCACCAGTTGGCCTACACAGCGATAATAAAATCACACATGCAAGGCAAAGTCGGGGCACCTTTCTTGATCTGGATTGACCCCAATTACCCGGGTGACCTTCAGCAGTGGCTGTGTCCACCATGGCCTCAGCTTGCTCATCTGTAAAACGAGAGTTTGGGATTTAAGGGTAGTTACACAGAGGGCATGGTTCATTGATGGATTCAGAGGCTGGGAAAGCAGTCTGGGTCCAGGCTCCCTCCCACCCACTTCTTCCCCTCAGGCAACCTGACTCACTGGCCCCAGAGCACACACACAGTGGGCTTTCTGGACCCTTTGCTTCACAGGAACTACTTGCTCTGCCCTCCAGCTCAGATCCTTGAAACCCAGCTGCTCCTGTATTCTCTCTAGGCCCCTATCCCTCCCCACGAACAGGGCACCCCGTGTGCCATCTCTCGCTCACCTGGCCCTGCTGTCCTCTCCCTGTGAGTGATAGTGAGAGTCCACGCAGGGCCCAACACAGGTCATCACAGGGCGCAGAGCGGGGCTGAGGCTGACAGCATGACCTTGCTGTTCCTTAGGGCCGGAGCCATGTCTCCCTCACTCCCTGCACCCGAGACTTAACCTCCAGTGCCAGACGTGGACTGAGAAGGGGCACAAGAGACTGCTTACCAGGCTGCGTGCTGCCATCTACATGCAGACCTGGGTGTCCTAGAAAGACTTCCGTCTAGTGGGCTCATGAACACATGGGAACCTGATTCTAGAAATAACCGGACCCACCATGTCTGGGGGAATGCGATTAAACATCAGTCCTCACATCAACGTATAGTCATCTCCAAGAACACAACCTCTCTCATGGAGAAGCAGCGTCCAGCCCTGGCTCTGCCCTGGACCCCTGAAGAGCCCCTGCCTGTTAGGATTTCCCTGGCCTCACTTTTCTTCGGGGCGGAAGGCAAGGGTGCCATCCCTCCATCTGTGTCCAGCTGTCATCTGCCAGCCCCGTAGGCCCCTGCATCCCCCGCCCCCCCCACCCCCAGCTGCCACCACGCCTGCTCAGGAGAGAACTGCTTGTGGAGAGCACACCTCTGCATTTTCCTGTCTGGCCCCAACTGCTGGCCTCAGCTTCCCTGAGGCTTGCTCAGTGCACAGCCCAGGAGACCTCTGTGTCCCTTCCCAGTTCTCTCCACTGGCCCAGTGGCTCTGGCTTCCGGAAAATGAATCATGTGTTCACTCCCACTGGTAGGTCCCCATGTGACCCCATCCCCGAGGTGAGCAGCAGAGGGGAAAAAAAAAGTTAAATGTCATGAAGCAAGACAGCAAATTTTCTGGGGCTAGTGTTGGTTAAATGTGCGCTTTCTCTCTCTGCATGCTGGGGCTGGGCGAAGGGGAGGTGGGCGGCTGCTGGCGACAACGTGCCCCTGCAGCGACCTAGGGCCTGGCCTGCTGTCTGTCCCTGACGCTGCCTCTTTCAGAGAACCCTGGGGCCAAGATTTATTGGCTGCTGGGGCCCTGCTGCGTGTGTGGCTTCGGTGTTTACAGGCCTGGGGGAGGCTGAGGTCTCCCTTCCCAGGCCCAGCACTGCTGGAGAGCAGCAGTTTGGGCGAAGAATGGTTGCTCTTCACAGTGGAGTCTGCGATGGGACTTGGTGTGCAGCCCAGAGCAGCCCAGCAGCCTTGCGCTTGTAACAGCCAGGCCGGGCACGGAAATCCCACCCGTCCAGCTTCAGACAGGGAGGGTAGGGGAAGGGAGGCCTTGTGCCTTCAGAGAGCCTGGGCACCCTTGCCAAGACCTGGCAGGCAGGCCAGAGCCGGTGACTGCGTGTTGACCCTGGGTGGCCAGGCCCCGTGGACAGCTGAGAGCAGAGGTGGGAGGGGCCCTCTGGGCGCTGAGACCAGGGCGAGAGTCCCAAGCCAAAGCAGGCCACAGAGTACATAATGCAGATGAGAGAAGGGGGACGGGGGGGACTGCCCCCTCCATGCTGGGGAGGCCCAGTGGCACACAATGTGTCCTTGGTCCAAGCACCTTAACAACTGGTCTTCATTTGTTCATCTGAGAGGTGGAAAGAACGACATCTGCGCCGTAAGTTTCCTGGGCTTTACCTATGTAACAGAGGCAAAAGGCCCGGCAGAGTGGGTCCTCCATAATGGCGAGAATGTTTCCCACCGCCTCTCCTGTTGATTGTTCTGGAAAGCACACTAACACCACCGTCTAGCCTCATGGTCCTGTGGGCTGAGCACCGTGAAGGCCTGCTTTCGCATCGCAGCCTTGATCCTGCTGATGACGGCCACCCGGCGGGTCACTCAGTGTCCGGGGAGTGCCCAGCCGGCCTGCCCTACCTGCTGCCTCACCTTCTTGGTCCCAGCCCTGCTCACCTGGAGGGAGCAAAAGCCGATGCTCGCTGAACACTTGCTATGAATCAGGAGCCAAACCGAGCATGTGACCTATCTCATCACTTTTTAATTTATTATTCGGAACCTTTGATTGTGGAAATGTTCGAGGGTAATCAAAACCAGACAGGGTGGTAATGCAGCCTGGGCCCTCCCCCAGCTTCCATAGGGACGGGGCGTCCATCCCTGCTGATTTTTCTTTCTTCCTCCTCCTCTGTCTTCTCTCTGTCCTTCCCTCCCTCGCTGCTGGAATGTCTAAAGCAAATCCTAGACCCCGTGTCATTTTACCTGGAAGGCACTCAGTGTGTGTTGCTACTGGATACAAAATTGTAAAAAAATAAAGATCTATTATCATATCTAAAAAAGTAAACAATATTTCTTAATCCCATCTAATATTCAGTCTGTGCATGGTCTCATTTAATCCTCAAAGTAACCGTTAGGAATAAAAAATATGATGGCTCCCATCTTTCAGATGAACTAAGAGTGAATGGACATTAAGTGGCTTGTGCATGGTCTCCCAGTTCCGCCCCAATTCCTGGGGCCAGCCAGCGGGTGGGTGCTGGATGACGGCAGAGTCATGCCTGACCTGCCGAGTCCCATGTCACCCGGCAGGACCCCGCCCACACAGGTCAGTTCCTGCCCAAGCCCATTTCACTTCTGGTATGGCCTTGACCTCAGCTTTCTCACGAATAAACACACAACCACATAGCACCCACCTCCAAGGTTTGTTCATTTCTTTATGTCTCTGACAAATATTTATTCTGTGGCTGTTTCGTTCCAGTGCTATTTGGTGGTGCTTGGGATCCAGCAAGTTCCCCTGAGAATCTTGGCCGACACAGAGCGGACAGTCTCTATACCCTTGCTATTCAAAGTGTGGTCCGGGACCGGCCGCTTTGGCGTCCCCTGGGAGCCGAATAGAAACAGGGACGTTCAGCCCCATCCCAGCGCCGCTGAACCAGAATCTGTATTTTAACAAGGTCCATGAGGTTCATTCCCACGCACGTTGAAGTCTGAGAAGCCCTTACTTTGGGCCACCGTTCTCACTCCTGGCTGCACATGAGAATCCTCCGGGGAGCTTTAAAAAATACCAGGCCTGGGACCCACCCAGAACCATTAAATTAGAACCACCGGTGTTGTTTACAAGTTCTCTGTGCAGGCGGGATTGAGCGCACCAGCCCACATTGATTGTTTGGAAAATAAATGAGCTCATTGTCTAGAGGAGTACCGAGGACACAGTAGGTGCTAAATTAATGCTCCATTTCTCCCCTCCCTATCTTAAGCTTGTCCCTAGGATTCCCACCCCTCCCCCAACACACACATACCCAGCCCCTTTGGGTGGCTTATCACCTTTCCTGATCCAAAGACATTCTTTGGCTTCATGAGTTTCCCACCAGGGTGCTGCTTTTAGCTTGAGAACCCCAGAACGGTGAGCTTGGGGTCTTCTCATGGCAGTCGGGCTGCAGGAAAGACATGAGCTTCTCCCCTCATGACCTGTTTTTCTGGGCTGAGCCAAGAGCTGCAAACAAAAATAAATAAATAACTGACGGCTCAGCCACATGTGCAAAGAGCTTTCTTTCACCACAGCCGAGTCCCATTGCAGACGTGACCTCATCCCTCTCCCCCGCCAGGTGACGCAGCTCGAGGCAGGTGCCACCAGCCACTGGGACTCACCAGGCAGAAGCAGCAGTTGAATCCCTGGGCATGCAAGAGAGGGCTCTGACCCTGGACACCCCACTGGGTGGTCTGAGGGACAGGGATGTTTTCCTGGGGTGGTGGCTTTGGCAGAAACTCATGGTGGGGGTCGGCCCGTGTGAGGTTCCCGTGCTCCTCCCCTTTGACAGGCCAGCAGGGCGCTGCTCACCAGGCTGTGTACAGGCCTATGAATGAGCCACAGCCCATAGGGGAGGCTGAAGAGGGGTCAGAAGCCCTTCCCCGCGCTGCAGGGATCAGGTCTGCCAGAGAGGGGAAGGGAAGAGGAAGGGGGGCTAAGAGCTGGGAGCTGTCTTCCTGGGAAGCCAGCACTCAGACCTAATCTCCATTGTCCAGTGCACTGATTTCATAGGAACCACAAGTTCCCACACCACATACTGGGCGACTGAGGCCTAGACACGGTCATGAAGGCTGGTCTGGAGACACCAAGGCCGGTGTTCTCTCTGAGACGTGAGTGGACCAGCTCAGAGAGTAAGGGCCCAAACGCCACACTGGGCATTTCCGGGTGTGCCATGGGATAGCGCTCTGACCCCAGGCCTTGGCCATTCAAGGCCAGGGACAAATGAGGCCTGCAGGCCAAGTGTGGGAAGGGAATTCAGGCAAAACTGACTCTGGTCCTCCATCTGGGGCTTGTTGAGGATTTGGGGCAACTCAGTTCACCTCCTCGTGTCTCTGGTTTTCTCCCCTGTCACAAGGTGCATGACCTTTGACCTCACAACCTCACAACGTGGCTTTGAGGTTTCATCGAATAAGAAAGTGGACTGTGAAGAGCTGCCAGGGGGCTGCCTGGGAGACCGGCCAGACATCATCAGTTGATCACAGCACTTCCGCCCCCTGAACGTGAGCCTGCCTCAGAGCTGCTCTCGGACCACTGTGCTCCAAGCAGTGACTCCCAGTCTACCAGAGCTTGTAACTGAGATGGAATCTGCCTTTCATCCTTACATCGTCTGCTGTGAAGCTGCTGCTCCAGAGTCAGGCATCGCCAGGAAAAGCCAGAGCTTAGGTAAAAATGGTAGCCGGAAATTAGGCAGGGGCTGGGAGAGGAGACCCAGCCAGGATAGAGGGCTCTTAGTACCAAATGGACCATGGACAGGGTCTGCAGCCTGTTAGAGCCGCTGGCAGCCAGCCTGGTGTGCAGAGCGGCGCTCACAGGAACCAGGCACCAGGACAGGGGCGCCTCTTGGCTGAGCCACAGCCCTGGATCAGGGATTTGCCTCTGCATCTCATCCTGTGAGCATGAAGCTTCTGGGAGATGGGGGTCTCCACTGTACACAGAAGGAAACTGAGGCTGGTGGAGACTAAAGTCAAGAGTATACGGAGTTGATAAGGGCACCCAAGTTTGCCAGATGCAAAAGCCCACATTCTCCATGCTGCCATTCGGAAAGTAGGGCCTGTTTCCTGGGGCCCCTCTCCAGAGCAACCTGTTCTGGCCCCCGGCATGCAGGAGCAGGAAGGTTGGGTCCCTTCCATGGTGCGAGGCAAGCAGACCAGGGAGGTTTCTTGGCACTGGTTTCTCTGTTTTTCCCATCCCTGCGGCATTAGAGTTTGTGAACCTTCAAACAGGGGACCGAATCCTAGGCAAGAGTCCCTCTCGGCCACTCTCTTTTACGGCATATCCCCAGGCAACTCTCTGCCCCTTTCTGGGGCTCAGTTCACCCACCTATGACTGAGAGCCTTGTGACGCAAGGTGGGTCTGCAAAGTGCCAGCATCGGAGCCCCTGGGGAGCTTGTTAGAAGGGCTGAACCCCAGGCTGCTGGGTGAGAATCGGCATTTTCCCAGGGCCCACGTCGTCCACATGCTCACGGAGGTTGTCAAACCATCCAGCTCCAGAGTCCTGGAGTCTCTTGCACACCCCAAAACAGAGCAACCTGCAGATCACAAAGTCAGCCCCTGAGGCCCAGCCAAGGCTCACACTTGCAGCTCAGGCTGGTCATTCCAGCCAAGAGGGCTGAGCTGGGAATGCCAGGAGAGCCCTCATCGGGGATGGGAGGCAGGGCCCCATGCGGGAGCGGCTGTGTGCAGGCCCACAGTGGCCGGTAGAACCAGCCAGCCAGGCTGCCACACGCAGCGCTCAATCTGGGGTGGGGGGTGGGCAGGCACACCAGCGCAGAAGCAACTCCGGACAGCCACCTGGGTGTGGGGAGGGCAGGGACAGACGCTGCGGAGGCCAGAGGAAGGCATGGTCAGGGTGGGTCTGGGACTAGAGGCAAAGCATCTCTCTCCACTTCTGTGCCGGTACCCCAAGACCCGGCAGGGGATATCTCAGGCCCCATCACAGAGCAGCGGGGGCCACAATTAAATTTAAGTGCTCATCCATTTTCCCCACAAGCACCAGCATTTTCCATCCCTTTTATGGATTTCTGAGGAATGATAAAATGCAGCTGTTTTGGCTCCTGTACCAACGAAATAATGAAAGGTGGCCCGGGTCTCCTCCAGGGAAATCAGCGGCTTATTTATTTCTTTTGACTCCAAGACTCCTATCCATGTCTCCTGATGAACCTGAGCTTCTAAACCTGCCCCTCCATCACCCCAGCCCTCACCTCAAACCACTTTCTAGTGACTTCTTTGCAGACACTCGAAACCCTCCTGGTGACATGATATTGGTAGATTTTTGTGCTTTACTCTCCTCCTCCGAAATACACATGGGTTTCCGAACCCCTGCGGCAGGCAGGGCCCTTGGCAGAGTTAAATGAGATGCCGCAGCCCATGGCCTCGCAGAAGGCCTGGCACAGAGTCACTGCACAGCCGTGCCATTGACCTGCCTTTCAGATGTCCTGGTGGGTCAAGAATTCGCATAGAGCTGTCGGCTGCCGTTCTAGCTGGACCCCAGACGTTGTTACTTCCGTGACCATGAAAATAGCCTCAGCCTTCATGGGCGTGGGTCGCTCAGATTCACAGACTCATTTAAGCCTCACGTAACCTTGAGACAGGTGGGACCGGCATTAGCAATCCACTGCACAGAGGGCGGGACGCCTCCTCAAGGCTGCTGTGTGAGAGTGACGCTAGCAGAAGGATCTTGGAACCAGGACTCTGCACCAACCTATTCGCATTCTGGGGAGACCCTGGCTGCAGATGGCCTGGGATCCCTTCCTCCATTTCTGTTCCCTGAGCTCGTCTTCCTTTCGCCAGGATCTGCTCTTCAGTGTCAAAACCTGCAGAAGCCTTGCGCCCCCTGCCCTCTAGTAAGGCAGCATTCACCGGGCCAGGCAGGGGGTTGCTGCCTGTCACTGCAGGTGTTCAGCGTGGGGGGCCTGCTGCCAGGTGTGCTAGGCTGTCTGTAACCCAGACCATCCTGGGGGCTAGGTGGTCTGTAACCCAGACCATCCTGGGGGCCGAAGTGGTCCGTTTGGCTCCATGAGGTCCGTTAGGAGGAGTCCTTTGAATCGGAGAGCCAGGAGATGGTCCGGGAAGTGTGGTGTGGCCATGGATGGGGCCACATAGGACTGGAGGGTGGGGGCAGGACCAAGCAGTGAGCTGGGGAGGCGAAGGCGTGGTGGGAGGGGAGAGGAGGTGCGGACTCAGCTGAAGATGTCTGTCACCAAACGGGAGGAAGGGAGATGTCGGGAGCATGGGTTATGACTCAGGCCACAGAGCCTGAGAACCCACGGGCAGCTCGAGGGCGTCTTTTCTCTGTGGTGGGACTGAAGGCAGGGCCGGGCCTGCAAGGACCCTTGCCTAGCCGGGCAGAGGAACAGATCAACACACACACACACACACACACACACACACGTTAATACACGCACACACACAGACACACGGACACACGGACCAAACACACCAGGATGTCCACAAAGTCATCTACAGAGACAAACTTGTGTGCGCACCACACACACACACACACTCACAGAGGAGCGCATCTCCCAACTCTCTCTCCCACACCTCTTCCTCCTTTCTCTGGAGCCTACTCCCTACCAACAGGGAGGGTAAGGCCCAGCCCTAGCCCCGGGGTAGGCTGGGGACAAGGGCCAAATCCTGCTTCCCAGAGAGAGTCACACCTCTCCACAAAGGGAAAGGGGAGAGATGGATAGGTCCGTAGGCAAGCTCTAGGTGACACACAGACACCAGAGAAACTGGCCCATTCACACACCAAGAAATGGAAAAACACAGACTCCAGTCACACCATGATGTAGACCAAGAAAGATACTCAGGTGTACACACACACACACACACACACACAGACAACAGGCATATATGGGCACACACTCCCAGACACACAGAGACATACATCCTCACACAGACACACTGGCATGTGCACAGACTGACACACATGTGCTCTTCGCAGAAAAAGATACACACCCGGGGAGACACTCAGACACACACACAAAGACACACAGATGCGCGGCCAGACCGACACAGGCAGAGCCATGGAGACAAAGAGGCTTTGAGCGAGGCCAGCCCGCCTCCAGAACCCAGACATCCCAGCTTTGCAGTCCCCCTAGGAACCCTGTGAACCGCCAGGAGAAATTCCTGGGATATTAGCTAAATTTCAGACACAAACATTCCGGTCTCCCTCTCCAGATGTAATGCTCCTGAAAGCCCGCACAGCCCTCCCTCAGCTCGCCCCTCACAGCCCCCGCTCCCCGGCTCTGAGGAATGCTGCTTGTCGGCTCAAGGAAGGGGGTGGTCCAGGAGAGGTGAAGGGTGCACACCAGGCAGGGAGTGCAAGGCCACACGGGTGGGGCTGTCTGCACAGTGGGGGGATCCCAGCAGATGAGGTGCTCAGGCAGAGCCAAGGGGCTTCCTTGGAGCAGGGTGGGGCGCTGCCCAAAATGGGGGCTGATCAGGCCCCAGGGAGGAAGGGAGGGGTTTCTGGACTAAAGTCAGAACCCAGACTTGGATTCAGCTCTGCACCGGGAACATGGCTCATCATGAGGGGCTTGTGAAGGTCTGGGTCTTGCTCACCTCCCCACAGACATGTTGTTTGCTCCTCAGCTCCAGCACCATGCCAGGTCCTTCCTACCCCAGGGCCTCTGCACACACTGGGCCCTCTGTCAGGAGCTCTTCCTCTGACTCTGCCTCAATCCCAGCATAAATGTCACTTTCTCAGACAGGTATCCTCCCCCACCTGTGTCAGCCTCATCTTGTTTCCTCCTGGAACAGCTGGTTCTCCTGCAGAGTCCCTGTGTGAGTTTGCAGCTGTTCCTCGTCCTGCATGGCTACTCTTCAAGCCCTCCTCCGGGCTAGACCAGAAGCCGCATGAGGATGGACACCGAATCTGTGATAGTCAGCGCTTAATGCATAGCAGGTGCTCAGCAAACACGGGCCCTGTCTCCTGGGCCATATACTCCCTTTGAAAAGTTTCCAGCCTCAGTTTCCATATCTACAAAGTGGGTTGAAATGGCATTTCTCTCACCAGATTCTTGTGGGGAGAAAAGAAGATGATGAATGCAAATGGGCTTTGGCAAATGTCTGCTTACCTCGAGTAAGGGCTGCATGGTCTTCCTTCTTAAGCCCCCCATAAGCACTGGCGGCAACCCAGATTTAGACACAGAGAGACTCTGTAAACATATGTCTAGCAGGGCTTGGTTGCCTAAAACATATGTTTCAGAGGTGCTGTGAAGTCTCCTCTTTGCTGATGCCTGAAATTCCACTGTTCTTATCACAGATCCGTGGTAACTCAGAGCCCATTAGAGTCATCAGTCACTCTCTGTCAAAGTAAAGAGGTGGCAAGGCAGACCTTTCCCTGAGACGCAAGCAGACTGGAAATCCGGGTGCTTTGCATCCAAATCAGCCTCACCACCACGTGTCTCAGCGACTGGGACACGAGGGGCACAGCAGGGCGCCAGCTCTGGGGGACATCCCAGGACAAACCAGATTTCCTACCACAAGCCTCTCCCTCTCTTTCTTCTGTCCTGGCTTCCTGCAAGGACAGTAGCCAGTGGCTTCACCTCCTATTAGGTGACTGACCAGGGCACGTTACCCAACGTCCCTGAGCTCCAGCTGTCCCATGTCTCCCCCACCCCCAGGTTTTGCCATGAAAATCAAGCAGCTTTGCGTATGTGCAGGTCCCCGGCAGTGCTCCTGACACTTAGTAGTAAGTCAGTAACTGGTGGCCGCGGTGATGATGATGATGACAGGGAAGTCAAAGGAGCTGCCCAGCGATGATGGCGTGGGATTCTGTTGCCTTCAGCAGAGCCTGCTGGGTCTGAGACATGGGTCTGCCTGCCTCCCCGCCCAGACAATGCCTGCTTTGCAAGAGGCAGCTCGTTATGCCGGAGATATATGTCTTGTCGTAAAGTGTTTAATATTTTAGCTCCTAATTGCGTTACCAGAGACAGACAGCCGTTTATCCTCATCGCTCTCCCATCGCTGTCTTTGGCAGGACCCACTGGGCCGCTCCAGGTGTTTGCTTCTCTCCACCTCTGAGATTCTGGGATGGCTACACGGGCACCTGCAGGCGGCTCAGCGTGGTCAGCGGTGAGTGGTGCTGGCAGCTGGGGGGCGGGCTTGGCACCTTGGGGAATTCGAAATGACCCTCCCCTCCTCCTCTCTGCCTGCCGCCCTCTTGTCTATGAAGCACCACGCCAGCCATCAGCTCCTCTCCTTCTCACAGCTGTTTCTGCAAGGCGAGAGCTGTTATTACTGACCCCATGATACAGAGCAGGAGACTGAGGCCAGGGGAGGTTGTGAATTTCATTCATTCATGCATTCGTTTGCTCGTTCCCTCAGCAATCCTTGTAGGTAGGAGCAGCAAGCATATGGAAGGTACCGGGAACCTAAGAATGAATAAGACTCTCTCTCTCTCTCTCCTTCTCTTTCTCTCTCTCTCTCTCTCTCTCTCTCTCACACACACACACACACCCAGGACACATAGCCTTGCTCAGATGGAGAGCAGAGAGTGACAATAATATAACCACCCTTCACACCTTCACATGTCTCTGTCCCCCTATCCCTGCCCCTGGCCCGGTTGTGCTCACAGCCAGCAAACTTACCCCAACCTTAGCTCTTAGATGGGTGCCCTCCGTTTAAAGCCCAGAAGCTTTCTGTTCACATCCTTGTCGGAGCTAGCCCCCAACCCTCTTCTTCACCATGTCGGGCCCCAAAGGAGCCTCATGCTTATCACTTACCTCAGATACATCCGACAGCCCCGCTCACTGCCCACCCAGGGGCCGTTCTTCCCCCCTTCCACGGCCTGTATTTCCCATCAGAGCCCAGATGCTGTTGTTGGTGGCCAGAGACTGTTTCAAATCTCCTCCACAGTGTAGACGGATCCTAGGAATCCTAACCCCCTTCGCCAGACACTTCCCCTGTCTCCCTACTGGGGTGACCAGTCCATGACGAATTGTTATGGACTGAATGGTTGTTATAGACTGAATGGTTGCTCCCCCCTCAGATTCATCTGCTGAATCTAACCCTCAAGGGGACAGTGTTAGGAGGTGGGGCCTTTGGGAAGCAGAGCCCCCAGGAATAGAATCAGGGCCCTTACCAAAGAGACCCCAGGGGAGCTCTCTCTCCCTCTGTCTGCTCTGGGAGGATACAAGAAGTGGACCGCCTACGACTGGTCCTCACCAGAACCCAGTCACGCTGGCACCCCGTTCTCAGACTTCCAGCCTTCAGAACTGGGAGACAAAGGCCCCACAGTCACGGGAACTTTGTTATAGCCGCCCAAGCACACGAAGTCTGGAGTATTTGCGGGAGAGCTTCCGGTGGGAAGGTAGGAGAGAATTTTCTCGAGTCTCACCTTCCCTTCCTCCTGCTTCGTGGGTCTCTGTGGGCAGGCGAGGTGCTTGGCACCACGACAGCCATCTTGTGATCATGTGGTAACAGTGAAGGGCCAAAACCAAGGACCCAGAGAAAGGCTGAGAATGGTGGGTCGAGTCTGGGTCTCTGCGGGCACAGCTGGGCCTCTGTATGACCCCGGGGCCATGCTGCTGTGGCCTCCCGAGGACAGCACTGCCCTCTGGGACTCCCCTGCTTGTGCTGAATGTTTCCTAAGAGATGCCTGAGCCAGGCTCCTTCATCCTCCTGCCTTGAATGTCCTTTCCTCTGGTCTGGTTTTGAAAACTGCTTCTTGTTTTTTAAGACCTGACCAGAGAAGCCCCTTTCTGAGTTTTCCTTAACCCCTCACCCTACACTGACGGAGGGCTGAGACCCACCCACACACAGCACGTCGTTCAGACCCCTCACACGCTGCCGTCACCACATTGATCTGTGACTGTTTCTCTTCCTCATCTGTCTGCAGACACCCTGGGAGGTCGCCCCAAGGGGATCTTCAGTCAAGGCTTGAGTGACAAGGGCTTGCCACACGGTCCTTATGTCACAGAATTCTCCCAGCGACCTTGGGAACCAAGGCTGATGCTCACCTGTATTTACAGGTGAAGAGACTGAGCGCAGAGAGGGGAGGAGGCATCTCAGAGTGAGCCCTGGGCTTGCTGGAGGGAAGCCCTGGGTCACGGCGGCCGTGGGTCTGTCCCGCCGGGTGCCCCGCCTGGACCATGGTCCCCGTGAGCCATCTCCCTGCCGTGGCGGCGGCTGCCTGTCATCACAGGGCTGTGGGTGGCACAGCCAGGTGGTTGGCCCCGGGGCAGCGAACAGACCTTGCTTGTCCTGGCACAGCCACCGGGGAAGGATTCAGGGGCCATTCTCTGTAGGCAGCTGGGGCTGGGGCCCATCAAAAAATAAGACCCGAGCCGGGCCTGCCGGAGGATGAAGTCATGTGGAAAAACACTCAAGTCAGAACAAAACTGTCTTTCTGCAAATGACTTCATCACATTGCCAGAAGGCTCGGATCACTCCACCTCTCACCTCTTCCAGCCCGCCCACGGGAGCGGGGAAGACCAGTTCCTCGGGTCCTGTTACATCACTTAGCAAAAGTAAATGTTGCCGAGACCCACCCAGGAGGTGCTGGGGAGCTGATGCCTCCATTTTCCTCCGCAGCCAGAGCTTCCTCCAACCCACCAGGTTGGGAAGGCTTTGTGGGCAGCTGAGAGCCTTCTCTGCCTCTGCGTTGCCCGTGCCCAGCCTGGAGGCCAGCAAACACCACCTAGGATAACAGGACATAATGTAACACCCACTTGTTGAATGCATGTGCTCCCGCATTCTGCAAACACTAACCGAGCAGCTCTTTTTCTAGTCAGGCATCTTGCTGGCACTGGGGTTATGCTTGCAGAAAGAGGAAATGGGGAGGGAAGGAAGGAACGAGAGGAGGAGGGAAGGGATGAATTCCTCACTGGGGCGATAGAGCACGAGGGAGCTGCACAGCCCAGACAGAGGGGTACACAAGGCTGAGTTCTAATTCTCTTTCTGACAATGCATTTCTATTTATCGGGGTTTTCTGGAGCATAGCCCCCATTCCTGGGAGCTTGATGGGACCTGGGGATCTAGGGAAGCCATTCTGGCACCGTGCCCCTGATTGTCTTGCCCGGGAGGTGGACGATGTCAGTGGCTCTAGTTACATGCTGTAATGGACAAGGTGATGTGGGACACGCAGGAGGAAGTGTTGGAGGGACTGGCCAAGGAGGAGAGCCTTGAAGGATGAGCACACCAGGCTGGGCAAGGGTGGGTGGAAGGGATCTGAGGCTGCAGGGTGTTGGGGGAAGGGCAGATAGTTCTCTGTTTGGGGAGCACTGGGTGCCTAAATGTGGGGATGATAGGTGGAGCTGGTAGCACAGGCTGGGATCCAAGCTTTGGGGGAGTGGGTTTCACCTGGTAGGGAACAGGGAGCCACTGAAGGGCTAGAGAGTAGAGGGTCCAGTTTGGGTGTGCGTTTCAGCAACGCTGCTCTGGACCGAAGGCGGGGGGTGGGTGGTGGGAGACAGAGAGCTACAAGGAGGCCCCTGGATGATTCAGGGCCAAGAGCGAGACCCCCTGGAGTACAGTGGTGAGAACAGGGTTGGGAAGAAGAGGAAGGAGAGAGAGACATGCCCAAAGCTCGCAGGCCTTGGAGACCACCAGGATGAGGAGAAAGTGGAGGTCATTGGTGTTCTGGTCTCTTAGGCTATCAGAATTTTTGCTTTAATTCTACAGCAGAGAAACTTAAAATAACAGAGGCCTAATAGAGAGAAAAGACCAGGTTGGCAGTCCCAGGCTGGGATGGGGGCTCCACGGTTGTCAGCGATCCAGATCCTTCCATCTTGTGGTGCAGCTATCTTCAATAACCAGCCTTGACCGCATGGCCCAGGATCGCTGCTCCAGCTCCCACAGTCACAGCTGCTCTCCACCCAGTGATAGGAGGGAAAAGAGGAAGTGGGGTGCACACATTCTTTCCAGAGATGGGACTTAGAAATCTGCTAAGGTCCCATTGGCTGAACCGAGAAGCGAGACCCTACAAGGCTGTGAGAGACGCTGGAAACTATAGGCCGCCATGTCCCTAGCTACAAAATGCCTCCATTGTGGAGGAAGAAGAAAACGTATCCCTGGAGGACACAACAGCTGTTATTGTGTATGCTTATTTCTTATGTATTTCTTACGTATGTATGTATTTCTTATTTGCAAAATCCATTCTGTGAAGAGTCATACTCATTCCTAACCAAGTAAGTGTTAAACACAACCAACTTTTGCCAACAACATGCTGTGTTTTCGTGGACAAAGTCGGCCTCCTGTTTGGCTTCAGGATCCCCAGCCATTGAAGGAGACACTGGAAACCATTTTCAACATGAGCTCTGTGGGGTCAGCTGAGTGGGCTTTGGCAGCCTAAAGATCCCGTATATTTACGTGCTCAACTGAGGGCATACATTTTTCTTGGGAGAGAATCTACAGCTTTCAACAGATTTACGAGGCAGTTTGTGACCCTAAAAATTTGAGAAACAGGCTGAAAGAATTACTCGGGGTCCTCCACATCTATATCGTATGACTTCTCTGTCCCCATCTTGTAGTGGTTGCTTGGAAAGGAATCTAGGGAAAAGATAAAGGGAATTGGAGGACTTCAGGGTGGTTGGAGAGTGGGCTTCCATCCTGACAGTAACCACATAGGCAGGGGTGTGGTCCCCCACCCCTGGGCCTTCCTCTCCAGGCTTTGCCCTGGCTGTGTTGGGATTTGGCTGGGTGCTCGCCTGGCACACGCTGCCCGATGCCTCCCACACGGTCCCCAAAGCTCCCAGCCAGGAGCCAGTTAGGATTTCAGAGGTACAAGTGAGCTGCTGTGTTTGGCCTGCCAGGTGAAAAGAACAGAGCCCGCATTAACGAGAAGCTCCTCTCTTGGTATCGGCTTTCCCTTCTCAGGCGATGTCTCGGACCAGGAGCAAACCTGTCTCTCTCTCTGGAGCCAGGGATTTGATATTGTCGTGAATGGAGGTTTTCATCCCCCACTAGGCGTCTGCCCTTCATGGCGCCTGCTGCTGGTGCCAGGCTTGGCACGTGAGCCCCAGCTGCAGGAGTTGCTTGTGGACGAGAGTAACTGGGCTCCAAGGCGCCCCCCGCCAACACTCAGACTCCATCCTTCTCCCCTTCCTCCACCCCCAGAGAGGGAACGAGGAGATGGTCACGGTCCTGGCTGGGCACAATGGGTCTTGAGGTGCTGATGGTGCACATTACGTGGGAATTTCTCGACAGCCTGCAGATGAGCTGATGAGCCAGACTCCTAAGTGCAGAATCACCACCTGAAGTCAGGATGGTACAGAAAAAAGCCACAAAGAAGGATTTTATCAAAGGGGAGTGGGGGAAGAGAAAGGCATTACGGCACCAAAACACTTAGAGCAGGGATGGACGTCTCCAAACGTGGACAGGCTGGGGAGAGGAGGAGCAGGGGGGTAGAGGGGCCGCCCCTGGATGCTGCCTGGGAGAAGGCTCAGGAAGAAGGAACGGGGGGGTGGAGGGAGCAGGCATGGGTTCCAGGGAAAGCCCCAGTTTGGGGTTCTGGCGGCTGGAAAGCGGCCCCTTCACCCTAGGAGAGCGAGACCTGCAAGAGAGGTCAGGCCTGGGTGACAGGGTGTGTTCCTGCTGTGGCCAGGGAGCTGCCAACGGGCCTACCATCTTGACCGAGCTGGCCAGCCCTGCTCTCCTGTCTGCGGGCCCTCGGGCCACTTTTCCCTCCGCCCTGAGCTCTCACTCAGCACCGGCTGGGGACTTTGTTCTGACAGCCTTTGACTGTAGGTGTGGGACCAAGGAGGGTGGCCAAAGACACACAAAGGGGAAGAAGGCAATGGCTCTGCTTTCAAAGAACTACACGCACAGGCCTGTGTCCTGGCTGCAAAGCACTGGCTGGTGGATTCCACGGTTGAGGCCCATGAGTTACGGCAAGTCTTCTACCAACACCGCCGCACCGAGGGCAGTGCAACAGCACAGCGGTTCACGGAGCCTCTGTGTGGTGCGGGGCCCTGGGTGTGATAGAGATAGAGACAGAAGGAAACAAAACCACCTTCTCTCTGGCCCCTGAGAGCTCGCAGTCTGGGCACAGTGGGGTCTGCTGCGGGCCAGGGGATCGGACTCGCATCTCTCAGAGATCATCCTCATAGCATCCCTGGGAGGGAGGCAGAATCCCCCCCTTGGGGGAAACAGAGGTTCAGAGACACTAAGTAACCTGACCAGGACCACACAGCTCGGGGGTGTGCGAGGGAATTTTAATCGCCGTTCTGTCTGAATCTAAAACCCGCCGCAGACCCCCACTCTCCTCTGTGGGAGGAAGGACAAGGGGGCATGGCTTGAAGCCTGATGGGGCGGGGTAGCTGCTCATGCTTCCTTCTGTCGATGATGACCAAGGAACTGGTCCAGTAATTCCTGGCTGGGGAGAGGGATGGATGAAAGGACCTTTGACTCAAAGGCCACTCATTGGACAAGGGACCAGGCTCTGTGGAACTCTGGGGGGGTGAAGAGATCAGTAGGAAATGGAGGGCAAGTGTGTTAAGACCATAGACACTGAGCCAGGTGCATCTCTGTCCCTTCTGAGTGGGGGGACGACGTGAGAGCCGGCCCATCTCGGAACCTCAGCTTTCTCCTCTGTAAAATAGATAGTAGTACGTAATTTTTCATGCTGTTGTGGAGATGCCCACGAAATGTAATATGTGCCACACCCCAGGCCCAGCACAAAGGAGGACCTCAGTAATAATTACAATGATGGTTCTTATGACCATTCTGGACAGTTTAACAGCCCCGAAGGGCAGCTAAGTTGAAGAACTATAAGACAGGCACAAACGCAGTGCTCCTGGGGTTCACGGGTGGGGAGATGGCAGGTGAGGCCAGAAAGATGCGGGGAGTCTTCCCTTTTTTGTTTGTTATCTTGTTTAATTTTAGACTCATCTTCTTTGAAGTCCTTTCTGTCTCACTGGTGCCGAGTCTCTAGGATAGGCAGGCGGCTCGCGGTGACTCCGTGCAATGGGTGAACCGCTGGGCCGGGCATCTGTCTGGCCGCAGATCTTCGGGAAGCCTCCGGCGCAGCCATCTCTCTGCCTTTTCCGGGCGGCTCCAGCTCGGAGAGCTTCCGTGACATCATCACAGCCAACCGTGGCCACGGAGCCCTCCGCCGCGCACATTCCCGCCCCGGCTGCTGGAGCAGGGGATCCCTCCGCCTATGCAACCTGGGGAACTTCTGCCCCCATGTGAGTCCGCGGGGAGGATGGAGAGAGCCCTGAAAGGAGTGCAGGGGCCCGGCCTGGCATCTGCCTCCTAGGGACGTGGGTCAGGCAGAGCCCAACGCCGCCGGCCTTTACAGGCTCCACAGAGGCAGACAGTGCTAGCATTGCCCACAGGGCAGCAAACGCTCCTCCGCTGAGAGGAGATTGGGAAGGTTCCAACTCAGCTCGTCGGTGGGCAGCCCTGAGGTGTGTCCTCCGCAGCCTCGCCGACGGTCTGCAGACACGTGAGCCGTAGGGACAAAACCCCCTCCCCAGTATGTGCCTCTTGATTCAGTGCCTTGTTGCCTGTGTTCCCCACCGTGCTCCTGGACGGGACTCACTTCCCAGATAAGGTGCTGGCACCCGAACCCTTGTCCTGGGGTCTACTTCTTGAGAGCCAAGGGGGAGGACAGCACATGTCTGGGTCACTCCTGGGCCGAGGGCTGCGAGGGCTCAGTGACTGCCTCCGTGACCCGTTGGCATCCGCCTGACTGGCTTTCCCTCGACTTGCCTGCCTCACCCACATTCCCGGAGTGGGGGGCAAAGTCAGACCCCTCTGCTTGCCATCCTGGGTCACACAGAGACCTTCGGTTCCCTCACATCTTCCTCGACGGCAGAAGGAGGCAGCTGGGAAACAACAAAACAGCTCTGGGCTGGCTCCAGGAGGAACGGCCGGCAGCTCCCTCAAGCCTCCTGTGCGATGGGTGTGCCGGCTTTATATTTAGAGGGAGCACTGTCAGGGGACAGGGAAAGAGAGGCTGACTCATCAGTTCCTAATGACACTAACAAGCGGCATCTGCGAGGCCTCCTGGGGCCCTGGCGCAGGGGTAGATTTACTTTCTGGGGCTCCGACATCAGAGCCTCCATCACTCCCTCCCTGGAGTGTGTCATGCTCCGGCTTTTCACGGGAAAGCTGCCTAACGCCCTGGCAAAAGCAAGGTAATGAAATATTCATCTGCTGAGGCTGGAGGATGGAAGCTCTCGGGTCCTCCAGGAGAAGCGGAGTCCTAAATTAAAGACACGCACAGACCCAGACAAAAGCACATACCCAAGGAGCAGACATTCCCAGGCACTTCTAGAAGCGACACAGCCTCACACGTACACAAAAGGACATGCCAAAATACACCCGTGTACACGCATGTGCACCAGTCAGACACCTGTGCAGCACACAAGCCTGTACGAAGGACACACGCATTGGACAATGTGGACGCATACGTGTGCATCGCACGGACCTATGAACACCCACCATATGCGTGCACCCGCTCACGTATCTATTCCCCCACCACTGTCATGAAGAGTGACATCTGCCTAGCTGGTGGATTGGGGGCAGAAGAGCCCATCACTCAGCCCCGACTTTTGAACAATAGTAGCCTGTCTTGGCCGTGCCGAGGAAGCTCGGTTCTGTCAGGCAGAAGCAAATGCTGTGCTGGGGGAAGTGTGACTCAGAGGTGAGTTACACAACTCCATTCAGTCTGTCTGCTCTGCCAGGATGGGGAGGATGAGGAAAGCCTACAAATGTGAAAGCCAAGGGGCTCCTGATCTTCTAGAAGCTTCAGCATGAGCGTGTCTCTTGTCCAGGCTAGTGGAGGCTGAGGCTCCCTGTACGGGGCTCGAGGAGTCACTACACTATCACACATGTGACTGCTGCTTGACTGCTGCTTGACACAGGAGCACCTTCCATCAGAGGGGTGGCCGTGAAGTGTCATCTTCCCACCGACCCGTCCCTGCCCAGTTGGTGCATTGGGGGGCTCCATCACACCTGCAAGGTGAGCAGGTTGGCCCTGGGGCTTGGGAAGTAAGCACATATGTTAGCCTGTGTCTACAAAGGCGATCCTGCCTTCGGATTGTTCTAGAAGCTCTGACTGAGCAGCTCACAATTAAAGGACTGATGCCAGACGTAAAGTTTTTGAAACCACTCCGGTTCACAGACCTCCTGAGCAAATGACAACATCCCAGTTTCCATATATCCATTCAGCCAACAGCCACCAAACATGTACCAAGACCTAGGGCCTGGGGTGACCGAGTTGACTGCCTTCAAGATCTCATGATTGATCCTGGAAGGGTAGGAAGCTGGCCAGACAAAGAAAGAGGTATATGTGTGAGCGGGTGGGAGGTGGTGAGCTGTGGGGGACTGAAGGGTGGAGAGGAGGGAGGATTAAATTCTGAGCTGAAAAGCAACATTCGCAAAAAAAAAAAAAAAAAGTTTTCTACACAACGGGCAAGGCAGAGGGGGGACTGGTGAACTACAACTCACAGGGCAAATGCACCTCATTTCCTGTTTTGTAAAGAAAGCTTTATTGGCACTCAGCTATGGCCATTCACTTACATATCTTTGGTTGCTTTTGAGCCACAATGGCAGAGTTTTGCATCACAGCAATGCCTTCAAGCCCTAAAATATTTACTATCTGACCCTTTCTAAAAAAAAAAAAAAAAACCTGTCAACCCCTGTTCTGGGTCTGTCAACTAATTCTGGAACCCACTGTAGAATTCTTTTTTTTTTTTTTTTTAAAGATTTTATTTATTTATTTAACACACACACACACACACACACACACACACACACAGAGAGAGAAAGAGATCATAAGTAGGCAGAGAGGCAGGCAGAGAGAGAGAGGGAAGCAGGCTCCCTGCTGAGCAGAGAGCCCGATGAGGGACTCGATCCCAAGACCCTGAGATCATGACCTGAACAGAAGGCAGAGGCTTAACTCACTGAGCCACCCAGACGCCCACCACTGTAGAGTTCTTGAAACCAATTGCAAAATATCTAGAACCCACAGCATGAGAATCCCACATGGTGTTCCAGAGCTCCTCCAGAGTTCCTGGTGTAGGATCTACAAGTTCGTAGGGAGCTTGTGCCTCAATGACCCCACTGAATCCTTCAACCAGCCTGCGTGCGGTTAGTGGTCATGATAACCCAATTTTGCAGATAGCAACACTAAGACAAAGGGAAATGAAGGGACTTGCTAAAGACCACATGGCTAGGAGAGGCAGCCTGGTACCTACATTCCATGCTCTTTCCACCACATTAACCTGCAGATGTTTCCCCGACACACACTCCACCCCTGAGCTGCCCTCCCTGACAGTCCATTTCCCTCCTCTCCTTCCTCTCATCCCTGCTGCCACGGAGGCTGCCTTTTGTGCATTGTGCCATCTTAGCGGGAGAGAGTGTTGGGAGGAGAATCGAATTTCCTGGCCGTATCTGTTTGCCGGTGCCCGGTGCACCCTGGGATGCTAACGAACAGTGACAGATGAGTTTCAATTGACTGGCGCGTGTGAAGAACCACTGGACCAGGTAATTCCAATCCACCTCCTCAGAACTCCATCCAGGAGGGGGCCCCGGGGTGTCAGGGACGGCCCTGCCCTTGGGGCCCTGCGGAGGCCAAGCTGGGAGGGACCCAGCTGGGTCCCCAGGAGGGGTGGGCACCCCGAGCCATCCCTTCAGAGCGCAAGGATCGCAGTGCCCTTGCGCATTTGTTTTCATGGGAGCTGCTCTTAATGGAATTACATTCCCTTTATTAGATACAAGGACCAACGATGTGGCTGTGTTGTATCAGGCGGATTCTGAAGACCCACCCCTGCCATCCACGCGCGTGCACACACACACACACACACACACATGCACACACGTGCACACACACGCACGTTTCCTGCAGCTCTGTGCTGCTGCTGGCTGGAGCCCTGCATGCTGTGGGTAACACATTTAGCTCGATAAAATATAATATACGACGGGATCATATTTAACAAGGAAAACAGGGCCCGAATGGACAGAGGAGCAGTGTGGCTGGGTTGCCATGGAAACCTCTGGTTCGGAATTTCCTGACTCCTAGGAGATTACATTTTCAACCTTAATGCTGTATTAACATAAGCTTTGGCACTTAATGTCTCTGTTTTTCACCTCCCCTCTTTCCCTTGCTCACAGGCAAAAAAAAAAAAAAAAAAAAAAAATAGGAAGAAAGAAAGAAAGAGGCTTCGGGAGTGAGCCGGGAGGAGGGGAGAGGCTTCACTTCATGAAAGCCCGCACAGGATCCCCATCTAGGGCAGCAGCCACCGCACCCGGACCGATGCGGCGCTCTGCGGTTTTCAGAGAGCATCACATCCATTATCTGCCGTGACCTGCAGACAGGCCCACGCAGGCGACCCGCCAAATGCCTCTTGCATCCATCCCTTCTTCCCTGTCGCACTGCCACTGACCTTTTCGTCTCTCTCGGGGCTGTGGCAATAGCTTCTCACTGTCTCCCCGCTTCCGGCCCGTGCCCTCCTGTCCCCTCTTGCTGCCTGAGTGATCTCTCTGCACCGCAAATTTGTTCATCTTGCCGTTGGCGTCCTAGCGTCCAATGGCCCAGCAGGTACAGACTGAAGCCCGACTCCCATGCATTCAAGGACTAATAGCTCTCTCTACAAGCTCCCGGCCAGCAGTTCCTGCCATATCACCTACCCTCCCGCCCCGAGGAGGTGGCGTTATGCTTTCCGAATACACCAAGCCCTTCCAGGGGCAATGTATGTGCTCATGCCATGAGCTCAGCCTGAACCCCTGGCCTTTCCCATCTTGTTGACGGAGCCTTATCTTCCCTTAAGACCCAGTTCAGCATCGCCTACTTCAGAGGTCCCCTGCCCACCTGGCTGCCAGGGTTCCACGCCTCTTGTACCAGAAGGCTGTTGGATTCCTGAACAATTGCTGGTCCCCTTGGGTCTTCATGCACCTGTCCCCTCCACCATGCTGGGATCCTGGGAGCCCAAGGGTCATGCCTCCTCACCACCTTATCTCCCTTCTTCCCTCCCAGAATGGTCTGGCACCTTCTAGGTGTTCAGGTGGCATTGGTGAAACCGAGTTGGCAGGTGACCACACTGAGTTCAGAGAGCTCAAGATGAGTCAAACACCCCTTGTCTGGTAAGAGGCCCAGTGTGTGTCTCTCTCCTGTGACAACCCTTCTCTGCCTCTCTGCTTGCTCTGGGGTCTCAACATTGCCTATACCCCACAAACCTCGTCTCTGTTTGCAGTACTACACATGTCTTTTCTCTGCCAAACCTTTCCTTCCTTCCCTATGTCTTCTTCACCAGCTGCTCAAAAGCCTTGGGCCAGCAGAGCCACTGGAAAGTCTAAATCTGGGACAGCGAGGCTTAGAGACCCTTTGACCCATGAAAAACCCATGACGCTTCTTTCTGGTAAAACCTACCATTCTTCTAAAAAATGAGGTTCTCAAGGTTGCAAGGAATAGCCACTCACAAAAGCAAGCTCATGCTTTGGTGTTTCACCCTAAGGATCCGGGGAGACATAATGAAGGCCAGAATCTCCACTACCAAAGGAGGGACTGTCTACCACCCGCCCCCCAACCAAATTATGTCCACCTGGAACCTCAGCACAGGGCATTACTTGGAATGAGAATCTTTGCAGATGTAATTAGTGGAAGGGTCTTGAGATGAGCTCCTCCTGGATTAGGGTGGACCCTAAAGCAATGGCAGGCCCCCTCTGAGAGGCAGGAAGGAGAAGACCCACAGAGATATAGGAGAGCAGGTGATATGAGCATCCCTGTGCAGACGGGCACAGAGGTTGGAGGGATGGGGCTATAAGCCGGACACACCAGGGATCCCTGAATGCAGAGTCAGCAGAAGCTGGGAGAGAAGCTGGAATGGAATCTCTCTCAGAGCCTCTGGAGGGAACCAATCCTATGACATCCTGCTTTCAGACCTCGGGCCTCTGGCACTGAAATAAATGTCTTTTTTTTTTTAAGCCGCCCAATTTGTAGTCCTTTGTTACCTAAGCATCCCTAGGAGATGAAAACAACCAGACAATGTGGCGGGGAAGCCCCAGAAGGGCCCCAGAGAATGAGGACGTGGGGTGGGGGGCTCATCACCTGTGGGTGTCCACTCTGCACCTCACCCCTGCACCCCCAGGCTCCATCCCGTTTCTTTGTCAACATCCAGCTGCCTCTGCCCTGCCCCATCCCCCCTCCTCCCTGTGTCTCCATCTCAGGCTCCCACATGGTTTCCATCTGCTCAGGGGTCTGCAGCCTGAGCTGTCCCCTGTGTCAATGTGTTGGTAGTCTTTCCACCTCCCTACACCTGCCCACCAGCCAGCTCTCTCACCACGTTGAACCTCTTCAAGAGAGGTGATGTGCTCATGGTTAACCACCATTATCCCCAAAGGGCAAAGTCTTCACTCCAGCGCCCCCCCCCAACCCCCCGCAGGTAGCAGCAGAATGGCGCTGCTCATTCTGGTCAAGGTCCACCAGGGTCCGGGCACCGAGGCCAGAGAGGAAGGTCATAGGTTCCAGCAAGGGGAGGGAGGTTCTCTCTGAGTGGGCCAGACAGATGACCAGAGACAACCCCGGACTGGCACCTTCCCTGAGGCTGAATTTCCTGCAGAACTAACTAGTAGGCAGTAGGAAAGGGGAGGGGAAAAGAAAGATGCTTTTCTTTAAAGTGTGAGAGGGAGAGCACCATCAACTGAAGCTCTTTGAAAAGCCAACATTGCAACCCACTTACCTCCTTTGCGGGAGTCTAGCTGCCTTTGTCGACATGCTCAGAAGTGCTCATTGCTCTGGGGCAGCCCGACAGCCCCCAGTGACAACAGGGGTGGGCCGGGAGAGGCCGGGCGGGAGGAGTGGGCTGCCGGGGCCCTGGCTGAGCTGGGTGCAGCCCATACACCACGGGTGTTTGCAGAGGGCAAGGGACCACGGTTCCAGTGTGTCTCGGGCTGCTTTTGCTACAGTCCCGTTCCCTGAATCCTTCCTATGTGCTGCACCAAGCTCATGACGGCCAGACTTCCTCTCATTCACTCTCCCCAGTCCCAGGGTGTGGGCTTCAGTTGTGGGCCCTTTGCACAGGTCAGAGGACGCAGGTGTGAATGCCCAAGGTCACAGGGCGTGCGCGCGATGGAATCAAGATTCCAGCTCCGGTCAGAGGGGGCTAGAGACCAACGGCTGAATGCACTGCCCATTCCTGGAATGGACCCTGGGGTGCAGGGACCCCACAGGGACAACCGGTGACATTGATTATGAGATCCAGAGCAGGTCACAGTTGGAGGCTATTAAGGCTAAATTTCGCAATTTTGATAACTACACTGTGAAACGTGGAAGGTCTTATTCTTCAGAGAGATACATGGCAGCGTTTCAGAGTCACAGGGAGCAACGTCCCCAACTCACTCTCAAATAGCTCAGGACAAAAACAGAATTCTAAAGTGAGGGAGACGAAATCTGGCGACGGGAGAATCTCACAAAGGGTGTGCAGGGGGCCCACAGCTCTTCCGGCATTCCATACGTTTGAAACCATGTGAACATTAAAACTGTAAAACAGAAAACTTCAAAGTGCTAGCTCTTTTAATTTTTTTTAGAGCAGCCTTCATGATGTGTAATTTCCGCACACGAACCCCACATATTCCAAGTGTGTACCGTGATGACTTGGGGCGTATGTATGCACCCAAGAAGCCATCACCCCTGTCAGGAGTGTGTGCAGATAGCTCATTCCTCTGCGTGGCTGGATCGTACTCCCACAAGCGGACCTACCAGCGTGTGCTTACCTGTCCCCTGCCCATAGATATTTGTATTATTTCCGGTTCTTGGTAATTATGAATAAAGCCACTGTGAAGATTTGTGTGCAAGTCTTTCTATGGATATATGCTTTCATTTCCATGGAGAGACTGGTTCACGTAGTAGTATGTATTAACTTCCTTTTTCTTTTTGAAGATTTATCTATTTATTTCGGGGGGGGGGAGAAAGAGAAAGCCTGCAGGGGAAGGGGCAGAGGGAGAGAGACAATACTGTAGCTGACTCCCCGCTGAGTGGGGAGCCCAACAGGGGGCTTCTTCTCAGGACCCTGAGATCAGGACCTGAGCCGAAATCGAGAGTCAGATGCTCAATAGACTGAGCCCCCCAGGCACCCCTGTGTGTGTTCACTTTCTAAGAAACTACACAGGTGTTTTTCCAAAGCGGCTGTGCCACCAGCAGCGTGTCTGGATTCTGGTTTCTGCACATCCTAGCCCCGGTGTTCACCATCTTGGCATTGTCAGTCCCAGTGACGAGACCCATCCCAGTGGACTCTAGCAGTCTCTCATTATGGTTTTCATTCCCATGAACCTGGTGTCCAGCGATGTCGACATTATCACAACGCCATCCCCTCTCTGACTTCTCTGGACAAAGAGGTCCATGGGGGAAGCCTGGGAACCTCGGTGACAGCCGCCCTGCCATCCGAAAGTGGACAGCCAAGTCCCAGACAGAGAGCACGGAAGTGGATGGGCCCAGGCTGAAGACTAGAGCCCCCACCTAAAGCGCAGGGTACTTGCCAACAGAAGTCTTGGTCCAGCGGCTCCGATTGGCAGAGACTGCCTTTCAGACCACCGCCAGCTTGGCAGCCCAACCCGGGGCGCTTCCGGTTATCAGTCAACAAGGTGCAGCAAGTCCTAACCTTTATCCTTATTCATTTACTCAACAACCATCGAGTGCCGCTCAAGTGCCCAGCGCTGTGACCAGCGTACGTGTTTGACAGGCTTTGCTTGGTTCTTAGGTTGTAGGCGACGTTCAGAGTAAAAGTCAAAACCCCTAAGGATAATGTTCAAGGCCTCTCTTGATCAAGTTCCTCAATTTAGGTTTTCCTCCCACATCCTCGCCCCCAGCCTATGCTCCAGCTCTCGCAAGCGCCCAGTGTCCCAGACTTGCCAGCTCCTTCCTGCATTTGGCCTTAATCTTCTCTCATGCTTCCCTCTCTTGGCTGATGCAGAACTTTTCAGCCACATGAAGCTTCCCTCCTGGCCTTCCGCACCCTCGCGGATAGACCTTCCTGGGGCCAGCGCTAGCCAAATTTCGATCCCACACGCAGTTTGCAAGGGCCGCTGGCCCCTGAACGACAGGGTGTTACTGCACGCGCCCCTCTTGGCACAGGGGTCTCCCGGTCAGCAAGTCACTATTGGCCGAATGGGGCTGATTTCCACACCACATCCTCCCTTTCTGCATTTGGGGACCAGGAGAACTCGCTGCTCCCACGTTCACACACTACATGCGGTGTGCAAATCACTCCAAATGCCTGAGGTGGCACCTGCTACGTTCTAGAGAGTTAAGTACGCTCGCCACCTTGCCCACCATTACCTGGAACAGACATTATCATTGTGTGAACACATGGCCCAGGAGTTTAAACACTATAACCAATTAGCTTCTCGGGGTGCGGCATCTTAAACACGCCAAGCTCAACGAGATACGAGCGGGTCCTGAAAGCTTTCTTTTCTTCCCTCCCCCGCCCTTTTTTCCCCTCTTGTTCCAGCAGCACTTACCCATCTGTACTTTCACCACACAGCTATTCCCCCTAGAAATGCCATGAAACCTTTCAAATAAAATATTTAACGTGTGGATCTAGTAATTTTATGTTGTGAGTAATGAAACCTTTATTTAGGTCCCACCTTTTATTAAACCTCAGGGTTCTCCTTTGGTCTCTAATGACATTACGTTGCGTCAGAGTTAGGCAGTTTTTTACAGGAGGCTGTATTATTTGTTGTGACTCGGTAATGCTAATGTTTAAATTTTGAGTCCTTTTACTGCTGATTAAACCTCTAAAGACTATAGCAAAATTTCCGCTTCACTGCTAGAAGAAAAGAAAACAGCTCAGTTTGTATTGAGGAGATCACTTGAAGAATGTGCGGGAAGGTTGCTGCATTTATGAATAAAGCGAGGCATTATCATTTTTAATAGGAATTAAACAGCTAGAGGGAGAAGTCGGGCAATGCTGTGATCAGTGCAAAGGAAAACAATCTAACAATTTTAATTAACTGTATTTTAATAGCTTTAGTTATAATTGAATAATTTAAATACCAAGGGAAACAGTTAAATCTCCTAAAAGCCTTTTTTTATTTACATTTTAAATACAGTTCACGGTGAAGAGATGACAGTATGTGTGCTGGGGGGAAATCGCCGGGATGACTCCTGCAGTCGGGCAAGCCTGGAAGAGGCAGGATGGAACCTTGAGTGATCGCGGGCCAGGGACTCACAAGCCCCACCAAGGCGGGAAGAGATGGCCTCCTGAAAGGGCCAGGGACGCAGAGACAGGGCAGCGAGAAGCTCCCCGCCCATCCAGGACCTGCGACACATGTGCTGTCACAGTCCCTCCAGCTACTGGGGCCTGGAGTGAGTCTCAGTGTTCACTCAACAATCAGGCAGTATTTATTGCCGGGGGTATAAGATAGTAGGAATAACAGCCGACGCTCACTGCACGCTTCCCAAATATTGGGGGCTGGAGATAATGGTAAGTGAGAGAGAGAGAGAGAGAGATAGGGAGGAGAAGGTCTTTACCCTCCTTAAGAGATAGACGATAAACAAACTACCGAATAAACAAAATAAGCATAAATTATAAGAGGCCTACAGAAAGTAAAATAGGATGCCAAAACAGATAATAATGGGGTGACAGGGGTAATTTTGGATAAGTTGAGCAGGAACGGCCCTTCTCTGGAGTTGATTCATGTCAAGACTTTGAGAACTATAGGATGGGGGCTGGTATTGAAGCCTGAGGTAGCTAGAGCTTTCCTGCCAGATAAGCAGCATATGCAAAGGCCCTGGGGTGGGGAAAAATTTGGTAGCATTCTGGAGGAATTGAGAGAAACTAGCAATAGCCAGCCAGAGGGAGGAGAGGAAGTTGGTGCATGGTGGGGTAAAGAACCTACCAGGGCACATAGGCTTCTGGGTAAAAACTGGAAGGTTTTAAGCAGTTGAATGATGCAATTTAGTTAGTGATTCAAAAAGATCTGACTGCCATTTTCGTAAGCCTTGTGCTTGAGTATGATCTCCTCCCTCCCCCACCTCTGTGGTCCCATCCAGGCACTATCAACCTTCCCTGGATGATAGCTGAAATGACAGCTTCCAACCCCCACCCCATCCCATGCACAATGCCCATCATCCTACTCCTTAACCAGCCCCTCTGGCAGAATTTCTGATACTCTAGTTCCTATACATACCCAATCTGGGAGCTGGCCTTTATTCCTCATCCTTTGCTGATCAGGGCCCAGGTTGGAACTAAACAGACTTCCCCCACCAATGCCCACCTCCAAACCATGAAGTGGTGGCCTCACCAAATCTCCCCAGTTCTACATATGGACGCTCCTGCTACTGCATGTCCACTCTTGGGCTGGGGCCACCAAAGCCCATGGATCCCTGATTATTAACTAATAGCTTCCTCTTGGAGACCAGCCCACTGCCCACCCAGCGCCCCTTCCTCCCTTCTCACCAGCCTACAGAGAAAGCCCCTTCATGACTTGTAGCCAAGCCCTTCTGCAGCACAAGAATCTCTATCAGTGCTAACAAGGAATCCCAGGACATCTTGCAGATGTCCACCTCTGCGGAGACTGGGCCCTGGGAGACAGCAAGATGCACCCTGGGGGGAGCAGCTGGGGTCACAGCAGACGCTGTTAATGGACAGTGTTTTGGATTGCCATCCCCTCCCATTAGGCGCTGGGGACTCCTGCAGCTCCAGGCTGCTCTAGGATGCCCAGCGTCCTCTCCTGCTGGGGGAAGGCCAGACTGCTTCATTAATGGGGTCCTCATCCAGCTCAGACAACAGCAGGGGAAAGCTGCCGACTGAGCAATCCATTTCTTCCTCCCTGGAAACTCACCGGCTTCTCAGAGGGCTCGATGAAGGAGGGACCAGCTCAGACTCTGAGTTTAAGTAGCAGGCTGCACGGATAGGCCTGGATTTCCAGTTTACTCACGAGATGATGCAAAGTGCATTCATCCCACAGGGGATGGGGCAGGCCGTGTGGGGTGATGACAAGATCTGTGACACAGAGTTGAGCAGAATTGAGCATAGTAACGAGTACAAAACACACGCGTGCTGAGTGTTGATTCTGCTGTGTCCACTCTAATTTGCCCTGTGAAGTGCCCCGTGAAGTGAATCCCATCATCTCTGCTTCACCACCAGGGAACAAACAGCAGAAGGTGTGGCAATTTGCCCAAGTCACCCAGCTCGTTTGTGATGGATGGAGGACCTGCTGGGCTGCGCCCTTGTTCTTAACCACTACATGCTGACTCGCCCCAATGCCAGCCCCAGCCTGACCCTCGCTGGCCCATGCCGCCGAGCAGCATCACCCACACCGTGCCCTCCCTGTTCTTCTCGAGAACAGTTACCAAAGGGCCTCCTCTGTGCCTCTCATCTATCTCATTTACGGATGAAGAAACTGGTGCTGGGAGACACAGGACGCTACATAAGAGCGTACAATTTATTCATGCTCTTAAACATGAGCTAGTGGTCCCACAAGGCTCAATTTCCCCACAAGGCAGTGGTGCCCCTCGGTACAGCTGCAGGAGCTGTGGGTGCTTGTCCTCGTTCATAGCAGGGCTGCTGGGCTAGGTCCAGAATAGGCAGCAGGTGAGGCCAGGAAGGGCTAGAGCTTCTTTAGGGGGATGATAATGCAGAGAGACCAAGTGTTGAGAGTCTGAATCCAAAGCCCAGAGAAGCAGGGCCTGGGTGGTGGCGGGGGTGGCAGGGGAGGGAGGGTCTCAAATGTGCCTTCTGGCCTGCAGAAGCCACATGGTCAAGGGGAGCCAAGTGTGTGTCCTGCTGAGGGCAGCCCAGGGCTCTCTTTGCTCCATGTCTCTGGAGTCCAAGGCTGAATACAGAGCGTGACCACATCCTCACCCAGCAGCCCCATGCAAGGGCTGCCCCTGGGAGGAGCCCCTTGCCTGCGCTGAGGGAAATTGGAAAAGGAAACAGGAGAGCGGGCGGCGGGGATCAGTGGGTGGCCAGGCTATGGGGGAGAGGTCGCAGTATGGGACTCTCAAGACCTGTCCTGGGCGTGCAGGACCAACAGACTTTCTTCTCCGGCTGCTGGGAAGGTTATCAGCTGAGAGCACTCCACAGTCAGCCCTCTTTAGGAAACAACTGGGCTAAAGAAAGCGCCACTGTGAAGGTCACACCCTTCCCTGGGGCAACCTACATTCATTCACTGACCAGCCACGGAGTAGAGGAGACCAGTCCCTTGGCCTAAACTCAGAACCGTTCTGAAGAGCCGCTAGCTTCTGGGCTCCCCACGGGGCCAGCTGAGGCTTTGCTGTGACTATATCACACGGCAGGATTTCTCCCTCAGCTCCTTCCTACTTTCTTCCCTCCTCCAGCGGGTGTGAATCCCGAGAACCTCCCCTAATTAACATCCCACACTAATCTCCCACTGAGAACCTGCTTCCCCGAGAGCCAGACCTGTAACAGGCACTGACCTAAATTTCATGCTTACTCAATAAACCTGCACGGAGTTCCTGTTATGGACCAGACATATTCAGGCGCTGGGGACAGATCCACATAGAAAGGTCCTTATGTGCCCCTCTGGCTGGGGAGCCAGACACAGAAGCAGATCTGTGTGCTGAAATGTGGTGGGGGCTGTCACCGGGCCTTGCTCCTGCAAGGCCTAACCAGGGCCACTCATTTCTCCCTGGGTGCATTCGAAAGGTAGGAAGAGGTTAGCTCCCCTGTCAGTCAGCCCATCTGGCTTTGCACACCTTCAGGGACGGTGGGTTCCTACAGTCCTGAGCAGCTCTGCAGAAGTGGAACATGCTTGTGAGGAGTCCTCCCCAGCCTCCCTGAAGCTGTCCCCAGACTGGGGCTGGGGACAACCAAGACAAGTCCATTCTGGGGTTTCTGAGTGTATCCGGGAATCCGTGAGTGGGCAAGGAGGTGCGTCACCAAGAGAAGTCCAGAGCGTGTAGCAGGGGGAAGGGCTCCACACCACAAAGGTCTCCAGAGAAGGGGGGTCTTCTGCTGGAGGGTATGTGCCCTTCTAGAAAGTGTCTTCTGCCTGAGCTTCAGTGTCCCCTCCAGCCTTGGTCTGTGTTCTCACATTCAGAATAAGTGTTCTTAGGATAAAGCATAACTTGGGAAATGCTGCAGGACTTCTCAGTGCCTGCATGGTTCCAGTGTTCAGGGGAGACCTGCAAGTGCAGGACCGAGAATGCAGCATCTCCCATAACCTGCTGCTGCTGCTGCTGTTTCTCCTCATCTCCCTCCTCCTCCTCTTTCTGCAGAGCATCTCTCAGGGTGGACATTTTAGAGAGTGTGCTTTGAAAAAAAAAATGCTGCTTTCAGAACTTTCCAGAGCTGCCCCTGTTCTTGCTCAGAAGGGAAAGAGACATTCCATCCTGGTGGAGGCTTGCAGCAGAGTGAGGGAGGCAGGCAATGGTATCTGGGAGAGGAGGAGAGGGGGGCCAGCCAGGAGGGTGGGAGGCAGGGCGCCCCTCCTCTCACCTTCCCCAGAGCTGAGGGAGGTGGTGCGGGGCTGTCTGGCAAGCCAGAGCAAGAAGCCGGGGGAGGCTTGGGTGGCATCCATGCGTCCCCGCCTCTGACAAATGCATGCTACAGGCTGACAAAACAAACACGAGTGTGCACCAGGCTGTCCTTACTCTCGGCCAGCTCAGAGGCTCGGTCACCAGGCCCTGGCTTCCATCCGAATTATGGCGAGACGGGAGGCAGGGCCCGGCCGGCTCCGGAGTGGGGGGAAATGATAAACAGATGTGGGAGGACAAAGGGGCAGGATGTGCTGGAAAGGTTTGTGGTACCTCGGGCCTGCTTGCAAAAGCCTGTCTCCCTGGGGGACGAAGAGGGCAGCGAGGCCACAACAAAGAGAAACTGGTGGCAGAGGGGGTAAGGCCACAGGCTTTGAAGTCCCACAGGCCTGGGCATGAATCCCGAGTCTACCACTTGCTCGTTGTATGACCTTGGACAAGTTATTTAACCTCATGTGTCAAGTAGGGAAAATAATAGCTCCTTACTCAGGCTGTGGCTTTGGGCAGATTAAAGAAGATGATGCACGGAGAGGACATCACATAGGGCTGGCACATAAGCCCCACCAATGGTGGGTGTTTATGCTGTCACTGCGGCCGCTGGCTGACTAGGTCCTGCAGAACCAAAGTGGACTTGTCCAGGGAGTACGGACTGTGCCCTGCTCAGTGCCAGGGGCCAGGCACAGACCCAGGCAGGCCCTGAGCCCAGCCTTACAGAGCTGACAGCCAGGGAGAGGCTGTGCCCGGAAGCCACTATTGGACGCAAGGCGTCATCTAGACCCAGGACCTGTCACTGTGTCTCAAACGAGAAAGTGGTAGAAGCAGCCTGTGCAGGGCCTGCCCCCTGCCATCAGCTGGTGATAGCACAGGCCTCCCCAAAGCTGCCCCTGCCAGACGGACTCCTGCTCAACCTTCAAAGCCTAGCACAAATGGCCCTTTCTCCAAGCAGCCTTTCCCGCAAGGCCAGGGCCCTCCTAGTACTCGATGCATGACTTGGGTGTGGCACTTATCAGTTCCAGTAGTATAGGTGTTCATTCTCGACTTGACTTAACACCCCTTCTCGGACGAGAAGGTCTGTGAGGGCAGGAAATGTTTGGAGAGCCATACAGAGCAATGCTTAAGGGTGTGTGTTCTGGAATCAATCCCACATGGGTTGGAATCCCTGGATGCACCAGATTTTATGACGCTAGGTGAACTCATTAACATCTCTGAGCTTTGATCCCTTTATCTCTAACACCGAGAGAAACACAGCCTAAGAAAGGGACACTGGCCACAAGTCCTTGCACAGAGCCTGACACACAGGGGTCCCTTGGGGACAGTCATTAGCACATCTGTATTTCCCTCTTTGTGTCTACCTAGTCTTACCCCATCACTTGGCTCATCGCGGGTGTTCTATGAGTAGTTACCAATTGAATAAAATCAGGAGTCCATTCCAGGACCCGGGATCAAAATCTGTCAACTTCACATCTACTCCGTGCACCCAAAGGAACCCTGAAGCAGTCCAAACCCACCGGTCCAATTTATAGATGGGGAAACTGAGGCCCATGCACTTCTGTGGGGACCATACATGCAAACAAATCCTCCTCGGTGAGTTGGAATGTTATTTCAGTTAGTTCCACGGTGCACGGATTCTCAATAGCCAGTTTCTTTCCCATCTGAACTGTTTCTGTGTAGAGGAAATTTCAAGGTGTATGATGTCAATGCAGTTAAGTAATCCAGCCAGCTGTGTAAACATCTGGAAGTAGTAGAGACACAGCCCCAGAGCGAAAGCAGGGATCAGGGCGTCCAGACGTCTTAGTGAGGCTTCTAAACTGTAACCTGCAAGGAACCAGTCAGGAGAGGCAGCGCTCTGGTCAGAAATCCGAGCACGCATTCTTTCCTCTTCAGGCACAGAGTCCTGGAGGATCTCAGAGGAGGACAAGAAGGCCACTGTGCCTGCTCTGCACAACTTTGGAAAGTGGATGTAAGGTTTAGGAAAATCCTGCTAATGACATGTTAGCAGCAGCTGGAAACAACTTGTCAGATTCACAGGGACCTGCCTCTTCTGTCTTTCCCTGCAGCGGGGAGTGGCCGTGGCCATGCCCTGACTCCAGATCCCCAAGGGAGGGGGGGTTTCGATGTCAGGAATTTTAGGGTTTCAGATGAGGAATCCCTGATCTGCTTTCTCCTTAAAGTGACTATTCAAAAGACAGAGCCAGTGGGGAAAACCTCTATAGGAGCTCCCGGGCCAATGCTTGAGTTGTGGACGAGAGAACTCAAGTCCAGAGAGGGAGGCTGCATGGCCAAGGTCACACAGCTGGGCAGGGAGAGACTCAGAGCTGGAACCGAGCTTCCCGATCCCAAATCCATGCTGATTTCCCTACAATCCATTTGCTCTTTTTCATTATTTAAAATTATTTTAGTAGTGCTTGTAGATCCTTTTTAGATCTAATTATAAAAATAATATTGTAAGAAATGTAGAAAATACTCAAAAGCACAAAATACATTTGTTAACAGAATGTCCAGCAGGAGTTAATCACTGGTTCTTACTATCTCTCTCTCTCTCTCTCTCTCCACACACACACACAAATTGCATTCAGCTCCTTTGGTAATTTTCTTTCTTTTCATTCCAGTGCCTTGACAGGTGTGGTCTGCGGTGATTTTCTGGGACCAGATACTGTCATTTGCATGTAGAGAATGCAAGGCAAAGGGAAACCTGTCCTGTTCATCCCTCGTGAACGATGGGGTCTCTTCTGTAAAATGGGTTATCATCTATGCCTTAGAGTGGGTCAAATTAGAGCAAGAATGAACAGTGGCTGCACAAAATAGAAAGCATGCTGTACAAAGACGGAGGGAATGATGATGGCAAGAATAGGTGTTTGGGGAAGGAGGCGGCGGTGGGCCAGCAGGCCACCGGGATCTCACTTTCTAGCTCAGGGCACCCCACTCAGGGTAGCTTCCATCTCCTCCCCACAAAGCCCAATTCCAGCTCTCAGGCCAGCCTCTTATCCACCACCCAATGGCACCCAGCTCCACCCAACGGTGGCCCCCAAAGATGAGACCCCTGCTTCGGAACCCTCCATGGGTGGTTGGACAGGCTGTGCAGGCACTGGGGGTGACCACGGTGGCAGCACAGCCCTCCGAGGGACACCAGCAGCTCCCCAGCCTCAACTATCCTTCCTTGGCTGGACCCTAAAAGCTGCCACACTCAAGGCTCAGGCCCACAATCCCAAACACTCTGGAGCCATACACTCTGTTTCAGCCGTGACAACAGCTATTTCTCCTACAGGCTCTCACGGCCGCTTCCCCCCGAGTGGGAGGGATGCTCGTACCCATTTTACAGATGAGGAAGTCAAGGCCTTCAGCACTCCAAGTGATCCTCCTTATAGGAATGTTTGCATTCAAAAAGAACAAGGTTGCTGGGCTGGAAATTCGGGTGCTGTGTCTGTGCTATTGCTGGTTGGGGGTCACAGGGACTGTGGAGGTCCTGTCTTCCTCAGTTCTGTTGCAGGGATCTGGGGGTTACACCTGGCCTTTATTGCCATCTGCCTCTCCTCCTCGTCTGCCCAGACAGCACAGAGATGGATGACATCCACTCGTTCCCCTGGGAATCAGCAGAGACCAGGAGCACAGGCTGATGCTGGCTCACACCAAGCACCAAGCACGCCAAGCACCTGGATATCCCAGGTGTCACCTGTCCGGGCTGCAGGCTGGGACGCTGGGGTAGGCACCTGGGACCAGGAAGCCATGGCCTCCCTGGGGAGAGTCCAGGCAGGCCCTGACCATATCTCATGGACGGTCTCGGCTGGGTCTGGACTTGAAGGGCCGGAGGCGCATGGGTGCGGGCCTGCTGGGAGAGGATCTCCTCCTCCGAAGTGCCCTTGTCTTAGTGACAGCCTCCTCCCTGCCTGTTAGACTTTCTAGTTTCAGCCTCACCCCTCACACCCTGAAGGACTTGGATGGATATCCCAACCCTCTCTGCACCCCAGTAATAATGCCCACTTCGCCCCCCTCCTTGGGAACAAACAAAGGATTGTTGAAAACTCTCTTCAAAACCAGAATCCCAGCTCAATTTTACTGGGTCTAATGGTGGAGCAGGCAGGAAATGGCCTCTGGCCAAAATGATGGGAGACCCAGGAGCTGAAGGAGAAGAACCCAGACATGAGCCCCCTCCTATGGAAGGCATCCTGGCTGCAGTTCACAGAAACCCAGAATCGGCACCATCAAGGAGTCAGGTTCAAACCCAGGCCCGCCACCTCATGACCTTCAGTATGTGGCTGCCAAGGGCTCACATTCCCCACGTGCATCTCCAGCCTCAGGCACACTGCCCGTCTCCTGGGGCTTCCTGGCACCACCCTGTAGGCCTGTCCACCTAGGCATGGGGAGTGGGCAAGTCACTGCTTCCCCGGGACTTCTGCATGGTGTCTTCACCTCACTGTGGAAGGTGCCTTTGAACTTGGCCGGACTGTCATGGGCTGTGGTGTGGGAGTTCCGTGGGTAGCAGGGGCTTGGGACCCGGGCTCAGGGTAAGCTTCTGAACTCTCCAGTGTCTCCGGGGTGGCCCAGGCCTTGTTATCTTCTCTGTCAGAAAGCAGCAGGTTCTGAACACCCATCTCCAGGGCACCAGCGGAATCCCAGTCTGGTCCCTTTAATGGGTCTTGTCAAGTGGTCCCTGATCTGGCGGTGATAAGGAGGCTCAGCTGTTGGGGCCGGCAGCCCAGAACCAGCCAGGAGCTCCTATCTCCCATCCTCACAGGCAATCACGGGAGTTCAGTGGCTTCCATTTATCAGGAAGATGTAATCTCCTCAAATAGTGGCCACACACTTCTCTTCTGGGGCTCCTGAAGATAACTGCTTCCCCAGGAGGTGAAGGGGCATTTGCTTCCCCAGGAAGAGATGCCATCTGCATGCAGGTTTGCACAAAGTCCCTTACTTCTAGTAGCAGAGTTTGCTGGTTGCTTTCAACAGCATCCATGATCCCTCTTCTTAATAACAACGTACGTTCAGGATAGCAATGTCTCCAGCTAAGGCTCACCCTTCCCTGGTGTTAGAGAGGTTCTGGCCCATGAGATAGAGTTGGATGGCAACTTTGGAAAGTCTCTTAAAAGGGCTGGGGCAGATTCTACTCCTTCCTTTTCTGCTTCCTGCTAGCTGGAATGGTGGTATAATGGCTGGAACTCCAGCACCTATTTTGGGCCTTGAGGGAACCTACACAATAAGAGCCATGTGCCAGAATGGAAGGACAGCAAAATTGAAGATTTAGTCCTTCACCCTTTTGAAACACTGTGCCAACCTCAGACTGCCTGTCTATGGACTTCTTTACAGAGTAGATAATAAACCTCATTTTGTTTAAGCCACTATGATGGGATTTCTACCACATACTGCTAAATCTAAACCTCACAGATACACTTGTATTCCAAAGTCTAGCAACACCACACTGCTTTACTCATTCACGAATTCCCTGATTTATTTCAGTCATACAGCAAACATTCTCTGTGCTAGGCTGTGTACGGGGGGGTTGAGGGCCTAGAGACGAATGACACCCAGGTTCTGCTTCCTAAGAACCCGCAGGCCAGGTTGAGAGTCAGATGTGATCCTCCTCTGCTCAATAGCCTTCAAAGGCCTTGGGCATGGTGCACTGCAGAGCTCCGCCCTCTCCCTCTTTCCCAAGCCTCTTCCTCTCCACACCGGACTACTTGATGGCTAGTGGGTAGCCTGGGAGTGAGAGCAAGAGCTGTGGAGTCAGCTGTTCTTTGCCTGAGCTCTGATGCTGTCTTTTGCTAGCTGTATGGCCTTGGGACATGTTCCTAGAAAGTACTTACCTGTCTCCTCATCTGTAAAGCAGAGATAAGTCACCCTCTGACCAGACTTTAAAAAATTCAAGGAAATAACATGGGTACAGTGCACTCTCAAAAATAATTATATTTTTGTTATCACGCTTCATTTAACTCACCCTCCCAGTGGGTGATGACTGGGTATGAAGCAGCTTGTGCCAGGCACTGCCTCCTCCCCAGTGTCCACTCCTCCCTTCTCTCCATAAGTGGCCATCTTCCCTCCTCGCCTGATGTCTAGGCTCTCAGAACCCTGAGCCCAGCTGCCCCAGAGGATCTTCCCAATGTTCACCAATATTGAGGTCGGTGCGCCTCTTGGTCAGTCCATTCTTGCTTATCCCCCCTTCATGGGCATGGGCTGAGGTCCATAGGAGTCAAGATCATGCCCTTGTTTGTCTCTTCCTCTCCAGTAGTAATTGGTACTTAGAAAATGCTTGCTGACTGAATGGAGGATGGAGGATGGATGGATGGATGGACGGATGGATGGACAAACAGACAGATGGATGGAGGACGGTGGATAGATGGATGGATGGACAGACAGACAATGAAAGGAGGATGGTGGATGGATGGAGGATGGACAGATGGACAGACAGATGGACGGATGGAGGATGGTGAATGGATGGAAGATGGAGGATGGATGGATGGATGGATGGACAGACGGACAGATGGGGGAGGGTGGATGGATGAAGGATGGAGAGTGGATGGATGAATAAATGCACCAAAGAGCTGGCCACAGTCGGCAGGGTAAGCACTGTAGTAGGTGAATGTACAAAGTACTACGGAAGAAGGAGGGGCACTCTAACTTGTCCAGGTAGGAGAGAGAGAGGACATTTGTTCTGAGTTAGGCGTTGGGGTCTCCAGGGTGGCTGGGGGTCTCTAGGGTGGGCAGTTACTTGAATAAAATCATACAAGGAGTGGGATGAACTGGTTTTGTTGCTCTGATCCCAAGTGCTGAGCCCTTTTCATCATCCTTGGGGTGGGGAAAAGTGGGTTCTTCTTGGGACTCTAACCCATAGGGTTAGAACATACGGCAGTCTCTTCCCTTAGATGAACAATCATGAAACTTAGTCATGAAGGGCTGAAGGCAGGAAGGAGGGAAGGGGGAGGAAGGAAGGAGGAACCCACATGAAAATGCCACCATATCCTAGAGTCAGACGCACATGACCTCTGAGCCCAGTGACTAGGAGAAGACAGCGGTTGACTCCTCTGCTGCAGTGTGGAAAGCAGGGCTAAGAGCCATCACGTCGCTTCCTCCCAGTCATCCAGATGGCGTTGGTGGAGCAGACCCTAGAACCTGGAAAGCCTCTGTTCAGGTACCCATGCTGCCTGGGGCATTGCAGGGGCAGCCTCCCTCTCGAGCCAACTTGGGCGGGAGCACGTCCTGGCGGTGGCGGAGCTGGGCAGTGGGCTATGGCGAGGAGCAGCGAGGCTCATCGCATGAGGGTCAGGGGAAGGTCCGAAGGTTCCATTCATTCACGCATCCCCTCAATCACTTATTAATCTATCAACCATTCATTCAAACATACCTACTGATCACCTCGTAAGCACCAGGCACCCCTCTAGATGTTGTAGGGAACAAACAGAGGCAGCATCTCCACCTCCAGAAGTTTGTTTACGGAGTGGGAAGATGGAGAACAAATCAGATGAGCCAGCTGACTCTGGGTAGAGAGCAGCACAGCGGAGAAAATGGAAGGGGGCACAGACCACGATGGCTTAAGGTCGAAGGAGCCGGGGGAGGCCCAAGACGGAGGCTGAGACCAAATGACAAGGAGTTGGCTGTGGGAAGGTTTGGAGGAGGAATTCTAGGCAGAGGGCCCAGAGGGGTGGAATGGCATCATTGGGGCACCCAGAATGCCCCGGAGAGCCACAGCCCAGGGCCGGAGGGGCGTGGGAATCAGGGCTGCTTTCAAGAGGACCCACCCCCATGCATGGCGCTCCGGGCAGAGGGAGGCCAGCCGTGAGTGTGCGGCCCAGACATGGGGGTCTGAGTGGGGCCTCCTGCTTTCCTCACCCTGGCAGCCAAATTTTTGGTACCAATATTTGCTCAGCTGTGCACAGGAAGAGAGCAAACTGGCAGGCTCGGTGGGGGCAGAGCCTGGCTTACGCCACCCACCGAGCAGAAGCTGTGATTCATGTCCTTAAACCCTTTCTCCTTCTTTCCTCGGTAACAGGGCCCCCCGATTCTTATCTGGGCTCCAGCCACCCAAAGGGAAGATCACATTCCCCCGTTTCCCTTGATGCTTAGCTAAGATCTTGTCCCTGAGACGTGAATGGAATATGGCGCGGCCCCTTCTAGGACCTTCCTGGAAAGACAGTGGGCTCTGGTTGCTTCCTCCAAAGACACCACATTCTTTCCTCCTTTTCCTGGGAGCTGTTGGCGGGCCTGCTGGCTGGGGCTGCAATGGCCTTCTGGGACCCTGAGATGGTCCTAGGGGTGGAAGTTCCCCATGGCAGAACGATAAAACAGAGGAAATTTGACGGAGAGGAACCCCAGCAGCAGCTCCAGACTTCCTCCGTTCCAAGAGCCATGTGAGAAAGAAATGTCTGTCTTATGAAGAGGCTATTACTTGATATCCCTGCTGCTTGCCCAGTTGGCACACCCCCAGAGCCAGCCGTGGAGGAGGGGCGTACGCCCAGTCAGGCTACCCCAAGGACCCAGGCGATGGGCCCCCCGGGACAGAGCGGCGGGCTGGCCTGGAGGGGCCGCGGCCTCCCTCGGTCTGCAGGAAGAGGTGCGTGAGAGGCAGAGAGGCCGGGTTCCTGCTCACCAGGAAGCAAGGCCCAGCCTGCCTCTTGCAGGTGCGTCAGTCCGATAGGCAAGACTTGCACCCTGAGCCTGTGTGGGGAGGGCTGCCGCGGTGGGTTTGGCATGAAAAGGGAGTGGGAGCTCCTCTCCCCACAGAGCAGAGCTGCTCTGAGGGAAGCCGGACCCTGGGCCGATGTTGGGCCGTGCGCACGATGGTTCTTGAGTAGACTGGCTTTCTGTTAGCCGCCATGATGCAACCTCAGGGGCCACACATCTGGCCATGCCACGGATCTGGATGGACTCTTACCTCAGGGTGGCTGGGCCCCTGACCAGAGCGGTCTGACTTGGAGCCCCCTCAGGGAGTACAGGCGAGTCTGAGAAGTAAGACCACCACGATGGACGTCCATGTATTTTGGTAACTTATGGGCCCTGACTGGGACCCTCTCCTTGACCAAAGCCCATCCAGTCTCCTCTGAGGCCTCTTCTTGACTAGCCCTCAACCGTGGCCTGTGGAGACCTGAACAAACATGAACACAGTTTCTAGTGGCTCATGGACGCATTCCTAGGGTGACTGTGGCCCGGTTCAGAGCGTGGGAAAGCTCCAGGCTACCAGAAGAACTGACGGTCCCAGTCGTCCTCTGAAGAGACGGCCCCACCTCATAGCCTCTGTGGGAGGGGAGGAGCCTAACTTACCCGGCACCGGCACCAGTGGCAAATCCAGAAGGGGTCCACGTGGGTGGGTCGGCACCCCCTTCCTGCCTTCCGTTGCCTGCACTTCCTGACTCTCCTGAGCCCCTGCTCAGAACCTTCTCCCTCTCCCTCAGGCTCCCTTTCAAATGCCCAATCCCGTAGGTGTAAATGGAAGCTCCGTTCAGTTCATGCTCGAGTCTTTTTCCTATTATAATGGTTATTACTGAGTAAATCTGTCCTTACCCCATTAGCCAGTGACCGGCTTTGTTTATCTGGGACAGTCCCCAAAAGAGGCTATGGGAACATGTGTTGGTGAGCACTGGGACTCTGGGGCTGTGGCTTTGAACACCCTAGTGAGTGCTGACGTGGCTGCCGGGGCCACGGCTGTGGACGTGGGTGGTGCAGACGGGTGTGGTGGGGGTTGGCTGGCTCACTGCAGGGCAGGTCCTGGGTATTCCGATACCCAGACACCCAGACACCCTGCAGAAGGTTTTCCTAGAAGAACCTTGCGCACTCCCATTTGTCAGACGGTGGACCCTCCTCCTGTCCCTCTGTGAATGTGAAAAGCTAAACTGTTGGATGGGTGCGCCCTGTTACCAGCAGGGAGGCCTCCAGAGACCGTGAAGAGGAATGGCAGGCCCCCTGGGGCTTCCTTCCGGCTGAGGGCATGACCCCATCCCACCGGCCTGTGCGTTCTGCTGGGTCCAGCGCTCTGCAACTCCTGCTCGGGCTCTGTTTTTCTCTATCTTGCTGGAAATGTGAAAAATGCCTGTTTCATAAAGTCAGTTGGAGGTCTTTTTGAACTCTTGAGCTGGAAGGCAGCACCCGGCTCTACCCTCCCCAGATCTGGGTTTTACTGCTCTGATGGCCGCGTGATGGAATTTCCACGGCACGTCTGATCCTCCCAATTCAAAACGCCCTGTTCCACGGGCCGTTTGAGTGTCCCAGAGCACTCGCCCGCACTCCTGGCTGCTGCGCGTACCCTGCGCCAGCCCAGAAGGCTTCTACCTGTCATGTCCCTTGTGTGGAATTATTAAATGTGCTTAATTCATTACAGGAACACGGCCCTTCTAGCGCCTCCACAGTTAAGAAAGCACCAGGGGCACCGAGGACAGCAGGGGTTTTTTCCCACTGGCTGGTAGGCTTCCTCCCACCTTTCTTTCTCTTCCCCTTGGTCCTGACCTCTGGCCACTCAGCTCTGACCGCAAGAGGAGATGAAGCAGAGGGAGGAGCCAGAAGCCAGACGGCACCACCTAGAGCTGGGGTTCTCAGCTTCCTTGACAAGACTGCCATGTTGGCCTGGATGGTTCTTGGCCGGGATGGGGTCTGTGCTGTGCCCTGCAGGGCACTTAGCAGCTCTCCTGGGCTCTACCCACTAGCTGCCAGCAGCACCATCCTCCCCTAGCTATGACCAAAAATGTCTCCAGACTTTGCTAACTATCTCCCGCATGCAAAACCGCCCCGGGGCTGAGATGCCCTCATCTAGAGAAAGAGAAGTGTGCAAGGAGGTAAGAGGATGCCACAGAGTCTGGTGACTAAGCACAGGGCCTCTGGAACCCTCCACACTCACCTGCAACCTGTCTCCACCCCTTATTTGCTGTGTGCCTGTCGGCAGGTGACTACTCTCTCTGTGCCTCCGTTTCTTCCTCTGGACTTGGGGAAACACTAATTGCCGGCCCAGCGAGCTTCGGTGTCAGTGCCCAGCTCTTGGCTACCGCAGTATCAGGCGAGGTGTGGGTAGGCCCCTGTGCAGAAAGGCTGTGCCTTGTGTTCTTAAACCCAACACTCCTCGGTGCTTCCAAAATGAAGTCCCCAGCCGGCGCTCAAGGTAGTCATGACCAGAACCTGCCCCCTTCTCCAGCGTCACCTCTCACCTGAGTGAGCCACTCAGAGCACACGGGAGGCACCACATTCTCTCCTCCATCTACCACTTGGCTCTTGGTGTCTGCCCCTCAGATGGGGGACCCGGTTCAGGTCCTTCCTCACCTCATCCACCCCTGCTCAGGAGTCAGGAATCCCCTTGCTCCAGGCCTTCTTCCCGCCCTCCCGAACTCGACTTGTCCTCCTCCTCCCCAATCCCTGTCCCCTCCACTAGCTCCGAGGTCAAGGGCTTGCCTGCAGGTATTTTATTTGGGGAAATAACCTCAGGGTGGGAAGACTGGAAAGAGTGGAACAAGAAAGGAGAAGCCAGTCTATGAAATGTGTCGCTGAGCTGGTTATAGCTGCCAGCAACTGGGGCCACTCGGAGGAAACTTTTGGAATACATCTGTGAATTTTATACCTTAGGTAGTGGCGAGCAGCTCATATGCACCACAGGTCTGGCTGGCTCAGGGTGGGTTGTCTGCTCACACGTGTCAGTATGGCTGAGCCACTCACAGACATCTCCTCCGTGGTTGCCGGATAGGCTCTGGGACAGGAGGCAGGAGGATGTGGGGTTTGGTACTGCCAGGCCCTATCTAAGACATCGTGACAGCAATGGCCAGAATAAATGGCAGGCCAAGAAGATGTGGGATGGGACATGAAAACATCTGATACATCGTACCTCCTTGGTCCCCTCGGCTTCCCATCTCTTCTCACCCCCTCGCCCCAACCTCACCGCCCGGTTACTGTCACCACCCACTTGTGTGCCTGGCCCCCCAGGCACTCCCATGAGCAGAAATTTTTCTTTGCTACATCCCAGGATCCTATAGAGTGGCTAGAAGAATCCAGGCTTTTAAATAGGCTCTCGAAGAATGAGCGACCCTATGAGTCAGAGGTAGGCCTGGACCCCAGGGCTCTTGCAGCTTCCCAGGCTGTGATGAAGCCACTGTCTCACGGGCCTCCTAAGCCATGTCCCAGTGCCCGGAGCCTGAAGATGAGCCAGGTCTGGGGGTGAGGTCTGCTGAGTGGGGTGATTTGAATGTCTGGGGGGGCTGATCCCCAGAGCGCAGCCACAGCCCCAGGCCGCAGGCAGCCTTTGCAAGGCACGGCCTAGTGCAGAGACGTGAAATGGCCACAGCACAGGCAGAACCTCGGGCGCTCGGCCTCAGCTCTGGCTCCGCAGGGCCACAGGGCCTGGAAGGGGACGGACAGCAGAGCCATCAGCGAGCTGCCCAGACGCCTGGCTGCAGAGTGGTAGCTGAGACCTGAGCCCAAGGAAGGGACTTGAGGGCAGTGTCCAGAGACCCCAGCCGCTAAAACTCAGAACGTCAGGGGTGACAGGAGCTTTGGTGAGCGCCCTTCACAAGGAGCCCATTATACAGACACGGACACAGAGGCTCTGCCCAAACTTCACAGATCCAGGGTTTGGGCCTGAGGTGCCCGGTCTCGTCTGCAGGGTGCACTATATCCTGGCGAACCAGGGACCGTTCTTAGAGAGGCTAACAGATTGTTTGAGTTTGTGCTCTCCCCAAAGCAGATGCTAACTCAAGGACTGGGGTGCCTGTGGTTTATCGGGGAGGTGCTCGCAGGAAGCAGGCACTAATGAGCAGGGAGGGTGAGGCGGACAGGGGCTTTCGTAGGGCCACTGCCAGAGGGGGCAGGGCCCAGTTTCACCAAGACCCCTGGAAACACAGGGGATGCCGCCAAGCCATCCCAGGGAAGGCTGAGGAGCTGGGGCAGCTCGGCACTGGCCCCGGCCCCATGGATCTGAGCGGTTCGCAGCTCTCCTCTCTGTGCAGACTGAGTGATCCCGGCCAGAGTCGGAGAGAGAGGGACAGAGTCACTCAGCTGCGCTTGTGGGAGAAACTTCTGGTGTCTGTGGAGTCTGGGTGGGCACAGGAGGGACTGAAATCAAGGACGGATCACTGGGCTGTGAGGTAGAGCCCCCGAAATGGCATCTGTGTGCCTGGTGTCCGATCCTAGCCTCGCGCCCACACGAGAGTGTTGACTAATGAGTCTCCTGTTGGACCCCGTGGGTTGTTCTCACCTAACCGTGGGCCATCTGGTGTTATGTCTCTGGAAACTGGGTAGTTTGGTAGGTACCAGACCGAGGGGCGTGCATCAACACAAGAAGGGAGATAGATGGGAGGGAGCCCATCACAGCAACGATGCAGTCGGGGGTGCCTGACGAGAAGACGTCTTTGCTTTGTGCCGACATCCGCTAATCTCCACAGAGGGCGATTTTCCCCTTTTGAATTTCACGGTCCCCGTGTAAGTAGGCTTGTAGGATGTCGGCCAAGGAGAAATAGGAGGGATGTAAGAAGGTAGAATGGCTGAGCCACCTGAGTGATGTGAGAGGCGACGGGAGGCGTATCTAGGGGCCTTTGTGAATTCTCTGCAATTCCTTCAGCCGAGGAAGCTGGAGGAAGCACCGTCCGAGAATTGTGCCCCTATTATGTGTAGACGCCGTGTGGGGTGCCTTGCACATGTGAACACATTTAGTCATTGTCATGGGCCCATGCGGTGACTTCAGCTATCCTTGTAAATGGTTCAGAGAGGTTAAGAAAGATGTTCCAGAATCATCTGTGATAGGTTATCTGCAGTAGGGGGTGGCATCATTGATGAACAGGTGCCACTGCCCCCCCGGGCCAGGCCCTTCTGCAGAGAAGCAGGCTCTAGAACACGAAAGGGGGCTGCGTCTACTGGGTGTTCACTGTATTTGCGCCCTGGGCCCCCCAGCTTACAGATGGAATCTACATTCCTCCTTGCGTGCACCCCACAAGAGGGCTGCCGCGGCCCCCATTTTAAGTGGAAAGATGGGATTCAGGCAGCTGGCATGCTTTCCAAGATCAACCTCTCTGTTCTGTGCCTCTTGTGGGACCTGCTAAGTCTAATTTTCAAAAACCTCTCTCTCCCTCTCTCTTTTTCTTGTTCCAGGAAACCACTTGAAAGCTTTGCTGCCCTTGACGCAAAGTGTTCCAGGTCAGCTCACATTCTAGAAGCGTCTGTGACCGAGGGTATTTTAAGAGCAGTGAGCCAGGCAGGGAAACTTGGAGAGCAGCCAGCTCCCTGATAAGTGTCTTCTAGGGGGCTGGAGGCTGATAGAGAGGATGAAGATTTTTCTTTCTTTCTTCAGAAGGAGCCTCTCTGCTTCTGAACCTACAAACTCAGGGGGAGAACAAGAGAAAAATTAACAACAAAAAAACCCTCTTACATGGGGGTGTGCTCTGTTCCAAGTGTGGTCTCCCAACCACCCACTGTCCTGGGCCAGCGTGATCTGGTCTCATTCATCCTCCCAGCCCCTCTCTCTAGTCACTCCTCTAAAACGATCGCAGATTTTTGTTGCTCAGTGTGCAACACATCTTTTTTACTCTGGCTGCTTTGCAATTTTCTCTCTCTCTCTCTCTCTCTATATATATATATATATTTTTTTTTTCAGCAACTTGATGATGATGTATTATTATTTGGTTTTCTTTGTATCTATCTTCCGTGGGGTTTGTTGTGCTTTTTGGGGTCTGTGGGTTTATACATTTTTACCAAATTTTAAAATGTTCAGCCATTCTTTTTGCCGAATACTTTTCTGTCTCCCTCCCTTTCGTGCTCATGCTTGGCTGGCTCATCCTGGCTCGGCTCTCACTGAGACTCTGCTGAGTCTTCATTATCTGTGCTTCGTTGTAGATAAATTCATTTGCTAAGCCTTCAACTTCACTGATCTTTTCCCTCCTGGTATCTGATGCATTGTTAATCCTGGCCAGGGAAGTATTCATTTCAGAAACTGTATAATTTGAATCTCTGCACATTCATGTGCTCCTGTTTATCTCCTACTTGCCTCTCCGGTGGGGTCCTATTTTGCCTTCACAGAACCGTTCTTCTGACATCCTTGTGCGCCCGTTCCTGCATTTCTGCTGTTTCTCATCTCTTCCTACTGACAGATTTATCTTCCTTACAGTCTGTGGCTTTTTGCGTCTTGGGGAGTCTGGTCATTTTCAGTGGATGATGGTCATGGTGAACTTTATGTTGTTGACTGTCTGGATTTTGTTGTCTTCCTTTAAAGGGAGTTGGATTTTTGTCCTGAAAAGCATTTAAGCTTCTCGCAGATGATTCGGTCACTTTCAGCCAGTGTCTGAGATGTGCTAAGGCAGGGCTGGAGCAGCCTTCAACCCGGGGTCAGAATATTTAGGAGTGACCCATCTGAGGTCCCACTGAATGCCCAGGTGACCACCGAGGACTCCCCACTCTTGTCATCAGTGTTCAAACATCTCCCCGCCCTGTGTAAGTGCTGGGACTTGTCCAGCTTACAACTTCCTAGTGACAGTTTGCCTGATTTTGTGGCGTTTCATGCCATGCGAACAAGGCCCCACACTCACTGAGGACCCAAGGGGCTTCCTCTGCAGATGTCTGGAGCTCTTCTTCTCTGTTCCAGAAACATGTTCTATAACTTCTAGCCATCTTGGCTTTCCCCAAACTTCCGTCTTTACCCCTTCAACTCAGCAAGACTGTGAGTTCTGTTGGACTTCCCCACCTTCCTCATGCCCACGGTCTAGAACTAGCCGCTAGGCAAAAAGCCAGGGTGACCATAGGCAGAAGCCTGAGTTGACTACAGGGCTCCCCTGCTCTGTGCTGCCCATCGCCCCACGTTTGGAAAGAACTGTTTCATACATCTGCTCCCTTTCCCACTTGTTCATAGCAGGAGGGTAAGTTCAGTCTGTAATATTCCATCCTGGCCCAATTTCAGGATTTTGATGATACTCCTTTCGGCTGGAACCCTCCTGTCAGACTCCCCTATCTTGCTCCCCAGTCTTCCCACCCACCCCCCACCCCCGCCCCGCTGTGACTCCAAATACACTGCCTCACAGGCAATCCCTTTTTATGGACTCTTCCCATTATTGGTGGGCTATGCCCAACCTGAGCTAGCATCTGCGTGGTCAGAAGAGTTAGAGCAAGTCTCACAACTTGGACAGTGTGTTGTGACAGACAGTGCACGTTCCCTTTTTCTAAAATTACTTAGATGAAGGGGGATGAAGACACAGAGGCCCAGAGATGCTCAGGATCTGCTCAAGCGAGAAACAGGACGGCAGGACTCCGGAGCCTTGGGATTTACCACCAGCAAAACTGAAATGTCCTTGTTCTGTTTCTCCACCCCATTCCTCAGGGCTGAGTGATGGAAGATGCTGCCAATTTCTTCTCCTATTTTGAAGCTACTCAGACTTCACTGAACCTGCAGAGCCCAGAAGCCTGTATTTGTTGCAACACTACACCGTCTTAGGGGCAAACAAGTCTGCTCTCTCTGCAATAGTGTTATGACTCTGGCTGGGGAATGAGCAGTGGTGGGAGCCTGGGATCACTGGGGAACAAAGCCAGTGGCCGGCAAGCCTGGTAAGAGCAGTGACAGAGCTACAGCCTGATGTCGAGAGGGACCTGTCCTCCAAAGGGCACCGGCTCAGGCATCATGTCACCCAGGTTGGCCTGAGGCCCCAACAGGCCCTGAGATGTGTGGGGAAGATCCGATTGCTGGCTGGAAGGGCGTGGCCCTAAGAAGAGGGGATTTTTGTATAAAGAGGGAACATTTTATCTACCAAGCACCCACTTCTTGCAAAGAACTGCAAGGAACAGTATCTCATGTCATTCTCACAGCGTTCTCTGTGGGGAATTCTTGAATATTGCAAATGTAGTGTTTGCTGATGGAGAGGGAAAAGAAGAAACAACCAAGAACTACACAAATTACTTTTGATTTTGTCACTCAGAGAGAACCCCTTACCAGTGTGCTGCATGTCCTCTCAGAAACTTTAAAAAGTAGCTTTGTGGGGCGCCTGGGTGGCTCAGTGGGTTAAGCCTCTGCCTTCGGCTCGGGTCATGATCCCAGGGTCCTGGGATCGAGCCCCACATCGGGCTCTCTGCTCACCAGGGAGCCTGCTTCCCCCTCTTTCTCTGCCTGCCTCTCTGCCTACTTGTGATCTCTCTCTCTGTGTCAAATAAATAAATAAAATCTTAAAAAAATTAAAAAGAAAAAAAAGTAGCTTTGTTGGAGTATAATTTACATTCTGTAAAATTCATCCACTTTAGGTGTACGGTTGGGTAAGTAGTCAATTTTTACAGCTGGGAACTTACCACCCCAATCAAGTTCATTTCTATCACCCCCAAAAGCTCTTGTGTCCCTTTGTAGGCACTCTGTTCCTACCCCAGCCCAGGCAAACGCTCATCTATTGTCTCTTTTCTAGAAACTGCAAATAAATGGAATCAGGTGACCTACCATCTTTTGTATCTGGTGTCTGACATCCTTCCCTCAGCATAAGGCTTTTGAGATTTACCATGCTGCTGCTACATGGACCAGGCATTCATCCCTTCTTAATTGTTACATAGTATTCCTTTGGGTGAATGCACCAGTTTGTTTATTTCTTTACTACCTAATGGACACTTGAGTTGTTTCCAGCTTTGAGCTGTTAGAAGTAATGTTGCTACGAACCAGCTTGTACTGGTCTTTGCATAAACATGTTTTCATTTCAGAGGTCAATATCTAGAAGCAGAATTGTTGGTCTGTGTGGTAAGTCTATGTTTCACTTGCTTAGGAAAGTCAGACTATTTTCCAAAGTGGTTGCACTATTTATATTCTGAAAGCAATGTGAGAACATTCCAGTTCCTGTACATTTTTCCGACATCTGGCATTGTCCATCCTTTTGATGACAGGCATTCTGGTGGATGTGTAGTGATAATTCATTTTGATTTCAATTTTCATTTTCTTAATACCAATGATGGTGAACCTGTTTTCATGTGCTTATTGGCCATTCACATATCTTCGGGGAGGGGTCTGTTCAAATATTTTGTCTATTTTTTTTATCGGTGCTGTCTACCTTCTTACTGAGTTGTAAAAGCTTTTGTGTTTTATTCTGTACACACATCCTTTATCAGGTGTATGACTTGCAAATAGTTTTTCCTGTCTGTGGCTCATCTTTTCATTTTCTTATTCAGTGTTTTTTGAAGAGCAGTAATTTTTTTTACGAAATCCACTTCAGCAATTTTTCTTTCCAGAAATTTTTGTGTAAATATATTTTAATAAGATTATAAAGGTGTAATCATGTTTTCCCTTATTATTTTTATCTCGCTAAATTACGTTAATAGATTTTAAACCTACCATTTCCAGATTATACCCTACCTAATCATAGTGCATTATCCTTTTAATATCCTTCTGAAATTTGATACATATACCTACTTTATTTGTAAACTTTATATGTAAATTCACTGAATTCACTGATACCATCTTGTAGATTTATTTTTTGTATGTTATCTCTGTCAAACATGGTATTCTAGTTTATAGGATGAATTGGTATTGTTTCATCTTTTTTTTTTTTTCTTTAGTGTCTGGGATAGTTTACGTAGCTTGGTAATGTTTTATTCCTTGAAAGTCTGAGGGAAAAAAAAAAAGAGTGAAACTTGCTTGTCTGTGAGCTTTCCCTGTATCACCATCTTTCCTGCATGGGTCTTAGCTTTGTTTTGGAAAGAGATCTCCCCAACGGCAGACTTCAAATGGGATCTGCCTATTTGTTTCCTGGGCTTTTGTAGAAAGCTATTTAATGTGCCTAAATCTCGGGGACTCAACAGATAGGAACTTCCAGCCCAGTGGACCACCACTAGTGGTATGTGGTGGGTGGGATCAGCCCAAGAGGGATGTCTTTAGAGGTGGGCACACTGATGAGACTCTGTTCTCTCCATCTCTACTGCACACCTTGGGGTGATGTTGTGTCCATGGAAAACCATCACCTTCATCCAAGGTCTCTGGATGGGAAATAAGAAATACAAGGAGTTCCTTTCTCTTTGAGTCTGTCGTTTTTGTTTTGTTTTGTTTTTTCTTTTACAAAGATACACATTGTTTAGAAATATAATTCATTGACATTCTCTCCAGTTTTTTTCCAGGGTTTTTCTCTGATAAAATTTTCACTTTTAAAGTTAATTTTAGCAATTTTCATCTTTATAAAAACATCATGCGTTTGCTCTTGACTTCAAAATTGTTTATACAAGTAACACGTATATTCTTACATTAGTCTAATTATGTCCTTCACACAATGCTGATGGTCACTTTCCCTCCCCCACTCTGAATTTTGAGGATTGTTTCATCTGTCCTATTTTTGTCATTAGACAAACTAGTTGTTTTCCTATTTTGATGCTTTCCACGTACTCCAATCTCCCCTACCCCGCCGCCGGTTTCAATCATCTCATTTAGTTTCCAAGCCTGGAAAGTGGACAGATTTTTTTTTAATGCCAGTTTCTGGAAGTCAGAGCAGGCCACTCAAGGAGTTGTCATCTTACAGATGAAGGAACTGAGGTCCAGCGAATTAGCAGGACAAGTAGAATGGCAGGGCTGGAACTGGATACAAGCAGCCTCTCTGCAGCTCATCCCCGAGAAGTAATGTGGTGCTCGCGGGGTGCCGACAGGAAACAGCCAGCAGTGGGACACAGGGGGCAATGGGCACTCGCCTCTGAAGGACACAGCAATGTGGGGCCACATCTGCTCAGCCACTGAGCTTCATACTTGCCCCCTGAGGTCCAGAAGCCACAGGCCACACTCTTCCCCTGCTCTCAAGGAAAGGAAGGGCGGGTGGGATGTGGGGGGTGGGTAGAGATGTGTGTCTAAGAGGAAGGCAGAGGGCAAGCATATGTTGCTCCTCATCAGCACTGCCCAGAGAAAAGAGGTTGACCAAATATTGATCAAATGTCATGGTCTCTGGAAAGAAGTGCCATGAAAAGGAGGGAGGAGGCATGTTACCAAGCGTTTCCATGGGCTGCTCCCATTTACCTCTTCCTATGCCCAACAACCATGCACTCATTCCAGGCTTCACTAGAAAGCTACTAAACACTACTGTGTTTCCCAAGTTTTTGACACTTAGCTAAGTACACAAACCATTTAGTTATGGCAGAATTCTGCCCCCTATTGTGAATTAATGAGCAGTCTTTGGACATCTCAGTGTGGCAGGAGGCCATCCTGTAATTCACAGCCAGGGAATCCCCCAGGCTCCCCTGTCACCTCCTCCATGAAGTGGCCCCAGATTTCCCAGGTGGAGTAGTGCTCTCTCCTCAGGCCTTCTTGTTGGTTTTGCCTATCGGCTGTCCTTGGGGTCCGCATTGCATTCATTCATTCCCTCTTTCACTCAGTGTAGTCTCTATTTAGATACCCCTGCTATGGGGCAGGCTACAAGGTGCACAGATCAAACCTGATGCTGGTCCTCAGGGAGCCTGGGGTCTGGTGCCAAAGAGAGAAGATAGATAAGAACTGGTTATCTATCAGGAGGTCGGAAGGTGAGAAATGAAATGGGAGCTGGGTTAGCCCAGGTGACCGGGATCACCCAGAGGATGACAAGAAGCCAGCCATGTGCACGACGGCAGGGAGCCCGTGCTGGGCGGCCGTCCTGGGGCAGGAGCCCAGTAGCCAGCGCGGCTGTTGCACAGGGAGTGGGGGAAGGACGGCAGGATGAACAGGGATGCAGAGGCGGACCAGCAGCCTTGTTTCTTCCAGCTGTCACAGTGCCTCTTGGCGGGCACAGCCCTGTCGTCCCTGACGCTTTACTGGGGGTCCGTCTCCAGTTTGAGAGCACAAGATCTGGATCTGAGTCATTTCCAGGTCCCCTGAACACGGGGTCTGGCTTTGAATCAGATGACGATTAACCAGTGGAGAGAGTTGGGGTGAGCACCTGCCTTGGTGAAATAAAAAGTGTGGAAATTACTTGCCAACCAGAGCAGGTACTGTTTCAAGCGCAGCCAGACCTCGCTGGACCTACCCGCCCACTGCCTTGCCTATCAAGTGGCAGGAGTCTTGTCCCTCACGAGAGCAGTTCTACCTTCCCGCCGGCCTCCCAGTCTCCCTTGTAGGCACAGAGTCCAGTGAGAATTGCATTGAGAGTACTACTGAACCTCGGAGATGCACAGAGATAACAGATATGGTGCGTGCCCCTTATTTGTGTCTAAGAGAGAAGCTTCCAGACCAGTTCATCCCTTCCCTGGCCCCACTTAAACCTTTGCATCCTGGCTCCTTGGGGGCTGCCAGCAAGTGCTGCCTCACCTTTTACGTCTTCCCCGGCAGCAGAATGGAGACACCTGCTCAGAGGGGACTGGTCAGGAAGTGTCCCTGACATGAGAAGCCAGCCTGTGAGGTGTGCTGGGAAAGTGCATAATTGATGAGCAGTCCGACGGAGACCCTCCTGGAGGACCCAACTGTAATCAGCTGTGGCACTTGGTCACGACAGGAATTCCTTTTACATCCTAATGCGGCCGTGGACCTGGCGAGCAAGTCCCCGTGGTTATTAATACTTCAGTGGTTCGCCTCGGGTCACTGCAGCCACGTCCATTCTGGCTGCTGGACTGGAAGTGGGCATCAGGCTGAGAGCAGGGCTCTGGTGTCCTTGAGGAGTCAGCGACTGAGCACTTGGTCCCCATGTACTTGGGCAGGTGGGTGGGGGAAAGCCATCTCTCCCATGGCAAAAGCCGGAGAGGGCACGCCCTCCCAAATGGGAAAATGTGATACGGCTACTTCCATAATGAATTATTCACACACCAGGATGAATTAATAATCTGAGCTGTGAATTAATTTTATTGGGTTTCTTCCAAAAAGTCGAGCATTTCAGAGGCAGGAAGGAGGTAGCCTGCCCCCCACCCCTCGCCCCCCCAACCCAAATCATTTAGGTGTGAGCACATGGGTTTGCCCACAGCAAGTCACTCAGAAAGTTCCATGTTTTCTGTGTTGGAAGGTGACTCATGGACTCTACCAACAATTTCTTTTTGACCTTTAATAAGAAATTACAATACCCCTAATTGACCCAGCATCTTTCCCTGTGGCTGGAGTAAAAATTTCAAATTAAATGCCTTCTCTTCTTCCCCGAGGTTGGCTAAGACAGCCTTGTAGACACAAATCCCTTTACACTTGGACACGGAGAAAAGAATCAAGATGGATGGCCCCAGCCCTCCTAGTAGGCTGCACACCTGCCCGCCCCCTCTCCCACCACTTTGCCACCTCCCTCCTGGCTGGTTCTTTGACAAGTTCATTGCTGTGTTCACCAGAAAGCGATCAGCAGAGTCTTGTTCTGAAGAAGTTAAATGCAGGCCGACAATTCCTCGGGGGTTCAGTGGATGAAAGGCTGCGAAAGAGGGTTTGGAAGCGCTTCACAGAGGGGCCCACGTCTACACATACGTCAAGAGAACTGTTGTTTGGGGAAAACAAGTTGTATTGGAGGCTTTGGGAATTGCAGAGAGGTTTTGCAAGAATTCAAAGGAACAAATAGGAAATAAAAGACAGAGCTAACATTTACCGAGTACGTGCTATGTGGTGGGTTTCCTGTTAAGTCTTTTCAAGTCACTGTTTCATGGAGTTCTCAGAATCTAGTGGACTGACTCCTGTGATTCACCCGCAGAGGTCAAGATCCTGCCCAGGTCACCGAATAGAGAGCAGAGCTGAGACTCAAGCTCAGGCCTGTTGGGATCCAGAGCCAGTGACTTTCCTCCGTGTGCACGTCCTCTGAGATGGGAGACAGGAACAGAACACAGGCACAAGTAGCCACAGGGCAACAACAACGGCTACAAAGAACGGGGAAAGCCAGAGCTCTGGACTCTCCTCAAGCCCCATCCCCAGCTCCCTGGGATCCTGCAAAGGCCCCTGTGCTGCTCTGGGCCTCAGTCTCCTCGCTGATAAGATGGCAGCTTTGAAGTTCAAGACTCCTCCAGGCCCAATGTTGGAATGTTCTCTTCCACCCAGTCCACAGATGAGCGGAGTTTGGCTCAGGAACAGGGCCACAGAATTCCGTGGCCAGCTGGTCACCGAGACCTTGAAGGCCCTTGACAACAAGTCCAGGGACTCCAGGCCCTGTTCTTGAGGCCCTCAAGATAGAAATGAATGAGGCCTGAGGCTGCTCGTGGCGCATGAGAGAGAGCTGGCCCAAGTCTGCTCCCTGGCAGCCTAGAGCCCTGTCGGTATTCAATGCTTCTTTATTGAGCAAATGTAGTATTTTTAGCATGCCTTCCCTAAGTCCTTGCCACGTGCCCGCTCCAGCAGCACCACTGAGTTCCTTGTCTGCATTCAATTCCCTCCACCCAGTGTCCCCGGGATCCCATCTGACAGCCAGACATTTGAGTCCCTCTGTCCCAGGGGATGGAGGGCGATCAGGGCTGACCTTGACTCAATTTGATGGAAAGAATCTTATTTCTAGCGGTAGAAAGTTAGAGGAAGAGCTGAGAGTGGTAGAACAGAGAGCACCCAGGATGGGGTCCAGTGGGCCTGCTTTGAGCAGCAGCCAATGCTTACTGGCTGTGTGGTTCCAGATAAAACCCCTTATGTCTTGGTTTTCTTCTCTGAATAAAGAGATGTAGAAATCCAGCCCATTGAGATCAAAGCACCAGGAAGGAAGGGGCGGGGTATGTGTTCGGGGTGATTACTGCTCTGTTGTAGGTGGAGTGAGAACTCAGGTATAGGGTGGGTGCCCAGCAGGAGGGGAGTGGAGTAAGCCCGAAGGGCCTCTGCCCATAGTCCTTCCGAAAACCACAGGCCAGTTCGCCTGGAGAGAATTCTAATACAGAGAGGTGAATGCAATATGACTCAATTGTTAAAATCAAGAACAACAGAAGGTATACTAGTACATGATGAGAAAGGTGTGAGGACACACTTTGGATTACAAGCAGGGGTCCCCTGGAGTTTGGGGATGGTTTGCAAGTTGAAGTCAAGGGAAGGAAGGGAAGGAGATGTGGGGAAAGGAAATGATTGGCAAAAGGGGAAAAAAGGGGGAATTAGGGTATCCAAAGCAAAATACCATGTCAGTCCCAGTATGCACATGCAAAAGGTGCACCCCAAAATGGATAAAGGAATGTTCAATAAGGTACAACTCTCCTAGACAGAACATCTTGGAAATCCTTGGAGAGCGGTCCTGAGGCTCAGAGGATGTCGTCGTGCATCAGCCTGAGAGAACCGTCTGAGGTCACATCTTAAGAGGAGCCCCAAGACGTGAGTCTGTCTACTCTGCCGGTTCCCAGGCCAACGCACTTCCTCCCGTGACCACCGCACTAAATAATCATAAGCCAGACACAGTCCAGTGATCGACTCGCTGAACGTGGGACATCGATTATTAGTCATTCTCTCAGACTAGGAGCATGAATCAAAACAGATGACAGTCCCCTCACTTTAGGTGGGAGGGGTTCACCCAGTCAACCACGAGTGCTGTAATCATGATGTCAAAGCAGCAATCACATTTCAGTTTAAAAATAACTGGAAATGCCCACTTGAACTAAGTGTGTGAGGGGCGTGCGGCTAACAGGCGATAGCGGTGACTGAGGTCTGACAGTAACCCCTGGGCCAGACACATGAACCCACGTGCACGGGAGCCAGGAGACAGCTCGGTCTGCGCTGGTGCTCATTCCTTGCAAAGCATTTTGCTCGTCTCTTCTCAACTAAGAACGCCACCTGGGTTCCTTAGTTTACAGGTCCGGAAACCGGGGTTCCGGGAGGTTAGGTAACTCGCTCCAGGTTTCACAGCTGGTGTGTGGTAGGACCAGGATTAAAACTCAGGGAGGCTTGACTCCAGCACCCATGCTTTGAATCCTACACTACAATGATACGGCTGCAGATCGGGACATTTTCCAGGCTGTATTCACCTCGTGTGCTGTGCATGTCCATAGTGATCGAACGCAGCTTTCCAAGCCAAGCTTCAGTATGGAGTGCTCTTGATATTGGTGAAATGTGACATTCTTCAGTCTATTCATCTGCCATGGGCTGTGACTCGCAGGTGTCATTTATGTGCCCTTTGGTGGGTTATTAACGTGTGCTCTCAGTGGAGGTTTAATTTTGGAAGTGGTTTTCCGTATCATTGGAGAGGCTAGACAGATAATTAGAACAGCACCCCTTTGAATATAAGGAATAGCACCCTGCTGTTCTCTCTAAGGTCACCCGTGACCACCGGGACCCCAAACCAGTGGACCCGGTTTCATTCTGCTTCCTCCTCCACTTTGTGACGCGTGGGACGCTGTGGCTGCTGCCTCCCCCATTGCTCTTCCTCATCCTCCCACCGTGGGCCCATGGTGACTATCGTCATGGAGACCCAGGTGGAGGAGGTGGAGGGTGGTCTTGGTAGAACCACCACTTCCCGTGGCTTAGCTAATGCTGGAGCCTCCTCAACAAAATCCCCACAAAGCTGGTGTCCGGCATTCGCTCGGAGGCCTCTTGTGCTGCAGAACTTGCTTGCTGGCCACAGAGTAGCTTCAACTTTTGAACAGCTGTGCCATTGTTCTTCTACTCAAAACATGAAAGGACCCAATACATGGGGGTCCTCTACTTCTTGGTGCTAATTCCAGCCCTTGAGCAGCAGACATTGTGTCTAGACCCTTTCAGTGGCCAGTTCCTCGATGAGTTGAAAATAGGGAACATACACCTTCTAAATGCTTTTTTCAGGCTGAACATCTGTACTTCTTTGCGTTATTGTGATGATGTTTGAGCACGTTTAAGATTGTTAGTTGTTGGGGCGCCTGGGTGGCTCAGTGGTTAAGCCTCTGCCTTCGGCTCAGGTCATGATCTCAGGGGCCTGGGATCGAGCCCCGCATCAGGCTCTCTGCTCGGCAGGGAGCCTGCTTCCCCCTCTCTGCCTACCTCTCTGCCTACTTGTGCTCTCTCTCTCTCTCTGTCAAATAGATAAAATCTTTAAAAAAAAAAAAAAAAAAGATTGTCAGTTGTTTTCCTAAATCTTGAGGCTAAGAATTGAACACAAGACGTGACTAGGAAAGCCTTGAATCACCTTCCTTGTCCTACACTCTCTACCTCTCTTAATGCAACCCCAAGTTGCTTCTTGCCAGTGAGAGCTAGGGCATGGTGCTGATGCCTATTGAGAGGCTGATGATCAAAACTTCTCTTTTCTCTCAAGCTGCCTCCCAGCCAGGGCTGTCTCACTCTTGGTTGACACGGTAGAGGCTCCTGAGCACCAGTGCAGAAATTTCCTCTCCCCTTTATGTGTTTTGCCTTGTGAGTTTTTTTTTGCATCACCATGACCCACTGAGAGCTCTGGGATTGGAATTCTCCCCACTACCTCATTTGTCATCCCCTCCTGGTTCAGTGGCATCCACAGATTTGATAAGGAGCTTTCTATGCCTTCATTCAAGTATTCACAAAATTTGTTTTAACAGGAGAGAGCCAAGGACAAAGCCTTATCTCAGGCCCCTGGAGAGCTCCAGAAGTGACAAGCTGAACAGGAATGAATTAATCAGCAAGCTCTGGGCCTGGTTCTCAAAGTGGTTACAAGTCCACTTTCCTCTCCATATTTTTACCCTCGCTAGAGTTTTTCATGTTACCCAAAAGGGTATCATAAAAACTTCATTATATCCTGTGCCCAACTGCATTTTCCTGATCTACCTAATAATTACAAATACTTCCCGAAAAAGGACAGAAGGACGGTGGGAAGGCAGGGAAGGAGGGATGGAAGGAAAAGTAATCAGATTGCTTGACTCAGACCCAGTTTTAAATGGACATGCTGATTGTTGGGAACCAATGTAAGTTCCTGGACCACCTTCCATGGAAAACCATCTCTTTCATGGCTAAGTTATTGTTTAGGAACAATGTCCGTCATGGGCCTTTAGGTGTTTTCTTCATGTTAGTTCTGAGAAGACAAAGCTCCTCTTCATTTGTGTTTCCAACATTTTCACGGCCCCCTCTCTGTCTGGTACTAGCATTCAGGGGTTAGCATTCAGACCCCAAGGTGGGGGAAATCACAGGCCTGCATTAAGACCTTCTATGCCTTCACTTCTCCCTTATCTGACAACTCCTTCCATGTCTCTGACCAAGGATGAGGGATCCCATGTTCAGGTACTCTTTGTGGCCAGAGGTCTTAAAATAATTGAAAAGCATCAGGTGGGTTCCCTTTCTCTCCCAGACCGCTGACCTCTCCCTTTCAGTTCAAAGCATATCCTCTTGAACCGGAAAGATAAAGGTCCATTCCCATCACTACAGCTGCATTATTTATATGGGCCTGGGGAACTTAAGTTCTTCCTCACCCTTCTTGCTCCAAGTATGAATTGAAAAGCTCATTTCCCCCAGATCTCAGGCTACTTTGGTCTATGGCCCTTAGGACCATAGAGTATTAAGACAATTTTACTTCCAGTGGCTGAGAACCAAATGCAAACCAGCTAAAGCAAAACAGGGAAATGTATCAGCTCACGAAGTTGCAAAGTCTGAGGACAGGCCATGTTTCAGGAACTGTCATGTTCAGGGGTGCAGGCAGCATCATTAGCACCCAGTCACTGTCTCTGTCTCTCACTTCTCCTTGACTTTATTCTCAGAGGGCGTCTTTGGCCTCCCAGAAGGTCGATGCCCTCTCTTCACTGATAACAGAGCACAAAAAGAACTCATCTTCTGGATCATGTAATTAAAGGGCTGAGTTAGCAGTGATTGGAGCCTTGGCTTTGTTCACATGCTCACCCTGACCAATCACCAATGCAAGACGATGCTGTGTTCTGATTGGGCAGGGAGAGCCACATGTCCACACCTGGAGGTGGGGTTAGAGCCAGCAGGACACCTGACCCTGGATCTAAGTGCCAGCTCGTGTCTAGAGGAATGTTTGGGTTCCTTACTATCGAAAGAAAGGGGAATAAATGCCGAGATGTCAAACAAATAAAGCCTGGGAGTGTTCCTCATAAGGCCTCTTCTTCCTTTGTTCCTTGTAAATAAAACCTGATCTGGCTGAGGTCCCCATGCCTCAGGGAAGATGACGTTTGAGACAAAAGCTGATTGATCTGGACCAGAGGGTCTCAATCTTCTCCGTGCTCAGTAGCACCTCCAAGGCTCCTTAAAGCTCAGATTGCTGGCCAGGGCAGGCACCATGTTCTAAGAACTGTGTTCTAGAAAGGTCACTCCAATACAGAATGCAGGCTAATGTGTGAGACGCTTCACTCTGGGTGCACGGGGGTGGTGGGGTGGTGGGGTGGGGGCGGGGAAGAAAAGCACAGACAACAGGCAGAAAAGCCAGAATCGCATGGTGTTGGTAGGTCTTGACTGAAGAAATCACTCAGGGAAAGCCTTCCCACGTTTATAAAATAAAACCCAGCCCTCCCCATTAGGGCTTTCTTGAACACAGCCTGAGCTTTCTCCCTCACCGTGAGGAACCACAGTCTTTCACGGACTTACGCCGCTTCCCGAGCTCTTGCCCACCTTCCCCCTCCCCTCATTCTCCATGGCAAATCCTCCCCAGAGGCCCACGCCAACTCCCCTCTTCTCTCCTGGGAAGCTGTTAAATGCACAAACACCCACAGGAGCACCACACGTGTCTCCCTGCCCTGCACTATTTCTGGAGGGCAGGCACCGGTCTCCTCTCCCGGTGACCCCATGCCCAGGACTAGGCTGGTCCATACTGGAGACTGGTAGAATGAATGAAGTTGCTTGGGCAGAAAGAACATCTATCATCTCTGTACCCACGGAGCACAGAGTCCATGTAGAAACAATGGCTAAAGAGTAGCCTTCTGGTTGACCACGGCTTACCTAATACCGTACCAGGAAGCACAAAGCCGAGAACTGCAATGTGAACATCAGACAAAACATCTGATCCTGGCTCTGTCCGGTTACCAGCTGTGTGACCCAGGCTGGCTATGCCTCACTGTCCTCATCTGGAAAAGCGGAGTATTGATAGCATCAAAATGATTTTTATTAGGAGACTCTGAGTTTAGGCACCAAGTACCTGCTTGCCACATAGCAAGGCTCTACAAATGTCAGTCCCTAATATAATTTTATAACAATCATTCAAATATTGCAACCAAACAGGTACACCAGCTTGGTCAGTTTTGGCTTTCAGTGGCCTTGTTCCTAGGAAGGAATCCAGCCCCGGAAGATGAGGGGCTCCTATAACTTGGCTTAAGGTTATTGAAGCTGCCTGACACAGCCAGTTGGACCCAAAGTCACTAAGAAATCATCATGTGGAGCCCAAACTTGTTTTAGACAATCTCTGTGTGTACTGGGGAGGAGAAGGCAGAAGTTCACCAGAAATGGAGACACGGGTCTATGGAAGCCTCCTTTCCACTGATCTGCCTTTGAGGGAAGTTCTTCTTCATCTCCCAAATGTGATTCAGGCATTCTTTGTCCAGAAGCCATCCTGGTCCCTTGAGCAGTGGCTCAGCTTTGAGGTCACCTCCGTCTCTTGTTCTTACACACCTTTTAGCTTCATCCCAGTGCATGATACTTAGTTGCTGACCTGTCCGCAACAGAACCCTGCTGCTCCTTGAGCCTAGCCCAGTGCCTAGCCCAGAGAGGGAGGTGGGGAGCTCTGGGGAGCTTTCAGTGTCTTTAAGGGAGTCTCACTGATCCACGAAACAACCACAGTGAGCTTTAAATGGTGTGATGCTTACAATTTGGTCTGGGCTCAAGGGCCCATCAATCATGCTCTGTAGATGATGGAGGAGGCTTGGGTGGTCAAAGGAGTCAGACACTCACAGGATGAACGGATTTATGGCAGCAAAGGGGACAGGAGGACAGCCAGGAGAATCCTTCCCAGGGGAAAGGTCCCACAGGATAATGAAGGCTCAGGCTTCTGCATCTAAGGAGACTGCCCCAGGCTCTGTCCCGGGCCTAAGATAATTACGGCAGCCAGCCCAAGACACCCCCTTCTCTGATGTGGGTGAGGTCCAGGTCCCAGTTAAGATCACTGTGGGGGTTTGTTTACGACATCTGAGTCCTGACCCTGCCATTCACAGGCTGCATAGTCTTGAGTAGTAATTTGCATCTGATTGCCAATTTTCTTCTGATTTCTGATTTTTTTCTGATTTCTTCCCTACATCATTTGGTAGCAGTTTGGGGAGGATCAAAGGTGCTGTCTGACAGCAGTGTCTGTAAATGATAGCACAGTAGATAAATTCAAGGCATTCCGAGTGCTTTTACTCGGGTATATTAACTCTTCATCCTACAGGTATGGAGAGGGAGGGAGGGATGCAGAGGGAGGAAATAAATACCAGGAAGGTATTTCTTACCATGGCGGATCATAGTTGTACACACACCCGAGCCTTTCCATAATCTCTCCCACCTGCCTTGTCTTGGTTCTGCAATCTTGAATACTTTTGGGTTACCCAAAAATGCCAGAAGTCAGTGCCACCATAAGAGCCAAGAAAAGGAAACAGAACAACTGGCCATTTCTCCTTTCCTGTTAACTCAACAATCTCATGATCCTCTGTGTGTTTTTAGAGAAGAGATCACAGAGGCCAATCCACGCATCAGTGATCTGATGTTTCTATCAAATGAATCATATGAAATGAGATCTCCAGTTGATTTGAGCAGAACCGTATGCCGGCGCTCTTCACAATGAAAGGTGTCCATGCTATGCATGGGGATGTGAAAAAGTTTTCATCGCAGCAAATGTATAAACTTGTATGACAGCCTGGCACTCTCTGAAGCTTCAAGCTTTCTGCTTGATCAGAATCAACTATCCTTGAAAAGAGTGGGAACCCAAACTTAATAAGGAATGAATGGAGTCCAATCCAGTGTCCATGTGGCAAAGTAATACCACAGCCACAAGCCACAAAACCCAAGTCCGAGGGGAAAACGGGGCTGACTTTTTGCCTATTGTGCCTCTTGGTCTTTTCTTTCCAGACTCCTTTCTTTCCCATACACCAGGGTCGTTAAAGACACAGTGTCATTTGCACAGATCAGGCCCCCTTCTTGTAAGTTTCCAGTTAAACATTCTTTTGTAGCTGACACCTATTAATAATTTAAAATGCCTGCTCTTTTGAACAATGATCAAAATTAAGCTATTACCCACAGGGGGATATTTACATACAGTTAGTCGGCAGCTGCTTAACAGCCTTTTTGACTCAAGATTTCTCACGACCCTCACATATCATTTGTAAGCAGAAGAATATTTGGTGATTGTATGATTTTCTTTCTTCTGCGTGTTTGATAAATGGCCACTGGGAATCACTTAGGAAGTAAATAAGGTAATTCTTTGTGATTTCTGCAGGCTGCTGAAGTTACGGGAGAAAGGCAATTACTTTTAGATCCCTCTACATGCAATTTACTAATAAGCTACAGAAGGCAGAAACATGTAATTAGTAATTACTATAGTATGTAGTGATGCAGCGCTTACCCAGCCGGTCTATGGGCCTGTAATCTAGCGGCAGAAAATGAATCGAGCTTAGTGCACCCAGGCAAGCCCTGCTGTATTTGAAGACCGTTACCACGATAAACTCGATTTCTGTTTATAGAGACTGCAGAGGGGACAGCGAGCCTTGGTACATTCACCTGTACTTTCTGTACACTTGAGATCACAGGTGAACGAACAGTGGACCCAGACCCAAATCCTGAGCCCCAGGTCCAAGCCCATTCCGTTGATCACACCAAGGCATCACCTAGGCTTGCTGTCAGGGAAGTGATATGGCACATCCCAGGGCTCGGACATAGATTGGACTCAGGATCCGAAGGTGCATTTTTTATGGCAGAGTTGGGGGCTGGGAAGAGAAGAAAAAAGAAAAGCGGATAGGAAACAAGTTCCTCGTTTTGAGATGGGGACACTGGCCACGTGATGTGTATTATCTTATTTACAATAGCTAGGTGTTATTGTGCCCATTTTTATAACAGAGAGGATCGAGCGTTCATGGTTTTATGTCATTCGGTCAAGATCACTCAGCGTTAAGTGGCAGAGCTGGGACGTGACCCTGGGTGAGTCCGACTCCCTCGTACAAGGAAGTTATTCTGTTGCACATGACTCCTTATTTCAGAAAACTAAGTGTATCTGCATCAAATATCTCAAAAAGGATATAAGATACCCTTGATCATGAGAAGGGCCCACAAACAGCAGGATCTTAAAGCTGAGTGCTTTCATCCAGTAATCTCAATTTTAGAAATTTATCCTGAAAGGAGGAGAAAATCCCAAAACTGTAGATACGAGTTTATGCACAGAAATGTGCAACAAAGATGTTATTGATAATACTAAAACCTGGGGAAAGAATTCAAACACTGAACAACACAATAATAGAGAGATAAGTTATGGTGATGACCATATGACCGAATATTAGGCAACTCTGAAAAATAGTATTAATGAGGAGTTAGTAATAACATAGAAAAAACTTTAAAACCTAATGGACAGTGAGCAAAATACAAAATTACGCATACAGGAAGAATTCATTTATGTATAGTAATATTTACAGAGACAGAAAAATTGCACGTGCTGTTATTTTTAATTTTTTATTAATTAACAACTTAATTAAGATAATTCACGTACCAAAAAATGTAACTTTTTTTTTTAAGATTTTATTTATTTATTTGAGAGACAGAGTGAGAGCATGAGCAGGGGAGGGGTGGAGGCAGAGGGAGAAGCAGACTTCCCGCTGAGCAGGGACGCCCCCCCCCCCAGGGAGGGCTCAATTCCAGAACCCGGGGATCATGACCCAATGCGAAGGCAAACACTTAACCAACTGAGCCACCCAGGTGCCCCAAAATATAGCCTTTTAATATGTGACATATGTTGGTCTTAGTGTGTTCACAGACTTCTACAACCATCACTATCATCTAATCTTAGAGAAGCTACACAAGCCCATTAATCACTCCCACTTCCCCCATGCCTCCAGCCCCTGGCAAACACTAACATATTTTTTGCCTCAATAAATTTTCCCATTCTGGACATTTACAATAAATGGAATCAAACAATATGTGCTCCTTTATTTCTGGCTTCTTTCACTTCATATCGTGTTTTCAAGGCTCATCATTACTTTTTAAAGGTAAGTAATGTCTCATTGTGTGGTTATATCACATGTTGTTTATTCAATCATAAGTTGATAGACATTTGGGTTTTTCCATGTTTGGGCTATGATGAATATTGCTGATATGAACATCAATGTACAATATGTTTTCATTTCTCTTGGGTATATCCTGAAAGTAGAGTTGCTGGTAACTCCATGTTTAACACCTTGAGGAACTGCCAAAATGTTTCCAAAGTGGCCGCCATACCGTTCCACACCCCCGCCAGCAATGACTGTAGCTTCCAGCTTGTCCACACCATTGCGATCAATTGTTATCTGTCTTTTTACCTTGCATGATGCTCGCGGGTGTGAAGAAGTATCTTACTGTGGTTTTCATATATATTTCCTAATGACTAACCATGTTGATCATTTTTTTATGTGTTTATATCTTCTTTGAAGAAATATCTGTTGATATTCTTTGCCCATTTTTTTAAAGACTTTATTTATTTGAGATAGAGAGAGAGAGAGAGAGTGAGAACACGAGCCAGGAGACAGAGGGAGAGGAGGAAGCAGGCTTCCCACTAAGCAGGGAACCCAACGTGAGCCTTGAACCCTGAACCCACACTTCACTGACTGAGCCACTCAAGCACCCCACTTTTTGCCCATTTTTAAAATGAGTTTTCTTTTTGTTATTTACTTGTGGATTCTTTATATATTCTGGAACTAGTCCTTTATTAAATACAGGATTTGCAAATATTTTCCCCCATTTTACAGTTTGTCTTCTTACTTTCTTATGATATTGGCAACACAGAAGTTTGAAATTTTGAGAAGTCCCTAACTATCAATTTTTTTTGTTGTTGCTTCTGTCTAACCCTAGGTCATGCAGATTTACTCCTATGTTTTCTTCTAAGAGTTTTAGTTTCCGATCTTACATTTAGATCTATAAACCCATTTGCACGTGGTGTGACGTAAGAATCCCTCCTCATTCTTTTGCATGTGGATACTAGTCGTTCTAGAATCATTCGTTAACACAGCTATTCTTTCCACCATTGAATTGCCTTGGCACACTTGTCAAAAATCAGTTGGCCATAAATGTGAGAATTTTATTTATGGACTTTTAGTTCTACCCCACTGATCTTTTTTTTTTTTTTTTAAGATTTTATTTATTTGACAGACAGAGATCACAAGTAGGCAGAGAAGCAGGCAGAGAAAGAGGAGGAAGCAGGCTCCCTGCTGAGCAGAGAGCCCGATGTGGGGCTCGATCCCAGGACCCTGAGATCATGACCTGAGCCGAAGGCAGAGGCTTAACCCACTGAGCCACCCAGGCGCCCCATTCATTGATCTCTTTATCTGCCTTTATGCAAGGACCACACTGTCTCCATTACTGGAGTTCCATAGTAAGTTTTGAAATTGCGAAGTGATCGCTTCTCGGCCTTTTGGCTAAGATCAAGTGTGAAATTGCGAAGTGAGTGTTCTCCGACGTCGCTCTTCCTCCCAAATCATTTAGACTCTTTTGAGTTCCTCGGGATTCCACATGAATTTTAGGATGGGTTTGTCAATTTCTACAGAGGAGGCGGTTGGGATTTTGATAGGGATTATGTTGACTCCATAGATCTGCTTGTCGGGGTTCCCACTCTGTTGACGAAGGGATGGCTGTGCCCACGGCAAATCCTGCGGGCTTTTTTGCGCCGTGCATGAACACCGTCTCTGCCTGGCAAGAGCAGTGCCGCTCCGTGGAACGAACGCTAAGGCAGGCTTGGAAATTACATCCGTAGAGAGACGACCTATAAAGGAGAGGCGGCTGCTCCCCTGAGGCCATTCTTGGCCACTCCATTCACCATGCGGCTTCTATTACTTAGGCCAGCGAGGCTTTAAATACCTCCAGGCACCCCTCCCCCACTTCCTGTGGAATACTATTTCACAGTCCAATACATCTTCCTACAGGGGATTTCCCCTGTTCCTTAGCCCACATTTCCTTTTGCGTTTTCGTCCATCGCTTCCTTAAAACCACACCATTCCAGACTGGTTTGCCTACTTGGGACTTCCACGTTTCACGGCCTCGGAGGCCCTATTCTTTCCCCGTTGTTGGGCAGATTCTGGGTTTTACAGATGAGGGCCCTCACAGGAAGCCCCTAGAGTGCGCGCTAATACCAGGGCCCCCTGGTTCATGAGGCTAAGAGCAAACGCAGCCAATCCCAAGACACCAAAGTGTCCGAGGTGCTCCCCATCAAGAACCTGAGAGTCCTTTCCGCACGTTGGGGAAGAGTGGCTCGCTTCTCTGACTTCCCTTGTTTGTTGTACGGGTCTGGGGCTCTCGTTCCCCCAGGTTCCTCCCCACGCTCCAGTGAGAAGGGTGAGGTGTTGGGTGCCAGCCCGGTGCCTGCTTGGTAAACTCACAGGAGACCTAGGTACCAGGGCCAAGGGGGGCTCACCCATCGCTCTAGAGGAGGACCGGGGAAAAAATACGCGGAGGCTCAGTGGAGACAAGGGAGCCAGAAAGAACAAGGACATGGAATGAGCGTGTCCTGAGTGCTTGTTCTGAGTGTTTTGCCCACATGGTGCACTTGATCTTGAATCAGCCCACCCAGGTGGAGGGTGCTAACAGGATGATTGCAACGCAAGGAGACAAAGCCACCAACCTGAGCCATGCAGCAGACAAGGGAGCAGGGCAGGGCTCAGACTCATATTGGGTTTTTTCCAAAACCCATGTTCTTTCTGGTACACACTGAGCCTCAGTTTCCTCATCTAGGGAATGGAGCTAATGCAATCTCACAGAGCCGCTGAAAAAACTGATCGGGTGTACCTAGGTGAAAAAAGTCAGGCTCAATAAATGTTATATTGCTTCTTGCCTCTCTTCCCCCCGGATGGCTGATCGGGGCCATTTCTCCAAGTAATTTAGCAAGGCGACTGTCTGCGGTCCCTCTCCTCCCAGCCTCCTGCCCTGCACTGATAAGTTTTATTAGCAAAGAGGGAAGGGATTTTCTGTGACCAAATTTCTTCTGGGCTTTACAGGAGAAATTGATGGGGCTGCCTGGCTCCTCGGCCGGCCCTTCATCCTGACGGGATTGTCTGGCCTACGCGGGGACTGAGTGCTAGAGAAACCTTTCTCGCCCAGGGAGGGAGGGCCAGGCAATGTTATTCTTCTGAAGGGGAAAATCATCGTTTGGTTTCTTGGGTTTATGTACCCTGGGCGCCAGGGAAGCAGCTGGAATTTGCCTGGAAACCACAGTGCTGTCTGTTTGGTTCTCAATAGGCGACTGGGGACAAGACTGCATCTGACAGTCGGTCACCTGCCTTTCTGTTCTGCATAATAAAAACCAATTCTCCGGGCACCTCATTGGCTCTGCTGAGCTAGGTCTGCTGTTCGGTTTCCTGAGAACATGAGTGTGCATGTGTGCATGTGTGTGTGTGTGTGTGTGTAAGCATGCAAGAAGCCCATGTATGTTGTGTCCGTGTGAATGTGCATATGTATGAGTAAAGTTGTATGTGTACATGCGTGTGCATAGCATATGTATGTGCCCGTGTGTGTATGTGTGTAAGTAGGTGTATGCGTATATATGTATGGGGGGAACATACATACATGTTTGTGTGTGTGTTTGAGGTACAAATATGTGTGAGTGTGTGTGTGAGTATATTTATCTGAAAGTAGTATGTATTTGTTTCTGCCTCCATTAGGGGCTAGGTGGGGTCCCAGAGACACCCAGAGGAATTAAACTTTGGGACATACAGAGACACATCTGTGGGTGTCCCTCCCACCAGCAGCCTCAGTCTTCCTTGGGAGGCAGTGGAGCGCAGTGGGAGTTCTGCCCACAATACAGGCTGTGTCTGCCTGCACAGCTGGACAACACCCTAGATGAGACCACCTGCTTCCCACCCCTGGTCACTGCAAGGGTAAATCTTAGTACCTTGGGCTGCCCTCCACTTCCTCCTAGAAGCCTTCCGATTCTGTCCCCCGTTTCATGCCTGGGTCAAGCTTCTCTCTCTGAGCTTTGACTTAGGCCAGCAC